>NC_141695.1:565591296-566865796 GCF_964263255.1 Lissotriton vulgaris
GTGAGGGCGGTAGAGTGGTAGAGTGAGGGCGGTACAGTGGTAGAGTGAGGGTGGTAGAGTGAGGGCATGAGGGCGGAAGAGTGGTAGAGTGAGGGCGGGAAAGTGGTAGAGTGAGGGCAATAAAGTGGTAGAGTAAGGGCGGTAGTGTGAGGGCGTGAGGGCAGTAGAGTGAGGGCGGTAGAGTGGTAGAGTGAGGGCGGTAGAGTGAGGGTGTGAGGGTGGTAGAGTGAGGGTGGTGGAGTGGTAGAGTGAGGGTGGTAGAGTGGAAGAGGAGGGCGGTAGAGTGAGGGCAGTAGAGTGGTAGAGTGAAGGTGGTAGCATGAGTGTGGTAGAGTGGTAGAGTGAGCGCAGTACAGTGAGGGTGTGAGGGCGGTAGAGTGGTAGAGTGAGGGCGGTAGAGTGAGGGCATGAGGACGGTAGAGTGAGGGTGTTAGAGTGGTAGAGTGAGGGTGGTAGAGTGGTAGAGTGAGGGGGTAGAGTATGGACAGTAGAGTGGTAGAGTGAGGGCGGGAGAGTGAGGGGTGAGGGCGGTAGAGTGGTAGAGTGAGGGCGGTAGAGTGAGGGCAGTAGAGTGAGGGTGGTAGAGTGGTAGAATGGTAGAGTGAGTGCGGTAGAGTGAGGGTGTGAGGGCGATAGAGTGGTAGAGTGAGGGCAGTAGAGTGATGTCGTGAGTCCGGTAGAGTGAGGATGTGAGGGCAGTAGAGTGGTAGAGTGAGGGCGCTAGAGTGAGGGCATGAGGGCAGTAGAGTGGTAGAGTGAGGGCGGTAGAGTGAGGGCATAAGGGCGGTAGAGTGGTAGAGTGAGGGCTGTAGAGTGGTAGAGTAAGAGCGGTAGAGTTAGGGTGTGAGGGCGGTAGAGTGAGGGTGGTAGAGTGGTAGATTGAGGGCGGTAAAGTGAGGATTTGAGGGCGGTAGAGTGGTAGAGCGAGGGCGGTAGAGTGAGGGCAGTAGAGTGAGGGCGGTAGAGTGAGGGCGTGAGGGTAGTAGAGTGAGGGTGGTAGAATGAGGGTGGTAGAGTGGTAGAGTGAGGGTGGTAGAGTGAGTGCGGTAGAGTGAGTGCAGTAGAGTGGTAGAGTGAGGGCAGTAGAGTGGTAGAGTGAGGGCGGTAGAGTGAGGGCAGTAGAGTGAGGATGTGAGGGTGGTAGAGTGAGGTCAGTAGAGTGGTAGAGTGAGGGCCGTAGAGTGGTAGAGTGAGGGCGGTAGAGTGGTAGAGTGAGGGTGGTACAGTGGTAGAGTGAGGGCGGTAGAGTGAGGGCATGAGGGCGGTAGAGTGGTAGAGTGAGGGCGGGAAAGTGGTAGAGTGAGGGCGGTAGAGCGAGGGTGTGAGGGGGGTAGAGTGAGGGCGGTAGAGTGAGGGCTTAAGGGCGATAGAATGGTAGAGTGAGTGCGGTAGAGTGAGGGTGTGAGGGGAGTAGAGTGAGGGCAGTAGAGTGATGGCGTGAGGCCGGTAGAGTGAGGATGTGCGGGCAGTAGAGTGGTAGAGTGAGGGTGCTAGAGTGAGGGCGTGAGGGAAGTAAAGTGGTAGAGTGAGGGCGGTAGAGTGAGGGCATAAGGGCAGTAGAGTGGTAGAGTGAGGGCGGTAGAGTGAGGGCTGTAGAGTGGTAGAGTGAGAGCGGTAGAGTTAGGGTGTGAGGGCGGTAGAGTGAGGGTGGTAGAGTGAGGGTGGTAAAGTGAGGACGTGGGGTTGGTAGAGTGGTAGAGTGAAGGCGGTAGAGTGAGGGCGGAAGAGTGAGGGCGGTAGAGTGAGGGACTGAGGGCGGTAGAGTGGTAGAGTGAGGGCGGTAGAGTGAGGGTGGTAGAGTGGTAGAGTGAGGGTGGTAGAGTGGTAGAGTGAGGGTTGTAGAGTGGTATAGTGAGGGCGGTAGAGTGGTAGATTGAGGGCGGTAGAGTGTGGGTGGTAGAGTGGTAGAGTGAGGCCAGTAGAGTGAGGGTTTGAGGGTGTGAGGGCGGTATAATGGTAGAGTGAGGGCGGTAGTGTGGTAAAGTGAGGGCGGTAGAGTGGTAGAGTGAGGGTGGTAGAGTGGTAGAGTGAGGGCGGTAGGGTGAGGGCGGTAGAGCAGTAGAGTGAGGGCAGTAGAGTGAGGGTGGTAGAGTGAGGGCATGAGGGTGGTAGATTGGTAGAGTGAGGGTGGTAGAGTGAGGGCGTTATAGTGGTAGAGTGTGGGTGGTAGAGAGGGCGTGAGGGCAGTAGAGTGAGGGCAGTAGAGTGGTTGAGTGAGGGCGGTAGAGTGAGGGTGTGAGGGTGGTAGAGTGAGGGTGGTGGAGTGGTATAGTGAGGAAGGTAGAGTGGTAGAGGAGGGCGGTAGAGTGAGGGCAGTAGAGTGGTAGAGTGAAGGCGGTAGAATGAGTGTGTTAGAGTGGTAGAGTGGTAGAGTGAGGGCGGTAGAGTGAGGGTGTGAGGGCGGTAGAGTGGTAGAGTGAGGGCATGAGGATGGTAGAGTGAGGGTGTTAGAGTGGTAGAGTGAGGGTGGTAGAGTGGTAGAATGGTAGAGTGAGTGCGGTAGAGTGAGGTGTGAGGGCGGTAGAGTGGTAGAGTGAGGGCAGTAGAGTGATGGCGTGAGTCCGGTAGAGTGAGGATGTGAGGGCAGTAGAGTGGTAGAGTGAGGGCGCTAGAGTGAGGGCGCGAGGGCAGTAGAGTGGTAGAGTGAGGGCTGTAGAGTGGTAGAGTAAGAGCGGTAGAGTTAGGGTGTTAGGGCGGTAGAGTGAGGGGGGTAGAGTGGTAAATTGAGAGTGGTAAAGTGAGGATTTGAGGGTGGTAGAGTGGGGGCGGTAGAGTGAGTGCAGTAGAGTGAGGGCGTGAGGGTGGTAGAGTGAGGGCGGTAGAATGAGGGTGGTAGAGTGGTAGAGTGAGGGTGGTAGAGTGAGGGCGGTAGAGTGAGGGGTGTAGAGTGGTAGAGTGAGGGCAGTACAGTGATGGCGTGATGGCGGTAGAGTGGTAGAGTGAGGGCTGTAGAGTGAGGGTGGTAGAGTGGTAGAGTGAGTGCGGTAGAGTGAGTGCGGTAGAGTGAGTGCGGTAGAGTGAGGGCGGTAGAGTGAGGTCAGAAGAGTGGTAGAGTGAGGGCAGTAGAGTGGTAGAGTGAGGGTGTGAGTGTGGTAGAGTGAGGTCAGTAGAGTGGTAAAGTGAGGGCCGTAGAGTGGTAGAGTGAGGGCGGTAGAGTGGTAGAGTGAGGGCGGTACAGTGGTAGAGTGAGGGTGGTAGAGTGAGGGCATGAGGGCGGAAGAGTGGTAGAGTGAGGGCGGGAAAGTGGTAGAGTGAGGGCAATAGAGTGGTAGAGTAAGGGCGGTAGTGTGAGGGCGTGAGGGCAGTAGAGTGAGGGCGGTAGAGTGGTAGAGTGAGGGCGGTAGAGTGAGGGTGTGAGGGTGGTAGAGTGAGGGTGGTGGAGTGGTAGAGTGAGGGTGGTAGAGTGGTAGAGGAGGGCGGTAGAGTGAGGGCAGTAGAGTGGTAGAGTGAAGGCGGTAGCATGAGTGTGGTAGAGTGGTAGAGTGAGCGCAGTAGAGTGAGGATGTAAGGGCGGTAGAGTGGTAGAGTGAGGGCGGTAGAGTGAGGGCATGAGGACGGTAGAGTGAGGGTGTTAGAGTGGTAGAGTGAGGGTGGTTGAGTGGTAGAGTGAGGGGGTAGAGTATGGACAGTAGAGTGGTAGAGTGAGGGCGGGAGAGTGAGGGGTGAGGGCGGTAGAGTGGTAGAGTTAGGGCGGTAGAGTGAGGGCGTGAGGGCAGTAGAGTGAGGGTGGTAGAGTGGTAGAATGGTAGAGTGAGTGCGGTAGAGTGAGGGTGTGAGGGCGATAGAGTGGTAGAGTGAGGGCAGTAGAGTGATGTCGTGAGTCCGGTAGAGTGAGGATGTGAGGGCAGTAGAGTGGTAGAGTGAGGGCGCTAGAGTGAGGGCATGAGGGCAGTAGAGTGGTAGAGTGAGGGCGGTAGAGTGAGGGCATAAGGGCGGTAGAGTGGTAGAGTGAGGGCTGTAGAGTGGTAGAGTAAGAGCGGTAGAGTTAGGGTGTGAGGGCGGTAGAGTGAGGGTGGTAGAGTGGTAGATTGAGGGCGGTAAGGTGAGGATTTGAGGGCGGTAGAGTGGTAGAGCGAGGGCGGTAGAGTGAGGGCAGTAGAGTGAGGGCGGTAGAGTGAGGGCGTGAGGGTAGTAGAGTGAGGGTGGTAGAATGAGGGTGGTAGAGTGGTAGAGTGAGGGTGGTAGAGTGAGTGCGGTAGAGTGAGTGCAGTAGAGTGGTAGAGTGAGGGCAGTAGAGTGGTAGAGTGAGGGCGGTAGAGTGAGGGTGGTAGAGTGAGGATGTGAGGGTGGTAGAGTGAGGTCAGTAGAGTGGTAGAGTGAGGGTGGTACAGTGGTAGAGTGAGGGCGGTAGAGTGAGGGCATGAGGGCGGTAGAGTGGTAGAGTGAGGGCGGGAAAGTGGTAGAGTGAGGGCGGTAGAGCGAGGGTGTGAGGGGGGTAGAGTGAGGGCGGTGGAGTGAGGGCTTAAGGGCGATAGAATGGTAGAGTGAGTGCGGTAGAGTGAGGGTGTGAGGGGGTAGAGTGAGGGCAGTAGAGTGATGGCGTGAGGCCGGTAGAGTGAGGATGTGCGGGCAGTAGAGTGGTAGAGTGAGGGTGCTAGAGTGAGGGCGTGAGGGAAGTAAAGTGGTAGAGTGAGGGCGGTAGAGTGAGGGCATAAGGGCAGTAGAGTGGTAGAGTGAGGGCGCTAGAGTGAGGGCTGTAGAGTGGTAGAGTGAGAGCGGTAGAGTTAGGGTGTGAGGGCGGTAGAGTGAGGGTGGTAGAGTGGTAGAGTGAGGGTGGTAAAGTGAGGACGTGGGGGTGGTAGAGTGGTAGAGTGAGGGCGGTAGAGTGAGGGCGGAAGAGTGAGGGCGGTAGAGTGAGGGAGTGAGGGCGGTAGAGTGGTAGAGTGAGGGCGGTAGAGTGAGGGTGGTAGAGTGGTAGAGTGAGGGTGGTAGAGTGAGGGTGGTAGAGTGGTAGAGTGAGGGTTGTAGAGTGGTATAGTGAGGGCGGTAGAGTGGTAGATTGAGGGCGGTAGAGTGTGGGTGGTAGAGTGGTAGAGTGAGGCCAGTAGAGTGAGGGTTTGAGGGTGTGAGGGCGGTATAATGGTAGAGTGAGGGCGGTAGTGTGGTAAAGTGAGGGCGGTAGAGTGGTAGAGTGAGGGTGGTAGAGTGGTAGAGTGAGGGCGGTAGGGTGAGGGCGGTAGAGCAGTAGAGTGAGGGCAGTAGAGTGAGGGTGGTAGAGTGATGGCGGTAGAGTGAGGGTGGTAGAGTGAGGGCGGTAGAGTGAGGGCAGTAGAGTGCTAGAATGAGGGCGGTAGAGTGAGGGCAGTAGAGTGGTAGAGTGAGGGTGGTAGAGTGGTAGAGTGAGGGCGGTAGGGTGAGGGCGGTAGAGCAGTAGAGTGCGGGCAGTAAAGTGGTAGAGTGAGGGTGGTAGGGTGAGGGCGGTAGAGCGGTAGAGTGAGGGTGGTAGAGTGAGGACGTAGAGTGAGGGCAGTAGAGTGAGGGCAGTAGAGCGGTAGAGTGAGGGCGGTAGAGTGGTAGAGTGAGGGCGGTATAGTGGTAGAGTGAGAGCGGTAGAGTGAGGGCTGTAGAGTGGTAGGAGCAGTACATCTACAGCCTAACAGATGAAGATGTGCTGAATCCATTAGGAACAGTGTCAGAAAAGCAACATTTTAGACAGCTAGGGATTAGTTACGACAACTATCAATCCTATGGTCAGTGTGGTGGTGGTGGGAGGGATGGTTATATGGATTATTAAACAGATTACTTGTTTTACTACATTAAGCCTGAAATGTTATCCTAGCTGTATGCTATGGTTCCCCGAGTGAGAACAAACTGGCAGATTGCTCTGGGATGGATGTAATAGAAAATTATTATGCGTTTATGTGGAAGAGGCAGCAGTAGGATGGGCGGGCACAGTCTTTCCACTTTAATGTGAGGAAGTTTGTAAACAACAGAGGGGGCTGTGGATGCTTTGTTTCTTGTGAAAGAAAGCTGGTTCCTTCAAAACCAAAAAAAAGCACACATTTTTTCAAACACAGAAGTATGATCCTGAGTGGTGTGTTCGGTCCTCCTCCCCTAAAACCTAAAGGGCAGACATTGGTAATCTTTATGGGAAAGCAAGGGGTCATGGATACAGTCCAGATGGGTTGGCTGCCCTCTGCTACTGTTAAACTGTTAAATGTTGCAAGAAACCATGGGGAAGAAATCTAGATTCGAAGCCTAACCTCCGCCCTTCTCACAGAAATAGCATGTTTTATGTAAATTTCAACTCACGTGGATAGCAGGAACCCATATTTGAAAGGATGCTTCTGCAATAAAAGAGAAACAATTTGTTTCCCACTCAACCACGTCAAAACATGCAAACAAGTCCCCTAAAAATAAAAAACCTTCAGCATAGATAACTAGGTTTTAGTAAGACGTATTGGAAAACATAGAATGGCAGAGTAAAGGCAGCGCTGGGAGGGGGGCTGGGCAACCATGACAGCATTCTGATTCACAAGCAGATGGTCCTGTTTATGACCTGCGAAGAGCACGAAGTAGCTGTGGGCAAATGGAATCAGAAGCGGCAGCGGTCGCTTTGATGTTCTTGTCTTGTCTTGCTTTGTGGGAGGGGTAGGGGGAGCAGATTCCTGTGCCTGCGCCTGGCCCACATGAACTGTACGCGATCTGCAGTTGGGTAGACTTTTCGGAAGCCTTACTATAAATCTCTCCCACCATCCCAACGGGATGGAATAGACAAGACCTAAAAATGAAATGGAATCATGTAACATTATCTAGGAACATTTTATTGCAATAGTTTTAAGTAACATAGCAAATATTTAAGAAACTTACCAAACGTACTCACTTATCTTCACCTAAAGAACATTGTGGTTTAAATTATGATTAGATAGTAGAAAGTAGAAACATTTAGCATACATACTTTTGAATTTAGAATCCAAAATATCAACTTTCACGCAGCTCTGATCACGTTCCTTTCTGATCGTTCTAATAAGTCATGTCTCAATTTCTTATTGTCCTAAAACCTTCTATATGGATGGGTATTATTGGCCTAGTTGTTTACTCACTAGCAAGTACGTCTCTGAATGAAGATCTTTGACTATTACTCTTTGAAGAAATAAAGGCAGAGCAGCAATTGACATGCTGAGTTAGTTTGATGATAGGCAAAAAATGTGAAATGTACTTAAATAGAATGATTAGTGTCATTGTGAGACTGTTTTTAAATTGGGAAAATATGGAGGAGCATATTTTAAAAACTGCAGGTGTCAGTGTCCGTCTTCACTTGTCTCTTGCTTGGGACCAATACCTGAAAAATAAAATCAATGGCATGTAAAAGCCTACAAGTACAAGAGTTCAGGGAGTCTTAATGAAGATTACAGGGTGCTGATTGCCTTGTCTGAGTGTAACTGTAACTTCCCATTAAGCACGATGTTAGATGTTAACTCCTTTGGTTGTCTCATTGAGAATATCAGGTTTTTAAAGGGATCGTTAATACAAATGACCCTCTATGGACTTGATTTAGTGGTCGCCAGGGGCTGCAGCTGTGACTCCTGGTTTGCCCTGTGCGACCTCTGGCACCGCCTTTGTGACCTCTGGCCTCAAAGGTGGCATATTCTGTGCCAAGAACACAGGGGTGAATTGGTCTCCTTATTTTACCTACATTTTTCATTATATTAATAATTCATAATATTCTAGTGTTCACAGTTAGGCGCTGGCATGACAGAGACCTGTCACAAAATACAGACACTGGCACATTCTTGACATAATGGGCACCCATGGTAAAATACTAGTAATGTCATACTAGAGATATTATTGGGCATACGAGGCACCTGTGGAAAAAATGCTGGAACATTGGAGGTATTTCTTGGCACAACGGAGGACAACCTGGCATTTAAGGGGTGTGGGAGGCAACCATGACAAAATGCTGTCCCTGATATATTGAGGAACGTTTTTACAACAAGGGATACCACTTATGATATATGAATGACATAAATGGGAACATTCTGGCACTGACATTTTGGACGCACACCCATGGCATATGGTGCACCCATGCCAAAATGCTAACCCTGGGACAATAGAGCTAATTTTTTACATATATTCATAGCACATATAAAAAAAAAATGGGTTCCCCTCCTAGGTAGCATCAGGTTTTTATCGGTTTGGCACACCATGAAATGACCTGAAAATTTATTGAGATCCATTTCTCTCTCTCACTCTCATTTTCTCCAACCCATTTTTCTTTCCTTTTAGTAAATACCGCAAATGCTGGCTTATAATAGTTTCAGGTACACAGGCGAGTGGCAGGAAGCTAGGTTGGATTGTCATTGAACTCACTTCGTTTCCAATTCCTGGCAGTTTGCCAATCCTGTTGTGTGGGACAGCCGAGCTTCCCCCCCCCTCTCTCTCTCTCTCTCTTTCTCTCTCGTTCTCAAATCAAATCAAAATTTCTTTATGCGATTAATAGGATATTAATCATAAAAGTTACAGAAATACATCACAGGTAAAAATTCCTAAAAATCCAAACAATCCAATTCAGCAATTGGCCAGTTTCCTAGTTCTCAAAGACGCACATAAAAATGAGGCGAAGCTTAAACGGATTAAAGGATCGGTTAACATTTGTAAAAAAATGTAATGCAGGACAACATTGTCTAAAATCTAAAAACCTTTTACTGTGATTACAATAACATTTACAAAAAAAGAAGATGTACAAATCAGTTTGTAACGAGACATCATTGCAAGGGCAGCATAGAAGATCATTAGTAGAATAGAAACCACCCGGGTAGCCCAGCGTACACGGGATATAATTTAGGCGGAATCGTAACAGAACAAATCTGAGTCGAGGGTTTGTGACAAACTCCAGATAGGAGGGTAACCCTTCGACCTGCAATGGGCCCTCCAGATATTCCCTTATAGTGGATTTGTTATGAAGTGCATTCATTCTCTCATCATTGGAGATGGTGATTCAAACAAACTCCCAGTATCGAGGGTATATAGGATATTTTTTAAATGTTTTAACGATGGGATATCCTCAACATGTTCCATGGCTAGGCAGTCAGTAATTATTTGTTGGGAGAGGGGCACAGTATCTGTGGACCATACTGAGTGCCATAGTAGGATAGGAGCTACCTTGATCTGATCAGTTATATAGGGGATATTTAGCTCTTGATGTAGTGTAAAATTGGGACAGCTACTGGGAAGACCCACCATAGATTTCCAGAAACTGTCCTCTATTACTTGTAGATCATTTACTTTGACATGGCCCCTTACTACAGCTCCATAGGCTGCTACTGCACTAGATTTAGCCCCATAAACCTTCCTTACAATAGCTGGGTTTCTCGATTCCAATTTTTTTTTAAAAGAGCGTATGGCATTAGAAGTTTTTTGCAGCAACATCCTTCGATTTGCCACCATGTTCCCACAAGCTGCTCGGTAGTCAAAGGTAACCCCTAGATAAGACAATTGATTTGTCTGTGCCACTTTACTGTTCGAGATAAAAAAAGCGGGGAGATTTTTCTGCTTCTTCCCTGCGAATCATACAAATGACTTTGATTCATTTGTATGAAGATCCAGGCAGTTCATGAATTCTACATAATTGTTCAACAATTTCTGGAGCGATCTTCCAGTGCGTGCCAATAAAACTGCATCGTCTGCATACATTAAAATTGGAATGCGCGTATTATTTATTGTTGGTACATCTAAAATCGATTAAAGCAGTCGGGACTCCACCCCATTAGTATAGAGTGAAAACAGAAGGGAGCAAGGACGCACCATTGGCGAACGCCTCTTGTAACAGGGAACCATCTGGTGCATTCACCCTGTGAGCCATATCTTACACAAGCTTCACTCCTCACATACAGTTGTCTTACAAAGTTAATTATTCCATCATCTATCCCCATGTCTCTCATTATCTTCCATATAGGTGAGTGGGATACACAGTTGAATGCTGTGCTAAGGTCCATGAAGGCCAGGTAGAGGTTGCCTTGCTTAGCTTGGGCGTACTTTGCTATAAGCAAGCTCAAATTTATTCACTGATCTTCGGTCCCTCTACCTTTTCTAAATTTCTCTCTCTCTCTCTCTCTCTCTCTCTCTCTCTCTCTGTCTCTCTCTCACTCCCTCTCTCTAACCAATTCCCCTTTCTCTCTAGTAAATACCTCAAATGGCAGTTTACTTTGACTGTAGATGCACATGCCAGGGAACAAGGTAGAGTATCATCGATCTCACTAAATATTAAATTCTAGTCAGTTTCATAATCTTAAATAACAAAATATGTTCAGATTCGAATCCACTTCGCTCTATGTCTCAAGCTGACATAGAGAGCCAAGAGGATCTTTAGAGGCCATATAATGAAAGGGCAAACTTGTTATACAGATTGAAACAGCAACTGTAATCGCAGGGGGAATACGAAATACTGCTACTCACTAGAGGCAGGCTGGTCCACCTCTCCTACTACTTCCCTAGTAAAACAAGTTATGAATGCTTATATTATGGGCCCCAACCTTACATTACTAGACAAGGCTGCATATAGTTCCCATACATTTCAATATTTCAATGTTTGTTACGTTTCTTATCTTAGTCTGGCCAATTCAAGATAAGTTAATGTGGAGCACTCTTTTGATATTAAATCAAAGTCCATGGTTGTAAAATTATGACAACTTCTCAAAGAAATGTGGGAGGTGTTTGGTACTTGCCAAACAGTTCGATGGCACACTCTGGCTAATTATCTTTATTGGTTCTTGTTTCATACACTGCATTCTTCCATCAGCTCTGTGCCGAAGCACCTTGGACAAATGAGGCTGCTTCCTTCTACCAAGGCCTCAGGAAAGATTGAAAGTTGCCCTTACGATATAGGTCAACCAGCCTACCACTACTAATGCATTATTAGATTTAACACTTTAAAATGATTCCAACCCAAGCTAAGAAAACCAAAATGAAGGGAGGGAAAGGAAGATGGCGGGCTGACTTTACCTCTGTGAGCTCTCTCCTGGAACTGCTCCTGGTCTGACATTCTGCCAGCCTGTTGCAGCGAAATCTCCCCACATCTAAAGCTTCCACAGTATCAAGCAGGGCCTAAATGTTTATATGATAATTTCTATAACCTGATGTGGTGGTGTTAGAACTGGGATTTCTGGTTGGCTAAGGCTTGCACCACAGCCAGGCAGAACCACCACTCTAGTCAGGGCAAGGGAGTTACACGCCAAAGATAACCCCTGCTCAACCCCTTGGTAGCTTGCTACGAGCAGACAGGCTTATCCCGGAGGCAATGTGTAAAGCATTTGTGCTCGCACACAGCAACAACATCCCAGGCACACTACAAAAGGAACTCCACACAAGGTTATATAAAAAAAACTTTTGTATTGTCAAAACACATCAGATAGTAATCACACAATATACATTGTGCCAACTGGCACGGGCAATATTCACAATGGATTCTTTACACAGGACAGGGACACGGGGACTCTGTCAGGATAAACACTTAGCAGAAATAGCACTTCTAGAACATAGAATAAGTGTAGCACAAAATAACAATTGTAGAACACAACCAGTAACCACTGGTAGAAGAAAGGAACACACTATGCAATACTAATAACCATAGGCATAGATCACACAGGGACACATAAATTCACTAGTATAAACTATACTAGGCAAAACAACCTCCTAAGCATGAAAACACATCTAGAGGTATCACAGGTATAACAGCATTGCACATTACACCTAAATCACATTAGGCCTAACCAGTATAAATACAGTAGGCAATCTCCTCACTAGTCTAAACACATTAGACCCTACCCCCTAAGCATAACTCACATGTAGGGGCGTAAATCAAAGTGAAGCGCAATCTCACTAACATAAACTTCCATAGGTAAAACCATCTTCAGAGGTAGCAACACAGGGTGTGTAAAACATACTAGATGCATTACATTTCCTACCACCACATTTAAAGCAGATATTAATCACACTAGGGCCTTGCGCCCTATACCTCTACCAGTCCCCTTGGCCAACTGGCCATCAAGAAGGGGTTCAAATGCCCTGTGTCCAGAATGTCAGGGTGCGCTGCCAATGCAGCGCCAGTCAGGGGTGCGCCACCGGCTCAAACCTAAACGTTGCAGCTGCCACTACTTGCTGGGCAGCTGAGAACAAGAACAGGGCCTAAACGCTGCAGCTGGCACTAAGTGCTGCACAGCTGTGGAAGGCCGGGCACCTTTGTGCCACCACTGTCCCTCTCAGGGACTCTCTCAAATGGCGCCTAAACGGTGCAGCTGCCCACTGCTTGCTGGGCAGCTGTGACAGTCACAAATGCGACATGAGCTCTCACTGGCCCTTGAGACAAAACTGCGCCACACGTCTGAGCCCTCTAGCTCTGGAAGTGAATGCTGCGCACATTGGAGCCCTCTAGGCTCTAGAACAAATTTGCCCCAAAAGGTTGGAGCCACACGAGGCTCTTAAA
This sequence comes from Lissotriton vulgaris, assembly GCF_964263255.1. Taxonomy (NCBI): domain Eukaryota; kingdom Metazoa; phylum Chordata; class Amphibia; order Caudata; family Salamandridae; genus Lissotriton; species Lissotriton vulgaris. The sequence continues at coordinate 565,603,718 of NC_141695.1, forward strand.
AAGCACATTCCCCCCCAGAACTGGGGCTTTAAACAACATGTGCCCTCAAGTCCCTCATGGGGACTCTACAATTACTGGCGGCCTTGTGGGAGCCATCGGGCTCTGTAAAATAATGGGGGGTGGGGGAGCCACCTAGGCTCCTTAAACAAATATGCCCCCTTTCGTTGGGAGGCCCTCTCGCAAGCGGGGCCACCCAGGTCCAGACAACGAGCCTCCATATGGCCACGGACACCGGGACCCCCGCGGGGGCCCTCCAGGCAATCATCTGCACGTTGGAGCGGCCTGCTGCCATCCGGGGCCGCTCTGGATGTCACCTTTAGACTGTGCCTCCTGCTGGCACTGCACTGACCTCCCCCTAGAGCCCCCACTCACCGGGATTTGTTCTGGGGCCGGTCTCCTCCTCCTGTGCTGCGGGCCGGCAGTACTTCTCTTGTGGTGCAGGGCTTCCCTTTCAATCATGGTAACGCCGCGCGGCCATAGGCGGCCTCTGCCACCTTCCTACTTCACCCGGGCCCCAGGACTTCTTGCTGGCACTCGAGGAGGCGGGTTGGGCTCCCGACCTCCTCCCTCGAAGCCTTCCTCTCCTGTCGGGGTGTGCTCGGGACTTCCTGTGAAACTGGAAGTCCCGCCCGCCACCAAGCAAAGGGCTGCCCGACTTCCTGTGGGGCCGATCGGGCCAGCGGCGGTGATTCTTCAAGGTGCAAAATGAGGGGTACTCTCCCTCTATAACTCACAATATAACACTTTGGGACTCATAAAAACGGGCTGGGCACCCGTGCAATTCACTGAATAACGAAGGGGCCATAATCGGGGTGGGCACCCGAGCTATAAATAAATAAAGAAGCGGGTGGTACCCGCGGTGGCCATCAAATCAAAAACGGAGCTGCAGGGGGGGGCACCTGCCCATGGATCTCCAAAATCACAAAAATAGGCAGACATGACGGGGGGAATCCCCAGACAGCAGCCCAGAGCTGCAAAGGCACACATAGAAGCGCTCTCTAAGCGCCAGGGAAAAGTCACCAGCCTTCTCCCCAAAAAGCGCTCCCAGGGCGCTTAGGCCACAAAAAGCCTGGGCAAAGACAAAGAAAGCAAGGCAAAGGGTCCCAAAAGTCCTGGGCTGCAAAGGTGGGGCAAAACAGCTTCCCACAGGGAAAATCCTCCAGGCATCCAGGGGCTGGGCGGGGCCCAGGGAGGCAAACCTTTCCCTGGGCCCCAGCAGCCGCATGCCCCTGGTAGTTTCAAGTTGGAAAAACAAGAACATCTTCTTGGGGTCACAGCCCCCTTTTTATACACCAAAATACTTCGTCTAGCAGGGTGCAGGCAATGGAAGAACCAGCTACAGCTGGTTCAGGGGAACTCCTGAGCACTTTAATTTGCTCAGCCCCTTTCTCCCTTCACTGGCCAGGCTAGAAACATCAGACGCACCACAGGGGGTAGAGCCATCATTTTGGAGAGAAGGCCCAGCCCTATTCAGGTCGCAGGTGCACTCCTCCCTCCCATCAACATGCAGATCTCTCCATTCACCACCGGGGCAGACCCATCCTGACTCTTGGAGCCAGGCAAACCAGCCAGCTCCAGCCAATCACAAGCCAGACAGTCAATTCACATCCACTGCCCAGACATGCCAACTTCTAGAAGGGGGCTTTCCACACTAGACACAATAAATCCACGCACATCATTGCGCAGCATTTAATCACATGAGTTTGCACATACCAAACTCGACCCTGCACTCCCCACACATCAGGAACTACCATGGACACACATATTCCCCATGCATTCCTATGGGAAGGCAGTCCACTCACCACACATACACACTCATGCACTTTACACTGGACCTCAGTGAAAAAGTGTGCAGAGGCCTAAAATCACCAACACCAGGCTACAGAAACAGGCTAGGCAAAAGAAAAAAGTTTGGGGGTGAACCTGCCAAAAGGGCCAAGTCCAACAGGTGGTGTTGTACCAGTAGGCCCGTATCTGTCTGACGTACTTGTGGCTTGTGAGGTGGCTGGCTTGCACTCATAAGTTTGGATTCTGCTTGGTCAGCTCCTCCTGTTTAATGGCACCATCACAGACAAGTGCTCTTTGCTGCCGCCTGGGGAGGGGGGTATATAGCAGCAGCAGTCAGTGAGGTACCTGAAGGTGTCACGACTTTGGGAAGCTTGGATGGCCGCCTACGCTCAGCAGAGAAGGGGTCTAGTCTGGGTCAGTCATCCTATTATGAGGCTTTTGCAATCAGGCATCACAGCCGGCCTCCTTCAGGCATGCATTGAGGAGCATGCACGTCCACCACATTAATGCTGGATATGTTGTGGGATGCAGTTCAGAATCCGGCTGCCAAGTACAACTTGGCTTCCCTGGTGCCTCCTGAAACATCAGCCCCTGCAGATGATGGCAACAATGTTGCAATAACTTTTCCATCTCAGACGGTAACGCAACAAGGCAACTCTCCTGGCCAGCTTGTGTTACCCGCTCTTGCGGGTGCTGGCAACAATATTTTAATGTTCTCTCCAGCTCAAGTGGCCTCATATTCAGTTTTCCTCTGAGACTGAGACTGAGCCAGGAGGAACTGCCTCTGAGTGCCAGCAGGAAAATAGTAGACGTTTACACCTTGTAGAGGCAGGCGTAGGAAGAAGCCAGGGCAAGTGTGTGACTGTGGGATTTGCTGAGACAGAGCATTCCCTGACAGTGGTGAAAGCCTTCATGGGGATGCCCTTTCAACAGAGCAACTCAGGGGGTACAGTGAGATCGAAGGCTACCTCAGTAGTGGTGGATGAGAAGTCTTTGCTCACTCCGAGGCAGGTCGGGAGAGATTGAGATATTTCTCAAATCTAACAATGGCTCTGTTGACCACTCTATGCAGGGTATTGGGTTTCTGTGCAAGGAACGAGGCAAACAGAAAGCCTCAAGGGGCCAAAGTGTTTTAAAGAAAATTAGGGACTGCCAGGGCAGCAGCAGATGCAACAACTTAGTCGCTGTGCACCCAAGGGGGTGCGTCATAGGGAGTCATATGGGCAACTAGTTCACCTCTCAGGGCTAAGTCAAGACTCTAATATCTTGGTTATCCCTATATGCCTGCCTAGTCAGCTAGTATCAGGGAAGTGTAGACATTCAATATCAGATTGTCAGGGGGATTTCTCGACTCCTCTGGAAGCATTCCCTCTGGGTGTTCCACACCAGCTTCTGAGAATAATGCTTCTAAACCGGCAGATCCAGCTGATCCAAAGGAGCTGTCTCTGTCTACAATTCCAGAGTTTTTGCAAGCACAAAGAACCAAAGCTCCGGAACATTATGCACAACCTAGGGCGGACCGTTTGGCAATACAACCGTCTTCGTCTGAGGTAATAAATCGGGTGGTGCTGCTCGCTACAGAAATGGCTGAGCTCCAACAACGTGTTGCCGGGGCTGAAGATGTTGGCTCACCAATACTTACGTCTTTCAGAGCCCATGAGAGCCAACTGCTCTTTGTTCAAAGCAAGGTCAAAGATTTGGAGAATCGTCAACATTAAAACAATGTGCGGGTCTTTGGAATACACCCAGGTAGAGAGGGAGATGACCCAAGAATGTTTATTGTTAAGACCTTTGAGAGGTATATCTGTAGCTTGAGGACTGGGACATGGACTCACGAATTTAGCAAGCTCATTGGCTTCCCATAACTCTGAAGCAGACAACTGCTCAATCAAAGCCTTTGCAACCTTATCCAATATTAATATTTGTTGGCAATTTTCTACTCAGGCAGGCAATATTTTTCAAAGCTTATTCGGTTACACCTGTATCAGTATACTCCATGCCTATCTCAGTTCAATCAAACCTTTCCAAATTTATTATGGATCGACATTGGAAGCTGCGTCAAATGATGGACCATTTGAAGGAGATTGGTGAACAGATCTTATTGCAGGAACCTGCACTGCTTAAATGTATCAAAGACAGCAGGACACCATTTTTTCTTTCAAAATTAGATGCTGCACAAGGCTCTTCGTCACTGGCAAGGGACATTTTTGTACAAATAAGTAGGCTGCTTCTTGCTGTTACTTGCTGATGGCACTCTCCGGCTGTGCACATTTTTTTGTTAGAATAATGGTTACTTGAAAACCAGGATGCGTTTGTCAGTATGTTCTCTTCTCTTAGCTCATGCTACAGCAGTGGCACTCTTCTATCTGTTCCAAGGCCTTTTTGGACATAGGCCCTTCTTTCATGTGTTGGCTCACTTTTTTTCTTTCTTTTTTCCTCTATTATTCTAATTTTTTAGATATTTCTTGTTTATTGGCACAAAGACGAATTGAGGGGGGATTGAGGTATTTTACTGCTAGATTCAGGCTGGTGTGTGTCGGAGCGGGCAGTCTCTGGGATAAGGTCACACATGGCTGCCACTTCAGCTGACAGCAAGGGGGTGGATCATTCCTTCTCTCTGAGACGGGGTGTTTGAGAAAGGACCTCAAGGGTAGTGGTGAAGGGTTTGCTCACACTCTTTCTATTTCGTTTGGTGTGGGGAGTGGGGTGTGGGGTTTTAAAGAGTCAGAATAATTAATATCTGATTTCTGAGTTTGGAGTAAACACTGAGAGTTGATGTTGTTATGGATCAATATCAATAAATTAGGAAGGGCAGAGAGTAGACTGGCACAATGTTCAGTCAGAAATGTATGTCTTTGAATGTTCCTGGACTGAATTGTCCTAAAAAGTGGCAATTAGATCAGGTGGAATAACTGAAATTCCTGTAGCGTGTAAAGATTGGCTAGTGTTAAGCCATTTGAGATATGATACTCTCACAAGCACCTCAATTCGAGGGGTGGCGATTGTAATTGCGTAATTGGCTATGGTATAAACTCTATTAACCTTTCGGTACATGAAAGGAAGCCTAAAGCTAGAGCCTCTATATTAGAACTCCTGCGACTGCATGGGTTGGTTGATGTGAGGAGAACAACGCACCCCTTAAAGCCAGGGAATACTTACTACTCCTCTCCACACAAGCTTTATTCATGCATAAACATGATCTTTACAAGGGGCAGTAATTAGAAATGCGTATATGTAAGTATGCACTAAGGTTGGTAGGGGGAATTGGCAACCTTTTTATTTCCTCACCATCTACTCATTTATTCAGAATACTGGGTACACCTTGATGGATTACCAAGAGAGCTTATACAAGTGAATAAAGGCTCGTCCTTGGCAGAAGTTGTATGGGACAGTATGAAAGCATACATAGGGGGTTTAACGCTCCAGTTTGTTTTATATTAAAATATTTGAATGCAGGAGGATGTGAATCAACACCAGCAGGGGAGATTTATAGTTAGAACAAGAGCAGGCACAGGGAATATTAACCAGAGACTGTGGGACAAGTCTATACACCTTAAGCTAATTGAGAAATGACTTGTACTTGACTGCAGGCTAAGAGAAAAGATAGCCGCTAGTTACCATAACAACAAAACGTTCCAATATGAATATGGTGAGAAAGTACGGGGGTATTCTTGCTCATCAGATTTTTAATTAGAAGTCCAGAAGTTCAATTCGGTGTATTAAAGGGGACACTGGAGTGGTAAATACTTACCCTCAAGCTGTTGCTGAGCAGTTTACATCTTTCTATCAGGGGGGTCTACAGCAAGCCTCATAGGTCTAACCATTCTGACATCTTGGAGTACTTACAGGGTTGTAGCTGTCATGGTTAGACCCCCATCAGGCCTCTGTGCTGCAGGGGGATATTGCTTTAGGAGAGACTGATGCAGCTATTAAGGCGTTACCAACTGGGAAAGCAGCTGGAGATGAAGCAATTCTGCTTGCATTTTAAAAAGTAAGATTCTACTCCTGGAATGTTTCGATCTGGTCACGCATATAGGCGAGGGAGGCGACGTCCCTGCCTCATGGACAATAACCAACATTGTAGTCTTTCTAGAAAAGGATAAACCACCTGAAGATAGGAACACTTATTGTCTTATCTTGCTGAGAAACAGACGCAGATGCAGACGCTGTCAGCTACGTGGCGCTATTTGTCCTCTGCTATTGTGCTAAACGGCAACATTTAATCGTTTTTTAACTTGTGGCCACACAGGAGGTAACACCACTTCCGGCTGAGGTAGCGCTCTAGACTTTGCGCTCCCACCGGTACAAAAAGTGTGCCTGAAGCGCACGCGCAACGGACAGCCCCGTGAGACGCTGTCAGCTACGCAGCGCTAGTTGTCCTTTGCTATTGTGCTAAACTGCAACATTTAATCGTTTTTTTACTTATGGCCATCTGTACTTGTGATTTTAATTGATCTCACTCACCTTCACTCCTGGGCCCCGGTCCGACACGGCTGGTGCTGATTGTTGTGTGGGGATGTGTGGGCCTGGTCAGGCCTGGACGGTCGCTTGCGCAGGGGTGGCAACGCGCAGCGACAACCAGTGAGACACACACAATCGCCTCAGTCGGAAGTGACGTGCCCGAGCGCACGCCTTCCTTTTATTGACCCCCGCAGGCCACGCCTGGCCTGCGGATGCATGGATGCGTGCGTGCGTCCACTAGAGTGCTAACCGCACTACATCTCTATCCAACTATGCATATGTTCGGCAATGTTCAAAACAAACTGTTCACAATGAATCATTTCAGACGCTCTGTACTTGCGTGTCCCTTGGATGACGGCTTCAGGGTCTCAGCTGACAGGCGTAGTCGTTGAGTCTTTGACTTGGGCGGGGATTGGGCCTCAGATTGTATCGGGGGGTGCGACCTGATCCTCGATCCCCGCTGCGCCATGGGTTCCGGACGGGAGTGGACGTGATCGACGTTCCCGCTCCCGGTTCCCCGATGTCGTGTGGTGAGCTGCCTCCTTCTTCTTGTGTCGCGGCTCGGGGTGGCTCGATGGTTTCCTCGGTGGCTTCGGTATTCGCGCTTGGGATAGGGGGGACACTCTTGAACCATGATGTATTTCTCGAGACTTCTTCTCCCTCCTTGCTGGCAGTCACCATGGTTCCCTTCGTGTTGGTCACCGTCCATGGTCCGGGTTCATAGAATGTTTGGAATTTTCCCCCTGGGCGTCTGTTCCTAATGACGACCCGATCTCCTCGGTGTAGTTGTCTTGGTGCCGCTCTGCGCCGGTGGCTCGCTCGCATGTTGTTCCTGCGCCGGCGTTCCTGAACCTCCCTCATGTCGCCCCTCTCCGATGTCGGTCTTGTGACCATGGGGAGGAGGTCTCTGCGTTGCCCCTGAAACATTAGGGACCACGGGCTTTTCTGAGTGGTGCAATGGGGCGTTCCGCGATACTCTCTCAGAAAGTCATGCAGTCTCTGTTCCGGGTCGGCCTCCTCTACCACCGCAATTCTGAACATTTTATTGAGGGTCCGCATGAATCTTTCTGCCTCCCCGTTGGCTTGTGGCCATTGGGGGGTGATGCGTCGGTGGATGATGCCTCTGGTTTTCAGAAATGTGGCAAAGTCTGTTCCCTGGAAGGGTGGTCCATTGTCACTTTTGATTTCGCCGGGCAGTCCAAACAGGGAGAATATTTTTTCTAACGCTGGCCCCACGTGTGTGAACGCCGTGGAGGGCACTCTTTCCACGATGGGGTACTTAGAGTATGAGTCAATGACTACCAGGGTGTGGCCTTCTCCGGGGAAGCTTCCAAAATCCACGCTGACTTTCGACCACGGGGTCGTGCATGGCTCCTCGGTGATTATGGGGACCGGTCGTTCCGGATCGCTGGTCAGCTGGCAGGACATACAGTTCTTGACATACTCGTCCACAGTATTCTCGAGCTCAGGGAACCATACCTTTTCGCGCATGCGCGCCTTCATTTTCGTGGCACCCTGGTGGCCCCCGTGTGCGAGCTGGGTGGCTCGGTACCTGAGGCGTCTTGGTATCACTAGCCGATTCCCTCTCAGCAGTATGCCCTCTTCCGTGGCACTGAGCTCGTGACGAATGTGCCAGAACTTGGTGAGTGTCTCTTTATCCGATGCTGTCCATGTGTTGGGGGGGTGTAGGTAGTCGGTCCAGGTTCCCTCTTGTACCGCTTGCAGTGACCGCATGTACGGGTTGTCGTCCACTGCAGCCTCCTTGATCTCCTCAACGGTCATGCACTGGGGACATGACGTGAGCGCTACCCACTGCACATATTCCTCGCACCCTTCATCGGCTGCTGGTGGTTCTTGGGGTAGAGGGTGGCGCGACAGGTAGTCGGCGGGGTTTTTGGCTCCCGGTCTGTAGACCACTTCCATGTCGTATGTTTGTAGCTGGATCACCCACCTCTCAATGCGTGGCGGCGGATGGGGAGCTGTGCCCTTGAAGAGCGGCACTAAGGGCTGGTGATCAGTAACCATCACGAACGATTGTCCCTGTAGATAAAGATGGAAGTGGCTGCAGGCCCACTTGATGGCTAAGGCCTCTCGTTCTATCTGCGCATATCTGGTCTCGGTTGGGGTTAGCGCCTTGCTAGCGAATGCCAGGGCCGTCCATTTGCCTGGTTCGCGTTCTTGTGTCAGCACTGCCCCTAGGCCCACTGGGCTTGCATCCACGATGACCTCGGTCCGTTTGGTTGGGTCAAAGTACGAGAGTGTTGCATTTTCCAGGAGTGCGTCTTTGATACTCTGAAACGCGTCGTGCTCCTTCGGGCCCCATGTCCAGTTAGCGTCGGTCTTCGTTAGTGCTCGGAGAGGCTCACTGCGGGTGGCTAGTCCTGGAATGAAGCGGCCACAGTACGTGGCCATTCCGAGGAAACTCCTCACCTCCGTTGGCGATTTCGGTGCTGGGGCGTCTTTGATGGATTTTGACTTCCGTGGGTCAATTTGAACCCCTTCCTGGTTGAACACATAACCAAAGAATTCGATCGACGATTGGAAGAACTGGCATTTTTCCTTGTGGAGTGTTGCTCCATAGGTGCTTAGTCTTTTTAACACATCCCGTAGCTGTTTGTAATGTTCAGATGCAGTGGCCGAATGAATGAGGATATCGTCGCTTACGTTGATGACCCCCGGCAGTCCGGATAGTAGCTCCCTGATGGTATTCTGGAATACCTCCGCTGCCGAGGATATTCCGAAGTTGAGGCGTTTGTACCGCCGGAGACCGAGATGTGTGCTGAACGTGGTGATGAACCGGCTTTCTTCAGCAAGGGGCAGTTGGTGATAGCCCGCGTTGAGGTCGATTTTCGAGAACCATCTCGATCCATTCACGTCCGCTATTATGTCATCCATCGTGGGTGTTAAGTGTCTCTCCCTTCTGATTGCGGTATTTGGCAGCCTCATGTCGATGCATAGTCGGATCTCGCCCGGTTGCTTGGGTTTTTCGACTATGACCATAGGGGAAACCCACGGGGTGGGTCCCGTTACTTTTTCAATTACCCCCATGTTTTCTAGCTTCTCGAGTTCCTTTTCCACCAGCGGCCGCAGGTGGAATGGTATACGCCGATGGCGTAGGGCTGTGGGGGTGACTGATTTGTCGATATGGAGTTTTATCGGATCACATTTGATGCATCCCAGACCCTTGAACAGTTCGGGGAAGCGCTCCAGTAGCTCCTCTACCTGGTGGTCCCGGATGCGGTTGGCAAAAGCGATCAGCTTCAAGTCCTCCGCCGTGTGGCTGCTCAACAGCGTGTCGGCTTCTCGGTCGATGATGTGTATCGTTGCTGTCACTTCGGCCTCGTCGGCCCGTATGGGTATTACGATTTTCCCCTTCAGAGGGAGGGGAGTGTCCGCTCCATATGCGAATATTCTGGTCTTGGAGTGCAGGACTTCCGGACGAGGGCGTAGCTTGTTGAACTCTTGCAACCCCATGACGTTGACGGTGGCCCCGGTGTCAATGACGGCCTTCACCTCGTTCTCCCCCACCTGGACAACGCACGTTGGCTGAGGTCGGCGTCTGAGCTTTAGCTCCCTGGCAAAAGAGATCACGTACGCCTCCTCGTCCTCCGAATCCGACTCGTCATGGGTTGTTGGCAGGAATCTGTCTGTTCTCTCCGGGGGTGGGTCTGTGAGAGATAGTTGGCGGACAGCTTTGGTGGGTGCCCACGGCTTCTTGGCGTTCCGGGGTTGGCTCTTTCTGCGGCAGACTGACGCAAAATGGTTGGGAATTCCGCAGTTCCCGCAGGTTTGTCCTTGGGCTGGGCAGTCCTTTGCTGCGTGTGGTTCGTGTCCGCAGTATCCGCAGCGGCCTTGCGGTGCGTCTCTTCGTGACCCCTTTTTTCCCTGGCCACGTGGTCGTGGGCGTACTGCGTCAGCACGCTCAACCTTAATGGTTTCCGTTTTGGCGGGAGCTTTATGTAGAGCCTGCTCCATGGCTGTTGCCCTGGCATCAGAAAGTTCGTGTGATCTAGCCAGAATGAGGATGTTTTCCAGTGTTATTCCTGGTTTTCTCAAGATGTGACCCCTCAAGGTCTTGTCTCGGCATCCCTGTATTAGCTGGCGTCGTATGGCCTTCGGCTGGTCTTCGTCCGTGGAGCTAGCCAGCTCTCGGACTCGGGTGTAGAATTGGTCCATGGACTCCCCCTCGCGCTGGCGGGCCTGCCCTAGCTTGAAGACCTCGAAGTCCACATTGAGTTGAGGGTCAAAGTGGTTGTTTAGGGCAGTGACTGCAGCGGCATACGTGGTCACTCCTGTCGGGTTTGGAAGGTGTTTGAAGAGCCTGAAGACCTCATCCCCGGCGTAGTGTAGGAGCAGTGAACGTTTCACCGCGTCGTCCGTCTCCCTTGTGACTACAAAGTAGTTCTCGAGCCTTTCTAGCCAGACCTTCCAGCGGGGTGAGGCGGTGGGCGGGTCGCTCGCCTCACTAAATGGCGGTAGTACTCCGGCAGCAGCATGCTGGAATGGGATGTTTATGATGGGGGCCACAGCGTCTGCATCCCCCATTGTGGTGGTTTGCAGGGACTACTGCAGTACAGTTCCAAATCACCCCAGCTCTCCCACAGTTAGCAGCACGGACTGTACCTCGGCACGGTGTCTCTCCCTCAGTTGGCCAGGGTCGTGTGCCACGTGGTCCGTGGGATGTGGTGGTCACTGTGGCACTCAGGACTCCCCTTCGGGCAAACACCGACAGCGGGGCGTCGCCAGGCAGCAGTAGGCCTACTGGTGCAGTAGAAGTGAGGCAGGGTAGTGGATAGCCCGTTTTCTGGCGACTTCTGCCGTTTTCTCACCCCAAATGCGTGGGGAATACCAGGGGCGGCTTCTTCGCGTACCACGCGAGATGCGTGGTAGATGGCACCACGTGCGCTCCGTCGGACCGCTCCGCTCGGCTTCGGCAGCGGACTCCGGTGCAGGCAGCAGGCACACTCGCAGGGCACTCCACCCAGAGCAGGGCAGCGAGGACGGATGATCGTCGTCCCGTAGCTGGCAGAGGGCATGCAGGAAGGAGCACGCCGGCTCCCGGGACACAGGACAGTGCGCCAGGAGACACGCGGTATGCACCGCGAGGTGGGCAGAATGCTCCGCCCAGGGTATGGTGTACGGGCGAGGGTTGGGCCCCCTCCGCTCGTCGCCAATGTTGTGTGGGGATGTGTGGGCCTGGTCAGGCCTGGACGGTCGCTTGCGCAGGGGTGGCAACGCGCAGCGACAACCAGTGAGACACACACAATCGCCTCAGTCGGAAGTGACGTGCCCGAGCGCACGCCTTCCTTTTATTGACCCCCGCAGGCCACGCCTGGCCTGCGGATGCATGGATGCGTGCGTGCGTCCACTAGAGTGCTAACCGCACTACACTGATTGCTCGGAGGGCCACACAGGAGGCAACACCACTTCCGGCTGGGGTAGCGCTCTAGATTTTGCGCTCCCACCGGTACAAAAAGTGAGCCTGAAGCGCACGCGCAGCGGACACAGCGGAGACGCTGTGAGCTACGCAGCACTATTTGTCCTTTGCTATTGTGCTAAACTGCAACATTTAATCGTTTTTTAACTTATAGCCATCTGTACTTGTGTGATTTTAATTGATCTCACTCACCTTCACTCCTGAGCCCCGGTCCGACACGGCAGGTGCCGATTGCTCGGAGGGCCACACAGGAGGCAACACCACTTCCGGCTGGGGTAGCGCCCTATACTTTGCGCTCCCACCGGTACAAAAAGTGAGCCTGAAGCGCTCGCGCAGCGGGAGCGCCGACGGCGCGCTAAAGGCTAGCCGTCTGCGACCGTCCGCGCCTGGCCCGGGCCCAGGGCCATAAATCCTGGCTCCCTCACTCAGACCCCTGTAAGTTATTCAAGAGAGGACTTGTTAGGACTGGACCCTGGGCTGGCGTCCTCCTATTGCCATTCGCTTAATCCCTTAATGGAACAGCAGGCATGCGTTCACTGCAAATTGAAGTTGGACTCTATGACCATCAAACAAGTTAGGTCCCCAGCTGCCCCAATGCTTGTCAATGCTCGGGAACTAAAAGCTATGCTATTGAACTCCTGCTCACTGATTAAGCATAATATCGAAATGGCTGAATTGATTGAAAGTCATAATCTAGATTTTGTATTTATCACAGAAACTTGGGCTAGTCACTCCTCAGACCCGGATCTGCTTCTAGCTCTTCCTGCAGTCTTTCAGATCAACAGGGCAGGCAGAGCTGATAAAAGAGGGGGCGGGCTGGCCATTATCTCAAAGGAGGAAATACCCATTATAACATCTTTGTTGGGCTCTTCACCGGACTGTGAGCTTCTATCGTTTCAGCTACAACTTAGCTCTACTCAAGCAGGGAACGGCCTTTTGATATTTCGCCCACCAAACGCCCAAGCCCCGCTGGTAGATAAACTTAACCCTTTTCTGGAAACCAGCTATAGCTATGCCAACTATACCATCTTGGGCGATTTCAATCACCATCTAAAGCTCACTTTGGATCCAAAAAACATCGATCTTATAGATACCTTGTCCTGCCTAGGGCTGGAACAACTGGTCAAAGAAAGCACACATAATGCAGGACATACTTTGGATGGCATATTTACATCCAACCATTTGATAAATGTACAGGAGATCGTGCCGGTACAATGGTCTGATCATAAGGCCGTCATATTTACAATTAGAGCCTTAGCCCATAACAAGACAGGGAGGAAGCCCCTCAATTCATCCACATATTGTGATTGGTCCAAGACTGTCCCCGACCTCCTGCAAACTGCTTTAAACCTGAATCTACCAAGTGGAAAGGCAGAAATCAATCTGGCAGCACAAAATATCTCGTTGTGGATCACGGAGGCTGCTAATATAGTAGCCCCCTTAAAAACTGTTACCACTAGAAGGAATAAGCCTTCTGAACCTTGGTTCTCTGATAAACTAAGGCTTCAGAAACAACTGTGTAAAAGGATGGAAAAACAGTGGAGACGTAACTATGACAAGGATGTAAAAACGAGGTATGCCCAGACTTTAGCTGTTTATAGAAGACTAATTATGGAAGAAAAAAGTAACTACTTCACTAAGAAAATATTGTCTGCAAGGAACTCAAGTAAAACGCTCTTTAATACTTTGAAAACACTTACTAAACTCCCCACTAAGGAGAGGGCAGATAATAACATAGAACTGTGTAACGTTTTGGGCCAGGCCTTTATTAATAAGGTGGATTCAGTATACAAAACATTCTCTCAGCTCTCTGCTGAACCTAAACCTTTAGTGCAAAGGAATTCTCTTGCAACGCAAGCGCCAGGCTTCTCCTTTTCCCCCATTGCTGGACCAAATCACTAAAACTATAATAGGTACTAAGTCAGGGGCCCCTTCTGATCCCTGCCCTCCTAGGGCCTTCTATCTCTTCCCAGAGACCCTGGGTAAACAATTGAGTGATCTATTTGCAGGAATAATACAGCAGGGAAAATTCCCTGACTCTTGGAAGCTGGCATTGGTTCTTCTATTATTGAAAAAAAAAGACCTGGACCCTGCTGAGCCTAATAATTACAGACACATTTCCAGAATCCCATTCTGCGCCAAGGTTTTGGAAAAGCTATTAAACACCCAGCTCGCCACTTTTGTCTCAGCCCACGATTTGTAGGACCATTCACAATTTGGGTTTAGAGAGGGTCATGGCACCGAAACGGCCCTCATAGCTTCTAGTGAAGAGTTAAGGAAGACTCTGGACATGGGCGGGAAGGCCGCCTTGATATTATTAGATCTATTGGCGGCCTTCGATACCGTTAACCACCAAATCATTGTCAATAGACTAGCGGCAATGGGCGTCCAGGCGTCTGCCTTGGCCCTACTCACATCCTACCTCACTAAAAGATCTTTTCGAGTGGAACTGGGTGAAGCAAGCTCACAAACCTTTAACCTTCAGTGCGGTGTGCCTCAGGGCTCATCGTTGAGTCCTACTTTGTTTAATCTGTATGTCGCCCCGCTGGCCTCCCTGATAAGGTGGTTTGGATTTTCGGTTATCTCTTATGGGGACGACACGCAGATTGTGGTGTCTATTCACAATAACGAAGAGGAGGTAGCCGATCGGTTTAACAGCTGCATGATCCAGGTCAATGCATGGATGCATTCAAACTGCCTCAAGCTGAATGGCAGTAAGACTGAGGTGCTCCTTCTGGGCGCCAATCCACTGTCCTGGTCTCGGAGGTGGTGGCCCTCTGAGTTAGGGGACTGCCCTACACCGGTCGCTAAGACAAAAAATTTGGGGATTATGTTCGATGGTATGCTTACATTCGATAGTCAAACCAATTGCCTTACATCCAGCTTCTGGCTGATTCTGAAATTGATACGGGAGGTGCGACCTTTCGTGCCACCGGAGTCAGTAAAAACGTTGATAACTACACTTGCTTTCTCAAAACTAGACTACGGAAATGCATTATATTTTGGCATTCAAACCCAATTTCTGAAAAAGATGCAACGCCTGCAGAACGCTGCAGCCAGAATGTTACTGAACATCCCCAGACATGAGCCAGTGGCACATCATTTAGGAGCATTGCACTGGCTTCTGGTTAAGAAGAGGATTGCATTCAAAACTCTTTGCATTACATTCAAGGCATTGCATGGCAAGGGTCCTGCCTACCTCACTTCACGCATAAAGCTCCACATCCCTTCTAGGAGTCTTAGATCCACACAACGCAGACTTTTGCAGGTGCCTAGGTTCAGACAGAATAGATGGGGAGGAAGGAGCTTTCTGCTGGGAGCAGCCAGGCTATGGAACCTTCTCCCGCCAACTATCAAAGAAAGCTCAGACCTTCTAGCTTTCAGAAAAAAAGTAAAAACCTGGCTCATTTAAACAGTCATTTAGCTCTCACTGGTCACTAGTGCTACACTCCCTGAGTCCACAGCACCAAGACGCCTCCGGGCATTCGTTGCGCTCTACAAATTTAAAATCAATTCAAATCAAATCAAATATGCAAAGGTCTTTTTAGTGCCAGTTCAACAGCATGAATCCATGCCTGGTAGCAATGCTATGAGTCCTACTAATACTGCAATAGCAGCATTTGATGTGGCGGAGAAGACTAAGAACAGGATTGGCATGACCCTTTTGGAGGCTGTGAAGGGTTTTCATTATGGCCCTGAGAATCCTTATGGCAATCATGGGGATATTTGGTCTGGGGAACAGATTCAATAAATTGGTTCAGACTTTGTAAAAGGACCCTATGAGTAAGTTTTTACTGGGGGGGAACTCATCTCCCTTATTTAAGAGATACAGGGGTACATGTCAGGGGTGTCCGCTCTATCCTCTCCTCTTTGCTCTTTATATAGAGCCATATTTGAGGCATCTTTTACTGAATGGAGGTATTCAGCAAGTAAAACTAAATGCTTAAAATCACTCCCTACGCAGACAACATTGCAGTTTTTCCCACTAATCTGCTGTCTGCCCTTGTTCACATTTCAGAAGAGACATGGATACAAGCTGAACTTATTAAAAACACATATAATTCTTAATTATCAATTAAATACCCCAGTATCAGGAGTAACAACCACATCTACATATTTAGAAATTAAGATGATTAGTCGAGTTGAGGATAATATTTTGTTTAAGTATGAGCCCTTGTATGGGCAGTAACCGCTAAGTTGTGGGTATGACTTCGGCTCCTTTTCAGTATTGTGGGCTGGTGCAGTATCATCAAAATAATCTATACTAATTTGTGTTTCTGGTTCTTTTTTTAAGAGATTAGAGGGTGTAATCGATAGTTCATCTGGAGATACAAGAGGGCCAGGTGGGCAAATCATTTTTTATAACTCTCATATAAACAAGGGGGATTTAACCTTCCAGATTTTAAGTTATACTTCTGGGCACCTGTTGCTGGTCGTATTTGGAATTCCCCGACTGGGAAGGAACCTGATGGTTTTGTCTTGGGGTACCAACTGGCTCTGGCTCTGAAACCAGGATTTCTCTACACAAGCTGATAGATCTAACTATTTCAAGAAGGTCAGATTTACGATTATCAGTGATTTAGTTCAGATATTGGAGAAGGTCTGTTTGAAATACTCTTTAGCTGCACTGCATATGTATACACCACTTTGGGGCAACCCATTCTTCTCTGATATATTTCATGACACAATGGGGAAGACATGAGAAAGACTGGGTGAGAGTACATTTGGACAATACAATGATTTTCGAGAGTTTCAGGCATTTACTTCGTTGCAGCCAGCAGACGAGCTCCTGTAATGGTTTTTCTTTAAATAGCTGCAGGTGCTGGATTATTTCATGCATGGTTGTAAGGAAATTATTGATCATGAAACATCAGATATTCTATCTTGTCTCTATAAAGCCTCTGGTGAAGGTTCTATTAGCTTGCTATATCGGACATTTTATGTGCAAACTAAGGATGACACTATGCTATTAGTTTCCAAATTAGACTTCAATTGCAGAGATACAGGAGGCTTTTTAAATTTTAGATCGGTCAGCTCTCTGGGTGGGACTAAAATTGCAACAATGCAAAACAGGTTCTATGCTCTATTGTATGCCGGATTGTATCTCAAAATGGTCTCTGGCTCGAGACCCTGATAAGACATATTGTCTGAAATGCTGCTGTTTTGCGGTCGATATAGAGCGTATGTTTCTTGGCTGCCTAGCACTTCGGAATTTTTGGTATCACCTGTCTCAGCTGATAATATCTTGCACAGGGTCAGATTTCCAGCTGTCTACAAAGGAAATTAGGTTCGGGTATAAACTGAGTTTCAACTTCAGTACTAGGTCATTAGTTTATTTTAGAATCATCACAGCTCATGTATGTATTGCTAGACCTTGGATACGTCCTTTACCACCAAAGGTGACTGAATGGTGGGTGATGTTTCACCAAATATACGAATTTGAACTTGCAATGGTCAAGGTTAGAGTTCCTCAAGCTATAAGAAAGGTGGGAAAAAACGGCTCCAGCATCTACTGGGAATAGTTTATGAAATCCCCGATTGTACTTTGGTTTATTAATTTTCATAGACAACCAGCAGTGGTGATTCTGGATGGCACTGGTCAAATATCCCAATATTATAGTTCTCATATGCCCCCTTCTTGAGTTCTGACTGCCCACAAAACTTAATCCTTGGTAAACGTTTTCACTATATTAGGAGGGCAACCTACTTTCTTTGTTCACATTGAACTATCCAATTCGAATTGAATGAATCTGTAATCACTCTTTTGTTTTCAATTACTTTCCACATATCGTTTTTCAATTAATTTCCAAACGTTGGTGTCTTTTTCCATAAATTTCTATTTTATTAAGTATCCAATTCCATCACACTTAAAACAGACCAAGCCAACGTGTGAGGAAATATAAATTTTGGTCATGTTATGTTCCCTATCGTGTACCCCACCGACTCCATGTATCAAGTTTAAAGTACATGTAACTTCCCTCCTGAACCAGCTATAAAGACGCAAATACATTTGCGTCCAACGTTAATATGTCCTCTTTCAGACCCACCCTGAATGGGTTGAATAGTCCGTTCCTAAGTATGCCCTGCCAACGTCTTTTTGTGGTGTACTTCTCCGTTTTTCAGCTCTAGTTAAGTAGGCCCTGAATTTCTGCCACCGAGCCTCTTTTCTGGCTTCTGACTCCGAGGGCCTCAGCCCAGGCTGCCTCTGTACCCGTGAACTCTGACTTACTTCCAGCGCGGCCCCTCGCGCTCAGCTCAGCCTGTTTTCTGCCAAGACTGACTTCAACCTTCGAATTATCTGATCTGCTCCTCGAAAATGCATTCCTGCCTACTAGTTTAAGTAAACATCCTCCCAGCTGCAGAGCCAAAGGGCCGGCCTGTCTCTGTGCAGTTAATTCAAGTAATTCATAGCCTCTGTTGCCATGCACCCATGGAAGGCCCATGCCCCACGCTTCTTTCCCAGACACTCAGGCGCTTATACACGCACTCTCAGTCAGTATAGAATAACTTCTGCTCCAGAGACCTTTCCGCCCAGATAGCTTAGTTCCTACAACACTAGATATCAGATATGATAAAAGTACAAGTTGATCTGACATGCCAGACTTCTGTCTCTTTCCGTCAGTTTGAATGTCAAGCCCCCTGCACCCTCCAGCTTCACGTCAGTCACACGTCATGCAGCTGCGCGCGCATCCAAGCTTCCGATTTCTGCTGACATTGCAACATTTCTGTTAGTGCCACCCCTTTGGTGACACCTACTTGTGACGTTTCTAGCACACACCTCTAGTTCACGCCTCTTGATTACGTACTAGTACCACGTGTATACTGTTATCTTGTCTTCTCTCAGCTGTTACGCCTCCTGCATTGTTGTCTATGACATGAATTAAGTATATAAGCTATGTACTGTTAATAAAATGTAGCGCGCTCTATCCCTTCTGACACCCCAGTGGTGGTCAGAATCAGATATCCTGGTCATGACCATTCCCTTTTAAGGAATAAAACCCCTAAGAACTCTAACACCACGGACTCTGTCTTTTTTCTTCCGATCTGAGTTATTATTGATTAAGTACTTACCTGCATAGAAATTAAGAGAGTAAATTAATTATTTACGTCATTTTGGCGCCCGAATAGGGACCCCTCCCCCACCTCACGCGCCGGTTGGCGCATTGCAAGCTCTGTCCCCTGCCATCAGTTAGATGGAACCTACGCGTACCGGCAGGATTTCCTGCATCTCCCTCTGACCCACGGAGGTGACGAAGACTGCGATCAGTGCCCAGACGAGGCGGTGAGGAGTGCGGAGGATCCCGACCAGAGCCTAGCCGAAAGAAGCAAGGTCCGAGGTGTCAAGAGGCCCACCAGGTTTCCGAAGTTTTTCCGAAGTTTTTTCAAAGTTTTCCGAAGTGTCGAGTCGAGTCCAGTCGAGTTTTCCGAGGCCTTCTGTTCCGTGCTTCCCGGTGAGTACCATTGCTGGGACGTATCTAGACGGGTTTGGGTACACAAGTCCGGTCTGCACTGTTTTTAGGCAGTGTATCTGTACTGTTTAGCAGTATATCTAGTATTCTGAATTTTTGCACTGTTACACCAGTGTATCTGTACTGTTGAGCAGTACATCCAGTATAGGGGGTAGTCATCTATGTTTCAAATGTCTTTTTATGTGATTAATGTCGTGGTATGAATGTGATCGTTTAAATGTGAATTATTGTGTTTCTCGTATAAACTAGCTGTAACCAGTATTAAGCAGTAAGGATTGGGTGTTCAGTAATAAGTAAACAAGATGCCGTTTTTCAACAAGTTAAAACAGATAGGAACTAGGAAAGGGATACTGGAGGAAGAAATTCCTATCCCTCCTAGGGACACTCCCGGTAACTTTATGTATCACAAGCATGGCATAGATGCCATATTGTATCTAGACTTATGGGCCGACTATACCAAGCATCTGGACGAAAGACACAGATGGCCCACTACCGGAACATGGGATGCCGAGTGCATCATGAAGGTAGAAGAAGCATTATGGAAAAAGAAAGCTAGACAATCTCAGAAAGACGCCATAGAATTTTGGCGTAAGGAATCACATAAGCGTGCTGAGAAAGCACTCCGTAGAGAAGACAGACTTAAAGAATCAGAAAAAGCCCAAGAAAACGAATTAGTTACTGAAGGAATCCGAGTAAAAACAGAACAAATAGACCGTGCCCGAAACAATCTTGTAAACGGTATGTATCTTGCGGCCGAGGGTACACCTGAGGCCCTATCCGAAATACCGAAAAACTTACCGCCACCATTAGTGCCAACTAAAGTAATGCATAAGACTACTAAAGACATATTCCTAAATTCATATTTAGAGGATGTAGCACCAGCTTACACCAATCTGCCTGTTCGTGCCTTGCCTACTGCGGGTTTTCGGACCCCGCCATTAACACGCAGACTCAATATCAGGGATACGCAGAGTCCTCTCACGCTCAAGTCTCCTCGTTTTGACGCATTCAGAGAAAACATTTCCGTTTGTAGATATGATCCAGTACCCGGTAAAGAAGATCTAATGATATTGGCATCACTACGGTTAAGATCTGCTACTGACATCTTGCTATGTTATGTAGGAATGAAGGACCGTCTAGATAGAATATATGAGTTCGTTCAGACAGGGAAAGACCCTGACAGTATCAAGGATGCCATGGAGAAACAGAAGGTTGACATTCAAGCACAGATACTAAGATTTTTCATAAATTGTTTAATAAGAGAACGAGATAGACCTGGAACAGATCAGAGTGAAATGGATGCACTGAACAAATGGGGCCAAAATATAGCCGATGGAAAACATGACAGGGGGACTTGCATAGCCAGTATGTATAAGAAAATTAGAAAGGCAGTAATAGCGGCACACCAAAAAGAGAAAGAACAAGCTTCCTCCGAGGAGGAAGAAGAACTTGAAGAACCAGAGAGGACTACGGATACTATAGCGTACGTAGGTAAGGGAACTTACCTTAGGAAGGGCATCCGTCCGGAAAACAAGAGAGTTTTCCTCTCTGCCTTAACAAATCCGAATTCTTCTGAACATCAGTTCCAGGAAACTGATAAAAGGCTTCGAGACCGAATGGGGTACCATGTACTCAATTCTATGGATGAACAAGAACTAGCTCGGACAGCCGTGTTATGGGCCGAAAATCCAGACATATATAATGATGATACATTAGCGCAGACATTCCTGAACCTCTCTCCAGACGAACAGAAATTAGCAGGAGTATACATGATTCAGCACCTCCTCATCAAGTACAGAAACCATCATTCCGATCCAGGTCCCTTACACGAAACATTAGAAGCCCTACTTATGGACAGATGGAGAGGTTTCAGTACCAAGTTAATACAAATAATTCTAGAACAACAACATAAATATAACACCTTCATAAGCTCTGGATATGTTCCGGCCCCGCCTCCAGAAAGGAAAACGTACCACATGCAATGCGGGGGTGGCATGGAAAGTCAGAACCCCTTACGAGAAGTACACCCAGTTATGGGTGCGGATCAAGTCTTGAAACGTGTATATGTACACATGCCACTGACTAAGTAAGAACTGTTAGAAATGAAGAAACTAGTTCCGTGTCATGATAAAGACCCTGCAGGTTTTCACAGAGAGCTTAAAGACATGTTACTAATGGGGGATTACACGTATGATGATATCATGAAAATGTTGAAGGTGCTGTTGCCCACGGGCATTTACGAGAAATTGAAGGAAAAGGAATGGGAGGTGGGGGACACAAAGATTGCATGGGCAGAAATAGAAGACGAAGAAAGCAAACGGGTCCCAGGGTTAGGCCTTGGGGATAAGACTAAAGCATTACCCGGTTTAATAGTACAGGTCCTGCCAAGATTATTGACAACTAGAAAGGAAGATTGGGACGCCATCTCGTCCTGTAAACAGAAACAAGATGAAGATACTAGTGACTTCTATTCAAGATTCGAGAAATGTTTCATTATTAATAGTGGCCTCCAACCGAGTAGCGAGTCATATCCACAACTTTTTGTATCAAAACTAGTCGAGAACTCCCTACCATTAGTTAAAAACCGAGTGTACAAAGTTGAAAGTACTTGGCAGGCAAATACGCCATCCCAGATGTTACAAATGTTACAATATCACCAGAACAGAATTAGGGAAGAACAAGATCAGGAACAGAAACGTATGAAAGACACGAAGATGAAAATGTTAGTAGCGCAGACGGTCCCAGCCGACGGTCAGAGAAAAAGTGGGGCCCAGACAAGTCACCCTACAGCTCCCGTTAAAGGGACATGTAATTACTGCAAGCAGCCAGGTCACTACGTACATGAATGTCCAGTCCTGAAACATAACATAGCAACAGGTAAAACTAAAGAAAGACCGCATCCACCTAGACATGACCATGGGCATCAACAGACCTCACAGAGCGAACAGCCAATGCAGAACACACAGTCTATGCATGCTCCATCTCACACAGCACAGACAGTAGCGGTACCACAGCCACAGCCCATTTCCGCGACTCAGCAAGTTTCACAGCAGATGTACCAGTATGCCCAGTCTGCATATCCAGATTACCCCCGATATACATGAAACAGCCTAGAGAGGGAAGGTGGCATGCCTCTTATTGAAATTCCTGTAGATCAAGAAGGTCCTTATGTACACAGTCAGGTATTGGGAAAAGATAGAAAGTTTTTAATTGACACAGGGGCAAGTCGCACCACAATCAGCCATGATGAAGTCCCAGGGGCACCCCTCTCAGGCTCACAGAATGTTTCCCTTGGTTTTTCAGGACAGCCTATTGTAAATGAGGTATCAGAACCAGTACCCTTGGCTGTGGGTCCATTATCACGTATTACAGACCTGTTACTGACGAAATCATGTCCAGAAAATCTGTTAGGAATTAAAACTCTGAAAGCTCTAGGAGCTATAATATGCTGTTCCCCGGAGGGAGTTAGACTCTTTCTACGGGATTTCAAGGGTCACTATGTTTTAAGAGAATTTGATGTCAGATTGGAAAATGTGCCAGATTATTTGTGGGCAAAAGGCCCAACTGATGTAGGTTGCATGCATATCACTCCATACCGTGTTACACTCAAGACAGGTGTTGTTTTACCCAGAATCAGACAATACAAGTTACCACCCGATGCTGTAGTGGCTTTACTGAAAATCATTGAAGAGCTCATTGCCCAAGGAGTGGTCGTAGAGACCGACTCCAATGTCTGTAATTCACCCATCATTCCGATTCTTAAACGTACTGACCCCAATGCACCGCCAGTATATCGGCTGGTGATTGATTTAAGAGAATTGAATAAATGTATTGTACCACAATACCCCGTGGTCCCCGACATCTCTTCTTTATTGACTGCTATTGATTCTGAAGCAACGTTCTTTACTGTAATTGATCTCAAGAACGCCTTCTTTAGTGTACCTATTGACCCCAACAGCCAATATCTATTCGGATTCAGTTTAAATGGACGAAGTTTCAAATTTTCCCGCGCACCTCAAGGATTCACAGAAAGCCCCAGCATCTATAGTCAAGCACTGAAAAGACAACTAGATTGTATTCAAATGCCAGTTAACACCGCTTTACTGCAATACGTCGATGATCTGCTGATCACCGCACGAAGTGAGCCCGAATGTGAACAAGCATCACTAACAGTTTTACACTTTCTGGCTGACAAGGGACACAAGGTGTCCCCTTCGAAGCTACAATTCTGTGTTCAGCAAGTTGTGTACTTGGGTCACTTGCTGTCCAAAGTGGGGAGACAGCTCACTCCCGATCGCATTCAGTTAATTGTAAATATGCCACAACCCCAGACACAAAAGGAAGTGCGGGCCTTTATAGGCCTCACCTCGTACTGCAGACAATGGATTCCTCAATATGCATTTCTAGCTAAACCACTCATCCAGTTAACGACGCAGGAGGCAGCAACTTCGATTGCCCTCCCTTGGACTCAGGAACACACACAAGCTTTTGAAGAATTAAAGAAAGCCTTATGCCAAGCACCAGTTTTAGCGACACCATGTTACAGTAAACCGTTTACACTTTTTGTTACAGAACGTGATGGTACAGCATTGTCTGTCCTCACTCAAGACCAAGCAGGCTCACATAAGCCTTGCGCTTATTTTTCAAGTACATTGGATTCAGTAGCCCAGGCACTCCCTGCGTGCTTGAAGTCAGTAGCAGCAACAGCATTAGCCATCAGACAGAGCGATTCAATTGTTTTAGGACATCAGTTAACAGTACAAGTTCCACACTCTGTAGAGGTTTTGTTAAACAGAACCCAGACTCAGCACTTGACTATAGCACGACTGACAGGTTACGAATTAACGCTATTCCAGCCACACATAGAAATCAGGCGCTGCAGCATATTGAACCCCGCAACATTGTTACCCTCAGTTGTGACAGATCCAGCCCCGCATGATTGCATAGAGATCATTAATGCAGTAACAAAGCCTAGACGAGATTTAACAGATGTTCCATTGACAAATCCCGACCTAACACTTTATGTGGACGGTTCATGCATGAGAACCAGTACAGGAGAATTAGTGGCCGCGTACGCCGTGACCACTGAAACTGAAGTTAAAGAAACACATCGTATTGATACACTGTCCGCCCAAGCGGCAGAGCTTATTGCTCTGACCCGAGCCTGTATACTAGCCAAGAACAGAAATGTCAACATATACACTGATTCCCGTTATGCGTTCGGAGTTGTACACGACTTCGGCATGTTATGGCAAGAACGAGGTTTCCTGACCTCTCATGGTGCCAAGATCCAACACGGTCCCCTCATTCAAGCACTGTTAGATGCAATACATCTGCCTTCAGGAATATCGGTCATGAAGTGCAAAGCACATACTAAAGTCACAGATTCTGTTTCCCAGGGTAACAACCTGGCAGACCAGACAGCAAAGCATACAGCACTGACTCACACTCAGACAACTGATATGACAAAGACAATAGTACCGACCAAGTGTATGACAGTCAGGGATCCCACACTAGATGTTATCGATATCCAGGCACATGCTACCACAGATGAAATAAAGAAATGGATTGAACTAGGAGGGATCCAGACAGATCAAGGTTGGATGACAAAGGGAAAATCTACATGGTTTCTCCCTGACTCTATGGTTCAAGTCATGATAAATACAGCACATAGTCCAGCTCATCTAGGAGAGAAAGCGATGTTAGATAGTTTACAAAATCTCTGGAACAATAAACACTTACGAGCAGCAGCGAAACAGAAAGTGCGTACTTGCATGATCTGTTGTCAGTTCAATCCAGGAAAAAGCGTCCCTGTAGAGCAAGGTGGATTTCATCCTCCTGAACACCCTTTTGAAGTCCTCCAGATGGATTATATCCAGATGGACCGTTGTCGAGGATTTAAATATGTTCTCGTAGTTGTCTGTGCTCTGTCCCGCTGGACCGAAGCATACCCAGTCCCCGATTACACTGCTCCGACCACTGCCAAGCAGCTGGTTCGTGAATTCTTCCCACGATACGGTTTGCCTCGTGTCGTGTACTCAGATAACGGTCAGCCATTCTCATCTGCATTAATGAAAGAAGTTTCTTTACTGCTAGGATACCAGTGGAAATTCCATTGTGTCCGACATCCCGAAGCCGCAGGCCTGGTAGAAAGGCATAATCAGACACTGAAAATACGCCTTGCAAAGATATGTCAGGAGAAAGGGGTCGACTGGATAGTTGCCCTGCCCGTGGCACTATTCTACATGAGAATGGTTGCCCATTCGAGATCAGGGCTATCCCCGTACGAAGTGGTCTTTGGCAGGCCACCGAATATGTGGGGGACGCCCATTCCGAAGAAAATAACTGATGTCGATTGTAATATGTTGACAGATTACCTTGCCTCCTTGATGTCTGCACTCCAATCATGTCGTTCACAGGTTGCCGCAGCTTTTTCCGACAACACCGATGTAAAGCCGCATGATGTCCGTCCTGGCGACGTAGTCCTAGTGCGAAATTTCGACAGGAAAAGTCCGCTGGAGCCCCGCTGGAAATCCCCGAAGACCGTTCTTCTCACCACAAGGACTGCAGTAAAAATTGAAGGGAGAAAGGGGTGGGTCCACACGAGTCATGTGAAAAAATTCTTTGAACTGAAACCTGATCGAGACTCGTCCACCCCCACCAAAGACTGTGTCGAGCCAAAAGACTTTACAGTATCTGAAAGAGAAAAAACTCCCCAAGAGGAGTATCGTATGAAACTCCGATCTAGCAAGTCAGACAGTTTAATTGTTTAAGTCCTCCCCTAGGTGAATCGGTTAAATAGTTTCTGACATGTATCCCCTAGATCAAGATAGAGAGAGAAGATTCAAGAAAAGTGCCTATTGTAAATCACTTCGTAGTCACTGTATAGTGACACTAATAATCATGTTTATTCTGAGTGTTTTAATTATTATTGCCAGCATTTTGCTACCTATCTAATGGCCTATTTTCAGGCGTGAACAATCTGCTTACAATGTATCTGCTGAACATTCTTTTAGCGAATTACCTCCACATGAGCTTTCTTACAGACTTGCGCTGCGCAACAATACATTCATTAGTATGTTACACCACTCTCACCAGACCAGCAATGCTACCAATTGCTGGGTATGTGGCCGACTCCCTCCCCATCAGAAATACCAGGGAGCGCTGCCCTTTTTTTCGTATCCATTCTCGCATAATGGTTCTTGCAGTGCATGGTTTAAAATAATTAATAACTTAGATCCTGAGATTGCCGCTACCCCCGAAGGGGGCTGGATTTGGGGAAACTTGAATTCAGTCCTATTTTACGCCTGTTACCCTGATAGTAAGGGTCAATCTGTTTCTGTAGGAACTGATCTAGAAAATGAAGTATATGGGTTAGGGAATTACACAGAAAACATTATGATTCTTGTTGTTGAATCCGAAGCTGCACTCGTCCTTCCCGCCATGTCAGTATTACCAGTCACCGGTCACCTTTGTGTTAGGAAGAAGGGTTCAGTACACTTAGGTCATAGTAAATGCACTACTGTAATCGAATTCACTGATGAGGGTAGGTCCTCATTTCGAGCTAGACGACATACATATTTTGTTTGTGGCCATACCGCATACATAAGTTTACCACCAGATTGGGATGGTACCTGTTATCTTGCTTTCCTTCTGCCCCCTGTTTTCTTAGCTCCCCCTGATTACCATCGTAATTCAAATCTAGTAAACGATAGAGTCCGAAGAGACCTCCCGCTTGTCGACTACACAGAAACGGCATGGGAACAGTATACCGATTTTAATAAAGGATTCTTTTTCTTCGTAGGACCTGTTCAAAATAGTAAACTAATACGCAGGTTAACTAGAACACTTGAAGCAGTAGTACATGAAACCGCTTCCGCTTTAGGTAATATAACAGAGGAACAGTCTGCTATGCGGATTGTTGTCCTTCAAAATCGTCTCGTGATTGACGTCATCTTGGCAGATCGAGGTGGAGCTTGTAAGGTCATCGGGTCAAGTTGCTGCGTTTTCATCCCACAAAACGCACCATCAGTTTATCAAGCTATTACTCGTCTCCATAAAATTGCAAATCTGATACATCAGAATCCAGGCACCTGGACTTGGTCCGGTTGGTTCTGGACAACGTTAACTGCTTGGGGATGGAAGATCCTATCCTTCCTAGGCATTGGCCTAGTCATAGTATTCAGTTGCTGCCTGTGCCTAAAGTGTGGGCCAGCGATTTGTGGACTGTGTGCCACCTCCTGTATTGAACATTCTAGTTTCCTCTCAAAACGCCAAAGGAAGAAAGATGAGCAGATGATGCTGCAAGAACAAACTGATAGATTCATGAGGATCGAGATTTCATGAAGGGTCCGTAGGGAACAAGGAGGGAATGAGGAAATATAAATTTTGGTCATGTTATGTTCCCTATCGTGTACCCCACCGACTCCATGTATCAAGTTTAAAGTACATGTAACTTCCCTCCTGAACCAGCTATAAAGACGCAAATACATTTGCGTCCAACGTTAATATGTCCTCTTTCAGACCCACCCTGAATGGGTTGAATAGTCCGTTCCTAAGTATGCCCTGCCAACGTCTTTTTGTGGTGTACTTCTCCGTTTTTCAGCTCTAGTTAAGTAGGCCCTGAATTTCTGCCACCGAGCCTCTTTTCTGGCTTCTGACTCCGAGGGCCTCAGCCCAGGCTGCCTCTGTACCCGTGAACTCTGACTTACTTCCAGCGCGGCCCCTCGCGCTCAGCTCAGCCTGTTTTCTGCCAAGACTGACTTCAACCTTCGAATTATCTGATCTGCTCCTCGAAAATGCATTCCTGCCTACTAGTTTAAGTAAACATCCTCCCAGCTGCAGAGCCAAAGGGCCGGCCTGTCTCTGTGCAGTTAATTCAAGTAATTCATAGCCTCTGTTGCCATGCACCCATGGAAGGCCCATGCCCCACGCTTCTTTCCCAGACACTCAGGCGCTTATACACGCACTCTCAGTCAGTATAGAATAACTTCTGCTCCAGAGACCTTTCCGCCCAGATAGCTTAGTTCCTACAACACTAGATATCAGATATGATAAAAGTACAAGTTGATCTGACATGCCAGACTTCTGTCTCTTTCCGTCAGTTTGAATGTCAAGCCCCCTGCACCCTCCAGCTTCACGTCAGTCACACGTCATGCAGCTGCGCGCGCATCCAAGCTTCCGATTTCTGCTGACATTGCAACATTTCTGTTAGTGCCACCCCTTTGGTGACACCTACTTGTGACGTTTATAGCACACACCTCTAGTTCACGCCTCTTGATTACGTACTAGTACCACGTGTATACTGTTATCTTGTCTTCTCTCAGCTGTTACGCCTCCTGCATTGTTGTCTATGACATGAATTAAGTATATAAGCTATGTACTGTTAATAAAATGTAGCGCGCTCTATCCCTTCTGACACCCCAGTGGTGGTCAGAATCAGATATCCTGGTCATGACCATTCCCTTTTAAGGAATAAAACCCCTAAGAACTCTAACACCACGGACTCTGTCTTTTTTCTTCCGATCTGAGTTATTATTGATTAAGTACTTACCTGCATAGAAATTAAGAGAGTAAATTAATTATTTACGTCACGTGTTTCATCCCTTATAGGAAATTCATACGGGCAATTTGATTTTTCCATCTTCCCAAAATTCTTCTTGATTGATTAGATAGGACTTAGACAAACATGCTGAAAGGTTGCTTGAAAGGAGCCCATACATTTAAACGGGGAATGAATGGAAAATAAGAATTTTGAGAAGGGTGGTGAATCAAATTGCCCAGAAGAAGTCTCTATAAGGTATGAAATGCATTGGCTGGGTCTGTTTTAAATTAGGTTCCTCTCATAATATTGTGAAAACAAGTACTTTAGTTTAGGTTGGGTTATGGTTTTTTCCCCTTTTTTTCCTCCCCTCTCTATTCTACATTAATATGGTATTGTTTTTGTTGCTGATATTTAATGGTTTCTTTATGAAATTAGTATATTTTACTGAAAACTCTGATGTTACTACTGGTGTTTTGGTCTTTTTCTGTAATCATTGCTGACTCTTGATAATAAAAAAGCTTTAAAAAAATTGGAATCAGAATAAAAATGGTTACCTTGATGAACATTTCCACCAGTTACTGGAGAGGCACATGTGTTACCTCCCTCAAAAGAACCTATGAAGATATACAAACTTCAAATGACATAGAACAATATAAAAGATGAAGGCATGCTAGTTTTGTCTATAATGTGGCAAGTCTTGCCATTTCATTCTCAGTGTACTCAGGTGCAGGGAAAAGATTTTGCTCTGTCTTAGAATACAGGCTTAGATCCAGTGATTCCGTAGTAAGCTAGTCTCATTTTCTTCTCAAAATTACTCTTAGCTATCGTCTCTGTTTCTTTATTGATCCTATCTCTGCTTGATTCTGGGTCGTTAAAATGTTTTACTGACAGAAAAAACACAAGGAAAATCACTTTTTCCAGATCTATTTACAGAAATTGATTGAACACCTCCAACTTTTAGTGAGGTATTTAAAGAAACTCTACTTATTGTAATTGTGACAGAAACTGGATGGTGCAATAACAGTTTCTTAAATGTAATAGATTTGTTTGACTTTCCAGTTATTCTAGGGGGTACCGGTCTTTGAAAATACAGTCCTCCAGTTAATTGGTAGTGTCCTGCCTTATGTGATTTTTTTCTGGTATCACTCCAAGAGACATTGTTTACTCCAAGATACAATAACTATCATCAAATCATACGTTTCTGTGGCAACCATTGGAATGAAATCTCGGTTCCTTCTTTGTCTGAACAAGACAAGGAATATGAAGATGTTTTTATTGAAAAGGGAACAGAAATCTTACCTATCACAAGGAATTTGATTGTTCAGCTTGTTATCAGATGCTATGATTCCTTACAGGCGGATCAACCATTAAAGAGTATGACATCTTGAATAATACTCTGGAATGGGGGTTTGTCCAACATTCTTTTACAACCACAGGAGCTATTATTTACTTTGTGGGCAATTCTAATGATGAGTTCAGACCTTGTGTAGATTACAGATAATTGGACACCATTACTTTGAAGAATCGTTGTCCTTTGCCATTAATCTTTGTATTATTGGTTTAAATTAAATTGCCCACATTTTTTACAAAGTTGGATTTGCGTGATGCATATATTTTGGTCATAATAAAAGCAGTAGATTCATCGAAAATGGCCTTTAATACTCATTAAGATCATGATGTGTTTAGTGATGTGGGTTGAGCTAGGAAGTGCTTGAGTAACACGGGTTGAGCTAGGATGTGCTCGAGTAACAATTCAACATTTTGTAAACAGCATTTGTTATGATATTCTGGATATCTTCATCATAATATATTTAGATAACGTCCTGATGTGGGAATACTAAATATATGTTAAAGAAATGTTAAAAAGCTTGCAGAAGCATTTCTAGTTTTCAAAACTGGAGACATTTAGTTTTGAATACTCCTCCTGCTCCGTTTTAGGTTTTGTCATCTCAGACAAGAGAGTTAATATGAACCTTCAGAAAGTCACCTGTGCTATGGAATGTCCTCGACCTAGGACCTTTCTCAAATGGATCACTGACAGAATTTCGACCTCATAAATATTGACCTACAAGAATATCGAGTCAACAATATTGAGGGCAAAAATATCGACATCCTATCTACAACATGGTAAGTACAAAAATATCGAAAAAATAATATAGATGTAAAAAATATCGATGTTAAAAATATCGATTTTTTTTCTTTTAATATATAAATGTAAAATTAAGTATATAACACTAATAAATAAAATATACATATTTAAAAGTATCTAATAATGTTTAAAATTAATAAATAATACATATATATTAATAATACATTAATTAAATATATACAGTAAATATATAATATATATGTACTGAACAATAAGTATTAATAATTATTTTACTAATTTATAAATTAATGAAATATATTCTAATTTACTAATACATTTACAAACATAAAACAATAACATAAATAAAATGTAAGTAATATAAAAAATAAAATAAACATTTAATTTTTTTACAATTAATTATATAAAACGTTGGATAGCGTAAGGGTAAAAATTACTATTCCTACTCCAGAGAGTGCAACAGTAGGGAAAGCGTTTGATAGCGTAGGGGTAAAATTACTATTCCCACTCCAGAGAGTGCAACAGTAGGGAAAGCGTTGGATAGCGTACGGGTAAAAATTACTATTCCCACTCCAGAGAGTGCGACAGTAGGGAAAGCGTTGGATAGCGTAGGGGTAAAAATTACTATTCCCACTCCAGAGAGTGCAACAGTAGGGAAAGCGTTGGATAGCGTAGGGGTAAAAATAACTATTCCCACTCCAGAGAGTGCAACAGTAGGGAAAGCGTTGGATAGCGTAGGGGTAAAAATTACTATTTCCACTCCAGAGAGTGCAACAGTAGGGAAAGCGTTGGATTGCGTAGGGGTACACATTACTATTCCCACTCCAGTAAGTGCAACAGTAGGGAAAGCGTTGGATAGCGTACGGGTAAAAATTACTATTCCCACTCCAGAGAGTGCAACAGTAGGGAAAGCGTTGGATAGCGTAGGGGTAAAAATTACTATTCCCACTCCAAAGAGTGCAACAGTAGGGAAAGCGTTGGATAGCGTAGGGGTAAAAATTACTATTCCCACTCCAGATAGTGCAACAGTAGGGAAAGCGTTGGATAGCGTAGGAGTAAAAATTACTATTCCCACTCCAGAGAGTGCAACAGTAGGGAAAGCGTTGGATAGCGTAGGGGTAAAAATTACTATTCCCACTCCAGAGAGTGCAACAGTAGGGAAAGCGTTGGATAGCGTAGGGGTAAAAATTACTATTCCCACTCCAGAGAGTGCAACAGTAGGTAAAGCGTTGGATTGCGTAGGGGTACAAATTACTATTCCCACTCCAGAGAGTGCAACAGTAGGGAAAGCGTTGGATAGCATATGGGTAAAAATTACTATTCCCACTCCAGAGAGTGCGACAGTAGGGAAAGCGTTGGATAGCGTAGGGGTAAAAATTACTATTCCCACTCCAGAGAGTGCAACAGTAGGGAAAGCGTTGGAGAGCGTATGGGTAAAAATTACTATTCCCACTCCAGAGAGTGCAACAGTAGGGAAAGCGTTGGATAGCGTAGGGGTAAAAATTACTATTCCCACTCCAGAGAGTGCAACAGTAGGGAAAGCGTTGGATAGCGTAGGGGTAAAAATTACTATTCCAACTCAAGAGAGTGCAACAGTAGGGAAAGTGTTGGATAGTATAAGGGTTAAAATAACATACTTATAAATAAACGATTTTTGTAATTATAAAAAAATAAACTATTAAATAAATATAAACAATATACAATACCTATACTTAATTATAAAACACATGCTTAGCAAAATATATTTTACCTAAAATTAATTTAAAATAATACCATTTAATAATATTTAATTACCAATTAATAATTAATTAAGAATTATATTATTAACAATACAATTAGTTTTAATACATTACTAATTGATTAAATTTACTTTACTTCCCACCATATTTCCCTATAAAACCACTACCCACAACATAACACATTTATCCATTTATGAATTAATAAAAAATAATTAGCAAATAAATAAAATTAATTAACTATTAATTAAAATTAATTACCAATTAATTAACTTTATTTTATAATTCCTACTAATAATTAACCATAATTAAATTACTCCCCACCCTATTCCCGTATAAACCCACATCCCGCTACAGAAAATATATATCAATTAATCAATTCATTTTTTTTCTTCCAATTAATTAATAATAATTAGCCATTATTTATAATGAATTAATTAAACCTACTAATTATTAATCAACTTAACATAATTAAATTACTTCCCACCCTATTCCCCTATAAACCCACAACCCGCTACAGAACATATATATAAATTAATAAATTAATTAAAATTATTTTCTTATTATTTTCAAATAATTAACAATTAATTATAATTTATTAATAAATCCTACTAATTAATAATCAATTTACCATAATTAAATTACTTCCCACCCTATTCCCCTATAAACCCACAACCCGCTCCGGTACTAAAACATACAATTTTCTTATAAATTAATTTATTATTATACAAAATTAATACACATATAATAGTAATTATTTTAAATACTTAAATTAAACATATAACACATACATAATAAAAAACTATAAAATAATACAAATATCGATATTAGTGTCATCGAAATTAGTAACATCGATATATATGCTATCGATATTACTAACTTCGATATTACTTACATCGATATTAAGAATTTCGATATTACTTACCTTGGGTCGATATTCTGTCCTACGATATTCTTGCCTTTGATATTATGCTCCTTCGATATTTCAGACTCGATATTATGGTAGGTCGATATTTCCTACTCGATATTTTGACTGTGTACCTTCTCCAATAGTTTCTAGATTTTGTCAACCATTATAGACATGTTATTGACAGTGTTTCTACCGTTGTGACATCTATAGTTCAACTTAGTTAGGCTACGGCTCATTTTAGGTGAGGATCTGAGCAACAACAGGCCTTTGACAGAGCAAAACCCACTTTCATGTTGACTCTTATTCTACAGTATTATGACACCCACTTAACTTTCATTTTAGAAACTGACACATCTTCATTTGCCTTATGGACAAACGTATCTGTAAGGGATCCTGGTGCAGAAACTCTGCAACCAGCTACTTTGTTTCTCCTATATTATTAACCCTGCTATATGTAATTACCCATTCTATGACTGAGAGCTGCTGGCAATTAAGGAGGCATTTTCTGAAAGGGCCACATTTTCAGTAACAACTTGCACCAAATGTACAATTGTAAGGTTTTAAAGCGAATGAAATATACTTATTGCCGGCATGTCCATTAGATGCATTTCTTCTTTCAGTTCCAATATTGTCACATATAGACCAGAGTAAAGACAAGGAAAGGCCAATGCTCCCTCAAGAAGTATCCTTTTAATGTATTGACTTATTCATTGTTGCTTTAGTCCGTTAATCCAAGTACATATCCCTCACTTTTGCTATTTTGTTCCTTTCCTGTTCCTTCGGTTCACTAACATTGCCTGAATTCGGATCTGTTGGCAGATTACGATTGTGCCTATTGGTTTGTCCTTTGCTTCTTCTTACCTTTCTGCAAAGATTATTTTCAAACAGGAGTTCACCATTTCTGATACCAGGATCCTTCAGGGGGCCTTAGGCTCATTTTAAAGCTGGTAAAGAACAACTAAGATAACCTTTGCTATTGCATTGCTTTTGACTGTGAACCATAGTAAATATTTAGCTGTTTTTCACAACTATTGTATCTGTGTGACATTAACGTATAAAAACATAATGGTAAATGCCATGAAGCCTTAGAGACACGCACCAGAAAAAACGTTGGCACTCTCTCTCTCACCCTCTCTCTCGCTCTCTCTCTCTCACTCTTTCTGTTCTTACTTACATATGGGCATACCTACATGCTAGGGCCTGAGGAGCGTTATTTTCAGACTATGCAGTTGAAGATCTGCAAATCCTGCCTGAAAGGTATACATGTCTGTTTTTAATTGTTGAATGCACTGATGCTAGTGGAAGGGATAGAACTGAAAAATGAAATAAAAATGAAATAAAGTTCTTTACTTAAATAAAGATGTCAAATTCGTTTAAAAATGTGAGAGACAATTAAAAATTGCATATCCACATCGTTTATGCTATTTGGGATAAAAATGCGTTTTGGATGTTGATTAAACAGCACCCGTATTAAGGTTCACATTTGCTATTCACAGCATTAAAGTACTGGAACATTTGAATATTTATATAGTGTTCCTTTATAACATATAGCATTTTAGCCAATTTCAAACAACATTTGGCCCCATTTTGTAGAATTTTCTTGAGGGATAAATATTCCAACCCTCCGCCCCTTCCGCGGAGAAAGCAGGACTTACTTGCTTTGCTCACTCACTAGATCCACTTTCTAAGTGCAAAAAGGAAGGGGGTGTCCACAAACATACCTCCTACATAAATATGTCTATAAATGACCCGGCATATGGAAGGTGGTTAGGTAGGTTACCTGACAGCGTGGGCACATGATGAGATGGATAATTATGATCAGGGAGAGGAGGAATGTAAGAGTAGAAGCCAATGGAAGGACTTTCTTACTGCTTGCAGTCATTGGGGTATGGTATGGGGATCTTGGTAGCATGCTATGTCATCTCAAGCAACACAGGGAGCAACTACCTAATAATCCCTATGCATAGGGGATTGTGCAAGTTACTCAATAAACAGATGATACGTCTCAAAGGAGATTCTGACCACTTGATATGGTACCCAAAGTTTGTACAGGGGCCATATAATATACTGTTCACCACTTAGCTTGCATTTCGCAGTTGGAACAGTAGATACTGGTCACGCAAGATGCAGCACACAGTTGGTTCCAGTGGTAGAGGGTTACCACTCATCTAATATGCAGCTCACAGTGGCTGATACAAATCACCTAAAATTACTTGATATACCCCTGAGTCACACTGGAAACAGACGTTTCCTCCTCAACACTGGGGGACATTACATATGTGGTTCTTCCCCAAATCAATTTTAAGTGTTAAGGTTACCCTCCCTATTTCTCAATTGACCTTTCCATTAACTAATTAATCTACTAATTAATACTTTCCCTTAACTAATCTATGTCACCTGCAACTATCACTAAACATAATATACCACACAATGTAGTGATGGGGATGTAGGGTCCATGAAGTAGAGCACTCAATGTGTGTCTGCTTGCAAACGTGCATGCACCCAAGTGAGGCATGCCATGTGAGTCTCTTTGGATTCTACTGTATTCTGTGTGTTCATTACCTGCTGACAGAGCATCAAGCCCTTTGAAAATTGTGTCACCTAAACTTTGGCTTTTAAAAGTCAACAAGGGCACCCATACGAGTCAGCAAGGGACCTCGGGTAACTTATTTGTGAAAATAACAGTGGTCCCATGCATAGTCAAAATTCAGACAGTAAACAATATAGACACAGTGGCTACTATATTGGTTTCGAACATGTCCAGCCGGACAGAGGTCTCAATCTTTTTACTTTTCACAAAAAATCAGTAAGAATTTCCTTCAACAATTCTACGTAGTGGGGCACAAGCCTCTTGTCCACCCGTGGGGTAAATTGACTTAGTAGCTGCTTAGTGCCCCTTAGGGCGAAAATACTATTTGGTGCCCTGCTGCTGTGAGCGCTGTGAGCGCGCCTTCTCTGCTGGCTATTTTTAAAACTTTCCGTTTTTTCTCCATTTTTGTTTATTTTAGTGCCTTCTCCCCTGCTTTTAAACGCGCTTTCTGGCCCCTACCTTGCACCTTAATTCAGGAATCACCACCGTTGTTTGGCGGGTCCGGGTTTCCGGGAGGCGGTGGGTTTGAGCGCCATTTTGCGTTGGGAGGAAGCGCGAGCGCCATCTTTGAGCGTCCAGGTCACCTGGGACGCCGAGACGACGCTATTTAGGGCGAGCTGACCGGAAGGTGAGCCTGCTTAGTGCCCCTTAGGGCGAAAATACTATTTGGTGCCCTGCTGCTGTGAGCGCTGGTCGCGCGCCTTCTCTGCTGGCTATTTTTAAAACTTCCCGTTTTTTCTCCATTTTTGTTTATTTTAGTGCCTTCTCCCCTGCTTTTAAACGCGCTTTCTGGCCCCTACCTTGCACCTTAATTCAGGAATCACCACCGCTGTTTGGCGGGTCCGGGTTTCCGGGAGGCGGTGGGTTTGAGCGCCATTTTGCGTTGGGAGGAAGCGCGAGCGCCATCTTTGAGCGTCCAGGTCACCTGGGACGCCGAGACGACGCTATTTAGGGCGAGCTGACCGGAAGGTGAGCCTGCTTAGTGCCCCTTAGGGCGAAAATACTATTTGGTGCCCTGCTGCTGTGAGCGCTGGTCGCGCG
This sequence comes from Lissotriton vulgaris, assembly GCF_964263255.1. Lineage (NCBI taxonomy): Eukaryota > Metazoa > Chordata > Amphibia > Caudata > Salamandridae > Lissotriton > Lissotriton vulgaris. The sequence goes on from NC_141695.1 coordinate 565,640,801, forward strand.
CCTTCTCTGCTGGCTATTTTTAAAACTTCCCGTTTTTTCTCCATTTTTGTTTATTTTAGTGCCTTCTCCCCTGCTTTTAAACGCGCTTTCTGGCCCCTACCTTGCACCTTAATTCAGGAATCACCACCGCTGTTTGGCGGGTCCGGGTTTCCGGGAGGCGGTGGGTTTGAGCGCCATTTTGCGTTGGGAGGAAGCGCGAGCGCCATCTTTGAGCGTCCAGGTCACCTGGGACGCCGAGACGACGCTATTTAGGGCGAGCTGACCGGAAGGTGAGCCTGCTTAGTGCCCCTTAGGGCGAAAATACTATTTGGTGCCCTGCTGCTGTGAGCGCTGGTCGCGCGCCTTCTCTGCTGGCTATTTTTAAAACTTCCCGTTTTTTCTCCATTTTTGTTTATTTTAGTGCCTTCTCCCCTGCTTTTAAACGCGCTTTCTGGCCCCTACCTTGCACCTTAATTCAGGAATCACCACCGCTGTTTGGCGGGTCCGGGTTTCCGGGAGGCGGTGGGTTTGAGCGCCATTTTGCGTTGGGAGGAAGCGCGAGCGCCATCTTTGAGCGTCCAGGTCACCTGGGACGCCGAGACGACGCTATTTAGGGCGAGCTGACCGGAAGGTGAGCCTGCTTAGTGCCCCTTAGGGCGAAAATACTATTTGGTGCCCTGCTGCTGTGAGCGCTGGTCGCGCGCCTTCTCTGCTGGCTATTTTTAAAACTTCCCGTTTTTTCTCCATTTTTGTTTATTTTAGTGCCTTCTCCCCTGCTTTTAAACGCGCTTTCTGGCCCCTACCTTGCACCTTAATTCAGGAATCACCACCGCTGTTTGGCGGGTCCGGGTTTCCGGGAGGCGGTGGGTTTGAGCGCCATTTTGCGTTGGGAGGAAGCGCGAGCGCCATCTTTGAGCGTCCAGGTCACCTGGGACGCCGAGACGACGCTATTTAATGCTCGCTGGTAGCGCGCAGCGGTAACGCGCAGCGGAGCGCCTTCCCTGCGCCTGAGTCGTGCCAGAGTCCTGCCCGTCTGCGCTTGTCCGCGTCTCGGAGGCGGACGAGGCTGGACTCTGGCTGTCGGCGCTTGTTGCTTGCTTGCCTATAGGTTGCCTCCTTGTAGCTTGGGGATGTTGGTGTACAGTGCTGCTACCTTGTATGCCTTGCGCCCCTCTTGCTCGGCCTGTCCGGTTCTTTTCCCTGGCGGTCGCCGCTTAGGCAAAGGTTGCCCCGTGTGCAACTGGCACTCCACAGGACCATCTACCTGTGCTCATCCTACCCCTCCCCAACATTGCCACTGCGCGTTGCTTAACACCAGGTCCCTTCCTCGTCACACCCTAGATATTTGGGATCATCTCACGCAGTCCAAGATCTCTTGCTTATTTTTAACTGAGACTTGGTTGGGAGTGGGTTCGGAACCTGACATTGCCTGTGCCGTTCCGCCAAACTACACCATCTTAAGGAGGGATAGAACGAAGGGAAGAGGTGGCGGGGTGGCTCTGATAGTGGACAAGGCTTTCGTTTGTTCCTCCTTTGCGGTGGACAACATTGCCGGCTGTGAAGCCTTAGGTTTTACGCTCCACTTATCAGCGTCCCAGACCTGTACTGGCATTCTCCTCTACAGACCTCCTGGTCCTATTGGGTCCTTTTTTGAGGATCTGCAGTCGGCCCTTTCGGTACCATGCATAAGCTCTGCGCATTGCATGCTACTAGGCGACTTAAACCTTCATATGGATTGTCTTACTGACGCTGATGCTGACAAGCTTCGTGATATCACGGCGATGTTAGGGCTAGCCCCTTTTATCCACAGCCCCACTCATGTGAAAGGCCACACGTTGGATGTTATATTTTCCTCTATGCCTATTGAGGCGTCCCCTCCACTCCCGGTCCTTTGGTCAGATCATTATTTGCTAAACTTTGCCTTAATTCTTGATTCTAAATCTAGCCAAAGGGCTCTTAAGGTAGGGTCCCGGCAGTCCAGAGCTTTCCATCTTGTGACAGCTGAAATGCTCTCCGATGCTCTTGGCCAATACCCGTGTCAACTGACCGGGGTTCTGGAAGCCGATATAATCCTGGTCCAGAATTGGATGCAGGCAAGATTCGAGGAGCTGGCCCTTCTGAGGGCTGCTAAAACAGCCCCTGATCTTAACTCTGCCCCTTGGTTTTCCCCCACTCTACGCATAATGCGTCAAGAATGTAAGAAGCTGGAAAGGCGCTGGCGGCGCAATTATGAGCCGGTGGAGAAAACGAAATACAGAGACGCGATAAAGGCGTACTACAAACAGATTGCCTCAGCAAAAAAGAGCTATCTTGAACAGAGAATCGACAAAGCCGATAATATCAGCCGAGAACTCTTTAGAATTGTGAAGGAGTTTGTGAACCCAGTTGTAGCCACTCCTGTTCATTCACATACGGAGGAATGGATTAAACAGTTGGCCGACTTTTTTGTGACCAAAATCCTAAAGATTCAGGCCACCTTTCCATCTGTGGACTCCCGTATGGCTGACGCCTTTTTAGACCCCTGTCGGGATGACTCTGGGCCCACATTATCTGTTTTTCCTCAGCTGTCCTGCGAAACTTCGCTGGAGTTGCTATCCCGGCTGAAATCTGGCTCGCCTCTGGACGCCTGTCCGGCGAAATGCCTGGGCAGGGTGGCCTCAGCGTTGAACAGCTTGCTGAACCCCCTGCTGAATCTCTCATTGAGCTCGGGGGTTGTCCCACGACAGTGGAAACATGCACTCATCCTGCCGTTGATTAAGAAGCCTCTGTTAGACCCCCTGCAATGGGCTAACTATTGTCCGATCTCCCTCCTCCCTGCTTTGGCGAAGGTGTTGGAAAAACATGTTCAGCTTACTCTTTCCACCTTTATTGAAAACAACAATCTGCTGCATGACTCCCAGTCCGGCTTTCGTGCAAATTACAGCACGGAGACCGCTCTGGTAGAAGTCACGGACACCATCAGGGAGACACTCGATCATGGGGGACGGGCGATGTTGGTCATGTTGGACCTTTCGGCGGCGTTCGACACCGTCCCACACGCAGGCCTTCTCTCAAGACTCAGGGAGATTGGTCTGCGAGGGACGGTGCTGGACTGGTTTCAATCCTTTCTTGCCGACCGCCGACAGGTGATCTGGGCTCCGCCGTTCTCGGCCGAAATGCCTGCGCTGGAGGTGGGGTGCCTCAAGGATCTATCTTGAGCCCCACCATTTTCAACATATACATGGCCCCTCTAGCGGAGGTAGCGGAGGCGTTCGGGGCCCGGGTCATCTCATACGCTGATGACACCCAGCTTTTGTTCACCTGCAGGAAGGGAGAGGTCTTCAACGGCGGCAGAATTAAGGACTGTCTGAGCGCAGTCTTTGCGTGGTTTCAGCGGCACAGCCTGAAATGCAACTCAGACAAGTCTGAGCTGCTCTTCTTTGGCTGTGCCCCAGACCCGGACTGGAAGTCGTGGTGGCCCCAGGACATGTTCCCCCCTGAGACACCATCAGCTCAGGTAAAAAATCTCGGAGTGGTGTTTGACGTTGATCTGTCTTTTCGTCCCCACATCCTGGGACTTGCAGGGAAATGCTTCAGCATCCTCAAGATGCTTAGAAAATTTCTGCCCCTGCTTTCTTTGCAGTACCGCAGGAATATAGTTCAGGCGTTGGTGGGATCTCGCCTGGACTATGCAAATGCGCTCTTCGCGGGCCTACCTAAATATTTGTTATCTAGGTTGCAGGTCATACAGAATTCGGCGACCAGAGCCATCTATGGCCTGCCGAGGAGAGCAAGAGCCTCAGCGCTCCTAGCCAGGCTTCACTGGCTACCAATCGCGGAGAGAATTAAATTTAAACTCCTCACATTGGCGTTTAAAGCTCTCCATGCGACCGGCCCTTTCTACCTGAGGAAGCGTACTGCTTTCTATGTCCCACGGAGGTCTCTGCGGTCGGCGGACCTGGCCAAAATGGAGGTGCCTGTGGCCAAACGTGTGCGGATGGGAGGACGCTCCTTCCAACACGTAACAGCTTGCCTGTGGAATGCACTCCCTCTTTCCCTCCGGAAAGCAAATAATCTCTTGGCCTTCAGGAAGGAGCTGAAGACTCTGCTCTTCACCTAGTAACCCGCGTTTCTGCAGTTTGCTTACCTTTTGGTTTTTCTGTTTCTAGGGGCCGCTTTGCTAAAGCGCCGGGACACCCTTTGGGGTAGCCGTGCGCTCTAAAAGTGTGGCTAACATTAACATTAACATTAACATTAACAAGCCTGTACCCTAACACATACAGATTGGCATGGTGAAGAATGTCGCAAACAGAAAACACAAGGCTTTTAGGCAAAAACTTCAGATTCCTGTGGATAGTAATGCAACAGAAATTCCAGTCACACTATTACAGACATATAACACAAGGGGTACGTTATAAGTATATGGTGTACAAAAAAAGTCGACGGCGTTTTGATCCCACTATCTAATCATGGGGATCATCATCAGGACATTAATAATGCCTAAACAACATACACCTTTGTATACAAAAGGGTCAATTTGATTCCGAAAAACGATGGGAACCAAACCAGCCGTGCAGATATGCACACTTACCAGCAAACGGGGTGTCTAATGTAGACGTGTCAGCGTTGTGTTCGATCGCGTTCAAGAAGGAAGAAGGTCCTGAATGGGAGTTAAGTCAACATATATTAAGGTTCGATCCTGCTTTGCCTCCTATCTGGCAATTTAAGAAAGCTACTTCGAGGTCATCCTTACCGGATCAGTCGGTCGTTGTTTCCTCCTAGTAATGCAATGGCATACTCAGGCGGAAGTTATATGTATGAAACTTATGATTGGCTGGCGCCGGTAATCTGTGGTCATAGAAATAAACACCGGACAAGGTGGGGGCCATCTTAGAAGTACGAAGTGCTCATGCTTGGTGCCCCGGAGAGACACAGAAATAAATGGAAAACAATTGGTTGGTACCGGTATCTTGGGGTCATAGAAATGAAGGGCGCCATCTTTAAAGGTGCGAAGTGATCATGCTCGGTGCTCAGAAGAGGCATAGAATAAAAGCTTTTTTATTCTATGCCTCTTCTGAGCACCAAGCATGTTGTTTATTTCTATGACCCTGATTGCTGGTAAGAGTGCATATCTGCACGGCTGGTTTGGTTCCCATAGTTTTTCGGGATCAATTTGACCCTTTTGCATCCTATTTCTTATAGGTTGTCAGGTCCACTTCCCTGATACTTGTTGTCCTGCCCTGTATCTTTAGGGTAGACGCTATTGGTAAGCCATGATTTCGATCCTTCCTAATCCCTGCATGCACTATTTCCACATGGGTACTTGCCATGCATTCCCGGTACTACTTCTCCTGCACCTCGCATGGTTCACACGTCCTTTCGCGCCGTCTCACTAACTCACTTTAGTATTTTTGCCCTCGATTTTAACCTTATTTAACTCAACGTTATCAGTTTTGTCCTCGATCTTACCCATATATTCACCATCCTTATTCAGGTGGAAGTGACTTACTTCTAGCCATTTCCTAAATGCCCTTACCGACGTATCTCTACCTCACTGTCCTTTTTGGACACTCTTACCCGTCACACGTTCCGGAATCCAGGCACGGTCTCCTTCACTTACTCGCTCCCCGTAGCAACCCAGCGGGTTTGGGATTTGCACGTCTATTTTCATATGGTTAGGCAATTTTTCTTAGGAATGCTTGCAGGTAGTTTTCATTTTTCGCATGCTGTTCATTTTTGGGTTCTTTAAAGGTAACCTCCTACTTATCAACACGCCTTTCAGTATAAATGATTTTCACTGTCTGACACATAATTCAACCCTTTCTACTATTGCCCTTACTGCAATCATTCAGCCATAATAAAATAGATGCATCAGCTTACAATATGTCCATTAGTTAGTCTCTCCCTGGACTTGCTGACTTTGAGATGAAAGTCAATAGATTTGATGCATACATTATTTGATAAAAGGATTTATTAACGTAGAACTTGCCACAGTCAATTAGTCAACAATAAAAAAAATGATATGGAATTGTGATAGATTATTAAAATGGGTGAGCATGATAAAGCCTCCCACTCAAAGTGACATTTCAAGGTATTTCTAAGTGAACCTTGCATCTGTCATCATCCTTCTCTTAACCCTGGTAGCTTTGTCACTAAGCAATACACCATTATCTGAAAAACGTGTATATTAACTATTTAAAGCAACAGTAACCAACTTAACTATGAGAGTCGAGAAAAAAACAATACATTTCCTAAACCACTTTAGTTACAAGCAATGGCAATGCCAATTGGCCTGGCTTGTGAATGCACTGTCAAATGAGACCTACAAATATGTATATGTTAGTGAATGCCCTCCTCTCATTTGTGCTATTGCCAGAAAAAAACACCATAAAAGATCTAGTTAACCCTTTAAGTGCTGCGAACGTCCAACGGTCGTCGCGTGCACTACCTCGCTAGTGCTGCGCACGACCGCTGGACGTCCGAATCCCGTTAGCGCGATCGAACGTCCGCACTGGGGCGGAATGTTCAACGCGCTAAACGGGTTAATTAAGACACCAAAAAATATCTAGTTAACTAAGACACTTAAACAGCATTACAATGGCATGTGTGTGTCTGTGAAAGTATCTTTGTGAGATATATATTTGATTAATCCCTAGCCCTCTTTTAAACTCTATCCCTGAGCCCACCCAATTAAGTTTAAGTGGACCCCTAGAGATAGTTGTATCCATCACCACAATCACACTTTCGTTGCACTCTGCCCCTCATTCACCTTCTTTTACGGCTCATCTTTGAGAAAACACCTCAGCTCCTCCCTGTTGGTGAGTCATAGCCCACACCTTAGACCTTTCAGTCCAGGTGTGAGGAAGGAACCCAAATGATGAAGCATGTCACCAAATGGTGAGTGAGGGTTCTCGTCCTGAAAGGATTTCTCCCCTTTTCCTTATTCTGTCGTGACAGCTTCACTGCATATAGTCAATTGCCATTATACAGTTCTCCTCTGTTTCACCGTAAGCCAGATGTACACTGGGTGAATTTGCTAATGTCTTAGGGATCGGTACATTCTTGCCATTTCAGATCCCTTTAGATCCTGTGTGTGGAGATAAAAGTTCAGGGTGAGGCAGCTGAATAAATAAACAAAATGATCACCGCTGCATGGAGGGCATGAAATTTGTTTTGTGGAAGCACACACCTGCGCAAAACAAAATATGTACTTCGGGCTCAATTCATAGAACTAGCGTAAGACAAAATCCTAAACTTACTACCATTTTGGTATTCACTGAAGGCACTTACTCCTTTTGGTATTCACAGAAGGCACTTACTCATTGATGATTAAGGGCCCGATGTAGGTAAATCTACATTTACCACTTCATAAATACCGAATCATACCGAATCGGTATTTATGAAGTGGTAAATTAGAGGGGGGGAGATGTAGGTATTTCAGATTCGGTAAATACCGAATCTGTAAGATTCGGTATTTACCGATTCTGTAAATACCGATTCGGTATCCCCCATTGCTTCCTATGGGCCTTGAAGCCCATAGGAATCAATGGGCATTACCGAATCGGTAATTACCGATTCGGTAATTACCGATTTGTGCAAGGGTGCAGGGGGTGTCACTTTGACACCCTCCAGCACCCCAAAAAAAGGCATGTGAGCCATGTGGCACACAGACATGCCCTAAGGGCATGTCTGTCTGTCACATGGCATAGGTGTGCATGCACACATGTGCATGCACACCTGGATTCGGTATTTTAACACCCAATTGGATTGGGTGTTAAAATACCGAATCTGAAGGGCCTGTGGGACTGAAAGTAGTCCCACCTACATCCCAAATTTAAAAAAATCGGTAAAATTACCGATTCGGTATTTTTGCGATTCGGTAATTTTACCGAATCGGTAAAATACCGAATCGGACCAAAAAAGGTCCCCTACATCTCAGTAGGCCAAATACCGGTCGGAAACGGACGAAATCGGCCGTTTCCGACCGGTATTTGGTACCTACATCGGGCCCAAAGTGCCTTCTGTGAATACCAAAATGAGTAAGTGCCTTCAGTGAATACCAAAATGAGTAAGTGCACTTACTCATTTTGGTATTCACAGAAGGCACTTACTCATTGATGATTAAGTGCCTTCTGTGAATACCAAAATGAGTAAGTGCCTTCTGTGAATACCAAAATGGCAGTAAGTGTAGGATTTTGTCTTAAGTTAGTTCTGTGAATTGGGCCCTTTGGCTCTTAACGTGTGGCCTGAGCCAAAGCAGCTCTCTGGGTGATACTCACATAATTGTCTGGCAACAGCTGCGCTCTCAAGCCAGACCATGAAAATGAGAATTGCACCAGGTAAAACAATGTCAGTTTTTTACCTAGCTTGTAAAATGTGGACTTTTTTGTCAATAAACTGAAGTTACATTTGAAATGAGTAATGCTTATTTTTCTTGTTTTTCGTGCTGAGAAGACTGTTTTCTTCTTTGAGACTGTGGTGGAATTTCTTATTTGAATAGAGCTTATCAGCAGCACATGTGAGTGTGAGCAGTCCATACACCTTATCTTCTAAGTTTAAGAGTCATAGTTAGAGCCTGCTTTTGATATGTATTGGACATTTTAATGTGATTGAATATGTGTCTTTTCTGTTTTCACTTGATTGGTTGGCTGTTCTGAAATTTCACATGCGTTACTGAATATGCTAGCAGTTTGTAATCTTTAGAAATGTTGTAGGAAGCTGGCCTTCCCTAGAGTGCACCAAAGCAAAATACATTGTGCAGAGAGTCCAGGCAACCTTTATTGGTTCACCTAGGCTCAAGAAACAAACCCAAATGCTCTCTTTTGTGGTATTGTGGGTGAACAGTTTAGGCTTATAAGAGGGTAGCGCATACATGAGACACACACGGACAAATAAATAAGAGACCAATTCAGAAAAAGAACATGCATTTGTATATACATTTCAACACAAAGAAATTTGGGATCCAGTAAGTATTTTTCGAGATATTGACTTGTACAGGTAAGTAAAATATTTACTTAAATGTTTCTTTGAGCAGCAGTACTTTCCTTTAGGACTAAAGGACTTAAGGTGGTAGGGGGCCAAGGTCCAAAGAACAACCAACAGTTAGTCTTTACCTGCCTGGAGGGTCTGGGTGCAAAGGTACTGGTCAGGGTGTTAGCTTTGTGCGCTACACCAAAGGAGAGGGGGATACATCTAGAAACAGCCCACAGAGTGGTACTTGGGGACCAGACCAGGAGCTCCCAATGGGCAGTTTGGTTTGCGAGGGCCCTGGGAGCAAGGAAGCATAGTCTGTTCTCCAAAGCCTGGGCTGGGGCGCTCGGGAGCAGAATGTTTAGATCATTCGGGCTTGTGCATCATAGGTGCTTAGGGTTGTCGGTCTCGCCGTTTGAGGGGACGAAAATCAGGACAGCTGGGCAACGTTCAAAGGGGGTCTCTGTGTTGCTGATGTCCCTCAAAGGCTGCTTGGTCTTGGAGTCATTGGAGTCTGGATTGGACTCAAACAGGCTTTGGTTGCTGCATGGGATCCGATACCCAGGGTATAGGTGCTGTGCATCTCCGGTTGGTGCTGGCATCTTCTCACTTGGTGGGAAGATGAATCTGACCTCCTGAAGCACTGAGACCTCTTCCTGGATGGCTGCTGCACCGGTGGAACCGGGAGCTGTCAGAAAAGTAGACATGACTTTGCTGTTTGGTGCCTGCAAGCTGCAGGGGAGTAGCTCTTCTACTCCAACAGAGATTGCATGCTAGCAGCCCACTGGGGTTCTTGGCAGATGAACAGTGGGAAGATGGTTCAGTCTGTTGTGATTTCCAGGACAGGTGCAGACAGGGCTTGGCACCATAAAGTATACAGCTGGTCCTCAGTTTCCACTTTCATCGCTCTTCTTGGCGTGTAACGTAAGTAGCCCTTTGACACCCCCTATCTGACACTTTCTCTGGGGGTGGGTGTAACCCTGACCCAGTGAATCTAATTTCACTACAAACAAAGGTGATGGAATTCTATCTTTTGTGTTCACTTCAGGAAGCCCACCTTAGGGGTGTAACTAGCCTGATAGTGAATACGCCCCCGACTAGCTACTTTTCCCTACTGTCCTGGTGCCGAATGGTCCTGGTCGGAGGTGGAATTTCTCCTGTTTGAGGGAAGCCGGTCGCATATCAAAGGTGACAGAGGGCTTTAGGCCTCCTGCCTTTATATGCTGATTGCTAGCCATCCTGCTTGAAGGCAGTGCCAACACCTCTGGCCGGAGCAGGCATTATTTCTGACCTCAGAGAGCATGGGCTCTTACCTACAAGGGGTCAGAAACCAGTCAATGATGTCAGACTGGTCTACACAAGTTAGCTAGTATACTAGAGGTTGGTACATTGTCAGGGGGCACCTCTAAGGTACCCTCTGGGTGCATGATTAATAAATACACTACTTGCATCAGTATGGATTTATTAAGACAAGGTGTTTGATATAAAACACCATAATTTTAAGTGAAGCCATCTTGTAGCTGGGGCACTCATAATGAATGACCAGTGCTCAGTACATGTGCCCAAGTTGGCTTCTCTTTTTACTTGTACTATCTAGTAATTGGACTGTCAGCACAGTAGCATATCTGCTTGAGTAGATATGTCCACTCATCTACTATAATGCACCCTGCCTTAAGGTTGTAAGCACTTCTGTAATGGTGACATATATATTCCATGTAGTGTCTGAGGACATGACACACAGGGTGTGTGCTGTGCTGGGTTTTCACTTTTGTCTGCCCTATTTCACGCAGCCTGCAATGGCAGTCTGCATGAGTTGGTGATGGATCCCTTATGTAGGATTAATGCAAGCTGCAGCCCCTAGGGACCCACTAGAGTACTCAGTCCCTAGGTACCAGGGGTACCATTTACTAGGGGCTTACATGGGTACTAAAGGGCTTGCCAGTTGTGAAACTATTGCACAGTTACCTTGTTTTGGGGAAATAATACTAGCACTGGGGACCTTGTTAGCAGGAATCCAGTCCCCTTCAGTCAAAGTTGCAACCGATACCAGAAACAGGGATGACCATGTCAAAAAGTGGCACTTTCCTACAAATGTGTTGACAGTTCAAAGGACACATGGGCAGATGCCTTCCCCGCTTGCCATATGAATCATTATTTTATTTATATATCCTGCCTTTCAAAGGCATTCTACTCTAACACCTTTTGGCTGACCACTGCCAAACTTCAAGGCCTTCCTCTAGCTCAGTCAAACAGGGATTTCACTTTATATAGATGTCCTTGCATTTATGATTTTTAATTGTTTTGAATTACATTGAATATATTTGCAAATCCAATAATCTCTGTCAGCATGGTGGGGCCAAATGTGCTTTATGTTATGTAATTGTATTGATTGCTGTAAAAACCACAATCAGAACTAAGGGTCCACCCTGGTGCATGCAGCTGGTATTCAATTTTGCCCCAGAAATTGGCATGCTGCTAGATTGATGCATCACCAGTCACAAAGAAGTGCTGAAAGGGAAAGGACCATAATTTGGATCCGCCAGTCGTTGAATTGCTCAATAATGCAAAGATCTGTACCATCTAATGACATTTTAGCACTTAACGTTAGATGGGAAAATGGCCAAGAACTTGCCCTGTTTAATGTTTATGCCAGGGGGGTGGGTGGCGGTAAATCCTCACAGGTTGTAACTATTCTAGAACAGAATATTGAAATGTTAACACTCCAATCTCACATTATTGTGGGCGGGGATTTTAATGCCACCTTTGAACCCTTGGGTGAAGAGGATAGGATTCTGTCCGAGGAGGAGGACACCAAGTGGGGAATACCCCAGCTGGAGGTGCCTGCTATTAAAAAATGGAGTGCTGTGGCAATTCAGCTAAAGAGTCTCTGCTTAGCAAGAGGACTGAGAGCGGTAAATGGGCGCTCGCCCTCTGATATAAAAGGGAGCAATACGTTTGACAACGGCAGAGCAGCTAGTAGAATTGACTACTTGTTATTAGATGTAAGGGCCTGGAACAAATTGATAGACATGGTTGTGGAAGAAAGATTGGAAAGCGATCACAATCCCCTACGCATGACCCTTTATTCCTATTATGAGACCATAGAGCATACCAATAAAAATGAACGGGTGACGCAAGATGTTGTATGTTCAAACAATCAACGCCACCTGAAATGGAGAATGCTGATAGAAGATGTAGCAAAACTAGAGGTCCTTAAAAAAATAGTGATGGATGAAGTAAACAACATCAAGTCCCATTATGGGAAGCTTAACTTCCAGGACTATATGATGGAGGCTCATAAAAACCTCTTCTGCAAACTCCAAAGCTTCTTCATTAAAACAGTAGATTCAAATAAAGTTAAAAGAGAACAACCAAGGCAAGGATGGTACGACAAGAGTTGTAGGTTGGCACGACTTAACTTAAGCACTGAATTGAAAATGGGTAATGCCATAGCAGTTAGGAAGGCGAGAGATAGCTATAGACAGACCCAAAAACAAGCCAGGAAACGTTGGGACGAGGAATGCTGGCACGAACTGAAACAGGCTTGCGCAGCTAAGGATTCTAAGCTATTCTGGGCCATAGTAAAATGGGACAGGGGAGGGACAGCCGCGCAACCACAAAACTATGTTGCTAAAAATAAATGGACTGAGTTTTTCCAACCGCAGTATGCCTGAAATCCAGCCCATACTTCCGCCCCCCCTCCACCTGTCTCAAACACCAAATATTTAATGAAAAAGATGTCAGCATGGCCTTGGATTGCGTAGCGGGGGGAAAAGCTCCGGGTATGGACGGAATCCCGGCAGATGTATTCCTATCTGACCGGAACTCATGGTGTACTTATTTTAATTGGTTGGCTAATGCAGTGGCTATGGGAGGGGAAGTGCCCGCTTCATGGCAGGGAGCGGAAATCATCCCTATATTTAAAAAAGGTGACAAAACCCTGGCTAAAAACTATAGACCCATCAGTCTTATTGATACAGCACAAAAACTTATGGGCCGCTTAGTCCAGAACAAACTGCAACAATGGATTGATGAAAAAAATATACTGTCACCCTATCAAGCAGGGTTTCGTCCCTTGACTAGTAGCGTTGACCAAGTCTTTTACTTCATAGCCATCTATTGGAGAAATGTTACACTAAAAAAGGGGACATTGTATGCTGTTTTTGTGGACTTAAAAGCTGCTTTCGACCTGGTCCCAAGAGAAAAACTGTGGCAGACCTTGGCTGATGTAGGCTTAAGCCAGGAACTCCTCACCCTGCTAGTGCGCCTCCATGAAAAAATTTGCTAAAATTAGGTGGGGCAAGCAGGGAGAAGTAACTGAGCCCTTCCCGGTGGAGCGAGGGGTAAGACAAGGGTGTGTCCTGGCCCCAACACTATTTTCAATCTACATAAATGGGATTGTTGATCATTTAAAGAAATCTCCAAGCGACGCCCCAATTATAGCAGGTTCTCACGTCCCCGTCTTAATGTTTGCGGACGACACGCTTTTACTTTCACGTACACCGAGCGGTCTCCAAAAAGTGGTTGATGCCTTTGGTGAATTTTGCGATAGCAGGGGCCTTGAATTGAATACGACCAAAACTAAATTCATGTGCCTAAATCATCAGTCCACTTTCAAAGGTGTAATAAAATACAAAGGCACTCCGCTAGATAAAGTAGATGCTTTTTCCTATCTAGGCATTATTTTGCAGGGCAACATGAAATGGAAATCACACATTAACACGGCAGTATTGAAGTTTAGCCAGCTTGCAGGCATAGTTGCCCTAAAACATAGAGCCTCGCTGACAAAACCAATAAATTGTGCCCTTGAAATTTATAATATGAAAGTATTGAGCACCTGTTTATATGGTTCTGAACTTTGGGGGTTTTCAAATCTAGGAGAGTTGGGGCGGGCAGAAAATAGATTCTTGCGAGGGCTTGTAATGGCCCCTCAAAGCACACCCATAATCCCACTAAAACTAGATCTTGGCAGAAAAAATATTGAGGACATAGTTAGGCTACGGCCACTTCTATATTGGAGACATTTGATGGTGACCCCAGAGTTAAGCCACTATGCTACAGCTTTGTCAGATGTTGTCAAGTGTGATCGTTTCCATTGTATTGTATGGCTAAAAGAATTACGGGGCCTACTTGAAAAGTTAAAATTGGAACACCTATGGGGTAACAAGGATGTGACTAGTTTTCCTTCGAAAACAAAATTAAAAGAATTGTATTGGGAGATGGTGTATTTAACAATGTATTGCAAAGGATCTGCACCAAATTTGTCATCCCGCTTTTTGGACATAAAAATGTTTCCGTCATGTGAACCATACTGGGATATAATTGAACGCCCACATGACAGGAAACTATATTTCCAATTTCGTGTTGGAACACTACCAGTGAATGCTTTTAAGAAGCATTGGTCTCCATCGTGGGATGAACACTGTTATCATTGTAAGGATCAAATAGAGCACATCTCCCATCTGCTGTTTTGCTGCCCATAATATACCAGCCCTAGGCGCAAATGGCTAAAACCAGTTTGCCTAAACATTGGCACCCGCAGCCAATCGACAGCACTTAGAATATTAGAATCTGACTGTTCCACAACCTTTGTAGTTGCTGTAGCAAAATTTCTTGCTTGGGCCTGGGTAATCCGCACTCGCACTTTATTGTTAAATGTAACAAAATGAAATATGGTTGCCATGTCCTAATTGCTTTGCCATTTGAAATGTTTTTATAATAATTTTTATGAATTTAGGTCAAATTTTTATTATGTATAGTATTCGACTGTCATTGTTTAATACGTGTTTTTAAAAAAGTATTTTTAGCTTTAGTATTTATTGTAATAGGGTTAGGATGGATGCATGTATGACAAATGTCGAATAAAGCTTTGAAACACGAACACAAAAGGACCAGTCAACAGTTTTACTCTCACACTAAGGCCCTCACTCTGAATAGCCCAGTGTTTAGGACAATATTTATAGGACCCAAAATATTAGATTCTGATGATTTGGAATTTGTCAGGTCTGTTAATTATGAGTTTGTCAATGATAATGGATTAATGACATTTGATGCTTAGTGTCCCAAATGTGCATGTTTGGCTTTATCTACTGATACATGTCATCAGGTTTTGTAGGGGGAAAGCTGCTAGAGAGCGATGTTAATAGCCAAATTTATAATAGTGATGTGTGCTTTAACAATTAACTGGGCCACTCTTATTGAAGCCCCTACTCTTCAAAAATGATATCCAAATTTCCCAGTTGGAAAAGCTATTTCGATGTGACCAGCGAGGGCTCCATGAGGCTGGATGTGGCAAAAAGTCCTGTTGGCACACTAAGAATTTGCTCCCAAAAGCTCAGAGAGGGTCCTTTTAAAGGTTGTCAACACAGGGATTGCCTGTCCACATAATCCTGGTGACTTACTTCATATCAGAATTTAAATGCTTATATAGAATGTGGCAGGCACTCTGCAAGCAGACCAGGTAAGTGAAGTTCAGCAGAGGTTCTCACCACCATCCTTTTGGTCGATGGTCACCCACCATTCTGTAGTTGCGGACAGTTTTCTAAAAAGGCTTTAGCTGGTGCAGAAGAAGGATAGTCATCAAAACTGAAATGCCCACTTGTGTGGTGGCTGGCTGGCAGTATGGTTTGCTTAGCAGAAAATAACGTCAACTGTAAGGGTCCATTTCTGCAAAAGAAGAATTTGGTGGTAATGCTTACTGTGACCTCCATGCCGGCTACAGTGATTGCTGACAGGAAAAAAGCATTAGGAGCTCACCATAAGCAGAATGGGACTTTAAATGGTCTGATGCCATAAGCTCTATAGAAGATGGGTTTGTAGAGCAGGCTTTCCCATAGCTGAGCCAGATGAGGCTAAAGGAGGAAAGAGAAACAGTGAGGCAGTTGGCTCAACTGATTTTAAGTAGTTTGCTTGACCCATCAAACTCTAAATTATCGCCTTGAACTTTTCTCAAGAGCTCAAAGTTCCAACTGAGCGGCAAGTCAGAATAATGTAGCCAAAAAGGTCTCCAGGTGTCTGTATATGCCTGGTTGGAGACCAGATAAAGTGTTTCATTTTAAGAAACAAATTATATGAGCATGGCAATTGTTGTATTTGCTGAAGCAATCTGATCTCTAGGGTACCTTTAATTCCTGTCTTGCTCTATATAAGGCCTGTGATTCTATGTTGAAGCTTAAAATACCTCAGCTTTGCAGAGTGGAGACCTCAATAGCTATAACAGCAGATGCAGAAAGGAAAAAAGCATTGGGATATCACCATAAGCTTGGTGAGCCTTTGAATGCTCTGAAGCCATCAGCTCTATGGCACATGGGTGATGGTGAAGGTGTTCTAATGGCAGAGAAAGATGAGGCTCTGCCCTGGGAAAACAGAAATTCTGCCACCTCTAAATGAGGAATGAGAAACGGTGAGGTTGGTGGCTTAAGAGGGGCACTGATATAAAGAAGATTTGTGACTCACCAAATTCTAAATTACTACCTTAATGTTTTTTTTCAAAAGCTCAAAGTCAGAATTGGGGGAAAATCAGAATGGTGAACCCAATGAGATCTCAGTTGGCTAGATATTCCTTTTTCGGAGGCCCATATGAAGTGTTGGGTGTGAGGTACCAGAAGATATACGCAGGGCAAACCAGTAGATGCTAATGACATCTGGTCACTGAAGTACCTTCAATTCCTTAGTTTCTCTTCATTAGGTCATTGATTCTAATTTAGAGTTTTAAATACTCTAGTGGTGCCAGGTGGGAAGTTCCATCCAGTCAGAATGCCACCAGACCTGAAAGCTGTATTCCACAGTCCCACTAAAATGTCATAATTTACTGAGGTTGTTTCTTCATTTCAGAACCTAGCCACTTTGTCTTAATTCTCCTGAGACGAAAAACTGTAAGTCCCAACTTCATTTTTTGCTAAACTTCTTTCTTCTGGTAACTTCACAAATCTTCCTTACTGAAATGTTCAGACTCTAAGGCATCAGAGCACAAGCAGTATTGGGAGGTAAACCCAAGTGTTCTCTTCAGACAGTGCACGGCCAATGTTAAGTATGCTGATGAGCTGGTTCTTTTGGTAATATGTCTTGCCAATGATATCCCTGGGATGACAGGATGTCACCTGATCTAACCTGTAAGAAGAACTTCCAAAGTTTGGCTATAGGGTAAAGTAGTTCTCCTAATTCAGCTGTGTTCTGAACCTCTGTAGTGGGAGCACTTTTTCCAGTGTTCAGTGGCTAATAATTGTGATGGGCTCAAGCTTATCTCAAAACCTTTGCCACATTTCAGCTCTTCCATTGTGTTTTATGAATGATTCCCAGGAAAATGCTCTTTCAGGGAAATCCATGACGGGAGTAGCAAGGGCCACTGCCTGAGCTCTTATAGCCTTGTCAGTGGCAACCTATTAAAATTAGATCCTCTTCTTTTCTGCCAGCAGGAAACCTACTTATGTTTCTGATCCGAGGGCACATGGTGGAGAGACAAGAGTATCCTAGCTATGCGAATGCCATCTTCAAAGTTAAGTTGACACCATACCCTTGTTTACGTTAATGAAAGGGGTGCTAAATTGCAGATTCTTTGTGCAATTTACCATCATTTTTTTGAAGTTTCATTAAATTTAGAAAAATTACTCTTTTCTAGTGAATGTCGTATTATGGTATTTAACCTTGTTTTGGAAACGCACACCTCTTAAAAATAGCTTGCAGATATCATCAGGCGACTTCTGTGAGCTGAAAGTGTCTCTTGGTGAGACATTTTCATGAGCCAGTGTACCAGTTGCATCTTGTGAGACTTTGTCACAGAAGGTTTACATTTGCAAAAAAATATTGAATAATTTGAAATTGCAAGAAATTAAAAAAAATTGACATGATGCCAAATCAGTAATTGTGTGAATTTTTCTGGCGTAATTAACATTTTACCTAGGCTTACAAGACTCCTGCCTGTCTTTGGTGAGATACCTGTTATCCTCCATCCCTTCACATTCCTAGGTAACTATGGGCTGATAGTCTCGTAATTAATCTCACCTAGTCTTCCTGCAAAAGAGCAGCCAGTAGTTCTACACTGTCTATGGTCATTTGTTGATTGCTGGGAACTACCTCAAGCCTTTCCAATGAGTTGGAAACCCCTAAATATTTTCACTGGAAGGAATGGAACCCTGTAGTACCAGCTTGGGAACTCTCCAGGCTTCCAACAGAGAAGTACAGCTTACATAAAAAATCCATGTTTTCCAATAAATTTGATTTTTGATAAATGTCCCAATGCAGTAACTATGATTTCTCTAGCACTTTGCTAAGTTAATATTATGTTTGGAATACTAATCTGAATTTGTGTTACATTTTGGTCCTACTGGTGCAATGTGGGTTCAATGTATCCTCTTCTGCATATTCCTCCTCACACACATAAAATACAGTTGCAAGGAAATACAGATTTGGGGTAATGGCAGTGCATATTTTCAGCCAGTACATGCTGGTGGGGGCCACGAGCACTTACTTTTGGGAACCAGTGCCTAGTTTTCATGATTAGACATTTCCAGAGAGCAAGAGATTAAAAAAAACATGAAGGGTAAAGAAGGAGGAAGGGAAAGAGAGAAAAACATCACAAAATGGAGAAAGCAGGAACCTGCAAGAGTGCGATAAAGTAGAAGTGGATGTCTGGTAGTGGATTAAAGAGGCATGAGGTGTATTCCAGACTACCACTCTTGGTATTCAGCTTGCTGACATCTAATAGCAGCAAGAAATGTGCGGGCGTGCCAACATGCGCAGTTTTGGCAATGATTACCCAGAGACGGTGAGGAAAAGGAGGAGGGCAGCCCGGGGATGCCTCAGTACAAGTAAGTGTTTTTTTGTTTTAATTAATGTCTAATTAATTGTTAATGGGTGGGTGGAGGCGGGTGGCAGAGTGTAGAGGTAAAAATTACTATTCTAACTCCCGGGGGTGCAACAGTAGGGTAAGTGTTGGATAGTGTAGGGGTAAAAATTACTATTCTAACTCCAAGGGATGCAACAGCAGGGTAAGTGTTAGATAGTGTAAGGGTACTATGCGTTGTGATGGTATGCGTTGTAATGGTATGCATGGTAATGACTGCATTGTATTGACATGCGCTGTATTGGTATGCGTTGTGGTGTCATGCGTTGTAATGGTTGCGTTGTAATGGCATGCGATGTAATGGATGTTGCGTTGTAAAGGTTTCGTTGTAATGGTAGTGCGTTGTAAAAGTTGCATTGTAAAGGTTGTTTCCCACTGTAGTGAGGCCTACTGGCTCATTCATTCTAAAGTTCTGCTGCTGTGTGCTTAACTTGCTCTTGGCCTACATCGGTTTGATGTGCATTGCTGGTCAGCGCAGTAATGGTGTATCTGTGCTGGATATATGTGTGCTTGGAAAGAGTACAATACAGGGATAATTCAGTACTGTGCAGTGCGTGCATGTTATGGTATGTGCTGGATGTATGGATGTATGTACTGATGCTCCCACTAGAGATACAGTACATGGTGGATGTAGTGTTGTGCAGTGCATATGTTATATGTATGTGCTGGGTGTATGTGTGCCTATGAGAGGTACAATACATGAAGTATTCAGCGTTGTGCAGTGTGTGCATGTTAAATGTATGTGCGAGGTATTTTGTGTGCTAATAGGTGGTACAGTACAGCATGGATATAACGCTGTGCAGTGTGTGCATACTGTGCACATGCTCTGGGTGCATGTGTAACTTTGAATGGTACAGTGTATTGCTGCATGCCAGTAAGCAGGGTTGGAAACACACTGGATAGGCGAGAGCCAGGCTTTCCCCATACACTTCAAAGGGTGCTCTTTGATTCAATGAGAGGTCATAAAGAAGGAGCCTTGGAACATCTCATAAAGAGAACAGCCGGGCCTCTTGGCTAACCTTATGTTACACATATGACTGACTGCCACCCAGGTGTAAATTCCAATCTCCCCCATGTCCTGTGTTGTGGGGTTATCAACTTTGGAGTCTCTTCTGCTGTTACAGACTGCTTCCAAGAGGAAGAGAGAGCAGTGGAGTGAGAACATCAAAAGGAAGCAGACCCCCAACATAAAAGTCAAAGGCTCAGACTCTAAACCACATTTGGTGTCTAGACATGGACTATAAGAAGAGGAGCTTAAGACAGCAAAAAGTGTAATCTGCTAAGTAACCTGATGGACTGTGTGAGGAGGGGAAGTTCTGCAATTCTTCTTCCTATGACCAGAACTGGGCGCCAAGGCCTGCTAATCTCCTTGCTGGGTGAGGAGACATCACCAATGGAACCCTTGACCACCTGCTATGGAGCCTGGAATACCTATGCCTGTCTGCTTGCCAAGATCAGTGTACCTTGTGAGAGAGAGTAGAGGGAGAAAGATCCAGTGGGGAGCCCTGTCAAGTGGGTTCCTGTTAGAAATGGGGATCTCTAATTGGCAGAGGTATGTACCTCTGTCCAAGTAGGGCCCTTGATTCTAGTCAGGGTAATTGGGCTACACACCTTGGATAACCCTGGTTCACCCCCTTGTTAGCTTGGCATGAGCAGAAAGGTTACCCAAAGGTGTACAGTATTTGTACTCTAAACGCATAGTAACAGAGTTAAAACCCCACAAATGGACACTCAAACAGTTTAGAATAATTAGGTATCTTTAGCTAAACAAAACACAACAAAAAGGAAAAAAATCCAACATACATGCATCAATATACGACTTTTACAACAGTAATCTCAAAAATAGTACTTGTAGAAACAAATAGCTCCACCTAGGGCTATTACAACATCATGACAAGCATAAATCTAAAGTACTGCTCAGCCCACGAGGTGCACTGCATCTGGCATAGAGTCACACAGACCCCCCAAACAACATTACCTTGAAAAACAAAGTCTATGGATGATGCATGGCATCATGGAGGTAAGGCGTCGGTGCCAAGGTTGAGGCCGGTTCCCTGGTTGCCACGGTGTAGGTGAGGCATTGTGTCTACGAGGAGGTGATGTTGTCGAGTCATGGACAGGGGAAGGCAGCAGCATTGACAGTGAGGCATCAGTGCCGGTGAGGCGATGCGAAGTAAAAGAGTTTGTGAAGTCCCCCTAGTCAGTTATTTGCTTTGCGATAACAGGATTCAGGCAGTGTCGGTGCGAGTGCTGGCGTCGGGGAGGCTGAGAACTCCAGGTGCAGATTGTGGCATCCCGGGAGGATGCTGACAGAGTCAAAGTTGTTTTTCTGCCTTTCTTTCTTTAAGTTTCTTCCAGCTACCAACAGCAGGAACAACCTCCAGAGGCCCAAACAGGGGGGGTGCAAACAGGAAAGTTCCAGTCTTTGTCCTCTTCCTTGGTGAAGCACCAACTGCAGGCCAATGCAGGAAAGGACACAGCAAATGGGCAGTACTCCTCCTTACAGCTCTCCAGCTCTTTTCCTTTGTAAAAGGTTCCTCTTGAGTTCAGAAGTGATCTAATTTTCTCGGGTGTAAGGTCCTCTATATACACACCCCATTTTGTCTTTGTTCTCTTTGTGGCAAGGGTCTCCGAGCCCTGTCCAAACCAGTACTTCCCTCTGTGGCCGAGCTTCAGTACAGGAGATAGAGACAGCATTTTGCAGAGAAGATACTGCCTATTCTCTATATTCACTGTATTCTAAATGCAGATACAGTCTATTCAACTCAGCTCTGATTCACCCAGGAAAGGCAGGACACTCCTCAACCCCCAGGTGGCTGTCTACACTGACTGCAAATCCCCAGCCCCTGTCACTTCAAAACCAGACAGTCAGTGCCCAAACAGCAGGGCACACAGAATGCCTAAATAACAAAATACCTACTTTCTAAAAGTAAACACAGCAAGATGATAGGCGGAGTGCTGAAACTTTTCAACCACTCAACCCCAGTCACAGATCTGTGTTTAATCCATCATTATTTTACTCACAATGCCATCCCTGTTTGTATCCAGCCATATGCAAATCAGTCTTGACCCTGTTGCTCATAGTAACAGTCCAGCCTGAAAAACCAGGCCAAGTCCTCTCTGGACAGGAAATAAGCATCTTGGGACCAGTTTCAGGGTATTACCCCTCATCAGCCAGGCAAGCCTGAATCCAGTGGCACAGTGAGCAAAAGACCCCATGGGGAACACGGTCAAGACTGATTTGCATATAGCTGGGTTCAAAGTGGAATGGCATGGGGGAGCAAATAAATTGATAGATTTAGGCCTGGATGTCTGTATTGGGGTGAATGTTTAACATTGTTCAACTTTCTGTCAATCTTTTTTTCTTTTTGCATTTGTCACACCAAGTGGGACGGGTATTCCCAGACGTGTGTCCCATGCTCTCTATGCTATGGGAGTCAAGCTAGCCTGGTTGATTATGGGTGAAACCCAAAAACTGGTCCCAGGATCCTTGTTTACTGTTAAGACGGGACCAGGCCAGGCAGTTCGGGCTGGACTGCTACCATGGGGAGCAGGACAAGACTGATTTGCATATGGCTGGAATCAAAGCAGAATGGTATGGGGAGCAAAAAACTATGGATTTCAGCCCAGATTATGTACTAGTGGGTCGGGTATGCCTAGACATGGTTCCAGTGCTTTCCAAGATACAGGAGTCAAGCTAGCCTGGATGATGAGGGGTGAAACCCCAAAACCGGTCCCATGATGCTTGTTTCCAGTCCAGGGATGTCCTGGCCTGGCAGTTCGGGTTGGACTGTTCCCATCGGGAACAAGGTTAAGACTAATTTGCAAATGGCTGGGTTTAAACTAGAATGACATAGGGAGCAAACAAACTATTGTATTTAGGCCCAGATCGCTGGACTAGGGTGTATGTTTGACATTGTTCAACATTCTGTCCATCAATTGTTCTTTTTAACTCATCTCCCCGAGTGGAACGGGTATGCCCAGAAGTGGGTCCCATACTCCCCATGCCACGGGAGTCAAGCTAGCCTGGCTGATGAGGGGTAAAACCCTGAACCCAGTCCAAGGATGCTTGTTTCCAGTTCAGGGAGGACCTGGCATAGCAGTTCAGGCTGTTCTCATGGGGAGCAAAAAACCTATGGATTTAGGCCGAGATCTCTGTACTGGGGTGGATGTTTTACATTGCTCGCCATTATGTCCATCAATTGTTCTTTTTACATTTGTCACCCCAAGATGGACGGGTATGCCCAGACATGGGTTCTGTGCTCTCCATGCTACTGGAGTCAAGCTAGCCTGGCTGATGAGGGGTGAAACCACAAAACCGGTCCCAGGATGCTTGTTTCCAGTCCAGGGATAACCTGGCCTGGCATTTCGGGCTGAACTGTTCCCATGGCTTAGGGGTCATTCTCAGTGCTGACCTATCACTTAAAGGACAGGTGGGAGCTGTTGTATCCTCTAGCTTTTTCCAACTTGGAAAAATCATGAAAATAGCACACCTACTGACCCACTCAGCACTTGTACAAGTAGTAATATCCCTGGTACTCTCCCTCTTGGACTTCTCGAACGGTCTTTATCTTGGTCTCCCAGCAGGACTGCTAAAATTACTCCAGGTGGTCCAGAACCAAGTTGCCAGACTTATTTGGAACCAACCCAAATAACAATCAGTCAGATCTGCCTTGGAAAAACTCCACTGGTTACCGATGGCCCAGAGGATTGCCTTTAAGACGGGTTGCACTGCCTTCAAAGCATTGCATGGTAATGGCCCTAACTTTATCAGAAACCTGATCACCAACTATAAACCTCAGCGCAAACCTCGCTCTGCCCATCTCACTTTAGTTACCATTACCTCATTTAAAAAGAAAAGACAAGGAGGAAGCTGCTTCTGCTACTTGGCGGACACTTTTTGGAACTCCCTTCCTCTATCACTTAGGAACTGTGACCACCTCTTGGCATTTAGAAAGTCCCTGAAACCGTAGTTATTCAAGCAGTCCTACGCCTAGGGCCTGTACTCTGTTCTCTCACAAGCAGCGCCATGAAACCCACAGGTGTACGAGCGCTCTATAAATAAAAAAATAAATAAAGGGTCAAGACTGATTTACATATGGCTGGGTTCAAACTGGAATGGCACGGGGAGCAAAAAAATGATGGATTTAGGCCCAAATCTCTGTACTAGGGTGAATGTCTGACATTGTTCAACATTCTGTCCATCAATTTTTCTTTTTAACTCATCTCCCAAAGTGGAACGGGTATGCCCAGAAGTGGGTCCCATACTCCCCATGCCACAGGAGTCAAGCTAGCTTGGCTGATGAGGGGTAAAACCACAAAACCGGTCCCAGGATGCCTGTTTCCAGTCCAGGGATAACCTGGCCTGGCTGTTTGGACTGAACTATTTTCATGGGGATCAGGGTTAAGACTGATTTGCATATGACTGGGTTCAAGCTGGAATGGCATGGGGAGCAAAAAAAATTATGGATTTAGGACCAGATCTCTGTACTAGGGTGAATGTCTGACATTGTTCAACATTCTGTCCATCATTTTTTCTTTTTCACTTGCCTCCCTGAGTGGGACGTGTATGTCCAGAACTGGGTCACATGCTCTCCATGCCACAGGAGTCAAGCTAGGCTTGCTCATGAGGGGTGAAACCCTTAAACCTGTCCCAGGATGTTTGTTGTCAGTCCAGGGAGTACCTGGCCTGGCAGTTCGGGGCTGGACTGTTCCCATGGGGAACAATGTCTGGACTGATATGCATATGACTGGGTTTGAACTGGAATGGCATGGGTAACAAAAGAATTATGTATTTAGGACCTGATCTCTGTAATTGGGTGAATGGTTGACATTGTTAATCATTCTGTCCGTCAATTGTTCTTTTTGCATTTCTCACCTCGGGTGAGACGAGTATGCCCAGATGTCAGTCCCCTCCTCTCCATGCCATGAGAGTCAAATTAGCCTGGCTGATGAGGGATGAAACCCAGAAGTCCATTCTCAGGATGCTTGTTTACAGCCCAGGAAGGGCCTGGCCTGGCAGTTCGGTCTGGACTGTTCCCTGGGGAACAGGGTCAAGACTGATTTGCATATGACTGGGTTCAAACTGGTATGCCATGTGGAACAAGAAAAAAATTGATTTATGCCCAGATCTCTGTACTGGGGTGCATTTTTTACATTGTTCAACACTCTGTCCATCAATTGATCTTTTTGCATTCGTCACCCCGGGTGGGATGGGTAAGGTAAGACGTGGGTCCTGTGTACTCCATGCCATGGGAGACAAGCTAGCCTGGCTGATGATGGGTGAAACCACAAAACCAATCCCATGATGCTTGTTTCCAGTCCAGGAAGGACTTGGCCTGGCAGTTTGGGCTGGACTGTTCTCATGGGGAACAAGGTCAAGACTAATTTGCATATGGCTGGTTAAATCCTGAGTTCAGAGAGCCTAAATTCCATTTCTCTATCTTGTCCAAATTGAAAGGTATACTTGTAAGATGTTACAAAGTAACTCATGGGTTAGCCTATAGGACAGATAGACTTTCAATAGCAAAAAACGAAATTGGCAGAATTTCACTATCAAGACATGTCACACACATCAGTACATGTCCTACCTTATTTATGCACTGCACCCCGTCCATTGAGGTACCTTGGGCCTTCCTGAGGGGTGCCTTACATGTAAGAAAAGGGAGGGTTAGGGCCTGGCAAGTGAGTGCACTTGCGAGGTCAACATGGCAGTACAAATTGCACACAGCAACTGCAGTGGCAGGTCTGAGTTACATTTGGAAGGCTACTTGTGTGGGTGACACAGTCAGTGTGGGATGCAGGCTTGCTAGTAGCATTTGCTTTTCAAGCCCTGAGCACATTCAGCGCACGTTACTAAGGGCTAACCACTAATTCAAATATGCCAATCATGGATAACCAATCACAGTAACAATTTACACAGGGAGCACTTGTACTTTGACACTGATCAGCATTAGCAAAGTGTCCAAAGCATCTAAGCCAGAAATAACAAAATCCAGCGTTGCATCACAAATACAGAAGGTAGAGGCAAAAAGTCAGGGGAAACCAAGCTAAGGTAAACAACTCCTTTTGCAAGTTGTGAGGAAATGGCTGCCGCACTGCCGCACTGATTGGGTTGTTGCCTGTATGCAGGGTGAAGTTGGTGACCTTCATATGCAAGAGGAAGTCCATCGTGAATTTATCTATAAGCATTTCTGCTCCGACTGGGTCGGAGCCTGTGCACAGTGAGGAATCAGGCACCTTGTACGCCAGGAGGGGCCGGCAAGAGAAGATTGCTGTGCTGTGCTGTGTTGACCATAGTCCTTGTGCTGGGGTGGACTCTTATGTCACATGCTAGAAGGGAAGCAAAGGCATGCGACCTGATAGGAAGCGCTATAGGTGAACTGAGGCCAAAGTGGGAGCACCCGCGCACCATCATTAAGGTGAATAATCTACTTCAGGATCGTCACATCTCCTCACCATAGGATGGACTAGAAACTTATTCCACAGGCCAGGAGGAGCCGAAAAAAATCTTGGGTCACTTTGGTGGTGGAACTGCATGTGAGCAACATTATGACTGGTAAAGGGCAGCTCACCAGGGCCACATGCGGTAAACTGACCTGATACAGCTGCTTGAAGAAGGGTCATCTAGTGAATGGCAGAATGTCTATGCCTGTAATGCCTAGATTGTTTATTGATGATACCATTACTCCAATTTGCCATTCCGTGTCAAAGAGCATATGAGAGGAGGAGCTGCCTCCTGAACAACCCATTTTGTAGCATATATAAAGTTTGATTACATTTTATCTTTCCGTGGCTGCTCTTTTAGTATGCTCTTTTGGCCATCATTGCAATAGCATCATGGTCATATCTACTCCTCTTCACAACCAAATCTGATGACCAAGAAGGAGGGGAGGGAGTGAGGCTGGGAATTAGGCTTGGATGAGGAACAGGAAATCAGAGCACTAGCTATTTCGGAGATAATCTATTTATTCCCACTTGCTCTCTCTTCCTTGTTCCCATCTGTTAGAAATTTGATTTCTGGTTGGCTAAGGCTTGCGCCAAAGCCAGGCAGTAACCACCACTCTAGTCAGGGCAATGGAGTTACACACCAAAGATAACCCCTGCTCACCCCCTTTGGTAGCTTGGCACGAGCAGTCAGGCTTATCCCGAAGGCAATGTGTAAAGCATTTGCGCAACACCCACACAGAAGCAACATTCTAGGCATACCACAAAAGTAACTCCACACAAGGTTATATACAAATAGCATTTGAATTATCATAAACACATTAGAATTGTAATCATACAATATACACTGTGCCAACTGTCACTAGGCAATATTTACAGGGGATTATATACACCTGACAGGGTCAATTGAGACACTGTCAGAACCATCGCAAAGTGAAAATATTAGATGTAGAACCTATAATAAATGTAGAACACAACCAGTAATTAATGGCAGACACTGTACTCAGCATTATCCTGCAACATAAATCTTATTATGCACAGTATCACATCAGGCGTGAAATACCTTCTGCGCCAACCTCGTAAGCATAAACACATTACGCTGTGACCTCATAAGCCTAAACTCATTTAACCATTACCTCCTAATCATAAATCACATTAGAGGCATAAATCACAGTAGAGAATAACCTCACAAGCATAAACATTGTAAGCAAATAACCTCATAAACATAAACCACATTAGAGACATAAATCACGGTGCATAAATCACAGTACATGAATCACATTTCCTGCGCACCACATAAATCATATTAGGACCTGGCACCCTATCAACCTAACATTCCCCCTGCCCAACTGGCCTTCTCACAGGGCTCAAATGCCCTATATCCATAGTATCAGGGCAGTGCCTATGCAGCAGAATTCACAAGTATGCAATTGCACTGGCACAGAGGAGTTCGTTTCAATCCTACCTCATTCAAAATGTCCCCAAAGAAATGGTGGCCTAAACGTTGCAGCTGCCGCTAATTGCCGTGCAGCTGTGATGCAAGATGTGGGCTTTGGAACTCGCTGTACCCTCTAGGTGGGCCACCACTGGGATTCTCTGAGAAAAATATGCCCAACACGTTGCAGTTGCCTGCTACAGCGGCACAACAGGAAATAACCAAAGGGGCCTGGCTCTGAGGCTCTGCCAAACAAGTCTGTCCCTTTCGATGCTGCTGCCCACAGTCCAGTGGGGCAGCTGTGAAAATGGCCAAAAAAAGGACCTGGGCACCCCTGGGCCCTATGGACCCTCACGGAGGCCCTAAAACAAGATGGCCCACGTTGGAGCGGCCCACTGTCAGGTGGGGCCACTCAGAAGATAGGTACCGGCACTTGGGCCTCGATCTCGCCTCCCCTCCAGCCATCTCCACTCACCAGGCTCTCTGCTGGGACTGGGATGGCTCTCGTACTTCTGAGGAGCCCGCGAGGCTCCCCCTCCACTTCACCTTCACCCGGTCCCCCTGCGGGGACCCGAGACTTTGCAGGGGAGCTCGTGAGGCTCCAGATGGCTTTCCCAGTGCTTCCGTGGACGCAGGGCTTCCCTTGGTGATGCAGACGTCCCTTCCCACGTCAGGCATCACGTTGTCTGACTTCCTCTTCGGTCTCGCTGCCATTGGCAGCCTCCTTTTGGTCCTCTTCACTGTCAGATCAGGCCGCTGCTGTGAAACGCAAGGTGAGCTCGTGTTTCGACTAAAGATACTGGTGGGGTGGGAACCAACCACAACAAGCACAAACGCGGGGTGGGCACCCGCCATTCAATAAATTTCAAAAAGCGGGGTGGGCACCCGCTCCACTGCATCACAGGAGGGATCCCCACGTCTGGATTTCCTCCAAAATGAGAAGCAGCTCAGCACTGCAAAGCCCACGCTCCCCTCCTTCTTAGGGAAATCGAAAATATAGTGCTCATGACGCGCAAAATGTAGCCAAAAGTCTTTTAAGGGCATGGAGATCAAGGGGGCAAAGCAGGATCCAGGGCGACAAGCCATCATGGTGATTCCTCCTGGGCCCCAGCATGCCCCAGAGACGTCAGGAACAGCACAGAGCAAAGGCTTTTTCATGGGGTCACAGCCCCAGCATTGGTACACCTTTTCCCTTTGTCTGCGCCAGCACAGGGCTGGAGGAACCAGCAGAAACTGGTTCAGGGGGGAATGGGAGCACTTTGTTTTCCAAGCTACTCTTCCCCTTTGTCAGGAGGGGGATAGGTGATCAGGCACACCACAAGGGGCGGAGCCAGCATTGTACAGGCTGGGCTTAGTCCTATTCAGAGTCAGGGGATTACTCCTCCCTCTACTCCCATGCAGACGTCCCATTCAGCCTAGTGCGAACTCACCCTGCCCCTTTTGGAGCCACATACACCTCCCAGCCTCTGTCGCTCACAAGCCAGACATGCAACTCACATCAGGCAGGCAGACACACAGCACACAGAAATGCCAACTTTTAAAAGTGCAATTGAAAGGAAGGGGTGGGCCCTTAGGGAACGGAGGGTAGGTAGGGCCACAATAATAATGTAAAACAAGTGGATTGTACCTATGCCTCCGGGATGTATTACTAAATCACTCAGTAAGACAATAGATAAAGCTAAATGAATTAGTTTTACCAAGACAATTTATTTTGTCAGTATTTTTAGAATCAGTTTTTTAGATGATTATTTTTTAGGCAAGAGAATCAACATTATCAACTCAACCTCTAGCGACTGAATTTTCACAAAAGACTAATATACAAATAACATACAAAAATATTGAATTAATCATCAATAGACCTTAACAAAAAAGGAAAAATGTACATGTGACATACAAAGAACATTAAATCAACATATATCATTTCATTCCAACTATCAAAAAACAGTTAATTATGGACAGAAAGAGTTTGCCAATATTAAATATGCATTCAGTTTCCACAATGTGGTGCATTATTTCTTTTTAGAACCACATGAGTCAACGTTTAAACATTCCTTTTAAACTTGAACATTCATATTAAATGTATTAACAAGAACTTTATGCGAACTAGTGCCGTAGCCGACGCGTTTCGAGTCCTGTTAAGAAAGCCACAGGGCTCTCATCAGG
Organism: Lissotriton vulgaris; assembly: GCF_964263255.1. Lineage (NCBI taxonomy): Eukaryota > Metazoa > Chordata > Amphibia > Caudata > Salamandridae > Lissotriton > Lissotriton vulgaris. Next base: position 565,670,614 of record NC_141695.1, read on the forward strand.
GCAGCATTAAGTCGATTCCACGGGGAACTGTTATCAATGAAAAAAATGAAGGATCCAAGTTTAGTAAGGGTTCCTCCAAATCCATTAAAAACCAACAACACTAAGCTAAAAGAGCATCCACTGGATGCATCGTACCTGATTGAGGGCTTGAGTGCGACCTTTTATTATTAGTAGTGTGGCCGCCACTGTGTGTCTCACACTGCAACAGAGAAGGAATATATTCAAATGATTGTCCTTTAAAAGAAGGTGCCCACACGCACGCCGTGCTACAAAGTAGGAAGTGAAATTACCTTAAGTGAAAGCCTCAAAGATGGTCTCTTGTCAAGGCATTGTTTATTGTTCCAAGTTGACCTAAAGTGTGGATAAACGCTTTTATCAGTGTCCGCCTACGTATATTTGTGCAATACCTTTGCATTACTTACCGTGAATGGTACAGACCTGTGAAGGAGGATCCTGTGCATGCAATTCAAGACAAAATTGGAAAATTAACAAAAGAGGGATTGGATGAGGGATATTTGAGACCAAAGGAATTTGAATACCTCAATAAGAAATCGCCTAGAACACCAGTGTTGTATTTCGTGCCCAAAATCCACAAGAATGGCCAAGTACCACCAGGTATGATTTAATGTTCTTTGTATGTCACATGTACATTTTTCCTTTTTTGTTAATGTCTATTGATGATTAATTCAACGTTTTTTGTATGTTATTTGTATATTAGTCTTTTGTGAAAATTCAGTCGCTAGAGGTTGAGTTGATAATGTTGATTCTCTTGCCTAAAAAATAATCATCTAAAAAACTGATTCTAAAGATACTGACAAAATAAATTGTCTTGGTAAAACTAATTCATTTAGCTTTATCTATTGTCTTACTGAGTGATTTAGTAATACATCCCGGAGGCATACGTACAATCCCCTTGTTTTACAATAACTTTTAAAAGTGGCATTTCTCAAATAGTCATAATAAATCTGTGCACACCATAGCGCAGCATTTATTATTACAATAACATACAGACTAAACTTGACAACGCTGCTCCTCCGATATCATGTATTACCACTGACACAGATCAGGGAATCCCCAATGCATTCCTATGGGAGGGCAGGCCAATCTTACCAAATGTACACAGAGAGTGCACACACTTTACACTGGACAGCAGTGCTAAAGTGCCCAGAGGCCTCAAACAACCAACACCATGTCAGAAATAAGTCACAAAGAAAGGCAAAAAGTTTAGGGATGACCCTACAAAAAGGGCAAAGTCCAACAACATCCTTACATGTGAGGAGATGCCCTGTGAACAGAGCAGATCTAGAAGGCGACAGCAAACGCATCAAACAAATTGCTCCAACCATGGGCACCTTTCATGGAATATACAGACTGCATGCACAACGGAAGACACAACACCTTCACCAAAAAACATATGTTCTGATAAAACAATATCCAATAAATTAGGGCCTTTGAAAGTTAAGGAAGCATCACAGGTAGCTGCCTGAGAAATGTCAGGAAAAAAAAGTGTTGTGATGTATGACAGGTAGCCGAGGAATATCTTAGAAGATTCTTAATAAGTCTGAGTTGCAGGATAGTATGCAAGAACAACAGCCCCACTAGAACCAGCCTCTCTGCTGCTCAGCCCATACTCCATCTGTCAAACCACACCCCACAGGAAACCAAACATTCCAACGATAAAATAGGAGATGCATGAATACCTAAGCAGGATATAACATTAACCGTTATCTTTCACCTATGAAGCAGCTATTTTTCTAGTGAATCCACCCAGAACATAGTTCACCATAACCCTAGATAATAGACAAGGAAAGGAGATGGTGCCCTTCACCCACCGACCCAGGCTACAATCAAAGAAAATGCCATACGTCACTAGCAGGCACAATTACGTTCGTGTGGTGAGGTACTGTTTAAATAAAAGCTGACCACTATACATATATTCAGAGAAAGATAAGCAGCATCATCAGGAAAGACTGATTCAGAATCGAAGGCAGATCTCACACTCTCGGACTACTGATGAAACCAGGACACCACGTTACAAAGGAAACCTAGACCCACCTTAAGCACCACCTGTTCAAGAAAATCCTCAGAAAAGGACTTAGATCTTCAGGGACTCTGACACACCACTTTTTTTGGCTGATTCATTGTCACCAGAATGAAGGTCTTAAGGGAAAACATCTTCAGAGGGAACGCAATCAGGGACTCAAGGAAGAAACGTTGATGGCATACAAAACAAACAGCAAATCTCAAGGAGATGCCCAAATCTAGATCATGGCAATGTCACTGGACATGTAAGCCTCAAAGCAAAAAAGCCCACAGCTTCAACACCCCTGATAAGCAGTGACAGACACTCACTTGATCTTCTGCATAGCTGGTGACAGACCCAAATTAAAAACTTCCTGCAGAAGTAGTATAGGTCAACATTGACAGGGAACAACCCCATTTTAGCTATCCCCCTCTGACATGAAAACATAAAGACCAGTTGTGATCATAAGACTTGGATTCAATTAGAGAGTGCCCCAATATACATCCTTATACTTGAAGAACAAAAATACAAATAAATAAATAAACATACAAATAAGTAAATACATAAATATCGTAAAATGCACAGTCAATTTTTCAGTTCTAAATAATGGGATTTCAATTTAGTTGAGGCAACAGCGCCGGTGAGGATATCCCGGAGAGGAAACTAAAGTCTATGGGGCCTATTTACAAGCCCCTTGTGCTGCAGGTACGTCATTTATTCCCACGGGGCTTATAAATAAGTCTTATAAATTTACCACTGTAGTGCAGCCCCCAGTTGCCGGAGAACTACAAAGCAAGAGTTCCTGAGACAGTCTGGAACCTCACACTCATGTGCAGAAGACGGCAAACAGCGTGGGAATGACCGATGGGAGAACAATGGCAAATAGGACGCAAACTGGATAACAGGATGCTACTGAATATATGCTGAGTGTATAATTTGTGTTTTCTAACTTGTGCAAAAGGTTTAGGACGGGTGAATATTGTGTGGCAAGCTGCGTTCATATTTAAAACCTCTGGCTTTCTTTCAATAGCAGAAAATTAACCATAGTGCATCCTGGTTGAGAGATTTTGTAAAATAAATATTCCCTTTAGAGGGGAACAGTGTGTTTTCTTTGGTCGACACATGAATGGACGAGTGCTGGCAGAGGTGACACAGAGCATCTAGTTACAGCCACAGACTTAACTTGGATGGAGAGGGAGATTTTCAGTACCGCAGACAGGAGGCGAGCTCGACTGTGCTGACACAGGATCTAGCAGGCAGACACTGGTAATCCGATGACCTTCCACAGCCACTGATCCCACAGAGAGTTGTGTGAGATGTTTTCTCGGAGCTACTGCTTTAGTTTCAGTTAGCACAGATCAGAAACAGAACGAGGTCAACCTTGTTCACTGTTTCTAGTCTGTAGCGCCTGCTTCTAAAGCAATAACTCTGAGAAGCTGCGGGTTAAATGGATTCACTTTATGCACTGCAGGCGAATAAAGCAGGCCCTTGGGTCTGCGCTGATCCAGCAAACCCATGATGATACGACCCGAGCACTGCAAAGTTATTTAGCTTAACAACTAAGCTACACTGTTATGAAGAGTAGTTCAAAAGAGTTGAAGCAGATGTGCAATGTGCAAGTTTGGGGTTGGAAATCTGACAGACCAGCAGAGTCTTTCATGTTTTGGAGGTCGATGAAATAAATATCACTGAGCCGAGGAACAATAACAACTGTTGTCAGCAAGAGATGACTTGAGTGTAGTAGCGTTCCATAAAAAGTCACTAATCATTATTCATTTTATGTTTATTTTACTAGGCAGTAGCAGTGAATCAATTATACATCCGTGGCCACGTACCTACATAGTCAACCCAATCCTCTGCATCCCATTCATCCTGCAAGCCTCATCCTGAGCTTGATTTAAAAGCTGACACTGAGAGCTACAGAAGATAAAATGACCCCTGCACATGAATCAGCCAAGAAACAGTTTCCCAAATAGTTTTTTAAATGACAACGTATATCTCTATTCGCCATTCACTTTCTTTTTGAGCTTTAGCAGGAACAAAATGTCGGAAATGCTGTTAAATGCAGAGTGGAACAATCATTTCGTCTTAGACTGCTCTACGTTTTGGTGGGTGTTTCATATACGGCTACGAGCAATAAGTTTACTATGGATTGTTCTTCATAAAACATCCGGCATCTTCAAGTTCCCAGCAATTGGCAACTAATTACCGAGCCAGAAGGATGGAAAGAAAGTGATGCAAGTGGTGAGCTGTTCGGAATGGCGGCTGCGCACAACCAGGACTGCGGGTTTGCTGGTGCATTTCCACCTTAAATTACTAAGGTATAGAAGCATCAAAGGATAACCGGTCGCAAACGGGCAGATTCTCAGAATCTGCTCAGTTGCGACCAGTATTTTTGCATTTGGGATGCATCATCCCAAATGCAAAAATCGCAATTTAAGAAATCGCAGAATTGCGATTACTTAAATTGCGATTGCATTTAAGGAATCTCAAATTGAGATTCCTTAAATGCAATGCATCAAAGTAAAAAAATTAGTAATTTCGCTATTAGGGGGAGCAAATTGCCATGAAGTTGAACTTCATGGTAATTTGCAAAAACTTTGCAAAATGCACTACGGTGTATTTTTCAAAGTTCCATTTTACACACACACACATGCCCTTGTGGCATGTGTATGTGCAAGATGTTCTCATATGCAGATTTCAGGGGTGCAACAGGGTGTCCTTTTAACACCCTGGCACCCTTGAAATTGCATTCTCAATTTGCGATTCTCTAATTGAGAATCCTAAATTGAGAATCTCTTCCCATTTATTCCTATGGACCTCTAGGCCCATAGGAATGAATGGGGAGGTATTCCTTAACTGCGATTCGCAATTTGCTTAGAATGCTTAGAAATCGCAATTTTTTTGCGATTTGTATATGCATATGCCTAGATGCATCAACCTTTTTAGGAAGTGCAAATGGTGCGATTCGCAAAAATCGGCCTTTTGCACTTCCTAAATTGGTTTCTGGGATGCATCAAGTATTTTTGGAAAATCGCTATTTTTTGCGAGTTCCAAAAATGCGATTGCTTTTAAGGAATCGCAAATTTGCAATTCCTTAAATGCAATGCATCATCCTCAAAACATTTGCGATTTTCCAAATTGCAAATGCAAATTACCACGAAGTTGAACTTCGTGGCAATTTGCAAAAATGTTTAAAAACGCATAAAAATGCATTTTTTAAACTTCTAAGTTACAGACACAGATGTCCTTAGGACATGTGTGTATGTAACTCACATGTAAAAGTGCATTTCATGGGTGCAGGGGGGGTTCCTTTGGACCCCCCTCTCCACCCTTGAAAGGCTTTGTTGCATTCCGATTTCAAATTGCGAATTCGCAATTCCCATTCATTCCTATGGGCATTTCAGCCCATAGGAATGAATGGGAATTGCGAATTCGCTATTTGAAACTCGCAATTTTATTGGGATTCGGTAAAAATTGCGATTTTTACCGAATCTCAATAAAATAGCGAAATTAATGATGCATTGCCATTTGCGATTCCTTATTTGCGATTCCTTATTTTTCGCAAATAAGGAATCGCAAATGACAACGTTGATGCATCTAGGGGATAGACTTTTGCTATTCCTTATTAGCGAATCCTTATTTTTTGCTAATAAGGAATCGCAAATGGCATTGTTGATGCATCTATACTATAGTGCTTGGAAGACACAGCGAGCTCGCTGCTGTGGTCAAGGTGAGGTGAGCCAAGAAGCTGTTTTTGGTTAATGTAGTGAAGAGTTCCTTTATTCTAGGCAGATTGACAGGACTAAAAAAGAAATTTATTTTCAGAGGGATGAGAATGGAACCTAACTAAGCACTAATATGCAGAAAGAGTCAATATTAGGAACTACCATTGAAGACAAAAGATTCTGAAATTCGCTGACTCTCCTTTAAAATAGAATAGCACTAAAGTGTATTGAATACCTGGGGCCTTATTTATGAAGGTCTTGCGCCACTTTTGCGTCACTTTTAAAATGGGAAAAAGTGACGCACCGGTGGCGCAAGGCCTTCATAAATAAGGCCCCTTGTTCGCCGAAATAGGGGGGAACGACAAACACTCAGAAAAGCATAAGAGAAGAATAGGCCAAATAAAAGTACTTAAGCAACGACAAGGTATCCTTTAATGATTTCTTCTTTCATGACTTTTTAGTCAAAATGCAAACTGCACCAAACAAAGCTTCTTTGTATTTTTTTGTTAAAACATTTTATTAGCGTTTCAAACCGTATTAAACGATATATCATCAAATGATATAGGCAGCAATAGTACCTGTGCGTTTTCATAACCACTCAACATTATGCCTGTACTGTAAAACGCACATACAGTCATCTATGGTAGATGGACAATGCTTGACATTGTGGTCTGCAGAGACCTAGACAAACAAGATAAGTGTCTTGGTAATCAGTATTGTGAAGTGCCTCCTGTTGCCCTCTTCAGCATGTGTTTCCAACTTCAACCTAACCCATGACGACCTACCTGATTTAGCTGCCTTCTTCTTCAGAAGGTACACAAGGGGCTGACAGTCATTAACTGCAGTTTTAATACGATTATGACACAGAACTGGATGCATATGGAGTGGATGCTGCAGAGCTGAATGGGAATGCTTTCCTCCTGATTGAGTGACCTCTATGGGAACCTGTACGATAAGGCCTTGCTTGCTCATGCACGGGAGAATGCTATTCAGCTTTCACTGTGATTTTCCTTCAGGCCACTGACCTATCTTGTGCTCTATTTTCAGCATCTTCCTCTGTGGTCTGTCTGACCTCTCACCAGTGAAACTGAAATCGAGCTGTTTTCGAGCTGCTGAACACAAATCATAGCGTCTGAATTTCTGGTAGCTGGTTGACAATTTGTTTCCCACATATTTGGGAGAGAAGCAGATGCATACTTTAAATTTGAGGCAAGCTCCATCTGTATCTACCCACATGCTTACGGAACTCTTTAGGGCAATGATATGTGGCAAAGTTACACCAAACCTTCAACACAAGGGGAAGAAATGGAATCTGAGATAGCTGTTCTGGAGACTTAACCCTGGAACGTGATTTTCCACACCAAAGATCCCAAACTTCGCCAACATCTTGAATAAAATAAATTGGCTATAAAGCAGCTAGACCTGTATATGGCTTATTTTGTTGGGATGGCGTCACAAAGATGTGTAAAAAAGATGGGTGATATCGCTGGCAGGCTTCTTTCTATATTGGCTCACCAATTGTGAGGTGACTTTGGGGTGGTTACCCCAGTCAGGGTGTAGTTCCATAGTTTGAGGGTCTGGTTCGGTGATTCCGAACCCGTTTAGTAAAGGTCGTCGGAAATAGACAATTTTGATATCAGCGGACCACAAATCACGAGTGCGGTATGTACGAGTGTTTTCGCATTAATCGATCAATGAGAACATTATGTATTTAGGGATTTCGTTTCAACTTTCGGGTTCCATTTTGTGTGCAGCAGCCATTTTGTGTGGTTGCCCTCACATAGGCCGATGACTACGGCCGAACGAGTCCTTGAGACACGTACACCTTAGCTGACTTCTGAATGACCTGGCCGACCTGACTCCTTGCTCGAGGCTGACCTCGCTGAGCCCGTTCCTTGTTAAGCAGCTGGTCAGATAAAGATCGAAGAGCAGGACGTGCCGGAGTTTACAGTACACTGCACCCACCTTTCTATCTTGCTTCCAATCTGTTTCTGCTCCTTCCTTTACGACATAATCACTGATTTGGGTTGAGGTTTTATGATGGGTTTGTCCGGGCTGATCGAACAAGAAATTGGAATGTGCTTGGTCATTTCTGGTGGGCTGGACAACGGAAAATGCGATTGTCGTCATGCGATACTTTTGAAATGTCACAAACTGATTGGTCCATTTGTATGTAATCGATGCTACTTTGGAATGTGATTTTTGGCATAAAAGACCATGCTCCGCTCATTGAATTTGTGCAGTCTCTAACGAACCACCCGTGTTGTGCCTCGTAGACCTCTGTTCCTGGTTGCAGCCAATAAACTTTAGTCTTTGACGTCATCAAGAAGCGTCCCGTGTCTCTGTTTGCCAAGGCAGGGGAACTCGAAGGCATCAGGCGTCCTTCAAGGGACTCATCAGAATTTACAGCTGGATTCATGAAAGGAAATTGCGCTTGCAAAGGGCCAGATTCTGAGAATCTGGCCCTTTGCGAGCGCAATTTTTGCATTTGGGATTCATCATCCCAAATGCAAAAATCGCTATTTGCGAAATCGCATATTTGCGAGGAATTGCATTTAAGGAATCTCTATTAGAGATTCCTTAAATGCAATTCATTAACCAATTTTAAATTGCGAAGTCGCAATATATGGCCGCTATTTACCACGAAGTCTGACTTTGTGGTAAATAGCGAAAAAATATAAAAATGCACTTTAGTGTATTTTTCTCTGTTGCATGTTACACACCACATGTCCTTTGGACATGTGTGTGCGCAACACCTGTGTAAAATTTCATTTCAGGGGTGCTACAGGGTGTCCTTTGGACACCCCTGGCACCCTTGAAATCGCTATCTTATTTGTGATTAGCAAATTGCTAATCGCAAATAAGGAATAACTCCCCATTCATTCCTATGGGCCTTTAGGCCCATAGGAATGAATGGGGTGTTATTCCATATTTGTGCTTAGCAATTTGCTAATCGCTAATAAGGAATGTGTAGGAACCGCAATTTATTTAGCGATTCCTTCATGAATCCCGTTTTGCAAGTCCTTAATAGCGATTCCTTAATAATCGCTATTAAGGACTCGCAAAACGGCTCTTTGATGAATCGAGCTGTTAGTGTCGTATGCATGGGAAATGTCCATCCATTGACTGATTACTATATAGATCTGTATTCCACCCATTCACTTGCAGAACAAGAGGTTTCAGACATATTCATGCAAGAATTTTCAGTTAGGTCTTTTTGCAGTACCAGTTGTTTCACACAAGAGCTTAATTTACCTCAGATCAAATCTTAGAGGCTATATCTGGTATGCAATCTGGGAAACCACCTCATCCTAATACGGTATCTTGCTATTTATACAACACTAGCCTGTGTCCTGATCTCACATGTTTACTAAGACTATGAAGAAGGGTTCTCTATCAAAGGTCCTCCAAGTTGTCTCTATTTTGAATATGTTGAAATCGAAGCCACCACCTGATCCCAATGTTCTGTCTGCTGTCTGAAGACCAATATTCTGGCAAAAGCACTGACAAATAGATTGGTTAGGATGATCTCATTGCTAATTCACCCAGATCAAAACGCCTTAACGTAGAATAAGACATAGTATTAGGAGGGTGTGAATGGCCATGGCCCGAGCACATAAGTTCTCCATTCCAGTGCCTCAATCTTAATAGATTTTGAGAAGGCATTTGACTCTCTAAATCAAGGCTTCCTTTTTCTGGTCCTCCACAGGGGGAGCATACGTGATTGCAATAATCCATGTTGAAAGGTCTGAGTTAATGGGGTTTTGTATTCACCTTTTTTCATACATAGGCCCACGCCGCCCCCATGGTGCGGGGTGGGAATAAGATCCAGGGGGACCCCTCAGCACAGTATCCTGACCTGAGAGTTCCTGATTTAGTCCAGGGGGTTCCATATAACTTGCAGGGGGGGAGCCTCAAGTTTTGTTATGCCACCGCCTCATTCACCCAACAGTCTGCCCTCACTGTTGGACAATTTGTGGGCTACATCAGGCGCCATTCACTGGTATAAGGCTTTCAATGGGACAAGTAGTGCTGCAACCAATTTGTTGGGCACCTGTTTAATAAGTTCTCACAGAGCTCCCTGTTCTGTACAGATTTGGCCTTTATAAACTGGTATACAGATGAAATGAGGTGATACGTGCAAGGATGTGGGTAATTTCACCTTCTCTCCTGGTCAGTTAGCAACCCCTGTTGGGTCCATCTGGGGCGGGAGGAGGGAGGGGCACGAGCAAGCTAATCTCATTACTTGTCTCTTTTAACTCCTCCCACACAAACACAACTACCTTGCAGGATTTACACTTTTTTTAGAGCTTTTCCTGATGGTGGAAAATGACCCCGCTGTTCAACAGTAGGGGATGTCACCCAAGAATCCAAGTTGACTATGGTCACTTAGTGCCAGAACCAGAGGCGGTAAGTGGGAGCACTGCAGTTTCCCCCAAGGTGAACTCAGACCAGGCTGGGCCAATTCCGCTGGCCACCGGCTCGCTCTTACAAAGGCTGGGTACAGCCCTTGAGCTCACACACTCTCTGCCCTCAACCTAGTCAGTGATGTCCTCACTCCTCATTATGTACCAATATGCTTCGTTAGTACTTGCGGTTAGGGGCCAGCCTGCTGGAGTCATGATGCGCTACTAGCCTCTCTGCAGCTCTCGGCATCTCCTCAATAGCCAGATGGAAACAGCAATGAGCAAAACGGTAGCACCAGGGAGCTATGAGCGAGGGTCCCTGCCATGCCCAGTCCACATCACACTGCCGCTCAAGCTGCATATCCCCACACCTCCTCGTATTCTGGGGCTGGGGGTTGGAAGTCCTAGGACTGACTTTGCCTGTCATTACTTGGCTTTTTCTGGTTTATTGGGAACCCACTAGCTGGTTCCTCACAACACATCACTTCCTCCGACCTGATGAGTGTTAATGGACATTTGCTGCTTTCAATACTTCTGCACTTTCTGTCTTATACTTTTTATTCTCACTCTCTCTGTCATTTACCACTTTATACCTTTCTATACTTCTGTTTATTCTCTTTACCTTTTCTAAGTTGACACTACTAATTGTCTTCCGCAAATGCGGTCCCAAAAGATTCATACATAGCTTCAGGAGTCACTATTAGGAAGGGACTCCTTTGGAACACCCCTTCCTAATAGCGAGTCACTGCGGGCTCTGGGGGCTGCATGGCACCCATGCATAATTTAGTATGCAGTTGCCCTGGGGAGGTGGCGGTCCCCGGGGCTAGGTGGGAGGGCTGGAGCTCCCCACACTATAAGTTAGAAGCCCCGGGGAGGTGGTGGTCCCTGGGACTGTGGGGTAGGGCCGGGTGGCCCCCTCGCATTTTTTTTGTGTTTAGCCCCAGTGAGTTGGTGAACCCTGGGGATGCAGGGGCCCGCACAGGGCCCCTGCTAATTATTTGTATTTGCCCCAGGACCTGGCCCACCTGAGGGCCTAAATTAAACAAATTGCAGGAGTCCGCACTTCATTTTTTTTTCTTTTTCAGTGGGAGTCCCAGATCTAATGAGACTCCTGCCAAATATATACTTTTTAATGCTTTTTGAGCCCTGGGAGGTCTTTATGGGCACCCCCAAGTGTTCTAGGGTGTCAGGGTCTTTTTACCCTGCCCCCTTTTCTTTTTCTTTTCTAGATAGATAGATAGTTACATCAACATACATATCCAAAGACCCAGATATATGTGTGCATCATATGTGTGAAGAATATGTACATGAAATAACCAAAAGCAAAGTGATATAGCAGCAAGATCAAACACCAAAGCATGATGAAGTAGCACTGAGCCCATCACGTGTCAATACCCAATGTTCAGACAATCTGTCAGGCCATTCAGTTGGAGCATACATTGTTCACTGTCATTATGATATATTTAGGTATAGAAGCCCCAAAATAGATACATAGTGCAAAATGAACACAATAATAATCATTGAAAATGGTGAATTCCATGCATAATTTCAAACCAATAGAACCGTCCTTTGGAAGTATATTGGTGCACATGTAAACAGAAATCCGTCATCCAATATTCAATATTCAAGTATGGTAGTATGTCATCCAATTTGCACATTTATAAAGCCATGTATGTTTAAATTTCCGACACAGCAGACAGTGTCGTTTAAATATAAGTGAATATATGGTACCAGGTGGGGCCAGCAAAGTTCATTAGGAGCAACGGATGCATACATAAAGTGAGTGATCAAATATCACCCGGTAGGGCAGGGGTCTTCAAACGGGGTGACGGCCCCCGTTGGGGGCCTCAAATGATCTCGGGGGGGCACCAGGTTCTGGCCAAAAGAAACATTATGCTGATGACATTCCTTTGTTTTCAGCAGAAAAAAATCAGCATGCAACTCTGTAATGGGCCGTCACTAACGACTTATGTCTTTTATTTTCTGGCTGGGAGAAGGTGTCAAAAAGAAAGGGACTCAAAATATTCTTCAAAACTCCAACCCCCATTTCTAATAATCACACTGTGGACACTTTAGAAAGGCCCGCCTGACCAGAATGGTATGTTTGGCAGTAATGTATTTGATTGCATTGGTAAAATGGTAACAGAACTTAATTGCAATGTTTAAAAAATTGAGGGCGGGCCCAGTTGATTTGTTTTCCTCACTGAGGGCGGCAATAACATTTTTTAAGATCACTGCAATAGGGGTATATAGAAGCCCATGAAAAGATGTGGGCAACCACGGGAAGAGAGGAAAGATTATAGGTACATGTTTCCAAGGATTGAATGCATTTAGGCCGGTTCATGTTGGGGGAAAGACATGGAAGTCATTTGGAGGTATTCTGATGGTCACAGCTGTGACATATAGCTTAACCCTGCTACTCCTGGCACTTCCTCTGTGACCCCTGGCCTCAGAGGGGGCAACGTCGTTGCCCTCTTTGATGCCAGGAGTTGCAAATGAAGTGCAAGGAGTAGCAGGGAGCAAGTTAAAGGTCACAGCTGCGACCCCTGACTACCTCCAAATGATCGCCATGTGAAAAGACAGGAAAACACATACGTTTTACATACAACTCTTGAGGCCTGTGGCCAGATGTGTCACCCCCTCAAAACACATGCAGTGTCATGGCAGAAGGAAGACATATTAGCTAAACCTCTAACTGGTCCCCAAGAATACTAGCAAGAAAAAGGGGACAACTTGGTACAATATCCATTGTGAGGGGCTTGGTGAATAGAAACACCCTCAAGATCCATGGGCACAGAGGAGTTCGATTCAAAAATTACAATAGCATTCTATACGCATGTGCTGATGATATGCTTTTATATATTCGAGAGCCAGAAACCACCCTAACCCCAATACTTATTAAGGTCATGCGATATGGTGCCACATTGGGCCTCAGAGTCAAATGGGAAAAATCCATTGCAATGGTCTTCTGATCCAGTTCGCTACCTAACCATGCAAGTACATACACACTCATAACTGGTGCTCAATAGAATTATGGGAAAGCTATCTCCAGGCTTGAAGACAATATCAATCAATGGATTTGTGTCCCACTACCATTAATAGGCCACATTTCCCTCATGAAAATGATTGTTCTTCCTAGATTTCTATTTCTGTTTCGAAACATTCAGGTAATCGTCCTGAAACATCTGCTCAAGATTCTCCGCTCATTACTAATTAAGTTTGCCTGGGCCAGGAAGCAGCCTAGAATTAAGTGAAACATTCTTACAACGCCCTATTCCATGGGCGGGCTCAACGCACAAGATCTAGAATTATATTCTAGATCTGTGCAGTGCTCCCTTGTGCAATACTGGATTCATGGCCCACAGAAACTTCCGCACTTGAAGATTGAGGGGGTGGCAGCCGACTCTCTCACTCTACCGCTAAAGCTGTTTATAGCCCCCATCAGGAGACCTGGTACACAGGACTCCATTGAATCTACAATCCACTCTTGGCAGGATTTACTAAACAGACAGGCAGGATCACTGCTGTACTCTCCCCTAATACCAGTGGAGTAGTGTCACTAGCTCTCAGTTGGTAGAGAAAAAGAAGGCTTGGAAGCCTTAACAAAACTAGACATTAATAAATGTGGTACTTATTTTCAGATGGTGGTGTCCGTGGGTGGGCAGACATTGAGGTAGGGGGAAATGACACCATGTCACTTACACAATTTCACTATTATAGAGTTAGACATGCTCTACAAGAACTGCTCAGAACGACATGCAGGAATCCCCAGAATGATTGCCCCTCACTTTCCTTCTACGCTCCGCCTCTAAAACGATTACTACTATTTATGACTTTATCCAGGAAACAAGGAGAACACAATCCACTAAAGCCAGACTTAAATGTCAGGGTGACTTGGGGATAGTGATAGATGATAACACTTGGCAGTATTGTTGTGAGGTGACTAAGCGCATTTCACTAATCAGAAGACATTGACTTATCCATTTTCAATTCCTCAATAGGGTCTCTTACACACCGGAGAGACTATGTCGATATGGCCTACGGGACTCAGCGGCTTGCTATAGCTGCAGGGAGGGAGAGGCTAGGTTCATGCATGTGGCCTGGTATTGCCCAAAGATCGCTGAAGTTTGGGATAAGGTTATTCGTACAATAAATAAGGTCACAGGTCTATCACTAACGCTAGATACGCTGCCTGCAGTTTTTGGGTTATACCAAAATTCTAACGAAGGAAGTCAGACGGCTGATTGCAAAGGGTTTACTACTTGCCAAGCACAGAATAGCAATATGCTGGGCTAGGGGCCCAGTTCTGAAAATGGTGGATTGGTCAAAAGATATGCTATAATGTAAGACTCACTCCTACATTTACAATGAGCTATTACCTCCTCAGACTTGTCCTAAATATTTTTGGGGTATATACCAACAATATCTTGTCGGAAACGAAACTGGGGAACCGGAAGGAAATGATGTTGAATAGTCTTGCTAGAACTCAATTTGTATCATAACCCAATTGCTGTTGCACAAGTGGGTGAAAAAGTAGGATGTGATCTGGGGAATTTAATGATATGTACTTTGAATGTATGTATTTTTAATGTACGTTATTAAGCACCTTTGATGCACCATCTCTCTAAATATGTTGTCAATTATGCTTTCACAACTTGCTATGAGTCTATGCAGCAGTCCAGAAATATTGTTGTATACTGTCAAGAGATTATGTAATACTGTAAAAGGTTCAAATAAAACCATTAAAAAAAAATAAACAACCTTAAGACTGCAAGCATGTTAGGTCCTAGAATGGCCCAGTTGATGGCACATAATAAGGTGCTTCAAGGCGAAAAGACTCCTACATTGTGAACAAGAGGGTAAGCGACATCAGCCACACCTGAGGGGAGGAGCCATGTGGTGGTCGGTGCTCACAGGATCTTAGAGTAAGCCTGCAAACCAGGAATTATAAGCTGGTTGCGGAGGGGCTTATATGTCTAGAAAGCGCAAGTAGTGGGAGAAGTGTACGTAATCACAAAGACCAAGTTAGATCACATCGGGAGTCCCGATTAAAAGAAGAATAAGGTTGCCTGTGTAACTGCACTCTTGCTGCATTAGGTGCCAGTTCAGAGAGTATCAAATAAGTATGGGCTGAAAATCCGTTCCGTTCACGGAATTTGCGGATTTTTGGCAAATTCACAGTCCGCGAATCGTGCGAATTTGCCTAAAAATCTGCTATTCGCAAGCTGGTGGATTTTTTTGCTTGATCGCGCTTGAAAAATACTAAACATGGGCGCAAAATCCGTTCCGCTCACCGATTTTGCGGATTTTCGGCAAATTCGCAATCCGCAAATTCCAGCGAATTTGCCGAAAATCCGGGAATCCGCGAGTGGAACGGATCCGGGGGGCAAAAGTTCAAGCTTCAAGCTTGTAACTATTTTAGAATGGCGCCGGCAAGCTGCCAGCGCCATTCTAAAATAGTTACTAAGTTAGCTTCAACAGGAAGCACTAATAGAAGCAGGTGCTCGAGTTTAACTGAATTCGAGCACCTGCTTTATTTTATCTATTAGTGCTTCCTGATGAAGCTAACTTAGTAACTATTTTAGAATGGCGCTGGCAGCTTGCCGGCGCCATTCTAAAATAAAACAGGAGAGGGGCAGAGGGCAGAAAGGCACAACAACGAGTGTGGCAGAGGGCATAAGGGCACACCAACGAGGAGTGGGGCAGAGGGCAGAAGGGCACAACAACAAGTGGTGCAGAGGGCAGAAGGGCACAACAACGAGTGGGGCAGAGGGCAGAATGGCACAACAACGAGTGGGGCAGAGGGCAGAATGGCACAACAACGAGTGGGGCAGAGGGCAGAAGGGCACAAAAACGAGGGGCAGAATGGCATAACAATGAGTGGGGCAGAGGGCAGAAGGGCACAAAAACGAGTGGGGCAGAGGGCAGAATGGCACAAAAACGAGTGGGGCAGAGGGCAGAATGGCACAAAAACGAGTGGGGCAGTGGGCAGAAGGGCACAACAACGAGTGGGGCAGAGGGCAGAATGGCACAAGAATGAGTGGGGCAGAGGGCAGAATGGCACAAAAACGAGTGGGGCAGGGGGCAGAAGGGCACAAAAACGAGTGGGGCAGAGGGCAGAATGGCACAAAAACGAGTGGGGCAGTGGGCAGTGGGCAGAAGGGCACAACAATGAGTGGGGCAGAGGGCAGAATGGCACAAGAACGAGTGGGCAGAATGGCACAAAAATGAGTGGGGCAGAGGGCAGAATGGCACAAAAACGAGCGGGGCAGAGGGCAGAAGGGCACAACAATGAACGGTCTCCCAAAAATACGCCTCAGATTGACATTTGGCTGCACTTTTTTTGTGGAAGGAGTCAAGTTTTTGGGGGGGTGGGAGGAAGGAAGTGCCCCAGAGTCTCCAACTTCCTGTTCCTGTCCAGCAGGCTCCTCCCAGTGCTTTGTCCATGTCATGGTCAGTTTTCATTTGGATCTGGAGCTGTAGGGATTACTTTTTTTGGCTGCTGCTTGATATTTGTATTTGAGGACTTTTTAGACTTTGGATCACTTTTGGATTTTAGATTTTGCAAGTAAGTTGGTGTTGTTTGTTTGGGGCATTGCAGTTTCTGCAACTACAATTTTAAAACTTTTTCATATCTTTATACTCACAGTATTCAGTAGGCACAGGGTTATCATGTGTGAATGATACAACAGTTTCTGTGAGTGTTGTTGAACTTAAATCTCATTTATTTCATGGAATTTTAGCTCACTGTGTGACAGATGTAGGTCACCCAATACCGGTCGGTAACAGACGAAATTACTAAATTTCGGCCGTTACTGACCGGTATTTGGCTTTTCAGATGTAGGTGGCATTTTTTGTAGAATTCAGTATTTTACCGAATAGGTAATTTAAGGATTTGGTAAAATACCGAATTCTTAACATACCGATTCGGTAAATTACCGAATCCAGGATGTAGGGAGCACTCAAGTTAGTGCATTCCACAGTTAAGGGTTTGTTATTTATCACCAACTAGAAGTTGGTGGTAAATAATGAAAACCTTTGAATAAGCTTTTTTTTTGCTTTTCCAACAGTGTCATGTTGCAGACATACATGCCCTTAGGGCATGTATGTTTGCAGCATGTGCACCCATACACAATTGAGGAGTGCAACAGGGTGTCAAAGTGATACCCTGCCACCCTTCAATCTTTCCCCCTTTCACCGAATCAGTATTTACCGATTCGGTAATTGACATTCATTCCTATGGACCTCCAGATTGCCGACCGCGCTTCGTACGTAGACGGATTAACTCTACCTTTTCCTGACGTTGTACAAATCCACGACGATCTACGTTGCGGCGGTATTACCGCGATGTGTCCGACTTCTGGGCGGACTCAGAATGCTCTTGCCATTTCTACCAGAATCTGATGGCCGATTAACCATTACCAATTTTTGATCTGAAGTTTCTTCTCTGTAAGAGCGTTTTCACTCTTCCATCCCTACCTGAGACAAGCAACCTTTGGGTCTTCTGCCCCGCCCCCATCCTGATGAAGACCCCATTGCAAGGAAACAATTAGCGCCTGCCATTGTCAAGGGGTCGAAGCGTTGACAGCTTTGTGTTTTTTCAGCTCTACCCCATGAACGTGACATTGATTGTATTATGTGGAGCATGATGTGTACATAATGAATTTTTGCACCGATGGTCTTTATGTCTATGTTTGACTAAAAATACATAGTACAGGGAGGCCGCTTGGCCAGTTTTTATGTCACTATCCTATACCCACACTACCCTTCACTATACCACTTCCCTTCTTCCCAGGGGCACTTTGAACATTTTGAAATATATATATGAAACTTTTGTGGTAATCAATATATACTTACATTGTGAATAAACAACAATGTACGTCAATTGATTGTTTCTCACCATTATTTCTATTTATTTTGATTATTCTGTTTTCTATTGCTGGAACCCCTCTTCTCAGTACTACCATAGGAATTAATGGCAATTACCGAATCGGAAAATACTGAATCGGTAATTACCGAAACTTACAGATTTGGTAATTTTTAACGAAAAATTACCTACATCCCATTTACCTGTACTTAAATACCGAATCGATATGATTCGGTATTTAAGAGTCGGTGAACTGGGATTACCTACATCTGGCCCTATATGTGGATTTATTTTTATTTTTGGGGTGCCTGTAAAGCCACACTAGCCAGTAGACCCAGGGGTTGTGAGTGGTGCATGGACCAAGTCTTTCTGTGGGGTGTCTTGAATTTTAACATCATTGAGGGCATGGATGGCATTGGATTGTGGTGATTTTTGTGTGTTTTTTGACTTTTTGGTGTGTTGTGGGGGCCTGGCCATGTGGGTGGGAGCAACTTTGAGGCCTGGTCCAGGCTGGGCCTGGCCATGTGGCTGGGGGTCAAGGGGCCATTTTGAAGCCAGGCAGTGTGTTCAGGCCTGCACCCAGTTTGCCTTGCTTTCATCCATTATGCCCAGGCGTAGCGAGTGCTGCATGGACCAAGTCTTTCTGTGGGGTGTCTTGAATTTACTGTAATGGGGGCTACATCTAGCCCCGAACAAACGCACAGCTGAATGTGCACAATTGCATGATTATTTACTGATTTTTACAATATTCATCCATTTTACTCCATAATTTTCCAAATTTATCATTCTTATTCTTCTGTTTTGATTCGAGTCCACACGCGAAAGTGTATATGCTATTTCCGAGTTTTTACTGTTCAACCATGTCTATCCAGACTTTAAGAATGAGCAGGACTAAAGCATGGATTCATTTCAGGCAGTGTTTATTCTAAAAGTACCCAATGCATTTCGGGGTCAACGCCCTTCTTCGGGGGTCTCTGTAAACAAATAAAAATAACCACAATCACCAATTAAGTTATCCACTTCATTATAGCATTACCAACTGCTGACCCAATTTGATTCAAACTATTGCATGATTCCAAAGAACATTTATACATTTGAGAGGCTTTACGCCACAGATCTATGCATTACGAGTGTCCCTGATTATCAGGTGCTTTCATTAATTAGTTACTCCCTGTTTAAATCCTTGGCACATTGCCATGAACAACGGCTTATGGGCCGGGCGGCGCAGGGCACACTTTAATCCCCGAGTTCACCTGCCTTGTATAAAACAGAGACACGAGACACTCCGTTGAGCGTGGAAGCCAGGTTTATTAGCTGCAGCTAAGTACAGTTATCCTAGAAGTTACACGCGAGGTGGGTTCTAAGGAGACTGCCACTTCAATACGTGGCGCACAATCTCTTATAGTAACATATTTACAATCGTTTACTTCTTTCGCATATAGAACAGACCAATGAGACGATTTGAAAAACAAGCTATCAGATGTCTCAAATACGCCCCTTTCTCAGACCCCGTGTGTCACCCATCCCAACAAATTAATCAGTGATGGCATCAACAATACCCTCTTGCAGGTGGCAGGACATATTTGTGTGCCTCAAAGGATAGTTGTGTAATAGGAGAATACAAGGAGAGAATAGCGAAGGCCAGTCAGATAGGATAATATAAGGAAAGAATAGGAGAAGGCAAATAGTCGGTCGAGACAGGGATCAATCGAATCAGACATAGATTAACGAACTCAGCCAGACCCTGACATCGGATTTCGTAAACAAGAGCAATGGAATTACTTTTCAACTAAAAGGACACATAGCAGCTGGAAACACAAAAACACACCGTCTGCCTGAGTGAGGGCAGCACAAAATGGCGGCCGGGGCCGGTCGGAGACTAAAGCAAGCAGATCACTTAGTTCCTACTCAGCGAACTTTTGCCGATTAAAGAAATCTTTCATTCCATGTGACTAATGCACTTGGTTGAGAGGACTGTCGTGCTGCATATACTATTGTCTTGATAAAGACCCGCTGCGACTGAAAACATTGGCGCTTTCAGGGTCGAAACGTCGAAATCTATTCACAAGCCACATAAACTCGGAGCCCCTAACCAACTTGAAAGAAATCATAGGGTTCCTAGATTGTATCAGCAGATGGCCTTATGAAATGATATTCTGTGTATACATGTACAGTTTTTCTACATGAAATTTGAATATATTTTGTTTGTCACAAGTACACCATTCACTGATGTCAGTTTGTTTTTGCACTATATTTGATATAATGACAGTTACTTGTATATAATGTATAGAAATGACTTTTTGATTCAGAAAACGAGATAAAGAAAATATAGAGTAACACTTAGGTCATCCTTCTTTATTTACTATAAGGATTTGTTACAGGACTTTGAGGGTGTTATGTTGGTTCAATGAGGGGCAGAAAAAACTGTTTGGATAAATCACTTTGTTGCTTAAACCCGACAGAACCTTTATTTTTTTAGACTACAGATTACCCAGGTTCTAAGGGACACAGGGTCAACCCCGTTGTTTATAAAGTAACAAAGAAACAGTCACATCGTTCCAAACATCCTCCGAATCAGCAGCAACTAACAAATCATCAAAGTATTGAATCAAAGTGGCATCTGGAGGTAGAATGAAAGTATCAAGCTGAGATTTCAAAGCCTGACTGTAAATGGAGGGACTTTCGCAATAACCTTGAGGAGCACGCATGAACCGAAAACATTGGCCTCCGAGAGAGAAGCCAAAAATGTCTCTACTCTCCTCAGCAATAGGAATATTAAAGAAACCATTTTTTAGATCAATAACAGAAAACCATGCCGCTGAGGCGGGTATCATAGTTAGCAAGGCAGTGATATCTGGGACAACAGGAAACTGGGGTACAACAATCTTGTTGACCTCCCGAAGATCAATCACAAAGCGATATACAGGAGGTTGAGAAGGATCAGTGCGTTTAAGGACTGGTAGAACAGGACTGTTACAAACATTACCTCTCGTTTCTTCGACCACACCCTTATGAACCAGATCATGGATAATAGCCATCAAAGCTCATTCACCATCGTTAGAAACCTTGTACTGGGGAATACGTGGCAACTTAACATCAGGCTTAATAGTGACCACATTAGGAGGAATCTGCAGTAAACCAACATCATTCGGAGCCGTAGCCCAAAGTGTAGCAGGAAGGGTCTGCAACTCGGCGGAAAGCTATCTTTCGATAGGTATGTAGATGAAACCAATTTCTCACCCAAAGTAAGACGCACACCAGAGGGGGAACAATACAACGTTGCATGAAGACATTTCAATAGATCCAAACCCAACAAGTTTTACCCGCAACCAGTCGATAAAATAAGTGGAGCTTCCAAATCGTAAGGACCAATCGAAAGTGGCAAAGGACAAGAAACCGGGTTAGCAACTGGGGCGCCAGAAAATCCTACAGAAACATTTGTTAAGCCAGACAAAGGTGCCCCAGGGAGTTTAGAATGGATTATAGAACCTCTCATTGCACCAGTATCCAAGGGAAATGGCTCTGCAACACCCAATGCAACTACTTAAACATAAGGTTCATTCTGATCCACTGGAACTGATACGACTCCCTTACTTTGTCCATGGCTGTCCTAACTAGAATGAAAATCCTGAACCCCACTCTCAACACAGTAATCATCATTGTAATATTGCGCAGACTGAATATTCTTCTGATCAAAATAATTTGAAGAATTCTGAGGGGAAAAAGAACGCTGTCCCTGAGGCAACGCACCTCGCCATCTACCCCTAGGTGCTGATTGAAAACCACCATGGCCTCGTGATCCCTGAAATCCACCATTACGCTGCAATGAAACCGGACAACTATTCTTAAAATTGCCTTCCTCTTTACAATAGGCACACTGATTAGGACCAAGCAAAGGTCGCGGAACAAAAGGCTCAGGTTTCTGTAGCAACCTCTGAGGCTGGAGAGGTTGCTGGAATTGTCGCTGGTCAGAACGAGGGGGATAAGCCTGCTGAAGAAGAACCTTCGTTTTTAAATCTCTAGTTTTCTTCTCAGCCTTATCTTTCTCTTCCTTCTCCCTATTCTCATAATACTGAGTAGTGGCCAGTATCTGTGCAGACGAAGAAACAACCCAAGAACTTTCCAAACTCTTCAAGTTATAAGATAATTCTGGAAGTAAATTAATTACAAATTTATCCACAAATAATCGCTGTCCACCTTCAGTACTCATATCATGACCACCATGATCAATAAATGTCTCCTCAAACCGAGTAAAGAAATCGGAGATACTCTCATCTTTCTTCTGCTTAAATGCAGCTAACTTATCCTAATTAATGCGTAAGGCAGGCATCATCGTCTTCATTTAAGCGATGATTCTACCAGAAAACTGTGCAATCAAATCATCTGGCTTTGCACCACCCACTTGTGCTGCATCTGAGGCAGTTATAGCAGCCCAATTACCACCTAAAGCTTGGTCGTGATCCTCTCTACGAATCCGAGCCCACAACGCTTGTGGAACTACATTCCCCATCAGCATATCAATATCGGCCAGGTTCATAATACATGCATCAACAGTCTGGGACAGCTCTTTATAATATCCAGCTGGGTTTTTACCAGTGTTCGGGAAAGACTGCTTAAGTGCTAAAACTTCAGCTCGTTTCCAAGGGACATGTACCCATATATGCTGGAAATGAGCAGGGATACCCGGAACAGCACCCGCTTGATGAACTGCTTCTCTCCATAACGGAGGAACTTCTTGCTTAGGATAATTCTTTGTTCTCTGTCTAACTGCAGGATCAGGTTCAGAAATAGTCTGGGAAGAATACAAGGACCGAAAAGTAACAAGTGTCTTTATAGCACCCTCAACATCAGGACCCACAATGAGTCCTTTATCAAACCTGTCCTGTATATTCAATAGACCCATCCTTTAACAAGTGCGTCACACATAACATTAAAAACGTACTGCTGCGTAGGCGCAATCCACTGGAGAAAGGTAGTCAGTATATCGTGTACACTATACAGTGGACCATTCATCATCCATTTATGAGCGAGGGAGTCAAATGCAACTCGTTCCTTGGAATCTGGAATTTGACTACGGGATTGCCGTTGGAAAAAAAGCAGGAGTCCTATTAAATGGCCAAAAGAGGGGGGAAAAAGACCAGAGACAGTATCAACTAACCAATTACGAATCGGAGAAGAAGTAGGGAGTAAAACGAGACGCAGTATTAAGCAAAGGAAGAGAAGAACTAGCTGTTACAAGAGAAACTGAAGGCGAAGGAGACTGAGGTACAGAAGTCGGGGGCAAAGGAGGTGTAGGTGGCAATACAGGGAGAGGCAATTGCGGAGGAGCTGGAGCTCCTGGCTGAACAACAGGTTGCTGCATAGGTGGTAATAATACAGATGCATTAGCACCTGGCGCATAAGGCGGAGGTAATTTCAACAAATGGGACATTAAGGGATCTTCATCAAGATCTTTGGACTGTGGAGGAAACAAGGGATAGCACCTATCAATTGCCATCCGGTGCTGTCTATCTGAAACCTCAATCGCTCGATCAGACTCATTGCAAGAAAGTAGCATCCACTCAACGCAGGGTGTAACTCATCTGACGAGTGTTCAACAACCACAGCCACAACAACAACCACTGGTGCAACTTGTACAAGCACAAGGAGAGGCGCAAGTAGAGACGCAAGTAGAGGCTCAAGTAGAGGCGCAAGTAGAGGCGCAAGGAGAGGCGCAAGGAGAGGCGCAAGGAGAGGCGCAAGGAGAGGCGCAAGGAGAGGCGCAAGGAGATGCGCATGGAGAGGAGCATGGAGAGGCGCAACTAGAGGCTCATGGAGCGCAAAACTGCCCACAATATTTGTTCCTCCAGAAGTAGGGCACATTAGGAAATCGAGATTGAAGTGGAGGTATCATCTGAGGAAGCCACTACTCCTGATGATGATCCATTGTCTTTCAGATCCCCAGCAAGAAAAAGGTCAAGGAGGGCTACTACAAGTTCTTCTTTATGCCCCTTCCTTCTGATGATCTTGATGTTGATTGGAACCCACCAATGCAGTCTTAGAGTGAGGCACGCCATGAGCTGACAAAGGTAGCTAAGCCTAAAAGGAAGGTTCCTGCAAGGCTTTCACTTATGGGTGATGACGAGGAACAAGAAGTGGTTTATTCTGCTGCTGATGAACAGTCTGACGACGACCCAGTCATCACAGTTGTCACTCTAGCTTCAACGGGCAGGTAGCAGACAGACATTTTGACCCTATCCCGAATTGCTGCTGAGCGGGATGTGGAAAGCGTGGCACTAGTACCACCACCAACGCAGTTAACTATTACACCAACACGACCTACAGCTTCCATATTTTCTCGTCAGAAGGTCTGGCAGGGACCTTCATCCAGCTCGACCTCCATTACCTCAAGTAGTGGTGCTGTAAGTGCACAACAGAGTCAAATTCAGCCACGCCCATCCTATACGTCATCTGGCATTGAAACTCAAAGTAGCACCTCCACCACCAGCAGACATCTCCAGTCCCCAGTTTGGGACTTCTTTAGTGTTAGCAAAAAGGCGGAAAACATGGTTGTTTGTTCAATTAGTAAACGTGTAGTTAGTCTAGGAAAGCTTGGTAACAACTATGGTACCGGAGGCCAGAGAGGTCATCTCCAAAAACACCACACTATCATTTGGGAGGCGCACCTAAGGAAGATCCAGGAAGCCAAAAGTACAACAAATCCAGATGTATCCATTCATATTGCATCTGATGATGACTAGGGCTGATCGTGCAGGGTGGAAGTGAAGAAGCGGCAGACATTTTTTCTGGTACACCCAGTACCCCTGGCAGCAGCACTGCAGTGGTAGCACCCACAGCCTCTACCCCTGCAACATGTATGAGGCACACAAAGAGTCTGGGAGAGACACCAATGCAAAAAAGTACACCAAGGAGCCTAACTGGGTTGAAGAAGTCTGCATCATCATCATGTATGAAAACGGTCCAGACCACCATTAAAAGCATGTTTTGGTTGGATGCGCCATTTGACCGCAACCACCCTACGACACGTTTTTATAATGCAATGCTGCCTAAAATTTTAGCGCTGGACCTTCTCCCTTTTTCTTTCGTGGAAGGGGTGGGTTTTCTAGAATTTGTGGCAACAGTCTGCCCTAAATGGAAAGCTCGTAGCCAGTCCTATTTTGCCAGAGTTGCGGTTCCAGCACTACATCAAGATGTGCTGGAGGTGATTGGGGCAGCTTTGCAGAAGAGTGCTGTTCACACTATCCACCTGACAACAGACATGTGGCCCAGTTGCCAAGCCCTTGATTACATGTGCATTACTGCACACTGTGTCTCTTTTGCAGGGGTTAGAGAAAACTTACATGCAGGTGTTGACATGGACACAGTTTTTCAAGCTACTTGGAAACATGCAACAGTAGCCATGTTTGCTATGGAGAAATCTCATACTGCATTAAACCTTTTGGATGAGTTTCAGAGTAAGGTCTATGAATGGGTGCATCCTAAGCATGGGCGACATCTGTTTCGCTCGCGGATTTTGCGGATTTTCGGTAAATTCGCAATCCGCGAGATTCGCGAATCTCGCGCAAAATCCGCAAATCCGCAAGCAGCGGATTTTATGGCTTGCTCGCACTGTTCGCGTGAGTTCGCGGCTTCCCAGTACAACTTCGCGCCCCGCGAATAAGCGCTAAATTGCAGAAATACGATCTTAGCAAAACTGAAACTACTTACCAGGTTCAAAAGTTCAGGCTCATCATTAGTAGCCATTTCCTGTAGTGCTTCCCTCGGGGCCCCTCCAGAGTTCAGTTGCCTACTTGCAACTATTATGTGACCCAGCTCTGAACCTCAGAATAGTTACACATATGCCACAAAGGTCCTGAATTACAGCTAAGGGAGACAAGCAGGAGCCAGGCTGGAAGTTCAAATCCATTAATCAGCCCCTAATTCATTATTGTCAGTTGGGGCCGGGCAGGTGTTGTAACTAATTTCGCAACAATGAAAGCACTTAGCAAGTGCAAAAGATCACTAATCAGGAAGCACTAAGGAAGCAGGTGCCAGCTAAAAAAATATTCTGTGACACATTAATCAGCCCCAAATTAATTCAGGTCACTTGAGGCAGGGAAGGTGTGCTTTGCTTTGCCACAATAATGTACACTGACTGGACAACCAGAGGGTGCTGTGATGAAACAGAGGGTGGCATGGGTGGGCCAGAGGGTGGCATGAGTAGTCAGAGAGTGGCAGTGGTGACAGAGAGTGGCAGTAATGAAGAAGAGTGTCCCAAACAGGCTGGACACATAGAAACAACAAGTTTGCAAAACTAGCGACCCGACAGGTAAGTTTGCGTTTTGCGAAATTGTACAAAACCCTCGCGAACTGGCAGAAACACGCGCGAACACAAAAAAAAATCCGCAAATTCGCGAGAATTCGCGGATTTTGCGAATTGCGAGTTCGCAAATCCGCAAAATTCGCGAACGCGAGATTCGCAAAATTCGCCCATGCTTAGTGCATCCAAGAAAGCGCATGATTGGTTATGTTTCCACGGATAATGGCAGTAATATAGTTAAGGTCATGCGTGATGGTGGCTATTTCAGAGTGCTGTGTTTGGCGCACAGTATTAACATTGTTGTGCAAGATTTCTTGAAAAAAGAAAACACAGTAAGCAAGTTACTGACCACCTGCCGAAGAATCTGCACACATTTCAGCCATTCTTTTAAGGCCCGGACGAAGCTGAGGAACATGCAACTTGAACGTAGACTGCTAGTCAGAGAACTCATCCTGGAGGTGGTAACACGTTGGAACTCAACCTTCTACATGCTTGAGCGTTTGTCTAAGCAGTGGATGGTAAACAAGGAGTATGTCTTTGCACTGGGTTCTACTATGAAATACATGAGGCTAGAGTTGGAGGAATGGAAGCTAGTTAAAAGCCTGACAGACATGCTTCGTCCTTTTGAGGTCTTCATGCGTGAAGTCAGCAGGGAAGACTGTGCTTTGGGCAAAGCTATCTCTTTGTTGCGCATGCTAGAGCACCAACTGAAGGCGGTGTCTTCAACGTTCCAAGAAGATGCTGGAAAGCAAGACGCATATCAGTTGGCGGAGAGATTATCAAGCTGCCTAGTTGACAATGAAAGGCTTAAAAAAATACATACAGAACAACATTACATTTGTGCCACTATTCTGGATCCACAGTACAAAAAAGCAGTGGCTAGCAAAGCATTCATTCCTTTTAATGAAGCAGATGTTTCAAAGTACAAACATTGGTTAGCTCTGTCAGTCACTCGGTTCTAAAAGAGCGACAGAAAATTGAAGGAACCGGCAGAAGGATTACTGAATCAGTAGGCCATCCGGCATCAAGGTCCACTTCTGAATCTGAGGCTGAAGGCAGTCACTTTCCCACATACCATCAACAGTATCATCATCCTGCTCACCTACACCAGGCCCAGCCATAATATTGTGGGAAGCGAATTGGCTAACTCATCAAGGGTTTGCTTGTTCCAGTGATGCAAAGGCTACAGATGGTACGTAAAGTGGAGCACCCCTGGAGAACCTTGAGTGGATGGTGCAGGCCTATCTGGATGACCCAACAGAGGTCTTCGTTAATCAGAACCCATTGCTGTATTGGTATGGCAAAAGGCCTCTATGGCCACTGATCACCAACCTGGCTCTAAATTATTTGTCTTGCCCACTCGCAAGCGTGTGTTCTGAACGTGTTTTCAGTGCTGCTGGTGCCATTGTAACTTCAAAAAGGACCCACCTCTCGCCCAAAAAATGTGGAGAGGTTAACAATGATCAAGATGACTCAGCACTTCATACCACCAGATTACAAAATACGTGAATGCACGCAGGAAGAAGAGGACACTGACT
Source organism: Lissotriton vulgaris (assembly GCF_964263255.1). Classification (NCBI taxonomy): domain Eukaryota; kingdom Metazoa; phylum Chordata; class Amphibia; order Caudata; family Salamandridae; genus Lissotriton; species Lissotriton vulgaris. The sequence goes on from NC_141695.1 coordinate 565,698,475, forward strand.
TAGGTGACGGAAGTTCTTCTCTGTTAGCTGACCTACTCCTGTCTCAATTCACAGCGTTTGAGGACGAGCTATACTTCCTGACACCTAGGCCTGAAACTGACTTCCTTTTATTTCATCCTGACTCCGTCATTATTCACTTTTATTCCTGTGTGTCTTTCTTTGTTTTGCAACTTTTACCACAACAACACTCTAATCACAACAAATCCATCAGTAGCACTGTCTTCGTCTTATTTCCTTATTGAAGGTGCCGCTGTCTGCAATCCTCAAGTCACAAGTTCACAACTCAGTCCTGCTCCCTTTTCCTCCCTCCTCCAGACTCCCCCTATCCATTTCCTTCAAGGCAGATGGCTGGATTATGCAGAATGAAGAAACTGTTGCTTTGTAGACGAGTCCCCTCAAAAGAAGTGGGACTGGAATTACTGACTATATGCTGATTGCTGACAGTTATTTCTGAAATTGATTGACACACAAGAGAGGCTGCCCTGTGGGCCTCCACTTTAAGAACAACAAGATGCGGACAAAAAGGGAACAGGTAATGAATAATGAGATGGCAATGCACTGCAGTGGACAGCAGCACTGGCTGTCTGGCTCTGATAAAAGCAATTTGCTGTTTGTTTGTTGTGCATGAAATGAATCATCATATGTCTTCTGTTATTATTTAATCTTTTACACACTAAATGCAACTCAAGTCTACTCTGTGTTTTTTTACCTTGTTTAATTCAAATTCTTCTACTGCAGGGGCCATTACGTTGCATTTTTAATATGCAAAATGTCCTTAGACTTACTGTGTGTGTAGACTGCGACAGCATGAACAACATTGAGTTTGCAAATATACCATGATGATGATGAGTCATGATGATCAAAGTGACATAATATCTTTTTTCTTTACAGTCACCCCCCTGGGATGGAGGGATCATCATTGTCGGTTTTCGGAAGAACTATGGCCATTTCATAAGTGGCAAACAGGTAACCCAGTCAATAACAACTACAGCAGAACTACATGTCTGTCTAGTCGTGGTATGGAGTGGTCGAGCCAGTGCAGTGTTGTTATGCCAGAGTCCAGACAGCAGTTCATGTAAAATTGTGGCTATGTGGCTTGCTGCATACAATTAGATATGCTTTGTCTGTCTGTGTCAAAGAGGTATGCTGCATCAGGTTGCTTCACTCAGTGGTGCTTACCTTGACCGTCTGCATGGCCCTGTCCTGCTGTGTGCTAATTACTATCCTTGAAAACTAGGAGACTCAGAGTACGCACTTTAGAAATGATGATGCTTGTATGTAATACTGTCGCCTCTGAAACTGAAAGTGTTATTTTTGCACTACAGCACACCGTACCTTATATTTTTTTTCTCCGTGGTGTTTTAATTTCACTTCCTGTTTTTCCATCAACAATTACAGGCCGGCTTTTACCCTGTGCAATGGAAAAAACGATTAACTCAGGCTTACCATTAGCGATCCGCAATTCCGCATCCGCCAGGCAGGCAGTGTACATTGTGTCTGGTCACCAAGAATGATTGACGGAGCGTCAGATGGACTGGAGGAGTACCGCGAAGAAGAGGAATGGCTGGATGCATGCAACTTCCCAAATTGAACAGGACAACTACAATATACAGTTACAGTATCCTCTTCACTTCTCCTTATCTTTTAAATAATGTCATTGTTGTGAACGTCTGTGAGTGTGACTCTGTGCATTTGTTTGCTCTCTGCTTTAAATTCATCCCTCCAGCTATTTGATAAGTTTTTCTTTGCTATTTTTAAAACCAATTTAATGTACTACAAAGTGTTTATTCTTTCAGAGGGCAGATAGGCAAGTGAAATTGCATAATTACTGAAGCCCTGTACTGTCACATTGTTTCTTCATAGTTAGTAAGTTGTAGTACCACTTTTCAGTAATCTAACCATCCATTTAGCAAACAAATTCTTGCATTAACTAGTGCATGCACTTCCTTTATGTCCCTTAAAAGATTTATGGATATCTTGGTATCCAAAGATTTATTTTTTCTTCATTTGTTGTGTGTCCATCCATGCTGTGTTTTTTTTTCCTCTCTCCACAAAACGTTCCCAAAACCCCCCATTCCCATCCAATTTTCAAACCCTAACCCTCTTTCACCGGGTGTGTGGTTTTCATTGAGGTGTGACTAAATTACAACAATAATTCAACACACTTGCTGAGGAGGATAAGTACAAAGCAACAGAAAATAAATTTCAAGGATGGTGAAGGAATCCGAGGACATGTTCTTACTGTGTACTGTACTATCTATCAGACTGTTCTAATGTTACGCTCGGGCCACTCAATGTTTCATTTCCTTTTTTTTCATATGCTGCTACTGCCAGTGTGTATTGTACCACTACTACTACCACCACCACAATAATGACATTTAATCTGTCAAGGATTAAACCTTAATCGCCATTTGCCATTCACCCAGCCCTAAGCCTTGCCCTATTCTCAAACACGAATCCCAGGTAAGATAAGCATTTTGGGGGAGGAAGAATAATGGAGTAGGAGTAGAGGAGAGACTGAAGGTAGTACTAGTAAAGTAGTAGGTCAATTGAATTCACTTACTCTGTCAGTGGCACTTTTCAAAAAATGTGGGGGATTAGACAATTTGAATCAACTAGCCAGTTAAGTTGTCCTTTGGCCAGGTGGTCCCGACGCTCCCTGTGGAGGTCCTTGAGCAGGGTTTTCAGTCTCTCCACCTCCTGCACAAGGTTGGACACCCTGAGGGTCAAGCGGTGCAGACAGGCCTTGCATCTGCTGTGGGGGGCAGGTGTTTTTTTTGCTGCTTGGCGGTGGCGGTTGGCGGCGGTACCATGCCTCCGTACCGCTAAAGGCTTGCGCTGACTGGATGACCCAGGGTGAGCGGAGGAGGATGCAGTTGTCGCGGATGTTGTAGATGTTGACTGAGACTGCGTGTCCTTCTCCTCCTTGGCCACCAGCCGCCAATATTCTGCAACAGTCGCCACCAGCTTCCGTTGCCGTGCCCGTCTAGTCAGCTCCTTCCATGTTAGTTTGGAAGGAGCATCTATATGAAGAAAGAAAAACATACTGTAACCAATGCTCTTTAAGATTAACACAAAATAATTCAGCAGAAAGTTGTGTCACAGTAGCACTAGCAACTTGCAAGCACAGTGCATAACATTTGTGGCCTGTATCTATCTAACCTCCCACTTCGTCGGCCTCTGCTCTAACATTAGTGGGAGTTTCAGGTATTCTACTAGCACTATATTGACTCACTACATTAGACTCAGACAGTACACCAGTCTTCTTCTTCTTATCTCTTGTTTAGCGAAATTGGTACCTAAACTTATGAAAACCGGCATAATGCCAGCACAGTCAACTTGCACCCGAGTACGAGTACCATGATACAGGCATCCATCCATTCAAAGTAAATGTAAATCATTCTTCTTGATGTCTCAACTGGACAAACCTTACTTTTCTCATGGAAAACAGCCCTTTTATTTTATTTTGGAAACCGCCAGCCATGCATCCATGCTTGACTCGCATTTGAATTTGATCCAAAGGATATATTGCGCACACATACAGTTTCTGTTTCACCCACCCAGGCAGTCCTTTTTCCTTTCTCCTTCCCCTCATCTTTGCTTCAGCCTTCAACCTGCCATGCATCATATTCCCAGCCACCTCTGGCAGCATTCAAAAACACGTATAATTCTTTGCCAGTCATTACTTTTAACTTGCTCGTCCTTCCTTACACCCTTCTTTCCCTTTTCGTTCATCCCATCCATTAAGTTAATCTCTGATCTGACTTGGCTTCTCGATAAACCTTTCACAGCTGAGTTGAAGTCAAATTTAGAGGAGGCCATTGGTTACTAGTCAACTCCTGCCGCTAATGCTATTGCTAATGAGAAGTCAAGGGTGAATGTCTTCTACCTGGTTGGCAAAAACTTAGGGGCATATTATCAAGGACCAGTGTTAAAATGTTTGCTGTTTTATCGGCAGGAAACTGCCGATAAAACGGCGATAATGGCTTGATAATACACCCTTGTTAACTCTCACAGAAGCCCATGTTCTTGTGTTAACAGGGGCTTCTATGGGAATTAACAAGGGCGTATTATCAAGCCCATTATCGCCGTTTTATCGGCAGTTTCCTGCCGTTAAAAGGGCGACAATTTTAACACGGTCCTTGATAATATGCCACCTAGTTCTAATTTTGTAAGTCTTCTTAACAGTAAAGTGTACTTGTACAGTACAACATATACACCCCTGCAGAGAGCCCACTCTGTAGTCTGCAATCTCGATAGGTAGCGGAATATAATAGCTTTGCTTACCACTGCCCGCCACTCCTGTGGCATCCCCCACAGCAGTTCCTGATGGCTCTTGCACCGCATCCGACCCTGGAGTGCCCAGCTCCGTGCTGTCCCCGGCACTGGTCCTTAGCTGTGCTGATGTTCTGCCTAGAAACATTTCATATTTTTAGATGCCATATACACCACTCCCTATTTTGTCTAGGAATTAAAAAAATGTAATAGTACTACATAAACAAATTTACTAATTTGTGACTCTAGTCTACTCTAGATTTCAAAGTTCCCGTCCTTCAGGGAAGGTTTTTTTTTATTTATGCTTAGCCATAACATGTGATGCTACACTTTTTGGCACAACTGATAAATGCTTGCTTTTTAACACACAACTTTTTTCTCATAACAGACAGAAGCTTCCCTTTTACGAACAAGAGCAAGATCATCATCATATCATCTTGGTCGGAGTCATCAATGATTCATCCCCACCAAGACTTTAACCAGGTGAGGGCTGTCCCACAATTAATGTGTGAAGTCAGCCACTTTTCAGTTGTTTCCCGTTTGTTATATGACATTGATTTTAATAAATGTTTTTATATAATCACAACGGAAATGTAATATACAGAGTACACACAGAGCTAGTTGTTTTACTTTTAATAAAGCTTTAAAACTTACATGGGCTCTGTGGTTTTTGGTCATGTGTGAGTGAGCCAAAGGGTTTGCAATTTGCAAGCATGAGTCCCTGGCTCTGGGAGGTCGGGACTCTGACTCCGTAGTCCTATGTTCTGGGTTGTATAATCATTCGGGATCATACCTGCATTTGGGAGCTAAATGACTCTGACACACTAGCTAGTCAGTAAGGAGATTGGGGGTTCAACCTCTGTTATGACTGAGGTATGTGGAAAGTCTAACTGCGACTATTATAATTTATAACCAATGCCCTATTTCTTGTCGATAGTTCTGTTTGTGCAGAATAGTCCCTGCAGCAGTAGTAGTATGGATTGTCCGCCTATCCCATCAAAAAGTAAACTAGTATCTAAATCTTGGTGGCCATTGACATTTTATTGTTGGGAATTGTCAAAGCATAAACATTAAGAAGACTTCAATAGACATTATGGACAACCCAGGGAACTGCACTCAGTGCCTAGAGCTATTGCTGAATAGGAGTTTTGTTTAACACCTTTTGCCAACTGTGCAAGCTTAGCTAGCTACACAGACAGACTAACAATAATAATCTAGTAGTAGCACACAGACTCATAGAAGAGGCAGGATAAGAATTTAGGAACAGTCTACAAGAAGATCAAAGACGATTTAGGAAAAAATAGAATGAGGAACGTTTAGAAAAAATAGGTGCTGTAAAAGATAGGGAAGTATAATTATTAATATTAACAGGAAAACTTACTTGGGCCAGCAGAGGAGCCCTCGGTGGATCTATCCGGGCCTTCCTGGTGTTGTTCCTGCTCTGCCGGCACGGCTACCTCCTCCTGTGTCCTCTTGCCCCTGGGGGAAGCTGATGTACAACATGAAAGAAAGACACACACATGGATGATTGTTGTCAACCAAATCAAACATTTTAAAAAAACAATAACAAATTATTTCGGGGAAATAGATAACAATTGCACTAAATTTATTGACCCATATCTGATGTGGTCTACTAGGATATAGTATTTCTGGATTCGCGGACCGTCTACTTGGAAAGTTATGTAACTCACTAAACCAACTACAAAAAGGTTCTACTAGGACTGGCAGGCAGCACTACGCAGCACGCGAAGTTACAGACACAGTCCGTCATGATCACCACCACTATCTCTTCATAGTGGCAGGAGTACAAAGGAAGGACTGGACTTCTAATGTCTAGCATTACGAAGTTCTGTAAACTACACTGATACATAATTATCACCCAGGCCAAATGAGCACAAAATTGATAACAAGTGAGCATAGTAGCACCGCCCGTGAGCAGGCGAGCACCTGCAATCACAGAAGCTTTTGAAACATAATTTACCTGCAATGTAATCAGCAGCATTCTTGCTCTTCAGAAAAAACAAATATTCGCAATATCATAAAAAACACAGAGCAGGAGAAAACAAAGTAGTGATTAAATAGCTACTACTACTCACCGAGCCCAGGGATCTCCAGGCCAAGCAGGTCGAGCAGGTCGTGTTCCCAGTCCAGGATGTCAGACCACTGGTGCGTCGCCTAGTTGTAGGTGCGCCGGACCCCAGACATACATGGTCCAGCACACCTTCCCCCACAGCTTGCGAGGCTCCTGGAGCCCGTACCCGGCACCGAGCCTCCTGCGGCGGTCTTGAGGAGGTGGCGCTGGACAAAAAAAACTAGTGCGGCCACCTCCACCGTGCTGAAAAACTCCTGGGCTATTACTACCTCCCCCCTTAAGCGTCTGCATGGGAACCAGGTACGGGGTGCGGGACCCTTCCCCTTCTGGTTCTTCCGGCTCCTTTTGCCATGTTCCTGGACAGGAAAGTTAAATGAAAAATAGGAAAGAATAGGGAAAAAGTTAATAAAATAAAAGAGGTAAAAAAAGTAGTTTTTAAAGAAACGAAAAGTTGAAAAAACACAAAATATAGATGTAGAAAAATAGAGGGATAGATAATGAGTGAAAAAGTTTTTTAAAAAGTTCAAAGAAACAAAGGATTGCAAAGATTAGGGGAGGATTGAAAAAGCATGCACAGAACCATAGCAATGAATGAAAAACAAGATGGCCGTGCCCATTGCAACCACGTGGGTAAGTTTGTGCAATAGTCCCCCCGCAAGCACGCAAAAACGCACACAAACACGTAATTGCGCCCCGCACATATGAAATGCCCAATGAGAGCATGCAACAAGCGCCCGGAAACGGAAATACGCAAGGCGAACACTGAAAACAAGATGGCCGCTCCCATGTACGACTGCATTGGTAACTTCGCAGTCGGCGCGCTGAAAAACCAGCGAACACGAAAAGCGCCCCGCGAACACGCTAAAGTAAAAACATCCGCAAATTCACAGATTTTGCGGACCGCAAATTTGCTTTCGCACGAATTTGCATAACGCGAATTTGCAAATTTCTTTCATACTTAGTATCAAATATCTGCAAAAGCAAATGAGTGGGTTATGATGAAACCCAGTGCTACAGCAAACAAAGACACTTGGTCTAGCTGGAAGAAATGCAGCATTTGAAACCTGGAGTTCTTGAAGCTGATTTAGTCCATATGAAGTCTTGTCTCATTAACATGGGAAGGCAGCATATAAGGGCTGTGGGTTGAAAGATGGAAAACTACCGGGGAAAGTATGGAGTGCACCCCTAGAAAGAGTGTGGCTATTGGTCGTGGCCATGTTGGGTGGGGTAAATTCATGAACTGTAAATAAGAAAGTACCACTAGGAATGTGACATGGCAAATGCCAAGGTGCCTTCTGGAAATGGCTATCATCTGTAGATAAGGTACAGGTGGGGTTCTAAATGGTATTATGACCAGATCCTATGTGCTGCGAAAATCCTGAGAGTGATGCCACTAGAGCAGAGGGATGAATGGCAGGGACCCCGTAGGAATGGAAGAGTTCATGGATGGGTGCCATGACAGGTAGGTTAGAGGGATGGGGCTCGAGCCCACTTATATATAGCCCACTGAGGGGGGTTGAACAAAGAGTATCCACCTAATCGGGATTTTGTAAGGGGGTGCTCATACCGGCAAGTAGGCACCTTGTGCAATGGTGCCCATTTTCTTCACTCATGGTATTGGTGTAACCCAAACTCGGTTTCATTTGAGATCAAATCTGGGCAAGCATGGGCAATATCAGAGAGCAGCCCGTATGGGGTGTGTGGAGGTTTGACTCTCGCACTATGGTAGGTGAAGCAGTTAAAGATTGTTTTAAAGGATTCGGGAACCATAGGAAGCATTCTCAAAATATGTAGATCAAGCCATGAAGGTGGTACCAGATGAAGAAAAGAATCCAAGGGTGCATGGGAAAAATGTAAAGCATTGTCTTAAGAATATCCGTTGGGTATAGGAGATAGAGGAGCAAGAGAGGAGCTAACAGGAAACTTGACTAAACGGACTCTAGATAAGTCATCTAGATCATTCCTGCATAAATGTAATGACATTTGTGTGGCCTACATAATGCCAGTAGAAAGGAGGAGTGGCCTCTTGGCACAGGCAGACATTACAATTTTCACAAAATTGTCAAAGAAGGATGAGGAGGGACATTAGTTGTGGTCTAATAAACTTGATAAATACCTATTTGTTGCATTGGAGGAACCTTCATCCTACTGAGATAGACATACATGGTTGCAGTCACATCAATGGTACAGATAAGAATATTGTAGTACAGGAGATGTAGTAGACAGTATTGCATCCCTGCATCCTTATTGAGCCAATTTTTTAATGTTATGAATTGCAAAATAGGTTTACTCTCCATTCTGCATAGTTTGTGATCTTTCTTTCCACCATGTAGATTTCTATGCACTATCTCAATACCTACATAGAAAAAGGTTTTTCCTATGTGGATGAGAGGTGCGGGAATGTTCCATTGAAGTAACCCGATGAGAAGTTATTTATGTTCCGGTAATGTTCTTGTATTCAGGTGCAAAAAGGCCTTAGGGTGCTACCTTAGTATGGCTGATTGCATAGGTAGAAGATGATATAGATCACAAATTCACTGAATCAGTCAATCAATTCAGAGATTTTAATATGTTGACCAGTGTGAATCATTACCTCAAATGTTTTGTTGAACCCCAGTTTATGATGCTGCAATTGCGGCAAAGGTGGAAACCCCGCAGGTCTATCCAGGAATGTATTTACTTTGTTTCTTTTATCTGCAAATGTATTGTTAACAGAGATGTATGGATTATTCTTGAGGAGATGCCAGTGTCGTTTCAGTATTTTTCTTATGATGTATTGTCTTTTGTGGTAGTGTGAGATGAAATACAGGGGATCAGTGTCATCAGTAAGGGGATACATTTTGGGGTGAAGAATTTCTGATCTACTGATTTTCAAGATCTTGGTCATTATTTTTATGAAGTTCTGACCTTAGTACACCCTATGTTGCAGGCGAGTCAATAATTCCAATCCTTTCTGAAGGTAGGTTGCCTCTTCATTGCAGTTGTGTTTAATCAGTAATAGTTGACTTTTTCTTATGTTGTTTATATTATGTTTTGGATGACAGCTGTTTCTTTCTGAAAGCCTTTCGGTTGGATCTGATTGCTGTGTATGTAGAGTGAAAAATTAAGGGGGGAGTTGTTTTATGTTTTCAAGAAGTGAGAAGTAGTTTAGTAGTTTTGATAAACTGTTATCTAGTTTGCTCAGAAATGTCTTAAGTCGATCCATGTCACCATTCCATATGCAAGGAAAATTGTCAATGAAGTGCCCCCAAAACTTTATGTGAGTGAGTGAAATCAGTGAACCATTAATCCCACTAATCCCAGAGTCAGAATCTGTCTACGTAGTCCTCAAAGATACAGGCCTGTTGGTATACCACTTTGCTTTTGGATATTTAATGTACATATACTTCACACATATTATATCTGCATGTATCTGGGTCTTTGGACGTGTATGTTGATGTGTTCACATATATCACCCCTCATGAGCCAGCCTCGCTTGAATCCAGTGGCACAGCAAGCAAAGAGGATCTGGCCTGGCAGTTCGGGTTGGACTGTTCCCATGGGCAGCAGGGTCAAGACTGATTTGCATATGGGTTAGTCCAAACAGGGGTGGTGTGGTGAGCAACCAAACAGTGGCTTAAACCCAGATCTGTGACTGGGGATGAATGTTTGATTTCTTAAGCATTCCATCCATCAACTATTCTTTTTTCCATTTGTCACACTTGTGTAGGAAGGATTTGCCCAGAGATGGCTCTGGTGCTCACTGCACCACTGGATTCAAGCCAGCCTGGCTGATGAGGGGTGCCAGAATGCTTGTCTCTGATCCAGGGAGGACCTGGCCTGGTAGTACTCATGGAGAGCAGGGTCAAGGCAGATTTGCATATAGCTTTTTCTAACATGGGATGGCGTGTTGAGCAAGACAACAATGGTTTGAACCCAGATCTGTTACTGGGGGTGAATGTTTGATTTGTTTAGCATTCTGTCCATAATCTGTTTTTTTTTGCAACTAGACACACTTTTTATCACTAACTGGCACTAACAATATAGGCACGATGAAAACACTTTTTTGCAAATATATATATATATATATATATCAATGAAAAAAGCATAGGTTTTAGGCAGGTTATAGTTAGGAATTATCATTTAAAAAACTTTGAAATTCACTGAAAAAACCATAGGTTTCAAGCAGGTTGTAGTTAGTAATTATCATTTAAAAAACCTTAGAAATTCACAGAAAAAACATAGGTTTTAGGGGTGATATAGTTAGCTGAACATTTCACTCATACAAAACCATTGAAATTCCTCCGTTACAGTTAGTTCTGCTAACTATAACTCGCGCGCCTGCAATGCACTGCTGATGATGTCACATATTACATCATTCATGACATGGTCAGTGACATCACTGATGACAACACTTATGACATCTGAAATGACTTCACTGATGACATCATTGATGACATCATCCAGTGAATGTGGTTTAGTTTGACATTTTAATATGTATTATATATATACCAATCTGTATTGAAAATTGAGTAGATATATATCTGTCTGGATGGAAGATGTACTAGATGTCTGACTGTCTGTTTAAGTGAGTAATTAAAAGTGTCTCACTTAATACATAGATTAGTAACTAAATTATGTAAATGTGTGCATCACTGTCTCTGTTGATGTATAACATGCTGCAACAGTTGGTCACTAACTACTTGAGTGTTTATATTAGTAATTGATTAGTTAGGTGAGTATTTGTATGGGACACTGAGTTTGTGTTTGTGGTTGGATGGGTTGTGTGTAACTCTATGCATAGATGTGTGAATGGTTGATTGACCAGGTGTATAGGTTTAAGAGAGCATGTGGAAACAGTTGTTTGGGTGAGTGAGTCTATGTATTTGTGTGGTGGTGACTGAATATATGTTTAAGTTGTACATCTTTAACAAAGTAAAAAAATAAAAAGCATTGTATGTGAGACTTGGTGTATATAAATAAGTATATGTAAGAGTCAGTGATTGTGAGAGTAACTATATGAATGAGTGTATAATTGTATTTTTTTAACATATCAACTATGACTTATGATGTGTTTGAATAAATGAGGTGTTGTGTGTATAATTGTGTAAGTAAGTAAATGTAAGTGTAATAAAAGATTTTCATGAGTGAGTAGGATGACTGCATAACCCAATAAGATGACTGATGATGTGTCAATGTCTATATATGTGTATAAGTGCATTTCATAGTATTCTATTAATTAGTGACTGCATGTATAAGTGATTCTGTTGTTGAATGGGTAGTTGTATGTGTAAACTTAGGAATCAGTGAGTGGGTATGTAGTAACTGGTATTGGTGTGTCAATGGTTTTAAATATGGTACTCTGTATTTCACAGTGGGTAATAAAAGGTTATTCTAGTGTATGACAAGGTGTATCAGATTGTCACGTGTGAAGTACTAGATATATATACCATAGAGCTATACTTACCAATAGCCCATATATCTCATTTCCAATACATAAATCAGTCGGCAACGGAAAAAAGGTTTAATCATTTATTTCGCAAAGCGCCCTGTACAGGGGAGCTTCCCTCTGGTCACAGCTCGCAAAGGTGTGTAGAGGAGACTGCTGGATCATGTTCAAAACAGTGCATATATACTTTCAACATACCCATAGAAACCCCATACATGGAAAATTACCAAATCAGAAGAAGCCAACAGGAACACCCATATAAGGCACAATAGATAGGCTTGAAGCTCTGCGAAAACTATTTCGGGGATAGGTCAGCGATGGTGCCTCCCTTTTGTTCAGGTGCATGGGAGTACAGGCATGGCACCTCTGAGAATGTGTTCATCCTTTAAGAAAGAGCAGATGTGACCTTGGGCTTTTAACGTTAGAAGCAATGCTCTGTTTATAACCTGGGCCGACCTGTCAGACTCTCCCCCCCAGCAGCATGTCATGTGATTTCTCTACTAATGAGAGAGAGAGCTCGGGAAACGAAACCAAGATGGCATTTGCCCGATTTGGGCCTGATTCTTAATACGTACATGAATCGAGCATATTTACAAGAGGCTTTACAGGAGATTGCAGATATACATTGGATATGTTATGACAACATTATGTGGTATCGATTTTATATTCCTTCAGACCGCCCTTTTGGCATAACATAGCCAATATACATAAAGGCTACCTGTTCAATCCAAGAACACACCCTCATCTATCTGCATAAGTTCTGCCACTTCTTTCTGTACTAACTGCTTTTCATTTTTAGCTAGGTTGAGAAACTGTCAAGGAGGAAGTAAGTTTGGCAGCACAATAGGAGCAACATGCCAGGCCGCAATGAAGACACAGGCAACAAACAGATACCACCCCCAGTGCTGCAGCCAGGATCATGAAAATCTTCCAACCCCAAGTAGAAAGGAGATCTCAGAACCACCCGGTAAAGGACCAAGTGCCAGTGTCAGCATGCACCTCTGCAGCCAAGCAAGGTCATTTCTGAATAGCTAAATGTATAGTGGGAGCAGAATCTGGAATATATACACAGCATGAGCTGCCGATCATGCGGCATGCTCCTCCTCGATCGGCAAGGATGACGTCAAGCACCATCCGATTTTGGAGCGAAACAAGCCTCGTAGCCTGAAGCTCCATGGGGAGGTTAGTCAGAATTCCAGCAGTAGTTTGGACTACATTTCCTACCACTCGAGAGAGACACCTAACATCTCTACTCGAGAAAATGGGACCCCATATTGGAAAGAGACCCTTGGCTATATCCATAAACTGCTGAGCCGCAGTATCAGTTTGATCAGTGCCTTCAGTACTAATACTCCTATATACTCGATAAGGACCAGGGCTCCATTTAGTCAGCTGGTGCGTTTTATGATAGTCAGAAGGAGCTATATAAACTGTAGGATCCAGGAAAGACAAATAACATGTTCCGGCCCACCCTCTCAGAAGTCAAGTATAGGCATTCTCTCCACATACAAAATATACATTGGGAGGAGTAATTAGAGGTGGTGTACTGGTGGTATGCAGGATGTGAGTATAATTACACCTACTATTCCCTACATTAACATGACCCTTCCCTTGTATACAAATAGAAGAAGTACTATTCAGAATAGGAACTGGCATTGCCTTATCATCAGTGACATTTCGATCCTAGAAATGCTGACATCCTAGAAATGCAGTGAAGTAGTGTGGCTCACTGGTTAGAGGCGGCAGACCCGAGAGCAGAGGACGGCCCAGGACCAGGGTTCGATTCCCGACGCGGCAGGTTTCTGGACCAGGGTCAGCGGACTCGATAATTCTCTCGCCTCGGTGCCCACTCTGATCAGCGATCACACTCGGCAACTCTGGGCATTAGCTTGCCTCATCTTCACTAACGGCCCCACCAGACCGCCGGGGATGCCTGGTCTCACCCTGGAGATACCCATTAAGGGACCATCTCTCAGGGAAGCCAGGAAGGGTTTCGCAGCGGTCGAAGCGCGGAGATACTCCTCCGGGAGTCGATCCTAGCGCTATATAAACCTGCAATTAATTAATATTGGGTAGAATTGAATTGTTCAAAGTTTAACATTTCCTCTTTTAACCAAGTAGCATTTTCATAAGTGGTGTACATATTCATACAAGCATCGGTGTCTAAAGATCCCTCCCCTTGGTTCCCCTGTGCATCAAATCCCTGATGTTTTTCTATATATTTTAAAATGGCTTCATATTCCTTTTCAGTATACCTTTTAGGGTCAGCTACATAATGCAAATACATTAATGACAATAACTGAAACCAAGCTTCACAACTTGCCAAATGCGATAAGGGTAAGGAAAGAAACAAATCATGGCAATGCATTGCAGATGGCAAGAGACCACAAACCCAACAGTTTGTCTTATTCGTAGTGCTATGAGCCTCATGCAACTTTTCTATGAATGCATTTCTAACATATGTTTCTCAATGTCGCTCTTAATGGGGAGGCAAGGTGTAGAAGAAATGCTCCGGTGGGGTTGCAGTGGTGCCTAAAACATGATGCATTGGATACTGAAATTCCAAACATATAAACACTCTCATTAGAATTAACATGATCACTGCAATCATTATTACAAAGGCTACCATCACTCTGGAAGCCCAACCGAAAAACATAGGAACATTTTCAAGGAAAGGTCGAGGTGCAAGAGGTCTCTCATCCTCAAGGGCAAAACGGGCAAAGGGATACATCCCAATTAAAAGTCCAAACTAATCTCGGGAAGGAACGCAAGCCAGCCGCCAGAGGGTTTCTTCTCCCTGAGTCCGTTTAGAGCGTCACAGGCAGGCTGTTGTTATCCATCCACAAGTTGATCCTCCAAGAATTTCACTGTTGAAATTTAAGACCCCTTTTTTAATTACACAGTCTTTCTTTCTGAACAGAGCAATGTGTCAGCTCCTGTAGTGTAGTTACTATATTCCCAATAGGTTCTGCGCATTGGAATAACATAAACGGTAGTTTAGACATAGGACTGAGGTCGACTAGGTCTCTACTGAATATGTTAGACCTAATTAGGTATGCCAGCTTGCTCAGAGGTCACTAGAAACATTCTCGAATGAACAGAGAGGAGTTAACTTCCCTGATTAGACAAGAAGGGATTAGTTTCTGACAACCGCATAAACATGACAACTTTGCTCCCCCCAGAAAAAGGAGTATATCTCCAGAGTCATGTGAAAACAATAGATAGCTATTTCACTCAGTCAATCGTGCATGCTTAGTTTCACCAGAGTGCAGAGAAATAGAGAGACAAGCGTTTTCAATAAAAGGTGTTATTTTTTGAGCAGTCTTCTTTCTCATGCAAGAGAAATGACTTGCCACAATTGCAATACTTATCATAAAGTAAGTGCATACAGTAAAAGGAGTATTATGAAATAATACTGTAAAAGCATTGATATGGTTTCTGAGCCATATGATACTCAAAACTGATAAAATATATACAATTACATACAATGATGAAAGTTGACTAAACGTACTCAACTGGTGCTTCTAAAATACGCCTACCCCGGTGTACCTAACCTAAGCCTAGTACGTGGGAAGGAGTAAGTGAGCTGCAGTTTAAGTTAAGTTAGTTTTGCCAAGAATCTGAATCAAGAATTCTCTAAGGATCTAATCAGCTCCGTACCTTAGTTTTAGAATGAAGGAGGTATTGTTTCTCGTCCTCAGGACTGGATCGCCCAGTAAACTGCGAGGCCCGAGGGTGACTAGAAAGACTGGAGCTGGATTTTCTCTGCAGGAGAAAAGACAGTGTCTCTCAGTGCGTCAAATGGGAGGGACGGCTTCCTTCGGCACTCGCATCACATGGGCTTTTGGTAAGTAGATAGCTGCTCTGCTCCAAACCACTGTGTGTTGCTTAAGGCAAATGCTGGTATATTTATACCTGGAAGGTGCTGTGTTTGATGTAAGGTTGGACATAAGACGTCACTAAGAACTGTCACTAAGAACTGGCAGTTCTTTCAGGACTCCCAGGAGTTCTAGGACAAATCAAAACAAAAGCCGGGGGAATTCCCGGGCTGCTGGAGGTTTGGTTTGTTTAAAGAACACGTTTTACTTTCTAGGAGTCTAGGGAAGTAGCCTTGCCGTATTTGGACTACATTGGCTATGACTAAATATGGATATGATTCTTATGCCTTTATAAGGATATGATTTGGTATAACCACATAAGGGTATAAATCGGGAATATTTAATTAGGGTCCTAGATACGTTCACAACACTCAAAGCGCTCAACGGGTTCAGTCCAGTGTCTCGCTCAATACCCAGACAAAATTATCTTTTACCCTACAACTAAAGTCTTTCCCTTTCTCCTATAATCCGAAACTGGGGTATTGCGTGGTTTAGGGGGCCGTAAATTGTATTGTAAAGGGCCAGGTTGCTCTTGATCATGGAACAACACAGCAGCAGGAACATTTGGTGCAACACAGCTTCCAGAAGCCTCAGGGGAATCAGCTGTACTACAATTTTCAGAAACCAAAACTGATTCGCCTCCTTGCGGTATCAACAACCTTTTCGCCTGCCCAATTTTAATGGCATCGGAGAAAGGCACAAACCATACCCTTTGTTCTCCCTCTTGTGTTAGAACTCCTTCTCAGTTCTGCTGATCAGAGGGAAGTGGCAAGGGTAGCCTCTTTAGATGCGAAGCATGGATCGAGTTTTTCTTCCCATCTACTTTCACTGCTGTTCGGGTGGCCAAGAGGATCTGGTAGGGGCGACTCCACCTCAGTTCCTGACTCGATTTTCATTGGAAATTCTGCACGAGTACCCACTGTCCTGGTTTCAGGCGATTTCCTGGACCCTCCGGCAGCGGCTGCAGTACTGCTGAGACCTGTTGATGAATAGAACGCAGATCTTTAGTTAAAGCGTACAGGTAATCTGTCATCATGGGGTAATCAAGATCATGAAAGGATTTGGGTCTTGGGACACCCCATACATTGGCGGGCCTTCCAAAAACGACTTTATAGGGTGAGAGCCCAGCCCTAGAATGGGGGGATACTCGTATTGACATTAATGCTAGGGGCAAGGCATCAGGCCAACTTAAACCCGTACTTTCCCTTATCTTTGCCATTTTCAGTTTTAATATGCCATTGTATTTCTCGACTAATCCTGCAGATTGTGGGTTATCTGCAACCCTGCATAAACATGCTTAACAATCTCTGCATTAAAATGGACCCCATTGTCTGTCCATATAATCGGGGGTAAACCGAATCGGGGCAGAAATTCCTTAATTAGGGCCTTGGCAGTAGCTAGTAGCTAGGGCAGTATTATCCTTGGTGGGGTAGGCTTCAACCCATTTGCTGAAAGCACAAACCACCACCAGCACATACTTGAGATTGTTCACTCTGTCAAATTGAATGTAATCCATCTGTAATACTTCAAATGGTAACGAAGGGGGAGCAAAATTTCCACTACGGACTGTTTCTCTTCCTCCTGGGTTATGCTGCAAAAAAACCATGTAATATTTAACTACATGGGCGGCAGTTTTAGGGATATTAGGGTTATCCCACACTGGGTCCAATAATGAACAAATTTCTTTTGCTCCAATGTGGGCAGTACCATGGAGCATTACTACGACTGCATACACCAGGGCTTTAGGCAATAGCCATCTCTGACTTTCTGTTAAATCAATCCAACAATCATTCTTGTCTAACTGCCCTATTTCCTGTTCCCATCTTGATAGTTCATCGGTCGTAGCTGCTTTCTGCAATTCCTTAACACTTTCAATAGTGTTATCAAATACTGTAGTCTCCGGCACCCATCGAGTTGCTACACTAGGGAACATTGTGGACGTTTGAGTTTGTGCTGTTTCTTTCGCTACTTGATCAGCAAAAGCATTTCCCTCTCCTGTAGTATCAGTGATTTTCTTATGGGCACTACACTTGACAATAGCTACCTTTTCTGGTAAAGTTAAAGCATACAACAGTCTTTCGATCAACTGGCCATGTTGTATTCTTTGGCCGTGAGAATTTAAAAATCCTCGTTCCCTCCAGAGCCGCCCAAAACTATGGGCCACGCCAAAGGCGTATTGGCTGTCAGTAAATATATTAAACCTTAACCCTTCACTCAGCTCACAGGCCCTTAGTAATGCTATTAGTTCAGCTGCCTGTGCTGAATGCTGAGAAACCTGAGCGGTCTCTACTACTGTTCTAAAAGTAGTTATAGCATAAGCAGCTGTTGTCGTGCCATCTGGTAACTTGAAACAAGAGCCACCCACATACAATTTCCCTTGCAGTCAGATAAAGGGGGATCAGTGAGGTCTAAGCATAAGAAGTACCTCTTAGAAGACCTATATTGCTTTATTGCAAGAGTTTATCCAAAAACATTTTCATAAGGGAGGATGCTATAGACAGAGAAAAAGACTTTTAGTTATTTCAAAAACGTTATTTTATTTTCTTTCTTTTATCTTTTTTGTTTTTTAATTTTAGATATTTATACATTCATACAATTTGTTTTGTCATATCAAAACATAATCAAAAATAAGAGACTTACAAAAAAGGGTATAAATTACATAAAGTGCAGCAAGATGCCCCTAATAATTTCTCATATACTACTATCATACATTCTCTCATACATATCTTACATACCTATGCATTCACTACTTTTTGTAAAAACACATATAAACACATTAACAGAACTTTACATAGGAATAACCCAACAGTATCTCTGGTGGCCCACTGTAGATGTAAAAGATAGGGGTCCCACCAGTTAGTCATTAGCCGATCTATACATTGTTCTCCAATCAGCAGAACATTGTCCAGGTCTTTAGAGAGTACGGCCTACGTACGTTTCGGTGATGGATAGTTGAATCACCTTCTTCTGTAAGGACGTCGACTATGTACTGCGTGAATTACATCCAACTCATACCAATATTTAAGGAGTAGTAAGTGATAGAGGTACTAATTATACACTTCCGACACCCAACAAAATCACAATACACAGCGTCATCATCACTAAAACCACCCCTCCTCACCACTCTCCCTCTACTACCTCAGAGGCAGCACAAAACAGGACAATAGACCTACCCAAGATAATATATCCCCTCAACAGCACAGTAGCTCAATGTTCAGAGATGTGGTAACCAACTATGTTTAAGGGAAGGAACTCGCACATCAACAATAATTTACACAATGCCAAGACTACCGGTGAAATGCTATACACAACTAACTATAGAAACTAAAACTTTTCCATGTGTCGATATACCATTGATACGTGTGTACTGCACAGTGGACGCAACCATTTTATCTCAGACTCTGGGGAATATCTCGGTCATGTTGCTGTGTTGTCTCTGCCCCTTGAAACAGGAGTGGAGTGGGCTGATCCAACGTATGCAACTCCAGTGTAAGAGTATAAATAATTAGCCTACGCGTTGTGCGTGGTTCACCCCTGCAAAGAGAAAAGACTCTGCCACAGCAAAGGTCCTCACCATGCCACGTGGCTGCCGCTATGACCACGTGCCTCCTCGATACCAACCGTTTGCGAACTCAGCACAACAGCTCCGCAGACTTATGTCTGTATCGACTACTGCCTTCGATCTACACTGCGGACAGTAGGGTTCACAACTTGAAATCAGCTTTGGATCTACACTACGCACAGCATTGAATTATCTTTCATTTTTGTAAGGCAGAGACAATTCTATGCTATGTCCTCTGACTTTGTCAAAATAAGTGATACAAATTCTTTGTGCTATCTTTGGTGACTCCTGCCTTCGATCTACAGTGCGGTCAGTAGAGTTCACAACTTGATACCAGTAGCGCTTAAGCACTATAGACAACATTGAATTCAGTCTCGATTTATTTAAAGCAAAGACCATTGTACTATGTCCTCAGATTTTGTTAAAGTATGAACAGTAGGAAATTCAGCCTTAATATATTTAATGCAGAGACAATTCCACTATATGTCTTCAGATTTTGTTTAAGTAAGTGACAAAAAGCATTCCTCCATGTCTATGTCAACTACCGCTTTTGATATACACTGCGGACAGCAGGTTTCCCAACTTCAATGCAGCTTTCCATCTACACTATGGACAGCATTCAAGTTAGCCTTCACTGCGGACAGCAGGGTTCACAACTTCAATTTAGCTTTCCATCTACACTATGGAGGGCATTCAGGTTAGCCTTCATTTATGTAAGGCAGAGACAATTTTGTTAAATGATGCAAAAAAAATCATTCCTCAATATCTGTACTGAGTACTGATTTCAAATGTACACTGCGATCAACAGAGTTTACTACTTGATACCAGTTCATCAGTTCCATATGCAACAGTAAATGTATGGAGTACCTTACAAATAATGCAGTGCAGCCTAAGATCTACATCGCGAACAGCAGGGTTCACAACTTCAATTTAGCTTACCATCTACACTATGGACAGCATTTAAGTTATCCTTGATTTATGTAAGGCAGAGACAATGTTGTTAAAGGATGCAACAAAAAACATTGCTCAATAGCTATAGTAACTACTGCATTCAAATGTACACTGCGATCAACAGAGTATACCATTTTATTCCTGTGGCGCATCAGCACTACATACAACAATAAATTCATTCTCGATTTATTTAAGACAGAGACAATTGTACTGTGTCCTCAGATTTTGTTAACTGTAACAAAAAAGCATTCATCGATGTTTGTGTCGAGTACTGCCTTTGATCTACATTGCGGACAGCAGGGTTCACAACTTGAATTCAACTTTGCATCTACACTACGGACAGTAGGGAATCTACCCTTGATTTATTTAATGCAGAGACAATTGTACTGTATGTGTTCAGCTTTTGTTAAAATAAGAGACAAAAATCATTTGTCCATATCTGTGCTCAGTACTGCCTTTGATCTACAGTGTGGACAACAGGGTTCACAACCTCAATTCAGCTTTGAATCTATACTACAGAAAGCATGACATTTAGCCTTGATTTGTTTAAGATAGAGATAATTGTAGTTTATGTCCTCAGATTTTGTTAAAGGTTATGACAAAAAGAATTTCTTGATGTTTGTGATGACTACTGCTTTTGATCTACATTGTGAGGGCTCACGATTCAGGTGTAATGGCGATTGCACATGACTCATTCCAGTAGGCAAGAGACATTGTACCAGTGCGACCCGCCTGAACCACGAATCATCGCAGGGTGCGCACACGCTGAGTTCTTCAGGTACCACTAACTCACTGCATCACAAGTCATCTCCCCGTGGCCTTATTAAGACAGAATTCACTAGGCAAAAAACATTGCTTCCAGTTCGTCTGGGCCACACCACGCATAATCGCTGGCTGCGTAGACCCTGAGAGCCACACCTACCACTAACTCTATACAGCTCAAGTCAATGCCAAATTGCTATGGGCCCTTCCTGATGACTGCCTCCGGTCTATACTGCGAACAGTAGGGCTCACAATTCAGGATTAGTACCAATGCAAATTGTGTAAGAGACTAAAATTGGTTAAGGAAACCAAATGCTCCCAATCTGCAACATCGCCACCAGACATACGTCCCCATTTTGAGAAAGTTAGAATGTACTAGGTGAAGTGCAATTGTTTAATTTATTATGGGGAGCAAACAGTCGGACTAGTTTACAGAACGATTGATAACAATCAATGGTAGTTTTTTTTTTCTCCTCAAAGTACATGCCATTCAGTGAGCATCATTCAATGCTTTGAGTGCAACCCTTTCAGACATCGCAGGGTGAGCACACGCTAAACACCAGACGTAGCACTAACTCATTACACCATAAATAATCACCCGAGGCTTTATTAAGGGAAAATTCAGTAGTCAAAAAACATTACCCCCAGTGCGGACTGTCCGGACCATGCAGCATCGCAGGTTACGTACACGCTCAGTCCCAAAGGTACTACTAACTCAGTGCACCATAATTCATCGCCACGTGGCCATATTCAGGCAGAATTCAACTTTCTCTTCATTAATTATTTGCAGAGTGCAGTACCAAACTAAATAAAACGTCTATCAAATCCTATATCCCTTTAGTAGCCTTCCTTGAAAAACGTCTTTTATATCAGTTCTAGGCTTAGTTGAAAAGCATAATTCACGCTGCAAGTGCAAAGGCACACTCAATGGCAGTCTACACTGGGGACAGCACAGGTCACAACTTGAACTATAAATTTCGACAATGTATTCCAAACATGTTTCATCTTTCATTTCAATTGTGATTACAGATTATGCAGTCCAGAGGGCAACATGCTGACTACCAGATGTACCACTAACTCAGTGCACCATAAATAATCGCCACGTGGCGTAGTTAAGGCAAAATTCAGTAGCCAAAAGACATTCTTAGCAGTGTGGTCTGCCTGAACCACACATCATTGCAGGTTCAACACAAACAGACCCTACCTTAGTGCACCACAACTCATGAAACCTTTATGATAGAATCTTCTGTGTATTATTTCACCTGTAGTGCTCCTACCTTTGTACATCAGAAGTCATAAACCATTTACGATTGAATATGTATGTATAATATCATGATTACAATTCTACTTGTTACCAACAGCAAAGTAATACATTGGAGCCGAGCACACGTGCCCGTACACACTTCAACTATCTATTTGTGTCTGTGTATTTATTATGTTTGTAAAATGCTGCTCCTACGCCCTACTACATTATATTGTGATATAAATTGCATATATAACCATCTTACCTCTGTCCGTAATTGTGGCCTATTCCACCTTTCAAAAACATATTTTTTATCATATTTATATAGCATAAAATCAACCCAAAACTATATCAGCAATTTACATGAGCACCGTATTTACAGTACATTTTCAGGTATGCGTAGATTACGTCAATATCCTACAATAACAGGATGTGGATGCAAATCCGAGCCTCGATCGCTGATTTCCAGCACCAAGTTCAACAGTATATTTGAATGACCACATATGTGGGGGATTTTAATTTCCACGGCGAAGACTTGTCCGACCCAGATGTCAATAAGCTTATAACTCGCCTTAACCTGATGGGTCTGTCCCAAAAGGTCCTAGATTCCACTCAGAGGGCGGGGCATGTCTTGGACAAGATCTTCACTAATATAGACTATCTGATATGTGACCCCCCCCTCCCTTTAACCTGGACCGACCATTCCTTGGTCTTGTTTTCCATCCAAAGCCAGATTCGTGACACCTCGATTGGGAAACCCAGTCAAATTACAGAGCTACGTAGACCCTGGAATAACTTATCCCTTGACTCCTTTAAAGTGGTATTCCGCCCATTTCCAGCAGAGAATACTCTAGCTGCCTCTGAGCCATCCCAACTGCTAGCAGGCTTCAACTCTGCCCTAGAGACCGCTTTCAACTCCTTAGTCCCCTCCAAAAAAATGCTCTTCGGTACAACAACGCCAATCAGCTCCTTGGTACACCCTGGAGCTTAAACTTGAAAAATCCAAGTGTAAATCTTTGGAGAGACTATGGAGAACTAGTAAACGTATTTCAGACAGACAGACCTACAAATCAGCGCTGTCCAAATACCATCAAAATATTAAAGTCGCTAGGAAAATTTTTATCATGAGCCAAATTGACCAGGCCAGTAATTCATCTAAAGCTCTGTTTGCCATAGTGAAGGACTTCGTATCCCCCAAAGCCTGCAGACAAGGTATGCAGGAATCACAAGAATGATGCGACTCTTTAGCGGACTTCTTCTATGACAAAATTGAACAGATATACTCTAACTTTGCTAATCCGAGCTCTCTGAACTCTGACTTTTTTAGTATTCCAGCAGATTTGGTCGTGCCAATGGCAAGCTCCCTTGAACAGTTCGAACTGATCTCACTTCAAGATACCCCCAATGTATTACTTTCTGCCAAATCGGGCTCGCCTAAGGAACTCTGTCCAGCCAGAATAATCGCTAGGCTAGCCCCTGTATGTGCTTTGGAGATTCAAGAACTGTTCAATTGCTCACTGCAAATAGGACTAATGCCCATCCCATGGAAGAATCTTATGTCCGCCCAATATTAAAAAAGCCAACAGCGGACCCCCAGGTACGTGGTAACTACCGTCCCATCTCGTTACTCCCCGTACTGGGCAAAAAATTGGAAACAGACATCAATAGCCAATTCAGACATTATCTTGAAACCAATAATCATCTACACCCCTCACAATCTGGCTTTTGCCCTGGTTTCAGCACAGAAACTGCCGTTTTAGCAGTGACTGACTCCTTGAGGCAGGTAGTGGATGCCCGAGGATCTGTTGTTCTGATCCTCCTGGATCTCTCTGCGGCTTTCAATACTATTTCACATCTAAAGCTTGTGGAGAGACTCCACTCCTGTGGTATCCGGGGCACGGCCCTGAAATGGCTACAGAATTTCCTGACCGATAGACATCAAACGGTCATGTTGGGACCCTTTCTTTCTAAGAAAACCTGTTTGGGCAGGGATGTACCCCAGGGCTCCTGTCTTAGCCCAACGTTATTTAATGTTTATATGGCCCCCCTGGATAAGATTGTGGAACATTTAGGGTTCGAAATAATTTCATACAAGGATGACAGCCAGCTTATGTTCACAATTGGTTCTAATATAGAATCGGAGAAAGCTCGCTTTGCGGCGGGCATGGCCACCATTTCAAACTGGATGTCTGAGCATTACCTCCAATTGAATCCAAGTAAGTCAGAGGTAATGCTGATCATCACAGAATCCTGGTCCAGGCCATGGTGACTAGTCGCCTCGACTATGGAAACTCTCTTCTGGCCGAAGTCAGAACTACTCAGTTTGCCAAACTACAGCTTATTTAAAATACGGCAGCAAGAATGATCTTGAATCTTCCTGCTGGCTCACCATCGAACCCCTTACTGAAAGAGCTTCATTGGATCCCAATAAGAAAGCGATCTAACTTTAAGATATGCTGTCTAACCTTCAACTCGCTTAGAGGTAAAGGTCCTGACTACCTGAGAAAAATGCTGATCAAACATACTTCGAACTGGGCACTCAGATCTAATTCCTTGGCCCTTTTAAAAGTCCCAAGGATACGTCTCAATCATACCGGAGGCTTGGCATTTTCTTTCCTCGCCCCACGATACTGGAACTCTCTGCCCCTTGCTTTGCGAGA
Source organism: Lissotriton vulgaris (assembly GCF_964263255.1). Lineage (NCBI taxonomy): Eukaryota > Metazoa > Chordata > Amphibia > Caudata > Salamandridae > Lissotriton > Lissotriton vulgaris. The sequence continues at coordinate 565,723,326 of NC_141695.1, forward strand.
ATGTCCTTCCTATAATATCTTTAGGAAACAGTTAACAGTATTTCTCTTCTAGTTAACATAATTTCCTCCCTGTTTTCCCGTACCTCTTAACACTAAGTAAGCACCGAGATGCCTCCTGGTGAGTCGTGCCCTATATAAGTGTTTCTAAGATAACATATATTGTCTGCTTTTCATGTGTCAAAAAATGCAACATAAATATTTCACAGCTCTGTATTACTACAGCTACAACACTCCACTGAATGTACAACAAACATTAATAATCACAGAAATGTGTCATGTCCAACATCTTTTATGTATGCAACTATGAATGAATATAGAGTCAGTAATACCCCGTACCTTCCACATTGGCCATGCTGTGGAACTTTACAGATATAATGACACATTTGCTTTTAAGACCCGGGTGATATCAGAACTACAAGACGGACACCCAAATCACTTTATTTCTCATATAGCTCATGACAGAATCACACCCATAGCTCCGGACTGACGTATGCCAGAGCCTCGCGCAGCACCGGCATATGTCAGGCCAGCCCACTCCACTTACGCTTCCAGGAAAAAACAAAAACGCAACATTTCCCAGATTTCCATTGTACTGATTTCTTAGTTCCAGGTCTAGTTGTCAGAAAGGCACACACACGCTCCCTAATGCCTGGTATACACCCACACCACACCCATCCAGCACATGCGTCTCTACACACGTGACCCTACCAATAAAAAAGATGCACATGATCTACGCCATTTTAGAGTTTCTCCCATCGCAAGTGCCGTGATGGCCCGTCCTAGTGGTTTGGATGCCTCATGTAGGACCAAACCACTTTGGTTACTGAGTTAGTGGTACCGCAAGGACTGACTGGGTGAGGAACCTGCGATAAAGATAAGTGCAGGAGTATGTCCTTTCCCATAACAATATCAAGACTGGGCACCATATGTCAAACTTCTTGGTGGCAGAGCAGGACTGCATGATGTAGAAGGTGTCCTGTCCACGAAAAGGTGAGCAATGAGGCCTGGGTGTGCATCGGAGGGAGTCGATGGGGTGCAGCAGACCAGACGGGATACAAAAAGGCGACGCAGCAATTTACGTGCACGCATTCCTAAATACCGTATCTTATTGCATTTATATATTTTTTTCCAATAGCAGAAACATTTTTATAGTCAGTCAAATGCCTGACACTCTTGATGATCAAAACCACGTGTATCACTTCACACCACTTGCATTCACAACCTGATAAAAACATTACTACTACAGTATAATTTTTCATAAATATAAGCCTATAAAACAAGTTGGAACTGTATAAATATTTGTGTTTTAATGCGGGAGGGATGGTGTGTTAAAAAGAGCGATGTAATTCTACTTCACATTAAGATAGTAACAATTACCAATCATAACATCTTTCTTTTACTATCTTTTAGATGTACAGCTTCAGGGTGCATTATGTCCTGGCACGTGGTGAAAAACACACCGGTGACAGAAAGGTGAGCTGCGAATATTCTTTTCAGTCACTTTCTCACTTCCTCTCTCCTTTGATAAAGATGTGACACACAATGTTGACTTCCTTCTTATCTTACAGGTTGTGTTTCACAAATTGGGGTCCCCCCTCCAACACCTCCAAAGCTCAACGTTTATGCATTCTGCGATGATGCGTGGCCATCGTAACAATGTCTGAGAAAGCTGCTTCGACACGTGGTGCACCCTCTTTGAATCAGGCCAATGGCACAAGGTGAGCAAAGAAGCCTGTTTCCGAAACAACGACAAGTCATCTATAGATGGAGAGAGTAGGTAGTGTGCAGCAGCTTCACTAGGTAGGAAATGTACAATTACCTCTGAGCAGTGAGAATAGATAGGTCTGAGGGGCAGATTCACAAGCCCCTTGCACCACTTTTGTGTCACTTTTAACATGGGAAAAGTGGCGCAAGATGCTTGAAAATCTGCCCCTAAGTGCGCAAGAAGAGATTTTAGTTGCTCCTCAGGCGAAAAGCCGGGAACTAGTGTTAGCTGATCTATTGTTTTTAAAATACAGACTCTTTGCACTGTATTAGACCCGTCATTTAAAATTGCAATTTCTCTGTTTTCACCACCTAGTGTGTTTTAATTCTTACTTTGAGCGCTTACACTCACTTGGAGCTTCGCTACATTAGGACCCGTTTTTCTCACCTTATCAGCCGAGAAAGAGCTGAATCGTGCTTGGGGCATTGTGGGGCCGATCATTTTGGTGGCCATATTGTGTAGGAGCAGGCTGCTGCTCTAGTGTTTGTTAAGAGGCGCTTGACACGACGCGCTCAAACACCTAAAAGCAGACGGTCTCTCTACGCACAGCCTACGTGGCAGTGGACGCGCCTTTCGCGCCAAAGGAGCGCCTAAGGAAAGCTCGTCTGTGACCGTCCGTGCCAGGCCGGGACAGGCAGGGCTTGGGTCCTCAAATGATGGAACCAGCGTCCTCTGAACTGCTGAGTTATAGTGGTAAGGAGCTGCGGGAGTTTAAAGACTGGGCAACAAACTGCTGCCCGTAAAAGACTCCGTTAGAGGACATAAGGATACCATGTCCCCTATGTAAACATACAGGCTCAGGACCCGGCAAATCAAAGCAATACTCTTTTGCTTTGCTTAACTGTCGCTCCCTTCAGAAGGCATGCAATAAAAATTCACCTACTTCTGGAGGAGCAAGATCCGGATGCCCTCTTCCTCACCAAAAGGTGTCCTACAGATTCATCTGATCCGGATATAGTCCGGGCACTTCCATCGGTTTACTCCATCTGTAGGCAAGACCGGCAATCAGGAGGAGGAGGAGGAGTGGGTATTATTTTTAGAAATTATTTTGACTTTTGTACCTTAGAGAATCCTCTCCTAGACTGTGAGAGCTTAGGTTTTTCCATCTCCCTCTCTCCTACCTGTACCTTTTCAGGTATCCTTGTTTATAGGCCCCCTGGAGACCACCGTGGCTTTTGTAATAACCTTCTGGAGAAGATTACTCTTTCCATCAGTAGCTACTCCATCTATTCTATCTTGGGGGATCTCAATATTCAGCTCGACGAAACCAAGGCATTGCCAGCGCACTGCCTGTTGGACACTTTGAGGGTAGTTCAACTAGAACAAATAGTCCTAAGCACATTGCGGGCCATCTTCTAGACCATTTCTTCACCAATATGGGTAATGTTATTTGTAATCCGCCCAGTTTTGTTGCTTGGTCAGACCATGCCCTGCTTTCATTTGTCTGGTCCCCTATGGAGCAAAACTATACACTTAGCCGGACATGGTCTAGGCTATCTGTGGAGGAGTGGGAGGCAGCCTTGAGAAGATCCCCTTCAGCTCCTTGCGATGACCCCATTCGGGCCAATGAGGCCTTTAACAATTGGTTAGAATCCACCTTGGATTCCATTCTTCCCAAAAAAGTAGTCCGCCATCGGTCTGGCCTAAATAAGAAACCTTGTATTCCGGGGATTTAAAACAACTTAAACAACGATGTAAACGGAAGGAGAGGAAATGGAGGAAAGATTTCTCCACCTCAGCTAAAGAAGAATACAGGGTACTGATCAAATCCTATAAAAAACAGCTGAAAACTGCGCAATCGGCGTACTTCCAGGACAAAATCTTGGAAGCAGCCAATAGGCCAAGGGAAATATCTAAAATATTTCAAGAATTGGTTACTCCTACCCTGGCCATTAGTGCAGCAACCGATCCCCTGAAACGCTGCGAGGACCTGTTCTCCTTTTTAGTTGATAAGGTTAATAACATCTACTCTGGTTTTGCGCCATTAGATCAGTCTGCCAGCATCAAGGAGAGCAAATGGGCATCGGAGGAGGTCAGTTTGGACCCCCGCAGTTGTCTTGAGATGCTCCCTTTGCTGGACCTAGCCACTGTTGAACGACTTCTCAGAAACCTTAAGTCAGGTTCACCCTTGGATGCTGCACCACCATCCGCCCTTAAACAGGTATCGGGGATGGTATGCCCCGCTGTAATGCAAGTCATCAATACCTCCTTGGAGACGGGATAGTGCCCCCCCACCTGGAAGTTGGCGAAAGTCAGGGCCCGATTGAAAAAATCTAACCTGGACCCTGATGACTTGGCCAACTACAGGCCTATATCCTTGCTACCTGGACTCAGAAAGATAGCTGAAAAACAGGTGAATCAAGTTTTGTCCTCATTCATAGAGACCACAGGAGCCCTTCACCCCTCCCAGACGGGATTTTGATCTAAGCAGGGGCAGGGGACAGAGACCGCAGTGGTGGCAGTGGTGAAGGCAACCGGGAGTATTGTAGATGCCGGAGGCTGCGCGGTGGTGGTCCTATTGGACCTCAGCACAGCCTTCGACACGGTCAATCATCCCCTCCTGCTCCACTGGCTCCGCCTCGCCGGGGACTCTGGAATGGCCCTTAAATGGCTCCATTCTTTCCTGTCTGAGAGATTTTTTCTCAGTTTTTGAAGGGGAGGTGTCATCAGACCAAATTCAACTGTATCACGGCTTTCCCCAGGGATCCTCACTGAGCCCTACCATGTTTAACATCTACATGAGACCATTGGCTGAAGTGGTGCTTCCCTGGGGAATTCAGCTTATCACCAACGCTGATGATACACAATTGGTCGTCTCGCTGACTAGGGTTGACATCATAGATCAGGAGAATCTGACCCTCTGCCTCCCCAAGGTGATGGAGTGGATGACCTCCTCTTTTCTAAAACTTAACGGGTCAAAAACGGACATCATGCTCTTGGCTATAAAGCCCCTCTCAATCTTGACCCCTGGTGGCCAATCTGTTTCGGTCCCCCCCCCCCCCGCCCACCCAAGACCAAAATAAAGAGCCTGTGGGTATGGCTTGACTCTTCCCTGGGTTTTCAAGTCTAGGCAAAGAAGGTTGCTGCGACCTGTTATGGATTGTTTAGGGTCCTCAGGTAGGTTTTGACCTTCCTTCCTTTTGAGGCTAGACGCATGCTGGTCCAGTCGTTGATCCTTTCACGGCTGGACTATGCAAATGCGGTCTATTTTGGGGCCCCTGCAGGTCCCATCCAAACCCTGCAATCAGTACAGAATTGTGCAGCTAGACTGCTGATGAATGTACCCAGATGCAGTTCTGCGAAGGCCGCACTGCGGCTGCTCCCTTGGCTGCCGATTCATGAAAGAATTACGTTTAAAATGATGTGCATGGCACATAAGTCCATCTGGAATGGTGGTCCTTCTATCCTTCACCCTTTGTTTCGTCGTCATCAATCTTGCAGATCCTTAAGATCTAATCAGCGTAATCTGCTTGTTGTACCTTGGGTGCAGCGAGCTCGTATGGGAGGTCGCCAGCTTTCCTTTTTGGCAGCCAAGTGCTGGAACAATTTACGAGACAACATCAGGCTCGAAAGTAACCATCTCACTTTCAGGAAGCAACTGAAGACACTGTTATTCCATTGAGTGTCTATGCTTAGCACTCTGGTCTTATAGCGCTGGGATGCCTTAAGGGTAGCCATGCACTCTATAAAAGCATATTCATTCATTCATTCATTCAAAAGCACTCACCCATGGACTCTGGGAGTCAATTGGGTGCAACAGTCTGGGTACGCAGTATTGAGAACTCACCGCTATGCAGTGGGAGTGCATGGGATATAGTACTTTGGTAGAAAAACAGCGCACAGACACCTCCTTACAGTGGAAGTTGATGAAACACAGTATCCTGTCTTTACAAAGACATAAAATAAAAATATACTTGTGCAGTTGTATATACTCTGCTATTACTAACTCTATATTATCTTTCAGACCACTAGACTAGAGGGTGCGCTCTGAACCGGCATGTGCTTGGACACACACCGGAGGCAAAAAGGTGAGCTACGAAGACTTTCTCCAGTATTAACTGCTCCATCTATAAATTTCTCTCTCTCACAGTTTTAATGTCGTTTTTTCTCTCTTTCTTTCTCCCACTCTCTCTCACATCATTTCTCTTTCTCTTTTAAAGTTATGGACGCTGCAGTCCACTCTGCCCATAAAAAAATCAAGGCTGAATGTAATGCAGTCTGCAGTGTACAACCAAAGCTGAGTTCAAGTTGTGAACTCTGTTTGCCACAGTGTTTACAGAAGGGAAGCAGAGCAGCCTAGATACACAATACCTCTGATTAAATGTGTTAGAAATAAAGGGGCTTATTTACAAGCCCTTTGCACCACATGGGAAAAGTAACACAAAAGTGGCGCAAGGGGCTTGTAAATAAGCCCCAAAGAATATTGTCCTGCATAATGACTTGATCTCTCACCTAATTCTATCTCATCTCTGAATCGTTTTAAAGACCTGTTGGTCCATGCTGTAAATCTGAGGCATTAGGCACTCCTGTACAGACACCTCTGGAATGCAAGCCTATAAGAGAGGTGGAATGTATCAGGCACACTGCACATGTGTAAATTAACAAATATTGCCAAGTATAACCTTAACTTGTAATCTTTTACCTCCTTCAGTCACATTGATCTAATTTTAAACACTTATTTTCATTTTTTTTGTTTTGCAGATTACTTACCCTACTTCTAATGGAGTCCATATCACATTTTGTTTATTACATTGTTTGGTAAAGTTATGTTTCTAGTTATGTATTATATTGTTATCCCTAAGTTACATTTCTAGTTAGTTATTGTTGTTTTAATAAAACTTCATTAAAAAAAGTATATGTGTCTTCTTTTTCTGACATTATTTCGCTAGTATTTAGTGTGATAATCATATTCCTAAAAACATTTACAAATACAAATGATATTTATAACTAGAGTATAATACTGGGGATAACTCTTTACCAGCTCTTTACCAGAGTCTATAGCTACAACTCATTGTTCTTATGGAAAACTTTTAAAACTCCAGCACAGTAACTGTTTTGATTAGCAACATTGTTTAGTGAACTTCTAACCTCTGTGCTCACTTAAGTGTTCCATAAATTGTTACTATGGTAACAGGCAGTAAGCAGTTTGGGGGTAGGGTTGAAAGGTCCTGACTGTACAGAAACCGTTATATACTAAGGATCCTCTACATGACAGAAAGGAAAGGAAAGTGAGACAGAACACTGTGTAGCAGATTTACAAGCCCCTTGAGCCACTTTCGCGTCACTTTTCCCATCTTAAAAGTGATGCAATAGTAAAGCAATGAACTTGTAAATCTGCCCCAATGCACATTAGGAGCAAAAGAAGTACACAACTCTTTCAATTCTTTATTGATCACAATTAAACAGTGTTGCTTCACGATTCACAATGCACTTCAATAAATACTTTGTGCCTTTTTAAATGAAATGGGATTGTCGACATTACAAAACTTAGGGGCATATTTAGCAATAAATTGTCAGCAGCACACTACAACAAAAACGTCTAAAATGGACTTCTAAATCCTTTGTTATCTTACCAGAAGATTTTTTCAATATTGCTGTTTGCTATGTTAGAGTGAGGGCCATCCCCCGGGGCTATAAAATAAATGGTCGGGGGGGCCTCTAAGGCAAAAATAGAGGTGGGGGGCCTCAATGACCCCTCCCTAGCCCCAGGGATCACCACCCCAGGGGCTTTCTGTATTGTAGGAGGGGGATGTGTGGCCCCCCTCCTGGAGCCTTAGAGGGCCATGGGGAACGCCACCCCCAAGGGCGGGCTCCTGTAGTGTCCCAGGGTGCCTATCCCAGACTCTGCTATTTGCAATGAGTGGGCGGGAGTCTTGCGGCTCCCATTGCAAACTTGATTTGGATTTTGAAAGAGAGTGCAGGGAAATCTGTTCTCTCTTTCAAAATCCAAACCAGATTGCTTTTCCACGTGCATGTTAACAGCTCTCATGTGGAAAAGCAATGACGGCTCCCGAAGGAAGTGGGGAGCCGACGGGACTGTGGGAGCATTGGGGCTCCCCCCACGGTCCCTAACATTTTTATAAGCCCCAGGGGGTGGTGTCCTAGAGGACATTAGAAATTACTGATAGGGGGTATTTTTTTCCAGTAAAATTAGAAGTCACGCACCCAGCGCAGCGCTCAGTGCGGCCCCCTGCACGCATTGGATGCAAGACTCATAATCTGTAGGGTGCACAACTCCAGCACGTTTGGTGCAACGCTTCTACGCATTTGGGAGCCGGCATGGCTTTTCAATATGGGGAGCTGCTAACCTGCAGCTCCCCATGTAGAAAAGCAATCCGGTTTGGATTTTGAAAGAGAGAACAGATTTCCTTGCTCTCTCTTTCAAAATCCAAACCAAGTTTGGTATGGGAGGGCGGGAGCCGCAAGACTACCGCCCTCTCATAGCAAACAGCGGTGTCCCGGGGGTAGGCACCCCAGGACACAGCAGGAGCCAGCCCTGGGGGGTGCCGTCCCCCAGGGCCCTTGAGGGCTCCAGGAGGGGGGACATGCAGCCCCCTCCCACAATACAGAGTGCCCTGGGGATGGTGGTCCCTGGGGCTTGGGGGGTCATTGAGGCCCCTACCACAAATTTTGCAGGGAAGGGGACTTGGAGCCCCCCAACCATTTATTTTATAGCCTGGGGGTGGAGGTCCCCGGGGCTAGGAGGCCCCTCTGGGCCCCCCATACATTTTTTACATTTGCCCCAGGATTTGGCCCCCGGGGGCTAATTATAAAAGAAGCCCCATTATATGTATTATTATTTTTTACAGCAGAATCCACGCACACTGCACGCACTTGCCTGGTTTAAAAAAAAATAATAATAATTTTTAATTTTGAGCCCTGGGGGACCCCTAAACAGGTCTAGAGGATCAGGATATTTCCACCCAGCCCCCTTTATACGTTTTGCACACTTGTTCCACTGACTTCTTCAGCCTTGCTTCTACCAAGGCACCAAAAGGCTGCCAACAGTTCCTGGTTTTGAATGTTGACAACCACTTGACAGCCAATTAGCATTCAGCATGTGATCAGAAGGGTGCACTTATGGTGCGCTCATGGTGCACTCATGCTGCGCTCAGGGTGCGCGGATCCACCACGGCCATAGATTGTAAATGATTTTAACTGTCATTTTCTCAGGAACTACTGAGCAAATTTACACCATTTATGCAAAAGACACGAGTCAGAACTGAGTACTACCTCTTTGATAAATTTGGTGTAAATCCGTTCAGCAGTTCAGGCTGTAAGTACGTCAAAAGGTCCTATGGAAAATTGCATGGAGAAAACAAGTTTTAGGACTCCCCTTTTTTCTCGGCCCCCCCTACATGAATCATCCAGATACTTCAAGGATAGGAGCAGACAAGAGCTGATAATTAGTTTGGAAAATTTTGTAAAGCTTCATCAACCGGAAAGATTTTCCAAATAGAATGTTGCCGATTTCCCATGGAAAATAGGTCCTAACTACTATAACTACGTACTGGTGACTGCCAATAGGTAATTTAGAAATATATATATATATATATATATATATATATATATATATATATATATATATATATACATATATATATATATATATATATATATATTACCTACTGGCGGTCGCCAGTAGGTAGTTATAGTTAGGATTTTTTTCAATGCCAAATTTCAAAGTTCTATTTGGAATAACTTTGGCGCCGGTTGACGAATCTGCCTGAAAATTTCCTCAAATTTGCCTCGCGGAGCTCTGGTCCTTCCTTGAAAGTTTGGGAGGGATTCGTCAAGCGGGGGCCAAGATAAAAGGGGGGATCCCAAAACGTGTTTTCCCCATGTTAATTTCCATAGGGCGGTCGAACTCACTTTTAGCCCGAACGGCTGAATGGATTTCCACCAAACTTGGCAAAATTGTAGGGACTGGTAGCCCGATGAGCCTTTGCTATGTCTCAAGATATGTGCTCCAGTGGATTTTGAGTCATTTAGGTTAAAAAAAATATATATATCTATAGGCGCGCCCTGGTACGCGCACCGGGGAGCGCACCGGGCGTGCTACGCGACTTGAGCACGGAAAGCTGATTGACTCACGGGTGTCTGTAAACATTCGAAACAGTCCGGAGCGGCTGCCATCTTGTGTCTCGGTAGGATCGAGACACAAGAGGTGGCACAAAAAGGGTGAAATGACCATAAGTGGGCAGAGTAGACCCCACCTGACCCCCTAGGTTTGATGTGGGGGCTATAAAAGGGCCCTGCGGGGCAAAAAAAATAATTCGATTAGCGCGGGGGGAGCGCCCGGTACGCGCACCGGGGAGCGGACCGGGGAGCGTAGCATGGGGGAAACCCAGTTTATTCATTGCGTCACCTCTACGACCCTTTCTTGCGTCAATACGTCCCTTTTGCATACATTACACCTGACATAGGTATAATGTGGCGCAGGGGCTTACAAAGTGCCGCATCTACCTAAATGCGTCACTTTGTAAATATGACTGAATAAGGTGCATTTTTTACTGCACTGGTGCGTCACAAAAAGTGACGCACCGGTGGTGTTAAAGTGACGCATGGCCTCATAAATGAGGCACCGGTGGTGTTAAAGTGACGCATGGCCTCATAAATGAGGCACCGGTGGCGTTAAAGTGACGCATGGCCTAATAAATGAGGCCTTCAGTCTTCTAGTCATGCGTCATATTAAATTTATGACGTATTATGTCGGAAGTACTTACAGATACGTCAGTATTTCAGACGTATCTGTTAGCGCAAAAGTGATGCATTGCTTGAGTGTGTCACAAAAATGATGCAACTCCAGCAATGTATCCCATGTGAAAGGGCCTGCATCAGTCTTACTCCTGCTGGGATACAGGCGCAAGATTTGGACGCAACAGCGTCATAAAAATGACGCCGTGATATCTCATAGATTTCACTGCGTCACCTCTACGACCCTTTCTTGCGTCAATACGTCCCTTTTGCATACATTACACCTGACGTAGGTATAATGTGGCGCAGGGGCTTACAAAGTGACGCATCTACCTAGATGCGTCACTTTGTAAATATGACTGATTAAGGTGCACTTTTTACAGCACTGGTGCGTCACAATCCCCGGTGGCGTTAAAGTGACGCATGGCCTCATAAATGAGGCCTTCAGTCTTCTAGTCATGCGTCATATTAAATATATGACGTATTATGTCGGAAGTACTTACAGATACGTCAGTATTTTAGACGTATCTGTAAGAGCAAAAGTGATGCATTGCTGGAGTGTGTCACAAAAATGATGCAACTCCAGCAATGCATCTTTTCACATGGGGCCAGGCCCCATGTGAAAGGGCCTGCACGCCTGCTGTGAAACAGGCGTAAGATTTGGACGCAACAGCGTCATAAAAGTGACGCAGTGATATCTCATAGATTTCACTGCGTCATCTCTACGACCCTTTATTGCGTCAATACGTCCCTTTTGCATACATTACACCTGACGTAGGTATAATGTGGCGCAGGGGCTTACAAAGTGACGCATCTACCTAGATGCGTCACTTTGTAAATATGACCGAATAAGGTGCATTTTTTACAGCACTGGTGCGTTACAAAAAGTGACGCACCGGTGGTGTTAAAGTGACGCATGGCCTCATAAATGAGGCCTTCAGTCTTCTAGTCATGCGTCATATTAAATTTATGACGTATTATGTCGGAAGTACTTACAGATACGTCAGTATTTCAGACGTATCTGTAAGCGCAAAAGTGATGCATTGCTTGACTGTGTCACATAAATGATGCAACTCCAGCAATGCATCTTTTCTTACCCTTCCACACCCCCGTTCCTTTTCAACATTTTCTTTGAATATCTACATTCCCCATGTTCACTCTCCTTCTCCTTACTTTCCTTCCCAACACTCACCTTCTTTCAGTCCCCCTACTTCAGTTCCTTTCTCCTCTCATACCTTTCTGTTCTTTCTTACTCATTTTCCTTTCCATTATCAATGCACTCCACTTCACTTACTCTTTTTCATTTTTTTAAGAATATAGCTTTTTGATGAGAATTGGAGGTAGTTCTGAAAAGAACTTGTTTTTTCTTCTTTTTTCTTTTTTTAGAACAAAAACAAAAACAGGGAATGGAAACTGCTCAACAGGAGCAAAAAAAGCAAAAATATTTAGGGCTGGAAACGGCAGCGATGGTTCTCCAATGCTCGAACCATGAGCAGAACACTTTGCTCCTCAAAGGTAAGTAGCTGATGGCAGTATCTGCATTTCAGGACGCCTTTGTTGAATGCAGGCTGAATGTTTGGAACCAGCTCTTGCGATCGCCCCCTCACTGAAGAAGTTGCTCCTCCGGTGGATGTAGAGGCCCCATCACTGGAAACCTCTTGTGCCAGAGCCCTGACACTTTTTCGGTCAAAATTCTGGGGGTGCCTCCTCTCCACATGGTGAAGCATTGTGGAGTTCCCAAAAGAATATTTCTTTGTGGGGTCACCCCGTGACAGGACTGTGTGGCAGATCCTGCACTCCACTTTTCGAGCATTGACCTTCTTCTGGTCATCTGGTATGGAAAACATTTTCCAGATGAAATGCTCTTTGACCTACGGCTGAGGAGGCTCTTCATCAATGAATTCAGGCTCATCTTCACTGCTGGATGGTCTGGCAGCCATGATTATCCAAGAAAGATTGAAGAGAAAAAAGGCAGGTCTCTCAGTCACAAAAGTGAAAGAAGAAGTGAAAGAAATGGGTGGGGATTTCATTCTTTGTAAAAAAAAAACTGTTAGCAACCAATGAAAAGTGTTATTTTAAGGTTACATGACTTGACGCGCTGACGCTGCGCGCACCGGAGCACTTCCGGGGGCACATACGCGGCGCGAACGTAGGCGCATACGCGGCGTGAACGTAGGCGCTTCTGGGGGCGCTTACGCGGTGCGCCGAAGTGACGTTTTGATAGTTTCCCGGAAATGCAAAATTATTTTCATTTCCTTATTCAAAAAAACAGCTATTATATGTATGGTACTAAATGTCTTGCGTTATTATTTACTTTTCATTCATATTTTTTTACACAAACGCAAGTAGCACTCTGGGTGCACTTTCCGGAGAGCTTACCGGTGCGCAGACCCAGAGCGCTCAAAGAAAAAATGATAAAAAAAAAAAAATATTAAAAATATTATTATAAAAAAAAATAATAATAATTAATACTCACACAAAACAGCAAAAAAAAGCAAAATCGTAGGTTACAAACTCGATATAGAAAGGAATTAGCATTTAAACAACCTATGAAATTCACTGAAAAAACCATAGGTTTCACACTAGTTATAGTTAGGAATTAGCATTTAAAAAACCGAATAAATTCACTGAAAAAACCATAGGTTTCACACCAGTTATAGTTAGCTGGAAATTTTACTGACATAAAACCATTGAAATTCCCACGTTATAGTTAGTTGGACTCACTACAACTTGCGCGCCTGCAATGCACTTCTGATGACGTCACATATTACATCACTCATGACATGGTCAGTGACGTCACTCATGGCATCACTGATGACACCATCCAGGGAATGTGTGTCTTTCTGAAAAATCTATATGTTTTATATTTTAGTTTCTATTTTTGAATATGTGTTTCAAGGGTTACATTACACTGAAAGGAGGTCTGTCACTCGGTCACAAGGATGGTGTCACTGTTTTTTTTATTCTTTTTTGTTGTTTTACATTTTTTAGTATCAGTATGAGTTTCTGTATGGTTTGGTGGGGGTATAACTTAGCACATAGATGCATCAATGACTGACTCACTGTTTGTATGTGTTTTGAAGAAAGCATATGTGCAGGACTGTATGGGTGGATGAGTGTGTATATGTGTGTGTTAGTGAGTGAATGACTGTCTCACTAGTGTCTTAATGAGTAACTACATATGTTTTAATCTAGTATATGTGAGTATTGATGTATATAAGTGAGTATATGTGAGAGTGAGAGATTGTAAGAGTTCCTGTTTAAATAAGTATGTGTTTCTATAAGTGATTGTTTAAGAGAGTAAGTATGTGTAAGTTTCCTTAGAAGTAAGGTGGTAGTGTGTGTATAGCTGTATATGCAGCATATGTGCAGGACTGTATGGGTGGATGAGTGTGTATATGTGTGTGTTAGTGAGTGAATGACTGTCTCACTAGTGTCTTAATGAGTAACTACATATGTTTTAATCTAGTATATGTGAGTATTGATGTATATAAGTGAGTATATGTGAGAGTGAGAGATTGTAAGAGTTCCTGTTTAAATAAGTATGTGTTTCTATAAGTGATTGTTTAAGAGAGTAAGTATGTGTAAGTTTCCTTAGAAGTAAGGTGGTAGTGTGTGTATAGCTGTAGATGCAGTAGTACTCCGATGGGTTCTGAAAGTGGAATGGCAGTTAGAAGCTGAAAGTCAGGATAAAAAAATGGATGAGGCTTGGTGTGGTTGAAAAACTAAAAATGATAGGTTGATTCTAATACCTCAAGATTGAAGACTACGTTGCATGTTAATGTTTATGTAAAACGAAAAGTACTATTGGGTGTCAAAAAAATGGCATGTAACAAAGCAGTGGATAGGCAGGTGTTTATGGAGGGAAATCAGCATTCTTGGTTTGATGTAGAACGTTGAGATATGAACTTTTGATCTGTGCCTTCAGCCAGGTGCTGAATGAGGTGTTACCATGGAAATAGCCAGAGAAGGCAGTGGGTGACGGCTGACCTTTATGTGACTTTGAAAATATTGTAAGGGACAACCAACTGAAATGTTAATTTGATTTTAAAATTGTGCGTGAACAAATATGGTTGGTTGAAGAGACATATATGAGTCTGTATTGACAGGATATCTGTGCCATTGAATTTTGGTTGCAGTGATAGAAGCATTATTGAGAGTTCCGTCAAACGAATATCTGTTTTGTGACTGTCACTGTTCTACATCGTACAAAGCATTGGTAAAGGTAAGTCTGTAACTGTTTATTTTGTCATATACCGTAAAATGTGGTTTAATCACTATAATTGGTTCATTTCCCTCAGTCTCTGAGTAACCTCATTTTTGACTGTGACAATGTCTTCTATTTTTAAAACTATTTTTCCATTTCGTTTCATCACTCTTTAACGACATTATTTGTTTGCAATTATTAGTTTAAAATTTTGAATAATACATTTCAATAAGCTGAATGGTCTTCAGTCATGCTCTTATGTAATCTTTTACTGTTAGTTTTTTAAATTCCCTGTCAGTCAGAGAAGAAACTGGAACGAAATTTTGTTAGGCGTACATGAATGTTTAATTAGTAGGCAGAGTAAAGCTGCAGGGGCTTTTAGAAGGGGTAAAACAACTGCAAGGCCTAATTAACATTCAAATGGATGTTTACAGAGATGTGAAACGTTCAGGTGCGGCTCTGTGTGTATTTGGAAAATATATGTTACCTTGGACTGCCACACCAGACGGGAGGGGGATGGGGGCCTGAAGTCCTGTGAATTTAATGAGGGTTGCGCGCCATTTCTTCACATTCTTTCAAGTGTAAATTATAGTTTTGTATATAATTTTGGTGTACAGAAAAAAATGGAATATAAAATATGTTTAAAATAGACAGTAATTATTTTTGTGATTTTGAAGCGTTTCCATATAATCAGAGAAGTTGGTTTTGAGAGGAAAAAATGGAATTAGCAGAGACACAGATAATGCAGATAGAGAGAGAAATGGTACATTACATGTGATACCGTCGTCAAAAAGTGCTAATGCTTAAGGTATTTCTAAACTTTCTGTCAGACGACAAAATTACAGTGTGGTTTGTGGCCGCGGGCTGCACTGGTGGGGTTGGGGTGAGAGGGGGAGGTGGCCGAGTAAAATAAAATAAAAACTTGTGATCATGAGGTTGAATACAGGTTTGTGCAGTACATGGCTTCATACATTGAGGTAGCAGACCGAGTATACATAGATCTCTCTCCCTCCTGCCATTTGACTCCATCTTTATCTCCCTCCTGCTTTCCGTCTCCGTTGCCCTCTGTTCTCTTAGTGTGTGTGTGTCTGTCTGTGTCTGCCTTCAGTCCGGTATGAGGAAGTTTGCTCTGCAGGCACACACAGATAGTCGCATCAAAGGACTTTGCAGGTTTTCAAAAAACTATTTATATAATTGAGATGCTTTTTTGAAGCGCTAGTTAATGTCTACTTTCACAATTACCGCTCGGTTGGCTCCACAGAGCAGAGGGTATGTCGTATTTGACTTCTTAGTGCCTTCGCTTTTCCACTCTGTTCTCTGGTGGTTGGCGGAGAAGTGTTGTTATAGTGGAGATGAAAGCGTGATAAGTAGTGAAATACGACATAGCATCTGGTCTGTAGAAGCGGGGGAGCAGTGATTAACACTGTGAGTGAAGTGGAACTGCGGCGGTGCTTGGTAACAGTAATACATTATTTTCTTACCAGAGGTACGATTGTTTGCAGGGTCCGTGACCCGCTAAGAAAGGCTTGACGGGCTGTCATAGGCCTGTGGGTTCTAGTATGAGTAACTCAGGTCGATAAAAGAAAACATGAACTTAGTACAGTTGAGGTTACGTGGAACACATGAATACTCTTTCAGTATACATCATTTCAGTTCAGAATATGGATTAAAAGAGAGAACGTGTATTTTTGAAATGTTTATTCAGTAATGCACTGATTTCAAAGCAAGTTTCTTATTTAATACGAGTACAGATATTGTAAGACACAAAGTAATCGGCATAGTCACTAGTCCTTAGAATACAAACGGTGCAAGCATAGTATGGTGTAAAATGAATACGGTTTAGCAAAATGTATTCTACACCGTTCTGAGGAAGTATATTACAGTTTATTAAATCTAAGAAGGTGTCTTTTCTTTAAGTTTAGCAACGATACATGAAAATGCTAGTGGTTAGACATCAGCTCATTAACAATCATCTCTCTGCATGCGAAGCACTATCAACTTTGTGTTATGCTATTGTGTAAGGGAAAAAAACACGCCAAAAGTGACAAGTTGGCTGGAGCTGCATGTATGTTAACTGTTGGAACGTTTGAAAATCAGTGTTGAGAAGAACTACTGTATTGACATATCTTTTGAAGGTTTCAGTACTCCATCTGAGATACAGCTCAAAAAGTAATGCAAATATTAGTGTAAGAACATATTTTTCTCGTATGAATTGAAAATATTTCAGTACATGGAAAACTAAAGCAGCAGAGGTGTGTAAGCAAATAAGGAGCTGCAAGGGAAAATGGTGTTTAAACTTATAAAAAACTCATGCAAACTACACATTAATCAGGGCACATGTAGCATATATTACCCTGCTTTGCTCCGAGTACCTTTCAAAGAAGATAAGATAAGATATGCAACTGAATTCTTGAAATTAGAGTTCAATAAAAAGTTTAGTTTGAAATGGAGTAGGTGAGGAAAAAAAAATACCTTTCTACGTTCATCTTTTATTTTAATGTACCATCCTTCTCTTTTTTGACTTTTCTCTGCTCCTGTTATCTCTTCATTTGTGCTTAGAATGCTGGTCTGTCTCTGCATGTTCATCTCCCTCCTACTGTCTCTCTGTCTCTTGTACTCTATATCTCTCCTGTCCTGTGTCTCTTTTCTACTCTATATTAATATTTTATTTAATATTTAGTTATTTGATGTCGTGAAAAAACAATTATTGAACTTAGTTAGGCATTAGGATATCTAATGGTAGAGAATCTTAGGGAATGTATCTGTTAGGCTTGTTGTTTGCTACAATGGGTGTATGTTGTGTAATAAATATGTCTGTAATATGTTAATTAAATTTAAGTATTTGTCTTTTTTATAGTGTTTGGTGCTGAACAGCAACAACCTGTATTCCACGTTATCGAATTTTCAGCAATCACATTCTTTTTTTCAGGTGAGTTGGTATTTTTGAAAGGCAATTTTTTTGGGTGCAGATTAAAATAATAAGCAAGATTTTTTAGAATACTTGCAAAGTTTCGGTTTGGTGCATGATTTTATCTTCTATTTTTGCCATGTCTGTATCTGCTTGTACTAGATATGTATTTTGAAATACTTTTCCACTAACAGTTGACACTATCTATTTATGGAAAGGGGCGACCATTCGGTCCCCCCGAACGTATGGTGGAGTACCCCGATCCCCCCGGGAGCCCATCTTGGGCGGGAGGCGAATCTCGGCTGGTATGCCCGAAGCGGCGTAGCCGGGGCGCGCCTTTTTCCCACCCTGGAGTGGGTTGTCCTAGGCACTGACGCGGACGGCCACGCCCTCGGAGGCAGGCGGAGGCGGGTTTACGCCCGCCCGAAGACGGATAAAAGGAGCAGCAAGGCAAGAAAGCATCCTCTTGTTCCTGTGCTCTGAAGCTGCACCTCCCCGCTGCACGTGAGCTCGAGACGGAACGAAGAGCCAATTTTGAGCATTGTAATCTTTCTCTTTGTTTTACAGATATCTTCGTTTGAGAATGCCGGGCAAGAAGGTCGGAAAGCGGGTCGGGACCGATCAGATGCTCTGCATGCTCATAAAAGAGGTAGCCGATTTGAAGAAGCAGATGGCGGCTAAGAACGGGGAGGGAGGACCGAAGCGAGTCATCGGACCAGCTTTGCCAGGAGGCAAGAGGTCCAAAAGGGGGGCACTTGGGGGGGAAACCCCGGTTCCCGATACTCCACTTGAGGAGCCAACCTCGGTTCCGAAGGAGGGGCATCCGATCCCCGTGGTGGTCACCCCCGTGAACGGGGAAGATATGCCTCCCGAGTTGGCGGCGCAATTAGCAGCGTGGTTGGGCAAAGATAGTGAGGGCACCACGGCTGACGACGCCCGGGCAGTAATGAGACAACTGCGGGAATCTAGATATGTTCCCCCACAGGTTCCGGCGGCTGAAAATGCAGCAGGCCCAAGTTCGGCAGCAAATGCAGCATCTAGTTCAGGTAAGCGGCCACTGCCGATTGCGGGGGAGGGGTCTGTACCTTCACGAAGGGAGAAAGTGGCCCAGCATGTTCCACTGGAAATTAAGGAAAAGATTTGGGCGGATAAGTATGTGAACATGTTTTCTTTGCTTACCGACCATTACGAGATGGAGCATGTGAAGAGCCAAAAGGAGCTCATGCATCCGAGTGTTTGGCGCGCAAAAATGGCCGCCTTTAAGGTTGACGAAAGCATAGGTACTTGGGGCAGAGCGTGGGGCATTTTTACCTCCATCATGGGTGAGCGCAGGCCCGAGTTGTTGACCGAGTTGCCTATTTATCAGTCACGTATCATGGAGTATTCTCTGGCGTACGAGGGCAATCAGTGGTTCTGTTATGACAATATTTTTAGAAAAGCTAAAGAGCACGACCCAGCTCTAACATGGGATTGTTTCGACTCCATCTCGTGGCAGAAAATGGAGAGTTCAGGAATGTTAAAAGTGCCATTGTCAGGGAGTAACGGGGGTGAATCTTCCCGCCAATCCTCTGGGACACCCTTTCGGACGGGTGCAGGTAACGAGCACCACTCGAAGTCGAGTGGCAACGCAGGTAAAAGGGGGATTTGTTGGAATTTTAACAGGGGAAAATGTACGAGGCCCCAGGGGTCATGCAAGTTCAGACATGAATGTGGAGGGTGTGGGCAGTCATCCCATCCTGAGACCATGTGCAGAGCCAAGACGGGTGATAAGGGTGGTAGGGGAAGCGCCAAACAGGTCTGAAATAGTCCGAGGGGCGCCTATACCTACCCCGATTGATACCATGGCAATGATTCCTTGTCTCAACGAATACCCGGATCATGGTTCCGCTGGGGTGTTGCGGGACGGGTTTTCATATGGTTTCCGCATCCCAGTGGGGGATTTTCAGGGTGTAGCAAACTGTAAGAACCAACTGTCGGTCTTGCAGCATACGGCGGTGGTACAGATAAAGATTGAGAAAGAGGTGACTCGAGGTCGTGTCGCCGGTCCATTTGATTTGCCACCGGTTGCTAACTTTGTTTGTTCCCCTCTAGGGGTGGTCCCCAAGAAGGACCCGGGTGAGTTTAGGCTAATACATAACTTGTCAGCCCCACGTGGTCTTTCCGTGAATGATGCGATAGACCCGGAAGTGTGTTCGGTGCGGTACGCATCTTTCGATGAGGCCGTCGCCATGTTGAATCGCCTGGGGCCCGGGGCGCTGATGGCAAAATCAGACATCGAGTCAGCGTTCCGGTTGCTCCCGGTGCACCCAGACGATCAGCGTCTCCTTGGTTTCATGTTTCAGGGTCGCTATTACATGGATAGATGTATGCCAATGGGGTGCTCTATATCCTGTGCCTATTTTGAAAAGTTCAGTTGTTTTCTGCAATGGGTATTCACAAGGAAGACGGGTTTTCAGCATGTTATGCATTATCTCGATGACTTTCTGTTCTTGGGGGCAGCCGGGGATCCTGATTGTGGACAGGCCTTACATGAATTTTGTGTCTTAATGAACCATTTTGGTGTGCCATTGGCGCCAGGTAAGACTGTGGGTCCCTCAACTTTGCTCGAGTTTCTGGGGATCGAGCTCGACTCGGAAGATGGTTGTTTTAGATTACCCAGAGAAAAGGTGTTAAAATTCAGGATATCCCTTGAAACATGTATTCGTGCGACGAAAGTAAACTTGCATCAATTGCAACAAGTGGTGGGCCAGTTGAATTTTGCCCTGAGAGTAATGCCAATGGCCCGCCCCTTTTCCCGCTCGATTGCACAAGCCATGGTCGGCCTGAAGGAAGGACATCACCGCACGAGGCTCTTGGCAGAGGTTCGCCAGGACATGCGCATTTGGTTGGCATTTCTGGCGGATTTCAATGGTCGAATTGTCTGGAACAAACCGGCGGTGTCCTCCGAGGAGCTGGGGCTGTGGACAGATTCGGCGGGGAGTATAGGTTTTGGTGCCATATTTGGTACACAATGGTCGGCTCAAAAATGGCCGTCATGGTTGCACGAGTGCGGGCTGACGAGTAACATTGCTTTTCTTGAACTCTTCCCTATTTTGGTGGCCTTGAAAACATGGCCGGAGGGGTTTCGGGATCACTCTGTGGTGTTCTGGTCTGATAACATGACCGTGGTTGAGTGTATCAATAGTCAGGCAGCACGTTGCAAATGGATTCTGAGATTGCTCAAAGAAATTGTGTTATTGTGTATGCAGTTGAATGTGCTCTTTAGGGCAAGACATGTCCCGGGGGTACTGAACCAAGCGGCTGATGCGCTTTCTCGTTTTCGTATGCAGGCCTTCTGGGGTTTTCTGCCCACAGCGGACCCGGTGGCGGCACCCTTTCCCGAAGCTCTCTGGTCTCTCGGTGCCCCGAACTACAAAACCTCGTGGGAGAGATTTTAGCACCCAGGACAAGGAAGGCATATGAAGGGGCGTTCCGTTCCTATTGGTCCTTTTTGGGTTCTGCTGGGGGGGAGCTTTGGGGACAGGAAGAGCTTGTCGTAAAATTTTTGCTGTCTTTACATCAGGCAGGCAAATCAGTAGCTACGGCCCAGAGGCATCGGGCCGCCATTTTCTTTATGGCAAAGTCTCATGGGATCCAGGACCCGACAGCGTCTTTCGTGGTGCAAAAAGCGCTACGTGGGTGGCAACGCCTTGAGGGTCGCAGAGTAGATGAGAGGCACCCGATAGGTCTGGATAGGTTGGCCCTGTTATTATCCGTACTCCCTGCAACGTGTTCATCCCAGTACGAAACAGTGTTATTCCGAGCCGCATTTGCGCAAGCATTCCATGGGGCTATGCGGGTAAGCGAACTAGTGGCGAAGAACAAGCAGGATACGATGGGGGGACTGTGCCGAGAGCACATTCAGGTCAAGGTGGAGACGATGACTGTCTCGTTTGTCAGGTCCAAAACCGATCAGGGTGCGATTGGGGACTGCATAATCATTTAGAGGATTCCCGGGTCTTCCATGTGCCCTGTTGTTTGCGTAGAGGAATATTTAGCGCAGAGGGTGGCATCATGGGGGGGGGCCTTGTTGAGACACGCTGACGCCACCCCACTGACGAGGTTTCAGTTCCAGCGGGTGCTTGCGATGTCAATTTCGGCCGCGGGCTTGAACCCCGGTGAGTTCGGGACCCATTCCTTTCGGATAGGGGCTGCTACTGAGGCTACAGCCAGGGGTCTGAGTGTTGAAAAAGTAAAACGTTTGGGGCGTTGGTCTTCGAACTGTTACAAAAGGTATGTGCGGTTGCACATGTTGTGAAGCTGTAATGATGTACTCACGCTTCTTGTTTTTGTTTGGTTTACAGTTGCGCAAGCTTACGAGGCGGGGCGGACTGTGCAGTCGACCTGACACCTGGGAACCAGCGGTCAGACATCACCGGCTGTGAAAAAGGAGGTGTGGGTCGTGGGCCACTCATACGTGAGGCGTGCCGCGGACGTATTCAAAGCAGGTGACATGATTCACATGGCTGGGGAATACGGGTACAGGGTGACCTTCTACGGAAGGGGCGGGCTCTGTATTGACCAGTTTCAATCCTTTTTCGAGGTTTTGTTAGGGCGGACAAGGTCACCGCCGTCTATAATCATAGTCCATCTTGGGGGCAACGATTTGGTGGCCACTGGTAGACGACTTCTTCTTGAGGCAATGCTCTCCACGGTAAGTTGGTTGGCAAGAAGAGTTCCGGGGTGCACAATTGCATGGTCCCATATGATTCCACGGAAAGTGTGGCGGGGGGCTATTTCGGTTTCTGCTCTGAATCACTCAGTAAAGAAAGTAAATAACAAATTGGGTAGATTGTTTCGTTCAAGTACACTGCATTCTATTCCGCATGGTTGTATCAAGGGGGACAGTATGTATTTGGGGGATGGGGTCCATTTGTCCCGGGTGGGCAATGAGTTACTCATAGGTGACCTCATAGCTTGGCTAAAGAGTTTAAACCATGACCTTTAGGCAGGAGTTGTTGTGGGGGGTCCGGATAGCCGGTCAACTATCCGGCCTGTGGCGGTAAGGTCATGATCGGTGAGCAGTAATTGGAAGATCCCTATGGGGGGGCGTCACCCATTACGGATGGGAGCGCTCGGGGGAGGTGGCCATTGGCCCCTCAACGGGGAGGCGGTCCCTTCTAAGGATGGGCCGCCGGAAGGAAAGGAAAGGCGGTCAAGGCCCCTTCCTGGATAGGAGGGGCTACGGGCCCTCCTGGGGAATTTCCCGGGGCCAGGACATCTGCGACGGCAGATGGGGTAAGTTGTGTGGGGTTTGGGAGGGGGTTTACGCTACCTTTTAGACACCTCACACGAGTCCTCGGACGACCGTTAAATGGCGTCGAGTTCATTGGGGCCCCCATCAAGTCAAAGGGAAATTGGTAGATGCACTTGAGGTACGCCTCTGTGCGGTCGCCCCCCTCACAAGTGGGGGGGGGTATTTCTGGTTTAGGGATCTGACACCGGTTACGACCTTGCCGTTGGCCCTTAACGTTAGGATGTACAATTTCAAGTCAAATGTTTTGTAGGATGTTAGTTCGGCTAGGAGAACCTTTGTATTAGAGATCTGTTAAGGTTAGCCAAACATCGTAATGTGGAAATGAAATTGTACATAATATGAAACTGTTATTTTAATGTTTTAATTTTGTTTCATATTTTAATAAATACGTCCGGGAGGGTCACTCCCTCCCGCCTTCCAAAAGTTCAGAACCGTTTCCGGTTTCCCATCCTTGGGGTTTGTGTCGAGAGGGGGTGGCGGGTATCTCAGCCATATGGAAAGGGGCGACCATTCGGTCCCCCCGAACGTATGGTGGAGTACCCCGATCCCCCCGGGAGGCCATCTTGGGTGGGACGCGAGTCTCGGCTGGTATGCCCGAAGCGGCGTAGCCGGGGTGCGCCTTTTTCCCGCCCTGGAGTGGGTTGTCCTAGGCACTGACGCGGACGGCCACGCCCTCGGAGGCAGGCGGAGGCGGGTTTACGCCCGCCCGAAGACGGATAAAAGGAGCAGCAAGGCAAGAAAGCATCCTCTTGTTCCTGTGATCTGAAGCTGCACCTCCCCGCTGCACGTGAGCTCGAGACGGAACGAAGAGCCAATTTTGACCCACCCACCAGCCCCTGAAGACAGCAAGTTGTTTATAAATAAAGTTTGGACGTGGTAACCGTATTTCTTACAGGTTGTGATGATTGTTGTGATTATTTCGAGTATGCAATAAAGGAGAATGCTCATTTACAGTATGTTTGTTTTAAATAAAGTAATGTTGCACTAGTGTTGATCAGTTGATCAGTAACCATACGTAACTAGTTATGATTGCCTTCTTTGTTTTTCATTAGTAATTTTAGCCTTCTGTCGTATTTATTTTGGTCGGGCGGTAAGGTCATGATCGGTGAGCAGTAATTGGAAGATCCCTATGGGGGGGGCGTCACCCATTACGGATGGGAGCGCTCGGGGGAGGTGGCCATTGGCCCCTCAACGGGGAGGCGGTCCCTTCTAAGGATGGGCCGCCGGAAGGAAAGGAAAGGCGGTCAAGGCCGCTTCCTGGATAGGAGGGGCTACGGGCCCTCCTGGGGAATTTCCCGGGGCCAGGACATCTGCGACGGCAGATGGGGTAAGTTGTGTGGGGTTTGGGAGGGGGTTTACGCTACCTTTTAGACACCTCACACGAGTCCTCGGACGACCGTTAAATGGCGTCGAGTTCATTGGGGCCCCCGTCAAGTCAAAGGGAAATTGGTAGATGCACTTGAGGTACGCCTCTGTGCGGTCGCCCCCCTCACAAGTGGGGGGGGGTATTTCTGGTTTAGGGATCTGACACCGGTTACGACCTTGCCGTTGGCCCTTAACGTTAGGATGTACAATTTCAAGTCAAATGTTTTGTAGGATGTTAGTTCGGCTAGGAGAACCTTTGTATTAGAGATCTGTTAAGGTTAGCCAAACATCGTAATGTGGAAATGAAATTGTACATAATATGAAACTGTTATTTTAATGTTTTAATTTTGTTTCATATTTTAATAAATACGGCCGGGAGGGTCACTCCCTCCCGCCTTCCAAAAGTTCAGAACCGTTTCCGGTTTCCCATCCTTGGGGTTTGTGTCGAGAGGGGGTGGCGGGTATCTCAGCCATATGGGCCTGGTGCATGTGTTCTTTTTGATGCAGTTCTGGTTCATCTATCCTTTGACTAAATTAATTGCTGTTTCCATGGAATAATTCTAGCTAAGTCTTCATTATTTATCTAACTCATGCTGTATTATCTTTGGCAGTCTTTTTTCTTTATTTACAGAGGTGTATTATGATATGGCTCTTGGTGTGATGGGCATCTTTTCAGCATATCTGTGACTGTACTATCTGTGTGCACTGTTTTACATACTTTTGAAGAGCTTTATTATGATATGGTTCCTCATGGATAGCATGAAATTTTGTACATGCTATGAAATTCACTTGCTGAGTATGCTGTTGAAACATAAAAGCAACTGTCTCTGTGGGAAGTAGTAATCTCTTAAGTGAATGTTATGGTTTGTACAATGTGAGCCTCCCCTTCAGACGGTATATAGTTTGAATAGCAGGTTGTAGTGGTGAACTCAGAAAATGGATCCCTAAAAATCAATTATAAAGTTTATCAATAGTTGTGATATCCAGAAAATCTAAAAACAAATTTTACAGTAAGATGTCTTTTTACAGCAGTAATTATTTCATGAAAAAAATGATCAGTGTTAATGTCTAGGCTCGAAGTGTCAATTTGTTTTCAAACAAGAGGAAGGTGCTTTCTTAATATATATAGTTATTGAGTTAGAAAGTATAAAAATGTATGTAGTTTAAAAATTAGTAAAGGTACTTTTAAGTTATCTATTTATGAAAAAGATATAATTTAGTCTTTATATTTTTTAAAAGGATACAGAAGAAAGAAAAATAAATAGAAAAATGGAGAATTATTCAGAAAAAAAGTCAATTAAATTTTGAAATCGCAAATGATCGACTGGAGGAAATACTAGATGGAGTTTTTGAGGAGGGAAATAATACTGAAAATGAGGACTTTATGGATAAAACATTGGACAGTGCCTATTTAGAGATGGTGGAAGGGGAAGAGGAGAGTTCGGAGGATGAGGGTGATCAATCTGAAGAAGTACCCAATGAAATAATGCTTCAAGTTATTTCAGAATATGAACTTTTAAATTAATAAAATTATTTTGGATACGAAAGCATTCTTGAAGACAGTTTTCTTGTGCTATTTGTCGTTGATCTGCTTTATGAGAGTGACAATACATGGTCTTATGAAGTGTATAAGAGATTATAGTAAAAAAAAAATAAAAGCACTAGGATCACCGACAGTTCTTGAAAAACAGTGTACTGTTTGTATGCTTTAAAAATTAGAATGAGAAAATACGTCTCTAATGTTGACACAGCTATGGACTGTCATAAATTTAGAACCAAACATTCACTACAGGATTTCCTACTCTGTTCAGAGACTGTTTCTTTGTCTTTATTCTTCTTATAAAATGAACCTGTGGTTATAATTTGTATGTTATATGCTAGTAGCCAACTGTAATATTTGTTATACTTGTTCTTTACAGATTGTCATTTTCATCAGAAACATAAATTAGTATGCCGACCAGAAATGAAAAAAGAAAGCTGTATAAACGGACATACCATTTGAAGAGGAAAGAATTAGAAGAATTATCAAAACAACAAAGAACGGATAAAAAGAAGAGTGCTCCTGGTAAGAAAACCAAGGATTTCTTAAAAAGATTATGTCAAAGGAAAAATGCAAAGGATAATCTTGAAAAGGAAAAACAGTTATCACTATCTACAAGGAGTAATGCTAGAAAAAAGCAAAATGTTTCTCAAATCAGCAGAGAGGAAAATATGTACAGTAAAAGACGTACGAATCAGTTTACGGAAATCAGGAAGCTTATGTTTTATAACAGAGTAGTTTCGAATTTATTAAAAAAGGAAAAAAGTTTCTAAAAGAAAATCTGCTTTTTATAAGTAGAAAAAACATATAGAGGATGTTGTTGAGCGCGCATTTGAGACAAAAAGAAAATTATTTATTTTAGTCATTAATAGAATAAATACACTGAATAAGGCAATCAGAGTTTTAAAAGCTAAGTGTAAATGGAAGAGACACATAAATAAAAGTAATTTTTGTAAAGTGTTTTCTGGGAAATGGATGCATACTTCAACTTCTGAGCTATTTTTTAATGAAGAGAGTTACTTTCAAAGTAACGATTTGTTGCATGCAGTTGACACCAGTGGTCGAGCATATGAGGTGAAGGATGGTTCTGTTATTGAGAAAGAGAAAATAGTGGTTAGAAATGCAGAAGAGGTGATAGCTGGAGAAGTTTTAGAGGGACGTCCTAATGTTCCTGTTTACAGTTGGAATTGTAGTAGAATTTGCAGTGTACCACAGGATTCAATTGATTTCTTTCGCAATTTCTTACGTAAGTACACTAAGGAAAGTCTTTAAAAAAAATTGTAATGTTGCAAGAATTAGACCATTGCAGAGTGCAAGAAAAAATAGGTCTGCAAGGCCATTCTCTGGCTTGTCTTTCTAAAAAAATATGCCAGAGTGTGTTTCATCACTTCAGGATGTTAGCAGTGCATCATACAAAAATGAGAAAATTAGTGAGAAAGTTGTACTATGCAACAAGTCCAGCACTTAAACTTAAACAGTTAAATAGTGCACTTTTGCATGGATGTGAATTAGATGTTAAGAAGATTTTGGTAAATGGAAATTGAGGTAAGTTATTTTGGTCCAGATAAAGACAATGCAGAAACTGGTATAGTTATAGAAGGAAATGTGTTGGAAAATGTTGGAAATTTTAATACTGAACATTTTGAACAGGAATAACAAAGTTTAAGGTCATTGCAGGTGAAAAACCAAATTTTCCTTGTGTGTGTTGTCGATGCATTCATTACAAAAGACAAACTAGGTTAGTTGATTTATATTTAAAAAGTGAATATGAAAATATTGGTCAGTGGAAAGATTTTGCAACTTATTTGTTGGTAGAAAACTATTTTGATTTGGGTTTTGAGCAACGTATTTGTAAGTATTGTTATAATAAATTAAATGAAAATAGAATGCCTGCTAGAGCTGTACATAAAAATCTTGAGTTGATAAATATTCAATCGGAACTGATGGATTTAAATACTTATGAGACTATTCTGATTCAATGTGTACATCCTTTTCAGGCTATTGTTCGTATGGAGCCTAAGACTGGCAAATTAAATCCTTCAGATTTACAAAGAGGATTAAAGGATAGAGTTGTATATTTGCCACTTGATTTAAAAAAAAATGGAAACAATTGGTGTTGAAAATGTAGAAGAGGAACCAACCTCTAGTTATTCTAGTTAATGGTGTACCTACAAAGAGTAAGAAAATCTGGCAAGATTTAGTGGATGTTAGAAAAGTCAAAAAGGCAACGTTGTATTTAGTCAAAAACAATAAATACTTTAAAAATGTATACGTAGAAGAAGAAGAAGTAAGTGAAGAAGAGGACAATGATTTGTCTATTGGACAAAATGAAAAAGTTGAGTTATCTAGAAGTGAAGAAATTTATGAGCATTACAGTGTTCATCCACTGCATTCCAAAGAAGCAATAGGGAATGCTATTGAATTATTTCAGATGAAAAAAGCAAAAGGAAATCGTATTAGTGTATGGGAAGAAAGTTTGGAAGGTCGTTGTTTCCCACAGTTATTCCCTACAGGTGAAGGTACACGATATGATGATCGACCTATGCAGATTCCTGCATCTGAGTACCGGACAACAAGATTATATGCAGAAGATCAAAGGTTTTGCCAATGCATTCCATATTTGTTTCATCTTCTGTTTGAGAGTGACTTATCTGGTCTTTCTTATGCAGTAAACCATATCTTAAAAAGTGGAGTGCATCTGCAAAATGTTTCAGCAAAGGAATTTATGGATAAAGTGCAACAGAAAGATAGTGTTTTGGATTCACACCTAATTAATTTAATGGCTTGTCAGCGTGGGACTAATGAGTATTGGTACCGTCGTCATGGAGATTTGAAATGCATGCTTAGAAACTTAGGGAGCACCTACATAGTTTTTAACTCTGAGCTGTGCAGAGTATGCTTGGGAAGATTTACTTGAATTTCTTCGGGAGGCGAATGCAAACATGGAAAATATAAACTATAAGACACCTGGAGAACTGTGTTAGTTGGATCCGGTTAATGTTTGCAGATATTTTAATCATAGATTTGAAGCTATGATGTATTTTATTACAAACAAGATAAATCCACCTCTTGGTGAAGTACTGGATTTCTTTTAGAGAAAAGAATATCAAGCAAGAGGTGCTCCTCATATTCATATGCTGTTATGGATCAAGGATGCTCCTAAATTTGGAACAGACTCGGATGAGACTGTACTGTCTTTTATTGAACAATATGCCACTTGTGACATACCTCATAGTACAACTGATAAGGACTTAAGAGGAAAAGTGTTACGCTTTCAAAGTCATCGTTGTGGAAAATATTGTCGGCGAAAATTCAAATCAAAGACTAAATTCTACACCAAATATCGTTTTGGATTTGCACGATCGGTACTTTCAAAAGGAAGAGTCAACAATTTTATGTCATCTTTGCGACATACCATCACAAGAAGGTCACCTAAAAATAGGTACAATTTAAGAAGAGGTGAAGAGTCCAAATATATAAATGACTATAACCCAGTCATTTTGTCCATGTGGAATGCTAACATGGACATACAATATGTTGCAGACAACTCTATTGCTGTGGCTCGATATGTAACGTCTTACATCACGAAATCTGAAAAGACGGAACTGAATGAGATGTGGGAAGACATTTCTCATGAAAAGAGCCTAAGCAAGAAATTGTATACGTACAGTTTGAAGATGTTGTCTCATCGAGAAATTGGAGCATATGAATATTGTGATCGCTTGTCATCAGCAAGTCTTTATGCAAAATCAACAACTATCCTGTCGGTGAGTTTGGGTCTTGAAGAAACACAAAACCATGTTCTGAAACCTGTGCAAGAAATGTAATATTTAGCACAGAGAAAAACCAAACAGTACAGACATTCCGAAAACAAATATGTTGGATACATACTATCCAAATAGAAGTACTCTGCTTGAAAACATTTGTCTGTATGAAATACTTCAAAACTACAGTTTTAAAAGGAATATTACAGAGAATATTGACAAAGGTGTACACGCTGTAATTGGACATGAAGTAAAGGACACTTGATTAATC
Organism: Lissotriton vulgaris; assembly: GCF_964263255.1. Classification (NCBI taxonomy): domain Eukaryota; kingdom Metazoa; phylum Chordata; class Amphibia; order Caudata; family Salamandridae; genus Lissotriton; species Lissotriton vulgaris. Next base: position 565,753,139 of record NC_141695.1, read on the forward strand.
ACCAAAAACTGAGTTGCGAAACACCTGACAAAAGAGAATTTTACTATTTAGCTCTTTTTCAACTCTTTAAACCATGGTGTACAGAAGAGGAACTACTTGGTGACTTTGATAGTTATGAAGATTCATTTAACACATCTAAAAGTAGTATCGAATGTCCTGTTTTCAGTAATTATCTCCAAATGTTGAATGACAAAATAGAGCAAGAAGCAACAATTGCAGCAGAGATTGCTAGAGACAGTTCACAAGGTAGTCAAAGTTCGGCTTCATTAAGTCAAGATCCACTGGGACAACCAATTATCCAAAATGAAGCAGCCACTGCCATGGATGAGGTGGAAAGAGCAATGCAGCAAGGTCAAGAGGAAGTAATAAACTTAGAAGAATTGAAGAAGCAATTTAATCTTGAGCAAAGACAGATATATGATGAAGTGACAGAGCACATTGAGCATGGCTTTTGTCATGAGAAAAAACAATGCTCATGTATGTCATTTGAACCTATTCGACTATATGTAAGTGGAGAAGCTGGAACTGGTAAAAGTTTCCTAATTAAAGGAATTACTACACATCTACAGCAAAGAACTCAATCAACACTGTCTTGTGTTGTTACTGCAACAACTGGATTGGCAGCACATAATATTAAAGGTATTACTTTACATCGTTTACTGATGCTGCCAGTTGAACATGAAAATAAATTACAATATCACAAGCTATCTGGAGAAGCTTGTTTTGAAGTTTCTAGAGTCCTTAAAAAAATGAAACTTCTCATTATTGATGAGGTAAGCATGGTATCCAATTCAATGCTTGCTTTTGTGCATTTAAGAATGCAACAGATACTTAAGACAGAGTATGATGTGGTATTTGGAGGTAAACATGTCATAGTTTTTGGAGACCTACTGCAGCTAACTCCTGTGAAAGGACAACCTGTATTTGAAACTGTTACGCATGAAGAGACCAGAAACTGCCTGGGCAGTTTTGGAAATGTTAATATATGGTCTCATTTCAAATATACTGAACTGATTCAAAATATGCGACAGGCAAAGGATACTAAATATGGAAATATTCTTCAAGATATAAGGATTGGAAAACTAACTGAAGATGCGAAAGAAACTCTACGAACACGATTACTTTCCAAGCTGTTTCCTAATGAAGATAATGTACCTGAGAAAATATATAGTAAAGAGATAGCAGATAAGTCAGTCATATGCTTGATGCCAACTCTCAAAGAATGTTCGGTTTTCAATGAAAAAAATTTGAAGTTAGAAAATCATGAAATTAAGAAACTGGAAGCTAAAGATAGAATAGAGCATGAAGGTAGTACTATTGTTTTGTCTGAAAAGTTGAAGTTAAAATTGGATTCTCTTCAGAAATCTATATCTAAAACTGCTGGCTTAGAAAAAAATCTGTATGCATGTTTAAATTGTCGGATTATTTTACGGAAAAATCTACATGTAGAAAGAGGTTTGGTAAATGGAGCAATGGGTAATGTTGTTGGTTTTGTCAATTACTCAAATAGAGATGAGATTTGAATTTTTAAGAATCAAATTTGATGGAATTGAGGAAGTTCAGCAATTCAGTCGCTTTTCAACTCGTTTTTTGCTTGTGAAAGACTTATATGTCCGTCTGAAGCAATTTCCAATTTGTTTGGCATATGCAGTGACTATTCACAAATCTCAAGGTTTAAGGAAGATGTACTGTGCTTACTCAAGAAATTGCGAATTAGAGAAAAATGTTTAAGACATGTTTTTTTCAGGTATTTATATTATGTATAGAGATCTTGTACGGGTTTTTTAAACACAATCATTTAGATTGTGGGTTTTTTTCCCAGCTTTTACATGATGATTACTATTGAAATCACTGTTTATAGTGAAAATCAATATATTCTGAGGACAGCAAAAATAAACCATATAATATGTTGTTTAAGTTATTTTGTTACATTGGATTTAGAAATATGTATTATAACAGATTTTTTTATTGACTTCCACAGATATTACATTTATAAGGTAAGTACAACTTATAACATCCAAGAGTTTTATCTGCCTCTCTCTTATCTTTATTCCTTTCTTCCCCTTCCTTTGTCAGTACTGTTCAGTCACGCTTATTCCGTTTAACTCATCCACATTTTGCATTGTTTAATTTTCTCTCCAGCTTCTCTAACATCTTTTCTGTCACTATTTTATTTAGTCTATCTATCTCTTCAGTTTGTTTCTTCCGTTGTCTCATGGTGACTCACCTTTATTGACCTTGTATCATCTTTGTTTCTAGAATCTTAATTTGTTTGTCTTACCGTACCTTAATATTTGTTCTTTTACTCTGCTTTCATTAATTATGCTCAATTCATAAACTTAAATCTAAAGGGCCTCATTTATGAAAGCCTTGCGCCACCGATGCGCCACTTTTTCCGATGTTAAAAGTGACTCATGGGCAGCACAAGGCCTTTATAAATAAGGCCCATATTTTACTTCCCTTACGCTACTTCATTTCTATTTATCTGTCTCTTACAGTCCTTGTCTATTTCTACTCCGTTCATCTTCTGTTACTCACCCTTTTTCACTCTGTTTCTCTTACTGTTTTTCCTTTATTTTATCTATCTCCTTAAGACATTCCTGTACTCTCAGTCTGTTTCTTTAAGAGACTGTTTATTTCGTGTACTATCACTGATCATACTCTCATTTTCTCTCTCACTTTACTTTCGTTTAGACAGTCATTCCTTCAGTGCTATTATCTCTTTCAATTAAATATCTTACTCATTGATTTATATACTACACATTCTGTCTCTGTCTCTTACTCTCCCTCAGTCTTTTTTGCTTTCACTTTCTGCTTCATTCACTCCTACTTTGTTTTGTTTTATGAAATGCACATTATAACCTTATTTTTACTTTTCTTCTACAGATACTATGTTTTTTAAAGAAATTTAGTTTTACTTTGTTACTATTTCTTAGGTAAGTATAAAAAATAAAGACATTTTTCCATCACTGTGTTATTTCTTTGTCTATCCTGGTCATACCAGTGTCATGTTTTATGTGAGCACTTCCACGCAGGATTGGGTGCACTGTCATAAGGAGCGCCTTAAAAGTGATTTCATGAAATCAGCGACATTTCACTGAGTCAGTTCACTAACGCTGATATATGAAAACATTGGAGGTAAATGATGTTAAATGTTAAATGGTGTTTTTTCCAGGGCTTTAAGAGGTGTTAAAAAAATGGGGGGTCTCTTCAAAGGGATTGTTGGATGTAATTCAGAGGGCAGTTTAAAACACGTAGGCTAAAAATCTGCGCTAAGCATAGTGTTGCGCCCGACTGGTGTTATGTTGTTTCTGTCATTCTATGCAGATATATAATATAGTATATGTATTTTCTCACGAAAAAGAAGCCATGACTATTGGCTTTGTCAATGGTTGCTAATTTTTTAAAATAAAAAAGCAGCAACCATGGCATTGTTGAATATAATATTGTAAATACTTATATTCAAGAATGATGAGAGAGTAAAAGAACATTAACCTGATCTTTTAAACTTATTTCACAGGCTTCTTTAAAGGAAGTGTTCTATATCATTGTAGCGTGGGCGTTTTACTTTTTTTATACCTAACACAATCCCTTCTGTACGCTGTAGCAGGAGGAGCACTACATACTTGAACATCCTTGAGTGCCCTATTTTCATTCAGCAAGTGGCAATGAGCCCGATACAGAACTTCAATGGGAGGGAGGGGCTGCTCCTGTGCTTCTGGAGGAGTGCGAGGACGCTCAAGCAGTGGGAGTGAGGCCTCTCAGACGGGAGCAGCGCTGCTCCTTGTGATGGCCACAATTACAGATAACAGGGTAGGGATGTCCGTGGAATTTGGTAGGGCTTTGCTTAAAACTCATCTATACACTGCTTAGATCCTGGGTTTTGTCTGCTGTTCCAAGGACAGCTTCAGCGCGGGGACACGCCGTGATGGTGTTACTGAGCGCTCTACAAGCTCTATATTATTATTATTATTATTATTATTTACGGACGGTTAGTCTCTCTAGAGTGTGCGCGGCGCCCCTGGCACCTCATTAGGGTGCACAGGGGAGCCGCGGGGCACAGTTTGAGAATCAGAGACTTAGGAGATAAACCTACATAATAGCAAGGCTCGTAAGTGATAAAAATCGCCGCTGCTCGGAGTTTAAAATATCAACGCTATCGGCGGAATTTTCCGCGGTGTTAGAGCGTTAATATCAATGGGAACACATATGTGATAGTAAATCCTGTAACAGTCGGCGGTACTTAACATTACCGCGTGAAAACAAGCGTTGTTTTCACGCAGTAATGTGTGCCTTGTAATTAGGGGACGGGTGGATTCAGTTTTATTTTCCACACCCCCATGTTAACGCTGCCGAATGCTTGATTAGAGCAGGCTTTAGCAGTCCTACGATAAACAAGTTTATTCCACCTCTTTTTCTCGCAACGCCTCTTTTTGTGATAGGGTGTTTTCCCCTCCAACCACATTTTGCATGTGCTTTGACGTACGCCCACTTTGCATGTCATTAACTTACTGTGCAAAAAACACAGTTGATGGACAGAATGCAGAACAATGTCTTACATTCACCCCAGTACAAAGATCTGGGCCTAAATCCATTGTTTTTTTGCACTCCACACCACCCTAGGTCAGACAATGGCTATATGCAAATCAGCCTTGACCCTCTGCCTCATGGGAACAGTCTAGCCCGAACTACCAAGCCATGTCTATCCTAGACCGGAATCAAGCATCCAAGGACCGGTTTCTGGCTATCAGCCTTCTTCAGCCTGGATAGATTGACTCCAGTGATGTGGAGAGCCTGGGACTCACGTCAGAGCATACCCAGCCCACTCGGGGTGAATATTGCAAAAAACACAGTTGATGGACAGAATGCAGAACAATGTCATACATTCACACCAGTACAAGGATCTGGGCTTAAATCCATCGTTTTTTTGCACTCCACACCACCCTGGGTTAGACACTGGCTATTTGCAAATCAGCTCTGACCCTGTGCCTCATGGGACAGTCCAGTCCGAACTACCAAGCCATGTCTTTCCCAGACCGGAATCAAGCATCCAAGGACCGGTTTCTGGCTATCAGCCTTCATCAGCCTAGATATCTTGACTCCAGTGGTGTGGAGAGCCTGGGACTCACGTCTGAGTATACCCAGCCCTCTGGATCTGATCCTAAGCGGTCGCTCCCCCCACGCTCCCTGGCCACAGAATCTGCTTGCAATCCTCGTTTTGAAGCGCCTCTGCCGAATTCACTGTGGTATCGTAGGCATTTAAACATAGCACTCTGATTGTGATTGAAATAGACATTTATCATAGCGCATTGATTGAAATATAGCGCTGAACCTCACATGATAATTTGCATTTAAGCGCAACTTTGTCTGTTTGAATTGTAGCTGCTGCCGCCATTTGCATACTGTATTTTCGTGCTGCTTTCACTGTGTGCATTACTTTGAGGAATTAAGCCTTGTAGTAACCGAAGTCTGACCCCGTTTCACTTTCCATTCTCCATTTTGTCATCTGGTTTGTTGTGTATTCCCTTGGCCCGCCTACCCTCCCCGCTACCGCCTCCCAGCTGCCCCTCCCACCTACGAATACAGTGCTCACCTCCTCCATCTCGCAGCTGTAACTTTGTCTGTTTGAATTGAAGCTGCTGTCGCCTTTTACATACTGTATTTTCGTGCTGCTTTCACTGTGTGCATTACTTTGAGGAATTAAGCCTTGTAGTAACTAAAGTCTGACCCTGTTTCACTTTCCATTCTCCATTTTGTCATCTGGTTTGTTGTGTATTCCCTTGGCCCGCCTACCCTCCCCGCTACCACCTCCCAGCTGCCACTCCCATGCTCCGCCCCTCTCCACTCTCCATTTTAGACAAATGAACCTCAGCGCAGCCGTCACGCGCAGCGGTCGCGCCGAAGGTGCGCGAAAGGTAAGCCTGTCTACGCCCGTCCGCGCCAGAACCCCTGTTCCCCGCAATTCCAAACCCCCCGCATTACATATGATGCTACCACCCTCACAGCCCTTAACCCAGGCCGACCACCAAACTGCTACCAAGCCGCACCTGGACATACCCATGGACCTTTCACCCGTAATTCATGCAAGTTTGCCTGCATTAGAACCCTCACCAAACCCACCACTTCCAAACATACTCCTGACACCAACCAGCTGAAATGTATCCTTCTTAACACCCGCTAGGTCCACAGTCATGCCGTCCAATTCTGGGACCTACTCGACCCCACAGACCCGGACGTCGCCTTCCTCACAGAAACGTGGATGAACGCCTCTTCAGCTCCAGACATCACCATAGCCATCCCGGACAGGTACAAGATCATCCGAAAATACCGCACAAACCATAAAGGAGGAGGCATCGCCATAGTCCATAAGAACACCATCCGTGTCTCAACCAGCTCAGACGACAACTTCACTATCGCCGAACATCTTCACTTCCAGATCCACACCGACCCCAAGACCACACCCAGAGGCACCCTCCTCTACAGGCCACCAGGACCCTGTACACAATTCAGTGAAGACATCACTGACTTCATCAGCCCACATGCCCTCCCCTCAGAGGACTACATCCTACTGGGAGACCTCAATTTCCACCTGGAAAAGAGCAACGACAGCAACACCACCACCCTTCTAGACAATCTCGCCAACCTTGGACTCAAACAACTTGTAAACACCCCCACCCACTACGCAGGACACACTCTCGACCCTATCTTCACCTCCAGCAAGCACATCTCCTTTAATCACACCACAGCTCTCCCTTGGACGGACCACAGCTGCGTCTACTTTGAATACAGAAAAACCACAATCCACAACCACCCTCAACCAACACTGTGAAGAAACTGGAACAAAATCACCATCGACCAGATCTCCACATCGCTTCTTCAAAACCCCCCTGCCTATTCGTCGAACCCTAACCAAGCAGCCATCAACCTCACACAATGGCTAACCCACAGCGCCGACAACCTAGCACCCTTGAAAAAACGTCAAATCAAACTAGGCAGCAAAAATGCCCCCTGGTTCAACGATAACCTTAAGAAATCAAAGAAACTCTGTCGTTCCCTAGAGAAAGCCTGGAAAAAAGAGCCAAACATTAGGACCAGAGACGCCTTCAAAAACACTACCTGTAAACACCACCAACTCATCTGACCAGCCAAGAAATCCGCATTCAAAGACCGACTAGACAACAACTCCCACAACAGCAAGGAACTATTCAACATCGTCAAAGAGTTTACCAACCCCACTGCCAACTCCAACGACATCACTCCCTCTCAAACCCTTTGTGACTCCCTAGCTTCATTCTTCCACAACAAAATCGCCAACATTCACAACAGCTTCGACAACCATCCCGGAGACCAACCTACCCAACCTACCTCCGAACCTAAACCCCCCTGAACATCCTTTACGACTGGAACCCAATCTCCACTGAGGACACCATTCGCCTGATGAACTCCATCCACTCAGGATCCCCCACAGACCCATGTCCCCACTACATCTTCAACAAAGCAGACTCCATCATCGCATCCCACCTCCGAGACGTCATCAACTGCTCCCTCAACTCTGCCACATTCCCGGAAAGCTGGAAACACGCCGAACTCAGCGCCCTTCTGAAAAAACCCACAGCAGACCCCACCAAACTAAAAAACTACCGTCCCATCTCACTACTACCATTCCCGGCCAAAGTCATTGAGAAAGCCGTCAACAACCAGCTCGCCGCGTTCCTCGAAACCAATAAATCCCTCGACTCCTCACAGTCCAGCTTCCGAGCCAAACATAGCACCGAAACTGCCCTCATCGCAGCAACTGACGACATTCGAACACTACTGGACAACGGAGACACAGTCGCCCTCATCCTCCTTGACCTGTCCGCTGCCTTCGACACAGTTTGTCATAGCACCCTTATACAACGTCTCAACAACATCGGAATTCAAGGAAAAGCACATGACTGGTATCACCTCGTTCCTTACCGGAAGAACTCAGAGAGTCCGCCTTCCCCCGTTTAATTCAGAGGACCGAAGTCATCTGCGGCGTGCCACAAGGATCATCACTCAGTCCCACACTCTTCAACGTATCTATGAGCCCCCTCGCGGCCATCGCACGCCATCACAACCTTAACATCATCTCCTACGCCGATGACACTCAACTGATCCTTTCACTCACCAAAGACCCAAACACCGCCAAAACTAACCTACATGAAGAGATGCAAGAAGTAGCCGAATGGATGAAGCACAGCCGTCTAAAACTGAACTCGGACAAGACAGAAGTCCTCATCTTAGGTACTTCCCCTTCCGCCTGGGATGACTCTTGGTGGCCAGCGGCCCTAGGAAAAGCACCCATCCCAACAGACCATGCACGGAACTTGGGCGTCATCCTGGACTCCTCTCTCTCGATGACCAGACAAGTCAACGCAGTTTCATCATCATGCTTCAACATTCTGCGCATGCTCAAAAAAACATTTCGCTGGATCCCCACCGATACTAGAAAAACAGTAGCCCACGCACTGGTTACAAGCCTCCTGGACTACGGAAACACCCTGTACGCCGGTACCACCGCAAAACTTCAGAAAAAACTCCAACGCATCCAAAACGCCTCAGCCAGACTCATACTAGACATCCCGCGCAAAGATCACATCTCCGGTCACCTGAAAGACCTCCACTGGCTTCCCGTCAATAAAAGGATAACGTTCCGCCTCCTCACCTACGTAAACAAAGCCCTCTACGAACTTGGAACCAAATGCCTCAACACGCGACTATCCTTCTACACTCCCCCCCGCCAGCTTCGTTCTTCCAACCAAGCCCTTGCTGCTGTTCCACGCATCAACAAAACCACCATGGGGGGAAGATCCTTCTCCTACCTAGCGGCTAAGACCTGGAACTCCATTCCCATTCACCTCCGTCTTACTCAAAACCACCTAGCCTTCAGAAAACAGCTTAAAACATGGATATTCGACAAGTAATCCTCCACCCTTCCTCAAGCGCCTTGAGACCCTCTGGGTATGTAGTGCGCTATATAAATTATCTGACTTGACTTTTGTTGACTATCTAGGCTGATGAAGGCTGATAGCCAGAAACCAGTCTTTAGATGCTTGATTCCGGTCTGGGAAAGACATGGCTTGGTAGCTCGGACTGGACTGTTCCCATGAGGTACAGGGTCAGAGCTGATTTGCATATAGCCAGTGTCTAACCCAGGGTGGTGTGGAGTGCAAAAAAACGATGGATTTAGGCCCAGATCCTTGTACAGGGGTGAATGTATGACATTGTTCTACATTCTGTCCATCAACTGTGTTTTTTGCAATTTTCACCTGAGTGGGCTGGGTATACTCAGACGTGAGTCCCAGGCTCTCCACACCACTGGAGTCAAGCTATCTAGGCTGATGAAGGCTGATAGCCAGAAACCGGTCCTTGGATGCTTGATTCCGGTCTGGGAAAGACATGGCTTGGTAGTTCGGACTGGACTGTTCCCATGAGGCACAGGGTCAGAGCTGATTTGCATATAGCCAGTGTCTAACCCAGGGTGGTGTGGAGTGCAAAAAAACGATGGATTTAGGCCCAGATCCTTGTACTGGGGTGAATGCATGACATTGTTCTACATTCTGTCCATCAACTGTGTTTTTTGCAATTTTCACCCCGAGTGGGCTGGGTATACTCAGAAGTGAGTCCCAGGCTCTCCACATCACTGGAGTCTAGCTATCTAGGCTGATGAAGGCTGATAGCCAGAAACCGGTCCTTGGATGATTGATTCTGGTCTGGGAAAGACATGACTTGGTAGTTCGGACTGGACTGTTCCCATGAGGCACAGGGTCAGAGCTGATTTGCATATACCCAGTGTCTAACCCAGGGTGGTGTGGAGTGCAAAAAAACGATGGATTTAGGCCCAGATCCTTGTACTGGGGTGAATGTATGACATTGTTCTACATTCCGTCCATCAACTGTGCTTTTTGCAATTTTCACTCCGAGTGGGCTGGGTATACTCAGACGTGAGTCCCAGGCTCTCCACACCACTGGAGTCAAGCTATCTAGGCTGATGAAAGCTGATAGCCAGAAACTGGTCCTTGGATGCTTGATTCCGGTCTGGGAAAGATATGGCTTGGCAGTTCGGACTGGACTGTTCCCATGAGGCACAGGGTCAGAGCTGATTTGCATATAGCCAATGTCTAACCCAGGGTGGTGTGGAGTGCAAAAAAACGATGGATTTAGGGCCAGATCCTTGTACTGGGGTGAATGTATGACATTGTTCTACATTCTGTCCATCAACTGTGTTTTTTGCAATTTTCACCCGAGTGGGCTGGGTATACTCAGACGTGAGTCCCAGGCTCTCCACACCACTGGAGTCAAGCTATCTAGGCTGATGAAGGTTGATAGCCAGAAACCGGTCCTTGGATGCTTGATTCCGGTCTGGGAAAGACATGGCTTGGTAGTTCGGACTGGACTGTTCCCATGAGGTACAGGGTCAGAGCTGATTTGCATATAGCCAGTGTCTAACCAGGGTGGTGTGAAGTGCAAAAAAACAATGGATTTAGGCCCCGATCCTTGTACTGGGGTGAATGTATGACATTGTTCTACATTCTGTCCATCAACTGTGTTTTTTGCAATTTTCACCCGAGTGGGCTGGGTATACTCAGACGTGAGTCCCAGGCTCTCTACACCACTGGAGTCAAGCTATCTAGGATGATGAACGCTGATAGCCAGAAACCGGTCCTTGGATGCTTGATTCCGGTCTGGGAAAGACATGGCTTGGTAGTTCGGACTGGACTGTTTCCATGAGGCACAGGGTCAGAGCTGATTTACATATAGCCAGTGTCTAACCCAGGGTGGAGTGGAGTGCAAAAAACGATGGATTTAGGCCCAGATCCTTGTACTGGGGTGAATGTATGACATTGTTCTACATTCTGCCCATCAATCGTGTTTTTTGCAATTTTCACCCCGAGTGGGCTGGGTATACTCAGACGTGAGTCCCAGGCTCTCCACACCACTGGAGTCAAGCTATCTAGGCTGATGAAGGCTGATAGCCAGAAACCGGTCCTTGGATGCTTGATTCCGGTCTGGGAAAGACATGGCTTGGTAGTTCGGACTAGACTGTTCCCATGAGACACAGGGTCGGAGCTGATTTGCATATAGCCAGTGTCTAACCCAGGGTGGTGTGGAGTGCAAAAAAACGATGGATTTAGGCCCAGATCCTTGTACTGGGGTGAATGCATGACATTGTTCTACATTCTGTCCATCAACTGTGTTTTTTGCAATTTTCACCCCGAGTGGGCTGGGTATACTCAGAAGTGAGTCCCAGGCTCTCCACACCACTGGAGTCAAGCTATCTAGGCTGATGAAGGCTAATAGCCAGAAACCGGTCCTTGGATGCTTGATTCCGGTCTGGGAAAGACATGGCTTGGTACTTCGGACTGGACTGTTCCCATGAGGCACAGGTTCACAGCTGATTTGCATATAGCCAGTGTCTAACCCAGGGTGGTTTGGAGTGCAAACAAACGATGGATTTAGGCCCAGATCCTTGTACTGGGGTGAATGTATGACATTGTTCTACATTCTGTCCATCAACTGTGTTTTTTCAATGTTCACCCCGAGTGGGCTGGGTAAACTCAGACGTGAGTCCCAGGCTCTCCACACCACTGGAGTCAAGCTATCTAGGCTGATGAAGGCTGATAGCCAGAAACTGGTCCTTGGATGCTTGATTCCGGTCTGGGAAAGACATGGCTTGGTAGTTCGGACTGGACTGTTCCCATGAGGCAGAGGGTCAGAGCTGATTTGCATATAGCCAGTGTCTAACCCAGGGTGGTGTGGAGTGCAAAAAAACAATGGATTTAGGCCCAGATCCTTGTACTGGGGTGAATGTATGACATTGTTCTACATTCTGTCCATCAACTGTGTTTTTTGCAATTTTCACCCCGAGTGGGCTGGGTATACTCAGACGTGAGTCCCAGGCTCTCCACACCACTGGAGTTAAGCTATCTAGGCTGATGAAGGCTGATAGCCAGAAACCGGTCCTTGGATGCTTGATTCCGGTCTGGGAAAGACATGGCTTGGTAGTTCGGACTGGACGGTTCCCATGAGGCACAGGGTCAGAGCTGATTTGCATATAGCCAGTGTCTAACCCAGGGTGGTGTGGAGTGCAAAACAACGATGGATTTAGGCTAAGCATGGGCGGAAAATCCGTTCCGCTCGCGGATTTTGCGGATTTTCGGGAAATTTGCAATCCGCGAGATTCGCGAATCTCCCGCAAAATCCGCAAATCCGCGAGCAGCGGATTTTGCTCGCACTGCTCGCACTGTTCGCGTGAGTTCGCGCCCCGCGAATAAGTGCAAAATTGCAGAAATACGATTTTAGCAAAACTGAAAGTAACTACTTACCAGGTTCAAAAGTTCAGGCTCATCATTAGTAGCCATTTCCTGTAGTGCTTCCTGAGGGGCCCCTCCAGAGTTCAGTTGCCAGTTGAAACTATTATGTGACCCTGCTCTGAACCTCAGAATAGTTACACATATGCCACAAAGGTCCTGAATTACAGCTAAGGGAGACAAGCAGGAGCCAGGCTGGAAGTTAAAATCCATTAATCAGCCCCTAATTCATTATTGTCAGTTGGGGCAGGGCAGGTGTTGTAACTAATTTTGCAACAATGAAAGCACTTAGCAAGTGCAAAAGATCACTAATCAGGGCGCACTAAGGAAGCAGGTGCCAGCTAAAAAAATATTCTGTGACACATTAATCAGCCCCAAATTAATTCAGGTCACTTGAGGCAGGGAAGGTGTGCTTTGCTTTGCCGAAAATAATGTACACTGGACAACCAGAGGGTGTGGTGATGAAACAGAGGGTGGCATGGGTGGGCCAGAGGGTGGCATGAGTAGTCAGAGAGTGGCAGTGGTGACAGAGAGTGGCAGTGATGAAGAAGAGTGTTCCAAACAGGCTGGACACGTAGAAACAACAAGTTCGCAAAACTTGCGACCCGACAGGTAAGTTCGCAAATTGCGAAATTGTAAAAACCCTCGCGAACTGGCAGTAACACGGGCGAACACAAAAAAAAAAATCCGCAAATTCGCGGGAATTCGCGGATTTTGCGGATTGCGAATCCGCAAATCCGCAAAATTCGCGGATTGCCAATCCGCAAAATCCGCTCATGCTTAATTTAGGCCCAGATCCTTGTACTGGGGTGAATGTATGACATTGTTCTACATTCTGTCCATCAACTGTGTTTTTTGCAATTTTCACCCCGAGTGGGCTGGGTATACTCAGACGTGAGTCCCAGGCTCTCCACACCACTTGAGTCAAGCTATCTAGGCTGATGAAGGCTGATAGCCAGAAACCGGTCCTTGGATGCTTGATTCCGGTCTGGGAAAGACATGGCTTGGTAGTTCGGAATGGACTGTTCCCATGAGACACAGGGTCAGAGCTGATTTGCATATAGCCAGTGTCTAACCAGGGTGGTGTGAAGTGCAAATAAACGATGGATTTAGGCCCCGATCCTTGTACTGGGGTGAATGTATGACATTGTTCTACATTCTGTCCATCAACTGTGTTTTTTGCAATTTTCACCCGAGTGGGCTGGGTATACTCAGACGTGAGTCCCAGGCTCTCTACACCACTGGAGTCAAGCTATCTAGGATGATGAACGCTGATAGCCAGAAACCGGTCCTTGGATGCTTGATTCCGGTCTGGGAAAGACATGGCTTGGTAGTTCGGACTGGACTGTTTCCATGAGGCACAGGGTCAGAGCTGATTTGCATATAGCCAGTGTCTAACCCAGGGTGGAGTGGAGTGCAAAAAACGATGGATTTAGGCCCAGATCCTTGTACTGGGGTGAATGTATGACATTGTTCTACATTCTGCCCATCAACTGTGTTTTTTGCAATTTTCACCCCGAGTGGGCTGGGTATACTCAGACGTGAGTCCCAGGCTCTCCACACCACTGGAGTCAAGCTATCTAGGCTGATGAAGGCTGATAGCCAGAAACCGGTCCTTGGATGCTTGATTCTGGTCTGGGAAAGACATGGCTTGGTAGTTCGGACTAGACTGTTCCCATGAGGCACAGGGTCAGAGCTGATTTGCATATAGCCAGTGTCTAACCCAGGGTGGTGTGGAGTGCAAAAAACGATGGATTTAGGCCCAGATCCTTGTACTGGGGTGAATGTATGACATTGTTCTACATTCTGCCCATCAACTGCGTTTTTTGCAATTTTCGACCCCAGTGGGCTGGGTATACTCAGACGTGAGTCCCAGGCTCTCCACACCACTGGAGTCAAGCTATCTAGGCTGATGAAGGCTGATAGCCAGAAACTGGTCCTTGGATGCTTGATTCCGGTCTGGGAAAGACATGGCTTGGTAGTTCGGACTAGACTGTTCCCATGAGGCACAGGGTCAGAGCTGATTTGCATATAGCCAGTGTCTAACCCAGGGTGGTGTGGAGTGCAAAAAAACGATGGATTTAGGCCCAGATCCTTGTACTGGGGTGAATGCATGACATTGTTCTACATTCTGTCCATCAACTGTGTTTTTTGCAATTTTCACCCCGAGTGGGCTGGGTATACTCAGAAGTGAGTCCCAGGCTCTCCACACCACTGGAGTCAAGCTATCTAGGCTGATGAAGGCTGATAGCCAGAAACCGGTCCTTGGATGCTTGATTCCGGTCTGGGAAAGACATGGCTTGGTACTTCGGACTGGACTGTTCCCATGAGGCACAGGGTCACAGCTGATTTGCATATAGCCAGTGTCTAACTCAGGGTGGTGTGGAGTGCAAACAAACGATGGATTTAGGCCCAGATCCTTGTACTGGGGTGAATGTATGACATTGTTCTACATTCTGTCCATCAACTGTGTTTTTTGCAATTTTCACCCCGAGTGGGCTGGGTAAACTCAGACGTGAGTCCCAGGCTCTCCACACCACTGGAGTCAAGCTATCTAGGCTGATGAAGGCTGATAGCCAGAAACTGGTCCTTGGATGCTTGATTCCGGTCTGGGAAAGACATGGCTTGGTAGTTCGGACTGGACTGGTCCCATGAGACAGAGGGTCAGAGCTGATTTGCATATAGCCAGTGTCTAACCCAGGGTGGTGTGGAGTGCAAAAAAACGATGGATTTAGGCCCAGATCCTTGTACTGGGGTGAATGTATGACATTGTTCTACATTCTGTCCATCAACTGTGTTTTTTCAATGTTCACCCCGAGTGGGCTGGGTAAACTCAGACGTGAGTCCCAGGCTCTCCACACCACTGGAGTCAAGCTATCTAGGCTGATGAAGGCTGATAGCCAGAAACTGGTCCTTGGATGCTTGATTCCGGTCTGGGAAAGACATGGCTTGGTAGTTCGGACTGGACTGTTCCCATGAGGCAGAGGGTCAGAGCTGATTTGCATATAGCCAGTGTCTAACCCAGGGTGGTGTGGAGTGCAAAAAAACAATGGATTTAGGCCCAGATCCTTGTACTGGGGTGAATGTATGACATTGTTCTACATTCTGTCCATCAACTGTGTTTTTTGCAATTTTCACCCCGAGTGGGCTGGGTATACTCAGACGTGAGTCCCAGGCTCTCCACACCACTGGAGTCAAGCTATCTAGGCTGATGAAGGCTGATAGCCAGAAACCGGTCCTTGGATGCTTGATTCCGGTCTGGGAAAGACATGGCTTGGTAGTTCGGACTGGACGGTTCCCATGAGGCACAGGGTCAGAGCTGATTTGCATATAGCCAGTGTCTAACCCAGGGTGGTGTGGAGTGCAAAACAACGATGGATTTAGGCTAAGCATGGGCGGAAAATCCGTTCCGCTCGCGGATTTTGCGGATTTTCGGGAAATTTGCAATCCGCGAGATTCGCGAATCTCCCGCAAAATCCGCAAATCCGCGAGCAGCGGATTTTGCTCGCACTGCTCGCACTGTTTGCGTGAGTTCGCGCCCCGCGAATAAGTGCAAAATTGCAGAAATACGATTTTAGCAAAACTGAAAGTAACTACTTACCAGGTTCAAAAGTTCAGGCTCATCATTAGTAGCCATTTCCTGTAGTGCTTCCTGAGGGGCCCCTCCAGAGTTCAGTTGCCAGTTGAAACTATTATGTGACCCTGCTCTGAACCTCAGAATAGTTACACATATGCCACAAAGGTCCTGAATTACAGCTAAGGGAGACAAGCAGGAGCCAGGCTGGAAGTTAAAATCCATTAATCAGCCCCTAATTCATTATTGTCAGTTGGGGCAGGGCAGGTGTTGTAACTAATTTTGCAACAATGAAAGCACTTAGCAAGTGCAAAAGATCACTAATCAGGGCGCACTAAGGAAGCAGGTGCCAGCTAAAAAAATATTCTGTGACACATTAATCAGCCCCAAATTAATTCAGGTCACTTGAGGCAGGGAAGGTGTGCTTTGCTTTGCCGAAAATAATGTACACTGGACAACCAGAGGGTGTGGTGATGAAACAGAGGGTGGCATGGGTGGGCCAGAGGGTGGCATGAGTAGTCAGAGAGTGGCAGTGGTGACAGAGAGTGGCAGTGATGAAGAAGAGTGTCCCAAACAGGCTGGACACGTAGAAACAACAAGTTCGCAAAACTTGCGACCCGACAGGTAAGTTCGCAAATTGCGAAATTGTAAAAACCCTCGCGAACTGGCAGTAACACGGGCGAACACAAAAAAAAAAATCCGCAAATTCGCGGGAATTCGCGGATTTTGCGGATTGCGAATCCGCAAATCCGCAAAATTCGCGGATTGCCAATCCGCAAAATCCGCTCATGCTTAATTTAGGCCCAGATCCTTGTACTGTGGTGAATGTATGACATTGTTCTACATTCTGTCCATCAACTGTGTTTTTTGCAATTTTCACCCCGAGTGGGCTGGGTATACTCAGACGTGAGTCCCAGGCTCTCCACACCACTTGAGTCAAGCTATCTAGGCTGATGAAGGCTGATAGCCAGAAACCGGTCCTTGGATGCTTGATTCCGGTCTGGGAAAGACATGGCTTGGTAGTTCGGAATGGACTGTTCCCATGAGACACAGGGTCAGAGCTGATTTGCATATAGCCAGTGTCTAACCAGGGTGGTGTGAAGTGCAAATAAACGATGGATTTAGGCCCCGATCCTTGTACTGGGGTGAATGTATGACATTGTTCTACATTCTGTCCATCAACTGTGTTTTTTGCAATTTTCACCCGAGTGGGCTGGGTATACTCAGACGTGAGTCCCAGGCTCTCTACACCACTGGAGTCAAGCTATCTAGGATGATGAACGCTGATAGCCAGAAACCGGTCCTTGGATGCTTGATTCCGGTCTGGGAAAGACATGGCTTGGTAGTTCGGACTGGACTGTTTCCATGAGGCACAGGGTCAGAGCTGATTTGCATATAGCCAGTGTCTAACCCAGGGTGGAGTGGAGTGCAAAAAACGATGGATTTAGGCCCAGATCCTTGTACTGGGGTGAATGTATGACATTGTTCTACATTCTGCCCATCAACTGTGTTTTTTGCAATTTTCACCCCGAGTGGGCTGGGTATACTCAGACGTGAGTCCCAGGCTCTCCACACCACTGGAGTCAAGCTATCTAGGCTGATGAAGGCTGATAGCCAGAAACCGGTCCTTGGATGCTTGATTCTGGTCTGGGAAAGACATGGCTTGGTAGTTCGGACTAGACTGTTCCCATGAGGCACAGGGTCAGAGCTGATTTGCATATAGCCAGTGTCTAACCCAGGGTGGTGTGGAGTGCAAAAAACGATGGATTTAGGCCCAGATCCTTGTACTGGGGTGAATGTATGACATTGTTCTACATTCTGCCCATCAACTGCGTTTTTTGCAATTTTCGACCCCAGTGGGCTGGGTATACTCAGACGTGAGTCCCAGGCTCTCCACACCACTGGAGTCAAGCTATCTAGGCTGATGAAGGCTGATAGCCAGAAACTGGTCCTTGGATGCTTGATTCCGGTCTGGGAAAGACATGGCTTGGTAGTTCGGACTAGACTGTTCCCATGAGGCACAGGGTCAGAGCTGATTTGCATATAGCCAGTGTCTAACCCAGGGTGGTGTGGAGTGCAAAAAAACGATGGATTTAGGCCCAGATCCTTGTACTGGGGTGAATGCATGACATTGTTCTACATTCTGTCCATCAACTGTGTTTTTTGCAATTTTCACCCCGAGTGGGCTGGGTATACTCAGAAGTGAGTCCCAGGCTCTCCACACCACTGGAGTCAAGCTATCTAGGCTGATGAAGGCTGATAGCCAGAAACCGGTCCTTGGATGCTTGATTCCGGTCTGGGAAAGACATGGCTTGGTACTTCGGACTGGACTGTTCCCATGAGGCACAGGGTCACAGCTGATTTGCATATAGCCAGTGTCTAACTCAGGGTGGTGTGGAGTGCAAACAAACGATGGATTTAGGCCCAGATCCTTGTACTGGGGTGAATGTATGACATTGTTCTACATTCTGTCCATCAACTGTGTTTTTTGCAATTTTCACCCCGAGTGGGCTGGGTAAACTCAGACGTGAGTCCCAGGCTCTCCACACCACTGGAGTCAAGCTATCTAGGCTGATGAAGGCTGATAGCCAGAAACTGGTCCTTGGATGCTTGATTCCGGTCTGGGAAAGACATGGCTTGGTAGTTCGGACTGGACTGGTCCCATGAGACAGAGGGTCAGAGCTGATTTGCATATAGCCAGTGTCTAACCCAGGGTGGTGTGGAGTGCAAAAAAACGATGGATTTAGGCCCAGATCCTTGTACTGGGGTGAATGTATGACATTGTTCTACATTCTGTCCATCAACTGTGTTTTTTGCAATTTTCACCCCGAGTGGGCTGGGTATACTCAGACGTGAGTCCCAGGCTCTCCACACCACTGGAGTCAAGCTATCTAGGCTGATGAAGGCTAATAGCCAGAAACCGGTCCTTGGATGCTTGATTCCGGTCTGGGAAAGACATGGCTTGGTAGTTTGGACTGGACTGTTCCCATGAGGCACAGGGTCAGAGCTGATTTGCATATAGCCAGTGTCTAACCCAGGGTGGTGTGGAGTGCAAAAAAACGATGGATTTAGGCCCAGATCCTTGTACTGGGGTGAATGTATGACATTGTTCTACATTCTGTCCATCAACTGTGTTTTTTGCAATTTTCACCCCAAGTGGGCTGGGTATACTCAGACGTGAGTCCCAGGCTCTCCACACCACTGGAGTCAAGCTACCTAGGCTGATGAAGGCTGATAGCCAGAAACCGGTCCTTGGATGCTTGATTCCGGTCTGGGAAAGACATGGCTTTTTAGTTCGGACTGGACTGTTCCCATGAGGCACAGGGTCAGAGCTGATTTGCATATAGCCAGTGTCTAACCCAGGGTGGTGTGGAGTGCAAAACAACGATGGATTTAGGCCCAGGTCCTTGTACTGGGGTGAATGTATGACATTGTTCTATATTCTGTCCATCAACTGTGTTTTTTGCAATTTTCACCCGAGTGGGCTGGGTATACTCAGACGTGAGTCCCAGGCTCTCTACACCACTGGAGTCAAGCTATCTAGGATGATGAACGCTGATAGCCAGAAACCGGTCCTTGGATGCTTGATTCCGGTCTGGGAAAGACATGGCTTGGTAGTTCGGACTGGACTGTTTCCATGAGGCACAGGGTCAGAGCTGATTTGCATATAGCCAGTGTCTAACCCAGGGTGGAGTGGAGTGCAAAAAACAATGGATTTAGGCCCAGATCCTTGTACTGGGGTGAATGTATGACATTGTTCTACATTCTGCCCATCAACTGTGTTTTTTGCAATTTTCACCCCGAGTGGGCTGGGTATACTCAGACGTGAGTCCCAGGCTCTCCACACCACTGGAATCAAGCTATCTAGGCTGATGAAGGCTGATAGCCAGAAACCGGTCCTTGGATGCTTGATTCCGGTCTGGGAAACACATGGCTTGGTAGTTCGGACTAGACAGTTCCCATGAGGCACAGGGTCAGAGCTGATTTGCATATAGCCAGTGTCTAACCCAGGGTGGTGTGGAGTGCAAAAAAACGATGGATTTAGGCTCAGATCCTTGTACTGGGGTGAATGCATGACATTGTTCTACATTCTGTCCATCAACTGTGTTTTTTGCAATTTTCACCCCGAGTGGGCTGGGTATACTCAGAAGTGAGTACCAGGCTCTCCACACCACTGGAGTCAAGCTATCTAGGCTGATGAAGGCTGATAGCCAGAAACCGGTCCTTGGATGCTTGATTCCGGTCTGGGAAAGACATGGCTTGGTAGTTCGGACTGGACTGTTCCCATGAGGCAGAGGGTCAGAGCTGATTTGCATATAGCCAGTGTCTAACCCAGGGTGGTGTGGAGTGCAAAAAAACAATGGATTTAGGCCCAGATCCTTGTACTGGGGTGAATGTATGACATTGTTCTACATTCTGTCCATCAACTGTGTTTTTTGCAATTTTCACCCCGAGTGGGCTGGGTATACTCAGACGTGAGTCCCAGGCTCTCCACACCACTGGAGTCAAGCTATCTAGGCTGATGAAGGCTAATAGCCAGAAACCGGTCCTTGGATGCTTGATTCCGGTCTGGGAAAGACAGGGCTTGGTAGTTCGGACTGGACTGTTCCAATGAGGCACAGGGTCAGAGCTGATTTGCATATAGCCAGTGTCTAACCCAGGGTGGTGTGGAGTGCAAACAAATGATGGATTTAGGCCCAGATCCTTGTACTGGGGTGAATGTATGACATTGTTCTACATTCTGTCCATCAACTGTGTTTTTTGCAATTTTCACCCCGAGTGGGCTGGGTATACTCAGACGTGAGTCCCAGGCTCTCCACACCACTGGAGTCAAGCTATCTAGGCTGATGAAGGCTGATAGCCAGAAACCGGTCCTTGGATGCTTGATTCCGGTCTGGGAAAGACATGGCTTGGTAGTTCGGACTGGACTGTTCCCATGAGGCACAGGGTCAGAGCTGATTTGCATATAGCCAGTGTCTAACCCAGGGTGGTGTGGAGTGCAAAACAACGATGGATTTAGGCCCAGATCCTTGTACTGGGGTGAATGTATGACATTGTTCTACATTCTGTCCATCAACTGTGTTTTTTGCAATTTTCACCCCGAGTGGGCTGGGTATACTCAGACGTGACTCCCAGGCTCTCCACACCACTGGAGTCAAGCTATCTAGGCTGATGAAGGCTGATAGCCAGAAACCGGTCCTTGGATGCTTGATTCCGGTCCGGGAAAGACATGGCTTGGTAGTTCGGACTGGACTGTTCCCATGAGGCACAGGGTCAGAGCTGATTTGCATATAGCCAGTGTCTAACCCAGGGTGGTGTGGAGTGCAAAACAACGATGGATTTAGGCCCAGATCCTTGTACTGGGGTGAATGTATGACATTGTTCTACATTCTGTCCATCAACTGTGTTTTTTGCAATTTTCACCCCGAGTGGGCTGGGTATACTCAGACGTGAGTCCCAGGCTCTCCACACCACTGGAGTCAAGCTATCTAGGCTGATGAAGGCTGATAGCCAGAACCCAGTCCTTGGATGCTTGATTCCGGTCTGGGAAAGACATGGCTTGGTCGTTCGGACTGGACTGTTCCCATGAGGCACAGGGTCAGAGCTGATTTGCATATAGCCAGTGTCTAACCCAGGGTGGTGTGGAGTGCAAAACAACAATGGATTTAGGCCCAGATCCTTGTACTGGGGTGAATGTATGACATTGTTCTACATTCTGTCCATCAACTGTGTTTTTTGCAATTAACTTACTGTGCGGCACATATGCAAAGTGGTCTTACGGCAGGCGATGTAATGCCGTTTTCAAGAAGGTGCTGGGGAATATTTTCAAGGATAGGCAAAACATTAACGCCACTTTTATCGGCAGAAAACTGCAGATATAGCGGAGATAACAGCCTTGATAATATGCTCTATGAATCGCAATCAAACCTAATGTTAGATATAAAGACAACTAACGTAGGTTTCGGTTGCAATTCGTAGAACATACTATGAAGGCTATTATCGTCGTTTTATCGGCAGTGTTGTGTCGATGAAACCGATGATAATGTATTACGTCTCCTTCATAATATGCCCCAAGTATCTTTGCTTTTTTGCATATTTGTCCTGAAAAAAGCGTCGATACTTCAGCTTGTGAATAGAGCTCTTTTTGATACAATGAGTTCGTTCTGAACATTTTTTTTTATTTTTAACAAGTGTTATATTGTTTTTGATTTTTAAAACTGGAACCAAAATTTTGAACTTTAAACATGTGAAACAGGATCAAAATGAAATGAGAAAAATCATCTTCTGTTGAAGCATTGATGATTATTAATTCTTTTTTCAATAAGAGTGAGGCTCTGCTCTCAGTACACAATAATTTCTCCACACAAGTTGCATTTCATATGCACCTTTAACAAATATGGTCTCAAGTCCATCTCTGCACTGGATGGAGATGCAGGTCTTCCACCAGAAGATGTGCTGGCCACAGCTGATGGTAGTTGTGTTGCCAGAGCTCTTGTCGATGCCTGTTGAAATTTCTCAGATGCACCTGTCTCACATGCCTCATAATCGTATGTATTGAAAACAATTACTTTTTAGAAGGATTTCCTACTGAAAGAACTGCGTTACAAATTGTGCAAGTAACTTTGGGCGCATTTACTTTTTTTTGTTCGTTAGGAAAAGTAAAAAATTGCCAGATGAAAGATTCCTTCCTTTTTGTTAAAGGTAGCCAATAATTTTCTTCAGATTCTGACAATGAATTCTGTGCGGCAGCCATTTCACCAAAGTCTTCGGAAAGATGTAAAACGTTCCTCTCCCTTGAGAGTAAGAAAGATAGTGAGGCAAGTGGGTGGGATTCGTGAAAATTCCAGAATAGAAACTACTAAGAACCAATTGGAAATGTTGTTTTCAAGTTACATGACTTGACATGCGCGTATTAAGACGTGTACGGGATGACATTTCCCTGGTTACATACGTCATTTGGAAGTATCGGTCTAATTCACTGAAGTTTCAAAACGTAAAAAGTAGGAAAGCTAAAACAGCCTGATCTTGTACATCTTCTCAGGGGGATCCAAGTTCAAAATTGGTAAAGTATAAAACTTTTTATGTTTCTGAAAAAAACTCCGGGGTGCGCGCACCCGGTCGCGCACGAAAGTTGAAAAAGGCGTACGGCTCCATTTAGTAAAAAGTTTCAAAACTTTAAAAAGAAGGCAAGGTACAGTCTCCTTGACCTATTATAACTACCCTGGGAGGTCTATGAAGAAATTTGATGGGTCGAAACTGCAATGTATTCCCGAAATATATAGCATGGTGCGTGCACCCGGTCGTGCACGAAAGTTTACAAAGGCGATCTCCTTCAAATACTGACAAATTTAAAAACGTTCAAAAAAAGGCCAGGTAGACACTCCCTAATCCACTAGAGCTTCACAAGGAGTCCCTAAACAAGTGTGCCAGTCAACAAAACTATTTTTTTCCGATAAAAACATTTACTGAAATTCATTGATAAAAGTATAGTTTGTAATCACGATATAATTAATAATTAGCATTTTAAAAACCTATGAAATTCACTGAAAAAATCATAGGTTTTAAAGCCGTTATAGTTAGGAAGTAGCATTCAAAAAACCTATGAAATTCACTGAAAAAACCATAGGCTTTAAACACGTTATAGTTAGGAAGTTGCATTTAAAAAGCCTATGAAATTCACTGAAAAAAACATAGCTTTTACACACGTTATAGTTAGGAAGTAGCATTTACAAAACCTATGAAATTCACTGAAAAAACCATAGGTTTGACACATGTTATAGTTAGCTGGACATTTCACTCATATAAAACCAATGAAATTCCCCCGTTATAGTTACTTCAGCTAACTATAACTTGCGCGCCCGCAATGCACTGCTGATTACGTCACATATTATATCACTCATGAGATGGTCAGTGACATCACTCATTACATCACTGATGATATCTCAAAAGACATCACTGATGACATCACTGATGACATCATCTGAGTGAAAGACTGGCAGACCTCCTCTCACCATAATATAACATTTGATACACACATACAAAAATAGAAACTAAAATGTTCAAAGCATGAGTGATGTAATATGTGACGTCATCAGCAGTGCATTGCAGGCGCGCAAGTTATAGTTAGCTGAAGTAACTATAACGGGGGAATTTCATTGGTTTTATATGAGTGAAATGTCCAGCTAACTATAACATGTGTCAAACCTATGGTTTTTTCAGTGAATATATATATATGTAAAGATCAACTTCATGGATTGCACAGAAGTACGGGCCACACCGATCCAGTAGAGTACGTTTTTATTTATTTCGGGCAAAAAACAAGAATGACGCCTTTTGAGCTAGCCAGCTCTTGGTCACATGACCATAATCCCGTTCCAGGAGATTTAAATGCATTTTTTTGACATGAACAGAAATAAAGAAAAGACTCTGAATTGCATTATCATTCAAAGATTAAGTGAGGTAAAAAAATATTATTTGTCAAAATACATAGCAAATTATATAAAAGAGGTGCTGATGACCCAACTTAATATCAATACAAATTATAAATATATAAAGTTTGAAAAGACAGAGAGGAAAGACTTTAAATACAGAGATTCAGGGTGTAGTACAGAGTGGTCTAAGTCTATTCATCTCTCTGAAAATGTGTTTACGGAAAGTGGGAGGTATAATTATTGAACATTTCAGCAGGTATCTCTTCGTGGTGCTTGTGCCTATTCACTGCTAAATTTTTAAAGAAATCATTCTGTAAATTAACTATGTATTTACAGGGAAGAAAAAAGTCTGTGATTATATTTAAACAACAATCACGGTATGTACCCTCTTAATAATATACCCCTCTCTGTCTGTCTACATCTGTTCTTCAAGATTAGAAGAGACATGCTCCTAAATAAAATTGATAAATGGAAGACTGAAAAAGGAGAATGTGGTTGTTAGAACAAACACCTAACTCCGTGCTTGTAAAGTTATCTGTAGCCGGTGACATAATCATTCCCATTTGTTTATCTATATGAAAGAAAGAAGAGACAGATAGCGATTAATATAGGTGCTTCCAAACATAAGTCACAGAGATATTACATTTTTTTAAGCAAAAGGGGCTGCACAACCATTTAAACAATAAGTTACCTCCTTTAGACACGATCCAATAAAAGTAATGAATTTCAGTATGAATGGGTCAACAAGAGAGGAAAAAGAAAGGAAAATGGAACTTTAGTGCATTAAAAACAGTTTAGAAACAGGAGTTACTTCCAGATAGCGAGAGGTATATTTATAATATTCAGAGATGCACAAGCATTTCTTCATCAATATTCATCCCTATTGGTGCGACACTGCCAGCTTTGAGAATGAATTTGGATTCTGCTCTACGTAATGCCGATGTTCTGTTACCCCCTCTTGGAGTTTTGGGAATTGGGTCAAGGGCAAACTATTTGGCTCTGGTCCAGTCACTGTTATGATGTAAATTAAAATGTCTTGCAGTGCTATAACTGAAATCTTTATTTGCAATGGCCCTCCAATGTTCTAGAATTATTTTCTTAACAGGAAAGATGGTGGAGCCTATGTACCACTTGCCACAAGGACAAGTGATCACATATACAACAAATTCGGTATTGCATTGTATATTTTTACGAATGCACCATTTCCTGTTTGTTCTTTGTAATGTTACCTCCCTCACATTGTCACTGTGGCTACATGCTTTACATTTTCCACATTTGTGGAATCCTCCTTTACGAATGCACCCTTTCCTGTCTGTTCTTCGCAATGTTACCTTCCTCACATTGTCACTAGGTGTTATGAAATTTGCTTAATCATCTTACGCAAATCTCAGCGAAACAGTAACAAAATCTCAGTGAACACGCAGAAATTCCGCAAACACTCGGAATTGCTTGTTCGCAATGCTTTTTTACTGCTCGCAATTGCTGTTTGCTTGCTCGCGGGAAATATCTTGCAAAAACGCATTTTGAGAACGCGAACAAGCCAAAAATGTGCAAAGTCGCTGAAAGCAGAATTTTGGGCAATTTTGCGTTCTCTGCGGAACACAAAATTACCCAAATTCCGCAAAATCCGCAAGCCGGACAAAATTTAACGCCCAGGCCTAATTGTCACTGTGGCTACATGCTTTACATTTTCCACATTTATGGAATCCTCCTCTTTTGGCTAGCCAGTTAAGTTTACTGCTTTCCATGTGGTTCCTTACAATTTTATCTTTTATTGATTGGCCTTTTCTCTAAGTTATAGAGGGATGTGGGCCTAGTTTTTCATTTAAGACTTTGTCTTGTAAGAGTATGCCCCACCTTTTTCTGACTATTTGATTAAATTGTGGTGATTGGGAGTTGTAGGTGGTAATAAGTCTAATGACTGAGTCTGAGTTGGCAGTTTTGGTTTTTGCAGGTTTGTACAGTGCATCCTCTCTCTTGATTTGCTCAACTTTCTGTTCTCCTTTCTTAAGCATTTTAGTAGGATAACCCCTAGCTTGGAATCTTTTGTACATTTCAGTTTTTTTTTCATTTGTTCTGCAATTTCTTTATGCACAGAGAAACTCGCAATAGGGAAAGCTTCCCCTGAAATTAGGTGGATGGCAACTTTCTGAATGTAACACTGAGTTGCCCGCAGTTTTCTTCCTAAAAGCCTCAGTGTCTAGTTTGTTTACATTAGTGGTTACCTTGATGGCGAGGATATCAACACTTTTCTGACTATATTGCACGGAAAACTTAAGGTTGAGTGCATTTTGATTCAACCTTCCACCTATCTCCCCGCTATACTTTTCAAGGCTCACTTGTCTACAGACCACCAGGCCCTAGAGGCCGGTTCAGTGAGCAGGTGGGCAAACTCATTGAATCCGGTATCCTGACTAATTCCTATACCATTTCAGGTGATTGTTTTTTTTTTTTAATTTTTTAAAACCTTTATTATAAAAGAGCACACAGCTATTCAGCCTAACATCCCGGAGGCAAGGCAGCATAGACTCAGGAGGAAAATAGTGCAAGGCGATTTACATCAGAACATTGCAGGTTGTTTTTTATTTTTAATAATAAAGATAACTAAACCAAGAAAGGAAACGCCAAAAGGCGCGGAAGATTGGCAATGGAACAACAAAGACGTATAGGGGTCGGCCAAAGGCAGAGGAGGACAGGTAGAGATTCGATAAAAAGAATTAATGGTAGAATGGGGAGGGGGGGAGGAAAGATCAGGAGAAGTACAAACAGCATAAGACAGTTGGTGTCACAGGCTACGGTGATAGGTGTTCGCCCAGGGGGATAGGTTCCGGTGGCAAGCACACATCGCCCCTGTATGCATTCCATGCCCCCCACACTTTATTCCATGTCTGAGGCCTCCCCCTGGCAACATAGACCGTCTTTTCTCTGAACATGCACCAATCCATGTTGGCTTTCCATTGTACCACCAGGGGGGCCGTAGCAGCACCCCACTTTTGGGCAATATCACGCTTGGCAATTATATTGCCCAATGTCGCCCAACAAGTCTGCGCCGTGTTGTAATCAGTAGGTTCCCAGACGTTAAGGAGGCACCTCCGCGCCTCCGCTGCCAACACCACACCAGTCACCTCTCCCATAATCCGGTGCACTCTCGCCCAGTAAGGGGCAATGACGGGGCATTCCCACAGAATATGTATAAAGGTTGCGAGAGCCCCACAACGACGACGACGAAGGCCATCGGGCGAGAATCCCATATGCAAAAGCCGAGGGCCGGTAACATACACCCGGTGAAGGATTTTGAATTGCACCAGTCGGAGACGTGAGGAGATAGCGACCTCCTTAGGGGAGGACACTGCACTCTGCCAGTCCTCGTCATCAAGTTCCAAGCCGTCCGCCATCCATTGATCCCTCAAGCACAGGAGGAGATCAGTTCGAACATTAATCAACTTTTTATAGGACATAGAAATAGCACTGTCAGGCATATGGCCATCCAGAATCCTGTCCTCCAAGAGGGAGCTTTCGGGGATCTCACCCTCCGCCGGCCTGGCAGAAATCAACGCGTGCCTCAGCTGGGCGTACTGGAAAAACTCCGAACCGCCCAAATGATATTCGGCCTGCAATTGAGGAAAGGTCTTGACTTCGCCCTTAGTAACCATGTCGTCTACCCTGGAGATACCTATGAGATCCCATTTGTCAAAGCCCTTGGTGTGCCACAGCCTGCCCAAGATATCAGAGTCGTACAGTGGGGTAAATCTAGTCAGTCTGCCCTGCCAACCCTGCGCTTTAGTAATCGTCCGCCAAGTGTGAACCGCTGCCTTGGTCGGGCCTGATAGGCGCCGATCGAAGGATCTGGAATACAGGACGCGATAGTAGTTGCCACCGCGCAAAAGCCATTTGTCCATTGCGTAACCTGGGCTATCCACAGGGCCATAAAAACCATGGTTGATGGCAGTGAGCTGAGAGGACCAGTACTACCGACGTACATCCGGTAGGGCGATGCCTCCGTCGTACCACGGCAATGTGAGCTTCTGGATGGCGACACGGGGTCGACCCTCCCAGAGCAAGGCGCGTTGCAAGCTCTCAATTTCCCGAAAATAGCGAGCCGGAACCGGGTCCTGAGTGTTCTGTAAAGCATACAGAAACCTGGGCAAGGACATCATCTTGAACAATGCTGCCCGGCCCAGGAGAGAGAGCGGGAGCCTGCGCCAACTATCCAAATCTCTCCGCAGCCGCTGGAGAGGGGGAAGGAGATTGTGATTGTATCGCGCCTTAGAACTACCGGAAATGTATATTCCCAGGTACTTAAAGCCCTGTCCGGCCATCTGGATATTGCAGCCTCTGGGGAGGCGCGGTGTGTCCCCCTTTAGAATGTAAAGGGAAGACTTAGCCCAATTGATGACCAGGCCAGAGTGGCGTCCAAACAGCCAGAGCACGTCGCATGCCACAATGAGCGACTTGCAGGGGGAAGTAAGGTAGAGCAGAATGTCATCTGCGTATAGGTAAACTCTATCTTCAAAGCCCGGGGCCCAGGTTATACCATGCAAGTCCGGGTGCACACGCAGCATGTCCGCAAGCAGCTCCAAAGCCAGAGCAAACAGGAGAGGTGACAGGGGGCAACCCTGCCTGGTACCTCGGTGAAGGGCAAAGGACGCCGACACGTGGCCATTAACTGTGACTTTAGCCAGCGGGCAAGCGTAAAGAAGTTGCACCCAACTCAGGAAGCCCGGTCCAAAGCCAAGCTTCGCTAGCACCGCCCAAAGATAAATCCACTCAAGGGAGTCAAAGGCCATCGTGGCATCAAGGGAAGCAAGTACCGCAAGGTTCTTCTCGGGTGTGAGCTCTGGCCATAACACCATGAAGCCGACGCAGGTTAAGGGCAGTGTTACGGCGGGGAATAAAACCCGACTGGTCCGGGTGCACCAAATCACCAATGACTCCAATCAACCGATTGGCCAGTAATTTGGCTAGGATCTTAGGCTCCACATTGAGGAGAGAGATGGGGCGATAGGATCGGCACACGTCTCTCGGTTTTCCCTCTTTGTGAATAACCACGATGGTGGCCAACCTCTGATCTAAGGGGAGGAGGCCCTCGTCCCGTGCCTTCAAAAACATAGTCCGCAGGTGCGGGGATACCACATCCGGTCGAATTTTGTATAACTCGACCGGGATACCATTGGGGCCAGTCGCTTTACCCGACCTTAATGCATGGATCGCCAAGGCAATCTCGTCAGCGGATATGTCTCGATCTAAGTCGGCACGGTCCTCCTCAGAAAGACAGGGAAGGTCAATCGTCGAGAGGAACGCAGCCGAGTCAGCCTCTGAGCGGTCTGAGTTGGAAGTGTAGACCCCCCGGAAACAATCAGCAAAAGACTCGGCAATGGCACTCGGGTCCGTGACGGCTACACCGTCGTCGCCCAAAATCTCAGGCACCACACGGCTAGCCATCTCGCGCCTGTCCAGCCAAGCCAGCAGCTTTCCGGCCTTGTCCACAACGTCGTAAATATGACCTTGCTGTTCCTTGGCCAGGGTAAGGGCAGCATTCGTGGCGAGATCGTGGTATTCCGCTTGTTTAAGGGAGAGGTCATGCAAGAGAGAGGGGTCGGGCTCGGGCCCCAAACGGGACTCGAGGCGCAAAACCTCGTCTTCAATACATGCGAGGTCGGCAACTCTGACTCGCCTGGCCTCCGCAATGAGAGCAAGAGCCTCACCCCTCAACACAGTCTTGAATGCCTCCCACAAGGTGCTAGCCGAGCCAACCGAGCCCACATTCTCCGAGAAATAGAGATCGATGGCCTTAGCAAGGAGTGCGCGAGTCTTGTGATTACGGAAATACCACGGGTTAACCGTCACCGGACGGTCAGACAGGACGATGTTAAAATCAAACGAGACCCACAACGGGGAGTGATCGGAAATACCCCGTGCCAGAAAACGGGCCTCAGACACGGCAGACGCATGCGCGGCAAGGGTAAGAACGTAGTCTATACGGGAGAGACTACCATGGGCACTCGAAAGGAAGGAAAATTGGCGGAGCACGGGATGTAGCAGTCGCCAACTGTCCACCAAACCCATAGAGTCAAGAAAGGAAGGCAACCACAGTTGGGAGCTGCGGAGATCTCTCGGCGGTTGGCGGTCCAGGGAACCAGAGCAGACTGAATTGAAATCACCCCCCATTATCAATAGGCCAGCAGGCAGAGACAATATGGCGGCACCAAGGTCTTGAAAGGTACTAGATTGCAGGCCCGGGGGAACATAAACCGAAAGTAGCGCTAGGGAACGCCCTTCCCATCTCCCCGCCACTGCAGCGTAGCGCCCCCTCTCATCAATCACAGTGAAGTCTATCTCAAGGGGAAGAGATGCACGCACCAGGATACCCGCCCCCCGGGAGCCCGAAGAGAACCCAGAGTGGGCCACCATCTTGTAGCCTTTACGATTAAGGGCCTTGCAAGAGTTGCCTACCAAATGCGTCTCTTGTAAAAGCACAATATCGGGCATATGCCTCTTAAGCAGTTGAATCACTACCCCTCTCTTAACACGGTCACCCAGCCCATTAACATTCCAACTGATCACTTTCAATTTCCTACCCCCCATCGTCCCGCAACCCGTCCCACCCAACCCCAGCCAACCCAAACATCAAGTAAACAGCAGTAAACATGATCCATTGCCTGAAGGAAAGAGAAGAGAAAGAACGAACAAACAAATAAACTTGCATAGTTGCACCCCCCACCCTGCACCCCTGCATCAGACTAAAAAGCCCCCCCAACCAGCAGTGTGCCTGTCGCCCCAGAAACTACTCTACAAAAAGAGACCCAGAGGAGTAAGGAATCTCCGCGAACTCCTCCCGCCACCCTCCATGTACCGACAGGAAAGTCAACAGGGTCAATTAAAAAACAATACCCAACAGTCTCATGAAGCGGGATCTCCGAACGCCGGTGTCCCTACTGTAGAGCCAAGTCTCATAGATCCGGGCCACCAGCCGCACCTCCATCATTGTCGTCTTGGGTGTCTCGACGCGGCGACAAAGTGTCCAACCATTCGCTCACATTCTCGGCAAAGTCAAAGAACAGGGCACGGCCCTCATGTTCGATCCGGAGTTTGGCAGGAAACATCATGGAATACTTATATCCCATATCTCGCAATCTCCTCTTCACCCCGGCATAGCTCTGGCGCTGGCGCTGTACCGTCCTGGTAAAGTCCGGGTAGAAGTGTATTTCAGCGTTCTGGTACTTAAGCGGTCCATGTCGTCTGGATGCCTGCAGGACCGCATCCCGGTCCCGAAAGTTGAGTATTCGTGCCACAATGGGCCTAGGCGCCACGCCCGACTTCGGCAGGCCGCCCGGCACCCGGTGGGCACGCTCCACAGAGAAAAAGTTACTAAGGCCAGACGGTGCCAAATGGGTCTTTATCAGTTCTTCAACAAAGAGGTCCGTCGCCGCTTCCTCTGATCCCTCCGGGACACCGACAATGCGTACGTTCTGCCGCCTGGCACGTCCCTCAAAGTCCTCCAGCCTCCTCGAGAATTGGTCCGCAGTCATCCGCAGGTTCCGGACCTCGGTTTGCAGGTCCGAGACGTCGGCTGTCAGGCTGGAGGTCTTAATGTCCAATGTTTTCACTCTATCATTAGTTTTGCCCAGGTCGGCTCTAATGAGAGTCAGGTCAACGGCCATAGTGTCCACCTTGTGGGTCAAGATCTCATGTTGCTGTTGCATGTCAGCCCGAAAACTGGTGATGGCTCCCATAATGTCACTCAGGGTAGGCTCGGAGCCGTCGGGCGAGCCCGTAGGTGGAAGGCTCTTGGCAGAGGATCCCGTAACAGGCGGCGTCTTCGGCTGGTATATCGCTCAATTCTGTTCTGCTGCGACTGTGTTTTCCCGCGGACGCCTTTATTCGATGTCTTGTCGGGGTCCCCTCTGCCCGCCATGTTGGTTCCGATGAGGACAAAGGGCTGTACCAGCCAATCCCGAGCCCAGCGAGCCAAGTAGGGTATCCGGGCTTGATAGTTAGACCAGGCCGACGTAGGAACGCACTGTAGGCACTAGTACTCCGCCAGCAGAGACGACAAGCAATCACTCCGCAGATCAATCGTGCGGAGTGGCGGAGACCGGAGAGACAATGGCACAGTACTGGCACGGAGTTCCACTCGACATAGCTCAGCGTAGGAACCACCGATTTGAAAACGGAAAGCAGTTCTCGCCTCAGTAGACCATCAGCAATAAGAATCCACCCTCGTGGAACAGGATATCAGACAGGATATATGAGGAGGATCGGAAGGTCCGCGGAGCTCCGAGCTTAATCGGCCATCTTGGTTGCCCGCGAAGCTCCTCCCCATTTCAGGTGATTTTTATTTCCATTTGGCTGCTTTTTTAGATCCTGACTCAGCTAAACTACTAGATGTAATGAAATGTAGCAACCTAGAGCAACTGGTGATAGAGGCGACTCATCAGGCAGGACACACTCTTGATGGTATTTTTTTGAATAACTCGCAGTTATTAGTCACCAAGATTACTGCACTTCAGTGGTCAGACCACAAAGCTGTGTTATTTAATCTCTCTGTTCCAGAGCATCTTTTGCAGAAGCCCGTTGCAAAAAAGAAGCTGGTGAAAAGAGTGTGGAATAAAGTGATGGCTGAGGATCTGTGTGATACCCTAAATAAGACCATAGGCCCCCTAATTTAGAAGATGCAACACACTTATTCTCTAGCTGGTTAGAAACAGCAGTGCTGGCCCCTAAAACACTGTTCTATCCCACCAGACCTCTGCCATCCGTCACATGGTATTCACAGGTACTCAGGGAACACAAATTGATATGTAAACATCTGGAGAGAAAGGGGAGAATAGACTATAAGGATACCGACAAGAAGAATTATAAATGCGCTCTTTCCATTTATAAGCAGCAGGTTCACAAGGCTAAACTTCTATTTTTCTCCATGAGGAATATTAGAGCAAAAAACTCAGCGAGGAAACTGGTGAATACAGTCACTAGCCTTGCCAATCCAGTGACAATCACAGCTAAGTCTAGTCAGGACTTATGTGAAAAACGAGCAAGTTTCTTTTTTGAGAAAGTGGATGCTATCTTTTCCACTTTTTCCAATTTTACAGCAACGAACATGGCAAACCAATCTGTCGATCGACAGAGAGAGATGAAGGCGGTATTGGACAAATTTGTTCCACCATCAGCCATAGAAACTGGTAGAATTCTCAGTCAGGTGAAATCTGGATCTCCTTCGGACCCTTGTCCGATTGCTTTATTTACGCTAGCGACTGAGACAGTATCTCAAGTTCTGACTCCCATTTTCAATTTAATGTACTCAGAGGGATACTTCCCATTAGATTGGAAAAAAACGTCTATTCTGCCCCTCCTGAAGAAACCTAATCTTGATTCAAAAGATCCAAACAATTATAGACCTGTTTCTAGACTCACGGTTCCTGCTAAAATTATTGAGAAAAACTTAAACATGCAGCTTAGCCAATTCCTGGAGTTCACTCAAGCCCTGGACCATACACAATATGGCTTTCGAGGGGGCCACAGTACTGAAGCTGCCCGTTTGA
Organism: Lissotriton vulgaris; assembly: GCF_964263255.1. Classification (NCBI taxonomy): domain Eukaryota; kingdom Metazoa; phylum Chordata; class Amphibia; order Caudata; family Salamandridae; genus Lissotriton; species Lissotriton vulgaris. Next base: position 565,787,022 of record NC_141695.1, read on the forward strand.
AATTTTCAGAAGAGATAAGGAATATTCTAGATCTTGGCAGCAAGGCGGCCTTGATCCTGTTAGATCTCTCTGCAGCATTCAATACGGTCCATCACGCTTTGTTGATGGACCGGCTGCAGGAGATCGGGGTACAGGGCTCGGCCTGGAAACTCCTAAGATCATTTTTATCTAACCGGACTCAGCAGGTGGCGTTGGGGGAATTTGTATCTAAACCTTTTTCATTACCATGTGGGGTCCCTCAGTGGTCCTCACTGAGTCCGACACTATTCAATATTTATGTGTCCTCCCTCGCACCCCTTATCAAGTCCTTTGGGTTTAGTCTGACTAGTTATGCAGATGACACCCAAATAGTGGTGTCTCTTCTTCCAGCTGAACAAAAAAGTACGGCAGTCCATTTTAAAGGTTGCATGAATGCAGTGGGGACTTGGATGGCCCAAAACTGCCTTAAGTTAAACTCCAATAAGACGGAGGTGGAATGTTTTGGGAATGATCCCAATTTCTGGACGCCATAATGGTGGCCAATTACCCTGGGTCCTCTTCCAGCACCTAATAGGAAGGTTAAATATCTTGGGGTATGGATTGATCAGAAGCTGAATTTCAAAGACCAGGTTGATTCAGTTGCTTCTGCCACGTCTTTCGCCCTGAGGTCCTGCAAGAAAATTCTGCCTTTGCTACCGACTGAATGTCGTAAAACAGTGATCACAGCTCTCACTATGTCGAGGCTGGATTATTGTAATAGTTTGTACTTTAATATCCAGGAAGGCTCATTGCAGAAGCTGCAACTCTTGTAGAATGCAGCTGCTAGACTGCTGCTGGGCATTCCTAAATATGCTCCAATAGCGGAAGAGATTTGAAAACTACACTGGCTGCCTCTCAGGAAGCGTACTATGTTCAAGGCGTCTGGTCCATAAGGCTCTTTATGGAGTAGGGTCAACCTACTTAAAAGAACGTCTTTATTGGTACACGCCAAGCAGATTACTACGTTCATCTGATGCCAAATTGGTTTATGTGCCATTTGTTAGAAAGGCCACTTGGGGTGGGAAAAGCTTTGTGGCAATTGCAGCCAAAGCATGCAACAAGCTTCCCCATTGGCTTAGAGCTATACTGAAACTCTTTACCTTTCGAAAAGCTTTAAAACCTGGGCTGTTTACGCAATAGTTTACTAAGTATCATGAGACCGGCTGCACCCTCTGGAAAGCTTTCACATAGCGCCAGGACACCCATGGGTAACAGTGCGCTCTATAAATGCTATAAATAAATAAATAAACTTACTTAGGAATACAAAAACGTCCTTCTCATTACCTTCCCAGACGAAAAAGACGTCGTCTATATACCTGAGCCAGATATTTACTTTATTGTTCCACATTTTCTTCAACATTTACTATTATGAATCTCTCACTTTCTCCACTCTCTTTTTCAGGACCAAAGTAACGAAACTGTATTTCATCACAAACCTTTTTTACATCTGATACTGACGCACGCAAAAGAGCACTGTTTCACTCATTTAAAAATATTGCTGGATTTTTCGCGTAATACAATCTTCTGACTAACTTCTGCATTTGAGAATGATGTACTGCTAACATTCTAAAATGATGAAAAACACTTTGACATTCTTATCCAAAAAGACAAGCCAGAGAATGACCTTGCAAACCAGTATTTTTCTCTAACTCTGCAAGGATCAAGTCCTTGCAATATCTTCATCATTTGTTTAACACTTTTTTTTACTATACTCTCATAAGAAATTGCAAAAAATATCAATAGATTCCTGTCCAGACTAAAAATACTACTACAATCCCAAGTATACACTGGAGCTTTAGAACATCTCCCTAGAACTTTATCAGTTATCACTTCTTCTATATTTCTGGGAACCATCTTCTCTTTCTCAATTGGACAATCATTTCTAACCTCATAAGCTCAACCACCGGTATGAACTGCAAGCAATAATGTATTGGTTTGAAAATAACTCTCTTCATTAAAATAAAAAAAGGCTCTGAACTTAAACTGTGTTTCCATTCACCCAAAAGAAAATCCCAAAAGTTACTTCTGTTAATTAGTCTCTTCTTCTTACTTTTGGTCTTCATAAAATGTATTGGCTTATCCAGTGATCAAATTCTGTTTAATACTAAAATGAATAATTTCCGGTTTATTTCAAAAGCCTTCTCAACAATAGTTCCAATCTGTTTCTTCTTTTTATAAAATGCTGATGTTCTTTTGTACTTCTTCACATCTTTCAACAAATTAAAGACATCTCTATAATAAAACATTTTCTTTCTAATTACTTCATACTGACTCTTTCTCCTGTTACCATACATTGTTTCATTTGAATGTGATTTCCCAATATTTACGCTTTTTTTCTTTACATTCTTTTTTGTTGTTGAGGCATTTTTTGTACTTTCCACAATGTGCACACTGTTTTAGGCTTTGAATTTTTATTAATAAGTCCTTTGTTCTCTTACTGCAAGACTTTTTCTTTTTGCCCACATGTTGTTGTTCATCTAATTCTTGCTGTTGAGTTTTCTTCAAATGATAGTACTTTTTCTATTGTTTCTTCTTTTCTGTTTTTCTAGCCATGATAAGTTTCTTTTAATGATGATAATATCTGTAAAAAATAAATATATATACCATTATTTAAATAAATATATAAAATATAATATTCTGTTACTAAATAAACACATTCTACATAAAAAAATGTTTTCTTTTGAAATCACAGTGAATGTACTGCAGTACACAGCTACTAATTTGATATTTGTTGGAATGAATAAGTATTTTACAAATGCATAGAAAGGGACTGGGTACCTAGAGTACTGGTAGTTACCGGCAGGGTGACTTTATAAGTGCTTATGTTTCAGCAGAGTGATTAGGTAAGGACATGCTTCTGTCAGGATGATTGCAGGAGTGGACAGAGACTTACAGTGTGATTGCTGACTTCCATGACTACTACCAGGATTTTTGCAGGACTGAATCAATAGCCTGAAGGGGGTTAGGGATCACATACATTGTGCATATTTGACTGTAGCACTGCTTGTGTCAATGCCTGACTCATTGTGCAAGTAGAAAGACATTGACAGAGTACCTAGAATGCTGGTAGTTAACAGCAGGATGAGTGTATAAGTGCTTATGTTCCAGCAGAGTGATTAGATAAAGACATGGTTCTGTCATGATGATAGCAGGAGTGCACAGAGAATTACAGTGTGATTGCTGACTTGCATGGCTTCTACCAGGATTTGTGCAGGACTGAATCAGTAGTCTGCAGGGGATCAGGGGACCGGATACATTGTGAACATTTGACTGTAACACTGCTTGTCTTGATGGCTGAGTCATTGTGCAAGTCTAGAGTGCTAATAGTTGACAGCGGGGTGAGTTTATAACTTCTATAGTTTCCGCAGCGTGAGTAGATAAGGACATGGTTCTGTTAGGATTAAGGCATTAGTGGACAGAGACTGACAGCATAAATGCTGAAGTGCATGCTTAGTACCTGGATTTTGCAGGAATTAATCAGTAGTCTGCAGCGGGTTAGGGGACAGCATGGATTATGCACATTTGATAGAACACTATGTGTCGTAATGCCTGAGTCATTGTACATGTCCATGGACAGTGACTGGATAGGTAGACTACTGGTAGTTATTAGCAGGGTGAGTTTATAGGTGCTTGTGTTTTAGCAGAGACATTAGATAACTACATGCTTCTGTCAGGATGATTGCAGGTGTAGACAGAGACTCACAGTGTGATTCCTGACTTGCTTCACTATTACCAGGATTTTTGCAGGACGGAATCAGTAGTCTTCAGGGGCTTAAGGGATCGCATACATTCTGCAGATTTGATTGATCCACTACTCGTCTCAATGTCTCAGTCATTTTGCAAGTGCATAGACAGTGACCGGGTACCTAGAGTGCTGGTAGTTGACAGCAGGGTGAGTTTATAAGTTATTATGTTTCAGCAGAGTGAATAGATAAGGGCATGCATCTGTCAGGATGATAGCAGGAGTGGGCAGACAGTGACACTGTGATTTCTGACTAGCATGGCTACTACCAGGATATTTGCAGGACTGAATCAGTAGTATACAGGGGGTTAGGGGACTGCATACATTGTGCACATTTGACTGTACCACTGCTTATTTCAATGCTTAAGTCATTGTGCAAGTGCATTGACAGAGACTGGCTACCTACAGTGCTGGTAGTTTACAGCAGGGTGAGATTATAAGTACTTATGTTTCAGCAGACTGTTTAATAAGGACATGGTTCTGTCAGGACAATGGCAGGAGTGGACAGAGAGTGACAGCGTAATTGCTGAACTGCATGCTTAGTACCTGGAATTTTGCAGAAGTGAATCAGTAGTCTGCAGCGGGTTAGGAGACAACATGGATTATGCACATTTGACTGAACACTACGTGTCATAATGCCTGAGTCATTGTACAAGTGCATGGACAGTGACTGGATAGGTATACTATCTTTTTTTTTTGTTTTTTTTTAAACCTTTTTTAACAGTTATTCCCCTCCCTCCTGCCCTCCTACACAGGACAATTTCGACATAATCTTAAATCAGGAACTAACAATATAGTTCATATTACTAATACATTTTAACCTGAGAGCATGGAGAAGAAAAAAAAAAGGAGAAAATAAATAAAATAAACGATGAGAAAAGGTCCAGGCAACTTAGGATAAAAATGTTTGCATAGTACAAGGAAAGGAAGGGGAAGAGGAGTTCAGGTAAGCATTTCCTAATTAATTACAGTTAACCCTCCCCTTTTCTCCATTCATTAATTCGGAACCAAATTTGTCGCTCCTTTATTCTACCATTCTTCCCCTTCCGTGCATAAATCGCATTTTCTATGTAACAGCTATATAACAACCTTGCTACCCACTGCTGCAACGTAGGGGGTGTTCTATCCTTCCAAGCTGTAGCTATACATATCCGCAGTACTGCCATTGCCATAAAAAGAAAGTACTCTTGATTACTTTGGATAGTGTCATTTGCTACACCTAACAGAATTAACTTTGGTTTTAGCTTTGCCTTCACTTTTAGTGCTGCATCTAAAAATGTTTCCATGGCTTCTATGAGAGGCGACAGACTAGGACAAGTAGCACTCCCCAAAGATTCCACCTGAAAAAATGTCCTGCGGTAGTGTAGGGTTTTTGGCCAATCTAGTATGTACATTAAATCTGCCCAAACCAAAGCTCTTCTTAAAAGCCCTCCAAATCTTATATGCCGCCTACACTGTTTTAGATTTTGGTTTTTTGAAGAAGCTCGGTTCTGTGTGTTTCAGAAACACATTCTCTGTTTCTGCTCCTAACACAAAACCATATATTTCAGTGGACCCAGTATGAATTTCTTCCTCCATTTCGGCACCACCCAAAAGACCTGTCATCTGCTGTTATGCTGCTGTCCAGTAATACAGTTTCAAATCCGGCATAGCCCATCCCCCCCGTTCCCGTGGTAATGACATATATCTCAGGGCTCTTCTCGTTTTGCCTTGGGACCAGATGAAACGGTTAAATACTTGTTCTATTGTGTTAAACCAATCAGCATTAAAAAATAATGGGATTGATCTAAATAAGTATAAATATTTAGGCAGGAGATTCATTTTCACAAAGTTTACTCGCCCCACTATAGACAAATGTATGTTATGCACTCTGTCTAGATCTCACTTTGCCTTGTTTATTATAGGACTAATATTTATATCGACTAACTTATCTAGTTTTGCTGTAATAGTCACTCCCAAATAAACACCTTCGGCCACCACCCGTGAGTCTGTCCATACTGTATGTGCATTATGAATTATTTGTGTTTTGGCCTTGTTTAAAGCATAGCCAGCCACCCGTCCAAACTGATCTGCCTCAATTTCTATTTCCCTGATAGCATCTGTGGGTGTGGGTGTGGTAACTGCGACGTCATCCGCGTACGCAAGTACTTTGCAAAGGCCGGCATTTGTTATCATTGGCTGTATCAAAACATTTTGTTCCAGTTTCGAAATCAGCGGATCTATATACAATGCAAACAATAAGGGTGAACATGGGCAGCCCTGCCTTGTACCTCGTGAAATTCCAATCGGACTTGAGCGACCCGCGTTCACCCTTATGCATGCGGTTGGAGCCCTGTATAGTGCCTAAATTGCTTTCACAAAACTTTCCCCACATCCTGATTTCCTCAGTACCGCCCATAGGAACTCCCAGGCCACGCTGTCAAAAGCCTTCTCTGCATCTAGCTGGATGACTGCCGTGGGTCCCCCTGCTCCCCCCTGTGCTATCCCCTGCGCATCAAATAAGGTGATTACTTTCCTTATGTGCTGTGTGGTGCCCCTATTTGGAATAAACCCGTGTTGATTCTTGCTCACCAATCCTGTTATTACTCTTGACATTCTTATCGCTAAACATTTAGAAAAAATCTTGACATCCGAGTTTATTAATGTTATCGGGCGGTATGACCCAGGCTCAGTAGATGGTATCAGTAGTTAATAGCAGGGTGAATTTATAAGTGCTTGTGTTTTAGCACAGACATTAGATAAGTATATGCTTCTGTCAGGATAATTGCCGGAGTGGACAGAGACTCACAGTGTGATTCCTGACTTGCATGACTACTACCTGGATTTTTGCAGGCCTGAATCAGTAGTCTGCAGGGGGTTAGGGGATCGCATACATTGTGCACATTTCAATGTACCACTGCTTGTCTCAATGCCTGAGTCATTGTGCAAGTGCATAGACAGTGACTGGGTACCAAGAGTGCTGGTAGTTCACAGCAGGGTGAATTTATAAGTACTTATGTTTCAGCAGAGTGATCAGATACAGACGTGGTTCTATCCGGATGATAGCACGAGTGGACAGAGAATGACAGTGTGATTGATGACTTGCATTGCTACTACCAGGGTTTTTGCAAGACTGAATCAGTAGTCCGCAGCGGGTTAAGGGACCGTATACATTGTGCACATTTCACTGTACCACTGCTTGTCTCAATGCCTGAGTCATTGTGCAAGTGACTGGATAACTAGAGTGCTAGGATTTGACCACAGTGTGAGTTTATAAGTACTTATATTTCAGCAGAGTGATTAAAGACATGCTTCAGTCAAGATGATTGCAGGAGTGGACAGAAACTCACAGTGTGATTCCTGACTTGCATGACTAATAACTGGATTTTTGCAGGACTGAATCAGTAGTCTGCAGGGGGTTAGGGGATTGCATACATTGCGCACATTTCAATGAACCACTGCTTGTCTCAATGCCTCAGTCAGTGTGCAAGTGCATAGACAGTGAATGGGTACCAAGAATGCTGGTAGTTTACAGCAGGGTGAGTTTATAAGTACTTATGTTTCAGCAGAGTGATCAGATACAGACATGGTTCTATCAGGATGATAGCAGGAGTGGACAGAGAATGACAGTGTGATTGATGACTTGCATGGCTACTACCAGGATGTTTGCAGGACTGAATCAGTAGTCGGCAGTGGGTTAAGGGACCAAATAGATTGTGCACATTTCACTGTACCACTGCTTGTCTCAATGCCTGAGTCATTGTGCAAGTGACTGGGTAATCAGAGTGCTAGTATTTGACTGCAGTGTGAGTTTATAAGTACTAATATTTCAGCAGAGTGATTAGATAAAGACATGCTTCTGTCAGATGATTGCAGTAGTGGACAGAAACTCACAGTGTGATTCCTGACTTGCATGACTACTACCTGGATTTTTGCAGGCCTGAATCAGTAGTCTGCAGGGGGTTAGGGGATTGCATACATTGTGCACATTTCAATGTACCACTGCTTGTCTCAATGCCTGAGTCATTGTGCATGTGCATAGACAGTGACTGGGTACCAAGAGTGCTGGTAGTTCACAGCAGGGTGAATTTATAAGTACTTATGTTTCAGCAGAGTGATCAGATACAGACGTGGTTCTATCCGGATGAAAGCACGAGTGGACAGAGATTGACAGTGTGATTGATGACTTGCATTGCTACTACCAGGATTTTTGCAGGACTGAATCAGTAGTCCGCAGTGGGTTAAGGGACCGTATACATTGTGCACATTTCACTGTACCACTGCTTGTCTCAATGCCTGAGTCATTGTGCAAGTGACTGGATAACTAGAGTGCTAGGATTTGACCGCAGTGTGAGTTTATAAGTACTTATATTTCAGCAGAGTGATTAAAGACATGCTTCAGTCAAGATGATTGCAGGAGTGGACAGAAACTCACAGTGTGATTCCTGACTTGCATGACTAATACCTGGATTTTTGCAGGACTGCATCAGTAGTATGCAGGGGGTTAGGGGATTGCATACATTGTGCAAATTTCAATGAACCACTGCTGGTCTCAATGCCTCAGTCAGTGTGCAAGTGCATAGACAGTGACTGGGTACCAAGAATGCTGGTAGTTTACAGCAGGGTGAGTTTATGAGTACTTATGTTTCAGCAGAGTGATCAGATACATACATGGTTCTATCAGGGTGATAGCAGGAGTGGACAGAGAATGACAGTGTGATTGATAACTTGCATGGCTACTACAAGGAGTTTTGCAGGACTGAATCAGTAGTCTGCAGGGGGTTAAAGAACTGCATACATTGTGCACATTTTACTGTACCACTGCTTGTCTTAATGCCTGAGTCATTGTGCAAGTGCATAAACAGTGACTAGTAGCTGACAGCAGGGTGAGTTTATAAGTACATAAGTTTCAGCGGCATAAGTAGATAAGGACATGGTTCTTTCAGCATTATGGCTGGAGTGGATAGAGAGTGACAGGGTAATTGCTGACTAGCAAGGCTACTGCTAGGATTTTTGCAGGAAAGAACCAGTAGTATGCAGGGAGTTAGGGGACTGCACACATTGTGCACATTTAACTGTACTACTGATTGTTTCAATGCCAGAGTCATTGTGCAAGTGCATGGACAGTGACTGACTACCTAGAGTGCTGGTAGTTTACAGCAGGATGAGATTATAAGTACATATGTTTCAGCAAACTGATAAGATAAGGACATGGTTCTGTCAGGAGAATGGAAGGAGAGAACAGAGAATGACAGTGTGATTGCTGATTTACATGGCTATTATCTGGAGTTTTGCACAACTCAATCCCTAGTCTGTAAGGGGTTAGGGAACGGCATACATTGTGCACATTTGATTGTAACACTGTTGTCTTAATGCCTGATTCATTGTACAAGTGCATGGACAGTGACTGAATACTAACTTGGTATTTACAAGAGTCTATCAATTGTGTGTAGCTGGTTAGAGATCTGCATCCATACTGCACATAATATCTCAGCTGAACTAGTGTTACTGTCTACGCCATTCCATAAGATCATGACTAGTAACTGGAATAATTACAGTGCTGCAAACAGAGTGCATGATGAATTTATAAGTGCTTGATTTTGGTGCAGTGATAGGATAAGTATATAGGGCTGAATGGTTCATTGGAGAATTGCATGTAACAGATAGGAAGATTCCTACTTTTCATGAGTACTAACTGGGTATTTACAATAGTGTATAAATAGTATGTAACTGGTTAGACATCTGCATACATAGTACACATAATTACGTACCTGTAGTAGTGTTACTGGCTAGGGTATTCTATAAGTACACAATTAGTAACTGGAATAATTACTGTGCACCAAACACAGAGCATAGAGAATTTATAAGCACTTAGGTATTAGTTCCCGGCATGAATAAGTGTATGGTGCTCGATGGGTGATTGGAGGGGTGTCTCAATACTAACAGGGCAATACCTGCTCAGCAAGCAAACTCTTTATAGGATTAAACTACTGCATAACTCTCTACTGCTACATTACCTTTCTACAACTACTTTTAATACTATACCTAGCCAAATACAAAGCAGAAACCATTCAAATGTCTCTACTATAAGCCCCACGATATCACTGAAAAACATAAATGAGAGTATCTCTACGAGAACATTATCTACACCACATAAATTTATTGAACAAACTTCAAATTGAAAACAGACACCAAAAATTATGTCGCATATTTTAACTATACCTCTTTAGAGACTTAAAAAAACTAGTCTCATCACCAATACCTTAACTCAACATATACATTTCCAATTTGAAATCAACAGCTAAAATTATGCAGTATACTAATAATGTACATATCCACACATTAAAACAATCAGTCATAATTAGCAATCCTTATTCCAAAACACATATAATACTATACAAACTGTATATTAAGGAACATTTAAATACATTACAAAAAACTGCAATAAATATTTCTTTATTACAAAATATATGACAAACTTCAAATTGTATGATTTATATTTTATGTTTAAAAACAAAGGCACCACATAGTATGCCTCACAAATTGATAATTCACCTTTCAAATTGATTTGTAGATTATTAAGTATCTGAATCACACACCAGATTTTCTTATGTACACAATAATTATAGTGCACTGCTCTTAGCGAAACAAAAACATGGCAATGTTTCCCTCTCATTCTGCACACCTATACATATAGATATCAAATCACATTGCTTCCCAGGTTAATTCAAATTCTAAAACATATTTCTATTGCTTACACATATCAACCCTGTCCAACTGACCTCTAACTGAACCAAAATTGCTTCTGGAATTTTCTGGAGTCACGCCTGGACCATGCACCGTAAGCGATGGATCTGCGGATCCAGACTAGACTTCAAAAGCATATTACAAATAATTTTAGCATTTTTTTTCATAACAAACTACTTCTAACCATACCATTGACTTGGAAAATCTCATTGCAATAACATATTACTTTAATATTTATAAGAAATGCACATTTTAATGTCAAACATAACTTCCAACCCTACCCCCATTCTGCCTAATGCCTGTTACCATAGTAACAGTTCATGGAACACTCAACTGAATTTACAGGTCACAAGTTCAGCACACTATGTTGCAAATTCAAACGACAAGTGTGCTTGAATGTCCAAAATATCAGCTTATTTTATCTAATGTACCTTTCAAACATTTATTAGTAACCTATAAGAAACATGTTTTTTTACCACAGAAACATGCATCCAATTGTCACTCTATCATGTTCTCAAACAGACAATCATTATTCTTCTTTTTTTAAAACTGCATCTTATCCACCATTTTAGAGACCTAATTTTCAACCAACTGCCTACTTCACCTACAAACATCTTTTCAGTGCATTCAGACTTCCTCCCTTCAAGATGCTTAGAGTGTGGATTATGGGACACAGCTATGTTTTCTAGTGCAAAAGGTATGCCGAAAGCAGAGGTATTGACAAAGACCTAGCTTTGCAAATTGTAGACATTAAATGGATTGGACAGAGAGGATTAAAGTGGCACCAATTGATGCCATTGGTAAAATCCTCTTTGCATCTACAACACCCTGACCTCATAATTGTGCACTGTGGTGGTAATGACCAAGGCACTTTGACTGGGGTAGGTCTGGAAATGCTAATAAAGGACACCTTTGCAGAATTGATGTTACTTTTCCCCAAACTGCCTTTGTCTACTCTAACATATGCCAAAAACAGAAATGGAACTGGTCCAATCAATTTTGTCCACAGATTGAGAAAGCTAGGAACAATGTAAATAACGCTGTTTCTGCTTATCTCAGAGATTATAGTATGGGTCCATATACAACAACAATCTGTGTTTCAATATGGATGACATCTACAGGAGAGATGGTGTACATTTCACAGATGAGGGAAACAGAGTCTTTCTCTACAACTTCAGACTCTGCATCGGCACTTACATGTAGCTACCAAATTCTCCCAATAAACACAAGGGCTCTTTTTAGAGCCACCCAACATCCAAACATACAACCTACATTTATAATACAAAAATCGTTATTTGTTTTGGTTTTTAGTCGTGCACCCAGAGTGACTAGGAGTCATGCACCCCTTGCGTTTACACCAGGGGGCTGCGCTGGGAGTCATGCACCCCTTGCGTCCATACCAGGGGGCCCACTGAGAGTCACGCACCTCTTACGTTCACACCAGGGGACTGTGCTGGGAGTCATGCACCCCTCGCATTCACACCAGGGGGCCGCGCTGGGAGTCATGCAACTCTCGTGTTCACACCAGGGGGCCACACTGGGAGTTGCACACCCCTCACATTCACACTAGGGGGCTGCACTGGGAGTCACGTACCCCTCGCATTTACACCAGGGGGTCGTGCTGGGAGTCATGCACCCCTCGCGTTCACACCAGGGGGCTGTGCTGGGAGTCACGCACCCCTTGCGTTCACACCAGGGGGCCACGCTGGGAGTCTCAAACCCCTTGCGTTCACACCAGGGGGACGTGCTGAGCACCACACTAGAGTCGCGACTCCACATTTTTTTTCAAAAAACGGACTCCTACCAGTAATTTCTAGTTGCCCTGGGGACCCCATTCCCGGGGCCTAGCCACTTTGTTGGGGACCGTGGGGGGAGCCCCAATGCCTCCTCGGCCCCTGCCGGCTCTCTGTGTCGTGCAAGAGCCGGCATTGCTTTTCCACATGGGAAGCTGCTGATATACAGCTCCCCGTGTGGAAAAGCAATTCTGCTTTGGATTTTGGAAGAGAGAGCAGGTTTCCCTGCTCTCTCTTCCAATATCCAAACCAAAGTTTGCTACAGTAGGGTGGGAGACGTGCTCCCTCCCTTCCGTAGCATACAGCAAAGTCCCGGGGGTGGGCAGCCTGGGACACAGAGCCGCCTGCCCTAGGGGGTGGCGGTCCCCAGGCGATCGAAGGCTCCAGGAGGGGGGCGGCTCTGCCCCCTCACTACTTTTGAAAAGCCCCAGGGATGTGGTGGTCCCTGGGGAATGTGGGGGCCCCCACTTGCCCCCTCTTTTCACTTTCAAATCCCCCGGGACCTGGCCCACCCAGGGGGTTTAAAATAACAAAGCGAGGTGGCCCTCGCTTCTTTTTTTAAACATTTTTCATCTGGATTCACGCACCCAGTGGACATTCTGCAGTATTAAAAAATCCTTAGTTTCCCTATTTTCATCTGACTCGCTTCTACCGAGTCACAAAATGGCTACCAACACTTCCTGGTTTGGAGTGTAGACAGCCAATTATAATAGAGCTTGTGGTCGGGAGGGTGCGCGGATCCACTGCGCCTCTATATATCGAAACTTTTATTTTTCGATTTTCTCAACAACTACTAAACCGGATTTACAGCATTTAAGAAAAAGAGTTTTTTTCAAAAAAGGGCTACCTTTGTGCTAAATTTGGTGTAATTCCGTTCAGCAGTTTGAGCTGTAGCCGTGTCTAAAGTTTCCTATGGGAAATGCATTTTTTTACCTCTTTTTTTTTTTTATTTCTCAGGAACCACAGAACGGATTTACACCATTTAACAAAAAGAGTTCCTTCTGCAACAAGGCCTACCTTTTTGCCATATTTGGTGTTTTACCGTTCAGCCATTTGGGCCTGCTGGACACAGGCCGTCTCTTCACTGAACTGGAGGCTCAGTTTGCCCCATATTAGTTTTCGTCTCACCGCCTTTAGCAAATGTACGCCTTGAGCTGGACTGAGGACTGAGGACTTAAGGACACTTGCCCTGGATCATAGGCCTCAATCATGGACTCTAGATCCACCTACAGGAGCTTCCTGTGATTTTATTCATTGCTGGTACCTACTTAAGGACTAGGCATGGGCAAATTTTGCGAATTCGCAATTCACGAATTTTGCGAATTTGCGAATTCGCAATCCGCAAAATTCGCGAATTTGCGAATTCGCGGATTTTGCGGATTGTGTGGGGAATGGCCGGGTGGGAAAACGGTGCACATCGCTAGTGTGAGGGGCAGGGCCAAACGGGCGAGGCTTACATGCGAGTTCACATGCCTCTTGTGTGCATAAAAGGACAGGCACGGATCAGAGAAGCTCGTGGTCACAGGAACTGCACAGGGATGGAGCTCGTGGAAGTCAATTATGCAAAGGCCTCCATCAAGCATCATAGCGAATTTTCGACGATATAGATATGGGGAGAGCGCACACCTACCCAGCCTCAACAAAACACACATTTTTGGGGGGGCTGATTAACTTTGCCATCACACCAAAGAGCGCCGGGATCCCTCGAGTGAGCTGTCCATCAAGTGGGTAAAGGGCGCGAAGACGGGGCACACACCACTAGTGTGTGGGGAGGGGACAAACGGACGGGGCTTATATGAGAGTTCATGCTTGTGTGTATAAAGGAACAGGCACGGATCAGAGAAGCTCGTGGTCACAGGAACTGCACAGGGATGGAGCTCGTGGAAGTCAATTATGCAATGGCCTCCATCAAGCATCATAGCGAATTTTCGACGATAGATATGGGGAGAGCGCACACCTACCCAGCCTCGACAAAACACACATTTTTGGGGGGGCTGATTAACTTTGCCATCACACCAAAGAGCGCCGGGGTCCCTCGAGTGAGCTGTCCATCAAGTGGGTAAAGGGAGCGAAGATGGGGCACACACCACTAGTGTGTGGGGAGGGGACAAACAGACGTGGCCTATATGCGAGTTCACGCTTGTGTGTATAAAGGGACAGGCACGGTGCAGAGAAGCTCATGGTCACAGGAACTGCACAGGGATGGAGCTCGTGGAAGTCAATTATGCAAAGGCCTCCATCATGCATCATAGCGAATTTTCGACGATAGATATGGGGAGAGCGCACACCTACCCAGCCTCGACAAAACACACGTTTTTGGGGGGGGCTGATTAACTTTGCCAACACACCAAAGAGCGCCGGGGTCCCTCGAGTGAGCTTTCCATTAAGTGGGTAAAGGGCGCGAAGACGGGGCACACACCACTAGTGTGTGGGGAGGGGACAAATGGACGGGGCTTATATGCGAGTTCACGCTTGTGTGTATAAAGGGACAGGCACGGATCAGAGAAGCTCGTGGTCACAGGAACTGCACAGGGATGGAGCTTGTGGAAGTCAATTAGGCAAAGGCCTCCATCAAGCATCATAGCGAATTTTCGACGATAGATATGAGGAGAACACACACCTACCCAGCCTCGACAAAACACACATCATTAGGCCTAACTAACTATTTTAGGATGGCGCCGGCAAGCTGCCAGCACCATCCTAAAATAGTTACTAAATAAGCTTCATCAGGAAGGACTAATAGATAAAATAAAGCAGGTGCTCGAGCACCTGCTTTATTTTATCTATTAGTGCTTCCTGTTGAAGCGAACTTAGTAAATATTTTAGGATGGCGCTGGCAGTTTGCCGGCACCATCCTAAATTAGTTAAAAGTTCAACAGGTTTGAACTTTTGCCCCCGAAATCCGCCGGTCGCGGATCTCGCGGATTTTCAGTAAATTCGCGGGAGTTCGCGGATCGCAAATTTACCGAAAATCCACGAAATCCGCGAGCGGAACGGATTTCCGCTCATACTAATTAAGGACACATGAATTTGACTACCAATTATTGCCCTGAAGAAGCCCTTGTGAAGTGTGAAACGCATTGGCCGTTCTCTACATGTCCAAAAAGAATTTTGAAAAATAAATAGACTTGTAATCAACATCTGAGAATTGTACCTTGTGTTGTGTACACTATAACCTGTTGATTTTGTGTGTTGCTTCTCATCAACTTTTTTTTAACTCTAGCTAATGTTGATGGCTAACTCTTAGTGGAGTAGAGTGTAGTGCAGCGTCAGAGCTGCCGACTTCGACCTGGAAATCTTGGATTTTATCCTTGGTGTCGGCTCAATGACCTGCGATTCTTTCTAAAATATGTAATCCTGCAGCTCTGCTAATTTATATTAAACAAAAGAAAAGCAGTGATCCCACAGCTCTATGCATTTAAATTTAGAAAAAACAGCAATCAGATGTGGGCGAGCTGCGACGGGCCGTCCTGTGGGTGTGTGGCCCATTGGGAAAGTGAACATGTGCATAGCGTGCTGCAAAAGCCCCCACAAAATGGGTGCCATTGCTAATGATGGTGTCCAACTACTGCTGTTTAGATTGATTAAGCAAAGAGTTCTCCCAAAGGGCTTTTATAAACACTACTGTAAGGACTCAGGTAACAGGTCCAGTCCAGATGGGCTGTAACAAATGCAGGCAAGGTGGTATCAAGGAGGGACTCACAAGCCTAATAACCACTTGGAAGCCAGTGTTTACAAAAGACAATGACACATGCCCACTAAAAATTGGAGTAGAGAGTGGGTCGGGCTGCAAAGCCATACTCCAACACTCGCAGCAGCGCATGCACTTCCCAGGCTTGACCTAAAATGGACATATTCATTTCTACTGATCTCTATACCGTGTGGTGCCACAACCACGCTCATGCTGTTTAACTCTTGCTCAAAGCAGTAGCCTTTTGCTACTTTGAGGGTATGGCCTTGGGTGCTTCTTCATGCCCAACAAGACCACAATCCGTGAAACAGGCCAATGTTATAGCGCAAACGCATGATCCTTCTTTGCCTTGTGACAACAAAAGTCAGCATTAGAGATCCAGACATAAGTATAGTTGTGGCAATCAGGTCAGGGATAAACGTCTGTTACCATGTGGAGGACTATTCTGTCCCAACACTTATCGTCTTCTGTTTTCTTAACTTTTAGGAGAGCACGCATGGCCAAGTGACAATTAATTTTTTTTAATTGACCAGAGGTGACTTTTCCTTGGTAAATCAATTTCCACACTGCTCATAGTACCTTGGATTGTAGTGTGAGCTTTACGCATTTCCCCACCACTTTTAGGTCGAGCCTAGTGGCAGAGGGCATGTGCTGCTCACTCTGGGAGACTGCTGTAGTAGAGTATGGGAGAGAAGCCATGCCCAATCTCCTCCCATGTTTTTCATTGTCTTGTCTCATTGTCTTTCGTAAATGCTGCCTTAGGATTCATTAAGAGGCTTGTTAGTCCCTCCTTAGTATGGCCTTGTCTTTATTTGTACCCTCCCATTGCGACTGCCATTTTACTTCAGTTGTTACATGGGATCTGTTATTTAGTCTAAAAGCACTATTCACTTTATTGAGTTTCTCTTACTGCAGGCCGGACATGCACTACTTCAATTGGAAAAGCATGTATTTTTTTAGCAGCACAGCCGCCCACGTAAAACAGGTGCCTGCTTTCAATCACTTTAACCAGGCATTATCTCGTGTCTGTTTCAACCTCCAAGTCAAATGGATTTAGAAATGATTCGCAAATTAAGTGATGTGAATTCCAGGTAGCATATAATCCTGTGCTACTGAAATGAAGCTAAAAACAGCACATCTGTTTTACTTGTCATCTGTACTAAAGCCAACTGACGGGTTGTTTTCAGGAGCCTGTTTTATTAATGACATCACCACCGCTACCACCACCAATACAAAAAGCACCAATACCACCACAACCACCACCAATACCACCAACATCAATACCACCATCTCCACCAATACCACCACCACCAATACCACCACCACCCGCCGATACGGCCACCACCACCAATAACACCATCACCATCAACACCACCAGTACCACCACCAATACCACTAACACCACCCCCACCAATACCACCACCACCAATTCCACCACCAATACCACCACCACCAATACCACCAGAACCACCAATACCACCACCATTCAATACCACTACCACCACCACCACCACCAATACTACCACCAAAACCACCACCAATGCCACCACCAATACCATCACCAACACCACCACCACCACCACCAATACCAACACGACCACTAACATATAACAAGTATTGGGCACACATTTAGAGATAAACAGTATTGATACTGAGAGATTTGCACCGGTGGTGTAATAAACACAATATTTATGTGGATGTATTCTTCAGAACATACAACGCCAGCTGACACGTGTTTCTTCAACAGGGGAAAAACCTGTGACTCTTCAGGGCTGAAATGGCGTGATGAGCGGATCTATTTACCGGTGATATTTCCAACCCGGTCGACGGGCATTCAAAAGAGCCGAAGGTACGGCACAAATGGATGAAGGAAAATACACAGGGGGGTAAGTCTGTGTGGCCAAAACCTTCTAGTACAGGGTCTGGGTGATGCTCATCTCATCTCTGTCAGTAGGAGGCAGAGTGAGTGTTGGTCTCTCACTCTGCCTCCAACTCACACCAACATCACCAATACCACCAATACCACCACTACCAAAACTACCACCAATACCGCCACCACCAATCCAAAACCACCAAAACAAATATCGCCACGAATACAACCAACATCAATACCTCCACCACCAAGACCAATAACACCACCACCAATACCACCACTAATACCTCCACTAATACTGCCACCAATACCACAACCACTACCAATACCACCGCCACCAGTACCAGTACCACCACCAATACCACTACCACCAGCAATGCCACCGCCACTAATACCACCACCACCAATACCACCACCACCAATAACACCTCCAATACCCCATCACCAATACCACCACAGCACCAATACCACCACCAATGCCACTAATACCACCATTACAACTACCAAAACAACCAACAATACCACCACCAATACCAGTTCCACCAATACCACCACCAATACCGCCAACACCAATACCGCCACCAACAATACTGCTACCACCAATATCACCACCACCAATACCAGTATCACCACCAATACCACCACCACCAATACCAATACTGCCGCCAACAATACTACCTCCATCACCAATACCACCACCACCAATACCACCAATGCCACCACCATCAATACCACCAACACCAAATACCAATACCACCACTAATACCACCACCATACCAATACCACCACCACCACCAATATCAATACCACCACCCCCATGCCGTTCGCTGCAGCCGAGACCATCTCTCCCTTCCTCCATGCCTGCCATTAAGCACAGCCCGCCCTTCACCAGGAGATGAAGGCAGACCCCTACTAAAGCTGGAGTTTTTTTTTATAAGGCCAAAGATAGCAATGGCATTACGCAATGCCACACTGCACTCTCAACTCACGGAGACTGCAGGAAATAGCCCTCCCCTCCCGCTCTTCCTCATGAGCCGCAAAAGTGTAATCACAGAGCTAAAGGCGTTGGAGCGCTTTATTAGTGTTTATAGCTTGGATCATATGTAACTCTCACATCACACTTTGTGTCTGTGTAATTTACAACAATTACACATTTTATTCACTGCACTATTTATTACTACTTTGAAGACGTCACAGGCAGGTCACTTGCTCGTATTTACAGTCTAACAAGTGATCAAGAAGGCCCTTTAATGCAACGCAATAGGTCTCACATTTACAAGAGTGTAAGCTATTAGTATTGTAAATGACAATGCCTTTTATTTATGTTTTAAAACCCGAAACATATATAAAAGGCATTGTCATTTACAATGCCAATAGCTCAAACTCGTGTGAATGTGAGATCTATTGCATTGCAAATACTTGTTTTCTCAGTGAGATTCTTCTTTTGTAGAGGATGTGCTCAGTCATGGCTCCCCAGCTCACTAGTGCAAAATTCAAACTGCACCTCAGCGATAAAGTCCCAAAGGTCGAATAAGTATGGGGTTTCTTGCACTCCTGTATAAAGGGGACCTAGCCTGGCAGTTTAGACTGAACTGTTTTTAATGCAGAATAAGTAATAACTGTGGCTAAAATGTATTCATGAATTCCAGCCATCATTTTATTTCCAAGTGATATGGCGCCTCCTTGACGCTGATAAGCTAATTTCAGAACCCATTAATCTGCCCCTCTAATTTTTCAGAAAAGAAATTGATGCAGGAACCAAACATAGACACCTTTAAAGAATTGCATATATTTTGTTACTTTATCTTACATTATATTATGATATGTGACGAAACGGTGCATTTTGTTATTGGGGTTGTGGAGTACTAAGGGCCAGATGTAGGTCGCCAATTACCGGTCGGTAACGGCCAAATTCGGCCGTTACCGACCGGTAATTGGATTTTGAGATGTAGGGCCCTTAATTTTACAGATTCGGTAAATTTACCGATTTGGTAAATTTACCGATTCTGTAAAATACCGAATCGGTAATTTTACAGATTCGGTCAAAACCACATGTAGGTAGCACTGTTCACAGTGCTACAGGCCTTCAGGATTCAGTATTTTACCACCCAATCCAATTGGGTGGTAAAATACCAAATTCAGGTGTACATGCACATCAGTGCATGTACACCTGTGCCATGTGACACACAGACATGCCCTTAGGGCATGTATGTGTGCCACATGTCACACAAGCCTGTATTTGGGGTGCTAGAGGGTGTCAAAGTGACACCCCCTGAACCCTTGCAGGATTCAGTATTTACCGATTCGGTAAATACCGAATCGGAATTGCCCATTGATTACTATGGGCTTCATGGCCCATAGGAATCAATGGGAAATACCGATTCGGTATTTACCGAATCGGTAAATACCGAATCTTACCGATTCGGTAATTCTAAAATTAGAATTACCTACATCTGCCCCCTTCCTATTTACTGACTCTTAAATACCGAATTGTTAAAATTCGGTATTAAAGAGTCAGTAAATAGGAATTACCTACATCTGGGCCTTAGTGTTTACGTATTAATGCCTTGCAGAGTTTTGGGCTGCAGTTTCTTTTGCAAATAAGAGTCTGAATCCGCTAAAAAAAAGTATGTTGTAGAAACTATGAGCTGGCTCTTCTAAATAATTTAATTTATATTTTTTTGCTGCGTGTTCATACCCGTTATAGTTTACTGTAAAGTCCACGTCTGCCTAATGCTAGAGGAGAACTATATTACAATTAGCTAAATAGATAAGGAGATTCCTAAATGACATAAACACGTTTGGTCACAGTCCTGAATTAAGAGCTTGTTCAATGACTAAGGTCCTCAAGCTTGCAATACTTTAACCGCATCACTGCAGCGGTTATTTTCGCGCTACGCGGCTTTTTTCTAAAAGCCGCGTTAAATGACGAGCTCAGCTCGTCATACGCACACGCCCCCCGTGGCTGATGACGAGCTGAGCTCGTCATCAGCATCGAAGTAGTTAAATAGCCGCCTACGGTAGATATCCTCTTGTCAACTATTGACGTATTTTATTGTCTCACAATTGTTCAGAGACATTTGGTAAGCTGCAAAAGTAATTATGGGATCGCAAGTGAAACCTGAGGCGCGTAGACTGGAAACGAACATATATGAAAAGTGAGAGCACGATTCTATGAGTGCCTATTAGGTATGCAACAGTGGAGGCACCATCTCAAAACCAACTCCTCAAAAATAGAAATACTCACCTATGGATCATGGCGAAACTACAGCCATGTATGCAGCCATCTACCACTTCAAATGAAGTACACATCTTTTAGTGATTGTGGACACCAATTTCTTTCTTCAATCACAATTTAACTAAGTGATATGAGTCATTTTTCATTATGAGAATTCTATGCAGAATGTACCCCTACCTGAGGTTTTGACAGAGGGTAGATGTCTCACTGTCATTCGTGATATTAAGACTGGCTATGGAAATGGACTCTATATTGGACTCTAGAAAATCCATTGCCATGCAACAAGGAGTTTAGAACACCACAGCCAGTTCCTCAACCGTGCATATTATGATAAACAGCATTTACCACGTAATCTTTACCACTCAAGTCTTTGCCACTCATATTCCTTTATAACCATGCCTTCTACAACAAAAATGTAAGTATATACCAGGTAAGCAGGTAAGTGAAACTATATGTGTGTGTGAATCACAAGTGCCAAATCGGCAAGCCCCCAGACTGCTTGCTCACCGAAAAGAGCCAGTGGGACCATAGTTTGGGGAGGAGGTAAGGATTTGTCTGCAGATTTTCAATGCAGGTACCACGTTTCCCAGCCAAGGACAGGTTTCCTCACTCAGAAGGCCAGCTGAAATCTGGTGACTGGGCACTATAGCAGTATTTCTTCAAATAGTGAGGTCTGTGGACTGTATACTAGTATGTTTTTGGGGCAGACCTCCCACGACATGCTAAACAGCAATTAACGGTGCTGCCAGAGGTGGTGGATTACAATGACCCCGGTGAAAATTATCGATGCATGATGGGACTGGTAGTTCTTAAATATGTTTATTGAAAACTGAAAGTGATACCTGAGCTGCTGGTCAGACACCACTTTTTAAAATCTGCGTAGTTGTCAAGCTTTTGTGCATTGAAAGGAGCCTCAAATGTCGAGATTTAAAGGCAGCACGTGCTATGGAATTTTAGCTATGTGTCAATGTGGGATTGGCAGATAAAGAACACAAAGGATGTATGTCACTGATGCAGCCTCAGTTAATCCAGCCCCTATTTTATACAATTGAAGCTGAATTGAATCTTTCACGAAGCATGCCAGTGAATTGAACATTATTTAGTTGTTTGTATGTTTAAATTTAAGATCGACATATGGGTTTATCATGGTATGACCACTGACAGCTTGAGTAACACTAGATTGATTTTAAAGAGGAACAGACAGAAAATATTGATGAAGTGCATCGTCTATGTTTACTACCTTTCACTATTAAATGAAATATTAACATAGCAGATTTTAGATTGATAAAGGCAGCTAGTCTGTCGAACTGCGTCTCTCTTAAGTGCTAGGTTGAGGGAGGCCGAACACATTAAAGATATGCGTTGGACTCCTCAGACTTCGTGTGTGTGCACTCTCCTTTTGGGAAGTAGATTATTTGTGATATATATCAATATGTACAGTGCTTTATATGGGCCGCTACTGTCCGGTATGGAGTAAAGGCACTTTTTTTTTGAGAGGGAGAGTACCAGTACTTCTCAAACCCCTCCCAGGAGGGGCAAGCCCCTTGAGCTTCCTGCCCCTGCATGCAACCTATGCATCCCCAACTTCCTTTATTCCACAAATAACACAATTCGTTGATGGTGCAAAAGGCCACAGCTTTTATTTACATACTGTCAAAAACAAACATGCCATTAGAATTTCGATCAATCATGTAATTCTTGCCTCCTCGCTTAAACCTTAACAGCACAACCCTTTTTTTACAGTGCCATGAGCAAATGCCCCTATCAGCGCATATAGCTCTTTTATGGCCTCTAGGATACACCTTGCTGTCAAGTGATGAGGGCCACCCCTCATGCCTGACCCGGGCTGAAAGTGCCGTGTTCACCCTCTGCTGACCCATGTTGACCTGTCGCCGGTTCCCCGTGCCCCTGCCGTAAGGCATCCCAAGGACATGAGTTTGGCACTCTCCTCTTTGGCTATTCCGCTCTGCCTGCTGTCCCTCTGTGCTGTCTCCACCATGCTGCCTGTGATTTCTCGACCTCAGGCAGCTCCCCGCTTGCTCGTAACCGGCTCTTTTACTTGAAACCTAATGGCTCAAATGTACCTCCTATGCTGAGGAGGAACATTCCCATGCCCGTGTACCCCTTACTTGACGTGAAAACCTTGCACTTTAAGGTTAATGAGGACATGCCTCACAAAGCCCCAACCATTTGCTCTACAGATTTGTAACATTGTGCCATTCAACTTCTTCCTAGATTTCTCTACTGCTGTGTTGTCCAGTACCCCCCTCCAATGGACATGCAGTATCATTTCAGGCCAAATTAGGTCTGCTGCTCTTAAAAGTCTGGCCACTGCCATCAGTCATGATATCATGCTACCCATTAACTCCTTGTGTCCCAAATTGGCTAAGTTATTACCCCTTAGGTGTATCACTACAGCATACGTTTCTCCTCATGCCGCATGGCCTCCTGTATGGCAGGCATCAGTTGCTCCCACCTCATGCCTGGCTAGTCCATCCAGTGTACTTTTGTGTCATGCACTCACATTCTTTGATTGTTTCTCCACGCCGTTGCCCACCGATGTGCCCTGGTAGCACAAGAGTGTCCCAAGATCCATACCCTGCGCAGCCCCTGGGAACCTGCGGTAAAGAAACTTATATTAGGTTGGTGCGTATGTATCCCCGAAAGGCATTTGATGCCCACCAGCAGATTTGCTTGATGTGACCCGACTCCAAGCCACAAGCTGCCACAGATGTGGCTGCTCGTATGCAAAAGAAGTGTGGGTTGAATTCCTTTGTTGGGAGCCCTGATTCCCTGACTGCCAATTTTAGGACTGCATTGAATTGGAACTGGCTGAGGTATTAACCACCCTCATGGCAAAATAGCGGCTCCTTCCTTAGTACTAAGTGCCTCAGGTACTTTTGTATGCAGCAAACTGGGCAGCAATCGATGTTTCTCATGCAATGTAGTCGGGTGTGCTTGCTTGCACCCACCTGGTCTGTTTTTGACATGTGCAGGAGTATTGTCATGGCGCAGTCCTCAATCAAAAGGTCCCCCCTCATAGCATGTTGCCCCTGCCTCAGACATGGCCGGGGAAACTATTTCACTAACCATGTAAGTCCCAAAGAAAAGGCTGCCCAAAGAGCAGCAGCTCATGTCTTTACAGATGCTGCCCAGTCCTTCCAATGTCTGCCGTAAGGTGCTAAAGACTATAGGCTGTCTCCTGCACTGACTTTGGGCTGCAGGCGCCCCCAGCCCTTCATGGCTTCCCTGCAGTAGAACGTGTTTGCCGGGTCCCTTAGGCCTGCCAGTTTTGCATAATGTGCAACTGCATCAATGTGATTATGTGCCCATGATTCTGTGCCCATGGACTACATTGCTGCTGGTCACCTCCCCAATGTATTGGGACCCTGTTATTGTTTCAAAATTTTCCCAGCACTTACGATACTTGGATACTTGGATGTGGTCTTGACGGCTAGTGCGCCGTCTACCAGCATGCTCAGGTGAAGTCTATCAGGTTCCACAGTTTGTTTGAAATTGCGGTCCCCTTGCGGTCGCGATGCCCCTGAATCTCTGCCACTGAAAATTAGATATTGCATCAGCCACTGTATTTTCAATACCTGGAATGTGTCGACACACTGACAGCAATGTTGGACCTCAGCTACCAGCTCATCAGAGGCATGAGCAGGTGGACCACTATTGGGCAGTGCACTGATCCCCAATTCCAAGCCTGAAATACTGCATGATTGTCCACCCATAGTGTGATTTGCCTATTGGTGAGCTGCTTTTTACACATGGAAAAAGCCACAATGATCGGGAAGAGCTCCAATACAGCCAGGTTCAGGGTGATCTCCCTCTCATGCCACCCGGCTGGCTAGCGCTGCCGCCCAAGCGGCCCCCAAGATGGCTCTAAAGCCCTAGCCCCCACTGCATCTGTGAACAGTTCCAGTTCTTCCGCCGTCACCCACGGCTCCCTTCAAATCATTGCCCCATTAAAGTCGACTAGGAAGGTTGCCCACTGACGTAAATCGTCTTTTACTCCTTGTGTCAGCCTGACCCTATGAAGTCTCCTTGTGAGCCCTCTTATTAGCCATGCCAGACACCTGACGATAGGCCTGCTGGCAGGGATCATTCTGGTTGCAAAATCGAGTTTGCCCCCACGCTGCTAAGCTTCTCCTAAGGTCCCTTTATTCCACCCAAGCATCCTCTATAGTGTGTCTCAGCTCCTCCACTTTCACTGCTGGCAATCTGCCTGTGCCCAAAACTGTATTCAGTTCCATGCCTAAGAAGGAAAGCTGTATGGTGAGGCCCTCTGTCATTTCATGCGCCAATGGTAAACCTATCTCCCAGGCCAGCGCTGTGAACTGATTTAGTAGCTCTGCACACTCTGTGGTCCCTGGTTCCCCTATAAGCAGGAAATCATCTAGGTAGTTTACCCGCCACCAGGCTGGGTGGCGCACCCCTACGATCCATTTGAGGAAGGTGCTAAAGGCCTCAAAATACACACATGAGATGGTGCAACCCATCGGTAAGCACCTGTCGTAATAGTACTCATCAACCAGCTTGAAGCCTAGCAGGTGGTAGCTCTCTGGGTGCACGGGTAGCAGGCCGAAAGCAGATTCAATGTCTGCTTTAGCTAGCATGGACCCTTTCCCACTTGCCCTGATTCAGTCTATGGTGTCCTCAATGGTGTCATAGGATCCCACACAGCTATCCTGCTCCAGACCATCATTCACTGATTCCCCAGCTGGGTATGATAGATGGGGGATTAATCTAAATTGCCCGGGATCCTTCTTAGGCACCAACCCTAAGGCTGAAACCAATAAAAAACTGTTATGTGGGGTTCTTCAAAGGGGCTGGCCACTCCTTTGGTAGACCTCCCGGTCAACCTTCTTCCTGGCTCCTATCTGGTTCTCCTTGACTGACTTCAAGTTTTGGCTAGTTTGTGGACTCCTGGGGCCTTGGTAGGGGATCCTAAAGTCCTTTAAAAACTCCTCTCCTAGCAACTGCTTATCCCCTGGCCTGAAGTAGTCATTTAGCAATATTAACAAGGTCAAAGTTTTGATAGGTGCGGGTAGGTGCCTGGTAAATTCTCCTCCTGTTACCGAAGTCGGTGCTCCCGCTTCCTTACTTTTTATTACCTGCATTCTTTCACTCCCATTGCCCTTTTGGTTGTCTGCACTAGATGGCTGGGTGTGCCCCCCCACAGTTGCTACAGGCATGCTTGAACTTGTACGACTGTCCCCACTTGCCTTCATCCTTGTTATATTTCCAACAGGCGGTGTTGCATCCTTTTTCCGCCCTTCTGCCTGTAAATGTCTTCTGTATACCATATTGGAGAATCCCTTCCTGCCTCCCTTTTTGCCCGCTTCCATGAAAGGGCGTCTCCCTGCTCCCTACTCCTTCCCTGGCTACTACCATATGCATAGTTTACCCCTCTACATCCTGATGATCCCAGTTAATGCATGGCCACATTTGCATTTTTAACCTAAAATCCTTGTCATAGCGGAGCGAGGCGTCACCTTGGTACTTTTGTTGAGCCTAGTGCACCTTCTGTTCATGTAGGAACAGTGTTGCCATGCTCTAGGGAAATTTTTCCACAAATACACTGGCTAATGTTGCAAATGCCCGGAGCCATTTCTCAATATTTTGCTCCACCCATTGCCTCATTTTTCCCTTTCTTTCCTCCTCTTTCTTATCCTGCGCTGCAAGGTTGAAACCTGCCTGGGGCACCTCCAGTAGTGAAAAAATGTCAATGTAATCTTTGCGCCAGATCCTTTCCTTTACATTTAATGGGAAAAGGCTGGCTAAACCGTTTCGTCTGGCAATGGCCGGCGGGTCCCCTAATGAGGTCCTTAAATATTCGCTGGCCCGTTTCCCTTCCCCTCCAACTGCTATAATTGCACTACTCCCTGTTGTAATGTGCTCCTTAACTGTTCCCGCCTCTGTCTCACCAGCCATCCTGCCTGACCCCTGTTGGTTTGGGCACACTGGCTTGCCCTTCTGTAATTACCTCCTGCGCAGCTGGCTGTGACCTCCCCCCCCCTGCAGTTACTCCTGGACCCAGTCTCCTTGGCTCACCCTGTGCCTAACCAAGGCTGAGCGGGGCCAGGCAGTGATGCTGTACTTTCTGCCATGGTCACCCGTTAAAAGGGGGTCCACCTGGCCCCATGCCCCAGCCAGACCTGTTTGCCACTGCCCTGTGCCACACAAGCCTGGATGCCCCAGGACCCTTTCTCTTTCCACCACTGCCTGCTCCGCCTGGTCCGGCACACTCCGGTCCCGCCGTTGTCCTGATTCCTCATTTAGATTGCTCTCGAGCAGTGTACTCCCCTTCCACTGCTGCCTGCTCCACCTGTTCTTCTGGTTCTTCTGGGTCAGGCAGCGCGCTCAGCTACTCTCGGCCATAGTGCCCACACTGTCATCCGCTCCCCCTTGCGCATTTTTCATTTGCCCATATAATGATTACACCGGACACATTGTTTATGGGTAAAGAACTGCTGCAGGTTTATTTTCATACAACAAGAGTATGACGTTTTAGTGGGTTATCTTATGGGCGGTTCAGGGCAGGCAGCCCCTTGCTGCCCCGCCCGCCTTATGAGCCAGCTGGCACGGTGGGTCGATGGCCGGACAGTGCAGCATCTTTGCAGATCCCCTTCCGGATCACGTGATCATGTCTTATACTCCCGCCCCTTTCAGGGCGGAGCATGGTATGGCACACCCCCGGTTGGTCAGGCCCCCCAACCGCCCGAAGGACTAACGGGACGCCATCGCTGTTTTCCCGGAACCTCCCTGCGGCTCCAGGTCTTTGGCTTAGGCACCCTTACTGTGCCAGGCAGAGGTACCCTTACTGTACCAGTCTGCCGCAGAGGTACCCTTACTGTACCCGTCTGTCTCCAAATCGCCCTGTAACTCCACCTGCAACACAAAAGGAAACATTAAAACATCCAAATTGCATGCCGCCTGTCCAGCTGCTGGGTACGAGGATAGGGAGGGTGAAGCATGGCAGGCAGGGCAAAAACGACAGACAAAGAGGTCGCATCCTGGGCGGCAGGGGCCTAAATACCTGCCCGCCCCCAAACGTGCCCTCCCCCGGATGCACGTCACTGGTGCACCCGGCCAGGGGAGGGGCTGGTGAACTGCCCGAGCCTCCCCCTCCATGGGGACTAAGATGGGGGGGCTTAGACTAATGGGCACTAAGGGGGCTGCCCTGCTGATGTCCCCTTGTGGGGGACGCGGGCAGCGGCATAGTGCCCACACCGTCATCCGCTCCCCCTTGCACATTTTGCATTTGCCCATATAATGATTACACCGGACACATTGTTTATGGTTAAAGAACTGCTGCAGGTTTATTTTCATACAACAAGAATATAACGTTTTAGTGGATTATCTTACGGGTGATCCAGGGCAGGCAGCCCCTCGCTGCCCCGCCTGCCTTATGAGCCAGCGGGCACGGTGGGTCGACGCCCGGACAGTGCAGCACCTTTGCAGATCCCCTTCCGGATCACTTGGTCATGTCTTATACTCCCGCCCCTTCAGGGCGGAGCGTGATATGGCACACCCCCGGTTATTCAGGTCCCCCGACCGCCCGAAGGACTAATGGGGTGCTATCACAGTTTTCCCGGAACCTCCCTGCGGCTCCTGGTCTTTGGCTCAGGCGCCCTTACTTTGCCAGGCAGAGGTACCCTTACAGTACCAGTCTGCCGCAGAGGTACCCTCACTGTACCCGTCTGCCTCCAGATCGCCCTGTAACTCCGCCACAGCTCTGGAGGAGGCTATCGTTGATGACAGAGCCCCCCACCTCAGAGTTCCCAATTTGCATCCTGCAGCTTTAAGTGCATCCTGCACATCAAGGAGAACATATTCATCCCATCTTGGACAAGTGCACACAATCTTTCCCATAATAACCTTCCACTCTCGCCTGTATCAGTGCATGCCTGATTGACCCCAAACATCTCCGCTTCAAACTTTCGAGAAGGGCCAACTTACGCAGCCTACCCTGCTTGCTGAACCTTCGACCGGTCACCGCTTCCCGGTCCCAATTGTCCACCTGTGAGTGCCTTGATATTTCCACCGGTAATGGTGTCAGACTACCAGATTCTGTGTCACCTGCTTCGCTGTAGTCCCTTTGGTGGATCCGCTGGGACCTTTCTATATCCCCGCAAATACTGCGTCAAACACTATGGCCCTTTAATGCCCTTCCCCTTCCCTCAAAGACATCGG
Source organism: Lissotriton vulgaris (assembly GCF_964263255.1). NCBI lineage: Eukaryota > Metazoa > Chordata > Amphibia > Caudata > Salamandridae > Lissotriton > Lissotriton vulgaris. The sequence goes on from NC_141695.1 coordinate 565,816,305, forward strand.
ACAGCCTGATGCAGCTTAGGTGAATTGCATATGGGCCCTGCACCCCCAGCCAGTGTTGGTAACATATATCTTCCTTAGAGTTGCCTGTTATTGTGAGTGGCTAGCCCTGTCCTGTCAAGGCATGTCAATAGCTAGTTCCCGCCTTTTGGTGACTATCTTACCATGTGATATGTGACATGTGCACGGGTGTCACCAGTGTAACCGCTGTGTAAGAGGGGGGAACTCCAAGAACGAATACTTGCCACTTCTTGAGCCGTGGGAATGCCACCGCACTCCTTCTTTAATCGTTGTAGCAACCTATGCTCTGACCCCATGTTCCCCTCACCTGCATGTCGCTCAGCCCATGAAAGCCTGGCTATAGGGTGGGTCTTTTTGGCTGTGTTGGATGATCTCGAGGATCCATCTCTTGGTGCATGCTTGCCCCCATACATATTATATTAGTTGGACATCCCTCTGCCTAGCCGCAAGCATTTCCATCATGCATATAAGGCCAGATTGCGATTTGTTTAGGCAGCATCCCTTTTAACACTATGTAGAGTATCTCCTCATGTTTAAAACTTGCCAAGTCGTCCCCCTTTGCCTGTCCTTCATTATACCCTATGAAGCTTTTAACAAGCACCCTATACAACTGTATCTACATGTTGTGCAACCTCCCCTGCGTGTCAACCCTAGCTGATGAATTTTAACTGTTAAGATTGCCTGCCAACCTTGGGACCCTTCAAAAGAAGTCAGCCAAGCCGAACGCCTACTTGGCCCTTAACGCACCAACCTGGGTCCAGTGAGATTAAGCCAGTTAGGGGCTTTGTTGTATCAGCCAGACCTGACGCGGCGCCATCTTAATGGTCTTAGTGGGGTCAGACTCGAAGAAGTATGTGCGGCTAAAGCAGGCCCAGATTCTGTGCAAATTGCCTAAGCATCCTTAGTGCCAATGGGCCTGCGTATAAGACACTGGTGATTCTGTATTACAAGTTAAGTTAATGTCTCAGCGTGGGCCAGAAATTGGGAGGTATACGAGGGATTATGCAGGCCCAACTAATCCACAGGGCTACCCAGCATGCTCAGGCAATCAGCTGAAGATTGCCTGGTATTTTCCCGCTATACCATTGCCTCACTATATTTACTAGAAAAGGAGCACTACCTCTACAACAAGCCTGTCTGTTGTCCTAGTCCATGCATCTTAGTTGCGTCAAATTAAATAAACTAACCGCCCTCCTTCATGGCTGCCAAGTTTCAACTGCCATGTGTGACCTATCCATCCTTTCGGTGCACTATGAGTGACCTTTAACAGACTTAGAATGACACTTTCTTACTAGCAATAACCATGAAGATAAGGAAGACCCGCTATCATTGATTCCGCCCATTAGGCCAGCAAGGACTCTAAGAAGCCCTCGTTTAAGGCTGTTTATGTGAGATATATGTGAGATATTCCCAATCTTGGAGTGTGCATGTGTGCAACAGACATATATACAATAATTTGGGAGTCCAAGTGCCTGGTAAGGAAAGAGCCTGACGTAGCTCAGATGGAGAAAAGTATGATAAATATCACAGTCAGTCTGAACCGCCTGGCACCGTAAGTACAGGAGATGGGCGCAAGCAAACTACGCCTTGCACGATCCATAACCCTTCTGACGGGGTGAGCTGTCTTGATCCGGCCTCGCCTCATACTGCACGCGCCACTTACTGACCCATGGTGTCATCACAAGGTGCACCCCAAAGGCCCCCCCCAAGCAGCAGCTGACCCTAGGGAGAGCACTGCCCTCCCTACCCGGGGGCGTGATGCCCGGAACTGCCCCTCTTGCGCACAGGACACCTGGGGTGGTGGCACACCTGCTTTCGAAGAACCTCGTCCCAGATCGAATTGGTGCCCTAGGTCCAAGTCTCTATTTCCTCTTCTCAACCTGTGACAGCAGAACACACCCCTGGTCGTGCTACGACCCCACAGTGGTCTGGTTACCGAGCCCAGTAAGCCTCCTTGCAACCTTCGCCCTGAGCCATGTGTTCCACCCTTACAACATCACTAACAGGTTTCTTTTAGATCAAGAGGACCTCCCATATGCTAGATGTTAGGGCCACCTACTGATTTCATTACTATTTGGTAGCTGCCGCTGTGATACCGTATTGCCAACAAGGCACCATCCCCGGATGTAGAATGTGAAATTTAGAGATTTGAAGCGATGACCTTGCCCAGTCCGTAACTCTTCCCAAAGTGGGCATGAAACAAATGTACTGTATCAAATAGCAAGCCGTTCCAAACCAGGTCCCTCAAGTAAGTTCCTACCAAGGGCAACACGTAGTGTTCATCACAGGCTGAGTCCAGTAGTTGCATAAGGTAATTGAGCACAACTGGGGTTGCTGTGTATTGATGTCCACTGAATATATACATGTATATATTGAAACGTAAACTCCCGGTTTCTTCGAGTTTGGGCCGGGTTCTGGGTCTCCTAAATATTACAAAGCGATCTTTCTCTTTTGAATGAAGAACTCTCCGACACATTGTTCATGATCAAATTACAAAAGCCAATCAATCCATTTCTCAAATACAAATTAAAGAGTGAAAACGGACTGTTCCTTAATTGAAATTCAGGATTGGAAAATAACTGGGGGGCATATTATCAAGGGGGTTTATCTCCGCTTTTTTGGCTTTAAAGGCCAAGAAAGCGGAGATAAAATTATCTCCCTATTACCAAGCTGTCGCTAACACCAGTTAGTGACAGCTAATAGGAGATAGCGACCATCTTGGGCCCCGCTTTGCATGTCAGTGATATTTATCACTAATGACATGCAAAGTGGGCGTGCCAAGATGTTAGCGACTGGAAACAGTCCCTAACATCGCTATCTCCTATTACCAACTTTTGGAGATATTAGTGCTAAGCGCGAATATCTCCAAAAGCTAACACCTGCCCTGAGCAGTTCTTAGCCATGTTATCCAATGGGAGGTGGATAACATGGCTAAGAGCATTTGCTCGATAATGCATGAATATCGCTGACTTTTCAGCGATATTCATGCATTGCGGCCGTTTTTTATCGCATTTGCGATAAACCTTGCTAATAGCAAGGTTTATCTGCGATAAAAATCGCCGATGTGCGGCGATAATTTTTGTCTCTAAACAAGTTAGAGACAAAAATTATCGCTAGTTGTTGGTAATATGCCCCTGAGTCCTTTTCTGTGGGTGTTGACGTTTAATAGCATGACAAGGACTCTATGGTTTGATGTCACTGAAGGTTAAAAGGGTGTGATATTTTAGGTACCTCAGAAATTTTTGTGAATTGACATTCCGTCAAAGATGGACACTGACACTCTTAATTTTCCGCTCTGAGCCCGCCTGCCTTTCTCTACTCGTGTGCCTGTCTACAAGGCAGAACGCGATTCCCAATGTGCGTGCGGCTGCGGAGCCAAGGAGCTAATGGGGCACGTGTGTATATTTCACAGTACGTCAGCCACAAATAGCTCCTATCAAACTGCAGAAAATCCAATTCATGAGATGTAGGCACAGAAACTGAATGCCATATTGATTGGTCCGGGATGCATGACATTAAACGAACAATAAAAGATGACGAATGGTGCGCCAGTGGGAAGGAAACATCTAAAACAGTTCTTCCCAATGGCATGTGTACCAGCGGTGGAACCTCGCTGAAGCACTCTAATTCGCCAGAGATGTAATTATTTTATGTCTAATGGAGGGTTAGTAATGTACTTTATTGATGGGTGATCGTACTAATTAGTGCCTATCTCTCTGAGGGGGTGGGACGCGTTGCCTTCATACATTAAAGACATCGGTGCTCAGGGAGATGAAAACTAGCGGCAGGAGGTATTGTGACTGCTTCTTGGCATGAGCAAGCAAGCGAAGTAGGCATATTTATCCAACATTGCTGGTATAAGAAATTAGCAGTCTTGAAGGCATGTGGTGCTACCCGTATTAGATAAACTCGCACTGACGCTTTTCTGGTTGTACCTGTGTCGGGAAAACCCCTCGAAAAGTTTAAAAGGATTACCTATTTTTGCATTTTTACACCAAAGATTTTTTTTTTACAGCGTCACCATTCTAGGGATTTAAAGGGTGAAATTACAAGGGAATCGCACCACTGGAATGTCACTTTTTCCGACGTTCCTGTGGCCCAATGCCCTGAGCCATATTTACAAAGCAACAGTAAGCCAATTAACGCTGCTTTCTAAAATATGGTGCCATTTCATGCAGTTTTCTGTGTGAAAAGGGCATGCAATGGTTGTTGCTGTGGGTGTACCACTTGCTTTTTGACGCTGCCCAAGATTTATAAGGATCTCTAAATCTGAGGCAGTGCCAAAACTAACGCCATTCAAAAGCAGGAAAGAGAAATACTCATATTTCTCCTCATTTTTGCTCTTTCTATGTGTTCTGTATTGTGCAGCAACTTTAGAAACAGTAAATTACCTTTGAAGATTGTTTATTTGGAGGGAGGTGTCCCTTACTGCACATAAACAGTCATTCCCTGCAACATAGTCACCCATGCACTATGACACAAGGCTGTCTGTGATGGCTCTAGGTAGCTTTCTTTAGTACCTGCACAAGGTAATACACAGGGGTGCACCGTATTCTTGTAAATATGGTGCATCTATGTGTTTTTGAAATGATGCAATGTGGAACTGAAAAATTGCCCACAGTTCCATGCTGCGCCATTTCCTAGTAAATATACCCCTACATTTCTTTTAACCTAAGCTGAGAAAAAAAATTCCCCATGCATTCACTTTTCGAGGAAATTTAATCGTTTTCTGAAAAATAATTCTGCAAAGTTCATTTCTAGCGAAACATAACATGTGAATTCAATGTTGCTGGTGCATGGGAAGAACCAAAAATTTCACAGAGACATCAGACAACATTTTAGAGAGTGTAGTAACAGGGTATCATTGTCAAAATAAATACAATGTCCTAAAGGCCATCTTCCAAGTTAACAACTCAATAGCAATGCCCAATGGAGTAATATTCTTGAAAAAGGCATTTAGGACACAATATTTAAAAGACAAGCTATTTCAAAAGCCAATATTCTAAGATATAACTGTTTCACAGTCAGCAAGCATATCACTTCCACTTTCAGTTCTGCAGTGTCGGGCCTTTGCTAAATTAGAAATCAAGAGAGTTGAATTGAACTGGAAGGTATTATTAATTTTGCATTACAACCCTACCATTGCTTTCAATAATTCCTGTATGTGTGTATTGCGTACGTACATATATGTCAAATAAGTTATAGAAAATCTATGTTCATGAACTGTGAATATTTTGGATTCAATATTCTGTTCTGATATTCCGTGCTGTTGATATTCTGATTGCAATATTAAGGATGCATGCTGCGTGATGCTACATGAAGGAATACATGGATTTTTTAAGTTACATATTAAAGCACACTCAATTCACTTTCCACACCCACCTTTACATCCTATCAGGTAGATCGGATTTAAAACAGGGGGGTGCAAAGTAGAAAAGTAGGTTGACTCACAACCTTGTGCATTTTCTAAACTATTCAAGATTTGTGAAATGCACAGTTTATGAAGTTCTGTATTTTTTCAATTAAATAATCTGGCTTCAGCACAGAGCCTTGCCTACCACACATCTTACCTCCGGGTGTGGATGTCCAGCCACCACCCTCAACATTTGTTTGCTGGAGGATGTCCTATCTGGTACATTCTGCATCAGGAAATCGTCACTTCTGAAAGGTCTGAAAGGATAAACCATAAACAATTTAAAACTCAGCAATTGTCAGATGTGTCTTGAATGTGTCAGTACACGTTATTAAAAACATTGTAATATCCCTGATAGTACACGTTGTTCTCACATTGTATACATTCAGTCTTATTCTGAAATGCTGAGCCTCTGCTGAAATAATAATGTCCAACGTAATTGCTGCACAAGGAGAAGTGATGGTCATCGAGATTAATGATTTGTATTGAGAAATAAAATGCAAGATGTACTTTGCTAGAGAACTACTTACATCAGGTGCACCTTATAACAAGGAAATATATTGTCCTATAGCGCTGACTATGAATAGAATTATCATGCTCAGTAATATTGTACCACCAAACTGTACTTCTCAGAGTATTGGACCAGAATACAATTACCATCCAAGTACAGGTTTATGAATTATGCAATTGCATGCTTGCTATCAAGGGTTGCCAGATTGCTCTGTTGCAGGGCACAATATTGGCTGTTTTTTTGTTTTACAGCTTATTGTTGTCAAGTGTGTCAGTCCATTTGGCTTAATTGAAAACAAATGAAAACTATAGCTCATGCGAGCCACTGATTTCTTAAAAGAAAGATGAGGTCTGGAATTGGTGCTCTAGTGACATGCGGCCAGCTGACACTCTTATCCCTAACACTGCCAAACATAGTCTGAGCCCTTCCTGTATGGAGACAGTGCTGAGATGCGCAATTGTCTAATTGATCCCACTGCACCCAAACGAGGGCAAGTCATTGTAAACATCAGAGTGACTATATAAGGGGGTACAGAGCCCTCCAGTAGACAAGTGAGCCTAATCCTGGTTGTCAATTACCAATCCACATTGAGCCTTTATAAAAGTGGCCCATTATATTGTAATATACAAAGGACAAACCCCATCTCACTGTTTATATTTCAGAACAAAATATAAATGTGCACACGGCTCAGAATGACTCTGTTTTAACTCCAATCCTTGATTTATTCAAATAATTGCACAATCATTTTTGAATATCAAATATTAAATCTCCATTATTAAATACACCATCACTAAGACTTCAAACACATGTCTCTAGGATAACATAAATATTATTATATAAAACACCCTACTGACTCTTCCCCTAGAATACACACCTCGATTCTTTTTTGCATGTTGCGGCTTTAAATAGATCAACACGCATTTCGGATTGAAATGCCTTCATCAGGACTGTCACATATTTTCAGACCCCACTTTGGATCCCAGTGACCAATGACAAATGGAATCTGTCACACTGCCATCTTCATTATGTTCAAAAAAATTAGTAACTGTTTGTGTACTCAAAAGGTCTGAAGTAATCTGATATCTGCTTTCCTATTGAATGCCTGTAAGGCGGAGCACAGATGATCAATCACATTATTGAACAGAATGCCTTGTATTAGAGAACTTGTGTGATGATCTCTTCATGGATGAATATGCTTGTGGTGCCGTAAATCGTAAACCTCAAAGGCTCTGAGAACACCAACAGTTGCTACAAAGTGTTTCAACATAACAAAGATGACTGCGTGACAGATTCTGTTTGTCATTGGTCACCAGGATCCAAAGTGGGGCTGAAAACATGTGGCAGTCCTGATGAAGAGGGAGGAGATGGGTGCATCCTTGATTTACTGACCCTCGACTGGCATTAGGCTGTCATTCGACCCAGGCACTAGCACAAAAAAGCTAAGGCTATCTCCCAGCTGGCTAACTGAGGCTTGCAATGTTAGGGAGATCTCTATAGTAAGCTTACTGTCATCAAACTTGGGAGTTCAAAGGAGGGTTTCCTTAAACCCCCTTAAAGATGGTTCTGCAATATCAAATGTGAGAATCTATACGGAAGGCTATCATCGATTTACTCTCAGAGCCTGCTGCCTTCCCAATGGTAGAGATGCTCTTGATTGCCTCCTACAGTGATCAATTAATTAATCTTGAATTTGTACCGATCAGCTCAGGCCAGTGGTCACTCAGACCGCTAGAGAGAAAAGTCTGGCGTAGAATTGCTGGAGGAGGTTTGGGGCTTCTGCTGTTCCAAGAGTGGCATGAAATCTTCTAGCGGTAGACTGTGCATCATTCATTTGAAATGTCTCCTTTGAGCCAATCACACCCAAATGCTGTGACATAGTGGCCTAAGGGTGATCTCCAAATCTCAGAGATGTAGGGTGGATGAGACAATTGCTTTTACATTTGCCATGCCATGGCCCCTCTCCCCCAGCGCCTTGAGACCCTCCCGGGTGAGTAGCGTTACAAATGCCATGATTGATTGATTGATTGATTGCGATAGAGGGCATGCATAGTGGAGTGAAGTGATATTTATTTATTTTATTTGTTTACATTTGTAATGCGCACAGCTACCCAACAAAGGGTTTCCCGGCGCAGCAGATCCCAATAGCAATGCGGTTACAGAAAACTAGATGTTAAAGAGCCATGTTTTTAAGGCTTTTCTGAATTTGATGTAATTCGACTCAGACCGCAATGTATGTGGCATTGAATTCCAGAGAGAAGGTCCTAGGAATGAGAAGGACTTGCCACCCATGCGTGACAGCCTGGTCCTTGGAATTTCAAAATGATTTGCCGTGGAAGACCGAAGAGATCTGGAAGGACGGTAGGGGCGCACCAGGTTTTGCAGATATTTAGGAGCGGTGTTGGTGGAAATCCTGTGCATAAAACATAGAGATTTGAATTTAACTCGGTTTTCAATTTTTAGCCAGTGTAACTTCCTAATGTATTTAGTGGTTGGAGTAGAGATGGGAATTTTACAGAGTAGTCTGGCTGCTGCATTTTGCACTGATTGCAACCTGCGGACAGTAGCTTTGTTCGCCCCCAGGTACAAAACGTTGCCATAATCTAGCCTAGATGTTATTAGGGCATTGACAACTGTTTTCTTGGTGTTTTCAGGCAGCATCCAACAGATCTTTTTTAGCCATTTTATTATGGCAAAGTAGGTGGCTGAAGTCTTTACCGCTTGCTGATGTAAACTGAGTGAGTCGTCAATAATGACACCCAGGTTGCGAGCATGAGGAACCGGGGCAGGGGGGGTGCCCGTTGCAGTTGGCCAATGTTGGGGTCCCCAAAGTTCTTTATTTTTGCCCAACACGATTAATTCGTTTTTTTCGCCGTTAAGTTTTAGGAAGTTTTTTTGCATCCAGTCGGCGATTTTACAGAGTCCGAGTTGTAGGGTGGAGGAATTATCAGAATCTGCAGCTGATAAAGAAAAAAGCAGCTGGGAATCATCAGCGTAGGAAAACATTAAAAGCCCTGTTTCCTCCACTATTTTGGCCAGGGGGCTTATATACACGTTGAAAAGCAACGGGCTAAGAATAGAGCCCTGTGGAATGTCATGATATCGGAGCAGGCAGTTTGTGAGAAGACCTGGAACGTGCGGTTTTCCAATAATGATCTAATCCAGTTGAGAGCTGCCCCACGGATGCCCAGGGAGTGGAGTGTTTGGGCGAGGACCGCATGCGACACGGTGTCGAACGCCGCGCTGAGGTCGAGCAGCACAAGTGCCACTGTTTCGCCCTTGTCCACCATGCGGCGGATATTTTTGGTTACCCCCAGCAAGGTAGTTTCTGTGGAAAAGCCTGCACGAAATCCCGACTCGTGGGATGGTAATAGGTCATGAGTGGTAATGAAATCAGTGAGGCAACGATGTACATGTCTCTCCAATATTTTTGCAAAGGTGGGCAGCAAGGATATTGGGCGGAAGTTAGCTGGCAAATTGGGGTCTGCGCCAGCTTTCTTCAGGAGCTGATGAATCATTGCATGCTTCCATTCACTGGGTACAAATTGTTCCAGTAACAAAGCATTGAGAAGATCAGTGATGGTAACCAAGACGTTGCTGTTAAGTTGCTTTAAGACTGAGCATGGCAATGGGTCTTTAGGTGAGCCAGATTTAATAGTTTTTAGCAGCCTTTGAACCATATCGGGGTTCAGCAAGGGTCAACTATCAAGTGTGACAGAAGATGCATTAACCGGAGTAGAGCAATCCGGAATGCCTGGGGCATTACCCGAGGTAGGTGATGCACAGTTTGGGGGAGCTTCAGCGGTTAACTTATATTTATTAGAAGCTTGATTAATGTCTTGGTGAATTTGGTTGACTTTATTGATGAAGAAGGCAGCTAGTAGGTCACATTGAGTTTTATTAAGTTCAGGTGGGAGTTGAGACGTATTAGAGCCAGCCAGCTCTTTTACTAGCTTAAAAAGTGTTTTGGAGTGGTCTAAGGCATTTATGATTTTTGTGCAGATTAATTCTGCTTTAGCCTTGCTACACTGCTTTTGATACGCTATTAACTGAGTTTTGTATTTTTCCTTGATTACAGGTGAGTAACTCCTCCTCCATTGACGTTCAAGATTTTTACATCTAGTTTTTTCATTTTGTAAAATATTGTTGAACCAGGGCGCAGGAGAGCGGTGAGTGTTAGGTTTAAGCTTTGTTTTGGGCAGGGTGGAGTCAATGGCTGCAAGAAGCCAGTTTTGTACTGTGGCGGAAAGCTGTTGAACAGTGGTCTTAGTGCAAGGCCTATGTTCTTCCAGGAGGGTATTGAGACTGTCAATGTCAAGTTGTTTCCACTTTCTTATAAACTGGGTAGGTAGGGGAGTATTATCTTTATTTATTGGGTCGACCTGAAGGGCAAATTTAACCAAATAGTGGTCGGACCAGGGCAGAGGCTGGGCAGAATGCATCACAAAATTGTCAAGATTGGAAAAGATGGGATCTAGCAGGTGTCCAGCACGATGTGTAGGCCCTGAGTTCTTTAAGGTTAGATTGAGAGCTGCTAAGTCATTTATGAAGTCTTTAGCTAAAGAGCATTCCTCATCCTCTAGATGCAAGTTTATGTCGCCTAAGATTGTGAAATTGGCAGTTCTCATGGCTAACGGTCCGATAAGTGCAGACATATTTGTCACCCATTTGGATGCTGCCCCCGGAGGCCGATACACAAGGACTCCGGCTAAAGTGAAATAAGGGGCTAGCATAAGTTTAAATGTCGCCGCTTGGCAGCCATCACATAAAAGAGGTTTAAATTCGCAATTAAAAATCTTTTTGAAGATGATGGCAATTCCTCCGCCAGGTATCTTTTCCCTGTCAAGTCTGGTGATAGCGTAGGAGTCCGGAAGTGCCATAGCTATGTCTGGACCCGAACTTTCTTTGAGCCAGGTTTCAGTAATAAACAATGCGTCGGGTGCTTCATCTAAGAGTAGGTTAAAAATTTCTAGTTTATGCATTGGTAAAGAGCGACAGTTGAGGCTAATAAAGGAAAAGGATTTTGTCTTTGATTTTGAGGAGTTCTTAAGGGAATTAGACAGCGTGGATTTGATCCCTACAGGGTCAATGTGTAATTGACAGGTTTGACAGGAATCCTTCTCCCACCCCAATTTTAACAACCTGCAGGAGGGTTTTGTTGCCGGTTGTAGAGCCTTCAAATCGACAGACGTATATTTGATGTAGGGGGATTCTATTGAATGTATTGCTACATCGGCTATAGGTACCTGTGGTAGATTGGGGACTGAACCATATGGTGGTGCCATAGCCCTGAGGCACGTCCGAGGCGCGGACGGGCGCAGATGGGCTGACTCTGGCGTGACTCCGGCGCTGAGGAGGCGCTTCCGCAAACGCGACCGCTAGCGCGGAGATAGACCGTTTCCTTAAATACCGGACACTAGAGCGCTCTCACCGCTCTCGCCCCCTCACTCAAGATGGCTGCCGTAAATGCTGTTGTCAGACATATCACCCTATACCCACCCTGTTAATCATGCTCAATGGTGTGTTCCTTGTGGACCCTAAGGCTTGGTGGTCAGAACATCCATGCTGAATAAGAAATTTCTAGCTCTAGTGCTCCTGGTGGTCAATAGTCGCCCTCTGCCCTAGCTTGTTGCTGGGGCAGTGGGTGATCTCGTAAACACAAGCAGTGGTTTGCTTCCCCTGTATATAGTAATGGAAATCTTCAACCATATGCCGAACTTATGCCACCCATGTCGAGACCCAGAGATATTTGGAATCCACTGCAAACTTATCTGCTCACTTTTTCCCCTCAATATTGTGTCACTGGAAACATCCAGCCAACTTTGTGTTCTGTGAACCAACCCCTCTGGATTTGCTACTCTGGCTGTCCTGAATAACACACAAGAACCTAGGAGGTCTAGAGGCCAAGCAGATTGCTGGCAAAAAAACTGGCAGTTGGTGCCCCAGTCACCACATAACAATATATACAGAAGTAGAGAAGAAGAAAAGGGGAGCAGTGATATCTAATAATCAATTAGATAACTGATCAACCAAATCCAGTACATGTGTATATTGTGGATAACCTTCAACAAACCAAATGATCAGTCCTATCACTTGGGCGTCCACACTGTGACCTGGCAGGTCCTTAGATCATCTAGACCATATGCCACACAGTCTTAATAAGTACTGGATACGGTCCACAGTGTACCTCCAATTGTTGGTCAGATTGTGATGGTCAGTAGGAAGTGGTGAAAAACAGTGCAACATACAAAAAAGTGGTGAGTCTTAAAATAGAGTGATATGTCTGAAACAGATACTTTAATAGAAACCAGGCACATCCCCTAGTTAAAAAATAGGAACAGCGCAAACAACAGTATGGAACAAATGACTGTCGCAATTAGGGCCAACATGTTTCTGCCTACCGGGCAACACGTCCCTTGGCATTCGTCAGGGCCACTGCTCTAAAAGGTTGCTACTGTTGTATGTGTTAGAAAACAAAAATGTATATGACAAATCAGTGAAGAAGAGTATAAGAGTAGGGACGATACAACCTGTACCTACAGTTAATTACTCATCCTCCTTGTCAGTAGGTGCTCAACGCGATCTAAAAAACATATATGTTACACTCATATTAGTAACAAAGTTTATCCCACTCGAGCTCTCATCTTCTCTCGCATTCATGAAAAACGATTCAAAAAACAATATGTAATAATATAATAAATTTGCTCACCCAACATGACAGGGGACTGGACCTCACCTCACATGAACCGTGCTCAGGTATACGAGGCCCCGCACTGTGGAACAGATAGATGCGGACAGGGAAAGGCATCAAAACTCAGTGTTTCATATAAAGTCTAGAATGTCTAATTTCATACCCTGTGGCAAAACGTCACATCTGTTCACCTATAGACTTAAAGATGGAGTAACATCCTAGGCCTACAGCAGCTACCCACAGGACAAATGTAAAATGATGACGATGTCATATTAATAATAATTACCTTATCATGGAAATAATATGTATTCCGCTGTCAGGCAGTGCACAATAAAATAAATAATGGCTGCTAAGTGGTAAGAGTCATAGAGTCCCACAAAGGTGTAAAATAAATGACTGTCATACTTTGAGATCTACTAATTAGACACTTCTAATGATGTATTATCAAGAAATGGCAGGAAAAGAAAGTATGGTCCTGTATAGTAATCTCTATTAGGGCAAGATTACCCAACTCGCAGACAAGCCACAGACAAAAGGTACTGAACTTACCTCTCCGTCGCTGCCATCAAACTCGCCTGAGGCTTGGGGGAGGCACCGAAGTGGAGAAGGTATGATGTTACATACTGAGGGACTACTTTTCTTTCATTTCGAAATTAGTGGTACAAGTCTTTAAAATGTATCCAAACTCTGTGCAAAGTAAATTGTAAAGGGTATTAATGCCATCTAACCCCAGCGCTGCCGGAATCGCGGCAAAAAACGCACACAAGGATGCCTCCTCGCGTTTTAGGCTCTGTTTAACCCTCCACACTTCACTGTGAGCGTCGAGCGCCCATATCCATCCGCAGAACTACAAAATGACGTCAGAGCGGCCATTTTTGTAGTTCCAGCGGCGCGAGTGTTCAAAATGTCCAGACTGATGTTGTTCAAACTCCAGCAGTAATTGGAAGACTGTTGTCAATACTGGAACAACAAATGATTGTTCACTATTAAGCATAAATGTAAAATAATTTACAAAAAAGGGGGGGTTGGTAATAGAAAGATGGGAGAACCAGGAAGCACAAGAACTACAGGATGACCTCACAGCGGCCATTCTAGTAGTTCATACCAGGTCTGTGCTAGATCTATGCTAGTTTAATAGCTCCCATGGGATTAAATGTACAAAAGATCTCTACTTGGTCAAGATCAGGACCAGTAGAAAGGCAAAAACAATACCAGGGCACTTAAACAGCCACGAGTAAGATTAACATAATGTAAATCAGGTTGGAAAAAAACGCACAGAGATGTTGCGAAAGCCACAATGGTGACCCAATCGCTGAGTTAATGTGTTCATACATAGAAGAACCGATGGAACTACAGAGAGTGCCACGGTATCTGGTCATTCAGTCCCATGGTATCTGCGGAGAGTTTGAAAACCCATCTTTGTTCTCTCTGGAACAAGTATTTGGCAACATTTTTCACATGCGAGGGTATAAAGGGTTTTTCCAAAACCGTCCATGCAAAATCAGACTCCCCGTGTTGTTTTTCGAGGAAGTGTCTTGTCAATTGTGTCATTGATTTTTTGCAGCGGAACGAGCTCTTATGCTCAAGCATACGCACTCACACCTTGCGGGTAGTCATTCCCACATATTTGCAGGAGCAAGCAGGTCAGTAAATAAATGAGGTTCTCGCTGTTGCAATTGGTGAAGTGGTTTTGTCTCCAGGGCCTGTCCATACCTATATCTATCTCAGTAGAGTGTGTTGTTTGTGGGCAAACAGAGCAGTTCCCACAAGGATGATGGCCAACTGCTGGAGGTAAATTCCACAAAGTGCCCAAGATTCTTTTAGGCCTTTCTTTAGGGCGCATGTGTATCAGGCGGTCCCTAATGCTGGTTGATCTTTTGAAAGCAAAGAGGGGTAGACCTATCTTATCATTGCCATGGTTGAGAATGCGCCAGTTCTTCCTGATAATTTTCTGTAGGCAATTGCTTTTAGTGTTAAATGTGCTCACAAGTGTAAGTCTTTCACTGGGAGGTTTGGGCATAGGTAGTTCTAAGAGCACCTGGCGATTATTATTGCGCTCTGGCTGTCCTGCCTTGCAAGTTTATTAATGGAGAATCTATCCCTCTTAGTGCGCATAACAGTTTTTTTGTGATTTTATCCTAGTAACTACTTGGATGTCCATTAGGTGGGTGAAAGTGTTACAGTTGTATTTGGTATGTTTTTCCTTCACTGACTTTATACTCCAATATGCACTAGTGAATGGTTATTATTAACTGGAAATCACAATAGAGCCCCTCCCAGTGGGTTGTAGCTAATGCTAGTGCTAATTAATTAGTGAGTGCTGGCATATCACAAAAAGTGAAGGACTGGTCTCCTTAGGGTGGATATAGTTGGCATAGTTGGCGGAGTACTACTATGCAGAACTCCACGAAGCTGAACAAAAATTCTGTGAATTCATAACTCCGCTCCACCAGCAGAGACCTCATACATTTTTGGTACAATAACAAGTATCTCTGTCTTTAAATGCTAAATGAATATATAAAATATATATAAAATGAATATAGTCATTTCAAAAATTGAAAGTGATAATTTAGCAAGCAGTGAGAGAGGTGATGGGATCCTCCCTAACCTAGGGAGAGAACCGAGCAGATGCCTTGAAAACAAAGAGCACATCTTGCTGAACGATTCAGTGAAGGTCCTATCCTCTTAGGACCACCCCAAGCACAGTTAATATGGATACAATACAATCCAAACCAAAGGCCTGGCAAAGCATTATGGGACAAGATTAGCTGTGGGCAATAAATATTACAGTATCCAATATCAAAATAATTCTACAAAGAGCTGCAGTTCGACTCGTCATTACTAGGTGTCCCTCACAAGTCAAATGCAAAAGCATTGAATCAAGCTGCAGTTTCACTAGTCATTACTAGATGTTACTCATGAGTCAAATGTAAAAGCATTGAAATTATTACATCAAGCTGCAGTTCCACTAGTCATTACTAGATGTCCCTCACGAATCAAATGCAAAAGCATTGAAACCCTGAGCTGAGAGCTAATACTATAAATTCTACAAAGAGCTGAAGTGCAGCTTCATGAAAGGGTTTCAATGCTTTTGTATTTGACTTGTGAGGGACATCTAGTAACGACTAGTGGAACTGCAGTTTGATTCAATGCTTTTGAATTTGATTCATGAGGGACACCTAGTAATAACAAGTTAAACTGCAGCTCTTTGTAGAATTATTTTTATATTGGATACTATAATATTCACTGCCCGCAGCTAATCTCATCCCATAATATTTTGCAGGGCCTTTAGTTGGGATTGTATTTTTGCCCTTAATAACTGTGCTTGGGGTGGTCCTAAGAGGATGGGACCACCACAGAATCGTTCAGCATGATATTGTCTTTTGTGCTCAAGGCATCTGCTTGGTCCTCCCCCTGGGTTAGGAGGGACCACAAAATCATCACATCTCTCATCGGCTGATTTTCAATTAAAAAGATCAATTTTGGGAATTGGTTATATGCTTTTTTAAATGTAAAGTTGCTTTATCAATGCATTTGTGGGTGCAGTTTAGAAGCTGACTCCGCTATGTGGTTGAGCGGATTTTTTCCCTGACTCCGTGTTTTCCATGGAATGCGTAGTTAACAAATCTCCGCGAACTCTGAGAGCGTAGTGTAGTTCATTGCCCAGGGTTACTGGTGTCATGATTCATCATTGACCAGTCCTCGCCCTCTAAAAACTTGGTTTGTTAGAGGGCGGCGGGCATACACCTGATGACAGGGATGCACTTCTAAATTAAGTGGGGGCCCTAGGACAAACAGTGAGGTTAAAAAGCCATTATAGATGTCAAATTAAGTTTTAATGGTGCTGGCATCTATATGGTAAATTAAAATCAAGTGATCAGTGTGGTGGGGATAATATTGTCCCCCTCCCGATATCAATGAGGTTGACATGTTTCTGCCTGTGGCCCAGTAGGGTCAGTGGCATTCATCAGGACCTAAACGAGTAAATCAAATGTGGGCTCCACTCTTACCAAACTATGGTTAGAGATTTTTCACTTGGTGGGATGTCAAAGATCACTCTCCACCACGATCTGGCCTGTATTATAATGCTTGAAAGAAAAACAAACCGGTATAAGAACCGTAACACAGCACTAGAGTCATATAACATAAAATGTAATGATCAGCCACAAACACTGAAAAACTAACGTGAGTGGCTATGGGTGCAACATTTGTGGAAATCATCTGTGCACCAGAAATGAGACATTGTCTCAAAAAATGCTTACCCTACGGGTGGGTAACAGAAAATTGTAAACCCAGATATCTATCTGGGAAACCCAGTGCACTACAAGAGTTGTCGCAAAATTGCGTTTCAACTATAGTTACATATGAACTTAAGCATAAGTATTCATTCTTATACAACATTAACAAAAGTAAACCATGTGCTCAGAAGGCTTCAAAAGAAACATGGAGATCAAAATATCAAAATGACGACGGTTTCCAAGTGAAATTTATTCACTGTCTTCAAAGGAGATTTTCACAAAAATCAAGATGTGAAATGCTTCAAGTCAGTATACACAGTCTTTAAAAATCCCAATGCATTTCGGGCTTTACAGGATAGCCCTTCATCAGGAGATTCTGCCGACATTAAAGAACAAACAGTATTCAAAAAATGATAAATATACAGTATATGGACTCAACCTTCTTACAGGGAAGAACCAGGCGCAGGGTGATAGTGTCAACCAGACTCCACAGAAAAAGAACATCACACGCAATCGTACGTGCAAGCAACACACAGCTTGAAGGCTAAAAATGACAAGTGCAGAAAGGTAGCTCGAGAAGAAACGAACCAATATAGCAATATAACCAAGTGTGCCACCACGGAACACCATGTGAAAAGAAGAAAACGAGAAATAAAGGACAAATCAAGCCTACCTAAAAAAAGGATAAATAAAAGAGCACCAGGCGCCTAGGTCAGAGGCTAGGCTCAAAGTCAAAAAAAGGTCAATGGATCTGCAAAAGCAAATAGAGGGAATCAGAATTACCATGGTGTGAAAAAGCAGGAGTTAAAGAGTAACTGACCAACCAATCTTACTTAAGGCTCAAAGGAGAGGAGACTCAATCACAGGTCAAGAAACCGAACTTCTGTGAAAATCAAAACAGGGAACTACTGACAAAAAAACTACACTATTGGTTGCAAAAACTACCGACATTCAAACTTAGTGACTCACCGGCAATCGCAGGTGATAATCGCTGTTGTACAGTAGAGCAAACTATGTCAAAATAAGGAGTCTCCTGTAAAGAACGGAAAAAATAAGCTGGAGACCAAATGGCACAAAAACTAAAAAGCCTAAAAAGAAAAGTCATCCAAAAATTCACTTACCAGAGACACTGACGTTCAAAAGGCACCATGAGGGAACTCGAACGCCAGCAACAGTGCAAGACTGGGCAGCGTCGAAGGTAAAAAAAGGATAGTGGAAATGGGTGTAGGACTACAAGGAGACTGTCTGTGGCGGCCATCTTAGAGTGTCAAAACATGCCCAAACAAAAGGGACCCAGGAGAACTGTCTCAATAATAAATACTAACTCAACAGGCATCAAACATGCAACACTAAGAGATAGTAAAAAATAGAGGACAGTGAGAACAAAGAATCAACACACAAAGTTGGACATGACAATCATGACGTGACCTGAACAATCAGAGTTAGACAATACCACCACCGTGATGGACGAATGGAAGACACGGGCAATATCAACAGACACAAAGTGCCAATGCGGGGGGCGGGGGGAACAACAGTTAAGCAGTAGAGTAAATTTTACAATATGTGATTAATAGACATCACTAGTATCACAGATACACAGTCTCAGCTCAATATGTAACATAATGTGACAAACAGGCTGGTGAGCATGTAATAGAACATGTGACAGAGGACATTATAAATGCCCACTAGTATGGTACATCACGAGTCAAAAGCCTAAATATATCACACATTACAGAAAGCAGGACAGTTCGAATTTGTCATTAAGCCCAAATGGAGACAGAGTTTGCATAAACCAAATCCAATAAGCTTCACGTTGTGACAAACATTTAGACATGTCCCTATCTGGTTGTGGTTGTAACAGCTTGAGGACCCCGAATCTAAGCTATGCTATAATGTGTCTGGAATTATTCCAATGTTGAGCAATAGGTGAACTGACCGTGTTCGTTCTGATTTTGCGTTTATGCTCAAAAATACGTGTCCGGAGAACCCTCTTTGTTTTGCCCACATAACAGAGAGGCTTCTCCGGACACGTATTACTGAGCATAAAAGCCGAATCAGAACAATCACACATATCCTTCCACTTTGGGACATTTGCGGTGCATTCTTTCAGCGCACACTAGCAGCGAACAGCCGTTCCACTCTACGTACGCACCCAATGCACATTTGGAGGGGATTCCGGCCCCCAAACTGCCAGCACGGGCCTCCATGCACGTACCACGCACCTACAGGGCTCTGTTCCGGGTGCCCATATTTGGGAGGTCAAGCATAATTGCCGAGCTCCACTAAGCACGTTGATGTGACACCAGATGCCACACTCCTGTAGCCCATTCACCTTGATAGGCAATTCCCCTCAAGGCGCTGAGACTATAAATTCCTGTCCGTGCTCCACTCAGTTAACATCAAGGCGCGGAGGAGCACAGACATAGGTGCAGAGGTGGGGACCACTTGACGTATCAGTAAGAGTATGAATGGGTGAATGAATGCATTTCCTTTACAGG
The DNA here is from genome assembly GCF_964263255.1 of Lissotriton vulgaris. NCBI lineage: Eukaryota > Metazoa > Chordata > Amphibia > Caudata > Salamandridae > Lissotriton > Lissotriton vulgaris. The sequence continues at coordinate 565,835,671 of NC_141695.1, forward strand.
TATCCTGTACCTGAGATACTACAGAAGCTTCAATGCGTTTCTTAATACTTACCTCTGTCTAAACATAGTGTATTCTGTGCTCTTTTTTCCTCATTATGTTTTTAGCGTTTGATCAAAGGGATCGCCTGCGCTCACCCTCTTATGGGGCAGATTATGTCACACCAGTAGGGTAAGCATTTTTGAGACAATGTCTCGTTTCTGGTGCACAGATGATTTCCATGAATGTTGCACCCATAGCCACTCACAATAGATTTTCGATGTGTGTGGCTGATCATTAAATTTTATGTTGTATGACTCTGGTGCTATGTTACGGTTCGTATACCATTTGTTTTTCTTTCAAGCTTTAGAATACAGGCCAGATGATGGTGGAGAGTGATCTTTGTCACCCCACCCAGTGGAAAACCTCTAACCATAGTTTCATAAGAGTGAAGCTCGCTCGACCTCGGACCTGGGGATCTGGGTTCGAGTCTCGGAAACAACGCCAAAAACTCCTGTGATTCTGGGCAAATCACGTAATCTCCCGTGCCTAAAATGAATGTGTGTCCTCATGTAACGTAACTGGTGCTATGTAAAGCGTTCTGATAGCCGATTCGGTTTGGGTCTAGTTCGCGCTATATAAAACTCTGCAAAAAAAAAACTTGTTTATGTCCTGATTAATGCCACAGACCCTACTGGGCCACAGGCATAAACATGTCGACCTCATTGATATTGGTAGGGAGACAATAATATCCTCACCACACCGATCACTTGATTTTAAATTACCACATAGATGCCAGCACCTTTAAAAATTAATTTAACATCTATAATGACTTTTTAACATCACTATTTGTCCTAGGGCCCTCACTTAGTTTAGAAGTGTGTCCCTGTCGTCAGATGTATGCCTGCCCTCTAGCAAACCAAGTTTTTAGATGACGAGGACTGGTCAATGATGAAGCATGACACCAGGTGGTGTGTGAGACCATTCCTTCACTTTTTGGGAGATGCCAGCACTCACCACTAATTAATTAGCACTAGCATTAGCTACAACCCACTAGGAGCGGCTTTATTGTAATTAACGGTTTCTGTTGGAGGCTGCCGACTCCCAGCGCCTCGTGCCTCTGGTTCCCTCATCCTGTCTAGGTGTTGTGTTTACATATTATTAACTGGTACCTTCCGTTGTAAGCTTTGATAGAAATCATTACAAATAAAACAACATTTCTAAAAGACAAAAGTTAAAGGGATAATAGAAATGTGTTTCTTTATTTACTGCGAACAAAGTTAGAGTGGAGACAATGTAGTTTTCATTTTTGTACGCTTGTTTAGTTGGCACTATATTTCTGACAACCTGCTTTTAACAAAAAACATCCTGTCATTAAGACATAGGCCTAAAGGCCCAGGGCTCGACTTTTAATGAACATTTAAACACCAAATAAGGGTGTAGTTTTTTAGTGGATTATCACACCTGCAGTGCAGATGTCACAATGTAAAAACAAAGGGAACTGATGAATATCATATGTCAGAAATCAACATTACATACTACACTGAAAGAATGGAACATCTGATATCACAAAGTTGACAGAAGCATAATATTTCTTATTTAAAGCTCAGTGCCAAATTGGGAGATCAAATTTAATAGTGTAAATAATGCTTTTGCTAGGCTTTATACAGCCATTTGTAATTTTTTTGGAGTACAAAAGAGGCATGAACTCCATTAAAGTAATATGTGGTGCTGCAGATTCTCCCAAACCCCTAGTTCCAGTGCCACTTCAGCCCTGGCAAAAATAATCAATGTAACTACAGTTTTCACCTAGCAAGTGAGCAACACTCCACTTTAGGGACTGAAGCCGAGCAACTCATTTTATAAAACAATTTATTATGTTTTTTTTTACATTTATTAAGCTTTTAGCCCTTTTTTCCCTACCCTATAATGTAACAAATCTTGAGCAACAATTATATATAAATAGAATTATTGGATTTATGTACAAATTCATCTCAAGTAACATACTCAACAGATAAATGAATACAGAAAGGTCCCAGCCATACATTACAGTACATAGAGTAAGGCACAGAGGCCTACTCTCATTCCCCTTAGCTTGAGTTTAAACAATGTCACTACTGGTTATGGAACGACACTCAATCCAAGAGGGGGCCCAAAATCCTCCTCCCTTTTAGTTTAGCTTTCTTCCCCTTTTGCTCATAAATTGCCACTTCCAAGTTATAAATATATACAAAGTGGCCCTTCCATGGCTGGAATGTGGGAGGTAGAAGATCCAACCATACTGAAGCTACAGAGAGCCAAAAACCCACCATTGCAACAAAATTAGCTATGCCCTCATCCCTAAAGTTGACTCATCCATACAAAGCAACATAGGCTGCTGTGATGGGGAAAAATTCATTCTGAAAATTTCCCCTAAAAAAAGTGCAATTTCTAGCTTAAATATATTGAGGCAGGAACACAGACAAAACATATGGACCAGGTATACACTTGGTTTATGACAACGAGTACAGTGTGTCCCACCACCCCATTTGGCTGATTTGGTGGGCGCAACATATAAATCAAAAATAGTTTTATAGTTTTTGGTTTGCAGGCTAGAAGAGCATAAACTTGACCTTCCCAGCTCTTAAGATTCCCGGAAACAAGAGTTTTCCATATCTAATCTCACCTGCTCTTTGGTGTAGTGTTTTTCCAAATCATCTAAACTCCCCTTTATTAAACAGCTGTATACTTGTGATATTGAGTAGTTGGATCCCCCTGTTAAATTCTCTAGCAGGGATATCCTGGATAAACCACAACCCCCCCTCCCCACATTTTTCAGCAGAAAATCCTTCAGTTGTAGATATTTAAAAAAATCTCTGATAACAATATTGAATCTTGCTCCGATCTCTAAATTATACCATATAGCCCCCAGTGTGCAGATCTCTGATCCTTCCGGTGGCCAGCTCATTTCAGGCAATTGACTATTCCGATGCATAGGAGTATACCAGCTATAATTGACTACTCCCAGTTTCTTCGAATTCTGCCCCAATTTTTTAATGTCTCAATCTGGGTCTTGAACCGTGTTATTTTTGCAGTTGCTCGGCTCAAAGATTTTCAACTGGCATCCCTTAGCAGCAATACCAATCCCTAACTGAAATATTGTTGGGACATGCCCCTCAATAACCACCTCTACTACGTTATTATCAAAGAGAGGTCAAAGCTACTGCAAAACTGACGCTAGTTAGTATAATTTAAAATTAGCAGTGCCTACCCCCCCTTTCCCTGGGTTGACTCAAAAACCTGTTTGCCCTCCTGATTTTCCCATATGACTAGAGAGATCTGGCAAGGAGCAAGTCTATTGTTTTAAACCAGACATTTTCAAACTCAAGAGGAATTGTTTGAAACATATACAGTAACTTTGGGAGGAAGATCATTTTTACTAGTTTACATCTCCCCATAATAGAGAGATGTATATCATCCTATTTTATAAAATCTTTTTAAAATTGTTATAATAATTGGGGAGAGGTTTATCTCTACTAATTGCTCCACCTTAGCGGTAATACTAACCCCCATATATACAGCCTGTTCTACCTCCCAACAATCCTGGCAAACCGTATATTTTTTTATTCACCTCTACTTGTGTTTTGCATTTACTTAACAAATACCTGAAGTAAACCCCAAATTCCTAAATTACCTTTTCAGTGGCTCGGAGAGCTTTATCTGGGTCTATTGTGACTTTTGCAACATAATCCACATAAACCAATGTCTTAGTTTCCCAACCCTGAAGATGGATTGGTGTAACACCAATAGAGACTTCCAGTCTCTGGAGAAGGGGATCTATATACAAGGCAAATACCAAGGCAAAAGAGAGGCAATCCTGCCTCATACCCCTTTCTGTGCGAAAGGGTTTGGATTCATTTCCCATAATCTGGAGTTGAGCTACTGGGTTGGATTACATAACCTGGATTGCTTGAATTAAAGTTCCCCTAAACCAAAGGACTCCATAATTTTCCACAGATAATCCCAGGACACCCTGTTTAATGCCGTCTCGGCATCCAACAGTATGACCCCATGGGTTCCTCCACAATTTCTGTAGCATCAAAAAGTTCTATAACACATTGCACATGATCCAAAGTCCTCCCCCTTGGAAAAAGCAGAGTTGCCTAACCGAGTTTAATGACATCCTAAAAGATCCCATAATATTAGGATTCTTTCCTTTCTTTAGGCCTGATTATGGAAATGTACTCTACCTTGGCTCAAATAAAGCTGTAGTCCACAGACTACAGATGGTACAGAACGCTACCATCAGACTTTTGTGCAATGTCCCAAAGTTCACTTCCGTTTCTACCTACCGACGTAAGTTACATTGGCTAAAAGTCCAAAATCGATTAAAATACAAGGCCCTGTGCTATATGCACAAAATCAAATCTTGCTGTGCTCCTCGCTATCTTCAGTCTTTGACCAGTCCTTACGTCCCTCATCGTAATCTCCGTTCTGCTACTCAAGTGAGGTTCATCACCCCCAAATTCAAATTAGGCTGGATGGGGGGTAGATCGTTCTCTCACCTTGGCCCCTCGCTCTGGAACTCATTACCCCAAGCACTCCGAACTGAGACAAACTTCACCCAGTTTCGCAAATCCTTAAAAACGTGGTTTTTCGACAAATAAACTGTGTAATCTCTCCCCTTCTTCCTCTGAGCACTGTTTCGCTTAGCGCCGGGAAACCCTTTTTGGGTGGCTGTTGCGCACTATAAATTTAGAAACTAAACTAAACTAAACATTCTTTAAACAAAACTATTGTATTGGCTGTAGCCAAAGTATCTGGTAGATGCTCTCAATTTCTAACCTGCCTAAAGACCTCAGACAACACTCTCAAAATTTGTAATGTGAATACCTTGTACATTCCACAGGTATTGTATCTGTTTCCACTGCTTTCCCAGAGGTGAGATCCTGAGGGGCCAGCTGGATTTCCTCCAGAGAGATTTTCACCCCTAAGAGTTAACGCTCCTCCTGATATTTTCTATTAGATATTGTTGGAGACAGATACTGTTCTAAGGCCGCTATTGGTGCTTTATATAATACACTGTGGCATACACTATAGTATACTTAAAAGGCTTCTCTAAACTCATTGGTTTAGGTGGGGGGGTGTTTTCCTTCTTTTGCGAGAGGAGAGAGCGGCATTGCTGTCCCCTATTCCTATTTGGGCTGGCTGTTTCTGTTTGCTAAAGCATGAGTTAGTCTTTGCTCTTCATTTCTTCTTGAGGGGCCTTGCTGCTCTCATGATCAGAGAGTAGTTTTCCTAATTTTCTTTGTGGGTTAGTATAATATAAAATTACATAATCGTTTTGCAAATGTCTTTTGTTTCTAATCTTTTGTCTCTACGCCTATACACTCGCATATTGCATTGATGTTGAGATATACTTCTGTCATTTTCATTAATTGTTTCTTAAGTGGTAATCGATGATTAAAGCTGTATTATATTATATTTTGATGAGCAATCACAGAATTTAGGTAAAGAATTACAAATATACAAGGGAGTTGGTGTTTATTAGAGATATTGAATTTGGTTTATAATGAGTATTTCTAGATCCAGGTATTAGTTTGCCAAACCCTGATTACATGAATAAAGATTGCATTGCCAAAAAGTATATGCGAGGATGATATATTAGAATTTGGTAAGTTTGGTACTTCACACACCCAGCATGAAGGGGCGTGTTGGGCAATGAATTGGGCCCAGGTAAGGGAAATTTGTTAGTCCCTGATCGCTGCATCAACATTGACAACTGCAAACTCCACAAGCATAATGTATTGTGGGAAATGTGACTCACTTTATAGGATCAGGAGGAAATGCCCTGGGCAACAGTTATTCAATGCAAGAAGCTGCCTATCAAGCAAAGACGTGTGACTGCTAAGACTTGTATACCAGGAGAACTTTTAACCAACAAAGCATGATGATGCAAAAGCAGGCACACACTATTGCATGGCATCAAGTTTAAAGATGTCTTCAAGCTCACGATTGTGATGAAATGTCATCAGTGCGCTCTTATGGTCATTGTCATGTAATTGTCTGACCACCACCCTAAAGTCTCTACATAGCATGGCAACTAGCCAATATCAATGATCTTGCATAAAGGATGTCAAATAATCACACATTTTTTCCACAAGCCATTTTGTACAGGGTTTGAGAGATCACAATATTATCACGACATCTCATTCTGTTTCTTTTTTTCTTTAGTAGAAGAAACGTGTTCAAAATAGCCAGCTTAAATTTGCACACAACTTTCAAGTGTCATCGTGCCTACGTTTTCCTGTGCATTTGAAACAAATATATTGTTTGCTGCAGACGTATTGATGGAATTAGCAATAAATATCACTCATCTGACTACGAACAAGTGGAGCTGTGGGACAAGTGGACAGTCTACATATGCATCACTGCAAATTGCTTTATTGGCAGACACAACACTAGTGCGTCCTCTATCTCTCCTCTTATGTAGAGAATTCGTCATCAGCATGCTGTTATCCTATGTACCAAATGGACGTCACAAGCACATGTGACGCCCCAGATGAACCTGAACACCAAAAGACTTGAATGGCACACACCAATCATTGTCACCTTGCTCTGCACCACCTTGTGTCCAGCCAGCCGCAGCTGCAGGGTTCGAGTCTACCCTGGTCTCCTCTTTTCTTCCTGAGTGATTGCTCTGTAATTGTCTGGTAATTCTTCCGTTTTCTACTTTACTAATTTTGTGCCTGCTACTGTGTTAGTGTATTCCTTCCCATCTGTTTCCCATCGCTGTTTTTTTTGCCTCCCTCTGTTTTCCTTTGTTTCCCGCCACCCCCCCATGCCTCCCAGCTGCTTGTCCCTCCCCTTCAAATGCCGACCGCTGCATGGTCACACAGCGGACACGTGCAGTGGGCGCGCCTAAGGCAAGCCCGTCTGTGCCTGTCCACAGATGGACCACGCCCAGAGTCAGACCCACTGGACCCGCAACCTGCACAGGACACAACGCCACTACGACTCAAACACCCTCAACGCACTCAATGCCAGCAGAAATTCCACCTACTTCCAGGCCACCCCAAAGCTCACTCACAGACCCTTCACCTGCTGAAGTTGCAGCTACACCAGCCAGCGCACACCAGCACCCCAGGCCCATCGCTACACTACAGCCAACAACCATCTCAGCTGCACACTGCTCAACACCCACTCAGTCCACAAGCACGCCGTCGGACTCTGAGACCTGCTTGACTCCTTCGCCCCAGACGTTGCCTTCCTGACGGAAATCTGGATGACCACCTACTCGGCACCGGACATAGCCATACCCATTCCTGACGGCTACAAGATCACACGCAGAGACCAGAACAACAAAAAACCTGGCGAAGGAATCCCCATCATCCACAGGAACACCATCAGAGTGTTAACCAGCACCGAAGATGCCCTCAACATGAACACCTACACTTCCAGATCCACGTCAACAACATCACCACACTCAGAGGAACCCTCGTCTACAGATCTCCGTGCCACTGACCACAGTTCAGGGAATACATCACCGACCTCATCAGCACACCTGCCATCGCCTCCACAGATTACATCCTCCTCGGAGGCCTGAACATCCACGGAGAGAACGCCAACGACAACAACTCCATAAAACTGATCGACAACCTCGGCAACCGCAGACTCAAACAACTCATCAAAACACTCACCCACTCCGCTGGACACACTCAACCCCATTGTCTCCGCCAGGGACCATGACACCTTCAGCTACACCACCGAACTCCACTGATCTGACCACCACTGCATCCACTTTTCCTTCGAGAAAAACACCGCACACAACCAACCGCAACGCATCCCACATGGCAGCTGGGAAAAAGTCACCGAAGACCAGCTCATCACCACACTAGCCCAAGACCATCCTCCCGAGCCCTCTGAGACCGACTCAGCAGCCCACAACTTCAGACTATGGATCGACGACTGCGCCAACACCCTCGTCCCAATCAGGGAACCCTCCAACAGACACACCGTCACTAGAGCCATCTGGCTCAACGACAACCTCGAGAACTCCAAGCACACCTTCAGAAAACTCGCATGGACCAGACACCAGACAACCACGCAGCCCTCATGAACGCCAGTTGCAGACACCACCAACTCATCAGATCCGCCAAAAGAACATCCTTCAAGGAAAGCATAGATAACAACGCACACAACAACAAAGAACTCTTTAAGATCGTGAAAGAACTCGTCACCCCCAGCTCCAGCTCCAGTTCCAATGACATCCCACCTTCACAAGAACTCTGTGACTCCCTGGCTACCTTCTTCCACCGCAAGATCGCAGATATCTACAACAGCTTTGATACCCAGATGCAAATGACAGACGCTGACACCCCAGAACCAACACCCACCAAAGACACCGACCTACTGCTCTCCTGGACCAACGTCAACCATGAAGAAACCACCAAAATCATGAACACCATCCACTCCAGGTCACCTTCCTACCCCTGCCCCCACCACATCTTAAACAAGCCAAGCACCATCATCGCACCCCAACTTCGAAAGATCATCAACAGCTCCTTCGAGACCACCGCCTTCCCAGAAAGCTGGAAACACATTGAAATCAACACCCTCCTCAAGAATCCCAAGGTGGACACAAAGGACCTCAGAACTTCAGACCCATCTCCCTGCTCCCATTCCCAGCAAAAGTCATTGAGATGACCGCCAACAGACAACTGATACTCTCCCTGGAGGAGAACAATGTCCTGGACAACTCCCAATTGAGCTTCCACAGCAACCACAGTACCAAGGCCTCCTCCATCGCTGTCACTGACGACATCAGGGCCATACTACACAAGGGCGAGACCGCGGCCCTCATTCTCCTGGACCTCACGGCCGCTTTCGACACCGTCTGCCACCACACCCTTGGCACACGCCTCCAAGACGCAGGGATCCGAGGCAAAATCCTGGACTGGATCACCTCCTTCCTCACCGGCAGAACCCAGAGAGTCCCCCTCCCCGTACCGATCCAAGCTCACCATGATCACCAGCTGTGTACCCCTAGGATCATCCCTCAGCCCAACCCTTTTTAACATCAACATGGCACTGCTCAACAACTTTGTACGGGCACACAACCTCAACACAATACGCCGATGACACGCAGCTGATCCTCTCCCTCACCAAAGACCCGGCCACCACCAAATCCAACCTCCACGTGGGAATGAAGGCTGTTGCAGAGTTGATGAAGACCAGCCGCCTGAAACTGAACTCGGACAAGACGGAGGTCCTAATTCTCGGCTCCACCCCTTCCGCATGGGACATCTCCTGGTGGCCGACCATGCTGGGAGCTGCCCCGACACCCACAAACCACACACGCCATCTGGGGTTCATCCTGGACTTACCGCTCGCCATGACCCAGCAAGTCAACGGTGTCTCCTCCTCCTGCTTCAACCCCCTCCAAATGCTCCGTAAAATCTACAGATGAGTCTCCACTGAAACCAGAAGAACAGTTACCCAGGCACTCGTCAGGAGCAGGCTCGACTATGGCAATGCACTCTCTGCCAGAACCACACCCACACTCAAGAAGAGACTCCAGCGCATACAGAACACCTCTGCGCGCCTCATCCTCGGACTCCCCCGCCACAGCCACATCACCACCCTCCTACGAGACCTGCATTGGCTCCCAGGCAACAAGAGGATCACTTTCAAACTCCTAACCCACGCACACAAAGCACTCCACAGTGCCGGTGCAGCATACATCAACAAATGACTATCCTTCTACACCCGAACCGCCAACTGCGCTCCGCCGACCTCCGCCAACCTCGCCACCGTCCCACATATCCGCCATACAACCACCGCCGGCAGATCCTTCTCCCACCTTGCTGCTAATACATAGAATACCCTCCCCGCCCACCTACATAAGACCCCCTCAGCGCCTTGAGACCCTCACTATTGAGTAGCACGCTGTACGAATGCTTTGATTGATTGATTGATTTCATTGTTGGCTTTTTTTATTGTGTGTCATTGGCAGACACATATGTGAACATTTTCAAGAGCACTATTTATTTCCTTTCATTTACTTTAGAGTACCTGACTAGAAAAAGTCGGACTCTGATCAATGACGCAAAATCGTATCCAGTGTTCTTAAACCGAACCCTTTACGGTGTCAAAACGTATTTGCAGTCAAGATTAATACATTTTTTTCCTCTTTCTGAAACACATAGAGTGTGATTCACCTTTCAGGATTAGATTCAGAGAGTTCCACTGCTTTTGGCCCTTGACTCCAGGGCCGGACTTCCTGTGGCGGGCACCAGGTGTTTCCCCAGTGAGCCCCTGGGGTCCATTTTTGTTACAGGGCCGTTTTTGCAGCATAGCTGCAAGATCTGCCCCGTAACAAAAGTGGCCGAAACTGGCCCTGGCAAACAGCTTGGCCGCTCCCAGGGGTGCCGGCGGAGCTCTTTGTCGGGTCAGTTTTGGTTCCCAGCCTGCCCTGCTTGACTCCCAGGGATCTTTCTGAAAGTTTAAGCCATTTCAACTACCTTAGGTGATGAGGTGTGAAAGCTTGGAGCGAAGGTTCCCGCTGGTGAATTGTGAAGGGACTAGAGATCCCCATGGCTTTCATTACCCATTCTAATCAATGCAGGGACCCATAAGCGTTATCTACACTTCTACCGGGAGCAAGTGAAGCATCTTCAGTGCTAGTTTGATGTGGTTACTTTTTTAAAGTTTCAGGCGCCTTATAGTGCCCCTATTTTCAGCCTTTGTTGTCTCTTTTGGCATTTTTTGTGAACACCAAATAGATTTCATTAAAGTCGCCAAGGCATTCCATCATCAACACTATTGAGAGCTCCATGCCGCGATCTGGAGCAGGCATGGAGAGGAATGCGAGGAATTCAAGTTGCAAACTAACCACTTTAGCCACTGAGCAAAACAATTCACAATTACCTTACTTTTGGTGAAGTTATTGGAAGTGTCCTCAAGCCTTGACAGAGCAAGGGTAAATATTTCGATTCAGTCCCTGCACTGACCCTGTGTGCTCTCCACCAGGGGTATATTTGGGTTGCAACTTGTCTTGTACTGCTAAATCATCACTGTCACTATCAAACTCAATTCCATTCCAGAATAGAGCTTCACCCACTAGACAACTACCAGGTGTGAGGCAGTGGTATACTGTGGTAGATTAGAGAGCCAATAACCACATTACATGGTCTATCCTGACCCAGCGGGGTTTTCGTCGTCCTCACTAACTCACTGCATTTTCCTGTAAGATCTGAAAGCATGGCTTATGAATCATTGCATCCACAAAACAAATGGACACAGGAGGAGCAGTATAGGACCCATAGGAAAAACATTTTCCATCAACCTTAGAAAGGCTTACCTCTAGGGAACCACTAACGGCTACTCTAGCTACGGCTGTTAATGAAATTGCAATGAGGATGGGCTTCCTTATGCTGGTGGCTGAGTTTCTACTTCCACACCATACCTTATGCCCAATCACAGATGTTGAGGAAGGCCTCAGGTCTGACAACCACTCTGGGTATAAGGGCGGGGTCCATGGGAGGAGCTAAAGCAGCAGCCCCAATTAAACATACTCATTCAGACAGCCGAGAAGCAGCTATTTGACTGATTGAATGTAATTCTGATTGGTCAATTCTTCCTTACAGGTGAGTGGTGAATTGGAGTGAAAAATTGTGTTGGGGAGGAGCAGTTTGACTTATGGGATGTAGAGCTGAAAGGTCCTTTCTGGGAAACATCAAAAACGAAGCATCCCTTTTTCATGGGCAACATCAAAAGAGAAGAGACGGATCCAATTGGATATTGACTTTAACTTGCTCCAAAGACAGCCTTAGCGGCAAATGAAAGTTGAAAAACTAAAAGGATAAAAAAAAAACATAAATATGAAAAATGTAAAGCAACATACCGTTGTAAGGAAATAACCAGCACTGGGAATATAGTATAATTAACGCTACGCGAAGAATTAACTTATGTTGTTTCTTAATTTACCTGTGCAATAACACGTCTGGCATCACTAAGATTTTAGCTTTTGCTACAGTCATAATTAATTTTAAATTGAAAATAGCGAGAACGGCTGCCACAGCCACTTTCGGAACATAACCTTGAAGTAAATCTTCTCTGACAACACAAGAGACACCATTCATTAGTTATGTCAGATCACAGAACAAGAGTGATGGATGAAGTTCATTTAAAGTGGAGCAGAGTATGTAATCTGTAATACATTTGTAAAACTATAAATCCTAAAAGTTAGTTAAGCTCACCAATCATCAGCAAAGGCGGTGATTCTGAATTACACCCAGATGTCTGGCAGTACCGTATAAATGTACAACAAATAGAGGTAGAAATGTTAAGGGAAGAAGACATGATATTACAATACAAAGTGATATTATATGAAAAAGCATTCACGTGTGTATTATGCTCTGTGGTGATTTGACACGTTAGAATGCATAACATAATTCTCTCTGACTGTTGTAATAATTCCTCCCTTCAGATTTAACATTTAATTTGATCGTGAGGTTTATCGGGCAATGCATTTCATGTTCAGCGTTAACAGATCTCACAGTTGATGATGTGTAACGCAGTCGTGGACACATAAGTTAGAAGAAGCCAAATGATGAAACTGAGGTACACGCAATGAGCAATATGTATTATTAGTAACGACAAAAATGATACTTGATCACATATGTTAAACAAAACATTAGGAACACAAACAATAGGGCCAACAAATAAGTGGTAAAATCCAGAGTCCACTCGGTACATCATTGAGTAGCAAGCCAATAGAAAAAATAGACAAATATCGAAATATCTGTTTTGTCTGCGGTCATTTTCAAAGATCTTTGGTTCATGGAGGTGATTATGTCCAGAAGGTAGTTCTGAAAGTTTTTATGACTAGAATGAGAGATCAGAAAGAATTGAATAAGAAATTATGAATCATTCATACAGGTTTTAAAAGGAAAAATCAAAGGAGTGAAGTTGGTCTAAGTTAGAGACATAAATACTAAAAAGTAGGACTGGGGAAAGAGTCTCGAGAGACTTCAAAAGCTACATCAGATAAAGTTGAGAAGGAAGGCGTGAGGTTCCGTGACAATTGTAAGTGGTGTTTTCGACTCGCACGAATATAGTCGAGTCTGGTATCTATGAACCGCAAATGACGAGTTTGGTGAGTGTGCGCAGTTTCGCTGTGCTAACTTAAACCGTTCGTTTGTTATGTGGGTTTTTCATCTGTACCCACGGGTTCCATCTTAGATACGGCATCCATTTTGTCTCTTGCCCTCAAGTAGCCAGCGAACGGACGTTGTCCGCTTCGCGACCCTGGGACTCCCAAGATATTTGCGGAAGACACATGTTCTTTGTAAGTGTCTTTATGACGAGGGGGATGCTACTATAAGGCAGATGGCGCCGCTCGAGGCTCATCTTGCCGCACGGGCTTATTGTCTCAGCCGTGCATCTCATTAGGCACGTCCCTTTGATGCCTGTATCTCGTGTTTCCCGATACCTCCCCTTTTAAACCCTTTCCGATCTCCCCACTGTCTCCGTCTTCCTCTGCACCTGTCCTTGTTCCTATTTCGATCTATTTTACTGCTGATTGGAATTTGCTAATGGTGGGAAGATGGGTTTTTACAGTTGGGAACCGCCAAATGTTTCCGCACTTATGTTCCGGACCTTGTGTGTTTCAAAGTGACCAAAGCGACCCCTCTGGGGGATAATTGTGGGAACCGGGTTGTAAACTTTTGTGTTCAATGTTATCCTATGGGTAAAAACTGTATAAAAGGAGCGATCCACAGAACCAATTTGAAGCAGTCTCCCCAAGTTGCACGCTGTGTACTTGTCGTGATCTCTGTGTTTCCCTGCAGCAAATAAACCTTGAATCTTTGACGCCTAAGGAAGTGTCCCGTGTCTCTGTGACTTGTACGCCGGAGCAGGTTACCCACGAAGGTTTCAGGTGTTGTGCCCTGGCACCGCTGGGTCTTAAAGAACCCAGTCCTTCAGTTGGCGCCCAACGTGGGGCTGCATCAGTGGTACCGGTCCAAGCCCGACGATCGTGAGGAACTTCGTGTGAAATCTCCGAGGGAAGGTGCACTCCGCTTCATCGATCCTGTTGTCGAAATAAGTGGCCCGAAGACTTTTCCCGCGAAGATTCCCGCCTCCTGACGGCTGCGACGGACTGCTGCCCTGACTGTAGACCTGTTTTGGCGCCTGGCGTAGACCTTGGTATAGCGAGACGATTGACGGGCCTTCCTGGTGACGCCATCGATCTTTGAGTTAAGTATTTGTGGGTCGCTCCCAGAGTTCTTGGTTGTGGTTACTTAGTGGTTGCATGGTTCCATTGCATTTGTGGTTCTTGGTACTTTGTTGTGTTGTTTGACGACTGCAGCCGCCAAAAACCGAGGGTTTTGTTCTTTGCTGGGACTTGGTAAATCCCGTAACCCTTGAAGTTTGTGAAACTCGGCTAGTGTGCAAGATGCCTGGTCGTAGTACTTTGTTCAGTTGTTTTAGACCTTGTGGTGCGGATTCCCGACTGGAGGATTCGTGTCCGATACCTCCGGTTGGGACTCCTACTTATGACCTGTATAGCAAACATGGGCTAGGCCCGATTACCTTTAACGATTATTGGATTAAATATACAAAGAAAGACGGCGACCTTCGTTGGCCACCTCACGGTAGCTTCGAGGCGTCGATCTTAGATAATCTAGAAATGAAGTTGTTCAAACGTAAATCAAGGCCGGCCATGTTTGATGCCTTTCGGTTGTGGCGCAAAGAAGCCCGACAGAAAGAAATCAGACAAAATAAACGTAGTCAGCGAGATAATGTTGCTACCATAGTGAAGAAAGCTGAGCAGTTCCAGCGTGATAAGGAGGATAAGGATAAGGAAGTGTTTGAGAGATTACAGCGTATGACCATAGATAAATGTTATCCTGCTTTGCCTACGGAGTCGGAAAAGAAGGAAGAGTCAGTTGAGGATCCTTTAATGTCTTATCTTATGAAGTCGCCACCTCCGTACGTACAGGGTACCGCAGTTCCTGTGGTCCCTGCCGTACCTGTTCTTCCACCTATTGTTCCTCCGCCTGTTCCTCAACCTGCACCCGCTCTTCCGTCTGTTCCTGCTCCTTTGTCTGTTGCTATCCCTACTGCTCCTCCGCTTCCACATACTCCTGCTCCCGCTACTGCTCCTGTTTTGTTAACCCCTGTTGCTGCTACTGTCTCTACTCCTTCTCTTGTTAGTCCTGTGTCGTATCTCTCTCCCTCTACTCGTAGTCGCAATTCTCCTCTTGCGGCTAGCTTCTTTCATTCGCTCGGACCTGTTCATGGGTCTGCTGGTTCTGATGGTCCTCAGAGACGTAGTCAGCTTCCTGGAAACAGAGAACGTGTTGCGCTGTATAATATGGCGATGGGTTGGATGGTAAACCCTCTTAGAAATCCACCTCGTGTCGTTCTCGAAACGTTTTGTCAATTTAATATACCAACCCAGAGATACGTGTTTGACGAAATGTGCAAGTTCCTTCATGATCAGATAGCGGCCGATGCGCCTGACGAGGTGCTGACCGCCCTGTCTGAACTTCGGCTTCAGTTCGCAACTGGACTGATAGTAGATACTAACGTCCGACGTGCTATTGAGCGGTTACTATCTTTCCGTCCCGCTCCTATACCTCATGCATTGTTTGTTGAGGATATTGAACACCAACCAGACGAGTCTGGCCAATATCCTATGCGTGAAGTTCCGCCGGTTTGGATACCAGCTGATGCTGCTGCTAATCCTCCGGTAGCGGCGCATTTCCAGAAAGTGTGGATACATCTCCCATGGAAACGTTCGGAAGTGTTACAGGTAAAGCAATCTTTGCCTGATCCACGCAAAAATCCTACAGGGTATTATAAAGAATTATCGCAGCTCGTAGATGCTACGGTAATGAATCTTGCCGATATCGACATGTTGTTCGGCAATGTCGTACCGCAACCGGTATGGGCTAAGATTCGCCAACAAGATCACGCAAATGAATTAGGTGGTGATTGGGCTGCCATTTTAGCGGCAGACGCTGGACAAGTGGCTGCCACTAAACCTGACCAATTGATTACTGCTCTTCCTCAGCGTATAATAACATTAATGAAGACTCTTATGCCAGCTATGAGGGTCAATTGGGACAAATTTTCAGCCTGCAAACAGAAGAAAGACGAGAGTGTTTCCGACTTCTTTACGAGGTTTGAGGAAGCATTCATTGACCATAGTGGACAGGATATGGGTACCGAGGGTGGACAGAGGTTGTTTGTGGATAAATTTGTGTCGAACTTATTGCCCGACTTGAGCAATAAATTGAAGAATTCGGAAAGTGCATGGGCAGTTTCTACCTCAGCTCAGATATTGGCTACGGCACAATATTATGAGAATAGGGAGAAAGAGGAGAATGACCGTGCTGACAAAAAGACGAAAGAGCTGAAAACCAAAGTGTTGTTGCAACAAGCGTATCCGCCGCGTTCGAATCAGAATGCGCCCCAACAGAATAGATCGCAGTCGCAATCGAATCGATCGCAGCCGCGTAATGATTCCTCCTCCCAAAGATCCTCATTAGGGTACAATCAATGTGCTTATTGTAGACAGGAGGGACACATTAAATTCAATTGCCCCGTTCTAAATGAACGTAATAGTGGTAATTCGTCTAAGGGAGGTCGTGGTGGTTCACAGCAGGCATCACGTGGTAGAGGTCGTGGTGCTCAGAACGATCGCTCAGATAACTCATCTAATTCTAATAACTGTTTCGATCAACGCGGATCATCGCAAGGACGATCTGCGCAGTACAATGTAGACGATTATTACGTCGATCAGGGAACTGACGACAGTAATTACTAGGACAGCCAAAGACAAGGAGAGGGAGTGGTATCAGTTCCGGTTGATCAGAGAGGGCCTTACGTCGCAGTTGCTACATCGGGCGTCGTTGAGCCTTTTCTGTTGGACACTGGTGCAGCGAAAAGTTCTATCATGCATTCGAAACTCCCTGGCGCACCTTTGTCTGGCTTAACAAATGTTTCCGTTGGATTCTCTGGCGCCCCCGTTAGCAATCCAGTTTCGCGCCCTTTGCCCCTTACAATAGGGCCACGTGAGCTCCAAGCTCCGTTGATTTTGACCACTGGTTGTGGTGAAAATCTTTTGGGTCTGGATTTGCTTAAACGTTTGTACGCAACTTTGTATTGTTCTCCTGCGGGTGTAAAGCTTACGTTAGGAGAGAGGGTTGTCTCTCCTATGTATTTGTCTCTCGATAAGCTTCCACCGGAATTGAGTTCTCTTCCTGCGTCTTTGTGGGCGACGGGTCCGAATGACGTGGGCCTACTTGATATCTCCCCCTATGTTGTTCAGTTGAAAGCTAATGTGCGATTGCCACGTATTCCCCAGTATCGTATCTCCCTTGATGGTGAACGGGCACTGTTGGCGATCATTTATGATCTGATCGAGAAAGATGTTATTGAAGAGACTCGGGGAAACGTGTGCAATAGCCCTGTACTGCCCATTCTTAAACGTACAGATCCTACAAAACCGCCTGTTTATCGCTTTGTTATCGATTTACGGGAGGTAAATAAAATTGTGGTTCCTCAATTCCCTGTTGTGCCTGACATCACGGCGCTACTGACTCTGATTCCAGCTACTGCATCATGGTTTTCGGTGATTGACTTGAAAAATGCGTTTTTCAGCATCCCGATTGCCGAAGAGAGCAGGGACCTTTTCGGTTTCTCTCTCGGTGGACGTAGCTTCCGGTTCAAACGCGCTCCTCAAGGCTACTGTGAAAGTCCATCGATTTACAGTCAAGCCTTGAAGGGTCAACTGGATGCGTTTCGGTTGCCGGTTGGTGCGGCCTTAATCCAATACGTCGATGACTTATTGGTGGCCGCTGACACTCAGGACATTTGCAAAATTGCTACAGTGTCGTTGCTGCAACATCTCTGTGAGTTAAATCACAAGGTGTCACTTTCTAAACTCCAATATTGTTGTCAAGAAGTAACCTATCTAGGTCACTTATTGTCAAAGGAGGGAAGGAGATTGACCCCAGAGAGAATTGCAGCGATTGCGCGAATGGCTGTGCCAAAAACCCAAAGAGATGTGCGTGCCTTCCTAGGTATCACGTCGTACTGCAGGCAGTGGATTCCTAATTTTTCATTGCTAGCGAAACCATTGGTGGCTCTTACGTGCAAGGATGTTTCAACTCCTTTACCATGGACGGAAGAATGTCAGAAAAGTTTTTCTGAACTGCGTGATTCATTGTGTTCGGCTCCTGTGTTAGGTACCCCTGACTACGGTAAGCCGTTCACGTTATATGTTCACGAGAGGGAAGGTTGTGCTTTGAGTGTGTTAACACAACCTTTTGGTGGTAAGCAGCGTCCATGTGCATATTTTTCCTCGACCTTAGACCCAGTAGCTAGAGCATTGCCGAGTTGTTTGAGAGCAACAGCGGCAGCTGCGGTCTCCATCCGACAATCAGCGGGATTGGTCATGGATAATATGCTTACGGTGATGGTTCCGCATGCAGTCGATACTCTGTTGAATCGTACGAAAACTCAGCACTTGACGAGTGCGAGGTTGTCTGGGTACGAATTGACGCTCTTGGCAAGCCACATTCAGATAAAACGTTGTAACGTTCTGAACCCGGCAACTTTGTTACCAATTAGCACAGAGTCAGATGAAGTAGCAGAACATGACTGCTACTTGAGGACTGAAGAGGAAACGAAAGGTCGAGTGGACCTTAAAAACACCCCATTGGAAGATCCGGATGGCACTCTGTATGTGGATGGGTCATGTTTTAAGTTGCCGAATGGCGATGTGACTACCGCTTATGCTGTTGTGACGTTGAATACTGTTGTTGAAACTGCAAGATTGAATCAGAATTCTGCCCAAGCTGCGGAATTGATTGCTCTCACTAGAGCATGTGTGTTAGCAAAAGGGAAACGTGTGAATGTGTACACCGACAGTCAATACGCGTTTGGTGTAGCGCATAGTTTTGGACGATTGTGGCGTGAGAGAGGTTTCTTGACGTCGCATGGTACGAAGATACAGCATGGCCAGCTTGTGAACGATCTTTTGGATGCATTGACTTTGCCTACGCAAGTTGCGATTGTTAAGTGTAGTGCGCATCGTAAAGTGACGGATGATGTTGGTCGTGGTAATGCGTTTGCGGATGAGATTGCTAAGGAGACTGCCCGGAACCTTAGCACTCGAATGTATGTGACGAGTTCGGTTAGGTGGCCTACAGAATCGAGTATGTGTGAAGATACTATCGAGAGCGTGAAAGCAATTCAGAATGAGGCCACTGAGACTGAAAAGGTGAAGTGGAAAGAAAGTACGGGAAAGTTGGATGCGAATGGTTGTTGGATTGATTTGTCGGATCAGAAAAGATGGATGTTGCCTGATGCGTATGTGCTGGCCGTTGTGACAATGGCACATGGGTTAGCACATATTAGCGCGAAAGGTATTTGCAAGTTGTTGGCTGCTGTGTGGAAGAATGATGGCATTACGAAATGTGCTGAACGTCTGGTGAAGAATTGTATGGTGTGTATAATGTACAATCCTGGCAAAGGAACCCCAACTCCCCCTGGCAGTTTTGCTCCTCCTTCGTATCCCTTTGAGGTGATTCAATTGGACTTCATCCATATGGAGCGATGCAATAACCTGAAATACGTTTTAGTAGTGGTTTGCGCATTCTCCCGATGGATCGAGGCCTATCCTCTCAAAGACAATACTGCTTTGTCTACTGCGAAAATCCTACTGAAGGAATATTTTCCTCGGTATGGAATGCCTAGAGTCGTGTGGTCAGATAACGGAAGTGAGTTTGTTGGAAGTGTGATGAAAAGTGTGTGTAAGGGCCTTGGAATAAATCAAAAATTCCACAGCGCCAATCATCCCCAGTCAGCTGGATTAGTTGAGGGGTACAATGGCACCCTTAAGCTAAAGCTAGCAAAGATTCAGGCTACGACTGGTCTTTCGTGGCCTGACGCTTTACCCTTAGCATTACTGTCAACTAGGGCGACTGTACACTCCCGAGTAGGGCTTAGTCCCTATGAGATAGTGTTCGGCCGTCCTGCGAATGTGTGGGGGGTTCCTAGGCCAGGAATATTTTCTGATCTTGAGTATCCAATGTTGATTGACTATTTACATGACTTGACTGCTAAACTGAGGTTAATTCACCAACAGGTTTACGACGCATTGCCGACGCAGACGGAGGGTCCAGGCCACCAGCTCCAGCCCGGAGACTGGGTGGTAACACGAAACTTTTCACGCAAGAATAATCTGGACCCAAGGTTCACCGGACCTTACCAGGTGCTCCTGGCCACGAGGACTGCCGTTCGTCTTGAGGGGCGTAAAAATTGGGTGCATGCTACGCACACCAAGCGAGTCCCTATCCCTTTGCCGGCAGACCCGTGGGTAAGGAAAGGCATTGCGTCAACAGAAACAGAAACATTGCCGGCGTTTGTACCTTTCAGCGACGCACAGCTTGTTGGAGAATCCTCAGCGCAGCAGAAAGACACTGTTGAACACTTGTCAGCGAAAGACTCAAGACCAGAACAATCAACTGATCAGCAGGACGCTGTCTCTTCAACGGATCCTTTGTTCGACGAGCAGACACGTCCCGGGAAACACCGATATTCTTTGCGATCTCGCATTAAGGACAAATAAAATATTTTGCTTTGCTGAAATTGACAACTGCATTATCCCCGTTTCCCGTGATCAGCTTGAACATTCGTATCACTGAAATTTTTGTATATATATATTGAGCTTCCTCCTTGTGTCTTTTTACTTCCACAGCCGAGAGACTTTGTGCTTGTATATACATATTGTGTATTGAAGGCCGTAGGGCCGCGCGCGTACTTCCTTCTGGATAGTAGGTCTTGACGCTAGGTTAAAGGCCGTCGGTTCCTGGGAACTCCTAGGGATTGACTATTGCTACACAGAACGAAGTGCGTCAAGAAACGTTGCGGACGGTCGTAGGGAATGGCATTCTCGAAGCTGAATGATTTGGAGGGGGCTAAGGCGCACAGACTTAAGCTGCAGCAACTCAGTCGTACCAAATGTTTCATATTCCAACTGTTTGTACTGTTTTTGACTGCTTCTGCATTATTGGCGGGTGGGGTGTATTACACGATGTCTTATTTCTTACCTGCTACACCTACTCCTACTCCTTACCCTAATCTTACCTCTACTGCTTCTCCCCATTCCTTTCACATGTTACCGGAACACGAGCAGGCTAGACGTGTAGAATTCCGCAACAATTCCTTTATTCAGCTCCTCCATCAGCATCAGTTAGTGGTTAACACTACTAATTGTTGGGTGTGTGGGTTGATGCCACATACTACGGATAAGGGAATTCCATATCTGGTATTACCGTATAGTTCCCAAGGGTCAGCTCGAGCATTTCAAACAATGTTTCGAAGCGCACTGGGTTTCCACCCCATTCGAGAACCACGTTCCCCCTACTCTGGCCCTACCTCGTATCAGAAGCCTTTGTCAATAGCCATAGAGGATTTAGATAGTGAGATCTATGATCCTTCGCTTATTCCCGAAGAAGAGGTACAGGCCTATAAGGTCCTAAGTAGAGGTGAATATAGTGTGTTCACTAGTGAAAAGCAGCTTAAAAGCTCGCCTCCCATATGGGTCGTACCCCACACTGGTAATTTTTGTCTTATGGGTCGTGGTCGAAGATCGCAAGCCCGACTTGGAGCAAGTGCTTGCACCGAAAATTACATTCTGCCGATGTTCTCGTCCCCTGTGTTTCTGGCTGCCAAGGGTACATACTTTATCTGTTATGATCGTGCATACACATGGTTGCCCGCTGACTTCATGGGCACATGTTTTATTGCAAATCTGTTGCCTCCGACGTTCACTGTAGATGCCGATTATCATAAGACTAGAGTTGTACGAGGCGTAATTAGCGAAGAAGACACTGCCGGTCAAGAGGCAGGAGACTTTTTCAAGGGTTTCCTCCCGTTTTGGGGACCTATGGTCAATAGTAGGAACCTGAGACAGTTGACTCGAGTGGTAGAATCGACAGCTAATATTACTGCCAGTGCCCTTGGTAATATCACCACAGAACTTCAGGCGGAGAGACTTATGACGTTACAAAACCGTATGGTTTTAGATGTCATTTTAGCAGATCGCGGTGGGGTATGTAAGGTGATCCATTCGAGCTGCTGCATTTTCATTCCAGATAATGCTCCTACTGTCTATCAAGCCATCTCGAGGTTGCATAAGATCTCCGAATCCATACACGTGGATGTAGGGGATTGGACGCTACTTGGATGGTTTTGGGGCCTGATGTCGACTTGGGGTTGGAAAATTCTGATGATCATTGGGGTTGTGGTAGTGTTCCTGTTCACGTGTTGCCTTTGTGTGCAGTGTGGTCCTGCCTTATGTGGCCTCTGTGCTACAACGTGTATGAGACAACCATCTGTTACCAAGGGGACTCGGTTGGACAGAGCTATGCTACAGCAACATCTCGATGGTCTGATGAATATCGAGTATGATTCCGACTAGTGCTTGCCTACATGAGGGCAAAAGGAGCGTCTGAGGTTCCGTGACAATTGTAAGTGGTGTTTTCGACTCGCACGAATATAGTCGAGTCTGGTATCTATGAACCGCAAATGATGAGTTTGGTGAGTGTGCGCAGTTTCGCTGTGCTAACTTAAACCGTTCGTTTGTTATGTGGGTTTTTCATCTGTACCCACGGGTTCCATCTTAGATACGGCATCCATTTTGTCTCTTGCCCTCAAGTAGCCAGCGAACGGACGTTGTCCGCTTCGCGACCCTGGGACTCCCAAGATATTTGCGGAAGACACATGTTCTTTGTAAGTGTCTTTATGACGAGGGGGATGCTACTGTAAGGCAGATGGCGCCGCTCGAGGCTCATCTTGCCGCACGGGCTTATTGTCTCAGCCGTGCATCTCATTAGGCACGTCCCTTTGATGCCTGTATCTCGTGTTTCCCGATACCTCCCCTTTTACACCCTTTCCGATCTCCCCACTGTCTCCGTCTTCCTCTGCACCTGTCCTTGTTCCTATTTCGATCTATTTTACTGCTGATTGGAATTTGCTAATGGTGGGAAGATGGGTTTTTACAGTTGGGAACCGCCAAATGTTTCCGCACTTATGTTCCGGACCTTGTGTGTTTCAAAGTGACCAAAGCGACCCCTCTGGGGGATAATTGTGGGAACCGGGTTGTAAACTTTTGTGTTCAATGTTATCCTATGGGTAAAAACTGTATAAAAGGAGCGATCCACAGAACCAATTTGAAGCAGTCTCCCCAAGTTGCACGCTGTGTACTTGTCGTGATCTCTGTGTTTCCCTGCAGCAAATAAACCTTGAATCTTTGACGCCTAAGGAAGTGTCCCGTGTCTCTGTGACTTGTACGCCGGAGCAGGTTACCCACGAAGGTTTCAGGTGTTGTGCCCTGGCACCGCTGGGTCTTAAAGAACCCAGTCCTTCAGGCGGCAGGCATATAGCTTGGCACTGATCTATAAGGGAAACTGGCCACTACAACGCGGATGTTTCCACTCCTAACCATAACCACACATGCATTACAACACATGCGTGGTTACCACAAACAGCCTTTACTACGCATACCTTTACTACGAGATACGTAGTAAAGGCATGTGTGTTGAAGGAAAAATTTGAAAGGGGACTTGGAGGGTCTCCCCCCCAAAAAAAGTGTGATTAGAAAAGGGGGTTGGGAGGGTCTCCCTCCCAAAAAACATAGCTGCTTCCCTCACGATGTGGAGGCAATTAGCGTCGATAGAGGAAACGGAAAGACACTTCGCTTCCTCTTTACGACATGCAACGCAGATTGGAAGAGCTTGGAGAAGAGAGGCCGTGGAGAGGTAAGGAGGATTTTATTGCAAAGGGGTACATTTATAGGGTTAAGGGGAATTTGAAAAAATGGTTTGTGGGTGGGGGAATCGCGCCGGGAAAGATTTTTAGTGTTAAGGGCATGGGTATTTATTACACGGAATGGGGGCGGGGTCGCACAGGGGTAAAGGGAAGGAATCGGAGATAACCTTTAACAAGAAAATGCCATTATCATGCATGGATTTACAACAAAAATCATTGTAAAGATATGTGTGGTAAAGGCATTTATGTAGTAAAGGTTAATCGTGGTAATGGCATTCGCATTGCAACACATGCGTGGTAAAGGCATGCGTTGCAACGGAATGCGTTGTAACGTCATACAACATCTATAAGAAAACCTGTAATCTAGACAAGTTGTTTTTTTCCAAATTTCATCCTTGTGAAGACTCAATATCAGGATGTTGTGCACTACAGTGTCATTGAACTTCAAAGGAACACTGCACAACAGGACTGAGACTCCATTTGATAGCTACAGAGCCTTGTATATAGCTAGCTTCTATTTGGTCCACATTAAATCTTGGATTCTTGAGAATCTTGCTAGTGTAATGGACAATAAGAAGCTGCTCTTCCCTGGGTGTACAAGTAGGAAGATCTGTCCAAACTCTTGAAGACTAAAGATCTGTATGAGGTCACCTTGATAGAATGAGTATCCTAGCTGGCAGTCATTACAAGAACTGAAGATCCTTATCTCGAGTAACAGAGTGTCCAAAATGTTTTTCTATCAATATCTTTGGGAGTCTCCACCATATCTCACCTGTTAATTAAAGCTACCGTGTCAGTATCTTCTCCAATCAAACTCAAGAATACCATGAAGATTTTTCATCTCAGCCCCATCACTGTGCTGGGTTGGAACTTTATTTCCTAAGATTTGTGCACTAAGGAACCTTTAGCTAATAAACTAAATTCAGCGGATGTTCTCTTCCATATGTATGCGGATGATACGCAACTTTATCTGAAAATCTCCTATCCGAATAACATCATGTCTCTCAATTCTACCCTAATAAATACTCAAAACTGGTTAACTGAGAACCACCTCTTGCTCAACATTTCCAAAACAGAATTCCTTCTAATTTCTCCCCCGAATCACATTCCCAAATTAGACCTTTGGATGAACCACCTCACTGCCTTCAACTGCTCCCACCTCATTGTTGCCTCATCCAAATCTCTGGATGCTGGACAAGCATCTGAACATGAAGAATCATATCAGAAATGTGTGCAAGGGAGCTAATCACCTAATGAGGATACTCAGGAATCTGAAACCTTTCCTCCCTCAAGCTGACTTCAAGCAAGTGGTCCAAGCACCTGTTTTGCCGAAGGCTGGACTATGGCAGTGCTACGCTCTATGGCCTCCCCAAATATACCTTGGCCCCACTAAGGGCGTCACTGAATACTGCAGCCAGATTGGTTACGGGTAACAAAAGAAAAAAGCACATCTCCCCAGTCTTATAATCCCTAAATTGGTTGCCTTATGAAGCAAGAATTCAGCTAAAGATTTTGTGTCTGTCTCACAAAGCACTCCATTTCTAAACCCCCAGTTATCTAGTGGAATTATCCGGAGGGGGTAGACCTTCTTGGAGTTCTAACTCTCTGCTCCTGAACCACAGATCTTTTGCAAAAAGAGAACATGTCACCCAGCTTTCTCCGGCTCTGCACAGAAGATCTGAAACTCTCTTCCACTGGAAATACACAGAATCTCCTCCAAGGTTGCCTTCAAATTGGAAGTAAATAGATTTCTCATGAACAAGTTCCTACCTTAAAAGGGTCTCCGATCGTCTGCTCTAATCTAATGCCTTGGACTTACACCCTAAATCCTGTGTTGGGTATTACTCTTACTTACTAATCACTTGCTCCCCTCCCAGTCCGCTATGTACCAGTTATTATCTTACCCTTTGTTGTCCCCTTTCGATTGTAACCTTTTTGTTTGATGTGTATATTTGATTTGTTTAGGTTGGTATTTTTTTGATGATTGTACTGCAACTATTACCTTCCTCTACCTCAAATTGTAAAGCGCTCTGATATTCTTCGGATCATGTTCGCGCTACATGAAACTTTATAAATAAATAAATATAGACAGCTGGGCAATCAGTAGCAAGTTTTTAAATGTACTACCTTTCCAGCCTCACACATAGAACCAGAGGCACTATAATACAGATCATCCCCAAACTGGAAAACACAGGTCTTTATGTCTTCCACAACTGCCCACTGAGTGAATAATATTTACATATATTGTAATAAAGGAAATCAGTTCTAAGACAATCTTAAAACACTCAAACTTTGATGCATAGTACATCTTTGACCAAATGCCTCAATGTTATTTCAAAGGCTAGCACCATGTGCCTAAATGTGGACAATCAATCAAACATGCCTTGTATAGTGCGGCTAATCACCCATAAGGGTATCCAGACACTGTAGATTTTGCTGCGGAGGCTCAGTAAAAGAGCCAGGAATTGAGTACTTTCCAGAACTTCAGTAGTGAGGGTGAGGTCCAGAGGTGGGAAGGAAGGTTGTTCCAGGCCCTTGCCACAAGGTAGGAGAAGGAGCAGCCTGCGCTGTGACTTCGACGTATACGAAGGTTGCAAGTGAAGAGAAGGGAGGAGGACCGCAGGTATCTGTAGGATTGGTGGGAGTTCAGACATCGTCTGGTGTATGCTGGCCCTTGGTTGCGCAGGGACCAGCATCTTGATGCAGTATCTCTTCTGGATGGGGAACCAGAGGAGCTTCCTGTGATGGGGTGTGATGTGGGTCCGGTTGGGGAGGTCGAAGATGAGTCTGGAAGCTGTATTCTCTATGGTCCGTCGTCTTTTCAAGAGGTGCGAGGAGATCACTTCATGGAGTGCATTACTGTAGTACAGCCATCTGATGACCAGGGCTTGGGTGAGTGCGATAAAATACATTGGAATCCAGCTCTTTATTGCTTGCAAATAAAGTTGAAGTTCAGTAGTATTAGGTGCCTGGAACAACAGTAGTCCTGTATTTATTTATCACCTGAATACTGATATGCAGTGGCTGCAAGACACCTTTACATTTCTTCAGCCATCCCTGATGGAATGATAAAGGTGCCTTTTTGCTGATTCCACCCTCTTTACTCACAAGAACTGGGAGAAAACAAGATGAAATCAGGAACAGATGCTAAAGAGACCAGAATGCAAGTGGTGAATAAATAGAAACTTGGCTCCAGCTAAGAAGAGGGAAAACAATGCCTATGAAACTTTCCCTATAAAGAAATAATGAGCAAGTAAACAAACAATGAGGTGGATGTTGTGTTTAATTTTATATAGTGTACACTAGACCAGAAGGTGTCAGAGCACTTTACATGAGCATCAGTTGCGTTACATACAGATTAATTTTTTGTTAGGCTTTTACGAGATTACGTGATTTGGTCAAAATCACAGGATGTTGAGCGTCCCTGTCGAGAGTCAAACACGGATCCCCAGCTTTGAGGTCGACCGCTCTAGCTGCTAAGCCACATCCTCTACTTGCAAAGTTGTGACACATACCTAGCCAGTTTGCTTGCATGTTTATATGGGATCCAAACTTGCTTTTTCAAACTTGAGCTGAAAGTGACTATCCTCCATCTCTGTCCTGGAATAACCTGTATTAAGCAAAGGATAAAGTTAACCATGTTGGACTGTGTCACGGATGAATCAGTGTTTCTAAGATGTCCTGATCTGCTCATGCCCCCATTACTGACTGCAGCCTCCATATGTGAAATATAAGTGCCAGCCAAAAACACAGGTTTAGTAAAACAAAGAGACAGAGAGATAGAGAGAGAGAGAGAGAGAGAGAGAGAGAGAGAGAGAGAGAGAGAGAGAAAGAGAGAGGGAGGGAGAGAGAGAGCGAGAGAGAGAGAGATTGAATAGGTTCTCTTTGCACTCCTGTTTTCTGTCTAATGAAATTCACTTAGCACACTGGATTGAGTTTGCTTCCTCTGGACGCAAAAATATTATTTATTTGGGACTTTCTATTATCTTGTATAAACCACTTAGTTCTCCATTAGTTCAGTACGGTGAAACCTGATTTTGTGGATACACTTTCTTTAGCACTTCTTTGATCTCACTAAAGGCACTGTGATGGGTTACTGCGGCATAAGTGACCGTTTTCCTCGCTGCCTGAGGTAGGAGAGGAAAGAAGCTTCAGAGAGTTTTAAGCAGGCCGAAGCAACATCCAGCCAGTTTCTTGATGTGGGTCGAGAAGGAAAGACATTCATCAAACCATACCCCCAGGTATTTAGCTGGCTTCCCTGATGAAGTAGGTGATGGAAACTCAGGAGCCCAGAGCTGCTCTCTACAGTTGAGGGGTAACTTACCAAATAGCAGGACCTCTGACTTTTCTTCATTACACTTAAGCTGCGCCTCCGCCAGCTTTCAAATATAGAAGATAGGCAAATAGAGCGGGAATCCGAAGAAGCGTCCTCTTGTTCCTGTGCTCTGAAGGCTGCACCCACTCGTTGCTCGTGAGCCCTCGACGGAACAAGCGGCAATTTTGAGAACTTGTAATCTTGTTGTTTCTTTTCCAGTTATTTGGAGTATGAAGGATCCGGGACCTCGAGTGATCGACTAAGAGCAGAATACTCGAAACCATGGCTGGCAAGAAAGCAGGAAAAGGCTCCGAGATGGAGAAGGTATTGCGCCTTTTGTCGAACCGAATGGCTAGCATGGACCGAAAGCTCGGAAAAGTTGACTTGATCGGTCGAGGTTTGGCTGAGGTAAAGAAACAGTTGGCGGCCCAGAATAACTCAGGTCGTCCTAAGAAGGTAATAGGCCCGGCCTTGCCGGGAGTCGTCCCCGAGGGTAGGGGGAAGTGGGTTAAGAGGAGGGCGGTTTCTGGGGAGGATCCGGTTCCTGAGGTACCCCCAGTTGCCCCCCTCACACCGGCGGACAGCCCGGTACCAAACCCAGATATAGGTTTGCCGATCCCGGTTGTAATTACTCCCGTTAACGATGAGGAGATGCCCCCCGAATTGGCCATCCAGTTAGTGGCGGTGTTGCCATGGCTCAAGAAGAAAGCAGGGGGGGCAGTGGCCGAGGGGGACCCGGCCGAGGAGGCCAGACTAATAATCGAGCAATTGCGGCAGTCGAGAGAGGCCGCAACGGCAAATGTTCCTCTTGTTCCCCCACAGGTGGCGCCGGAAGGACCTGCGGTTATCCGGGAAAAGGCGGCAGACACAACGGCCGAACCTGGTAAGCAGGCATTGCCAATGGCGGGGGGGTTCATTACCATCAAGGCGGGAAAGGGTGGCACAGCACATCCCTATGGCCACAAAAGAACTGATATGGGGGAGAAATATGTCATCATGTTTTCATTATTGACTGACCATCGCGAGATGGAATATGCAAAATCTCAGAAAGATTTGTGGCATCCCAGTGTATGGCGCGCCAAGATGGCGGAATTCAGGGTTGATGAGACGGTAACAAACTGGGTTAAGGCCTTTTCCATATTTATTGCAGTCATGGGGGAACGGAAGCCTGAACTTATGACCGAGTTGACTTGTTATCAGAATAGGATTATGGATTTTTATTCCATGTATGAGGGGGATGAATGGAAAGGTTATGATATGAAATTCAGGAAAGCGAAAGAGTTCGATGCTACTTTGACTTGGGATTGCCTTGACTCGGTGTCATGGCACAAGCAGCTCTTGCCAGGGGCGGCAGGTACGTCCTCGCCGAGCGGGAGCGGGTCGGGGTTCGTCCGCCAAAAGCCCGCTGTGCCCTTTCGAGCGGGCGCCGGTGGGGACTATCAGCCCAAGACCGGCGGGAATGGTGGCAAGCGTGGGGTTTGTTGGGGCTTCAATAGAGGCAACTGTAACAGACCCCAGGGAACATGTAGGTTCAGGCATGCGTGTGCGGACTGTGGGAACTCCTCACACCCGGAGAGTAGCTGTAGATCTAAAAACAGTGGGACGGGAGGAAAAGGGGGGTCTAAGCAAGAATGAGGTAAGCCTTTGTAACCGATTGCCTACACCTGTTGATATCATGGCTCTGACTCCTTGGTTGAACAAATACCCTGATCATGTATCCGCTGGGGTGTTGAGGAAGGGATTCCTACATGGCTTCCACATCCCGGCGGGGGATTTTCGGGGGGACTCCTTTTGTAAAAACCAGTTATCTGTCCAACACAACCCAAGCGTTGCGGCAAAGAAAATTGCAAAAGAAGTCAGTGTGGGGCGGGTGGCGAGGCCTTTTCATCTCCCGCCGGTAGCGGATTTCGTATGTTCCCCGTTAGGGGTTGTCCCGAAGAAAGACCCTGGGTAGTTTAGACTTATTCATAACTTGTCCGCCCTAAGGGGTTCTTCGGTGAACGAAGCCATTGACCCAGAAGTTTGTTCAGTGCGGTACGCATCGTTCGATGAGGCCGTGGCTATGTTAAATCACCTGGGCCCTGGGGTGCTGATGGTGAAATCAGATATCGAATCGGAGTTCCGGTTGCTCCCGGTACACCCACAGGATCAGCGCTTACTAGGTTTTTCATTTCAAGGGAGCTATTACATGGATAAATGCATGCCGATGGGTTGCTCCATTTCTTGCGCTTATTTTGAAATGTTCAGCTGTTTTTTACAACGGGTATTCACCGCGGCCACGGGCCATAAGCATGTGATGCACTATTTAGATGACTTCCTGTTTTTGGGTGCAGCCGGCGATACGAATTGTGCGCAGGCGCTCCGGGACTTCTGCCTCCTCATGCGGGAGTTCGGAGTCCCACTAGCACCAGGTAAGACGGTAGGACCATCTAATTCACTTGAGTTTCTGGGAATTGAGCTCGATTCAGTGGAAGGATGTTTCCGTTTACCGATGGAAAAGGTAGCCAAATTTAGGGCTTCCCTGATACAATGCCTGGGCAAGGAGAAAGTGACCCTGCACCAATTACAGCAAACAGTGGGTCAGCTTAACTTTGCCTTGAGGGTGATGCCAATAGCCCGCCCATTCTCACGCTCTATTGCACAAGCTATGGTGGGTCTCAAGGAGGCACACCACCGTACGAGACTGTCGGCAGAGGTTCGCCAGGATATGCGCATTTTGGTTGGCATTTCTGGCAGACTTCAACGGTCGAGTTGTGTGGAAAAAGCCACCAGCATCTTCAGACGAACTTGGTCTGTGGACTGACTCAGCTGGGAGCGTGGGATTTGGCGCCATCTTTGGTAACCGATGGTCGGCGCAAGTATGGCCGACGTGGTGGCACTCCAGCGGTCTGACAGGTAACATTGGGTTCTTGGAGTTATTCCCCATTTGGGTTGCTCTGATGGCATGGCCAGACGACTTCGGGGACCGCTCAGCGGTGTTTTGGTCTGATAATATGACTGTGGTCGAGTGCATTAACCAGCAGGCAGCCCGCTGCAAGTGGATCTTGAGATTGTTGAAAGAAATTGTACTACTTTGCATGAGATTGAATGTACAGTTCAGGGCGAAACATGTGCCAGGCGTACTGAATCATGCAGCTGATGCACTCTCTCGTTCAAATATGCAGGCATTCAGGGGCTATCTACCCACAGCGGACCTAGTGGCGGCACCGTTCCCCGAAGCGCTATGGCTAATCGGTGCCCCGGATTACAAGACCTCGTGGCAGCAAGCTTAGCCCCCAGGACAAGGAAGGCATACGAAGGAGCGTTTTGTTCCTACTGCACATTTTGGGGTCCAACAGGGAGACAGAGTTGGGGTCAGGAGGAATCCTTCCTGGGGTTCTTGGTAGCGCTGCACAGAGAAGGCCGATCAGCGGCAACGGCCAGTAGGCATAGGGCGGCCATTTCATTCATGGCGCAGGTGCATGGCATAAAGGACCCGACGGGTTCCTTTTTGGTTAAGAAAGCCCTTTGCGGCTGGCAGCGCCTCGAGGGTCGCAAGCAAGATGCGAGGCGCCCGATTGGCTTAGACAGGTTGTCTCTACTTGTAGCAAAACTGGACGAGACGTGCTCCTCCCATTTCGAATTAGTTCTGTTCCGGGCAGCTTTCGCATTGGCATTCCATGGGGCTATGCGGGTGAGCGAACTTGTCGCAAGGAACAAGAAAGATGTTGAGGGAGGCTTGTGCAGGGATCACGTCCAAATTAGGGGTGATTCAATGGTGATCTCGATAGCCAGGTCCAAGACTGACCAGGGAGCTATGGTAAATAGTGTTATCGTGCAGCGCGCGAGGGTCCCCCACGTGTCCGATAAAGTGTATAGAGGAATACTTGCCACTAAGGGCGGCTACATGGGGGGGGAGTTTGCTGAGGCACAAGGATGGCACCCCACTGACGAGATTTCAGTTCCAGAGGGTGCTAGCACTGTCAGTCGCTGTCGCGGGCATGGACCCGTGTGATTTTGGGACCCACTCCTTTAGGATAGGGGCTGCTACTGAGGCTACAGCCAGGGGTCAGAGTGCGGAGGAAGTAAAACAGTTGGGACGTTGGTCCTCGAATTGCTTCAAAAGGTATGTGCGATTGCACATGTTGTGAAGATCAATTGACATGCACTCACGCTTCTTGTCTTTTGTTTGAATCACAGTTTCGCGAGCCTGTCACGCGGGGCGGAATTTGCAGTCGACCCAGCACCAGGAGACCAGCGGTCAAGGATCACCGACTGGAGAGAGAGTGGTATGGGTCGTGGGCCACTCATATGTGAGGCGCGCCGGGGACGTATTCAAGGCAGGTGACGCGACTCACGCAGCTGGGGAATACGGGTACAGAGTGACCTTCCATGGAAAGGGCGGGCTCTGTTTTGACCAATTCGAATCGTTTTTTGAGGGTCTTTTAGGGCGGCAAAGGTCACCGCCATCTGTAGTCATAGTACACCTGGGGGGCAATGACTTGGTGACACTGGGTAGACTAGTGTTATTGGAACACATTTTGTCGGCTGTTAGCTGGTTGGCTAAAAGAGTCCCGGGGTGCACGATTGCCTGGTCCCACTTGATTCCAAGGATGGTATGGCGGGGGGGCCTTTCGGTGTCAGCACTGAACCATTCAGTGAAAAGGGTTAACAATAAAATTGGTAAATTGTTCCGCTCTTCGCAGTTGCATACCATTCCTCACGGGTGTATTTGGGGTGATCACATGTATTTAAATGATGGGGTTCATCTGTCCTGGGAGGGGAATGACTTACTCATAGGAGACTTCATAGCATGGCTAAGGGGTTTGAGGAAGCATGACCTTTAGGAGGAGTAGGGGGGGCCGGATAGTCGGTCAACTATCCGGCCTGTGGCGGTAAGGTCATGATCGGTGAGCAGTAATTTCAAGGTCCCTAGAGGGGGGCGCCACCCATAATGGATGGGAGCGCCCGGGGGGAGGCGGCCATTGGCCCCTTCCACGGAGAGGCGGCACCCACTAAGGATGGGTCGCCTAGGGGGAGACGGCCATAGGCCCCTCCCAGGGGGGAGGTGGCTAGATGCCCCTCCTACTAATTTCCCAGGGGGCGGATATCCGCGACGGCAGATAGAGAGTGTGGGGATGGGGGGAGTCCACGCTGTCCTTCCTACAGATACCTCACACAGGAACTCGGACGACCTTTAAGATGGCGTCGAGTGGAAAGGGTGCCCCCACCACGACAAGGGAAGTTACAGTTGGCAATGAGGGAAGAGTCCCCTGCGCATGCGCCACTCACACCGCGAGGGCGAGAGTTTGGTAGTAGGGATCTGACACTGGTTAAGACCTTGCCGTTGGCCCTTAATGCTAGGATGTACAATTCTAATTTATAATGTATGCATTTTCAGGATGCTAGACTCGGCTAGGAAACCTTTGTATTAGAGATCTGTTAAGGTTAGCCAAAGAACATGTCTTCATCGAAATGTAATAAATGTAAAATTGTACATAATCATGAAACTTTTATTTAATGTTTTAAATTTTGTTTCATATTTTAATAAATACGGCCGGGAGGGTAACTCCCTCCCGCCTTCCAAAAGTTCAAACCTGTGTTCGACTTCTCCTATCCTTGGGGATTGGTGTTGGGAGGGGGTGGCGGGCATCCCGGCCATATGGAAAGGGGCAACCACTCGGTCCCCCCGAACGTATGGTTTGGTGCCCCGATCCCCCCGGGAAACCATTTTGGGCGGGGGGCGTGGCTCGGCTGGTATGCCCAAAGTGGCATAGCCGGGGCGCGCCTTTTCCCGCCCAAGAGGGGTTGTCCCAGACACCTACACGGAAGACCACGCCCAGTAGGCGTACCGGAGGAGGGTACACGCCCTTCCGCAGAAGAATAAATAGAGCAGGAATCCGAAGAAGCGTCCTCTTGTTCCTGTGCTCTGAAGGCTGCACCCACTCGTTGCTCGTGAGCCCTCTACGGAACAAGCGGCAATTTTGACCCACCCACCAGCCCCTTATGGCAATGTTTGTTTAAATAAAGTTTTGCTGAGAGATAGATGTATAGGCCTTTTTCCTTTATAGAAGAAGTAAAGGAATGTTTAAGATAAGGATGTGACTTCTGCCTTTAGGATAATGTTTTTCCTTTGTAGGGTGGAGCAGTTGATGACACATCAAGGCTATGTCTTTCCTTAGTAGGTGAACAACTGTCTTATTTATTTTTTGGTCGGGCGGTAAGGTCATGATCGGTGAGCAGTAATTTCAAGGTCCCTAAAGGGGGGCGCCACCCATAATGGATGGGAGCGCCCGGGGGGAGGCGGCCATTGGCCCCTTCCACGGGGAGGCGGCACCCACTAAGGATGGGTCACCTAGGGGGAGACGGCCATAGGCCCCTCCCAAGGGGGAGGCGGCTAGAGGCCCCTCCTACTAATTTCCCGGGGGCCGGATATCCGCGACGGCGGATAGAGAGTGTGGGCATGGGGGGGAGTCCACGCTGTCCTTCCTACAGATACCTCACACGGGAACTCGGACGACCTTTAAGATGGCGTAGAGTGGAAAGGGGGCCCCCACCACAACAAGGGAAGTTACAGTTGGCAATGAGGGAAGAGTCCTCTGCGCATGCGCCACTCACACCGCGAGGGCGAGAATTTGGTAGTAGGGATCTGACACCGGTTAAGACCTTGCCGTTGGCCCTTAATGCTAGGATGTACAATTTTAATTTAGAATGTATGCATTTTCAGGATGCTAGACTTGGCTAGGAAACCTTTGTATTAGAGATGTGTTAAGGTTAGCCAAAGAACATGTCTTCATCGAAATGTAATAAATGTAAAATTGTACATAATCATGAAACTTTTATTTAATGTTTTAAATTTTGTTTTATATTTTAATAAATACGGCTGGGAGGGTAACTCCCTCCCGCCTTCCAAAAGTTCAAACCTGTGTCCGACTTCTCCCATCCTTGGGGATTGGTGTTGGGAGGGGTTGGCGGGCATCCCGGCCATATAGATACCAAAAGGAAGGAGGCTAAGGGAGGATCCCTGGGGGACTTCCGTTGTTACATGCTGAGGGAAGGAGGAGGACGGTGGAGTCCAGATCTGCTTGACCCATCCTTCCAAGGACCGGAACCAGCCCCACATGGCTCCCGACAGACCAAACTTAGCCAGGAGGAGTGAGTGCGGGAACATATCGAACGCCGTCGAGAGGTCGCGCAAAATGAATGCCGCTCTCCCTCCGGCATCCAAGCACTCCCAGATGGCTTCCGCCACCTCCAGCAGCACTGTTTCTGTACTATGGCATGCCCTGAACCCTGATTGGGCAGGGTGCAGAAGCGCCTCCCTTTCCTCAAAGTCCGTAAGCTGTTTATTAACCCCCTTTTCACACACCTTCTCCAAAGCAGGAAGAAGGGAGATAGGCCAGTTATTCGCTGCGCAGAGGGGTCCAAAGACGGCTTTTTTAGGAGTGGAAGGATCTTAGCTTCCTTCCAAGCAGGAAACTGCCGCTAAAGGGGTGATAATGGGCTTGATAATATGCCCTTGTGAATGCCCATATTACCATAATTCACAAGGGCATATATTATCAAGCCCATTATCGCCGCTTTAGCGGCAGGTTCCTGCCGCTACAGTGGCAATAATTTTTAAACTGTTCTTGATAATAAGGCCTAAAGTTTTTACAGTGAGACTTACATGTATTTCTAGTTCTCAAAATCT
The DNA here is from genome assembly GCF_964263255.1 of Lissotriton vulgaris. Lineage (NCBI taxonomy): Eukaryota > Metazoa > Chordata > Amphibia > Caudata > Salamandridae > Lissotriton > Lissotriton vulgaris. The sequence goes on from NC_141695.1 coordinate 565,871,467, forward strand.
ATCAGTGGGTCAAAGGACTATTTCAAAGCCGACAATGCCACCTCAAAGGTGAATATGCAATATCCAAGCTCCTGCTGAAGCATTACATTTTGGTGCTAAAAGCTGCAAGAGGAAAAATCAGGTTTTCACAGCTGCAGAGATTACTTCTCTACTGCGTAGGTTTGCCACATTCTTCCAGTATCAGGTTTTACCTTAAAACTCAGAGCCTGAATTAGAGTGTGATGAACAGTGTACTCAAGCACAGTGGTAAGGGAGCACCATGTCTGCCAAACCCACATTTTGCCTACTCATTTTTAAATCTGATGAAGTAAAATTAACTTCATCGGCATACACTTTCCTCTGTCGGCCAGAGAGAGTATACGGGCCATTGGCAGTAAGCCATCCCATTACCTCCCTATTTAGTTAGGTCACTTGACTGGATTTTTTTTTTTTACTATCCGTCACCACTTGTGGTGAGGAAACAAAACACAAAAAAGTTACTCCAGCACCATGGGCGAAAATACCCATGTTGTTGGGCCATTGGTTTTTACTTTTCCAAAAACGAACTCGTATTTAGTTTTTTTTTTCACTGTCCGTCACTGCCAGAAATATTCTAGTGGTAAAGGACTGTAAAGAATATAACAATGATCCCCACAACATGAGAGAAAACTCCTATTTTAATGTGGATATTGTTTTTTTCTTTTCCAAGAACAAACTCCCACTTGGGAGTTTTTTTTGAAAAAGAGAAACCTTTTAAAAGGTTGGTAAAAGCATCCAACCCCAAAGATGGACACTCACCAAACTTTTAAATGGCTGTGTTGGAAACACTGTGACAGCCATCCTCTGCTGCCTGATGCTGTCCAGTCCGCATGATATGCACAGATTTTGCTTTCTAAACCTGCGAGGTGCTGCTGGGTCGCTCATCTCCTTGTTTGTGGTTAGCTCAGCATGCTCTCTTATAAATCTCCTTGCTCCCCGATGCTGCATGCCCTTGCGTGAAATGTCTACGTTTTCAAAATATTTTTCTTTGACAAGGGCCTGGAAAATGCAAATTGCTGCTTAGCTTTTCGCTCCCCTTTTTGTGCTTTGTGTGCAACTATATTCAATTTGTTTTAAAACCATTTTTTATTGTTATTTCATGACAATCTACCATGTTAGAGTGGTAAATTCAAATGATCACCTGTCTCATGCGCACACATGGATGATGACATTCATGTGCAGACATCATAACACATTATTTAATAGAAAGCCCATGAAAAATTTGCCCACCATGAATAAATTCCCTCTTTTTACGTAAACACTTTTATTTTCTTCAGATTACTATTGATGCTTTTTGAACTACAACCGGTTCATCTATGGATTGGTTTTTAGTTAATGGTAAATATTTATGCATCCAAAAGATGTAACGCAGTGACAAATCTGTGAGAACTAAACAGGCAAAATATTTTCACAGCTATCAAAAAACATAAAAAAGAATTAGAGGTAAGGTGGCCTGCTGGGCTCAGCGGACATCCATGTCTGTGACTGCTTTTAAATAAAGCGTTTTCTTTTGTTGCAGCCGATTCTCCTTAAAGAAAAATGTGATGCATTTAAAAAAAAAGAAACTTTTTTGTTTAACTTTTTTAAGGGCAGGTAGTGGTCCCTGGGACCACTGCCTGCCCCTAAAAATATTTTTCCCTGCATTGACAAAGGGGAAGGGGTCCCTTGGGGACCCCTTCTCATTTGCAAGTGCTTTACCACACTTCTGAGAAGGGTGGTAAACTGCGACCGTGTTGCAACCGCAATTGAGGTCACAAGACGAAGAGATACTCTTGCAACGCCCCTTCCTAGCAGCGAGTCGCTAATCCTATTTAGTGAGTCTCTAATCCTATTTAGTGAGTCGAAAAAAAATTACGACTCGCTAAAAAGGATTAGTACATGACACATATGTATTTCGCATGAGCAAACGGATCGCAAACCTGTTTAAGCATGCAAAGTATGGTTGTACATCTGGCCCCAAATTACTAATTTGGGCAGTTAAGAAATGCAAAATATCCTTTTGGTATGTACGAAAGGCATATACGTGGTTTCAAATAGCAATTTCCTAATTGGGAATCACAACCGCATGCACAATGGATTTACTCATTGCAACTAGTTGCAAAATGCCCATTTAGGAAATGCACTTACGATTGATTCAGAACAGGTGCTAACCATGGGAAAACTATAAAAAGGCCATCAAAATGCATCTGGCGGATTTAAAATCTGAACTTTGTAAATTCTTGCCAGAAAAAAAGAGGATTTTAGCTGTGAGGGACGGAAGTGGGAGGAGACAGGAGAGGATATTTAGGGTGAGGGTCAACCTGTTTGAACAGACAGAGTAGGAGATCATTGAAAGGTACATATTGAGAAGTCTGGTAATCTTTCATTTAATAGCTGAATTTCAGCCTCAGCTAGAGGTCCCAACACTCAGGAGTGTTGTGTATACACATGCCCTTTCCTTCGTGCGCGCGCCTTGTGCATTCTATTATCTCAGGGGAAACAATTAAGTGAAGAATCTGTAGAAAAGTTTGTTTCTTCTTTTAAAACTCTAGCTTTAGACTGTAAATTTGGAAATTTACAAGAAGATCTGATTAGAGATCAGGTTGTTATGCATTCGAGTAATGAAACTATACAGGAAAGATTGTGGATAAATGGTGATGAGAATTTAGACTCTGTGGTAGCTATTGTGAGAAAAGCAGAACTTTCTTGTAGGAGTGCACAACAAGTCAAGGGCAAAGATGTCTCTGTCAGTAAAGATATTGTTTCAAAAATTAATTCCAAATATGACAATAAGAGTAAGGATTTTTCGAAAAAGAAACAAACCTTTAACTCAAAAAGTAATTCTGAAGAGCTTAAAGGAAATTTGAAATGTTACAGATGAAATAGCAAATCAAATCTGGCTAATAACAAAACCTGTCCTGGTTTAAAAACAAAAGTGTTCTAATTGTGGATTAATAGGTCATTTTACCTCTGCGTGTAGAAGGAGTAAGACTAACCAAAAAGTGAAATGCATTGAGCAAAGTGACAACAGTGAAGATGATGCTTTCTCGAATGATTCTAACAATTGTTCATTTGTTTTAAATGTTAAAGAATCAGTAATTCTAAATGTTAACAGTACTATGATTAAGGAAAAATCATTATGTGATATGGTTATTGGGGGTTTAAAAATCAACATGTATGCTGATTCTGGTTCACCATATTCTATTGTATGTGAATCTGTATGGAAAAAGTTGTTTGTGGATAGATTAGATAGCTATTTCGAAAAGAGTGATATTAGTCCTGAAGGGTACTCAGGAGGAAGAATAGACATTTTAGGATTTAGAACATTAGTTTTCAGATTCAAAAATAGAGAGTGCATTGCAAAGCTTTATATTTCAAAGAAAGGTCCTTCAGTGCTTAGCTGGTTTGATCAAGGTAAACTTGATATCATTTTGAACCCTAATAGTCCTAATCCTGTGATGTTAGTAGATGAGCAAAATGGCATCTCTACTATGATGTTAAACAAATTCCCGAATGTTTTTCAAAAAATATTGGGAACAGCACGAAATTCGTTTGAAGGAAAATGCGTGTCCTAAAGTACACAAAGCACGGAATATTCCTTTTGCTGTTTGAGAGAAAGTAAAAAATGAATTGGATGCGTTGGTCAAGGAGGGCATAAGAGAAAGAATTGAGTCATCAGAATGGGTTTCTCCCATAGTGGTTGCCAGACGGGCCAATGGCAAGGTCAGACTTTGCATTGACCTCCGCCATCTTAACAACAACATTGTTGTAGATCAATTTCCTCTTCCCCGTATTTCTGAGTTGTTAACGTCTGTTGGTGGTTCAAAATATTTCTCAACCATAGACTTATCTGCTGCCTACCACCAGATAGAGCTTAATGAAAAGAGCAAGGATCTCACAGCATTTATCACTCCATTTGGGTGCTTCAGATTTAACAGGATGCCTTTTGGTTTGGCGTCAGCAGCTGCCATTTTTCAGAGGGTAATGCAAGACATTTTAAAGGATTTCAAAAATGCCGACTGCTTTCAAGATGACATTTTAGTTTTTAATGACAACAGGGAAAAACATATTTCTGCTCTAGAAGATGTTTTGGGTGCACTTAATCTGCATGGTCTTACCATTAAGTATGAAAAATGTAAATTTGGTGTTCATTCAGTAAATTATTTAGGCCATGAATTATGTGAAGAAGGAATCAAACCCAAATCTAATCTTTTAGAAGCTATTAAGTCTGCGCCACATCCTCAGTCTAAGGATGATGTAAGGTCATTTTTAGGGCTAGTTGAGTTCTATGCTAGATACGTACCTGATTTTTCTTGTAGGACATTTAACATCAGACAGTTAATTAAGAACAGGGTTAATTTTGAGTGGTCAGGAGAGTGTGAGAAAGAATTTTGTGATGTGAAGAATGCTATTTGTTCTGCTACTGCACTTTCTTGTTTTGATCCTTCTTTGCAAAATATCATTACCAGAGATGCTAGCTCAAAAGGACTTGGTGCTGTTTTTACTCAAAGAACCAAGAATGGTAAAGAAGTCATCATTGCACATGCCTCCAGAGCTCTTACCCCTTCCGAGGAGAAGTATTCCATGATAGAAAGGGAAACGTTGTTAGTTTGGGGTAAGGAGTGTATATTGAGGAGTCACCATAAACCCTTAGTACGTTTACTCTGAAGTACTGAAGGGATGTTGAGAGCTTCAGCCCGTATTGCACGTATGTCTATGCGGTTACAGGATTTTATCTATGATATACAATATGTACCAGGGAAGGAAAATGTTTCTGCAGATTTTTTGTCTAGGATGCCTTTACCTATTCAGGAAGATTTGTATAATGAGTGGGATGATTTTCAGATTGCTATGGTTCATGATGAAGGTCCTATTTCTATTGATCAGACTTTGTGGCGGAAGAAATTTGAGGATGATGAGATTTTGAAAAGTGTTGCAAATTGCATTACTGGTGCTTGGCCTGATAGGAAATACATCAGTTCAGAACTTAAGAGTTTCTGGGAAGTAAGATCAGAACTTTCATATAATGACAGTGTTGTTAAAAGAGGTGAACGTATTGTTCCACCAGTTGGTGTGAGAAAAACCATGGTTTTACAAGGTCATGAGGGCCATAGTGGCATGATCAGGACTAAACAGCAAGTTAAGAATTTATTTTGGTGGCCAGGCATGGACTTATTTATTGAACGTTTAGTCAGGGATTGTGTAACTTGTGCAAATTCTGACAAGTCTTTGACTACCCTTAAACCCAATATGGGTGAGCACGTTATTCCTGATAATCCATGGGAAAATATTGCTATGGACAATATGGGTCCCATTGGTTGTGATTCTAAGTACATCATTGCGGCTATTGATGTTTTTTTGAAATGGCCTATTATTAAGATTGTTGAGAAAATAGATACTGAGTCTGTTTTGTGTTTTTTATATAGAGTTTTCACTGAAGAAGGTTTACCTGTTAGACTCATAACTGTTAGAACTGGGGGTCTCTAGTTGGCAGAGGTAGGTACCACTGTCCAAATAGGGACCCTTGCTTCTAGTCAGGGCAAGGAGATAACCCTCTTAAATAACCCCTGCTCGCCCTCTAGGTAGCTTGGCCTGAGCAGTCTAGGCTAACCAGAGGCAATGCGTAAAGTGTTTGTACCAACACTCACAGTAACACAGTGAAAACACCACAAACTGATTCCACAACAGTTTAGGAAAATAAAGATATTTATTCTAAACTACACAAGACCAAAACGTCAAAAATCCAACACACAGTTCAAGGATATGGTTTCAAAAGAGTTCTTCAGGTTGTAATCAAAGTTCTTTAAGTTGCGATCAAATAATCCGCAGATGCGTGAAAAGTTCACAGTTGCGTCACGTTGACTCACAGTACCTTTTAGATGCAACAAAGTTCGACAAGCAGGAAGCTGGTGCGGTGGAAACAAGCGATGCATTACTCCTGAGACCCTGGGGAGGCGATGCGACAGCCCCGCTGCAGCAGCAGGCGTGTGGCGACGAATCCGGTCTGTATGGGGAGGAAGGCCGCTTGCGTGGATTCCGGTGCGTAGGTTCCGTAGGAAGTCTGTTCTCGGAAAGGCACGATGCGATGATCTCGTAGGGGCTGCGGCGATCTCCGGGGCGACGATGCGCGGTCCAGCGGTGATCCTCTCTCTCGCAGCACCTCGATGTGATGTTTCTGCGACGATTTTCGCAGCGATGTGATGCGGTCCGCAAGCAAGCGGTGTGGCGATCTCACCCAGACGACAGGCTCTGCGACGACACTCGCAGCGATGTTCGATTCTCCCGCACCGGTCTGGTGCGTCCCGCAAACGAAGGATGCGACGGCTCCGGCAGCGGCGTCAGGGGCTGCGCCGGTCTCGACCTTCGTAGCGGCGGGAAACTTCTCGCACTGTCGGGGATGCGCTCTGCAAGCGAGCGATGCGACACTTTTCAGCTTCAAAAGTCTCTCAGCTTAGTCTCAAGCTTCCCAGCTCAGGTTCAACTTCTAGAGGCCCCACAACTGGATCAAGCACTCTACGAAGGACAGAACTCTCTCAGCAGAGTTCCGGGAGACTGGGGGTGAAGTCCTTTTGTTCCTGGGACTTCGGAAACAGGGAGCCAGCTCTTCTCAGGCCCTTGGAGATTCCTTACAAGACAGGGGACACAGCTCACAGCAAAGTCCTTCCCCTCTCCTTGGCAGCAAAGCAACAGCAGGTCATTCCAGCAGAGCACCAGCAGGACAGTCTTCCTTCTTCAACGTCAGCTTTCTCCTTGGCAGAGGTTCCTTCTTGATTTCCAGGATGATCTAATTTTCTGTTGTCAGGGGTCCTGTACTTATACCCCTAAAGTCTTTGTTCTCTCTGTGCATGTGGGCCCTGAGCCCGGTCCGGACCAGTTGTGGGTGGATCCTGAGCACTTTGTTTTGCTGGCTGCATCTTTCCTTTCAGAGTGAGGGGCAGGGTCCTCAGCCGCCCAGCAGGAGGTGGAGCCAGCATTGTGGCAGACAGGCACAGCCCTATTCAGCCCAGGTGCTAACTCCTCCCACCACTCAGGTTGCAATTGCTTCATTCAGCCTAGTGCTGACTCATCCAGACTCTGGGGGAATTCACCAACCCCTGTCACTCACAAACCAGACAGTCAATACACAAACAGGCCCAGGCACACAGAAGGGTCAGACAAGAGAACAGCAACTTTCTAAAAGTACTGTTCTCAAACACAGGATTTAAAAACCACCTTTCCTAAAAGATGCGTTATTAAATTCTGAGTTCAGGGATACTAGATACTTATGTCCTATCTTGTTCCTATGGGAAGAAATACTGTTAACCACTGTAGCCAGCATCCCCCATGTTAACCTATGGAGAAAGATAGCCTTACAATAGGCTGTAATTCACTACCAGAGAATGTCACCTGCACTAGTACATGCTCTACCTTTCACATACACGGCACCCTGCCCATGGGGGTACCTTGGGCCTTCCATAGGGGTGACTGATGTGCACGAAAAGGGAAGGGTTAGGCCTGGTCAGCGGGGACGCGGACCAGGAGGACGTGGCAGTTCTAAACTGCCCGTAGGTGCTGCAGTGGCAGGCCCGAGACACCATTTTAGAGCTACTCCTGTGGGTGGCACAATCAGTGCTGCAGGCCCACTAGTAGCATTTGTCATCACCGGCCCTGGCACACCCCGTGCACTTTACTAGGGACTTCATGGTGATACAAATATGCCAAACATGTATATCCAATCAGAATAACAATTTACATAGGGAGCATATGCACTTTAGCACTGGTCAGCAATGGTAAAGTGCGCAGAGTCCTATTGCCAACAGCCACGGGTCAGGAAAAATAAGGGAGGAAGAAGCAAAAAGTTTGGGGATGACCCTGCAAGAAGGGCCAGTTCCAACACAACCCCCTCCCAGCCTAAAGCCAGGGTAGACCAAACGATACCTCGATGGGATTCCCTGCTTAAGGCGATAGAACACGGAACCTGGCCCAAAAAGCAGGGCAGTCCTGTTCTACGCCGTCCTAAACCCAGTTGTATCACTCTATCCATACTCTCAGGGTCCACCATGCCAATCCATGTGGAACCCTTCACCTCACCTGTGGACACCACCTGTGCAGCACCTAACCTTAATTTCCTCACAGGTGTGTCCCAACAGACCAACAGCAAGCCACAGTGACCACCAACAGTGATCAGGGATGAGACCCAGGTCTCCTGCCTCTCATGGCTCTCAAACCCCTGTGGCATCAGAGGGTGGGGGGCAGTAGCCTCAGGTGCTTGGCACCCTTTGTCCACTCTCTCTCTTGTCAGTTCAGGTCTCACACTCTGGCACTGACCCACCAGTCTCGGACCTGTATCCGTCCACCAAGACAACCAAGAACACAACTTTTCTACCAGTTCAGGACCTCCCTCCAGCAACTGGTCTCCCAACCTAGGGTTTAACCCCTCAGGTTGCACCTGGGTCAGAGGCGAGTGCTCCCTCCCTCTGCACCCCCTTCCAGAGCGCTGCACCCTCCCTACTGGAGGGGTACCCCTGGGAACCATATTGGTCAGGACACTGGTTACAGATGTCCTCCCTTCCAGGTCAGGCAGATCCTGAACCTGATCTCCCAACCCGGGGAACAAAACCTGCGGTTGTGCATTCGCCTGGCACGCCAGGACTTCTGGGGACTCACATAGTACCCCCTTGAGGGTGACACACAACTCATGTGTCCTGTGACAGTCTGCCCGGCGCAGATCTCCCGACCCCTGTCCACCTGACAGTGCGGGAAGATCCCCCAGGACAGAAGTGGTGTCACCATGGTCACTCCTGGGAGACTCAGCCCTTCTGACTGGTCCCTGACCCACTGGTTCTCCCACTGGGGACTCCTTCCCCCTCTCACCCCTCAGTCTGGACTTCTGTACCCTCCCAAATGGAGTGGCACTGCCAAACACCAGAACTGATGGAGGCCTGGTTACAGGCACTCCCCGTTCACCGGACACTAGGAGATCCTCCTCAAATGGCCTACAAGTACAGTCTAGGTCCCCACCCTGGTGTTCCCTTAAGGAACTCTCCAGGCCCTGAGACTGGGTTTCGGGCACCGTGAGACACACCATCCCACACTCATTCCTTCTCCACTGAGACCGGACATGAGCCCCTACACCCCTCCCACTACACTGGGACCTAACTGGGCTACACTGAACCTCTTCCACCTCACAGGTCTGGAAGATATCAAAGCCACTCCTGTTGGGATCACTCCCCAATGCCTCCTCAGACTCTCTGGAATCCACCAAGAGGTCTGTCTCCAACGCAAGTTCTCTGGGGTGAGAGAACTCACACTCCACCGGGTGTTGGCATAGCTCTGGAAAACAGGGACTTAAAATATGCTCTCCATCAAATGAATCACACAGCCCCCCACAGTTGTTAACCAAGCTACCCTTTGCCTCACCCTCCAGTGCCTCACACAAGTACCCCACACCACTCTCCTGAGACTGGCAAGACAGTATCTGACTGTCTCTGTCACACAACCCACACTCTTCTGGCTGGTCTTCACTCACACACACCAAGGTTTCTATCACGGGGGAACCCCTCTCCCTGTGCCTCTCATCTACAGTCAGTAGAGTGTCCCTCCCACCACTGGGAATATGGTCCCCTGTGCCAGTTCCCCAATCTACTTCAGGGAAACTGCACTCCACTGGAACTACATCATAAACCTGAACCCCCTGGTGTATATCGACCCCCTCCCTCAAGTCAGGCGCCACATCTTTGGGTGTTTGTACCTTTCTCTCAGCACTGGAAACTATAATCTTGCTGCCACCATCTGAGCTGGACTCCACCTCCAACTCAGCAAAGCTCACTTCTTGAGCTACCCATGTTTCTTCTTCCGCTGAGACCCTCATAGCCTCACGCATCTTGAGCTCCAACTCAAGCTTCCTCATTCGTAATTCAGGGGCCAAGGACAATTTCAATTCCTCCAGGGCACGGGCATGTTTGCTTTCCTCCGCCGCCCTTTCCTTTTCCATTTGCTTCATCTTCATTTCAAGCCTCAACATTTCTAATTGATGATCTCTAGCCCTTTGGTTTTCCTCCAACTCCTCTAGGGAAAAACTTTCAGCTGAATGGTTGCTGCCAGCCCTTGAGGCTGCTCCGGACACAGGCAGATCCTGTGGCCTGAAACCATCCCTTTGTGCATCCTGATCCACTTCTGCATCATCTGTATCCCCAGCCTCTTTGGTCTCCCACCAGGCCCTTACAGCCTCCTGTAGCTCCTCCTTCTTGGCGCAGCGCTTCATGGGGCATCCAAAGTTCCTGCAGAACTGCCTGAGTTGACCTACTTTGTAATCACTTATCATTTCAATATCAAACTCCAGTTTTGCAACATCACTTGCTGGTTTACCATTCTGAGACATGATTCTTGGATTCTTTCAGGGTTACGATCAAAAATAGAACCAAAAATAAAAATGTAGTATGCGGTGGCGTAGTGGTCTGCACTCACTAGTGATGTACACCAATTACTGTAGGTCAAGTACAAATACAAGTTCAAATCCCACCGCCTGACCACCAATGTTAGAACTGGGGGTCTCTAGTTGGCAGAGGTAGGTACCACTGTCCAAATAGGGACCCTTGCTTCTAGTCAGGGCAAGGAGATAACCCTCTTAAATAACCCCTGCTCGCCCTCTAGGTAGCTTGGCCTGAGCAGTCTAGGCTAACCAGAGGCAATGCGTAAAGTGTTTGTACCAACAGTCACAGTAACACAGTGAAAACACCACAATTGCGTCACGTTGACTCACAGTACCTTTTAGATGCAACAAAGTTCCACAAGCAGGAAGCTGGTGCGGTGGAAACAAGCGATGCGTTACTCCTGAGACCCTGGGGAGGCGATGCGACAGCCCGGCTGCAGCAGCGGGCGTGTGGCGACGAATCCGGTCTGTATGGGGAGGAAGGCCGCTTGCGTGGATTCCGGTGCGTAGGTTCCGTAGGAAGTCTGTTCTCGCAAAGGCACGATGCGATGATCTCGTAGGGGCTGCGACGATCTCCGGGGCGACGATGCGCGGTCCAGCGGTGATCCTCTCTCTCGCAGCTCCTCGATGTGATGTTTCTGCGACGATTTTCACAGCGACGTGATGCGGTCTGCAAGCAAGCGGTGCGGCGATCTCACCCAGAGGACAGGCTCTGCGACGACACTCGCAGCGATGTTCGATTCTCCCGCACCGGTCTGGTGCGTCCCACAAACAAAGGATGCGACGGCTCCGGTAGCGGCGTCTGGCGCTGCGCCGGTCTCGACCTTCGTAGCGGCGGGAAACTTCTCGCACTGTCGGGGATGCGCTCCGCAAGCGAGAGATGCAACACTTTTCCGCTTCAAAAGTCTCTCAGCTTAGTCTCAAGCTTCCCAGCTCAGGTTCAACTTCTAGAGGCCCCACAAATGGATCAAGCACTCTACGAAGGACAGAACTCTCTCAGCAGAGTTCCGGGAGACTGGGGGTGAAGTCCTTTTGTTCCTGGGACTTCGGAAACAGGGAGCCAGCTCTTCTCAGGCCCTTGGAGATTCCTTACAAGACAGGGGACACAGCTCACAGCAAAGTCCTTCCCCTCTCCTTGGCAGCAAAGCAACAGCAGGTCAGTCCAGCAGAGCAACAGCAGGACAGTCTTCCTTCTTCAACGTCAGCTTTCTCCTTGGCAGAGGTTCCTTCTTGATTTCCAGGATGATCTAATTTTCTGTTGTCAGGGGTCCTGTACTTATACCCCTGAAGTCTTTGTTCTCTCTGTGCATGTGGGCCCTGAGCCCGGTCCGGACCAGTTCTGGGTGGATCCTGAGCACTTTGTTTTGCTGGCTGCATCTTTCCTTTCAGAGTGAGGGGCAGGGTCCTTAGCCGCCCAGCAGGAGGTGGAGCCAGCATTGTGGCAGGCAGGCACAGCCCTATTCAGCCCAGGTGCTAACTCCTCCCACCACTCAGGTTGCAATTGCTTCATTCAGCCTAGTGCTGACTCATCCAGCCTCTGGGGGAATTCCCCAACCCCTGTCACTCACAAACCAGACAGTCAATACACAAACAGGCCCAGGCACACAGAAGGGTCAGACAAGAGAACAGCAACTTTCTAAAAGTGCTGTTCTCAAACACAGGATTTAAAAACCACCTTTCCTAAAAGATGCGTTATTAAATTCTGAGTTCAGGGATACTAGATACTTATGTCCTATCTTGTTCCTATGGGAGGAAATGCTGTTAACCACTGTAGCCAGCATCCCCCATGTTAACCTATGGAGCAAGATAGCCTTACAATAGTGAAAAACAAAAATGGCTGTAATTCACTACCAGAGCATGTCACCTGCACTGGTACATGCTCTACCTTTCACATACACGGCACCCTGCCCAGGGGGTTACCTTGGGCCTTCCATAGGGGTGACTGATGTGCACAAAAAGGGAAGGGTTAGGCCTGGTCAGCGGGGACGCGGACCAGGAGGACATGGCAGTTCTAAACTGCCCGTAGGCGCTGCAGTGGCAGGCCCGAGACACCATTTTAGAGCTACTCCTGTGGGTGGCACAATCAGTGCTGCAGGCCCACTGGTAGCATTTGTCATCACCGGCCCTGGCACACCCCGTGCACTTTACTAGGGACTTCATGGTGATACAAATATGCCAAACATGTATATCCAATCAGAATAACAATTTACATAGGGAGCATATGCACTTTAGCACTGGTCAGCAGTGGTAAAGTGCACAGAGTCCTTTTGCCAACAGCCACGGGTCAGGAAAAATAAGGGAGGAAGAAGCAAAAAGTTTGGGGATGACCCTGCAAGAAGGGCCAGTTCCAACAATAACTGACAATGGGATTCAATTCAATTCCAACAAGGCTAAGGATTACTCTAAAAGGCTGGGAATAGTGCATTCCATGACTTCTCTTTATAATCCCAGCGGTAATGGAGTGATAGAGAGATTCAATAGAGTTTCAAAAAGTGCAATACAATCGGTTGGAAATGAAGACAAAGCATGGGAAGTGGAAGTTTTTAAGAAGGTATGGATGTACAGGACTACTGTGAATTCCATGACTGGATATTCTCCTTTCGAAATCATGAGAGGAAGACTTCCCAGGACTATAGTGAATCTGTCATGGTTAGTTAGATCAACCTTTTCGAGTGTAGATTTGGGGGAAGTAAAAAAAAATCTTGCTCATACTCACAGTATTAATAAGAAGTACTTTGATGAGAGTTTTGGTTCCAAAGTTGATCCAAAAGTGGAAGTTGGTATGATGGTAAAAGTTAAAAAACCTTGGAAGGTCAAAAAGGGGGAAAGTTTGTTCATGGGCCCTTTTGAAGTAATTGAACTTTTACAAAATTCAGTAAGGTTATCAGATAATAAGGTGTGGAATCTCAGCAGGATTGCTGTTCTCAAAGCTGATAAGGCAATTTATAACAAGACTTCTACTCTGAACCATTCTGATTATTCTTATTTGGATGATGATTTGAATGGAAGTGCAATTTGTAATGATAATAGGGCAACACCCAGTTGTTCTAGTGTGGGGAAAAAATCATGGTTAAAATGTGAATTTTCAGCCTGTTGATAGCAATGATGTGAATATTCAACCTGCCAATAGTAATGATGTGATTTTGCAGAAAAGAACAACAAGAAAGCCAAAATGGGTGTCAGATTTATTGTTTATGTCAAAGGTAAATTGGAAACTTAGTATGATTTTGTACTTATAATATATATTTTTTTATTGTTTATTTTCTTTAATTTGATTTGTTTTGTTTTATAAGGGAGGAAGGTGCGTTGTGTATACACGTGCCCTTTCCTTCATGCGCGCGCCTTTTGCATTCTATTATCCCGCGCCTTGTGTTTTCCTTCAAATGTATGTTATTGTTCAAATGTATGCGTCTCATGCTCCACGGCACGATCTGCCATCGTGCCGTTCCACGGTTCATGTACGGTTTATTCAGTTGCTGTATGCTGACCGGTGCCACAGGATGTGTTGCTGGGGGTGCTTCCTTTACCTACGAATAAACCTTTTCTTCTATCAAATTTATTGGTGATTATTGATCCTACAAGGAGCAACGCAAAACTACCCCATGTGCAGGTATTTTGTTGCCTACACCTCCTAGCATCAATGAGTTACCATGATGTCATAGAAGTGGCAGCGGGACACAAAGTGCTTTTTCCAGATATTTTCACAAGTTTCTGGACATCATAGTTAGAAAGGTGAACCAATGCATATATTTCCCAAATACCCCCAATCATTGCAGCAAAAAAAATGCATTTATACAGGATAGAACAGTTCCCCAATATCATTGGCCGTGTTAATAGCACACATATTGGCGAATGAATACATCTACAGGAAGAGGAAAAGCGCACACTCACTAAATGTGCAGGTACTGAGTGACACTCCTGTATCATCACAGACCTTGTGGCCAGATACCCAGGCAGCACCCACGACTCCTTCCTGTTCCTCTGCAGTGGAATACAGTACCAACAGACACAGGTCATATTTAGCAATGGGTTCCTACTTGGTAAGAGAATCACAAACTTAATGAATACAGTGGCCAGGACTGTGTGCAATGTGACCTAATGGTTTCCCTTCTCATGCTCTTAAGGTGACAGTACATAAGCATTACAGCCCTGCTACTCACACCGTACCTCATCCTGAGAATACCAAGAGAGAGACAATACAACAGGGCACACAGGACAACACACTCAATAACAGAGAGGAACTTTGGCATTATGAAGTCTTGCTTCCGCTGCCTCCACAAGACCAGTGGGGACCTACTCTACAGGTGGGACACATGCTGCAAAATCATCGCTACTTGTGCCACCCTGCACAATATTGCAATGAGGAGGACTCTGTGTGACATCCACATCGAGTCTGATTCTGATGATTACCTGCTGCCACTACAGGTGCAGCAGGAGGGTACCTGGGCAGCAGAAGGATGTGCACAATGCACAGAGATAAACTATTATTTCAGAGGTAAGGGATTACATCACATCATAGAAATGAAACATCAAGCATTGTGTAGCGCTTGGTGCACAACTGAGTGACCGCCTTTATTCAGGAGGCTACCAAATCATTGTAAACATGAAATTCCCAGGGCAAACAAAGTGCTAGATAATCGAGTGCAACTCATCCCACTGAGTTGCTATGGAGTCACTTCTTGCTTTCTCTGCAAGAGAAGGATTGCGGTGTGTATACCTCATGCAGCATGGCTCTTGGTGGGACAGGCCACTGAGGCTGGAGCCCTCCTCACTCTCAGGTGATGGGGGATGTTGGGGATGCACATGTTGTGGGTCTATATTTTCTCCAAAGAAGTTATTACCTGCACCAGCCCACAAGTGACTTCCAGGCAGCAGTGTCCCATGTCTGTCTGTATATTAACAGTACGTCTTGTCAGGCTTTATGTTGCAGCTGCCAGCTGGTTGATTGATTTGGTGAAGGTGTCAAAGCGGGACAGATACTGCCTGTGCCACTGCACATGGTGCTCCTGAATCATCAATCTTGCCCCTTCTCCATGAACTTTGCCATGACTTGCAGTTGCCTACTGGCAGCGGCTATTTATTTTTGATTTACAGACTCTGTGTGCTGAGGATGGACCTCTCCAGGCCACCATACACTGGCGGTGTATCGGACACATCAGACATGGTCTTTGTGCACCTTTGCAGTGCCTGGGCTCTGCTGTTGTGGGATATATGCCATGTGAATGTGTGCTATTTCTGTCCTCAAAATTGGGCAGGGGAAGATGGTGGCTGCCCTGCAAGGCAGTGTCGTTGCAATGGACTGAGGGGATGGTGCTGTTGTAGGTTCAGGGACGACCTCACTGCCAGTAGCCTCTTCTGCTGCCACAGGTCCTGACCGCTCCGAGCTGTGATCTGTGGGAAATGCATTAATATGATTATTGTAATTAAATGGTTTATGTTTTGCTACAATATTGTTGGGACTCTGCTGTATGTGTTTTTGAGATGTTTTGGTGTGGTCATCAGCACTCAGTGCCACATGCTAATGATCTGCACTATAACTTCCATGATGCATTGCCTTGGTGGGACAAACACCTCAAAGGAGTAATTCATGCTTTGATGTATGATATATGGATTGCCTAACATTATGTTATGGATGGTACATACGGGGAAGATGACTTACTCAGTCAGGTGCCTGCTGGGATGGAAGTGTTGATGTCCCCTACTCCCGCAACACTCTCCAATTCAAGGTTCCCCTTAATTAGTGTCTCCATTTGTGTCAGTAGGGGGTGTTTTTAGGGTCCTCCGCTTGCCCCACATCCCTTTGCCACCCTGCTGGCCAGCCTCTCCTTGGTATAAGTCCGGAGGTCGTAAAATCTCTTTTATCTCTGTAATGGTACTCACCTTATCAAGGATCCCATTCCAGACCCTACTTTTCTATGCCTAAAGAACTGTGAATGGGGCCTTTATAAACAATGGGGCCATGTTGTCAGCACCATCCTCCATCAGGCCATCCAGCTCCCTCTCTGAAAACATCTCCTTACGACGCGTCCTTCCCCTCTCCAGCAGCCGTGGTGTCGTTTTTTTTTTTTTAGATACTAGCAGCAGTGAGGCAGGGTGGCCACACCCTGAAATTAGCCTCCGCCTGGGCTCTGACATCACCATCCTGCTTCCAGCAGCATTGGGGCCTCCATCTCATAAATTGTAAATTCCTATGAGGAAATTGCAATTTAACAATTTCCCAATAGCAATTGCGAGTCTGTGGGAACCACGATTAGGAATTCACAGCGTACATGCATTCTGATTTGTGATTCCCAAATAGGGATTTCTACAGATTCACTATTTAGGAATCACACATTTAGATTTTTGTACATATAGGCATAAGTGTATATTCAGCGCCAGACATAAGATATTCAAATATGTTTACACGAATCTAAAATACAGCAATAAACACAAATCTATCTTGTGTATTAGTTGTGCATTATTAAACACAATCCATTTGTAAGACAGTTGTGTGTTATCTCCACTCTTAATTGAAGAAACATTCTGGAAAGTGTATCCTTGTGATCTGAACTTTATTCATGTGATGTTATGTTATGTTATGTTAGAGGTGTTTGTATAGCGCACGGCTGCCCCAGCCAAGGGGCGTCCCGGTGCTATCTGCCCATGTCCAGGGGACAGCAAGATGGAATTATGGGAAGTCCAGAAGTGTACATAACATAACTAGTTAAAAAGGTGGGTTTTTATGGCTTTGCAAAAGGATAAAAGGTCGTTCATTGCGCGGATTTGAGCTGGAAGTCCATTCCAAAGTTTGGCGGCTAAGTACCCAAACGAGCGGCCGCCCATTCTGCTTAACTTGATGCGGGGGATAATGACCAAGTTCTGACCTTCTGACCGAAGGGAGTGCCGAGGGACGTAGGGTGAGAGCAGTGGACATAACATTGGTGGGGAGGAGAGTTTCAGAATTTTAAAAGCAAGACAAAGAGCTTTAAAATGGATCCTCTTTTCAACAGGTAGCCAGTGTAGGTACCTGAGGGTGGAGAAAACCGCTTTGTGCCGGGGTAGACCTGTAAGAGCTCTTGCAGCTGCGTTTTGGACTCTTTGTAGTCTAACTTTCTCGGCTACATTAGTTCCCAGCAGTAGTGAGCTAGCGTAGTCCAGCCGTGATAAAATAGCCGACTGTATTATCACTTGGCGGGTTTGGTGGTCGAAAAATTTTAGAATGGGCCGAAGGTTTTGAAGGATCCCGAATCATGTGGCAGCAACTTTTTTTGTGTGGTGGGTAAAGTTCAAAGCAGAGTCCACCCAGACTCCTAGGTTTTTTACCACATTCTTGGGGACAGGCGGTTGGTCTAGGGTTTCAGGCCACCAATTATTGCCCCAGGCCGTTGTAGCCTTGCTTAGAAGCAGAACCTCCGTTTTGCCGGCGTTTAATTGGAGGTAGTTTGCTGACATCCAGCTGGTGATGTCACTGAGGGTTTGTCTGAAGTTCATAGCACTCAGGCCATTATCGACTTTTAGAGCCACCACCAGCTGGGTGTCGTCAGCGTAGGACACCAATGTGAGTCCATGTTTCCTAGCTACCTCTGCCAGTGGGAGAACATAAACATTGAACAGGGTCGGGCTAAGAGCCGACCCTTGAGGAACTCCTTGTTCAACGGGACATTCCTTCGAACTGAAGGGTGGGGTGGAGACCCTGAAGGATCTGTCGGCAAGGAAAGCCCTAAACCAGTTAAGGGCCTAGTCAACAACTCCTACTTCCTCAAGTCTGGACAACAGTACCTTGTGTGAAACTGTATCGAAGGCAGCACTGAGATCTAAAAGAATCAGTGCTGCCTTTCCTCCTGCGTCCAGTATGGTCCGAAGATGTTCAATGACGCTTAGGAGTGCAGTCTCGGTACTGTGCCCAGCTCGGAATCCATGTTGAGACCTGTCTAGAATGGAATTAGACACTAGGAAGTTGGTCAGGATGGAATTGACATGGGCTTCTGCCACCTTGGCAGACCAGGGGAGCAGGGAAATGGGTCTGAAATTCTCCGGGAGGCTGGGGTCAAGTGAGGGTTTTTTTATAATTGGTGAGACCCATGCTTGTTTCCAGGTGGTAGGGATGTTGGCCGTAAGGAAGGACGAGTTGGTAATGTCTCTGAGTGGGCCCAGAACAAGCTCACCGGCTTCTCTGAAGAGTTCAGGTTTTAAAGGATCGGCGGGAGAGCCGGATTTAATTTTGGCACAGATTTTCAGATAGTTGTCATGGCTAATGGCTGGAATAGCGGAAAGTTTAGGTCCATGAGAGTCGGCTATGGGTAAATGATGGGGCACTGTTGTGAACGTTTTGTAGATTTTTTTTAATTTTGTCCATAAAGAAGGTGGCCAGGTTTTCGCAAAGGTCAGGGGAGGTGTTGAGGTCTTTTACAGTTTTTTTAGCACTGAGTTCTTTCAGAATACGAAAGATAGTTTTAGAGGTGTTGTGGCTGTTCTGAATTTCCGATGCATAGTATGCCGCCCTAGTCCTACATATATTACGATGATAGCTTTTTTGAAGCTGAGAATATATGCTTTTTAGCTTGGGGTCATAGTCCTTTCTCCATTTGCGTTCTGCTTTTTTTAGCTCTTTTCTAAGCAAAGTGAGCTCATTATTAAACCAGGGGCTAGATTCATGGGTTCGTGGTTTAGTTAGTTTAGCTGGAATTAATGAGTCTAGAGCTTTTGTTATCCGGTTACAGAGACAATCATAGTCTAGGTGAGGATCGTCGCTGGAGATGGAGGGGTCTGCAGTAAGGAGGGTGTGAAGATCTTCCATGCAAAGTTTTTTCCATGGTCTTTTCAAGACCTGGTGGGTGGGGTTGATGAAAAGGTCACTATTAGCGGGTAAGTCCATGGTTACTAGGTAGTGATCTGTCCAGGTCATGGGGATGGGAGAATGGACTTTCAAGTTATCCAAGTTAGAGAAAACTGGGTCGAGAAGGTGCAGACCGCTGTGTGTGGGACCCCTCACGAGTTGGCAGAGCTATAAGACAGCGAGGTCAGCGATAAGGGAGTTGATCTTATTGTCTGTAGTAGAGTCAAAATGGATGTTTAGGTCTCCAATGATGGAGAAATTGGCGGTTTTAATGACTAAGGAACAGACATTCTCCAGGAGAGACTTTATAAAGTTAGCGTCCGCGCCCGGGGGTCTGTAGATCAGAAGACCCGTAAGGGTGAGTTGGGGGTTAACTTTAATGTGAAACTGAGCACTTTCGCAGTCCTCTATCACTAAGTTAGTGAAGGTGCAGGTAAGATGGCTTTTAGCAATCATCGCTATCCCACCTCCTCTGGAATGTCTATTTAAGGTGTACGCGGTGTATACCTTAGGGGTTGCTAAGTTTATGATGGAGTCCATATCATCCTTCAACCAAGTTTCTGTAACAAATAGAACGTCACAGGTTTGGTTGGATAGCAACTCGAAGATTTCTAGATGGTGTTTTGGAAGGGACCTGACATTCAAAAGACCTAGTCTAAGGGTTGAAGGGGGGTTTTGATGCAAGACGGTGTAAGTGTAAGTATAGGCGCGTGGAGTCCACAGGGGCACACGGCAAGGGAGTTGTTGTGGTTAAGGCTGAATTTAGTACAGTTTTCATGTCTGTGGTTAAGAGACAGTAGTTCGTTCTTAGAGTATCTATAGTAACCTTCTTTAGTGTCTCCTTGGGATTGTGCGAGGGGCGACGTCCTGGCGCGGACGGGCGCAGACGGGCTGGACTCTGGCGCGACTCCGGCGCAGGTCCGGCGCGTCCGCTGTATGCGTCCGCTGCGCGGAGGCATAGCTGTTTCTTTTATGTGCTGTGGACTAGAGCGTTGTGATCGTTAGACTTCCCCCAAGATGGCGCCCGCAGTGCTCTGGGTCCGGGTGACTCAGCGCCTAATCGGCCGAGCAACCGGGAAGCCAGCTGTCAGCAAGAGTCTAACCAGGTGGGTATGCTAGCGTAATACTCCCTTGGTTGGTCTATAAGTAAGTTGTAGAGTATATGTTGATGTTTCATTCTCCTAATTTATGAGATACGCAAGTACATCCCCAGGACTACTTACATTTGATGATAGTTTTTGGACCTTTTTATGGTTTGCTCTGAATTAGTGCAATGCTTATATAGGGATCCTACATTTATTTTGAAAATGTCATGACTACTGGAAAAATGCTTGGAAGGGTCGTGCAATGGCTCCTAATGTTTCGAAAAAAATGTCACCTCCATGGTAAGAACAGTGAATAAAATGGGGATATTTGATCCTCTCCTGCGTATCCACGTTTTGGTCATGGTCACAGTACTTTCCATGGAGATGGCGTTTTGCGGAAAATGGTGTTCAGGGATTATTCCATGAGGAAATGTATTCCTTAACAACTGCCCTTGAAGTAAGTACTTTGCGTCTGGTGATGATCCAACACTGTATGCATTGAACTTATCCATACAGATAACAACTCTAAATTTAATTTAAGTATGCGGTGGAAATCATGCAGTTTGTGATTTAAGCCTACTTGGTACTGATGTGGAAAGATTTTTACACCTAACTATGAGAGCAAAATAGATTAAATAAGACAGGAGTTTATGGCAGATTCTGGGTGACACATTCTTCCATTGTACAATAAGAATTTGGAATCAAATTGGAGATAAGGGATTTTTCTTAAAACAAGACATAAACTGATATAATAGGGTATTTTGTAAACACAGACGTATTATAAAATGTATCTTGCGAAAGTGTATGTTACGTTTCATGGTTACTATGAGTTGAGTTGGTTACATCAAGACATGGTGAATATATCAAGTAATTTTATAAGAAAAGTCCAATGTTCAGTGTGAATGCAGAAATAGCTGTGTCCTGTATGATGGTGTTCTATACGCATTCAATGAGTTACTGGGTAAGTATAAACCCACTTTTTTAAAGAGTTGGGTGAAGTTGTATGTTTGTTTACAAACTATTTGATGTAAAGAGGATATTGTGTTGAATAAACAAAAACATAGAAATGTGTTCATAAGTGCAAGAAAGAAGTTGGCAAAAATTATTCAAGAAATATGTTTTATAAGGTGTTATAATCTGTGGATGCTGCAGAATGGGTTTCTCTCATTGATTTGTTTGAAAAATACACATAATGTTTAAGACTAGTAGCCTGATTTGGAGTTTGGCAGAGGAGTTACTTTGTCATAAACATGGCAAATATTTAGGCTGCGTACTGTAAGTACCATAGAATATTATGCGTTTGTAATAAGGCATATTGAACATACGCCATATTTGGGACAGATATCCCATCAGACAAACTCTAAATACGGACTTAATGGAACACCTTATATCCGCCAATAAGCAAATAGTTGTTGATTCTCACCATTTACAATGCAATTGTACAAGACATGTTGGCCATTTTGGATGGTGTTAGTTCCTAGATTGCAGACTTTAGTTTCAGATCTTTCTTAGATTTATATATGTTTTATTCAAGTCATAGCAACTCCTGTGAGGTTTATATTACATTTAGATGTCAAATGGTAATGGAATTATGCATTTGTTAAACTTAAGAGATGTATTATTAAAACTGCCCAGTCATATTTCATATCTGTTAAAAGAATAATTACTGTAGATTCAGATGGCGTGAGGGTTGTTTTTGCTCAGCTTAAGCCTCGAAAGGAGGTTATTTCGTCTTTTGTTTCAAAGTCTTTAGCAGATGCTTAGTTTAAGTAATCAAACATTGATTGAGAGAATGTTGTGTGTTTCTGGAGCGTGGAACACTTTAAAATATATCTGTTAGATCTGGGGGTCTCTAGTTGACAGAGGTAGGTACCAATGTCCAAATAGGGACCCTTGCTTCTAATCAGGGTAAGGGGGATACACTTGTTAGATAACCCCTGCTCACCCCCTTGGTAGCTTGGTACGAGCAGACAGGCTTATCAAAGGCAATGTGTAAAGTATTTGTACCAACACTCACAGTAACACAGTGAAAACACCACAAAGGGACTCCACACCAGTTTAGAAAAATAAATGTATTTAATCTAAACTACACAAGACCAAATTGACAAAAATCCAACATACACAGTTCAAGAATATGATTTTAAAAGACTTCTAGAGTTTGCATCAAAATAATCCACAGTTGCGTCATGTTTAGCCAAAAGTACCTTTAGATGCGACAAACGTTCCAAATGGAAGCTGCAGCATTGAAAAACAAGCAATGCGTCACTCCTGAGACCCAGGGGAGGCGGTGCGACAGCCCTGCTGGACGCAGCGGGCGTGTTGAGATGACTCCGGTCTGTATGGGGATGGATGCAATACCTTGTGTGGATTCCAATTTGCAGGTTTTGTAGGAAGCCTCTCGCAAAGGTATGATGCCACGATCTTTGGGACGACGACGATCTCAGGTGCAGCGACGATGCACAGCACAGAGCCGATCTTCTCCTCTCCTGGCCCCTCAATGGGATGGCTCTGCGATGACTCTCGCAGCGACGTGATTCGGTTCACAAGCAGGCGGGGCTATGATCTCACCCAGTGACGACAGTGTCTGCCATGATATTCGCAATGATGGTACTTTTCCCGCACCGGAGTGAGGAATTTTGCAAGCTAAGGATGCATCGGTTCTTGCAGTGGCAACAGGCGCTGCAACGATCTCGATCCTCACGGCGGCTGGAATTTCCTTGCACTGACGGGGATGCACTCCGCAAGCGAGCGATGCATGAAACTTTGCAGAAAGTATTTAGTATCTTTTTTCCCAGCTTCCCAAACAGAGGTACAACTTCCAGAGGCACCACAACTGGCCCAAGCACTCTAGGAAGGACAGTAGAGTTCAGGGAAGTAGGGGGTGAAGTCCCTTTGTTCCTGAGACTTCTTAACAGGGATCCAGCTTAACTCAGACCCTTGGAGATCTGTTGAAGCAAGGGGACACAGCACAAAGCAAAGTCCTTCCCCTCTCCTTGGCAGTAAAGCAAATGCAGGGCAGCCCACCCACACACAGCAGGACAGTCCTTCCTCTTCAGTCTTCCAGCTTTCATCTTGGCAGAGGTTCCTTCTTGATTCCAGGATGATCTACTTTTCTATAGTCTGGGGTCCTATACTTATACCCCTAAAAGTCTGTGTTCCCTTTATGCAGGAGGGCTTTGAGCCGGGTCCGAACTTGTTCTGTTGTCCCTTGAACACTTTGTTTTCCTGACCTCTCCTTTCCTTTCAGAGACAGGGGCAGGGTTGTCAGCCGCCCAGCAGCAGGTGGAGCCAGCATTGTGGAAGGCAGGCACATCCTTATTCAGGCCCAGGTGCTACCCCTTCCCACCACTCTAGATACAGATGGAGCTATTCAGCCCAGGGATGGCCCACTCATCCTGTGGGTGCCACCCAGCTCCTGCCAATCAAAAACCAGATAGTCAATTTACAAACAGGCCAAGGCACACAGAAAGGTCAGACAAGAGAACCCAGACCAACTCAATTTGAAGCACTAGCTGAATGTGAGGATGAGATGCATGAATTGGAAAGTGAAAGAGTGTCAAGACATATCCGACCCAGAGGAAGATTTAGAAATCTTTGGGGAGATACACATGAGACTAGAATGCGTAGATGGAGAAATGCAAATACATGTGATGGTATGTATCCAGTCAGATTAGTGGATGATTATGAAGGACGGAAATGTACAGAAAAGAGAAAGAATATAGAAACAGGGAATCAAAGCTATGGTGAAAGTGAAACGGAGGATGCTGTATTGGAGGAAATATTAAATAGAAGACCACCACCGTATCAACTAGGTTCTTCATGGATTACACCTAATGCCCCAACAGTAGAGGAAAGAATTAATGAGACTCCAAAACAATTTTCTAATTTTAATGATGTAGCTGAAAGAGTAGAAGTGAGATATAATCCAAGTACCTAAAGGAAAGAATCAAGGTTTACTGGTACCCGCAAGCAAAATACCAAGCAAGGAAATGTGAATAGTACAGAAAGGCGAATAGAGGAACGAGTCAGTACTTCTGAGTATATTAGATCTAAAAATTCATTGACAGACCAAATACAGGAACTCACGAAAAATATGGAAGCAGTAACAGTTCCAGTAACAATAGGGCCTGTAATTCCAGTGTTTGAGAATCAAAGAATAAAAGAACCGAGTTTGACAATTCCTTTACAACAGATTTTACAAAAAATAAAAGGGAACATTTATCCAGATTTGTCAGAAATAAGAGGAACTAATAATGTGAATCCGCCTGAATTGACTCTTAATCAGAGTTTACCCTATAAATATGCGACTGAACCAGAATCTGATTCTGCTACGCCATGGAAAAAATAGACTTAATACAGACACCTGTTGGACCATCAGATCAGGAATTAAGTGATTGGATCAAAACCTTAAAACTAAAAGAACATGAATCTAAAGTACTTGATGTAACAAAACTAAAAGTAGATGTGGAAACATTGATTATTGGGACTATTGGAACAGATAGATTAAAAACGTACCAAAATGATGAACTTATGTTTATGTGCAAAAGTATTACCTGGAAAGCAAAATCAATACATGAACAGCTAGAAAATTTGGCAAATGAATTTTAAATAGAACTCCCAAAGAATAAATCGTTGCAGAAATCATACAGAGTAGACTTTTCAGAAAAAGATATCGAGAATATGAATACAACAGGAAGATTAACCCAAATAAACAAATTAATTGTTTTATTACGAAAATGGGGAGATGTGAATAAATGGAGAGTGAGATGGGCAAAGAAGAAAGAGGAGACTAGTGACAAATCAACATTAGCGTTTCCAGTTAGAGAAAAAGAGGCAGTAGCAAATGAGTTCCCTATGGGAGAAATACCAGGAGGAGGATATGTACATGTTTCATGGAGTAGACAGGATATATTATCATTCACAAATGATTTTCCCCAACTGAGAAAAAAAACCAGTAGAATGGTATCGACAAGTAGATAGGTTTGTGAAAGTTTCAAAACTTTTGTGGGTTAATTTAGATGGATTATTTGATATAGTTGTACCAGCAGATTTGTGGACTGAATGTAAAATTACTGTAAATGGGCCAAAAGAGGAATATACCCGAGACAAGGTAACAGGTGCTCCCTCGCCTGAAGTGATGAGAAAATATGAACAAGAGATTGTGTTTTTGAAAAATAAAATTCCACCAAAAGAGACAGATTGGGTAAAAATAGATAGAAATACACAAGAACCGAATGACTCTGTACATTCCTTTTATGAAAGACTGTTGTTGGTATTTAAACAATATAGTGGATATGAAGAGTTGAATGAAAAGGATATGAGTCATTTTATTTATAGATTTGTGTATTGATTAAGGCCAGAGATTGGAGACATGATACGTCACAATATGATAGGTTGGCATTCAGGTACTGTGGAGGAAGTTTTGAGAAAAGCTAAATATTGTAGTGAAGAGATTGATTCTAAACAAAAGAAGCTGAAAGAAAAAGCTATGTGGGCACAAGTGAAGGTAACAGAACATCAGGTGGCACAAATGGAAAAAACAAGAATAGTGATGCAAATCAAGGGAAACTAAAAGGAAATTTCCCATAAACAAAATTGGTAGGGAATATAGATGAGCTGAAGAAGAAACTTCCGTGCCATAATTGCGGTAGGCTAGGTTATTGGAAGAGTGTAAGTGTCCACCAAGAGTTAACCTATAAAATGTATAATTGAATCCACAGGTGCAGAATGAGGTAATTCAGCAACAACCGCAACAGCTGCAGCTAGTTTATCAGCAGAGTCAGGTGCCAAAACCGCCACTTCCACACAGTGTAAATCAACAGAGACACAGTGCAGATACAGGATTCAGCGGAGTCGAGCAGGTAAAAATATCACCTAGAGTGAATGTGAGTCCTCAGTATTGATTGCAAGAAGAAGGTGGGAGTGAGTCGGATGAAAGTTTCTGATGATGCCTGAGAGAGAGAGAGAAGAGTGTGTGCTTGGAGCCCCTCTTGAGGTAGATCAGTCTGGTCCATTTGTAAGTGGAAAAGTGAATGATGTAGAAATAACTTTCCTAGTGGACACTGGTCCCACCCGTTCTACTCTTAAGTCAGTGGAAGTTCAAAATCTTCCTCTCTCGGGAGACCACATCCAAGTTGTAGGTGTTGCCAATAGACGGATTAAAAACTCCTTAACACAACCAGTTGAAGTTGAAATTGGTAATTTCAAAGACATGCACCGATTTGTAGTGTGCGATAGTAGCCCTGTAAATCTGTTAGGACGAGATATTTTGTGTAAGATGAATTGTGCAATATACTGTTCACCTGATGTCATAGAACTGCAACCCCAGATGAAGATAGCCTGTACACAATGACCATGCTTATGATTGAGGCAGAGCAAAACAAACTATTTACTGTATTTGACCGAGAAAAGATACCAGATGAAATGAAAAAGATAGTGACAGAAAAGGTGTGGGATTTCACAGGTGAAGATATTGGATTAATGAAAGATGTAGATCCTGTAAAAGTTTCTATGAAAGAGGGTGCAAGTTACCTGAATATTCCCTAGTATAAAATGACTACAAGCAAAACGGAACCTTTAGAATAGTACAAGATCTGAGAAAGGTTAATAATATAGTAGTTCCATGTTGTCCGATTGTACCATATCCAGCAGTGATTTTATATCAAATTCCTCATGATGCAAAATGGTACACTGTTATTGACCTGTGTAATACGTTCTTTACGGTTCCATTGCACCCAGAGAGCCAATCAATGTTTGCCTTCAGATTCGGAGACCGTATTCTGGCATGGTGCCAAATTTCTCAGGGGTATACTGAGAGTCCATCCATCTTTAATCAATTACTAAAGAAATCATTGAAGAGTTTGAGCATGCCTGGAGAGTCAGTATTTGTTTCAATATATTGATGATCTTCTTGTGGCATCAAAGACAAAAGATGCATGTGTGACAGATACTATTGCACTATTGAATCATTTGGCTGAAGATGGCCATAAGGTGTCTCCGTCAAAATTACTATTTTGTCAGCTGGAAGTTCAGTATCTAGGTCATAAAATTGCCAAAGGAATTAGACAAGTAACTACAGAGAGAATCAGAATGATACAAGGAATGCAGTCACCAAAAACCAAGAGACAAGTGAGAATGTTAATAGGAATGGTAGGTTATTGTAGACAATGGATCAGTGGATTTTCATTGATTGGAAAGGAACTCCAAAGATTAACAAGAGCAGATATCAGAGACCCTATAGTTCTGACCAAAACTGAAATGCAAGCATTTGAACAGCTAAAAACGAGTCTATATGAAGCACCAGCTTTAGGGATGCCAGATTACGAAAAAGAATTTGAGCTGTATTGCAGTGAACGAGAAGGATGTGCATTATCAGTACTGATTCAGAGACATGGAAATTTAGAAAACCTATTGCGTATTTCTCAGCTGTTTTGATCCCGGTTGCAAAAGCACTACCAGGTTGTCTGAAAAGCAGTAGCAGCCACGAGCGTTCGTCTGGACCAAAGTGAAGGAATAGTGATGGGATTTCCTGTAAGAGTGTATGTGCCTCACTCTTTGGAGATTCTTCTCACTAGAATGAAAACTCAGTACTTGACCAATAATAGAATGACAAAGTATAAAAAGGTAATTCTAGGAGCAGAAAATGTGACAATTTCTAGATGTGTAAATGTGAATCCCTACACAGTATTGCCTGATACAATGGAAACAGAAGTGAGAAATGAAGTTGATCACAAATGCTTAGATGTTCTTGAATACTGTACCAAACCATGACCAGACATCAGGGATGAACCTTTGCCTGAATCAGATTATGTAATGTTCGTGGATGGTTCCTGTCTGAGAACAGATGAGGGTGCTTTGAGTGCAGCATACGCCGTTTGTACGGTGGCAGATGTACTAGAAGCTTACTGTTTGAAAGGAATTTGTTCTGCTCAGATAGTAGAGTTGATTGCCCTGATTCGAGCATGTGAGTTGGGAAAAGAAATCAAGGTGACTATAGTGACTGACAGTCAGAATGGCTTTGTAGTTGGACAGCTGTGGTCCCAAAGAGTTTATTTGAATTCTACAGGAACACCCATACGCAATGCTGAATTTGTGCAAATGTTGTTGGATGCCATCTAACTGCCAGATAAATTGGCTGTGGTAAAATGTGCAGCACACATAAAGGGGGAGGACTATATCACCCGAGGTAACAGGTATGTAGACTCAATTGCAAAATACTGTGCCAAAAATCTTGCATCCATTAATAAGGAGAGGGAGAAGGAGCATGTTCCAAGTCCTTTAATGCTAACAATTGTAGTTGAAACAAGGCAGGAAGTGAGACAAATGCAGGAATAAGCTGATGAGGAAGAGAAAAATACATGGTTAAAAGCAGGATGTAGACAAAGAGAGGAAGATGAAATCTGGGTTTACAAAGATGAAAGACCAGTAATGCCTGATAGCATGATCTCAAATATGGCCCTAAATGTACCATGGTCACGCTCATATTGAAAGAGGTGCTATGCTTCGTTTATTCAGACAGACGTGGTATAATCCTAAGTTCAGGATGATAGCTGAGTGTCTGTGCCAGAGATGTTTGGTATGCCAGCAATTTAATCCAAATAATAGAAGAACAATTGTGAGTTTGGGAACCATAGGACGGGAGGGATGTCCATTTAAACGAATGCAGTTGAACTTCATTGAGCTTCCACCATGTAACCAAATCAGATATGTTTTGGTGATCATCTGTTTGTTCTCCCGATGGGTAGAAGCTTTCCCCACAAAGAGGAATAATGGGCTCACTGTTGCAAAGCTACTTTTAAGGGAAATCATACCTAGGTTCGGTTTCCCAGTGACGATTGAAACTGATCGCGGTCCACATTTCCAGAGTGAGCTCATACAAATGGTATGTGAAGCATTGGACATTCTTCAGAGATTACGTTGGGCTTACTGACCTGAGGCTTCAGGAGTGGTAGAGCAAGTCAATGGAACAATTAAGAACAGAATTGCAAAAATGTGCCTAGCGGCAGGACTAAGGTGGTCTGATGCCTTGCCACTTGTTTTGATGACATTAAGAAGCATTCCTGATAGGAAAACTGGATTAAGTCCACATTAAATCTTGATGGGAAGGTTAATGAGACAAGCATATGTTCCAGTTCATAAATTGTTGACAATTAATGATGAAATCATACTGGATTACTGCAAAAACCTGTCTGACGTGGTAACTTCTGTGTTCCATCAGGTGGGAACTGAGTCAAATACAAAAGAGAAAAGTCCAGCACATGATCTAGTCCCTGGAGACTGGGTAAGAATAAAGGTACATCACAGAACAAACTGTCTGGTACCTTGTGGCAGAGACCAAGACAAGTTGTTTTGGTGAGCACTACTGCAATCAAATGTGCTGGAGTAAAGAGATGGGTATGCGCAAGTCATACCATCCGTGTGCCTGAGCCTGAAAATCTAGACGGAGAAGGTGAAAGCACAACTGATTCAGATTCTGAAAGTGAACCAGAGAAAAATCCAGATACTGAAGATTTACAGGAACGTTGATATCTGGAAATATCAGATACTAGTTCAGCATCTGAAGAAGAGGAGGAAAGTCTGGAAATACCAAATTCTGAAGGTCAAACTGAGGGTCGAGAATTGGTAAAACTGACACCAATAAAGACATTGAACAAGGTGAAAATAATACTGGTGAAGAAAACAAACTGGAAACTCTGGAAGCAGTAACGAAGATCCTGAGACTGGGAAGGAGGAAATAACTCATGAAGAAGATGAAATTCCAAGTACCAGCTATGGAAATGTTCCTAGCAGAGTGAAAGAACTGTCAAAAGAGAAAACTGACTCTGAAAAAGAGAAAGACGTGAAAATCATTGTCAACTAAACTGTTGAAGACACTGAAAGTGAAACTGATGAAAGTGCAAATGGAACTCCATTAGGAAAGAGTTCAAGGAAAAGGGCTCGGAGAGTGGAATATAATACCACGGAGCCTAAGAAAAAGAGATTTTGCAAAGGAGATAATTAGTCTAAAGGAAACGAAAGACTGACATTTAAAAAAGAAAGACAAAAAGAAGAGCATGTTAATGAGATAACCAGTCAAAAGGAAGCATTGGGAAAGAAAATAGAAGTTGTTCAAAGGCCAAAAGAGTAAGAAGACCAAATCAAAAGTATAACTCACCTGAGTGGTCCTATATTGTGTTGCCTCCAATTGAAGAGGTAAACAGTAGTCAGGAGTACTTAAATTGCCCAAAGACAAATGGGAAATGTGAGTAAAGAACTGTGCTACAAAGGAAAGTGGTAATTAATCAAGAGGGACAAAAAGGAAAGTGAATCTGAAATACAGAAGGGAAAAAGGAAAGGGGCATTGTAAGTAGAAAGAAAAATGTTGTTAAGTGACACAAGTTCGAAGAAAATCTGTTAGAAAACAAAAGTTTGTAAAGATATTAGGTCGAAGAAAACTTGTTAGAAGTACTAGAATTTATAGGTGACATAAGGTCGAAGAAAACTTGTTAGCAAAACTCGCTGTGTAAAAAAAAATGGTTACTAACGAACATAAAACAAAATGTTCTATTTTTAGAAAATGGTGCATAATGTGTTTGTTTTGTACTGCACTATTATTATTGATATGGATAATTTTAGCTATTGTTATCCCTTTCCAAGATAAATTAGTGAAGTTGAAACATAATGGGGGTACAAGTGAAAAAGATGTAGAATTAAAACCAAATAAGCAGCATGTATATAGGCCCGAATTGCATCAAGATATTTCAATTCGTGATTTTATGAAGAATACCTTTACACGATTATTAACTGAATATGTTAGGACAATGGATGCCAGCGACTGTTATGTGTGTGTAAAATTGCCTGCATCTCTTTCTGAGGGGTGATCTACCATCATCTCCCACTTACATATGGAATTACATGTAGTGTAATTGCAAGCTTCTTTTATCAAACAGGCAAGTTAGAATATCATTATTCCAATTCAGATGAAGTGTTTGCAAGACTGAAAATAGATAGTGCACTAAATTGGAAAAAGCCTGCTACAGTTATGTGAGAATATTTTTTAGAAGTAGATGAGTTGAGTCATGACTATGCATTTAAAAACAATTTAACTTGTAAGATGAGAGCAAAAAAAAAGCGTTCTTAGACATGGTTGAAGAAAGACGCATTGTTTATAAACGTAAAGATAAAATGAAGCATGAAAATTAAAAATAATGGACATTTAATAATGAAAATATTGATGAAAGAAATGTGAACGTAGCAATAAATATAGACACTCCATTGTTAGCGAAATTTTGTATTAGGAGAGACAATACCATGTATGACAATTATTTTGTGGGAGCAAGTCAATGTAAAGACATTTACCAAATCCAAGGGGGATGGGGATTTAAAGGAGGACATGATCCTGTTTTTCCGGGTGCATATTTTATATGTGGAAACAAAGCTTATTACAGATTGCCTGGCCATTGGTACGGGACATGTTATGTGGGTTTGGTCTTTCCTAAAAATGTTCATGTAGATAGAGGTACTAATGGAATTCATGAGATAGGTAAACCTTTAAGTTGTAGAAAAAGAGAAAGTGTCATGGAAATAATAGGGGATATTTTTGGAGCACTGATACCAGCAGTGGGAATATCTTTCAATGCAAATCGAATTTTAAGATTGTTAACGATAGTAGATCGTTTGTCAACAGACACAGCTGGTGGATTCCTAATGGTAAACACTGAAATGATTGCTATGAGAACTATGGTAATGCAAAATCGTCTTGAACTTGATATTATATTAGCAAAAGAAGGAGGAGTTTGTCGAATTTTGAAGGTACAGCATTGCTGTACATACATTTCAGATAAAAGTCAAAACATTGAAAAGTATATTACAAATATCACGGAATTGCATAGAGAAATTGAACCACTGGAGGTGGATGGTATTCTCGAACGATTTGGTAAAAGTTTAACAGCAATTAAACATTGGTTTTCAAGAAATAAGTAGTTCAATTATAGGTAAAATATTAATTCCAGTAACAGTAATAGTATTAGTCATTTTAATGATAAGGTTATGTTATAGAAAAAGAAGGAATGTTAGAAAGTCATTAAAGAAGATGATCAAGGAGAAACGAGAAAGAGAAAGAGAAAGAGAAAAAGGTGATATAGAAATGGAAGAGTTTCAAGAAAAGATTTTTAAAGAGACAAGAGAAAAGGATACTAAAGTTTAGACATGCTAATCTGAAGAATTTGAAACATGTTCCGAGATAACATTTTCAAAATTTTGGGTGGTATTTGGTGATAAATCACCCAAGTGGGGAGTTGATGGAGCAAGGTGGAAAAACAAAATTTTGTGTACCCCTTGTGAATTCATACTTCAATAATATTAACTCGTACTAATGGAATGCCAAGCATGACTTACCAACATAGAATAAGAAATGCACCTACACAAATACACGCAGGAAATTAATGTTGCTTATGCTGCAACTTTAATCAACTAATTATGTGATTTTGTCATGTTCCAAACTAATGAGCAGCTTAAAGATAATGGGATGCGGCATAAATATGCTTGTTTATGTGTTTTTGTGACAAAACGCGAGGTTAAAGTAAGTATATCGCGTTTAAGTGTGGCTATTTTCCAGTTAACTATCAACAGGGAAAACCTTAGTAAAGGGGGAGGTAAACAGAAGGGATAAATGATTTAAATTAATAATTATTTGTGTTTGTTTCTGTGATAGTTCCCATTTTGACTCAGAGGCCTAAAAGAAAATGGAGTCACTCGATTATTGTGAACAAAACAGGTGATGGACCGAATGTGGATCAATGTCACACATTCACCCAGTCCCAAGATCTTTGGACTGGGGTGAATGTGTGACATTGATCCACATTCTGTCCATCACCTGTTTTGTTTGCAATTGCCGCCATAAGTGCGCTGGGGATGCTCAGACGTGGGTCCCAGGCACTCCACACCACTGGAGTCAAGCTAGCCGGGCTGATGAGAGGTGTTACCTCGAAACCGGTCCGGTCCTCGGATGCTTGATTCCGTTCTGGGAAGGACATGGCTTTTGTAGTTCGGACTGGACTGTTCCCATGGGGCACAGGGTCAGAGCTGATTTGCATATCGCCATTGTCTAACCCGGGGTGGTGTGGAGTGCAAAAAAACGATGGATTTGGGCCCAGATCTTTGGACTGGGGTGAATGTGTGACATTGATCCACATTCTGTCCATCACCTGTTTTGTTTGCAATTGCCGCCATAAGTGCGCTGGGGATGCTCAGACGTGGGTCCCAGGCACTCCACACCACTGGAGTCAAGCTAGCCGGGCTGATGAGAGGTGTTACCTCGAAACCGGTCCGGTCCTCGGATGCTTGATTCCGTTCTGGGAAGGACATGGCTTTTGTAGTTTGGACTTGACTGTTCCCATGGGGCACAGGGTCAGAGCTGATTTGCATATCGCCATTGTCTAACCCGGGGTGGTGTGGAGTGCAAAAAAACGATGGATTTGGGCCCAGATTTTGGACTGGGGTGAATGTGTGACATTGATCCACATTCTGTCCATCACCTGTTTTGTTTGCAATTGCCGCCATAAGTGCGCTGGGGATGCTCAGACGTGGGTCCCAGGCACTCCACACCACTGGAGTCAAGCTAGCCGGGCTGATGAGAGGTGTTACCTCGAAACCGGTCCGGTCCTCGGATGCTTGATTCCGTTCTGGGAAGGACATGGCTTTTGTAGTTCGGACTGGACTGTTCCCATGGGGCACAGGGTCAGAGCTGATTTGCATATCGCCATTGTCTAACCCGGGGTGGTGTGGAGTGCAAAAAAACGATGGATTTGGGCCCAGATCTTTGGACTGGGGTGAATGTGTGACATTGATCCACATTCTGTCCATCACCTGTTTTGTTTGCAATTGCCGCCATAAGTGCGCTGGGGATGCTCAGACGTGGGTCCCAGGCACTCCACACCACTGGAGTCAAGCTAGCCGGGCTGATGAGAGGTGTTACCTCGAAACCGGTCCGGTCCTTGGATGCTTGATTCCGTTCTGGGAAGGACATGGCTTTTGTAGTTCGGACTGGACTGTTCCCATGGGGCACAGGGTCAGAGCTGATTTGCATATCGCCATTGTCTAACCCGGGGTGGTGTGGAGTGCAAAAAAACGATGGATTTGGGCCCAGATCTTTGGACTGGGGTGAATGTGTGACATTGATCCACATTCTGTCCATCACCTGTTTTGTTTGCAATTGCCGCCATAAGTGCGCTGGGGATGCTCAGACGTGGGTCCCAGGCACTCCACACCACTGGAGTCAAGCTAGCCGGGCTGATGAGAGGTGTTACCTCGAAACCGGTCCGGTCCTCGGATGCTTGATTCCGTTCTGGGAAGGACATGGCTTTTGTAGTTCGGACTGGACTGTTCCCATGGGGCACAGGGTCAGAGCTGATTTGCATATCGCCATTGTCTAACCCGGGGTGGTGTTGAGTGCAAAAAAACGATGGATTTGGGCCCAGATCTTTGGACTGGGGTGAATGTGTGACATTGATCCACATTCTGTCCATCACCTGTTTTGTTTGCACTCGATTATTGTGGTCACAAAAGGAGTGCGCATGTGTAAACAAAACCCGAGTCTGAATGTGAGCTGCTTGTGCCTTGACTGACTACAGTTCAAGGACAGACTGGCCTGGAAGTATAGATGGCTGCCAAAAAGGATGATCACAATTGTTCTGAATGTGAGAAGATCTCATGAAGTTGCGAGTTAAGAACATGGCCTAAAACAAAGACCCTTTTAAAATCTAGCTGACGGAAGAAAAAGTAATAATGAGATGACGAAATGATGCTCAGCCACCCCAAAATTGTCCTGAACAGAACTCGTATTTAGGTTAAGAGTTAAATTTTTAGATTGATAGAGCTAGTGAAAAAGGTATAAAAAGTGCTGATTTTACTGAAGAAAAAAACTTCTCTTCGATTTCCTCCGGGGATGCTGCTGGAATGCTGATTTTCCTGATATGTAAGAACCTGCCTAACTCTGTTTTCTTTTTACAGGGATATGCACTTTATCTGAGAGTCTAGTTAGGGATGTTAGGGAAGTAGATGATTCGTTTGGTAACTATCTGTCTTTTTTGCTAATACTTGATATATAAAATAATGAAATATCTATCATGGAGTTTTTCTTAAATAATTGATGTCAGTTGTCCTAAATTTAAAATCCTTATGTTTAAATGTCTATTTTTCTGAAATAAATAAATTAAGATGAATAAGTCTTAGACATGCTGAAGTTGCTATTAATAAAGATTAGATAAATAGAGAATCAAGCTGGTCTTGAGATTATCCTACGCCTAATTTTTTACTCGCAGATCCATTGGCTTCAATGGTGGTGTGTCTAAATAAATGTTGTATTTATGAAAACCATGGTAAACGCATCTAAACTGCAGGTGTAAATAGTATTTATACTGTTATGCATATATGCAAAATAGTTTTAGATACTCCACTATGATAAAGCTGCTCTTCTTTGAATTTCACTGATCCATGAAGTAGAGTGTAAGTAGATGTTGGATGATTGACAGTGTTATGGGCCCACTGATCGAGAATATGTTAGAAAATATACATCAGGGAAAAGTTATATGGTTTTAGAAAACATTTCCTGAGGAGCGCTGCATCAATCTCATGAGAGGACTTTTCTTATGTGCTCACTACTGCTTCTCATGCAGCATCTTCCCTATGCCACCCTCCACACACACCTCAGCCTGCATCACCCTTATGCTCTTTTCAACAGATCTCTCTGCAAACATGCAATTGAAATCTGTGGCCTCATCAACACACACTCCCCGGATGGCCTCTTTCTCACCAAAGCCTGGCTCAGACCTACATCCACCCAAGCCATTGGAGAGCCCATCCCTCCTAGTTACAAGGATGTCTGTCCAACAGGCTTCACAAACCTAGAGGAGGTCTCACAATCATCTACAAGAACATCATCATCTGTAAAGCTTAACAGCTGCAGCGGACGAACCAACCATGCTCATGGAACACATGCAGTTCACATATCCCAATCATGTTGCGATTTCTAAAATTGAGATTGCATTTAAGAAATCGCAATTTGCGATTTCTTAAATGCAATACAAGAACATTTTAAATTTGCGAATTCGCAAATAGGGAGAGGTAAATACAACGAAGTTGACCTTCATGGTAATTTGCAAAATCTTTCAAAAATGCACAAAAGTGCATTTTTGAAAGTTTCTTTTTACACACACACATGCCCTGAGGCATGTGTGTGTGTGAAAAATGCACTTAAAGTTATATTTCAGGAGTGATGGGGGGGTCCATCTGACCCCCCTTGCACCCTTGAAATTGCATTCTCATTTTGCGATTCGCAAATTGCTAATCGCAAATTGGGAATGACCTCTAGGCCCATAGGAATCAATGGGAAGGGGTTCCTTAATTGCGATCGCAAATTGTGAATCGCAATTAAGGAATGAGAATTATCGAGTCCTTGGAATTTTTGAGCCCAAGACCTGCCGAGGAAGGGAATTGAACCCTGGTCCAGGACCGATCTCAGCTTCCGGGTCTGCCGCCTCTAACACCTGTGCCACACTTCTCCACTAACAACCAGGCTTGTCATCATCAACAGGAAGTGGCCCTAAACCGCCAGAGGGTGTTTCAAAGCCTTCAATGTAGTTTAGCCTATCTGGCATTAGCCTGACTGAGTTAATGGTCAGTACGTTGCTGCTATTGACTACAACATGTTAACAGTACTTCTTTTCCAGGAAGACAGACAGTCTTTTATACATAGTACACACTGTTATCATTGCTGTATCATGTTTATGTTAAGTAAATGGAGTCCATGAACAATACCCGTCCCTGAGGCCCTTGCCTGTTTAAGATGTGAAGGACTGGCCTTTCCAACTGGACGGTTAAGTCAGTGAGACAAATGCGTGCATATTTTTCCTTTTCAGTCCTTTTTAGTCTGCACCACATCCTTTCGTTGCAGCTGCCAGGCGGCTTCTTAAATCCCCGCATGTCATAACGTGTCCATGCCACGTCCGGGATAGTGTTATTATATTTGCATTTGCCATAACGGTCGTTCTGGGACGTGGCGCACCCAGCGCCGCGAAAGGGGTTAGTTGGCGGGCCCGGGGCCGCCTGCCTGTGCCGGCTTCACTTAGCATCAGGCGGGCGCGCAAGGATCGTACCAACATCTGACCGCAGAGGATATTTTGTCCGGTCAGCAGCATTCAGAACAACTCACCGGGGGAACGTAACATAATCTCTGTCATTTTGTTTACGTCCCTTGTCTGGCAGCTGCCGCGAATGGGCCGCGGAGGAGGAAGTAGGCTGTATCTATTAACTGAGCCGTGAATTGATAAAATGAAAATCTGTTTCTAGTTCATTTTTAGAAGTAAATCTGACAGACGGCTTGGAAGTAAAATAGCAGGTGCTCTTTGAGGAAGTAATAGTCCCTGGATTTAGGAACTACACAAGCCGTGTAATTTACACCTGCAGGCACAGCAACTGGATATTTTGTTAAGGAACAGAATAAGTGCATAACACGCGTTAGATACCGATTACCTTTTAGCAGTCGGCACAATAATTTGTAGCGCCCCGTCACCTGTGTGGATGAGCGTAGGGCAGGCAGCATTCACTCATTTACAATATCACGCATACATTGCCCAGAACATAGTTTATTGCGTATCTTTACAATGGGAAACGTTATACCTTTAATCTTGCTCCAACCAAATCTGATCGCAAACTCCCACTCCTTCAATGTAAAGATACTCGCCGAGGTGCAGGAAAGCAAATCAACAAATCAACTCGAGGCAACTCACAATCAACTCGAAGTGAGTTGACATGCCACCGATTATAAAACAATATAACAATATACCATACAATATAAAATACACCAGAAAAACAAATATTTATTTCAAGCATTATGAAGTGAACTGTACTTTATCAAGGGAAGTACAAAATGTAAGTTTGCTTTAATTCTTTAAGATAGTTTTGACAAAATTATCACAGAAGGCTGCATACCCTTCACGTGGTTCCATGGGGTTACCATCACAGATGTAGAGTGTAATTTGGCTTTTGATCAAGTATTATTGTGTTCTGGTCATATTTTAGGCTGGACGACTATCTCTTATTCATTGAGCATTGGGGGTATACGTTTTCTTACAAGCTGTTGATGGTGTATTAATCCTGAGTAAATGTTTGCACAATTACCTACTCATTTGTCTTCCATGGCATAGTCTTTGCATGCTAATTGTGAGGTGAGGATGTGGGGGAGTGCACACTTCAGTGAAGTGCAGCTCCTGGGTAATGGGGGCATGCTCTCCTACTGGGCTGGAGGGTCTTCATTTGCCCTCCCCTTACAGCAGTTCCTTGCTACTCTTCTTAGTCAGCAGTCTACCAGGCTCCATTGTGGTTCTTCTGATGCCGAGGGCTCAGAAGAAAGGCGGGGCACCTGGACAATCAACTAGGCTTTCTATACAATTGGCTACATAGGTCGTTTTTGCAGCAGGAGCTGTTCACTGTCTGGGGTTTCAAGTGACAACTGTACACAAAATGCCTATTTTTGCATAGTCACCCCCAGTGTGTCTAGCTTTTGAAATGTCAACACTGGAACACTGCTGTCCAATGCCCAGTGTGTGTGCTCTGGCCCCTAAAACATTTGAAATTGACTATATAGTTCTAATTGGTATATTTAACTTGTATGTTAGTCCCTAATATAGTGTACCCCTGGGGTTGTTAGTTAAATGTCACTAGTGAGCTGCAGCACACAATTGTGCTTCCATTAGAGAAACGGTTCAAAACATGGCTGCAGGATTACTACTGTAACCTTGCAGTGCAGATTTAAACCTGCAAATTCAATATGTAATAAAGCAACTTTGACAGTGTTAAACCCTCCTTTTATATTAATTAGTCACCCCTAAGTAAGGTGTATTAGCCAATAAGACAGGCTGCATGATATTTAAAAGTAGAACATGAAAAAGTTTAATGTTTAACATGCCCTAACAGTGACAATGCCCTAAAAGCTATTTTCACAGTAGCAGGGTTAGCTGTTCCATAGGAAAGCACTGGTATACATTGTTACATGTAAATATTGTTATCTCTATATGGGAACAAGATACAAGGTTAATTCATGGACTTTTTAAAGTATTTTTCACAAATCCAATTCATTGGTCAGATTTGAACTAATTATTTTACAAAATGTACATTTAAAAAGTCACCTTTAGCCTGCCTAAATTCTCTACAAGTCTATTTGCCAGAGTTTCCAACTGTCAACCAGGAGTTGAATAGCTCCATGATGAGCTTTGCATTGGTTCCCAGAGCTGAGGCAAATGCATTGGGTGTGGTAAGAGGTTCGATCTCGACCTCAAAGAAGAGGAAATAGATGGCCCAGACACCAGTTTATGGGCCCCCCAATGCAATTTTTTCAACCATACATGCAACCATACCCGAGTTGGATGAATCCGTACAACCAAGGGTCACACCAAATGCATAATATGATGGGGATGCCATTACAAGAATGAATAATCAAAATCAGGACTCTTTTTTATTGAGGGGTCAGAACCAAAGAGGAAGGAGAAGAAACATATCATGGCAAGACCAACAACCAAACGTTCAAACACGGAGCATGACAACGGCAAAACCAGGAACGAGAAAAACGAGTCACTAATAGTGAACCTAAGCACTATAACACTGTCCAGGGAACAAGAAAGTGTTCTGAATAAAGGACTCGGCTATGTACCGACTCCTAGTCTTGACCTCTTCAAGTTGAAGTGTGAACTATCAGAATTATGTCGAACACTTAAACTTAAAGCACACTTCTCTGGTTCACCCTCACAAGTTCATGGAGGAGATACTAACCTACGGAAAAAGTCAACCTTTACCCCACCCAGTAGTGTGGTGCCTATCGAAATCCAAGCTTTTGAACAGGCCATCTTTACAGGAATTGACAAAATTCAACATAATGCCAAAAAGCCCTTCCAAAATTTGACAAGACAAGAACGCCAAGCCTTGAACGAACTTCGGTCTAATGAAGACATTGTAATTAAACCCGCAGATAAGGGTGGGGGCATAGTTGTTTTGGGAAAAGAAGGATATGAAGACCAATGCTTAAAACTACTGGCAGATGAAAAATTCTACACTAAAATTGATTCAGATCCGACACCAAGACTGAAAACAACAATTGCAACAATGGTGTATGAAGCAGAGACACACTCATGGATCAGTAAAAAAGAGGCGGAATTTTTAATAACAACTGACCCTAAAATTCCTTTCTTTTATTCCTTACCAAAAACACACAAGAACAGAGTCCCCCCACCAGGGCGCCCGATAGTATCGGGTATAGGCTCAATACTGGAGCCACTCTCCAAATTTGCTGACCAATTTCTCCAGCCGTTGGTCCAAAAGACTCCAGCTTATTTGAAGGACACTAGGGATTTGTTAAATCAATTGAAAAACAAAACTTTCGACCCCGACTACAATGCTACTAGTGGGTTTGGATGTTGAATCCCTATATACGAGCCTTCCTCAAAAAGAGACCCTTGAAATGCTTGAAGACGTTCTCTTCATGGAAGACTGGAACTTTAACACAACAAGACATTTCGTCCTTGAATGTTGCCGGTTGGCGTTAACTGAGAACTATTTTGAATATGATGGCCAATTGTTCTTACAGAGCCATGGCACTTCAATGGGGAGTGTCTTTGCCCCATCGGTGGCAGGACTCTATGTGAGCAATTTTGAAACTAAAAATGTCCTGACACCAGACAATCCATTCGTTTCCAGTATACTTTACTGGAAACGTTATATTGATGATGTTCTTCTAATTTGGCGCAACGATCAAGATCTGAACCAATTCATGGAGTGGCTCAACACACGAGACCACTGGCTCCGTTTCACTCACACTAGTGATAAACAAAGTATTGATTTTTGGGATTTAACCATCTACATAAAGGAGAATAACATTGAGACAAAAACTTTCAGAAAACCGACAGCGAAGAACAGCCTGTTATCCTACAAAAGTTACCATCCTCAACCTTTAAGGGATAACTTGCCATACAGCCAGTTTTTACGTCTCAAGAGGAATAGTAGCCAGACGGCCGACTATCAAGTACAATCTAAAGAACTTAGCGAAAGACTCCTAAAAAGACAATATAAACCATCAACTGTATCGAAATGTCGCAATAGGGCCATGAACCAACCGAGAGAAAACCTCCTAACCACCTATGAAAAAACGCCAACAGAAGATCTGATGACCTGCGTAACAACATTCTGCCCGGTGACATATCAAGTAAAAAAACGAATTAACAAGAACTGGCACATCCTAAATACAGGTAAAAATGATTGGCCCAAACCACGCTTTGCCAATAAAGGAACAAAAAACCTTCGTGATTTCTTGGTCCATACCCGTCCAAGACAACTGACCCTGGAAAAATCAATAAGAGATGTACATATGGCACCAGTGACAGGACATTATCCTTGCGGGTCATGTTTGGCCTGTAAATCCACGTCCAGTACAAAAGTGTTACATCAAACTCCTACACTAAAATGGATTCAAAAATAACACAGCAACTGCAACTCATCCCATGTGATTTACATGGTTACCTGCCCTTGTGACAAGAAGTACATCGGGATGACATGCAGGAAGGTGAAACTTAGGATAGGAGAACATAAGAGTAATATCCGCCTTCAAAAAAACACAACAAAACTCTGTTCACACTTTGTTGAGTGGAAACACAGTATCGAGGAACTAAAATGGACCGTCATCGAAAGACTACCTGAGAGCACCCCCAATGTAGAGAAAGTGCTTTATGAGAGAGAACAACGCTGGGTAGATCGCCTAAAGACAAACAAACATGGACTGAATGATGACATTTCATGGCACCATTTTGCTCAATAAACTGCACACGCTGTCTGAAAACTCGCCATATAGACTTAAACTTTTTCTGAGTTTGCGCTTTGAATATTCAAATGATCTACACAATTCCATTATCAAAACCATCTTTAATTGTTAACACTGTTATGTTCAAACAGCATTCGGTACCTACTCGTTTTTCAATACAATTACGAGCTCTCCGTAGTTGGGCCAGTCCTCTTTCTATAACGACTGAACGTTACCTTTGAAAACCCAGCTGGAAACGCGGTTCTGGCGTCCGGAGGGCAGCGCCAGCACAAGACGCGGAACCATTTTCCCACGCGGGTGAGGGCTGGAACTTTACCAAAACTCGAGACATACACGGGTAACACAAAGTAACCTTTATAAATCTTTATTAATCTTGGCACCCTTACAGCCTGGGACTAATTGTCCATACCCTCTGAGGGAGTATAATCGATGCAAGTTCAAGGTAAGACCTCACACGAGGAATCTCTATTTTTTCGACACTACCCGTGTTTAAAACCTTAAAGATTATTGCACTTGCTGTATTTTCTCCCTATTTTCTCCCACTCTTCCCAGGTTCACAACATACTCACCCTAAATAGAGGTATGAACAATATTTGTTATGTTTTTGTTTGCCCTGTTCAACTTTACGTAAAGATGCTATAATTCCGACAATACATACACGTAGTCATTTTAAAAGCGCCAATGTTGCCTGACTATTCCTTAAAAGTGTAATCCGTTGATTACTTGTGAAATGAATTGATAACTGTGACCGCTCTTTCTCTATTTTGTCTCCCTTGTTTAATTCGCCACAAGTGTTTCTATGAATAGTGTTTCTTTTAAAGTGTACCGTAAAGTAGTATGCGTGTGAAATGAATACACCCAGTAAGCATAAAATTCAGTATGCTTTGACCACTATAATTAAAGCCAGGTAATGACCCGTTTTCGTCCTTAGGTGGTGAATGCTGAACCACAGTGGGTAAGACTACTAAGTTCTTAGTTACCCGTCTACTTCACAAATAGTGAAAGTATTTTATCTTGTTTGTGTGTTTTCCTGTCCTGACGAAGGCTCCATCGACCTACGGGCCCAGTGAGCTGAAACATGTCGACGTATTCCACTAAAGTGATATGCTGAGGACCCTTAACCTAGTCCCAAGAGCATACCCATTCATTATTTTACCATAGTTGTCCAACTACGCGAATAAAGATTAGTTTGTTGATTGGAGACTATTTTTACCTTTCATGACAACTTACCTGTGGGGTATAACCTTTTTCTCTGGATACTGCCACGATACACCAGAGATTGCCTCGGGCGAGGCTGGCAAAGCACAAGTTGTCTAACCCTATGACTATTGCCACAACGCCAGTGTGGGGCGGAGAATAAGATAAACCGCTACATCGATATACACGGCGTTTATGAGGGTTTTACAATACATATCTCCTGGCAAAGTGGTGACAAGTGTCCTATCCACGTTTGATTAA
Organism: Lissotriton vulgaris; assembly: GCF_964263255.1. NCBI lineage: Eukaryota > Metazoa > Chordata > Amphibia > Caudata > Salamandridae > Lissotriton > Lissotriton vulgaris. The sequence goes on from NC_141695.1 coordinate 565,915,074, forward strand.
CTTTGATATGTTCTGGGGAACTGATAGGACATTCATTCCTCCTCCCTCTTTTTGATAAACACGTTATAAGCAGCGCACAGCTGAGGGATAACTTCTCTGACTTTTGTCAAGAAACCAAGACATTAACTGAACACTCATTATGGAGGATACGAGTGGCTTGAGTTTTACAGAGAGCGATATTAGTGAAATTTTAGCGGCACAACCTTTACTTCAGAATTCGGACTTAGTACAAGCCTTGGCTCAAACCGATGATTGGGAGAGCCTCACAGCGAAAAAACAGGAACCAATCAGGACTGCCATACATGGCATTATAATGACAGAATATCTGCGATCCAAAACAGCACCTCGAGGCCTCTGGATTACTAATGCCCCCAGAATCTTCCTCCACGACCTGGCGTTTAGAAAAGACTGGTCAGTAATCTCATGGAAGTGCACCCTTGATTATCTTGTATTGATAGTAAAAACGGCCAAAAGATTGTCTGATGCTTTGTTAACACAGATACAAGCTTGCGAAGCCGAGCTTAAGAAAGGCATATAACCGGCTGTCTACAAAAAGAGGTTGGAAGAATTAAATAAAGAGATATCTGAAACCCAAGAGTATTTGATGCAGAACAAGTTACAAAAATTAAGTAAAGATCTTAAAAAATTCCGTCAGGAGAAAATGCATCCATATAGTAAAACGGATTACAAAACACCCAACTCTAACACATACAATGACTCAGATGGGTGGAACTCCTCTGAAGGATCTGAGACAGGATCCGAAGACTCAGGCCCAAGAAGAGGCAAAGGAAATTTTCGATCTTGACCTCAAAGAAGAGGAAATAGATGGCCCAGACACCAGTTTATTGGCCCCCCAATGCAATTTTTTCAACCATACATGCAACCATACCCGAGTTGGATGAATCCGTACAACCAAGGGTCACACCAAATGCATAATATGATGGGGATGCCATTACAAGGAATGAATAACCAAAATCAGGACTCTTTTTTCTTGAGGGGTCAGAACCAAAGAGAAAGGAGAAGAAACATATCATGGCAAGACCAACAACCAAACGTTCAAACACAGAGCATGACAACAGCAAAACCAGGAACGAGCAAAACGAGTCACTAATAGTGAACCTAAGCACTATAACACTGTCCAGGGAACAAGAAAGTGTTCTAAATAAAGGACTCGGCTATGTACCGACTCCTAGTCTTGGCCTCTTCAAAATGAAGTGTGAACTATCAGAATTTTGTCGAACACTTAAACTTAAAGCACACTTCTCTGGTTCACCCTCACAAGTTCATGGAGGATATACTAACCTACGGAAAAAGTCAACCTTTACCCCACCCAGTAGTGTGGTGCCTATCGAAATCCAAGCTTTTGAACAGGCCATCTTTACAGGAATTGACGAAATTCAACATAATGCCAAAAAACCCTTCCAAAATTTGACAAGACAAGAACGCCAAGCCTTGAACGAACTTCGGTCTAATGAAGACATTGTAATTAAACCCGCAGATAAGGGTGGGGGCATAGTTGTTTTGGGAAAAGAAGGATCTAGAGACCAATGCTTAAAACTACTGGCAGATGAAAAATTCTACACCAAAATTGATTCAGATCCGACACCAAGACTGAAAACAACAATTGCAACAATGGTGTATGAAGCAGAGACACACTCATGGATCAGTAAAAAAGAAGCAGAATTTTTAATAACAACTGACCCTAAAATTCCTTTCTTTTATTCCCTACCAAAAACACACAAGAACAGAGTCCCCCCACCAGGGCGCCCAATAGTATCGGGTATAGGCTCAATACTGGAGCCACTCTCCAAATTTGCTGACCAATTTCTCCAGCCGTTGGTCCAAAAGACTCCAGCTTATTTGAAGGACACTAGGGATTTGTTAAATCAATTGAAAAACAAAACTTTCGCCCCGACTACAATGCTACTAGTGGGTTTGGATGTTGAATCCCTATATACGAGCCTTCCTCAAAAAGAGACCCTTGAAATGCTTGAAGACGTTCTCTTCATGGAAGACTGGAACTTTAACACACCAAGACATTCGTCCTTGAATGTTGCCGGTTGGCGTTAACTGAGAACTATTTTGAATATGATGGCCAATTGTTCTTACAGAGCCATGGCACTATAATGGGGAGTGCCTTTGCCCCATCGGTGGCAGGACTCTATGTGAGCAATTTTGAAACTAAAAATGTCTTGACACCAGACAATCCATTCGTTTCCAGTATACTTTACTGGAAACGTTATATTGATGATGTTCTTTTAATTTGGCGCAACAATCAAGATCTGAACCAATTCATGGAGTGGCTCAACACACGAGACCACTGGCTCCGTTTCACTCACACTAGTGATAAACAAAGTATTGATTTTTGGGATTTAACCATCTACATAAAGGAGAATAACATTGAGACAAAAACTTTCAGAAAACCGACAGCGAAGAACAGCCTGTTATCCTACAAAAGTTACCATCCTCAACCTTTAAGGGATAACTTGCCATACAGCCAATTTTTACGTCTCAAGAGGAATTGTAGCCAGACGGCTGACTATCACGTACAATCTAAAGAACTTAGCAAAAGACTCCTAAAAAGACAATATAAACCATCAACTGTATCGAAATGTCGCAAGAGGGCCATGAAACAACCGAGAGAAAACCTCCTAACCACCTATGAAAAAACGCCAGCAGAAGATCTGATGACCTGCGTAACAACATTCTGCCCGGTGACATATCAAGTAAAAAAACTAATTAACAAGAACTGGCACATCCTAAATACAGGTAAAAATGATTGGCCCAAACCACGCTTTGCCAATAAACAAACAAAAAACCTTCGTGATTTCTTGGTCTATACCCGTCCAAGACAACTGACCCTGGAAAAATCAATAAGAGATGCACATATGGCACCAGTGACAGGACATTATCCTTGTGGGTCATGTTTGGCCTGTAAATCCACGTCCAGTACAAAAGTGTTACATCTAACTCCTACACTAAAATGGATTCAAAAACAACACAGTAACTGCAACTCATCCCATGTGATTTACATGGTAACCTGCCCTTGTGACAAGAAGTACATCGGGATGACATGCAGGAAGGTGAAACTTAGGATAGGAGAACATAAGAGTAATATCCGCCTTCATAAAAACACAACAAAACTCTGTTCACACTTTGTTGAGTGGAAACACAGTATCGAGGAACTAAAATGGACCGTCATCGAAAGACTACCTGAGAGCACCCCCAATGTAGAGAAAGTGCTTTATGAGAGAGAACAACGCTGGGTAGATCGCCTAAAGACAAACAAACATGGACTGAATGATGAAATTTCATGGCACCATTTCGCTCAATAAACTGCACACGCTGTCTGAAAACTTGCCATATAGACTTAAACTTTTTCTGAGTTTGCGCTTTGAATAATCAAATGATCTACACAATTCCATTATCAAAACCATCTTTAATTGTTAACACTGTTATGTTCAAACAGCATTCGGTACCTACTCGTTTTCCAATACAATTACGAGCTCTCCGTAGTTGGGCCAGTCCTCTTTCTATAACGACTGAACGTTACCTTTGAAAACCCAGCCAGAAACGCGGTTCTGGCGTCCAGAGGGCAGTGCCAGCACAAGACGCGGAACCATTTTCCCACGCAGGTGAGGGCTGGAACTTTACCAAAACTCGAGACATACACGGGTAACACAAAGTAACCTTTATAAATCTTCATTAATCTTGGCACCCTTACAGCCTGGGACTAATTGTCCATACCCTCTGAGGGAGTATAATCGATGCAAGTTCGAGGTAAGACCTCACACGAGGAATCTCTATTTTTTTCGACACTACCCGTGTTTAAAAACTTAAAGATTATTGCACTTGCTGTATTTTCTCCCTATTTTCTCCCACTCTTCCCAGGTTCACAACATACTCACCCTAAATAGAGGTATGAACAATATTTGTTATGTTTTTGTTTGCCCTGTTCAACTTTACGTAAAGATGCTATAATTCCGACAATACATACACGTAGTCATTTTAAAAGCGCCAATGTTGACCTGACTATTCCTTAAAAGTGTAATCCGTTGATTACTTGTGAAATGAATTGATAACTGTGACCGCTCTTTCTCTATTTTGTCTCCCTTGTTTAATTCGCCACGAGTGTTTCTATGAATAGTGTTTCTTTTAAAGTGTACCGTAAAGTAGTATGCGTGTGAAATGAATACACCCAGGAAGCATAAAATTCAGTATGCTTTGATCACTATAATTAAAGCCAGGTAATGACCCGTTTTCGTCCTTAGGTGGTGAATGCTGAACCACAGTGGGTAAGACTACAAAGTTCTTAGTTACCCATCTACTTCACAAATAGTGAAAGTATTTTATCTTGTTTGTGTGTTTTCCTGTTCTGACGAAGGCTCCATAGACCTACGGGCCCAGTGAGCTGAAACATGTCGACGTATTCCACTAAAGTGATATGCTGAGGACCCTTAACCTAGTCCCAAGAGCATACCCATTCATTATTTTACCATAGTTGTCCAACTACGCGAATAAAGATTAGTTTGTTGATTGGAGACTATTTTTACCTTTCATGACAACTTACCTGTGGGGTATAACCTTTTTCTCTGGATACTGCCACGATACACCAGAGATTGCCTTGGGCGAGGCTGGCAAAGCACAAGTTGTCTAACCCTATGACTATTGTCACAACGCCAGTGTGGGGCGGAGAATAAGATAAACCGCTACTTCGATATACACGGCGTTTATGAGGGTTTCACAATACATATCTCCTGGCAAAGTGGTTACAAGTGTCCTATCCACGTTTGATTAACTTTGATATGTTCTGGGGAACTGATAGGACATTCATTCCTCCTCCCTCCTTTTGATAAACCCGTGGTGAGAGGTTGGCCTTGTTTTAGGAGAGTTGCCGGGGGGCTGTGTCCTGCCCCTTGCATCTCAATAAAGGATGTCTACCCTGTCATTGGCAGATGTGCTCACACCTGAGCCTACCTACCTTTTTGTCTTCCTTGCCAGCCAGGCTCTAATCCCAGCAGGAGGTGAGCTGCCACCAGAACTGGTTTTAAATGACCATAGAAGAGGGTTGCTCATTTCCCTGGCCAGGTCTCCAGGTTGGGCACAGATGATCTAAACAAGGGAAGTAAGGTTCTGCCATACTAGATTTAGAGAGAAAGGTGCACTCTAGATTGTATGCAATAGTGCACACATGAACTGTTGCTAAAGCGGTTAGGGTTACCTCTGGGAACTGAATACATATTGTAAGAGGGAGACATGAAGTCACCCGCACCCAAAGGCTAGTGCCCTTTTGAGGATACCCTCCTCAGAACACTACTGGACCTCTAGAAGCCCCTAGATATTGCTTTCTCCCATCCAAAAAAAGAAAAAAAGAAAAGGGAAACCAATAGAGGAGAAAGGAGAGAACCCCCCTCACCTCCCTCAAAGAGTCCTCTTGCCCCCACTAAGTATAAGGGTAACTACTGTTCGAAACAAATCACCCCTTATATTAGACAGGATCTGGGATACTCCGTGGTACAGAACCAAATTTGACCCCACTTAATATGTTTAAGCTTAGCTCGTTTATGCAAATAGACCTGTGCTTCAGTGGCTTCTGTGGGTCTATGAGTTGTCATAACTTCCAGAGTCTCTCCACTGTCGGTTTACAAAAATCTGGCCTAGCTATAATTGACATTGAATTAACTAGAGCAAGAGCTGCTAGGCGAGCTTTGATAGAGACAGCTTGCCTTAACACAAAAATTGCCTATGTGTATCAATACAGGTCATGGATTTTCCCCACCAAATAGGAGTTATTCAACTTAACATATTGATCAATATGGAGTCTATGTGCTCTCTGTATTTGCAAGTCCACATCCCACTCTGATAAATCTGGAAACGCCTTTCTAAATAACTGCACAACAAACTGACATGGATTATCCTCTTCCTTTCCTTCCGGTATGTCAAATATGTGTAGATTATTCCTTCTCTGTCGATTTTCGAGAACTTCAACCTAAATTGCACTAAGTCCAGCTGTTGATTGTGGTCTTTTATCATACTTTTATTTTCTGCTCCAGAGTCCTTAACATATGAGACCCGTTGCTGAAGTTCTACAATCTCTACGGAGAGAGCTGCTATTTTGCCTGTAACTTCCATTATTGAACGCTGTATAACTGCATTAACCACTTGAACTTGCACGTGAGGTTGTGGTGGTTCTGTCCATTCGGCCTGTAGCATCAGTAGAAAGGTTAGCAATATTGGCCTCTTCTCATTTTCTAACACAAATAGATTTTTTGAGGCTGTGGTTGGAGAGTAGGTGGTAGTAGCATCTCCTGGTGAGTAAAGACCAGTATTGTGTGGGGCTAGGGTTTCTGGGCTGCTACAATTGAAGATGATGGCTCCACAGAGCCTTTCTTGCCCTTCTTTTTTTTTTTTTTAATTTTTTAAACCTTTATTGTAAGAAAGCACACAGCTATTCAGCCTAACATCCCGGAGGCAAGGCAGCAAAGTATCAGAACGGTCATAGTGCCTAGCGATTCATGTCAGAACAATGCAGGTTGTTTTTTATTTTTACACACAGAAACATAAACGAAAGCGCCCGAGGGCGCGGAAAAGGCAATGGAAGAAAAAAGAAGACCATGAGTCGGTAGGAGGCGGCAGAGGCTAGAGAAGTTGTAGAAAGAGCTGAGGCAGAATGTAGCAAAAAGCGGGGGGGGGGAAGGAAGAACAGGAGAATCAGTACAAGAGTAACATAGCTGTTGTCAACGTCTATGGCGACAAGCGTTCATCCCGTGGCAACGGTGCAGGTGGTAGGCACAAATCCCCTCTGTAGGCGTTCCAGGCTCCCCATACCTTGTTCCATGTCTGAGGCCGCCCCCTGGCAGTATACACAGTCTTTTCGAGCAACATACACCAGTCCATGTTGGCCTTCCATTGTACCACCAGGGGGGCCACATTAGAACCCCACCTCTGTGCTATGTCCCGTTTAGCGACCATATTGCCCAGTGTAGCCCATCGGGTCTGCGCCATATCATAGTCATTAGGCTCCCAAACATTTAGGAGGCACCTACGCGCCTCCGCAGCTAACTCCACTCCAGTCACCTCCCGCATCACTCTATGGACCCTCTCCCAGTAAGGGGCAATAACGGGACACTCCCACAATATATGCAGAAAGGTGGCAAGGGCTCTGCAGCCACGACGACAGAGGCCATCCGGCGAGAAGCCCATATGCACAAGCCTGGGGCCGGTGACATATACTCGGTGAAGAATTTTAAACTGGACCAGTCTCAGACGTGAGGAAATGGCGACCTCCTTAGGGGAGGACACAGCACTCTGCCAGTCCTCATTGTCCAGTTCCAACCCATCGGCCACCCACTGCTCCCGCAAGCGCTGGAGGAGGTCCACCTGAACGTTGATCAGCTTCTTGTAGGACAGAGAGATGGCGCTATCCGGCATATGCCCGTCCAACACCCTGTCCTCCAAAGGCGAGCTCTCGGGGATGTCACCCTCCTCCGGTCTGGCGGCGGTTATTGCGTGTTGCAGCTGGGCGTAGCGGAAGAACTCCGTACCACTCAATTTATACTCCGCCTGCAGCTGTGGGAAAGTCTTGACCACCCCCCTGGAGAGCATGTCCTCAACCCTCGAGATGCCTGTGAGATCCCACTTCTCAAAGCCCTTGGTGTGCCAAAGCTTGCCCAAAATGTCGGAATCAAAGAGAGGGGTAAATCTCGTCAGTCTGCCCTGCCAGCCCTGTATCTTAGTGACCGTTCGCCACGTATGGACCGCCGCCTTGGTCGGGCCCGTGAGGTTCCGATCGAAGGATCTAGAATATAGGGCGCGATAGTAATTGCCTCCGTGTAAAAGCCAGCGGTCCATGGCATAGCCGGGGCTGTCCACGGGACCGTAAAAACCATGATTGATAGCGGTAAGTTGAGAGGCCCAGTAGTATCTCCGCACGTCTGGTAACGCAATGCCCCCGTCATACCATGGCATGGTAAGCTTCCGGACAGCGACACGAGGTCGTCCATCCCAAAGAAGAGCACGCTGCAGGCTTTCAACCTCCCTGAAGTAGCGAGCCGGGACAAGGTCCTGAGTATTCTGCAAGGCATACAGGAACCTGGGCAGGGACATCATTTTAAATAACGCCGCCCGGCCCAGCAACGAGAGAGGGAGCTTACGCCAACTCTCCACATCCCACCGCAGTCGGTGGAGCGGGGGGAGCAAGTTGTGGTCGTACCTTGCCTTAGGGTTGTGTGAAATGTAAATCCCCAAGTACTTAAAGCCTTGTCCCGCCAGTTGGATGTTGCAACCTCTAGGGAGGCGCGGCGTGTCACCCTTGAGGATGTAAAGGGAGGATTTGGCCCAGTTAATAATCAGGCCGGAGTAGCGCCCAAACAGCCTGAGCACATCACACGCCACGATAAGCGACTTGCAAGGGGAGGTGAGGTAGAGCAGGATGTCGTCTGCGTACAGGGAGACCCTGTCCTCAAAGCCCGGGGACCAGGAGATCCCATGCAAGTCAGGGTGCGAGCGCAGCATCGCCGCGAGGGGCTCTAGAGCCAGCGCAAACAGGAGCGGAGACAAGGGACAGCCCTGTCTGGTGCCGCATTGAAGCGCGAAGGGAGCAGACATGCGACCGTTCACCGTAACAGCAGCCAGGGGGCTGGCATAAAGGAGTTGCACCCAGCCCAGGAAACCCGGTCCAAATCCAAGTTTCGTCAATACTGCCCACAAATAATTCCATTCCAAGGAATCAAAGGCCATTGTGGCATCAAGGGAGGCCAGCACCGCCGGTTCCGTAATGGCGTGAACTCTGGCCATAACCCCGTGCAAGCGTCTCAGGTTAAGGGCAGTATTGCGGCGGGGTATAAAACCGGACTGGTCCGGGTGCACCAGGTCGCTAATAACCCCGATCAATCGATTAGCCAACAGTTTGGCCACGATCTTGGGTTCAACATTGAGGAGAGAAATAGGGCGGTAGGACCTACAAACATCCCGCGGCTTGCCATCCTTGTGAATAACCACTATAGTGGCCAGTCGCTGGTCCAGGGGGAAGACGCCATCTTCACGGGCACGGAGGAACATTTCCTTCAGGTGAGGGGAGATCACGTCCGGCCGGATCTTGTATAGTTCAACCGGTATGCCATTGGGTCCGGTTGCTTTACCCGCACGCAGTGCGCGGATCGCCAGGGCGATCTCGTCCGCAGTGATGTCCCGGTCAATGTCTACCCTATCCTCCTCAGAGAGGCAAGGAAGGTCTATCGCCGAGAGGAATTCAGCTGAGTCAGCCTCGGAGCGATCCGAACCGGAGGTATAGACCCCCCGGAAATAGTCAGCAAAAGACTCGGCGATGGCACTTGGATCAGTAACCACCACTCCGTCCTCACACAGGATCTCCGGAACCACCCGGCTTGCCATTTCCCGCCTGTCCAGCCAGGCCAGCAATTTACCAGCCTTGTCCCCGACATCATAGATGCGGCCTTGCTGCTCCTTCGCTAAGATCAGAGCTGCGTTCGTGGCGAGATCGTGGTACTCCGATTGTTTCAGAGACAGTTCATGCAGGAGAGAGGGTTCGGGCTCGGGCCCCAGACGGGACTCGAGATCCAAGACCTCCTCCTCAACTTGCATGAGATCCGCATCACAAGTTCGTTTAGCCGCCGCGATGAGAGCCAGGGCTTCACCCCGCAACACCGTTTTGAAGGCCTCCCAAAGGGTGACCGCAGAGCCCACTGAGCCAGTATTTTCTGTAAAATATAGGTCGATGGCCTTGGCCAAAAGTGCTCGCGTGTTGTGGTTGCGGAAATACCAGGGATTTACCGCTGCCGGGCGGCTGGACAAAAGGACACCGAAGTCAAATGAGATCCACAGCGGCGAGTGATCGGAAACGCCCCTCGCCAAAAAACGCGCCTCAGAGACGGCAGGCGATTGCGCCGCCAGGGTGAGGACGTAGTCCAGGCGGGACAGACTTCCATGGGCACCGGAGAGGAACGAAAACTGGCGAAGCGCCGGATGTAATAGCCGCCAACAATCCACCAGACCCATAGAGTCAAGGAAGGTCGGCAGCCACGTTTGGGAACCCGGGAGATCTCTCGGTGGCTGACGGTCTAGAGCGCCAGAGCAGACTGAATTGAAATCACCCCCTAGGATCAACAGGCCCGAAGGCAGGGACAAAATGGCGCCACCAAGGTCCCGGAAGGTGCTAGATTGGAGGCCAGGGGGAACATAAACCGATAGCAGGGCTAGGGAACGCCCCTCCCACCTTCCCGCCACAGCTGCGTAGCGACCCCTATCATCTAGCAGGGTGACGTCTATCTCAAGAGGAAGGGACGCACGTACAAGGATGCCCGCCCCCCGGGAGCCCGAGGAGAACCCAGAGTGGGCGACCATTTTGTAACCCTTACGATTCAGGGCCCTACAAGAGTTACCCACTAAGTGCGTTTCCTGCAGTAACACAATATCAGGCATGTTCCTTTTTATCAGCTGGAGCACCACCCCTCTCTTAACCCTATCACCTAATCCATTGACATTCCAGCTAAGCACTTTTAATTTCCTACCCCCCATCCCCGAACAACCCGCCCCACCCGACTCCATCCAACCCAAACGTCCATTGTACAGTAAAACACACAGTCAATTGCCTCAAGGAAGAAAAAGAGATAGAACAAACAATCAACAAAATTCGCAAAATTGCACCCCCCACCCTGCACCCCTGCATGTGACTAAAAAGCCCCCCCAACCAGCAGTGTGCCTGTCGCCCCATAACTACTGTACAAAAAGACACCCAGGGGAGTAAGGAATCTCCGCGAACACCTCCCGCCACCCTCCATGTACTGACAGGAAAGATAGTACGGCATCTAAAAGCAACATTAGATAGCCACTGAGGCAAGCAAGAGAATCAATTAGTCACCCATTACAGAACCAAGTCTCATAGGTCCGAGCCGCCAGCCGCGCCACCCTCATGGTCCTCCTGTGCTTCTCGGCGCGGTGGTAGAGTGTCCAGCCAGTCACTGACGTTCTCAGCGAAGTCAAAGAACAGGGCACGGCCCTCGTATTCGATCCGGAGCTTAGCAGGGAACATCATAGAGTACTTGAGGCCTAGGTCCCGTAGTCGTCGCTTCACCCCAGAATAGCTTTGGCGCTGTCGCTGAACCGTCCTGGTGAAATCTGGGTAGAAATGGACATCAGCGTTTTGAAATTTAAGTGGGCCATGTCGCCTGGAAGCCTGCAGGACAGCATCCCTGTCGCGGAAGTTAAGCAGCCGGGCCACGATGGGTCTAGGTGCCACGCCAGTCTTCGGCGGGCCACCCGGTACCCGGTGGGCACGCTCCACCGAGAAATACAAGCAAAATGATCAAAATAGATGTCAAGGTAGTAAAAAATGTCATTCTTTTAGGTATGACCTTATAATTTTTACGTTACTCTTCTATCACTTAAGGCACAGAGATTACTGGTTTTCCATGGTAGAAAATAGATGATCAAGGTAGTTTATAATGGGGTCAATTAGATGTTTATGTTGGAATGATTCTATCTTAAGCTTGACTAGTAAACATTAAATAGTTTCGTGAGGAACTTAAAATGTACAAACCCTATATAGTATCTCTTACTGAGACACACTTGGCACACAAAGAAAGATTGCTTGCTTAAGCTGATCGGAAATATCATTATAATTTGCTCATCTCTGACAGTATCAATCAGGGGCATAGCTATATTGGCAGATAAATCATTGGAATATAAGCTACTAAGGGCCTCAGCCAATATTAGGGGGAGATGGGCGATTGCACATATTGTAATATATGGTACTAGATATGTGATATGTGCAATATATGGGGCCAACGTTAATGAGTCTGGTATGATAGATGTTTTATAGAATTACTGGAATGGCGGGGGAGTTTTTAGTTATGGGAGATTTTAAATGTACAATGGAATACACCATTGACTCCGCTAATCAGCGAGCTTCCCTTAGGATGGTGAAAGTTAGGGCTTCTATTTTCAAACTAGCTTGTTTGCACTGCCTTAGGGATGCATGGAGGTCACTTTATCCAATGGTTACAGAATGCATATATTACTCTGCACTGCATAATCACTACTCAAGGATTGATCTCGCTTTTGCTAAATTAACATATTACGGTCGGCTGATATGGAAGTGTGCCCCAGGGTGACATCAGACCACAACACCATTCTACTATATCTTCACTCACAGGCAGTATCCGGATAGGAGCTCCTGTTTATTTCCCTCGTCATTTACTCATGGATACAGAGTATGTGTCATTAGTTCAAAAAAAGTATCAGAGTTTATATAGATTAACATGGTCACATCCTCTCCATTGATTGTATGGATGCAGTGAAGGGGGAAACATCTATTACAATGCAGTTGTTACATCGCACTGCTTTTACAACACAAGTGTTACAACACAACTGCCTTTACATCACATGCCATTACAATGCATACCATTACAATGCATGTCACTACAATGCATGCCATTACAATGCATACCATTGCAACACATGCCATTACCATGCATTATAAGTAGGGATCCCAGTTTCATGGTATTTATTTTTTTGCCATTTCCCTGCGTATTTATCCATATTTATTTTTTGGGCATTTTTTGTATTTATCCAAATGTATTTTTGCCACAAGCAAAAGACGACGCCACAGCTAATATATTTCCACATTTATTTAACCCCTTCCCTGCTCATGACGAGCTCAGCTCGTCATGAGGCACACTGGAGCTGTGCTTATGACGAGCTGAGCTCGTCATAAATAAAGAAGAATAGCAATTTCCAGCACAGGATGGGAATTGCCTTAGCAGCCAAGGTGTTAAAATGATAATGCACACAGGCGCTCGGTTGTTATTAGTCAACACTATACATTCAACAGAAATCTTTGCCATTTGCAGAATGTCCCAAATATGTGCTATCACAAGCCATTTGTCTCAGAGCCTTGCAGTTTCTATCATCGGCAGAGTGGTACATCCTTTCCCCCACTGAACACCATACTGCCCCACTGAGAGAAACTCACACTGCCTTCAGCTGCAACCCATTTGTGCCCCACCAGTGCTAAAGCAGTCCCTGGCCATCACTATGAGGTTTGATGTTTTGTGTGTGCAGAAGATAAAAACATACACAGAGGTGCACAGAATTTATTGTGTTCAACAATTATCATTGATTCCGAGTTTTGTCCCAAAAATGGGGCACATATTGCAAATTTGGAGCGTACACAGCAAAATCTACATGTCCCATTATTTACCTGCCATTTTCCCATTGATAAATGTCTGCTGGTTTGGCATGCCAAAATGTATCCAGTTAAAGGGTTTATATCCCACCAGTATGTACTGGATGCAATAAAAAATGCAAAACTCATAATCCGATATGTGTAGTAACAGGAGTTACCACAGGCACTGGAACTTACTGGGACACTTGTTATGAGGGTGTAAGTGTGCAATGACACATATGAAGGACTTTCCAAAAGCGTTAACTGTGTTTGCAAATTACAAATGAGCAGAAAACAGATAATTTGGCCAGTTCTCAGGCCCTGATGTTGGTGGTAGCTTCAAACCTGCGATAAATAAACACTGAACTGCCCTGTTGCCAGTCTTTCTCGAAGCTCTGGGTTTATACAAAATCATAGTCAAACAGTTTGGAAGGGACCCACACCGGCACAAACTCAGTCATGTTGACGCTCTTCTTGCGGCTGCCAATGATGCTCATCGGCTCAGCCAGCAGCGGGTGGCCCATGGGGATGCGGCTGGGGCCTAGGGAACCCCCACCAGCCGGGGGTTGTGTGACTGCACCGTGCATAGGCCCAGGGGTATTGCAGCCTCCTCTGGGGGAGGGGTACTTTCCTCACCAGGGGACCCCCTTGTAAGGGTACTTGCAATACTTACTACCCATGCCATACCTCCCTCTCCCCTAGCAGTAGGAGAGCTTACCTCATGCGACGAAAAGAACTATGCAGGTGGTCAATGCTTTCTCCAGGCTCTGAACATTGCATGCAAGTGTAAAGGTACTGCTGACAAAGGCCCCCTACAAACTGTACTACGATCCCTCCTGCCCTTATCTGTATCGGCACCCCCTCCCTTGAGCATGCAAGCGGTCCTTGCTTCCACCTTGCCCCTGAGATTTTTCTATCTGGACCAGTGGGTGGCCCTGTCTCAACATTGTGTAGGTGCCTCTCATCCCAGCATTAGGTGAGTGTCCCTTCCAATGCCCTCTGCTCGGCCTTCAAGATATACCTCAGCCTGCGTCCACTTGTGAACTGTCTCCATCGGGTGTCTTTGTTACACTGGCATGAAGAGAGCAGGCCTGAGTCCTTTATCACAGAGCGAGGTGCTCAGTCCCTTCATCGGTGAACGGTGGGTGGCGCCCCTAGAATCATAGCTGCTTGGGATGTTGTATGCAAACTTTACTTTTAGTATTCTAGTGCAGTGATTGTGGGGGATCAGGTCTGACTCAGAGCTGCAGGGTGCTGGGGAACCAGGCAGGTGTTCCGGGAGGCTTGGAGGATATGAAGAACCGCAGGAACTCTAAGTGTTCTGTGGTGCTGTAGAGATAATGGCAGACTTTTTATTTTAAGATTGAAAGTCCTTCTCCAGTAACAGGAGCACCACTATTGCAAACATTTGCAGAACTGAATACAGTCCCATCTTTGAATACGTTTTATAGATGCCTGACAGGCGCAGCCACTCAAGTAAGCAAATGACAGTTTGCTGCTGTCCACCAGCAAAAAAAAAAAAATGCAGTCTGAAACAGAAGATGCTATTGCAACTGACAGACTCAGGCTCTGCACTCCTTCCCTCGACCACAGTGGCAAGGGGGAGAGCTTCTTGCAAGCAAGTGACGACTACCTCTTAGAATGTTTTTGAGTGCTCTTAGAACTGACCTAAAAAAGAAAAAAAAAGAGTGAATAGGCAGGGGCTCTAAGCAGGGGTGAAAGAACAACAAAGCCTAATTAACAAGTAAAGGGTCTTTCAAAGACTTGTGAAGTACTCCGGTGCTGCTGGCAGGTCTGTGTGTGCCTGGGAAGCTGTCTCAGCCCAGGCTGACACCTCTTAACCCTCTAAGGAGGGGGAGACACCAGATGGTTGGGGGTGAGAGTCTATTGATGTCAATGAAGATCTCCTTCGAGGGGCTGAGCGGAGCCCCGGAAAATGGCTGAGGCATCAATAAAAGCGTTTTGTGTTACTTTAGGCAGGTCTGCTGGAGCATGGCAGCACAGCAAAATGCAAAATGTATTAGTATGTTCCAGTTTTTATATATAAATACAGATGTTTTTCGTCTATATTTATATGTAAAAATCCGTAAATACAGAAAAGCGGGAGTCCTAATTATAAGGAAAGTAATGGAGATTTTTTAGTTTTAGGGTGGGTATGGGTTTTGGGGTAGATGAGAATAGTAATCTTTACCCCTACACTATCTAAAACATTCCCTACTGCTGACCTCACTAGAGTGGAAATAGTAATTTTTCCCCTTACACTATCCAACACTTACCCTACTGTTGCCCTAAAAGTTTTATGCACTGTAATGTATGTGTTGTAATGGTATGCGTTGTAATCAAATACGTTGTAATGGTAGTTTTAAAAAATACATTCTAATGGCATAAGTTGTAAAATCATGCGATGTAATGGTAGTTGCGATGTAAAAACTTTGTTGTAATAACATGCGTTGTAATTGTTTGCTTGTAACATTATATATTCCAATGAAGGCCTTTATTAGGGATATTACCTAGTAGTATGTTTTTGAGCAAAATAGAAATTGGTCAATTATTCAACTTGAATTACTACACACTTATGAAATTAGGAGTGGGGGTTACAATCACCAGAAAATATCTCTCCCTCTGATTGAAAAACGCTTATGTTTGGGGAGGATATTAAAGGAGAAGATAGCGGCCAGCTATAATGAGCATTGCTCTCTTCAATATCAATACGGGGAGCAGGTAGGGAGAATATTGGAGCATCAATTAGTGGAAAAATAAATCTAGGAGCAGAATCAATGCTCTTAACGGGGAGGATGGACTATTACATATACACTTACAGTAAATATTGGAGCAATTTGTGGTATTTGATGAAACAGGCTTTGGAGAATATTGCAGGGATGAGCCCTTCCAAAACTGGATGTAGAGCAGGTGGTGGCTTTCCAAGAAGAGATAATCAGTAGTGAAGTTATTGATGCTGTGCCATCATTACCATCGAGCAAAGCCGCTGGTGAGGATACAATACCGAGTGAGTTTTATAAAGTCTTTAAGAATAATATTGTGTCATGATTGGGTGAAATTTTACGATAAATTGGGATTAGTATGGATCCGTCTCACTCATGGAACATGACAAATATTGTTTTCTTTTTGAAGAAAGGTAACCTACCAGAGGAATGCGGCTGGTTTTGCCCTATATCTCTTATCAATGCGGATGCTAACATTTGTGCTAAAATTTTAGCAGCCTGGTTGGCGCCTGTGTCAGCAACACAGGCTTATTCAGGGCAGGGATACTACAGCCTATATCACCACTTCATTGGTTGCCTTTGATTTTGCGGAAAAATCGTGCCTTTACATGGGGATGCTATTGCTGGATGCCGAAAAAGCCGTTTGACCGAGGGGCTGGGGAATGTCTTTGGGCAACACTCATAGTTTTTGGTTTGAGAGGTCGATACTATAAATGGGAGCAGGCTCTATATAATAAACCTAGTGCACAGCTGGCTTTTCTAGGGTCAATATCTACTTCTTTTTGGATATAGTGGAGCACCTGGCAGGGGTGCCCACTATCCCCTTTACGGTTTGCTCTATATATGGAGCTGTTCTTATGTTCACTGTATTTAAATACACACATTCAGCCTGTCAGAGCATGTGAACTAAAGAATAATGCCAACACTGATAATGTGGCTGTCTATTATTCGCATCCTGCAGCTGCGTTTGATTTGTCAGAGAGGAAACCAATACATTTGACACTTTTTCAGGCTATAAATTGAATGTTAACAAGACACAAGTTCTTCTTAATTTTCAACCTACTAAACTCGTTCTGGGTGTTTGTTCATCATCTACGTATTTAGGGGTCCAGATCTCTCCACAAGTGGAGCAGGCAATGGAGTTAAATTATGAGCCCCTATTGCAATCTGTTATTAAAAAACTAAAAGGCTGGCATAGGTAACCTAATAGTATTATGGGGAGGTGCAATATTATTAAAATTAATATATTACAGAAGAATGTATATCTCTTTTGTACAATTCCCCTGAGTGTCCCAAATTCCTTTCTTTTAAAACAGAAAGGAGCCATTGGTTTATATGGTGTTATAAGCTGGCACGGTGTGCAATACCATTTATCAAATTTCCTTATAACCAGGGAGGGTTACAGCTTCATGATGTTAAGCTTTATTATTGGACTGCATTTGCTGGATACCTTCGCAATTTGTTATTAATAGGCAATGCAGATTTTTGTTATTTCTTTGCACTTAGATCAGACAGTAAAATGTTCCTATACAGAGCTAAAAGTCCCAATTATTTTAAAAGCGTAAGATTTAAGGCTGTCAGAGACATAGTTTTATATGTTGGGATATTCCATCTAAATACTCCCTACCTCCTATTCATGTGAATTTGCCTTTATAGGAGAATCCAATGCTCCCAAACGTATTCCATTACTGAACTGTACATTTCTGGGCTTTATATGAGGCTGAGCGGGTGGGACATCTGTACGATCTAAATGGGGTTTGCACGTTGGAAAGTTCTGTGATCTCCCCCACCGGCAATTTTTTAAATACTTACAGATGAAGGATTATTTCTTGATGCGACCAGGATAATTGCACTTGAGAGCTCTGCCTTGTTGCCATGTCTCCAAGGGGCACCCAAAAAGTCATTAACTAGCTCTATCTATCAGAACCTCTGTCAGTATAGAATTAGTGACAGCTCTAAACTTGCTATGAAATGGAGTAACCTTTTGTCGTGTGAAATCACCTCCATGGACGTAACTTCTGCATTAGAGATGCTGGAGGGGTCAATGCATTCCATAAGCTTAATATCACAGCAATTCAAAACTGTGTGTATGCTATATTATTCTCCGGATAGAATAGCAAGGTGTACTGGGAAGGATAGGAATGATAGGGGATACAAGTAAATGCTCTAAATGCAGATAAGTGACTGTAAAATTGCTACCTTTATTCATTCCTGTCCGAAATTATTAGGGAGGTTTTGGGAAGAGGTGAGTCAGACCATTAAGACTTGTCTCAGCCCGGATTTGCAGCTTACTCATAAAATGATAATGCTTGGGTACAGGGTGTAAGCAGATCTATGCTTAAAGCGTCTTTTATATATTATTAAAGTGACAGCCAGGCTGGCTATAGCTAGGGTATAGATTACTCCGATGCCTCTAAGGGTAGTGGAGTGGGAGGCAATCATGAAGGAAATCTCTGAGAGGCCATTTGCACTAGTTTTGAAGCGTTTCCTTTGACACAATTAGACTAATAAACTTGCTGGAAAAGGTTATTGAGTTAAAAGCTCAGCACTGAGGGCAGAGTCTGGGATGGAATGGAATTGGGTGGTCACCCTTACCCTGCCAACTGCAGTCCTTTATTTCATGTGTACAGATCAATTTTCCTTCCTCTTCACATAGGGTAAATTGACTACAGTTCGAACAGGACAGGGGTACAGTTGGTCTATGCTTTTTCTCTGGCGAGAGGTCAGCATGTTTTCAGTTTCATTGATTGTTCGTTGTTAATTTGAAATGTAAACCCAGGTGTGCTCAGTCAGAAGATTGAGAAGAGTTTCTTTGAAAAATAGAAAGAAAAAAAAAGCCTGGGCCATGTCATTTAATTCAGAAAATGTACTTATTCGGTTCTCTTATGTTTTATGTATGACATAAGCATGAAACTGTGAGTTGTCGGGGGAAGGGATAGGTATATCAGATGGACTTCCTCACACATGGCATTGGCAGGATTGCTTGCAGAGTTTACTTTTAGCCCTGGTTTCCGATGCTCAAGACCGGCATTTAATTGTCAACATCGACACTTACGACTCACTGTGCCCTTTGGTAATTTACAGATATACAGTTATTTGTTAATTTAATATGAATTTAATTTATATTTAATGAACCTTAAAATAGCTTATACCTGCCACCCAGACCATTTATATAGCTTTGGGGGCCTGGAATAATCTGAATTGTCACACTTGTAAGATTGTGTTGCTCAGTCGGCAGTGCTAGCATGGGTAATTAGTGGTGCAAAATACAATGGCATCCTAACAAAGGCCCTGGCACTTACTTTATTAAAAATTAAGCACTGCATTTCTGTATAAAGTTTTCCACATTGACTGCTCAAAGCATTCTGTTTATTGCAAAATGTGCACTTTTTGTCCCCTTTAGGCCGAACTTGCAAGTGTACAAGACTGCATATTTTGAAAACTTGGTGATCCCCAATATCACAGGGGAAAAGCTTCTGCTATCAAAACCGAAGATCACGAGTCTGAGACCAAGAAATAGCAGGCTCATAAGTCATAAAATAATTCACTAATAATGCAAGCTTGATATGAAGCACTACAGTTAATGTTGCACTTGATTGCTTTTTATATGGGTGCTAAAACGTTTCTAAAACTGTTCATATCATACTACTGTGTTGGATTAACAGTTTGAGCAATCACAGAGCACTTCATGATTTCTGTAGTACTTATTCGGTTCTCTTATGTTTTATGTATGACATAAGCATCAATCTGTGAGTTACCGGTGAAAGGGGTCAGTATATCAGATGGACTTCCTCACACTTGGCATTGGCAGGATTGTGTGCAGAGTTTATTTTTAGCCGTGGTTTCCGATGCTCAAGACTAAGTATGGGCATATTGTGCGGATCTGCGGTCGGCGAAATCGCAAAGAAATCTGCTAATTCGCGGATTTCCCCACGAAATCACAGATATTTTTGCGATTTGCACCATACTTAACTGGAGTACTTTCTACTGGCTAATCAGTAAGTGCTACCTTTTTTGGGTAAATGTATAGTGCTTTTCCTACACTACAGCTGTGTAAAGGGCCAGAAGAGTTGCCTCCAGTGACCATGTGTGTGTAACTTTGCCATCGCGCGAAGGGCGCCGGCGTCCCTCTAGTGAGCTGTCCATCATAGTGTGTAAAGGGTGAGAAGACGGTGCACACCGCTACTGTGTGGGGGAGGAAGCAGGGGGGTCTTCTATGCGAGTTCACATGCCTCTTGTGTGTATAAAAGGTCAGACACAGATCAGATCAGCACATAAGGAGAAAAAAGCTCCTGGTCACGGGGATTGCGCCCGTGAAAGTCAGGGACGCAAAGGCCTCCAGCAAGCATCATAGCTAATTTTCGACAGTAGATATTGGGAGAATGCACACCTGCCCAGCCTCGAAAAAGCGCACAATTTTTGAGGGCTGATTAAGGAGTTACTGAATTTGAGCTTCAACTCAGGCATCTACTTAATCTATATCTGTAAGTGCTTCCTGTTGACGTTCAATTTTTGTGACAGGAGCATCGTGCCAGAGTGAATCCTGCGCTGCATATTTGTCCAAGATGACGCCACAGTTTTGTGCCATACCTCTACTAAACTGGAGTACTTTCTACTGGCAGTGGCTAACCAGTAAGTGTTAAGTCGTAGGGTAAATGTATAGTGCTTTTCCTGCACTACAGCTGCGTAGGGCCAGAAGAGTTGCCTCCAGTGACCATGTGTGTGTAACTCTGCCATCGCGCCGAAGGGTGCCGGAGTCCCTCGAGTGAGCTGTCATCATAGTGTGTAAAGGGCGGGAAGACGGTTCACACCTCTAGTGTGTGGGGGGGAGCAAACGGGGGGGGGCTTCTATGCGAGTTCACATGCCTTTTGTGTGTATAAAAGGTAAGACACCGATCAGAGCAGCAGATGAGGAAAAGGAAGCTCCTGGTCACGTGGATTGTGCCAATGAAAGTCAGGGATGCAAAGGCCTCCATCAAGCATCAGCTAATTTTCGACAGTAGATATTGGGAGAAAGCACACCTGCCCAGCCTTGACAAAGCGCACGATTTTTTGGGGATGATTAAGGAGTTACTGAATTTGAGCTTCAACTCGGGCACCTGCTTCATCTCTTTCTGTAAGTGCTTCCGGTTGGCGTTTAATTTTTGTGACAGGAGCATCGTACCAGAATGAATCCTGCACTGCATATTTGCCCAAGATGACGCCACCGTTTTGTGCAATACCTCTACTCAACTGGAGTACTTTCCCCTGGCTAACCAGTAAGTGCTACCTCGTTGGTGAAATGTATAGTGCGTTTCCTGCACTACAGCTGCGTTGGGCCAGAAGAGTTGCTTTGCCATCATGCCCAATAATTGCTCCCTCTCCACCTCTAACTCTGTCAAATCCCTAGGCATCAGCATCAATCATAATCTTACTCTCATCCCCCACATTAAAAATGCAGCAAAAAGTACTCTTTTCTATCTTCACCACCTCAAAAAAATCAAACCCTTCATTCCAGCAGATGATTTCAAAATCGTGGTCCAATCTCTTGTCCTTTCCAGGATTGACTATTTATTTATTTATTTATTTGCATACTTATAACGCGCTGGGAATCGACTCCCTGAGGAGTATCTCCGCGCCTTTTTAGCAGCATCTGAGACCAAGGCCTGCTCTAACAATGTTAAGTAAAGACTTAGTGGGATTAATAGTTGAACAAGAAAGTTTTTAATTTTTTCCTAAAAGGAAAGTGTGGTAACACCACTCTTGCGGGCACCCCTAAAGTCCATCTAGCACCGATTAAATCTGTTCTCAACCTAGCGGCTAGACTTATCTGTGACTGTAGGGGGGGGCTTCTATGCGAGTTCCCATGCCTCTTGTGTGTATAAAAGGTAAGACACCAATCAGAGCAGCAGATGAGGAGAAGGAAGCTCCTGGTGACGGGGATTGCACCCGTGAAAGTCAGGGATGCAAAGGCCTCCATCAGCATCAGCTAATTTTCGATGGTAGATATTGGGAGAAAGCACACCTGCCCAGCCTCGACAAAGCGCACAATTTTTGGGGGCTGATTAAGGAGTTACTGAATCTGAGCTTCAACTCGGGCACCTGCATTATCTATATCAGTAAGTACTTCCTGTTGATGTTTAATTTTTGTGACAGGAGCCTCGTTGTCTACTTGTAACTATTCTCCGACCCTGCTTCGAGGGTCAGAGAATAGTTGCAAGTAGGCAACGAGGCACCGCTCAGGAAGCACTTACAGGGTTATAGCAGGTGCCCAAGTTGAAGTTAATTTCTTTGTAACCATTTTGTAAATCGTTACAAAGAAATTAGCTTCAACTTGGGCACCTGCTGTAACACTGTAAGTGCTTCCTGAACAAAATTTGTCCCGTTCGCGAATTTGCGGATTATGCCACAATTTCGGCGAGATTGGCGGATCGCGAAATTGCGGAAAATCCGCAAATTCCGCAAGCGGAATGAATTTTTGGCCCATACTTACTCAAGACTGGCACTTAATTGTCAACATCGACACTTACAACTCACTGTGCCATTTGGTAATTTACAGATAAGCACAACTACAGTTATTTGTTTATTTAATATGAATTTAATTTATATTTAATGTACCCTAAAGTGACTTATACCTGCCACCCAAACCATCTCTATAGCGTTGAGGGCCTGGAATAATCTGAATTGTTACACTTGTAAGATTGTGTTGCTTAGTCAGCAGTGCTGGCAGGGATAATTAGTGCTACAAAATACAATGGCATCCTCACAAAGGCCCTGGCACTTACTTTATTAAAAATTAAGCACTGCATTTGTGTGTACAGTTTTCCACATTGCATGCTCAAAGCATTCTGTTCATTGCAAAATGTGCACTTTCTGTCCCCTTTAGGCCGAACTTGCAAGTGTACAATAGACCTGCCAAGCATCACGCATCAGGTGTGACGCTAACGCATTTCAGTGTGGTGTTCCACATCACCACACTGAAATGCATTGTCATGCATTTCTGCCACTCTGAAACTCTGGCAAACAGGGTGTCAGTGCGCACCACCAGCGCCTGCCAGCTGCTCCCTGCAGACTTGCTGTAGGCACTGGGCAGTAAGTCCATAGTTAAATGTGTCTGCTACAATGTATTGTTACAAATGAAATCCGGCAGCTGACTCGTGCTGGCAACATATTTATTTTTCCCGCGCCGCACTGCTTTTAGACACACCACAAGCACCAGACACACTGAGTGACATTCACACTCCGACAATTACCGAGACCGGGGGTGCGGCCTGCCCAGGCAGGCTCAGCAGTGGTTGCTATCGCTGTGGTACACCAGGGGGCCCAATCTCCCGATGTGACCATAGTGCCTCATGTCCTGGGCCGGAGGAAGAGAGTTCAGTAGTGGCGGGGAACTCAAACTGAGATTCGAGTCCTCCGTGTGCTGCCACTGCTGACTGTGCCGCAAATTCAATAAAACCCAGTAGCGTTGCTGGACTGAGCAGTGAGTGAGTGACCGATTTAGTCACTCATTAGTGACAGGATGCATGACCGCCCTCGCCGCTGCGCATTAGAGGCATCGCAGACTTCACGGGTGCAAAGTGCGGCCGGGCGGAAGACTAGTCAGTGAGTTCAATCAATCAATCAATCAATCAAACAAGCTTTATTTGATTTCAGGTAGTAAAATCATAAAAGCATGCATGTATATAAAACAAAATCATCATCTTATAACACAATATAAATACATCTATTTACAACGATTCACTAGATTGCACTAGTCAGTGAGTTACTCTGCTGGGAGAAGAAGAGTGCATGATGTGGTGTGCGGTGCTGCCACGGGTCCCTGTGCGTTTCACGCCGCGCCCGCCAGAAGGACCGAGACGCAGAGACAGTAGCAGTCTGAAGTAACTCCAGTTCATTAAGTAAGTGTTTACGCACCAGGCAGACTTAGTGTACACAGTTTAATTAGTGCTTGTGTGACATTAGCACCACCCCAGAGCGGCACGCGCAGTCTGATCATCTCTGATAAATTATTTCAGTCTGACACACACAATCAATTTAGTTTAAAATCTGCAGGCCTGGCCGCAGGGCTGCTCTGTCTCTTCATCCTTATCATGGGTGCCCTGACTAACTGGGTTTATCTTCACAGACTACGGTTGACAGTTTTACCAGCAGGCTCTCACTGCTCTCTCAGCACTGGGGCCCGGCTGCGGGAGGGGGATGAAAGGAAGGGGGTCAGTTAGGACTCACCTCATCATCATCATTCTTTAGAGGCCCACTGTCTGCTCAATTGTAACATGATTACTTCACAGCGCGGAGCGCAGCACGCATTGCAAATTTATTTATTTATTTATTATGCAATTTGTATCGCGCAAACTAAACCCAAAGGTGTCAAGGCGCCTATCAAAAAAGATCAAAAGTTTGCAGACCACCACTACATTTTGCACGTACAAAGAGGTGGATCTTTAAAGCAGATCTAAAAGCTTGGAGAGTGGGGCGTGACCTTACTTCAAGAGGGAGAGCATTCCACCATTTTGGGGCCAGATTGGAAAAGGCCTTACCCCCCCATCTTGTCTTTCGGACACGAGGCACGGAGAGAAGAAGTTTATGTGAGGAACGAAGGTTCCTGCCAGGATTGTAATGAGACAGGATAGATCCAATGCCAGTAGGGCTGGTTTTAGCTAAGGCTTTATACACCATGTACATGGATTTAAAGAGGATACGGTCCATGACGGGAAGCCAGTGGAGCTGCTTCCGGGCATCGGTGGCAGAGGCACGTCTAGGTAAGTCGAGAACAAATCTCGCTGCTGCGTTCTGGACCACCTGCAAGCGCTGTAGCTGACTTTTATTCAGTCCAGCATACAGCGCATTGCAATAGTCCAGACGAGAGCCCAGAAGTGCGACGGCCAGTTGCTTTCTTGCCTGAAGGGACAGATAGTGCCTGATTTTTCTTAGTATATGGATGATCCCCCAACAGGTCGATACAATCCTGTTGACCTGTTGGCACATACTAAGGGTGGGATCGATCATAACCCCCAGATTTTTAGCTGAGGAGGTAGGATCGGGGCAGGCACCCAGTGAGTCCGGCCACCACTCAGGAGACCAGATCTCTTCCTTTCCTCCAAACACCATCACCTCGGTCTTCTCCCCATTCAGTTTCAATGAATTGTGAATCATCCATTGGCCGACTGCCTCCATACAAGATCTAAAATTGGCGGCAGTCGACGTAACTGACTGGGAGAGAGAGACGAGGATCTGGGTGTCATCCGCATAGGAGACTACCTCCATCCCGAAAGATCTAGTAAGTCTGGCAAGGGGGGTCAGATAAATGTTAAAAAGGGTAGGACTAAGCGCTGACCAAATGATTGAGATATGATCTTATAATTAATTGAGACAGAGTATCTGTAGACGCAGGGCTGCTCTGTCTCGTTATCCTTCAGGTTTACATCTGCAAGAGATCTCAGATTTCATTTAATTCTGCAGACAGTAATCTCATCAGGCCGCAGGGCTGCTCTGTCTTGTCATGCTTCTTGGGTACTTCACTTGAGGCTGAGGTATTTTCTTTGGACTACGGGTGCCGGCCGGTGTGTGTTTTGCGACTAGTGTCCTTCCATTTCTGGTGCTCTACAGCAGTTTCAAGAAGTTCTTGGGGTTTCTTGTTGCTCAAATGGCTGTAATTTCGGATATTTTGAAGTTTCTGTTGTAGTCTTACTCTACTTGTTGCACTCCCTCTATGGTGTCTCTCTGCTTTGCTGCTCAGCGTGTGATGAGGTCATGCGGAATGTTGGAGTGTGTTTGTATGTGGTGAGAGTCAGTTGGTCTGGATGGGCTGAGCAGCCAGGAGGCTGCTCCTGGTGGGGCAACTTAAGGAACATCTAGGGCATTAACTTGGGCAATTATTGAGGCATCTTAAAGACTACCATCTACCTGTAACTTAAGAATAAATATACTTAATGAACTACAAGACCCTGACTGCGCATCATCTTTGATTACAATACTGGCGACGAGGTAAAAAGGACTACGTGTGGCTGAATGCTGAAGGATTACCCTGCAACTAAGGACTTGAGTGTACATTTGAAACTGAAGAAGCACAAGATAAAACTGAAGAAGCATATGAAACTGAAGTAGCGCATGAAGATAAAGCAAACTGGCTGTCCACATGCCCCACCAGTGACCATAGACCGGTCGGCCCCAACGTGGATGTGCCAGTGCTTTTTGAATTTGGGTGAATGTTCCCCAAATTTATTTATTTATTTTATTTATTTATTTAAGCTTGTATCGCGCGCAGCTACCCACAATGGGTTTCCCGGCGCCAGGGATAGACTGTAGAAGAAGAGAAAATGTCACCTTGACTTGAGGCCTCAGCCGACTATTGGTCACTCTTAGTAAAGAGCAGGGTCTTCAGAGCCTTACGGAAGCGGAGTAAGTTGGTCTCAGATTTTAATGCCAATGGGAGGGAGTTCCAGTATTTAGGACCCAGAGTGGAAAAGGAGCGGCCTCCCATTTTTGTTAGCTTCCATCTTGGTACTGTGAAATTGCCAATGTCCGATGACCTTAAGGAGCGCAGGGGTCTGTAGGGTTTAACCAGCCCCTGAACATATACTGGGGCACTGCCCTGCTTAGCCTTGAACATGTAGCAGAGTGCCTTGAATTTGACGCGTTTTGGGATGCTCAACCAATGGAGGTCGCGCAAGGCGGCAGTGGCTGAGGTGCGTCTGGGGACGTTCTTTAGCAGGCGCGCGGCCGCATTTTGCACCACCTGCAGCACATGTATAGTGGCTTTATCTGCACCCAAATAGAGAATGTTGCCATAGTCCAGGCGTGATGTTACAAGTGCCTGGACTACAGTTCTGCGAGAGGAGAGGGGGAGCATCCACAAAATCTTGTGAAGCCATCGCAAGGTTGAAAAGCAGATGGCTGAAACCTTAGTAGCCTGTTGTCTCATAGTTAGCCTGTCGTCAATAATGACACCCAGGTTACGAACTGCAGTAGATGGTGAAGGCGCATTTCCCAGTTCGATGGGCCAATGGCTAGGACCCCATAGATGTTTGTTCTGTCCCAGAATGACCACCTCGGTCTTCTCCCCATTCAGCTTGAGACAATTTCTCCGCATCCAATCGGCCACAAGAGTGAGGTCCGACTTGAGTGCGGAGATGTTGTTTACGTCTCTCCCTGATAAGGAGAAGACGATCTGGGTGTCATCTGCGTAGGAAAACAGGGTTAACCCAGCTTGTTTGACTATGGTTGCCAAGGGTTTAACGTAAATGTTAAATAATAAAGGGCTAAGAATTGAGCCCTGGGGGACGCCGCGGGTGGCTGGGCAGATGGCGGAGGCTGCTTTAGAAGAAAACACTTAGAAGTTTCGGTCGTTAAGGAAAGACATCAGCCAGGCCAAGGCCTGGCCTGCCACACCTAGAGATTTCAGAGAGTCAATGAGGATGGAATGTGACACGGTGTCGAAGGCTGCGCTCAAATCCAGCAGGATGAGCGCCATGGTGTTTCCCTGATCGACACCGTGCCTAAGACTCTCTGTCACCCCCAGGAGGGCTGTCTCAGTTGAGTGCCTAGGCCGGAAGCCCGACTGAGAAGGATGGAGAAAACCAGTGTTTTCAACCAATTTGGAGAGCTGAGCATTTATATGTCTCTCCAGTATCTTTGAGAAGATTGGCAACAAAGATATAGGGCGAAAGTTAGCAGGATTTGAAGGATCTGCACCCAGTTTTTTCAATAACGGTACAACCATGGCGTGTTTCCAAGGTTGTGGGACATGGGCCTCGCTCAGAGAAGCGTTGAGTAATTTAATGATGGGGGGATGAGTGAGGGGATCTAATTGTTTTAGTATTTTGGCCGGGAGAGCGTCCTGTGGGGAGCCCGATCTCACACTATTTAAACAGGAGAGGAAGGAAATGGCATCTAAGGGCTGCCAAGTAGTGACTACTGCATCAGTGTCGGTGTTTTCCAATTCCTGGACTATGTCAGGGGCAGTGTACGTAGTACCTGGAAGTGTAGTGAAATTTTCATAGATAAGATCAACTTTATTTATGAAGTGTCTAGATTAATAGAGTGTGTTCGGTGGTCTGAAGGAATCACATCGTGTACTGAAAGCTGATGTTGACTGTCTTGGGAATATTTCAAATGTAAACCGTCACATGAGGGATTTACACGCAGCTGATGTTTTTTTTTTTTTTTGCAAGCTGTCACGTCATGTGCCTTGAATGCTGTGTTTCGAGGCAGCGCAATGAGGTTGGAGTACTTCGTTGTGCACAGCATGCAGCGCTTATGTTTGAAGTTGTTCAACACAGCAGCGTTATGGAATTGTGGCATTTCCAAGTGTACAACATGCATGCGCGTCTTGGCAATGTAAAGAGACTTTAACGCGCTCTGGCTTAAGAGACTTTTTTATCTTTTAAAATCGAGCCAACAAGTGTACAGTATGCAGCGCTGTGGGAGGAGACATTTTTGAGCACCACTGTTTCTTTTGCCGGTGGAGCGTTGGGTCTGACTAAACAGCGCGCTTGCAGCGCGTTTTGGCAGTAAAGTGTCTTTTATTTTAAAATCGAGCAAGAGTTTTCTCCTGTGCTAGCTGACTCACCTTTGGTCAGAGTGACGGTTGGCGTGTGGAGCTCTTCCCTGTTCGCCTGCCTGCCTTAGAGTGATGACGTTGCTGGAATCCTTCGTGGTGTTGGTGGAAGTCTCCTTTGACCCCTGTGACAGCGTCAGGTTCAGCGTCCAAGTGAGGTCTATTTTCTTTAGAAAGCGACGCCGAACGACGCTGTGGCGGCCATTTTGACACATTGGGAAGAATCCCTTTGTTTTGCTGAGTTTCACGACGTTTTACCTCGATGTTTGAAGCGCAGCTACATCGCAGGGGAGTGATGTTTACTTTTGCCAACAACTCATTACTTGAAGGATAACTTTATTAAAGCTGTGATAAACGTGGTGTTACATAAAATTAAACGCAAATGAGGATTTCATGGTGATTCTAAGATCAACTATGTTGGGAGACCTCGTGTTGATGGTGCTCCCTGTGACGCTATTCTCTACATATACCGGATTTAACCTGCACCACCTGGACTATGGATGAATAATTATGGACTGGACTTTCGGGTGAGGTATCGCTCATCTTCACATGGACTGGACTTTCGGGTGAGGTAACGCTCATCTACCTAGACTACGGTGGCTACGTTTTTTGTTTTAGTTTGTTGTGTTTATTACCTTGTGTTATACATCTGCATTTTCACAACTTTGTATTGGGGGCATGTTACTATGTTGGTTTGTAACCATGAGGTGTGTTTTGTCGGAATTATGTTGTTTTACGGAAGACGTCGCGAATCTTCCCGTATTTACAACATTCCTTACTTGAGACAGCTCACCGGAGCATGAGACATTCTTATTTTTGCTGGTCATTTGTAGTTTTTGTCTCTTGTTTTCTGGAGTGGTGTTGGTAAGTATGTGTGGTGTTTCTTTGACTCTGGTGGTGTGTCCCTTATACAGTTGTACGTGTGTGTCATTGGTTTTAAGGTTTTCCTAATTTAGTTTGTCGTGGGTTTTTGTAATCCATATTTTGTTTTCCTTGGGTTTAGTTTCCCAAAATCTGTTTGCATTAGGTCTAAATAAACCTATCAGATGTTTGCCATGGGCATGGCGATTTGCATAACTTTGTTTTCCTTTGGGTGCAGTTATTCCCAATTTTTTTGTTTGGCTTAGGTCTAAAGAAACCTATCAGATGTTTGCCATGGGCATGGCGATTTCCATAATTTTTGTTTTCCCTTGGGTGTTGTATTCCCAAATTTTTTGTCTATCTTGGGATTGGTTTTTCCCTTAATTTGTTGTCCTTCGGCGAAGGAGTGCCCAGAGTGGGTTGCTTTTGGGTTTGTGTGGCTCGCTGTTTTTTTGTTTTTGTTTTGAAGTGCTTTTGGGTTGTTGTTTTGCATTTGCAGTTGGCATGGCATGTTTGTTTTGTCTTAGGGTGACCCATGTTATTTTTGCCTTGAGTTCTAAGTACTCATAATTTAACCGTTTTGGATTTACTGTTACCCATAGTTTTTTTTTATGGGTGTTGGACCTGTCATGTGACGTTTTTTGGTTCACCGTGTGGTGAGTTGTTTTTTAGAAACGCAGTATGTAGTTTTTGATTGTATTTTTTTTTGACTTGCATTCCTTGTTTTCCTTATTTTACCAGAGAGTAGGGTGTATTATATGTGCTGTAGTGCATCCTCTTTTCTGCCTTGTGTGTTTTACCATCTCTATGCATTTTTGAGTAAGGGGGTAGGATGTGTGGTATGTGCGTTATCAAGGGGTAGGATGAGTTGTGTGGTATGTTTTATTTCATGCATCTTTCTTTCCTCTCATTTGTTGTTCCACTACACTATTTCCTTACGTTTGACTGTTATGGTTTCTTTTGCTTTAATGTGTGTCTAACAGCTTCACACTTTCTCTTTGTTTTTCATTATTATAATGAGGGAGATGTGTTGTAGTCTTACTCTACTTGTTTCACTCCCTCTATGGTGTCTCTCTGCTTTGCTGCTCAGCGTGTGATGAGGCCATGCGGAATGTTGGAGTGTGTTTGTATGTGGTGAGAGTCAGTTGGTCTGGATGGGCTGAGCAGCCAGGAGGCTGCTCCTGGTGGGGCAACTTAAGGAACATCTAGGGCATTAACTTGGGCAATTATTGAGGCATCTTAAAGACTATCATCTACCTGTAACTTAAGATAAAATATACTTAATGAACTACAAGACCCTGACTGCGCATCATCTTTGATTACAATAGTTTCCCTAGTGTTCATTGCATGATTTTTTTTCGCGAGAAAGTGTCACTCATAGACGTTGGAATGTCACTCATAATTTCACTGAAATTTAAAAAATGTCACACATGGCAATCTGAAACCTTGGCAGCTATGGTACAAGACTGTATATTTTGAAACTTTGTGATCCCCAATATCACAGCGGAAAAGCTTCTGCTATCAAAACCGAAGATCACGAGTCTGAGACCAAGAAATAGCAGGCTCATAAGTCATAAACTAATTTGCTAATAATGCAAGCTTAATATGAATCACTACAGTTAATGTTGCAGTGGATTGCTTTTTATATGTGTGCTAAAACGTTTCTAATACTGTTGGTATCACACTACTGTGTCGGATGATTGTTTGAACAATCATAGAGCACTTCATGATTTCTGTAGTAAATATGAGATAAGAATACTGCTTCTTTTTTCATGTGAATATATTTATTTTGGCCTTTATGTAGGTGCCATTTACATGGGCAATGGGCTGTAACGAGTACACTTCTTCTGTTTTAAGGAAAAGAATTGTGTTTGCAAGACAAAGTCCAGTTTAGATTGCAATTCTGTCTGGGATTAATTAGCGTTCCATTTGGCTCCTGAAAAATGCTGATTGCAATGATCTGATTCAACTGTTCACTTCAGAGTACATAGCTCAGTTACTTTTTTAGTTTTAAAAGGAAAGAATATTAAGTAGGGAAAAGGGAAATAACAGGTAGCAGGTTCACCATATAATATAATAACAATGTATTGAAAACATTTGAACATTAATAAGATAGAACAGGAAAATATTTGCAATTATATGTAGAAAACAGGACAGGAGTGAAAAAGAAAATAGAAAGGGCAAACGTAAATAAATAAATAAAAACACTTCTCATGTAATGAAATTAGCATAATTATAAACAGTAGTAGAGTTACAAAAATCATAGAGTACATATTATCAATGAAACAAAAGACAAAACATATTATTATTATTATGGAAGCTCTAAGGAGAAAAATAATGTATTTAAGGAGGTTTAGATACTTCATCAGTTAAGGGTTGATTTATGAAAGTCCTTGAAACTGAGGAATCTAGAAAAATTATTACAGGAGACCAGAGAGAATTTTGTTTAATAGTAGGTGACATTAGGACAGTATATGCTCTATCTCGTCTATGATTATAACAAACACCATTTACCACCATGCTTGAAAGGAGATATGCAGAGCATTATTCCAACTTTTTGTAATCAACTGAAGTACAACAGCAACTAATAAGTCTACAAGTTGTATATTAAAAGTACAACAATGCCAATCATCAGAACGACTACCTAAAAATAAATTAGTAAAGGAGAACGGTATATGTGTATGAAAAATAGAGTTAATTTGATTCCACACTTGATAGGTGAGGGGACATTCAAATAAAATGTATTTCATATCACAAATTGATGCAGAACATGACCAACAAGATGATGAAGAGGCGCTGTCAAATTTGTGTAGAAAGCCAGGAGTGATTAGAAGGTGGTTATAAATAAAAAAAGAGCATTTGTGTTGGCAGCCCGTGATGTTTTGCGAATTTTAAGCCATAATTTGTTCAACAAATAAATGGGAGAGGAGGTTTGAAGATCTGCTTCCCAGTGTAATTCTAGGGTTACTTTTTGTCGATCAACAGGGGGAGAGGTAAGGTCGGTATATATATATGAGAAGCTGTAGGGGCAGTTAGCAGTTATGTTGGTATAGGTGAAATAGGAAGAAGGGAAATGGGTAACAAATAAAGTGAGAGGTATGTAGTAGAAATAGAAGAGATCAGTGACTGAAATTTTTGTTGGTATGAAAGAGAGAAGTGAAAGATGGATTGAGCTTGCATAAAAGGGATAGGTGAATGGTTATGTATCAATTGAGTCCATAGTAGACCTTTATCCCTCCAGGCTTTCCAAAATAAATCTGTTACTTTAAATTATATTGTCTTACTGTTTGTCAAAAATCCCAACTGAGGTTCTTGACTGCTACATTGTATGGGCAACTTTAGGTGGTATTCCTTACTTTCATTACAGAAGACTTTTTTCAAAGCGCGGTGGACATTGAATGTAGTTATAAAATCAACCAAGTGTTTGTTGTGGCTTTGAGGATTATTTTAAAGTGCTGATGTCTTTTATATGAAGGCCCAGACATTGGCAACATGATTATTTTGGAGAGAGAGATGTAAGTAACACTGCAACAGATGGGTCATGACCATGGCTCTAGTTTGCTCAACTACCTGGTTAGTGTGGAAGAGTGTTAAGACTCTTCAGAGAATAAATAATTCTTTAAATTAATTTCATTTCAAAGTGATTCTATTTAGAGGGAGAGACTTTGCTCTCAATGAAAGACTACAACCTCACTTTTTGCATCCAGTGGCAGCTCGGTTACCAAAGTTTAAAGCTACAACAGTGGTACTCCTGCTTGCCCTTTGTGCCACTCTAGATTTGTGTCCATCATTAAGACTAAGATAGTTCTACTTCCTATGGTAATGGAAATTGAGAAACCAATTGGTGAAGCTGCCCTAATTTCCTTTGTCTTTTTTTAGGATGATGACATATGGATCTGAATGTCATCAGCATACCTGTGGAACTGTGATGTGCTATCAAATTGGCTGTGAAATCATTCCATCTGGAGAGTGAAAATGTTCAACCCAGATGATGAAGTCCCTAATTTGGCATTTTGACTGACTCAGTAAAATCCAACATAGTGGAGTCATTGTAAATGTCATTGTGAATTGTATCTACCCACTTTACATTTTTAGAAGGTAGTTATGAATGAAACTACAAGACCCTAAAATTCTTCCAGGGGTGTTGAGGCTGTATAGTTGACCTCTCTGGTGTTTCTGTCATCTAATAGCCACCAAGGCAATTGTAGTCTTCTACATTCAAATGAACTTTATTAGTCGTTCCTCTTTCCAGTGTTTGTCAAGTTTAAGGTACATTTATGGTGGTTCTATAATTGGCTATTTTCTTGGTGAAATTGTGGGTTGTTTAGGAGGGATCGACAATTTTATGTTTCAGAAAGTTTAGCTCTTTCCCATTCCAAGTCACTGATCAGGGTTATATGCCTGAGTTCCGTTATGTATGGAGAATAAAACGGCACACATTCCCTGAAGCATGATGCTGAGCAAGGGTCCTGATACCATTTTTGACTTTTGATTTTATTTGCTGGTTAAACTGCCTCATTCGCCCTTTAACGGTTTGAAGGTTGATACAGAAGATCTGAATGTTGACTGGCATATTTTGTTATGTGGGGATGGTAATGGTGTTCATTTTTCACTTTCTGATTTTTCACAATTCTAGAGCTGAGGAATGACAAATTGTCCATGCAGTGTGATGTCCTACAAGTGATGTTTTAAAGGAGGCATGATTAATAGGTATACAGATAAGGCTGAAAATGTCATTGATCTGGTTAGAATAGTCTAACATTTTACATGTAAGGTATTTATAATGCTCCCTTCTTTTTTTATTGTGCAAAGTGTATTGTCTGTATCGGTGCGAAATTACATCACCGACTTTCTATTTGTCACTAGTTTCAGCCTTTTCCCTTTGAGAAAGAGAGAGATTTCAAAAAGTCTTGTTAGTTTCTTGTGTCTTGAGATGCTGCATAGATTGTGTTGTAGTTATTTTTTGACAATCAATATTGTTTGCTTTATAATTTTGAGATCAGATGACCATAGCCAAGAAATTAAATGTGGCCAGTGAATGACTTGACCATACCTGGGATTACACAGCAAGGATTGACACATTAACGTTACATCACCAGATCCAGAATTTCGCTCTATATATGCAATTTTTCTTTGAATGGCTGATTTTAATTCCGACGATCTGCAGGTTTTGAATTAGACCTAACACTTTAGCGTTCTTTGAGCTGTTCAATCGTATTTGAAGTCTCCTCTCAAAGAGGCTAAGTTGGCAGTGGTTTGAGGATCCAGAGTCATTTTGGATTTCATCTGAGAAGGAAATGGCAAATCCTGCAATGTGAGAGTAATATAATAATGTAGTAAATAAGGAAAGTGCTTAAAATTAATGTAATAAATCATACATAAGAGACACTATGGATTTTATATCCAAAATTGAGAAATTACCATTCGATGAAGAAACCCAATTGCTAGTGTCATTTGACATAGAATCATTATACACAAATATACCGCAAGATGAGGCGATAGCGGTAATGTCAAGTGTATTAAATGCGAGAGAGAGACCACATCAAGTCCCTTCAGAATTTATTGTATCCTTGGCCAGTATTTGTTTAAAGAATAACTTTTTTAACTTTAAAGGTCAACTTTATCTACAAACATCAGGAGTAGCAATGGGGTGTAGCTTCTCACCAGAGATAGCAAACCTTGTGATGGCAGAATTCGAAAACAAATTAATTTATAGTGACATCAACCCCTTCAGAAATTGTATAAAATTCTGGTGTCGCTTTATAGACGACATTTTTTTAATTTGGGAGGGAGATATCATCAGGCTACAGGATTTCCATAATTGGCTCAATTCCCGTACAGTGGAATTTAATTTCACTATGGCATGCCATCAAAAGAAGTTGAATTTTCTAGATGTCTATGTACAATGCAATGAAGGAGAATTACAAGTGAGCCTGTACACTAAAACGACAGACCGTAACACACTGTTACACTTTTCCAGCTGCCATCCCAGAACCCTAAAAGAAAACTTGCCATACGGCCAATTCTTGAGGATAAAAAGAAACTCTAGTAAAAAAGAAGACTACTTTTTGAGCGCAGAAATCCTCAGAGAAAAATTGGTTAACAGAGGTTACCCAAAGAGGTTAGTGAAAAACGCTCTCAAAAGAGCGTGGTTCACTCCAAGAGAAAATCTATTAACACCTAAAATAATGGAAAAAGAGTCTCCATTAACATGTGTCTTGACCTTCGACCCAAAAGCTAATAAAATCAAAAAGATTATCCAGAAACATTGGAAAATCATAGAACATCTAGGAATCCAGAAACCTCTATTTGCGTTTAAAAAAGGCAAAAATATAAGACAAATGCTTGTGAAAGCTGAGAGAAAAGAGGACAAAAAAATAACAGATCTGAGAGGAATGTTAAAATTGCCCCCTATAATTGGCCATTATAGGTGTTTGAATTGTGTGGCCTGTAATTTATCATCTGACACAAAAGAAATAGAGATCAATGGATTAGTACACCAACAAAGGAGTTTTTCTAATTGTAACACAAGGAATGCAATTTATTGTATTACTTGTCCGTGCAAAAAGACATACATTGGGCAAACCACCCAGATGGTCAAGAAACGCATTCTGCAACACAAGTCACGTATCAAATGCAAAACTACAGGGGCTCCTTTAGTACAGCATTTTGAAACACACCAACATTCAGAGGAGGATATAATCTGGTCAGTATTATGTGTACTAGATAAGACCAAACCAGAAGAACTTGAATCTAAACTAAACAGATTAGAAGCAAGACTAATTGAAAAATACAAAACAGCAACCACAGGGTTGAATGAAAAAGATGAAATCTGGTCTTTATTGTAAAGCTGTGTGAAATTGGAATGTAACAAACTGTAAATTTGTTCCTTGATATGACATGTAACGGATACTGTGGAAATATAGTAATTGAAAACATTGTTTAGATTGTGAGGAGCGACTGACCACTTAATTAAATATATATACACTATTACTTTAGACTATATTATGAAATAAGCCTCATAATACAACATGATCTATAAGTAAAGCATAGAACTTATAACCCGGTTTTTTCATAAATATGGGGTATTCTAATGAGGGTAGCCATCAGTAATGCCTTTCTTAACAGAGAACCGAAATAGTCCCTCATTTGTGTCAATGTGGGTAAACAAGAAGCAGTATAAGTCCCCTTCTCGGTTTCCATATATACCACTCCGGAAATGAGAGTCCTTCCTTAGTGTCGTTTAAATAATAGAGGCGGACATACACAAACACTCCAGAGAGTCGACCGATTTGGAAACAAGGAGAGACAATACTAAACGTAAGTGTTATGCGCCTGCTAGAGACTTAACAAACGCGGTATGCACACAACGCGGTGCTTATGAAAACGGGTCATGTTTACATATTTTTCAGACCCCGGGGAGAGAGGAACGCGCACTGCTGAGGCTTTCACCCGTGATTGAGCAATTAGAAATATTTAAAGAGGCGCTTGGAGTGCGAGCTGAGTAAGTCCGTTCCCAATTCATTTAGAAAGCTTGGTTGGAACCGTGAGCCAAATGGTTGGTTTACTTTTACTTATAGTGGTCTCTTTCTCCAGATGCTGAAGTCGTGAGGCTTACGGACATAGCAATATTATCATTGTTTGGATTGCCGAGTGCGCAGAGAGTATTTACACATATCAAAAGGGCCCATGAAAAAGTTGATAAGGGTTCTCGACTCTAATACCGGGTAAATACCACTACATTTTGATAACGCTTACTGAGTTAGAAAGTCTTTTGTAAAATATATGTAACCAGAAACAACAGAGGGTATCTATAGAAATCAGCGAGATCAAGATACAATGCTCTTACTTGTTTAATGAATTTAATTGTACTAACAAATGGCAGGTTACAAGGGTCAGTCCGCTCACAGAAGGAATACTTTATAAACTATGTTTGATTGAATGTCCACGTGTAAATATGTAGATAAGTATTTTTGGTTATTAATTTTTGGACCTTAAAATTGATGTCTGTTGCCCTTCTTTTTAATTGTTGTTTGTATAGATGGATTGTGAATAGCCCTAGTCCTGAAGAGGCCAGAATTGATTGGCTGAAACGCGTCGACCATACAGAGACAGCAGATACATATAAATAATTCTGATTAATTTGAATAGTGTGTTGAGGGATCTTTAAGACATTGGGTTAAATTATTTCCACCTAATTGTTTTCCTCATATGAGTCTGCGTGATCTCAATAGGAATGTCTGTTTAAGGTTTTGGTGAGACATCCTAACTCGAAACGAAGGGCTTCTATTCTGTTGTATATATGTAAAAACTATTTGTATATACAAACGTGTTTTGAAATCAGGAATGAGAGATATATAAATTTTCTTACTTGATAAAAATAAAAAATAAAAATCATTTGGAAATAACCGCTTACGTGTCTGTGGGTCACGATGAGATAGGAGGCTATATAAAAGAGATAAATAAATATACTTAGTGTGGTCACAGTGATATAAACACTAATATAGGGAGTACTTTATTTTTATTCCTTATTATTTCAAATTATAATACATACCGTATAACCAAGGTACCAATTTCTTATTTGAGTCTATATTACCCAGGTACCCTTTGGTTTAATGGGTTTCCCCTGTCCTACATAGAGTAAAATTAATGTACAGCAATGATACTGCATGATCCAATAAGGTATGCATTGATATTGGTATCTCTCAGGATGTCAAACGTTTTGGTGCAATGATTGATTGATTGATTGAGTGAGGATTTATAATGCGCAACTTTGCCCGAAGGCGTCAAGGCGCAGATGATGGAAACAGCCAGGTACATATATAGAAGTATAGGGTATAGAAGTCTAGGAGTAGGCTTCAGTGAAGAGCAGAGTTTTAAGGCCCTTTCGGAAGAGGACCAGTGATTCTTGGTCCCTGAGATCCCTGAGATCCCTCATCTTCCAACCCTCCATTTTTAATTCCCATTTTCTATTGATCTAAAAGCACATTTACTTTGTGGACAAAGACAAGCCCAAAACGAATCCCACGTAACTAAGACAAAGAAAATCTGTGGAAAGAACGCCAAGGAGCGTGGAGAGTGCACTAATAAATAATATACGATGTGTGTATAACTTTGTTGAAGGAGCTGAAGGAGGAGAAGAGACAGTTTGGAGACTGACAATTCATGCATTTTGGGTGTTGTGGGTGTAGATCACATTAATTCAATAGGACAATGCCAGAAGTATTCATCAGACTGCTGGTGGAACTGATTTGCAATGTATCGTTGTACTGGTTGTACCACCTATTATAACTGTATTCATCAGCGGCAGCTGGCACAGCTAACAATGGTGAGCCAGGGCGTTGTGGGGGGAAGTTCACAGATGACAGAATAGGCATTATTTATTTATTTAATTAAAACTATTCCATAATTTGTCGACTAAACCCCCTCCCACCCCAACCCTGCCCCCGCCTCACCGGGCTTGCCTGTGCTTGTGGCCGCTGGTATTTATATCATTCGTAGATATAATTATTATAATTTAATCATGACAATTCAATTTATGTAATTGTGTCTTTCAAGGAATGTTTCATTAGTTAAATATTAGCATACGCAATTTGTTATTATTTTATGCATCTTATCAGGAAAAGCATGTTTTTGAATAAACTAATTGACCTCCATTTTCATTTTTTATATTTCTGGGATCATGTTCACTTATTTCTCCTGACTGTGCTAAATTTTGCACAAGTGCACATCTTTCACCTAATTATGTGATGGCTCTTGCCCTTGTGCTCATGCACCAACACCAGAATCACATACTGGTGCACCTGTGTTAAGATATAAAGCACATTTGTTGCAAAATCCTTTGAAACAATTTGATTTTGTCATAAGGGTGCGCAAGTGCTACGATTTTAATGTGTTGCTGAGGATGCAAGGCACACCCCTCAGGCAGAAGAAGCTTGCTCCATCAGAAAATGATCTGCATGAGGTAAATGTCTGCTGCTTTCACCATGCAATCATATTTGGGTGCAGCTCCACAGTGATGCCTGCACAAGCATATCGCTGCCTTCTTATCTCGAAGTCTGTGTCCTATCTATAAAGGCATAGGCTGCGAGCTGTGTCCACCCTTTGTAGGCAGTGCCCACTTTCTGCCACCTCCACTTGTGAACAGAAAACAAGAATGGACACCAGAGAATTATTGTTACCACTTTTATTGACCACAATTGTTCATACTGTTTCTTTGCTTGCGCCTAGCACTGCTCTAGTGTTTTTAGGCAGTTCGCCTATGAGGGCAAAGAGGGAAGAGGACACCTTCCCTTTTCAGGCCTTCTATTTTGTCAAATACCTATTTTTTACAATACAATACCTGAAGTGCGTTTTGGGCCCGCTCATTGTTCACGATTGGATGACTTGCTTGTTTGTCGCAATTTCCTGTACTTTATTTGTTGGCATTCATCCCTATTCTTGTGTTTGTCCCGCTGCAGGAGCATTGCTGCTTTATATTGCTTCTGATTGGATGAGTTGTAACTTTAACTTGCTGACTTGAGTTTTCTATCAGCACTCATGGAAGCATGTTGTATCCTTACTGTCTCCTTGTCTGCCTCACAACCATCCCTACCACCGTCTCTCTAAACTTTCACCCCCCATGTATCTATTGCTCCCTCTCCCCTTTTTTAAAACTTTCTTTTAATTAAATTACATTTTTTCACTGAAAGCGTCCATATCTGTACTGTAGCACCAAGTGTCTCTTGCTCTCCAGAGCTCCGCCACCCATTCCTATTGCCTGTTTTTAATTGTTGTTATTTTTACTTTTTTAAGAGACTCCCCGCTGCATAGAGTTGCTGGGTCACTTTCTTCTATTTTTGGTGCTCCCATGCAATTAATTTTCAATTTGTAACTTACTTATCTAAAATGGATGGCGAACATTCTGAAACAGTATTTTATAAATGTCTAAATGGCCTCTAGAAAATTATGACACATTCACATGTATTATGCACACATTGTGGCCAACTTGGAATACTTTCGTTCAAACAGCACCATAGCAAGCAAGCATTGGTAAATCTAATAAGTCGACACTCAGGTTTCAAAGCTGACTTGTTGACTTTGACAATGCTTCGTTGTTTTCCGTGTCCAGGTCGAGATGTGTGAGTTAAACACTCTTTCAACAACTTATGATTATTCTGTGTGAGGTCTTGTTACTTTGCAGATTTTTACCATTTTGTTCCTGCTGGTTCACCCACCCAGACATCTGGTATTAACTCCTGTGCACATCCGCTAATAAAAATATTTCGTCAAAAAATTATACTTCGCCTCAAAACCTAAACACTGCTTAGCAATGTAGAATATGTGCTTTTGCAGAGCTTAGTATTTATCAAGAATGAGTCATGTGAGCAGCTTAAATCGATATATGTTTTGGAAATTGCGATTTGATGAAAAACAGGTTTGCCTATCAGGGCTGGGGGGAAGTTTTGTGGTACTTTTATCTTGTATTACATCATTTAAGGATTGATGCCAACCTGATTAAATCACATTTTGTGATGCTTTACGTTACCATATTTCCATTTTCACTATCCGTTTAGAAACATAGAAAAGCACACATGTGTTTCACTCGTAATGTCCACTTTCCAAATTCTTTAAGTCATATATGGGCAAAGTTGCTAGCACATTATGCGTGGCAAACAGCCAGTTTCACAGTTCCCACAATACATTTCTGCTTGATACAACTCACTGTGAGTTATTTCTCAACTCACTCATGAGTTAATGTGCTAAACTGAAGGAAAAAGAGAAAATTATGCACAGCTCAATAATTGATGTCTATTTGAGATTACGTCATTGAAAATAAATTAACACAGACTAAATTCTGATATGGGTGAGAGGGGCATCAAACAACATAGAAGCCTTGAGTGCAAGACTGCAATATCCCCACCATGTAAATTGAGGGATATCAAGAGTAGGAATGAACTTGATCTGAAATGTAATCTAGGTATGAGGTGGCATATATTACTCATTGTCAGGGAGTGCTGTTTGCAGAGGTTCCGTCATGGTTTTTAAAATATCTAACAAATGATTCACTTTAATAAAGGCGAGCAGTAATGTTCTGATACGTTTTATGAGACACATGCTTTTACTGATACCAAGTACAAATCTTGCAGCCGCCTTTTGAATACTAATGGTGGGCAGGCCAACATGTTAACAAGGAGAGCCGAGCCAGAGCTGCCCCAGGCTCTGTCTCGGCTCTAAGAGCCCGTGCATGAGCCGAGCCCAGAAAATGTCTGCTTTGTAAATCATACAATAAACATTGCATAAAATATGAAAAAGACTCTTCAGAACTCAGAAAGTGTATTGAAGCTTTGAAATTACTATGTCTCAGTAGACCGCTGCTCTGTGAAGCGCTTATTAAAAGTAATTTTAAACATGAACTTGACAGGGCATCAGTAAACTAAGAGACAAGACAGCTGTCATGTGAACCCTGTATGTGGGCTATTAAATCAAACACAATTGGTTTTTACACAGCAGGTTTT
Source organism: Lissotriton vulgaris (assembly GCF_964263255.1). Taxonomy (NCBI): domain Eukaryota; kingdom Metazoa; phylum Chordata; class Amphibia; order Caudata; family Salamandridae; genus Lissotriton; species Lissotriton vulgaris. The sequence goes on from NC_141695.1 coordinate 565,956,876, forward strand.
CTGACCTCACGTATTCGATTTTGAAAGTGCTTTTATAGCCGATTATAAGAAAAAGGAGTTTTGATTAAATAAAATATCCTCCTAAGATTTCACAATTTGAGCAGGAAAAGTGTGATTTATCTAGGATTTCTGATTTCACTTTGTAAAATTAAGCCACTAAATGAGTATCTATTTATCAATCCTTTTAAGTGGAAGCCTACCAGCAGTGCAGCTGTCTGGTTTGCTAAAGACATTTTGGGGACATTCAGCAAGCTTCCCTGGGAAGTGATTTTTCCCATTGCTTACCATTGGCTTTGTGGTTTGTAACTCACATTTGATTACTTTCCATTTGCTGTATTTATTTGTTTTAGGCTGTCCAGCTTCGTTATTTAGTGAATCCTTATGAGTGCTCCATATTTGTAAAAAGGCTTTTAAAACTTGTTCTTATTTTGTCACATTTTCTGTGCATTTAAAGACAGAGGTTAAATACCAAGCGCCGTCGTCTGAGAGAGCTTGGCATTTACTTTTCTTTTCCTGACTTCAAAGTGAGAGGAGTTATATGGCAGTATTGCTGTGAAAGGCTTTTTGTCTAGCATACACTAAAGTTTAAATGTGAGTAATAAACTGTGGACACATTTCAGAATATATCAGAATTAGGAAAGCAGAAATAAAGTAATCTCTTTTGCATCAGAGAAAGTAGAGCCCCAGGCTCAACCTGATTTAATAGACCCCGAATTAGGCACTCCACGGAGCTCCTTGAAATCAGTAGCGGTGGTTGCCAAACCAACAAAACGGGAACGAAAGCACGCAAGGAAGGCTAGGCTCAAATACATTAAACAGTCAAGCCCAGCCCCGGAAAAAATCTTCCCTTTATTTACAATAAAACCATCCATGGGGGAAAATAAAACATTTCACCCGTGCGTGGGGCAACACTTCCCCTATCAGATCAACCTCAAGTTACCCAGTTCCCAAAAGCCAAGCAACGGAGCATAACCGTTACCCCCATACTTAAAAAATCAGTCCACGCCTCACAAACGGATGGAGGAGCCTCCCCAGAGGTAAGAGCAAGCCATAAATTCATCCAAGAAGTGCAGCAACAAGAAAGAAATGAAGTACCTAACACAGGAGAAGGGCAAGGAAAAACATCGCTTATGTTAGGTAAATGAGAACCTGGGAGCAACAGAGATTCGAGAACACAATTGTGGGACCTCAAACACAAAGAGTGGAAAAAGAGGTCAGAACCAGACAAGCGGAAAGCCTCTCTGGTCAAGAAGTTTCAGGTACTAACAACCTCTAAGGTTCAATACCTAATTAATCCAATCGAGGTTACAATAACTGGAAGAACCCGACACTGTAAGTTCCATCATTTGGACCAAGTGGCAGTGCAAACAGAAAAAAGCGCATCTAAAAACCCTGGAACGCCGTAACGGATTCTAGAGGAGGCAATCTCTGTCCCCAGGGAGAGCGAACCCCGACATAAAAAGGACACAGTACTAAAAACAACTTCTGAAGAGGGAAGAAAAAAGATTTCACCTGTCTGTGACAACGTGCAAACTCACCCAGAGGAGTTTGAACTTAAATTGACATTTATCCCTGAATACTCAACCAAAGGAAGACAAGACACCTTAAACAGAGGGAATCTGTTAAGGATTTTCAATGAAATCCCTGAATTAAAGGAAATTTTTTCTCAGAGAAACGCGCAACTAAAAACCCAGGAACGCCGGAACGGATTCTAGAGGAGGCAATCTCTGTCCCCACGGAGAGCGAACCCCGACATAAAAAGGGCACACTACTAAAAACAACTTCTGAAGAGGGAAGAAAACAGATTTTGCCTGTCCATGACAACGTGCAAAATCACCCAGAGGAGTTTGAACTTAAATTAACATTTGTCCATGAATACTCGACCAAAGGAAGACAAGACACCTTAAACAGAGAGAATCTGTTAAGGCTTTTCAATGAAATCCCTAAAATAAAGGAAATTCGTTCTCAAGAACTTGTATCGGTAGAATTCAAACAAACAAGAAGGATGGGAGCAGAAGAGACACTGACAACCTGGTCCTCTAAGAATCTGGTGGAAAAAATATCTTCAATGAGTGCAAGGTTCGGAGTCTGGGGAATTGTGCTGAAGGCTCACAAACGCCCAAGTTATCTGCATCCCCTCCTTGAAAATTCAAAAGAGGTGGACACTCTGGGGAAAAGTCACATTACATGCTTATGCCGTGCACGTTCCAACTCACCCACAATCCAATCCAATGAGAACAGGTACAACTCAAGGGAAAGCCATGGGAAAATGGAGGCCATTTCTCAGGAAACTAGGGACTCGTCTTGGGTGTCCAAAACACTAAATAATAAGCATCCCTAATGAAGATAATAAAATCATCACAGTAGCTAGGGGGACTGCCCCCAAAGCAGAAGTACTATGTCCAGCCAACATCACACTCTGCTCATGGAATGTCCACGGATTTAAAGATATGGGGCAAGACCATGAAACTTTATCATTATTCACTCAACAAGATATTATCCTGCTCCAGGAAACTTGGAATCTGGTTCCAACTTCAATTCCCGGATTCCTAGAACACCACTGCCTGGCTGAAAGATTTTCTAGTTTTGGGCACCCGAGAGGGGGCCTATCAATTTACATTACACAAAAGCAGGACTGGTCAACAGAAGAACTAGACATGGGGGTTAACTGGATCCAAGCAATCAACCTAAGCGGTAAACACGCATCTGACGAAACAAAGTGGCAACTCCTCTTAATCAATGTTTACATTCATCCGGAAAGAAAAAAGCAGAAAGGAAAATACAAAATCCTAACGAAATTATTAAAATCAATGCAGAGAAGTCACCAGTACTCCCAAATAGTTATTTCGGGTGACTTCAATTGCAATCTCATAGCAAGCACTCCGTTCGGAAGAAAAAGACAAGATATCCAGGCAGCGAGAGTATTCGTGAACGAATTAGAATCTCTCGATTTGGCAATTCTGAACTGAATCTCTCAGGGGGACATTCCTGCTGCTGCTACATATCTTAGCAGAAAAGTCTTCTCAGCGTTAGATTTTACCATCATTAGTAACAACTTGCTCCCACAAATCAACACATTTAAAATCACGCCACATGTCGAAAGCGATCATCTTCCCCTCATCCTAAAAATGAACATTAAAGTAAAACCTGCACAAAAAATCAACTCCATTGCACAACCCCCTGAAAATTTCAATCTTCGGAAGGTAAAATGGCGGGGAGTGGCACCTCAATCTATTCAGGACTTAGCCAGGGACCTCTTGGGCAAACAGGGCCCTCAAGCAGAAAACGATTGTGTTAATACCTGGGAACAGTTGGCCCAGTTATTAGTCCAGAAATTCCCCGCCACCCTGGGAGGCACTTCAAGAATGGCAATCAATAGCGAACCCTGGTTCAATCAAGATCTAAGAAAACAAAAAAGAAAGATTATAGGAGAGGTGAGACTGCAATCACAAGCAGCAAAAATGGGTCGTAAAACAAAACATCTGGAAAGGGGCGACCACTCGGTCCCCCCGAACGTATGGTGGAGTACCCCGATCCCCCCGGGAAGCCATTTTGGGCGGGAGGCGAGTCTCGGCTGGTATGCCCGAAGCGGCGTAGCCGGGGCGCGCCTTTTCCCGCCCAAGAGGGGTTGTCCTAGACACCGAGACCGCTAGCCACGCCCCGGAGGCGGATTGGAGGTGGGTCCACGCCCGCCCGAAGAAGGATAAAAGGAGCGACAAGCCAAGGAAGCATCCTCTTGTTCCTGTGCACTGAAGCTGCACCTCCCCGTTGCACGTGAGCTCGAGACGGAACGAAGAGCCAATTTTGAGAATTTAATTTTTGTGTTTCTTCTTTCAGCGAGTTCGGAGCTTCCTGACCTAGGACCTTGAGGAGTATACGTGGACGATGCCTAGCAAGAAGGTCGGAAAGAGGGTCTGGACCGATCAGATGCTTCGTATGCTGATGAAGGACATGGCGGACATGAAGAAGCAGATGGCGGCAATGAATGGTGCGGGGGGACCAAAGAGAGTCATCGGACCAGCATTGCCGGGAGTGGTCCCTAACGGGAGAGGTAGAAGGGCCAAGAGGGGAGCGTCGGGTGGGGAGGCCCCGGTTCCCGAACCACCTCCAACGCACCCGGTCACCCCGATCGAGGCCCCGACTCCAGTCCCGAACGCGGGGCAACCAATCCCTGTGGTGGTCACTCCTGTGAACGGGGAGGATATGCCTCCTGAGCTGGCTGCCCAGTTGGCGGCATGGTTGGGCAAAGAGAAATGAAATGAAATGAAAAGCAGTTTTATATAGCGCAACAGTTGCCCTGAGGCGTCCAGGCGCTAAAACTAGAACAGTGTCTTCCAGAGAACAGTCCAGGAAGGATCCGAATTAATTAAACAAGAAGGTCTTGAGCTGTTTGCGGAAACTTGACAAATTGGAGTTGCTTCTCAGGTGACATGGAAGAGTGTTCCACAGTTTGGACGCGTTGTAGGCAAAAGAGCGTCCTCCTGATCTGGCTCTGTAGATCCTGGGGACTTTTGCCAAAAAGGCATTTGAGGAACGAAGTGACTTATTAGGCTGGTAGGGGAGGATGAGGGCATGATTAATTTCTGGGCCTGTCTTCCAGAAGGCTTGGTGGGCAATGCAGAGAGTTTTATACTTTATTCTATCCCTGACGGGAAGCCAGTGTAGGGTCCTTAGGCCATGCCTTATTGAGGTTCTGCGTGGAAGTCCCAGCAGAGTGCGGGCTGCACAATTTTGTGTTCGCTGCAACTTTTGTAGGCTGTACTCCGGAGCCCCGAGGTACAGTGAGTTGCTAAAGTCAAGGCGAGATTGAATTAATCCTTGGATCACTATCTGCCTGGCCTCAAAGGGGAGAAGAGGAAGGATTTTTTTAATCGACCTAAGGAGGCTAAAGCAGACCGCCGAGACCTTGGTTGCCTGAGTATTAAAAGTCAACGATTTGTCCAACCACACTCCCAGACTTTTTATATTATCTCTGGGAGTGGGAGGAGCGCCCATGCTCAGAGGCCATAACAGCTCCAAGGTGGTGGGGGCTGCGGGACCTAGGAGCATGAGCTCCGTTTTATCATCGTTGAGTTTCAGGCAGGACATGGTCATCCAGCTCTTGACCTCCTCCAAGCATGTCGCTAGGTTGGTTTGTGGTTGGCAGTTGTTCCCTTGCACAAGGGAGACCACTAGCTGGGTGTCATCCGCATAGGTAATGATGTTAATACCATGCGGACGAACAATCCCAGCCAGCGGCCTCATATATGCATTAAAAAGTGTAGGGCTCAGCGAGGAGCCCTGCGGCACCCCACATCCCAGCGGTCTGCTGGAGGAGGTGGCCGAACCTTCAAACACCTGAAAGGTGCGATCGCTCAAGAAGGACCTGAACCAATCCAGGGCTTCTCCAGAAATTCCCAGATTGAAGAGGCGATTTAAGAGAATTTTGTGGTTTACCGTGTCAAAGGCGGCACTCAGATCGAGGAGGATCACTGCCACTGATCCGCCCCGATCCATAATCCGTCTTGCCTCCTCGGTCACTGCCAACAGGGCAGTCTCCGTCCCATGTTTAGGGCGGAAGCCCGTCTGAGAGATGTCAAGCAGGTGGTTGTGTTCAAGAAACTCAGTTAAAAGGATGTTAATATGTTTCTCGAGAATCTTGGCAAACCAGGGAAGCAGTGATATTGGACGGTAATTGCTCAAATTGCCTGGATCCAGAGTGGTTTTTTTTAGGAGTGCTCGCACCATGGCATGTTTCCAAGCCAATGGCACTAGCCCTGTCTTTATGGAAGAGTTCAAAAGCTCCAAGAGTGTCGGAAGGATGATGTTATCAGCTTGGATCAGTGCACTGGGAGGGGCAGAGTCCAGTGGGGAGCCGGATTTTACTTGATGCATCAGGAGCCCAAGTGAATCTAAATTCATAGGGGTGATATTCACCAGATGGTTCTGGGGAAGATTTTCTGGTTTTATGCCAGGATCTGATTTAGAAGAGGGAGATTCAATTGCCGGATCTGGGAAAGAAAGATAGATGGTATTTACTTTGTGGAAGAAGAAGTCGACTAGTTCATTGCAGCGGGATGTTGGATTGTGATTGTCTGTCGGTGGAGGTGGAATCGTTGTCAAAGTTTTTAGTATCCCATATATTTCCTTTGGTTTGGATTTTGCCATCATAATTTTGCCATTGTAAAAGGCAGCTTGAGAAGCTTTGATTTCAGACTTGTACTTCCTGATGGCTTCTCTGTAAATGGATTTATCTGCTTCATTAAAGGTCATGCGCCATCTCCTTTCCAGTCTCTTACAGAGAAAGAGGGGGCCACGGCTGAAGAAGCCAGGTCGATAATGAAGCAGTTGCGGCAATCGAAAGATGCTTCGAAGGCACCGTGTCCTTTTGTTTCCCCGCAGGCTCCCGTGGAACAACCAGTATCGGGCGTTGGTTCGGCAGGGACTACGGTCACAGCTACCGGTTCAGGTAAGCAGCCATTGCCGATGGCGGGGGAGGGATCGGTACCTTCAAGGAGGGAAAAAGTTGTTCAGCATATCCCGATTGAGGTAAAAGAAAGGATATGGGCGGATAAATATGTGAACATGTTTTCCTTGTTGACCGATCACTATGAGATTGAACATGTAAAAAATCAAAAAGAGTTTTTGCATCCTAGTGTATGGTGCGCAATGATGGCCGGTTTCAGAGTTGACGAATCGATAGGCAATTGGGGCAGAGCGTTTGGAATGTTCACTGCAATTATGGGGGAACGTAGGCCCGAAGTATTGGTGGAATTAGCCGTGTATCAGACACGTATCATGGAATTTTATGAAACATATGGGGGTAGTCAATGGTTTTCTTATGATAGCATATTTCGTAAGTCCAAGGAGCACGACTCATCCCTGACGTGGGATTGTTTCGACTCCATTTCCTGGCAAAAAATGGAGAAGTCAGGCACGGCGAAGTCGCCATCTTTAGGGGGAAACATGGTCGAGTCTTCCCGCCATTCGTCAGGGGCGCCCTTTTGGGCGGGATCAAGCAATGATCAGAACACAAGGAATAATGGCAACTCAGGTAAAAAACGGGTCTGCTGGAGCTTTAACAGAGGCAAATGTACTAGGCCACAGGGGTCTTGCAGGTTCAGGCATGAATGTGCAGTGTGCGGGCAGTCCTCGCACCCCGAGACTTTGTGCAGAGCCAAGACTGGTGATACGGGAAGTAGAGGAGGCGCCAAACAGGTCTGAAATAGTCCGAGGGGCGCCTCTACCTACCTCAGCCAAGGAATCAGTGCCATGATATCAAATCATGGCACTGATTCCTTGGCTGAACGAATACCCGGATCATATCTCCGCTGGGGTGTTGCGAGATGGTTTTTCGTATGGTTTCCGCATCCCGGCGGGGGATTTTCAGGGAAAAGCACAATGTAGGAACCAACTATCGGTTCAGCAGAATACGGCGGTGGTACAAGCAAAGATTGGGAAAGAGGTGGCCCGAGGTCGGGTTGCTGGACCTTATGACATGACGCCAGTTGCTAATTTTGTTTGTTCGCCTCTGGGAGTGGTCCCCAAAAAGGATCCAGGGGAATTCAGGTTGATACATAATTTGTCAGCTCCAAGGGGTCTTTCAGTGAACGATGCGATTGACCCGGGAGTTTGTTCGGTGCGGTACGCATCTTTTGATGAGGCCGTCGCCATTCTGAATCGCCTGGGGCCCGGAGCGCTGATGGCTAAATCAGACGTCGAGTCGGTGTTCCGGTTGCTCCCGGTACACCCAGATGATCAGCGTCACCTTGGTTTCATGTTTCAGGGACGCTATTACATGGATAAATGTATGCCAATGGGTTGCTCCATCTCTTGTGCATATTTTGAGAGATTCAGTAGTTTTTTGCAATGGGCGTTCACAAGAACAACGGGGTTTACACATGTTATGCATTATCTTGACGATTTTCTGTTCCTGGGGGCAGCCGGGGACACGGAATGTGCACAGGCTTTGAATGAATTTTGTGATCTCATGAGACGCTTTGGCGTACCATTGGCACCAGGTAAGACAGTGGGGCCGTCTACTTCGCTCGAGTTTCTTGGTATAGAGCTCGATTCCGAAGAGGGGTGCTTCCGTTTGCCCAAGGAAAAGGTAATGAAATTCAAGGCCTCGCTTGAAACATGTATTAGCGAGATGAAAGTGAATTTGCATCAGTTGCAGCAGGCTGTGGGTCAGCTGAATTTTGCCCTTAGAGTGATACCAATGGCTCGCCCCTTTTCCCGCTCTATTGCTCAAGCCATGGTTGGCCTTAAGGAAGGGCACCACCGCACAAGGCTCGCGGCAGAGGTTCGCCAGGACATGCGCATATGGTTGGCATTCCTGGCGGATTTCAACGGTCGTGTCGTGTGGAACAAACCAGCGGTTTCCTCCGAGGAGCTGGGGTTGTGGACAGACTCGGCAGGGAGTGTGGGCTTTGGCGCCATCTTTGGTAATCATTGGTCAGCACGAACATGGCCGGCATGGTGGCAGCAGAGTGGGCTCACAGGTAACATTGGGTTTCTCAAACTGTTCCCTATTCTGGTGGCCTTAAAAACATGGCCTGAGGGGTTTCGTGATCGCTCTGTGGTGTTCTGGTCTGATAATATGACCGTGGTTGAGTGTATCAATAATCAGGCAGCCCGCTGCAAATGGATCTTGAGATTGTTGAAGGAAATTGTCCTGCTGTGTATGAGACTAAACGTCCACTTCAGGGCAAGACATGTGCCAGGGGTGTTAAATCAGGCAGCTGATGCGCTTTCTCGTTCCCGTATGCAGGCCTTCTGGGGTTTTCTGCCCTCAGCGGACCCGGTGGCGGCACCATTTCCCGAAGCTCTCTGGTCTCTCGGTGCCCCGGACTACAAGACCTCGTGAGAGAGAGTCTAGCACCCAGGACAAGGAAGGCATATGAAGGGGCGTTCCATTCCTATTGGTCCTTTTTGGGTTCAGCTAGGGGGGAGCTTTGGGGCCAAGAGGAGTATGTCCTGAAATTTCTGTTATCATTACATCAGGCAGGCAAATCAGTGGCTACGGCCAATAGGCACCGGGCCACCATTTCTTTCATGGCACGGGCTCATGGCATCCAGGACCCCACAGCGTCTTTTCTGGTACAAAAAGCGCTGCATGGGTGGCAACGCCTTGAGGGTCGCAGAGTGGATGAGAGGCACCCGATAGGTCTGGAAAGGTTGGCCTTGTTACTGTCTGTACTCCCTGCGACATGTTCATCTCAATCAGAGACAGTGCTATTCCGGGCCGCTTTTGCATTAGCATTCCATGGGGCTATGCGGGTAAGCGAACTGGTAGCAAGGAATAAGCAGGATACAGGGGGAGGTCTGTGCCGAGAGCACATTCAAATTAAGGGGGAGACAATGGTAGTCTCATTTGCCAGGTCCAAGACCGATCAGGGAGCGATCGGGGACAGCGTAGTAGTCCAGCGGATTCCGGGATCTCCCATTTGCCCGGTAGCATGCGTTGAGGAGTATTTGGCGCAGAGGGCGGCATCATGGGGGGGAAGCTTGCTGAGGCACGCCAACGCCACCCCACTGACTAGGTTTCAGTTCCAGCGGGTGCTAACAATGGCAATTGCAGCTGCGGGCTTGAACCCGTGCGAGTTTGGGACCCATTCCTTCCGGATAGGGGCTGCTACAGAGGCTACAGCCAGGGGTTTGAGTGTGGAAAAAGTGAAACAGTTGGGGCGTTGGTCCTCGAATTGTTATAAAAGGTATGTGCGGTTGCACATGTTGTGAAGCTAATGTCATGCACTCACGCTTCTTGTTTTTTGTTTGGTTTACAGTTTCGTGAGCTTACGAGGCGGGGCGGACTGTGCAGTCGACCCGACACCTGGGAACCAGCGGTCAAAGATCACCGGCTGAGGAAAGAGTGGTGTGGGTCGTGGGCCACTCATACGTGAGGCGTGCCGCAGACGTATTCAAAGCAGGTGACATGATTCACATGGCTGGGGAATACGGGTACAGGGTGACCTTCTACGGAAGGGGCGGGCTCTGTATTGACCAGTTCCAAACTTTTATGGAGGATTTGTTAGGGCGGACAAGGTCACCGCCATCTGTAATCATAGTGCATCTTGGGGGCAATGATTTGGTGACCACTGGTCGACGAGTACTTCTCGAGTTGATACTATCCACAGTAAGTTGGTTGGCGAGAAGGGTTCCGGGGTGCACGATTGCATGGTCCCATATGATTCCACGGAAGGTGTGGCGGGGGGCTAATTCTGTGTCTGCTGTAAATCATTCGGTGAAGAAAGTGAATAACAAACTTGGTAGATTGTTCCGTACAAGTACATTGCATTCTATTCCTCATGGATGTATCAAGGGGGACCATATGTATTTAGAGGATGGGGTCCATTTGTCCCGGGTGGGGAATACTTTACTCATAGGAGACCTTGTAGCTTGGTTAAAGAGTTTGCAGCCATGACCTTTAAGTAGGAGTTTTTGTGGGGGGTCCGGATAGCCGGTCAACTATCCGGCCTGTGGCGGTAAGGTCATGATCGGTGAGCAGTAATTGGAAGATCCCTAGAGGTGGGGCGTCACCCATTATGGATGGGAGCGCCCGGGGGGAGGCTGCCATTGGCCCCTCAAACGGGGAGGTGGTCCCCTCTTAAGGATGGGGACGCCGAAAGGGAAGGTGGCCATAGGCCCCTCCCTGGGGAGGAGGGGCTACGGGCCCCTCCTGGGAATTTCCCGGGGCCAGGACGTCTGCGACGGCAGATGTGGTAAGTTGTGTGGGGTCGGAGGGGGGTCTACGCTACCTTCTAGACACCTCACACGAGTCCTCGGACGACCACTAAGATGGCGTCAAGTTAACAGGGGCCCCCGCTAAGACAAGGGAAATTGGAAGTAGGCACAGAGGTACAGTCCTCTGTGCGACCGCCCCTCACAAGTGAGGGGGGAGTTCTGGTATTAGGGATCTGACACCGGTTACGACCTTGCCGTTGGCCCGTAATGTTAGGATGTACAATTTCAATTTTGAGAAATGCATTTGCAGGATGTTTAGTATCGGCTAGTAGAACCTTTGTATTAGAGATGTGTTAAGGTCAGCCAAGAACATCGTAATGTGTAAATGAAATTGTACATGATATGAAACTGTTATTTTAATGTTTTAATTTTGTTTCATATTTTAATAAATACGGCCGGGAGGGTAACTCCCTCCCGCCTTCCAAAAGTTCAGAACCGTTTCCGTCTTCCCATTCTTGGGGATTCTGTTGAGAGGGGGTGGCGGGTATCTCAGCCATATGGAAAGGGGCGACCACTCGGTCCCCCCGAACGTATGGTGGAGTACCCCGATCCCCCCGGGAAGCCATTTTGGGCGGGAGGCGAGTCTCGGCTGGTATGCCCGAAGCGGCGTAGCCGGGGCGCGCCTTTTCCCGCCCAAGAGGGGTTGTCCTAGACACCGACACCGCTAGCCACGCCCCGGAGGCGGATTGGAGGTGGGTCCACGCCTGCCCGAAGAAGGATAAAAGGAGCGACAAGCCAAGGAAGCATCCTCTTGTTCCTGTGCTCTGAAGCTGCACCTCCCCGTTGCACGTGAGCTCGAGACGGAACGAAGAGACAATTTTGACCCACCCACCAGCCCCTGATGACAGCGATTTGTTTGAATAAAGTCGAGTGACGTGATATTGTTTCTCTTACAGGTTGTTCTGAATAAAAGTTGGTAATTTGGTATGTAATAAAGTTGATAATTTTTCTTTTTCAGTATGTTTTATTCAGCAAAGTAGTTGCACCAGAGTTGAACAGTGATGCTCAGTAGAGGTTATACTTTGAATTGCTTAAGTATAATTGTCTTTTCTCCTCTTTAGTCTTAGATTGTCGTATTTATTTTGGTCGGGCGGTAAGGTCATGATCGGTGAGCAGTAATTGGAAGATCCCTAGAGGTGGGGCGTCACCCATTATGGATGGGAGCGCCCGGGGGAGGCGGCCATTGGCCCCTCAAACGGGGAGGCGGTCCCCTCTTAAGGATGGGGACGCTGAAAGGGAAGGCGGCCATAGGCCCCTCCCTGGGGAGGAGGGGCTACGGGCCCCTCCTGGGAATTTCCCGGGGCCAGGACGTCTGCGACGGCAGATGTGGTAAGTTGTGTGGGGTGGGAGGGGGGTCTACGCTACCTTCTAGACACCTCACACGAGTCCTCGGACGACCACTAAGATGGCGTCGAGTTAACAGGGGCCCCCGCTAAGACAAGGGAAATTGGAAGTAGGCACAGAGGTACAGTCCTCTGTGCGACCGCCCCTCACAAGTGAGGGGGGAGTTCTGGTATTAGGGATCTGACACCGGTTACGACCTTGCCGTTGGCCCGTAATGTTAGGATGTACAATTTCAATTTTGAGAAATGCATTTGCAGGATGTGTAGTATCGGCTAGGAGAACCTTTGTATTAGAGATGTGTTAAGGTCAGCCAAGAACATCGTAATGTGTAAATGAAATTGTACATGATATGAAACTGTTATTTTAATGTTTTAATTTTGTTTCATATTTTAATAAATACGGCTGGGAGGGTAACTCCCTCCCGCCTTCCAAAAGTTCAGAACCGTTTCCGTCTTCCCATTCTTGGGGATTGTGTTGAGAGGGGGTGGCGGATATCTCAGCCATATGAAGCTGCGCGAACTGAGGAGCAACTACAGGAGGAACCTGAGGAGCGCAAAACTAGCACAAAAAGGCTCCATCTGGTTACAATTATTGACTGCAAGCAAAAAGCCTAATAGCAGTGACTTTTGGGGAATAATAAACAAACTGTCAACTGGCCCAACATTACGACAAGAGGAGGGAATCGGAGTAGATACGTGGATTTACCACGTGCAATCTCTGTATAGCAATGCGGCAATGAGACTCACAGGAAGGCCTCATGGGCGACATCTCGATCAGGAAGAAATACAATCATTTTCCGCCAGGAATACGTGGAAGGCGGATTATCATGATCAGAGTCATTTAGCATTGAGCCGGACAGCCTTATTAACGTGAGGGAACTAAGAGGCTTTATAGTAAAACTTAAGACCGAGGGAGCGGCAGGTCCAAATGGCCTCCCTAATGCCATTTTTAAAAATGACCCAGAGTTTTGGTCTTCCTATCTCACGCCCCTCTTCAAGGAGTTCTATTGCCGGACTAATATCTTGGCATCCTGGAGGGGGAATATCATCCACCCATATTTAAAAAGGGAGACCATCGTAAGCCGGGTAATTATAGAATGATCTCACTGATGGATGTAGAAGCTAAGCTTTATGCTTCTTGCCTGCTAGTCCAGCTGCAAGACTGGATGGAGGAGAAGAACAGATCCCCAATTTCCAGACGGGTTTCAGGCAATGGATGGGAACCACAACTAATCTTCCCATGCTTGCTCTCCTAATTGAAAAAGGGTATAAAAAGAAATCCCAGCTTTTTGCTTGCTTTGTGGATATAAAATCCACTTTTTACAGAGTAAGCAGGAGTCACCTCTGGAAGAAACTCAACACATGGGGCTTGCCAAGGGCAATGCTCAATGCCATAATTTCCCTGTACACGGATACCTGGGCAAGAGTTAACCTCGGCGACGGGTTCAGCACAACCCCAAGCATCCATATGCATCGAGCCTTGAAACAAGGCTGTGTCTTGGCTCCCAGCCTATTTAACTTGTTCCTATCAGACATCGCACCATACATTGAAAAACCCGATTGCCCCCCAAGGAACTTGGCAAACGAGTCTGTGGCCATCTTACAATACGCAGACGATATTGTTTTGCTGAGCCAAACTCCTATTGGCTTACAGAGATCAATAAACAATTTAGCAGCTATTTTGGACCAGGAACATCTGGAGCTAAACAAAGAAAAAACTAAAATTGTTCGCTTAGTGGATCCCAAAAAAAAACAAGTTTAAATGGTCGGCTAAAGGGGCAGTCGTGGAGGAGCAACGTTCATATAAATACCTGGGCGTAACAATTGGGCAGGAAACATCGCATAAAGAACATAAATCGGCACTAAAAGCAAAAGCTCAATCACTAATCTATGCATATAGATTACTTCGCAAAAAAATGGACAGCCCGAATTACATTTATCTGTTAAAAGTTATGGCCGCCCAAATCCAGCCCAGTTTGTCCTACGGCCTGGCTACCTGGTGCGGCAAAGAAGCACACTTACTGAACGATCTGCAGACAAAGATTTATAAGCCCATTTTTGACCTGCTAAAATCGGCTTCCCCTTCCCAGGTCAGACTGGAATTCGGCCTTCAACACCAGAAAGTCCGGGGAATGAGCAGTTTTGTTAAACTTTGTCACAAATTCTGCTCCTCAAACCCGGACACTTTGAATAGATTATGCTGGGATGAAATTAAGCACCAGATGATATTTGAAACACCGAATTCCTGGGGAAGCTTTTTGAGAACATCTCTAGCCGAGTTCGAACTACAAACAGTATGGGACAATGGGGAAGATGGAGCGAGCATTGGCAAAGCAGTAAATATTGCAGCAAAAAAGAAATAATTGCTGGCAGAAAAAAAGGAAATTAGCTAACGCCGGCATGGCTGGAGAGTTAATAACTCCTACAGATCGTTAAGGCCTCAAGCACATTTATCGGCCCAATTCAGCTTATATCTAAAAAAGAGCTTTCTAGCTTTCCGAGGGGTCAAATACATCAACAGGCTCTTACGGCAAGCCGACGGAGAACAAACAAAATATGTTGGATCAATGCAATCATGCAACAGTTGAATCTCCATATTAATTAAGTGGAAAAAATGGTAATTTACAAAAAGACCCCGCCAGCGGCAGGCAACAAATTATTAGACTGCCCAGAAAATAATAGCTGATCGCTGGGTCCTCATTATTATTACTGTGTTCCCTAAGGGGTTTTATACACCGTTAAATTTGTTGGTCTGTGCTTTGAATTCAGCCTCTATCTGTGTTGTATTATGCTGCTAAATTGATAGACCGTCTTTTTGATTTTTTACGATAAGCATATTTGTATGTAAGTACCTTAGCTATGGTATTGTTTTACGTGTACTTTGACATGCGATTGTAATGTTATTTCCTAAGTTATCTTTTATTCATTTCAGGGGGGAATATTAATGATTTTAATTAATCAAACAATAAAAAATGAAGATATCATCTGTTTTGTAATTCTGAAGTGGGATAGAAACAAATATTTTAACCCCTTCGACGCTGATGACGAGCTGGGCTTGTCATGGCGTAGCCTCCTCGCACGCTGATGACGAGCCCAGCTCGTCACGTAAAGTGCGTTTTTTAAAAACCCAGCGTGCGAGCGGAATTCCGCTAGCGCGCTTGCGGTTAATATGATCAACACTAACCAATACACTAGGTCATGGCATTTCCACACATTATTGTTTGTGTGCTGTACACTTGTATCAGTAAAACTGTATTTTGGTGCATTTGTAATGGCCATTTCAATTGAAAATGTGTTTGCCTGTAGGTAGTGCACTCTCCACTTTATGCCACTCCACTCTACTCTGCTGTGCACTAGTCCATGCCACTGCATGCTGCTCTGCGCCATTCCACTCTAGACCACTATATTCTACAACACTGCAGTCTGTCACTTGACTCTACCCCTTTCTGCTTTAATGTGCACCACTTTACTTTATGTCAATGCACTCTGCACCACCACACTCTACATCACTTCAGTATACACCACTCCACTCTACTCTGCACCACTCTACTCTACACCACTCTATGTCACACTACTCTGCAACACTGCACTTTATGCCACTGCACTCTATGCTAATACCCTTTACGCCAATGTACTCTACTCTTTACCACTTTACTCTACACCGCTGCACTCTACGCCAGTCCCTTCTATGCCACTCTAGTTTACTCTGCATGCCTACAGAGTATGCCACTATATTCTAAGCCACTCCACTCTACTCTCAAACAATTCACTCTATGCCACTCTGCACTACTCCACTCAGGGCACTGCACTATACACAACTCTTCTCTACTCTGTACCATTCTACTTCATGCCACTACACTCTATGCCACTCTACTCTAAACCACTACACTCTATGTCAATGCACTCTAACAACTCTACCCAAAACCAATGCACTCTACACCACTGCACTTTATGGCATTTTACACAATTGCACTCTACACCACTGCACTATATGCTACTCTATTCTACAATGCACCATTGTTCTCTTTGACACTCTAATCTACTCTGCAATACTTTGCACTACACCACTGCACCCTACGTCACTGCACTCAATGATACACTACTCTGTCACACTTCCCTCTTTACCACTTTGCTCTCGGTCAGTGAACTCCGCACCGTTATACTCTACCCTGTACCACTACACAATATGCATGTCACTGTATTGTACACCACTGCACTCTACTCCAAAGCGCTCAACACCAATACACACTACTTTACTCTGCGTCACTCCACTTTACGCACTGCATACTATGCTACTCTACTATACTCTGCACCACTCTGTGCTACGTCATTCTATTCCACTGCACTCTATGGTACTCTACTCGAAAGCAATACATTCTACACCACTGCACTCAATGCCACAGCACTCTACACCACTCTAGTCTACTATGCACTACTCTATCTACACCACTACAGTCTATAACACTCCACTCTATGGCACTCCACTCTATGACACTTTATGCAGAGAGTTTTGACTGGTTTTAACGATTTTATGAGGGACTTAGGACTAACTGTGAACACGTCTAAAACTTATGTAATGAGCTGTGGTGTGGGGAGAAAAAAATTTCGTGAAGTGTTCATTGCGGATCAAAAGATTGACACAACAAAAACTTGTTATGTTCCACCAAGAGGAAATGTGGGCACAGGCAATAAGATTTAAAACATTTAGTTTTACTAATACTATATCCGCACTCACCCAGTTTGCGAAAAGATTAGGGCTACGACCACCAGTGGAACTTTCACAAATTTATCAGGCAAAATGTACTTTCACCGCAACTTACGGGTTTGGAATCTGGGGTATTGCAAACTCCCTACAAGTAGTGGAAAATTCATTTGTAAGATAATTATTGCCTGTACCAAGAACAACACCTGCCCACATATGTCATGCAGAATTGGGATTACCTTATCTGACTGACATCATTAAACTTGCGCCAATTTTATTGTGGCATCGTGTATGGACTAAAGAAGAACCCACATTAAATAGGAATGTTTTAAAGGATATTTTAAAATTGGAAAAAGTTTTAAGGGGACCCTGGATTCATTATGTTTCTAATTTTATGCATAATCCGGGTCATCCTGAGTATTTTACTGACCCTGAATCGTTGCACTCAGTAAGCAGGAAGGAACTGAAAAAATAAGTTATTGCTATGGTGGAAATGATGAGGCTGACAACGGAAAGTCTTAAACCCTCGGTACTAGCTAACCAATTGATTTTAAGTGTTTTTAAAATACAGCCCTATCTAGCCATAGTTCCAGCAGGGTCCAATAGGTTCCTATTAACAAGATTTCGACTCAGTATATTTCACAGACTCACTAGCTTTCCTAATATGAATAATTGGAGTCACACTCTGATGGCTTGCCCTTGTGATGATTGCTCATGGCAATCCACCATTCATGTTATCTTTTTTTTTTGGTTTTTACTCTGAAATTAGAAAAGTGTGGATTCATACAATTTTAAAAATGATGTGACTTAGGACTTGTCGACCTGCGTTTATTACACTGCAAACCCTGGACAATGCTGATGTGATCTGGAAAGTTACGATGTTTCTGAAAACGACGGTGTTCTATAGGAAGAGCTAAGTGTTTTAATTAAATGTGGATGTCAAGTCTGTTATCCCCGACTATATTTATGTTTTTTAACTTTTATATATGATTGATACCAATGGAGTTACATATTTTATACTGTCATTTTGATTATATTGATGTATGTACTGCTTTTATGATTGAAGATTTTACAATCGAATAACGCTTTTTTGATTTGATTTGATTTTGAGACTTTATGCCACCTTGTGCCAATGTACACCACCCCAAAACATTCTCCTCTATACCACAAATCTTTTGCCATTGTGAGCAGTAGTCACACTGGTGTACAACAATGCTAAAACACTTTGGCAAAACCAGTAGCTCTTGCATAGGTGAGACTTAATGGCTTTCAATTCTTGGTTATAATAATGCTTTCTTTTGACCTCTTTGTGCATTTTTCTGCAGTTTTTTTATAGTGTATACTGGACCCTAAGATATTGGAGTCCCTAACATAAGTACCAGTTACATTACACAGGGTCACATTATGTGTTTTTAGGCACTGGAAAGTTCAATGATTTTCCCAGAATCATAGGATGTTGAGGCAACTTGATACTCAAACCTGGTTCCCAGTTCCAAAGTAAGCAGCTCTGGATGTAACACCACATCCTGGGTAAGACAGAGGGTGGCAGGCAGAGGCCACATGACAGCTCAGCTCCTTATGCATGTGAGCTTCCAACAGGACCTCGAGGTGAGCAAGGCTTCAGGCTCGAGCCTGCCTCAAGCTTTCAGTGGCTCTCCCAGCTCTACTTAATATTGAATAACATTGCTGTCTGGCATGTCAGGAAACCCAAATACAGTGCCGTAATTTAGCTTTGCATCAATAATCGCTTTATGATCTATCATAGAAAGTGATGTGCAGCTGAAAGAGCAAGACTTTCCCCTTGCCCTAACGTGGAAATCCAGGCTTATTTTGTCACCTAAAATGGGACTGTGAGTGGAGACTTTCGTTTTGAAGCTAGTTATACCAGAGTAGGTGGAAATGATTTCTTAAATTGGGAAAACATCAGCTGAGGCGGTCCACTAAAACATAATTTACTTTTTCTTCCAGTACATTTCAGCTTACTATAGCCTGTTCATTTGGACTCATCATCCAGATACGCACCTTGGGGAATATTTATGGGGATTTGCCGCTGGGCCGCGCAGCAAGTCAACTTTGCTGCACTGCCCTATGTCAAAGTTAAAGGGAAGGAAAGTTGCTGTATCTATGGAATAAAGCACATTTCTCTCCTTTTTCCCTAAGCTGGGGCTATTTTGGCAGCTTGGTGCCTATACAGGCACCCACACCATGGTGCAAGCTGGGCCTGTGTTGCCACTCTTCCATGAAGGCATAAAGCACCCCCGGGTTTACATGGTCTTGTGAATCTGAGAATACATCAAAATCATGGGGGTTGCATGGGAAAACACACCGCAATGCCCATGGAACATCCATCTAGCACAGAGTAAAGCAACGCAGATTTTTGTGCTGCTTTGCTTTATTCCATATCTATTAGGCCATTCAAAGAAATACAAAGTGGCTTTGTGTGGCCTCATAAGGATGATTTGGTCGTTTGCGCCATCGCTGCACCACAAAAAGTGACACAGCAGCAGCACGGGGACTCCTAAATATGCCTGCTTGTCTTTTTAGCCTCTGTAGTGACACCACTAACATTTCTGTTATCCAAAGATTTCCAGGTTTTTGTGCAACAATAATATCCTAACAAGCCCTATATATGGTGATGTATAGTGAGAAGAAATTTGCTTGATGTATGCTTGCTGAATTTGGGGTAGTAGTGCAGCAAGATAGCTGGATGTCTTTCACAGAAGTAGCTCTGATGAGAAAATAAAAATTGCCTAATAGGCTTTTAATAGCCTTATATACCCCTATCTCCACCATGTGATTGCTACCACCAAGACACTATTTGGTATTCGTGCGCTGTATACATTTATAACATGATCTGAAATACATTTATCTGCAATATAAAAAAGCACACAATAATAACTACATCAGCGTTAATAATACTACTACTAGTTTTAATACAAAATCAACAGCAATAATAATAATAGTAATAATAATAATAATAATAAATACCACATATTTTCATAAAAGATCAAAGCCCCTGTTTTGGGACCATTAAAAGGGTACTTGAAGTCAAAATTACTCCGATCATACTTATTATTAAATAATGTATCATTATAAAAACAAGCGTGCTCATAACCCTCTTCGTGCATGCATTATTTTTCTCTTGTGGGCTCTGTACTACTGTAATGTACTTTAAAAACATTTTCCTAGAGCCAACCAGTTCTTTTCATGCTGCAGTCAATACTTACCACATCCAGAAAATTAACGGGATCAAGTTGAATCAACCTCTCACTATAAATTTCACCCACCATGAAGCAGACGTGATTTACAATTGCTGTCCCACCCCACCTTTATGGAAAATGTTATGATCACAGCTATTACAGTCTGAGCAGACACTACTAATCGATCTTCCCCTTATCCTAAGACACCTTTTTACAATTGCATCTATTGGCTTAAAGCTGCAGTTTTTGTGATTTGTGGAAAGATTTTCTGTTTTGAGCAGCAGTGACACGAGAAGCGTTGCTACATGGGAACAGTTAGACCTTCCATAGATGTGTTAGCAGTTTCATCCCCAGGGGCACCTCTTCCTACCTTTTGCTGATGAAAAGGAATACAGGAGATTTTTTTCCGAACCTCAGCCTTCTGCATTAGTACACCTCCTTTATACCAATCGGATGAAAGTATACCTGCTTTTCACTTTCAACACCCACATACTTATCTGTATCACTTACAGTTTGCTCATCAGCTCCATGCCATCACTATAGCCTTCTGTAACAACTCCTACAGGTCCAACGCTTTAATGGTCATCGTCTTCATGCTCACTCTGCCCTGTTCTCTCACAGCCAGAATTAGTTTTCTCCTTTTTTGCAGCACTGCCAGCAGACTCTTTATTTTGTGACTGTCATTCTGCTGCAACTCCGACTCCTCTGCATTGTCCGATGGTTTGGCATATGTTGCTGGTGAGGATTCTATTCTATGTCTCGGTTCCAGTTCCTGGTTTTCCTTTGCATGACATACTTAGTCTCTCCCAAACGTCAGGTGTTTACACCGTTACAAGACATTCTCAAAAATGTGTAAGGCATTCACTCCCCTCTGAACAGACTTGGTAGGCCAAAGGGACACTTTGTAGTAATAAATACATGTTAATACCATATAAATCTGCCATCATGCCACTTGTTTCATATATCTTGGTTCAATGATAATATCATAAAGTCTATTCAAACATGATCATTTTATACACCAAAACTCAATGAAAATACCAAATACCAACTCTCCTTTATTATCCATGACTCACTGATAATCAGTATGCCTGTCTTATAAAGGCCACATTTGAAAACATTATGAGGCCTGAATAAGACAGATACTGAAAGTAATCGTATAGATCTAGTAACACGATCTATTATAAGTACTGCTTATGTTTTATTGATAATAGACTAAATACAGGGATGCCATCAAGTCATATGGTGGCACAGTGATGATAATTAGTATACAATAAAGCACACCCAGTTAACAAACTCTTCACCGAAGCCTAGCTTGGTCAAAATTGCAAATAAGTATAGCCATTCCACTCTATTGAATGCCATTGTGGCATCTAAGGAAACCAGTACCGCCGGTTCCTCTAGTTTAGAAGCCCCTCCCAGTACTCCATGCAGCCGACGCAGGTTCAATGCTGTGCTACGCCGTGGCATGAAACCGGATCGATCCGGATGGATCAATTTTGTTATTACCTTCACTAATCTGGTAGCGAGGAGCTTGGCCAGTACTTTAGGTTCCACATTGAGGAGCGATATGGGCCTGTAAGAGGAGCAGCTTGTCTTAGGTTTAGTTTGTTTATGAATAACAGCTATATTGGCCACCCTCTGATCATATGGGAGCTCTCCTTTCTCTCGACTCTTGAGAAACATGGCGTGTAAATATGGCGCCACTTTATCGGCGTTTGACTTATACAGTTTGATAGGTATACCATTCGGACCCGAGGCCTTGCTGGAGTTGACTTGCCGTATAGCCTGAGCTACCTCATTATCCGTAATAGCAGAGTCAAGATAGCTCTTATCCACATGGGAAAGGCTTGGCAGAATAATGTCTTTGATCATATCACTATTGTCTTGTTCCGTAAAATCACTCCCTACCTCGTAAATCCTCTGAAAATACTCTCCAAATTCATTTGCCACCGCCTGTGGTTCTTTATTCAGACCTCGTTCCGGACTATCCAGTTCAGGAACTAATCTGGACACTCGCTCCCCCCTCTCAAGCCATGCAATCAGTTTTCCGGCTTTATCGCCATGTTCATATATACGGCTCTGTGTCGCGTTATGTTGCGCCACAGCGCTCTCTCTGGCCAGAGCTCTGTATTCTTCCTCCTGAAGTCTCAATGTGTGGAGGTTAGCCGCTGTAGGTCCTTCTGCGACCTCCCTCTCTAGACGTGTGACCTCTAACTCCCTACTGGTGATCGCCTCCTGTTCTTCCCTTTTCCGCCTCGAAACAATGGACAGGACTTCGCCTCTCACAACGGTCTTATAAGCTTCCCAAAGTGATCTGGAAGATTCCACTGATCCCTCGTTCTCTATGAAGTATCTGTCTGCCACCTTAAGAACTTCTTTCCTGATGTTAGGGTCTTTCAGCCTCCACGCCCCAATGGGAGCCTCTCTTCCTGCCGCCAAAAGTTCGAACGTGAGACTAAGCCATAGTGGGGAGTGGTCCGATATACCTCTCCCCAAGTACATGAGCTCTACAATCGAGGGTGCAGCTGCAGCTGCAATTAACACATAATCAAGGCGGGACAGGGACTTATGTGCTGCTGAAACATGGGAGTACTTTACGGATCTCGGGTTACGCGCACGCCAGCTATCAATCAATCCCAAAGTACACATGAACTCCGGTAGCCATCTCTGCGATTGCACCAGCGCCCGGGGCGGACTAGCCCACCCAGTACTAGCCCACCCAGGGGAAGTGCAAGGAATATATTGCTCAAGTCCCTAAACGTCTCTGACTGAAGAGCTGGTGGCACATATATCGAGAGAAGAGTAAACGTGCAACCCCCCAGCTGACCTGTAACACCGGCATATCTACCCTGCTGGTCAACCCAAGTCTTCTGCACAGAAAAGGGAAGGGAGTTCTTAATCAGTATACCCACCCCCTGGAGCCGGATGTGAAACCCGCATGTACCACCATTTTGTATCCCCCTCTGTGTAAGGCCATACATTTGTTACCAATGAGGTGGGTTTCCTGCAGCAATACTACATCCGGGGAGTGTTTCCTAATAAGTTGGTTAACCACCCCTCTCTTGATCTTATCTCCTAATCCATTCACGTTCCAACTCAACACATTTATCCCCGATCCTTTCTTTTCACGTGCCTTTGAACCCGTACATAAGAAGAGTCAAAACTGGATAGTCACCTGAGTCAAAAAAACTCACAGACATACTCAACTCAAAACGAAACAAAAACCCCTTCTTTCCCCCCTTCACACCTCCCCCCTCCCTGCACCCCTGCATATGGACAAAAGCCCATCCCAACTCGCAGCGTGCCCGTCGCCCTACCCCAACAAGTTAACTAAAGATAGTACGAGGAGGAACTCAGACCACAGCCCCAACCCCACCCCTCCAGATAATCCACCCTATGCAAGTCATAATTAAGTTCCATTCGAAAACCCTTCTCCCTACACGACGTTTGCGAATCAGTTAAATCACGTCTCACTGTTACTCTGCTGTCTCGTACGGTCCCTCATCAGTTGGCGGCCGTGTGGTGCTGTCCAACCAGTCCGACGCCGCCTCCGGATGATCAAAAAATTATGCCCTCCCATCCACCTCCACCTGAAGCTTAGCAGGAAAAGCATTGAATATCGCAGTCCCTTTTCTCTCAGTCTCCTTTTAACAGGAATAAAGCTCTGTCTTTGCCGTTGTACCGCCTGGGAGAAGTCCTGAAAGAAGGACAAAGTCGTGTTTTCGAAACAAAGCGGGTCTGCTGAACGCGCCGCCTGGAGGATTACATCTCTGTCCCTGTAGTTCAGCACTCTCGCTATCATAGGGCGAGGAGGCACCCCGGGTCTCGGCTGGCCACCAGGCGCTCTATGAGCCCGCTCAATGGAGAAAAAGTTACTGAGGCCCTTCGGCTGTAAGTGATTCAGCACAATGTTCTCTACAAAGAGATCTGAGGCCTACCCTTCCGATTTCTCCGGTATTCCAAGAATTCGGATATTATTCCTCCTATTAGGCCCTTTGTACTCATCAAGTTTCCGACGTGTTTCCTCTCAGGCCACTTGCAAGGCTCGGACCTCTCGCTGCACCTCCACCATATCGTCCACTAGAGTGGACGTCTTGATGTCTAGCTATTTGACTTTTTCGCTCGTCTTGGCATGGTCTGCTCGTAATCAGTTAAACTCCAATTTCACTGCGTCCAACTTATTGTCCAATGTGTCAATTTTTTGCGCCATGGAAGTTTGTACTTTGTTGATGACTGTCATGACATCGGCCAATGTAGGTTCCGCTGCCTCTCCCAAGGAGTCTCTCCCAAGTGACAGAGAGGTCCTTCGCTCCACTGACGACCCTTTGGCCTATGCATATCTGTCCATTTTGTAAGATTGTACAGCCTTCGACCCTCTTCCACCCCGCGAGGGGGGTTTTTCATTGTCCGGTTTCGACGCCATGCGCAGGATCGTGATGGCCTCCACGTTTCGAGGCCGAACTTCACACCTCGGGCTTTGTATCGGACCTCAATGTGCAGCCTGGGTCCGTGGCGCAGCGTCGGTCGGCTCCGATGTCACAACTACAATGGGCGATTTGGAGGTCCACATTCGTACCGAGCCGGAGCTTCCGGTGTCGCAGGCCGCTGTTGTTCCAATAACGTCCGTCTGAAATGCACACCACAGCCTCCGGGCTCCGAAGGTGTCAGGCCCAAATCTTCCGATGTCGCTCCTGAGGGGTAAAAACGTCGGTTTTCGTCCCAATTTTCAGCTACTATTATCTTTACGACTCATCTGTCGAAGTTCACTCTCGGGTGACAGGATCAAGTCAGGATAGACGTAGCGGAGGAGCAGGCTCTACGGAGCTAAGGTCTCATGTGGCCATCATAGTCCTGCACTTATCTCCTCTCCTAACGGAGGAATTTTATTGATTTTCTACGAGTAAAATGTCCAGCTAACTATAACACCCCTAAAACCTATGGCTTTTTCAGTGAATTTCTAAGGTTTTTTAAATGCTAATCCCTAACTATAACATTTCTGAAACCTATTGTTTTTTCAGTGAATTTCAAAGGTTTTTTAAATGATAATTCCTAACTATAACAGGCCTGAAACCTATGGTTTTTTCAGTGAATTTCAAAGTTTTTTTCGATGATAATTTTTAAATGTATTTATTGGTATATGTTTTTTTTCTTAGTGTTTTACTACATTTTTTTCATCTATTTGTTTTTAGATATCCTATTTTTGAAATTACATTACACATATTTAATAAAACATATTTTTTTAATACATTTTTTTATTTTTATTATTTTATATTCATTTAAATATATTTATATTATTTTCGTTATTGTTTTTTTTTCTTCATTTTTTGGGGGGGAGTCGTGCAACCAAAGCACACCTTTCTCGATCACTGCGCAGAACCTAGCCACCGTTTTGGGATTGTTGTGTAGGATCCGCGTCGGGTGTGTGACGGGTACACTTTTTCCTACACGATTGCTATGCAACTGGTAAGCGACTTGTGGCGCATACGCAACATGTACATATTACGTTACGGTGGCGCGGTTCCGGGTGACGTCATATGGGTGTGGGCAGCAGTGGGTGCGTGACTACAGTGAAATTTTTTAATGTCCAAAAACAGATATATACATATATTTAATATAAATATTAAGACAAGACATTATCTGAGCTAATCATGAAAATAATATTCTTTAACTTTTAATGCATTTGTGGGTATAGTGAATGTATAAGTGCAGAACTATAAGGAAATTCTACAGCACAGCACCGTAAACTCTTTAGCTACAGCGTGCCGTGGTACTTCCGAAGCAAAGGGATGCAACATATGTACATAAATATTTTGCAAGTCTGTGCTTCCCTCTGCACTACTGCTTAAACAGCAGCCATGTGGTGACACAGGTACCCTTGCACCATAATGCAAGTATATCTGTGTCATGTGGAGTCTGTTTTTGTGCAGGAATACACACCTTCCTGCACAAAAACAGTCTGTGAAGGCATTTTTCTCTTTTAATGTGTGATGTTCAATGCTGCATATATTGAAAGAGAAACAATGAGGAAAAATGAAAACAATTCTCCTTGTTGTGCCTTGCTACACCAATTGAAGGATGGTGCAGCATTCACAAACATCTCCAGATTTATGAATTATGATAAATCTGGACATGTTTCTTGTTCTATGAGTGTTCTGTGCAAACACGCACAGCAACACCCATAGAACGCCCTTTCAACGCAAAGTGGTATGTATGAGGAGGTTGTATTTACATGGAAAAGAAAAGGTACACAGACTGCCTTTTCCTCTCTTTGTAAATATGAAAGAGTGTTTTGTGGTATAAGTATGATATGCATGCATAGTATATACAGAAATTAATTTATACTAGGGTTAATGGCTAATCCAATCCTTAACTATTTGAGTAATAAGTAGAATAATTTCAACTAAAAACAGAGAACAAGATGAATTTATAAATACATAAGTTTTGCCAAACTGATAGAAAATGTTTATAGATTAGCAAAGGGAAGGGATGGGGCCTGATGTGACATGTGCAAACACACTCTGTAATGTGTTTTAGGTAAGGAATTTTGTCTGTTTTAATCCTGAATTTCCCTTGGCCCTACTAGCCCACCATATCTCTATATTGAATACCATACAGATGTGTTGCAGAGAGGTGCTCGGAACCTGTGTCCTATTTTTTACCTGTCTGCAATGTAATTCTCTGGCACTTTTTGTACATATGTGGTGGGTTAGTTGGCCTCCACTGACAGTCGGTTTTCATGATAACTTTATCCTGTAACTTAAAACGCCCACAGAGTATCTTTCCAAACATATCTACTCCAACCATCTCCCCTTTCTTCACCTGTGTGCAAACACAGGCCATTCTGCATTTTAATACTTAGTTAAATTTACCTTCACAATAATAGAAATAAAAAACGCTACACATTTTATTCAGTTGTTTTTTATAATCTAAATTGCGATAAATGTCATATTTTTGAATTAGGATCTGTGAAAGAAACGAAAAAATTGTTATAATATATAATAATATATTTTTAACAACACAGCATAATTTTAACATTTTATAAACTATTTTCTTTGCGTTTTTTGCTGTTCTCAGAATATATTGAATTTCACTAGAAAGTGATTTCAATTGTACTCATCACATAACAACGGGCACAAAAAACAATCAATAACATTGTTTAAAAAAACATAAATCCATCCTCAGTAAAATACCATATAATACAAATCACACATATATAAAATGTCTAATGCTAAGAAAATCTTATAACTTAAATTTATAACCAGTGTAAATGTTGTTTCTTAAAACTATATGGCGAGACAATGTGCAAGAAAAAGTCCATAATTCAAAAAAACACCTTTTATCAAGGCCAAATAGTATTATTGAAATCCTTTATATTGAAATTGTCCAATAGTAATTTTATTAATACATATTAATACATTCTTCAGAGGCTAAATTATGTTCCTAAAACGTTGGCTTTAAAAATATTTGGTAATTCGTTCGAAAAACTTTGTTTTAAAACCAACTGAGCATCATTACAGAGTGTCCAGCCTTTTTCACATTTTGGATAGGCAGTGTAATGTCCAGATGTTGTGGTAGGACCATCATGGAAAATGATTGCTACTGCTACAAAAAGTCCTTCCTGATATTGATAGTTGGCTTGCTACAAAATGTTTTATTAAAGTGTCCAATTTTTTCCCATCAGCTGTAAAACGTTGCATCATTAAAATAATATATTATGTTTGTATAATGTTGATAACATTTCTGATTTGCATTGGCTACACTCCATATTTTGATTTTCTGCTTTAACTAGTTTATTGAAAGACACCGATTTACAGTCTGGTAATGTCAAATATGTTAATCTTTCATTGTCTATGTTAGTGCTACATGTATACACACAGTTTTCACAATGATGCTCCCATTTATAACAGGGCCAAAAAGATTTTTAAATTCTATTCCTTTATTTTCCAATACGGTAAACATATACATTAGAAATTCCTGAGCATCTTGTTGGGTATTCTGCATAAATTGTGTAGAACCAGAACATACATGCAAAGGATTACGAACATCACAAATGCTTTGTATTTTACTTGTATCAGTTCTCAATTTTTCATAAAAGGAATGCAACAAGGAACAACATCTATTTTCCTAATTCTCCATAATTTACTGTTGCAAACCTTCAAGAAAAAAAAAACATTGACCACTACATTAGCATAGCAGTTAACACCTGAACAATTTTCACACTGATAACCAACAATCTCTTCAACTGTGTCCTTTTTCTTTTTGCTTGCAATGACATTATCTTTTTCCTTCTCTATACCTTCACAACAGATATTCTCATACCGTCTTTTTCGACCTACTATACACTTTTCAAATACAGGATATTGACCTAAATTGGAGCATACATTCTTCTTAACCTATTATACTCTTTTACACAGTTTGCATTTGCAGTAACCTTTGTGTCATCAAAATCAATCAACAACAAGCCAGATAAAGGTCTGACTTACGACAAAGCAACATATACCATACCCTCTTTAAGCAAGGTACTTCCAATGTTCACCAAAGAACTGTCTACACTTAAACCTTGAGATTTATGAATAGTGACTGCATATGCCAGAGAAATTGGAAACTGTTTTCTACGTACATATAAATCTTTAACAAGCAAAAAATGAACTGAACAACAACCAATTTTTTTCCATTCTTCAATCTGATCAAATTTAATTTTTTTAAATTCAATATCATCTTAATTTGAATAATTAACAAAATCCACAACTTTGCCCATTGCTTCATCATCTAAACCTTTTTCTACATCCAAATGACGCCTTAAAATTACCCGACAGTTTCTACATGCATATAGATTATTTTCTAAACCAGCAGTTTTAGATATCGATTTCTCTAAAGAATCCGATTTTGTCTTCAATTTTTCTGTCAAAAAAATAGTGATTCCTTCTTGCTCTATTTTATCAATGGCTTCCAATTTAATTATTTCTTCATTTTCTAGCTTCAAAAGTTGTTTGTTGAATATAGAACACTCACACAGTGTTGGCATTAAGTGGATTACAGATTCTGCAATTTTCATATATATTTTCTCAGGAATTATATTATCATTTGGAAACAAATTGGAAAGTAACCAACTCTGCAAAGCTTGTTTGCCATGTTCTGTCAGTAATTCTTATATCTTGAAGTATAGTTCCATAATCAACATCATTTGCCTGTCGCATATTTGTAATGAGTTCTGTATATTCAAAATATGAGCAAATGTTAACATTTCCAACACTCCCCAGAGACTTACTTGTGTCTTCATACGCAAGTGTTTTAAATGCTGGTTGTCCTTTTACGGGAGTAATTTGCAGTAGATCTCTGAAAACTATGATATGTTTTCCTCCGAATAACACGTCATACTCTGTTTTAAGAATCTGCTGCATTCTTAAATGCACAAAAGCAAGCATTAAGTTTGAGACCATGGTTACCTCATCAATAATTAGAAGTTTCATTTACTTAAGCACTCTTGAATCTTCACAACAAGCTTCTCCAGATAGCTTGTGATATTCCAATTTGTGTTCATGCTCCACAGGTAGCATCAATAAACAATGTAATGTAATTCCTTTAATGTTGTGTGCCGCTAACCCAGTTTGAGCAGTTACAACACATAAAAAATGTGACTCAGTTGTTTTCTGTAAATAACTGGTGATTACTTTAATTAAGAAACTTTTTTCTGTTCCAGCTTGTCCACTCACATACATTCAGATAAGTTTAAATTATGTGCATATGCATTCTTTCTTTTCATGAAGAAATCCATGGTCAAAATGTGGTTCTCACTTGCTGATATATTTGTTTCTGTTCAACATTTAGTTGTTCTTCCAAGTTTGCTAAGTCCATTACATCTTCTTTAGCTTGATGCATTGCTGCTTCCACCTCATTCATGGTGATTGCTGCTTCATTTTCAACAATTGGTTTTCCTAGTGGATCTTGACTCAATGCAGCAGAACGTTGACTGCCTTGAGAATGGAAAGGGGCGACCACTCGGTCCCCCCGAACGTATGGCAGAGTACCACGATCCCCCCGGGAAGCCATCTTGGGCGGGAAGCGAGTCTCGGCTGGTATGCCCGAAGCGGCGTAGCCGGGGCGCGCTTTTTCCCGCCCTAGAGTGGGCTGGCCTAGACACTGACGCGGCTGGCCACGCCCTCGGGGCAGGCAGGGGTGGGTTTACGCCCGCCCTGAAAACGGATAAAAGGGGACGCAAGACCAGAAGGCATCCTCTTGTTCCTGTGCTCTGAAGCTGCACCTCCTCGCTGCACGTGAGCTCGAGACGGGACGAAGAGCCAATTTTGACCCACCCACCAGCCCCTGAAGACAGCCAGTTGTTTTGAATAAAAGTTGATGGATAATTCTAATTTCGTTTACAGGTTGTGGTATTATCGTGTTGATTTTGAGTGTATAATAAAGAATGGTCTATTTCATTTATGTTTTGTGATTAAAGAAATTCGGCTTTAGTGTTCATTTATAAGCATGCTTTTAATACGGTCGTAGTAGCCAATGTTTTTTTTGTTAGTTTAGTAGGTTAGTTAGCATTGTCGTATTTATTTTGGTCGGGCGGTAAGGTCATGATCGGTGAGCACTAATTGGAAGATCCCTATGAGTGGGCGTCACCCAACACGGATGGGAGCGCTCGGGAGAGGTGGCCATTGGCCCCTCAACGGGGAGGCGGTCCCTTCTAAGGATGGGTCGCCGAAAGAAAAGGAAAGGCGGTCAAGGCCCCTTCCTGTGTAGGAGGGGTTACAGCCCCCTCCTGGGGAATTTCCCGGGGCCAGTGACGTCTGCGACGGCACATGTGGTAAGTTGTGCGGGGTTTGGGGGGGGGTCTACGCTACCTTCTAGATACCTCACACGAGTCCTCGAACGACCTTTAAGTGGCGTCGAGTTTTATTGGTGCCCCCGTCAAGTCAAGGGAAATTGGTAGTTGCACTTGAGGTACGCCTCTGTGCTGTCGCCCCTCACAAGTGGGGGGGGGTATTTCTGGTTAGGGATCTTGACACCGGTTACGACCTTGCCGTTGGCCCTTAAACGTTAGGATGTACAATTTCAAAATTTCAAGAAAATGTTTTGTAGGATGTTAGTTCGGCTAGGAGAACCTCTGTATTAGAGAATCTGTTAAGGTTAGCCCAAACATCGCAATGTGGTAATGAAATTGTACATTAATATGAAACTGTTGATTTAATGTTTTCATTTTGTTTTAATAAATACGGCCAGGAGGGTCACTCCCTCCCTCTTCCAAAAACTTCAAGAACTGTTTCCGGTTTCCCTCCTTTGGGGATTGTGTTGAGAAGGGTGGCGGGTATCTCAGCCATACTGTCTCCAGCCATCTCAGCTGCAATATTAGCTTCTTGATCAAATTCATTGTTCAACATTTTCACATAATTTGCAAAAACAGTGCATTCTATGGTATCTTTACAAGCATTGAAGGAATCTTCATAGCTCTGGAATTCTCCAAGTAATTTCAATTCTGAACGCCCCGGTTTGAACAGTTGCAAAAGAGCTAAATAGTAAAATTCCCTTTTATCAGCAGTGTCCCAACTCAGCTTCCTGTGATTAATCAATTTTCCTTTTGTCTGTTTCACCAAACATTCTTTGGAACCAATCACTCCATATTTTCCATCATTGATGTTCTCTCTAGTATTCCGTTTAAAAGTGTAGTTTTGCAGCACTTCATAGAGACACATGTTCTCAAGATGATGACTTCTGTTTGGGTAATATGTATCCAACATATTCATTTTCAAAATATCTGTACTTTCTGGATATTTTCCTGCTAAATATTCAATTTCCTGAACAGATTTCAGTACCCGATATTTCATTGCTGCAAGACCTAGACTCACCAAAATTCTTCTTCTAGATTTGGAGTATAGATTTGCAAATGATAACCGATCTGAGCATTCATATGCTCCCATTTTTCGATGGGATAACATCTTCAAACTGAAACTGTATAATTTCTTTCTTAGAGTCTTCTCGTGAGAAATCTCTTCCCACATTTCTTTCAATTCCGTCTTTTCTGCTTTTGTAATGTAGGATTTTAAATATCAAGCAACAATAATGGAATTGTCCGCACCGTACTGAATATCCATGTTAGCATTCTACATGGACAGAATAACTGGATTGTAGTCATTTAA
Organism: Lissotriton vulgaris; assembly: GCF_964263255.1. Taxonomy (NCBI): domain Eukaryota; kingdom Metazoa; phylum Chordata; class Amphibia; order Caudata; family Salamandridae; genus Lissotriton; species Lissotriton vulgaris. The sequence goes on from NC_141695.1 coordinate 565,988,986, forward strand.
GTATTTTGACTATTTGCTTCTTCTTAAATCGTAGGTATTTTTTGGAGACTTTGTTGTGATGGTATGTCGCATAGCTGACATAAAACTGTTCACTCTTCCTTTGGCTATTACAGGACGTGGAAATGCAAAACGACATTTGGTATAGAATATCGATGGCTTTGGAATCGTAAGACTTGTCGTCTTAAGTAGTTATCTTCTGTGCCTTTGGGTACAGCACATGTGGCATATTCTTCAATAAAAGACAAAACAGTATCATCCGACTCTGTTCCAAATTTGGGGACGTCCTTGATCCATAACAGCATATGTATATGAGGAGCACCTCTTGCTGGATACTCCTTTCTCCCAGAAAATCCACAACTTCTCCAAGAGGAGGATTTTTTAATTTTTTTTATTGCAGATAAAAGACATTGTAGCATCAAATCTATGATTGAAATACATGCATACATTAACAGGATCCAAAGAGCACAATTCTCCAGGTGTCTTGTATTCAAAATTTTTTACATTGGAATTTGCCTCTCGAAGAAATTCAAGTAAATCATCCCAAGCATACTCCGCACAGTTTAGGGTAAAAAACCATGTAGGAATTCCTAGGTTCCGTAGCATACTTTCAGGTTCTACATGACAATGGTACCAATATTCATTAGTGCCACACTGACATGCCATCAGATTAATCAGCTGAGATTCTAAATGATCATCTCTCTGATGCACTTTATCCACAAAATTGAAGAAACATTTTGAAAAATGTGATTAACTGCATATGAAAGTCCAGACAAGTCACTTTCAAACAAAAGATTAAATATATAAGGGCTACATTGTCAAAATCTTGGATCTTCTGCATATAATCTTGTTGTCTGATATTTAGATGCAGGAATCTGCACAGGATGTTCATCATATCGTCCACCTTTTCCTGTTGGAAAGAACTGTGGAAAACAATGAGATTCCAAGCTCCCTTCCCATACACTCATGGGACTTCTCTTTGCTTTTTTCATTTGGAACAACTCAATAGTGTTCCCCATCACTTCTTTTGAATGAAGTGGATGTACACTGAAATGTTCATAAACTTATTCCCTTCTTGACATGTCCACTTTTTCAATTCGGCCACTTGACGTTTCAGTATCTTCTGCTAAAAGTATTTCATCTTCTCCCAACATTTTTATAGTACTTATTGTATTTTATCAAATTCAAAGTTGCCGTCTGTACTTTCCTAACATCCACTAACTCCTGTCAGATTTTCTTACTCTTATGAGGCACACCATTAACTAGAATACCTAGTGGTTCACTTTCTACACTCTCTACACCAATAGTTTCAATATTTTTCTTTAAATCTAATGGTAAATACAAAACTCTTCCTTTTAATCCTCTTTGTAAATCTGAAGGAGGCAATGTACCTGTTTGAGGCTCCATACGAACAATAGCCTGAAACGGGTACACACATTGAATGAGAATAGACTCATAGGTATTTAAATCTATCAGTTCTGGAGGAATAGCAACCAACTCTAAATTAGTATGGACAGCACTAGCGGGTATTTTATTCTCATCTAATTTGTTATATCAATATTTACAAATACGCTAATCAGAACCCAAATCAAAAAAATTGTCTACCAACAAATAAGTTGCAAATTCCTTCCACATATCATTATTTTCTCTTTCACTTTTTAAATACAGATCAACACTCCTAGTCTGATTTTTATATTGAGTTGGCCAACAACAAATACAAGAAACAGACCCTCCTTCCGACTGTTGCTGCATTTTCTTTGGCGTTCTCCTGGCATCAGCGCTACCTCTCGCGACACCCGCTGCGCGGGTGCCACTCGCTGGATTGTTATCCCTGCTGGCCTAACCTTGGAAGAAAGTGGGAGACTTAGCCACTTTTTGCCGGAACTACCGACGGACTAGAGGCGGGACTGCGAGGACCAGACTGCCCAGTGCCGCTGATTGGCCGCAGCTGGTCCTCTTCCCGCCACCTCCACTTCAAAATCCGAGCAGTGCCTGTGGTCAGTGGGACCCTCCTTCCGACTGTTGCTGCATTTTCTTTGGCGTTCTCCTGGCATCAGCGCTACCTCTCGCGACACCCGCTGCGCGGGTCCTGCTCGCCGGATTGTTATCCCTGCTGGCCTAACCTTGGGAGAAAGTGGGAGACTTAGCCACTCTTTGCCGGAACTACCGACGGACTAGAGGCGGGACTGCGAGGACCAGACTGCCCAGCGCCGCTGATCGGCCGCAGCTGGTCCTCTTCCCGCCCCCTCCACTAAAATATCTCCTAGTATATTACAGACCACCATCAACGCGCCCGCGGGACGCGCGGGACCAAGCGCGGGGCGAAGCCTGGGCAAAGGGCGGGCCCTCTGAGGCCCTCAGAGAACCGAAGAGACTGGACCGGACATAACCCCTGGTACTTTGTTATTTCCCTACTTCTGTACATGATAATAGATAGGTCTGTTGGACAACTTTGAACTGTTGCTCTGTATTTCTGTACATTGCCTAGCTTGAGTTGACCATGTCCGACAAACAGGAAGGTTTGTTAAGCAAAACGCTCGATAATTATTTTACTAAGGCCTCCCCTGACATCCCTATGGAAATTGCTTTGGCAGAGCGTTGTGCTGAACGCCGTCGCTCTGTGGAAAGCATGAAAAATTGGGCAGCATCACCATTACTTCCATCTACTTCTTCTACCAGCGAGAATACCCAGATAGCTAATGTAATCGTTCATATACTGGATATCCAGTCTCCAGAAGGGAACAACATCACACCCATACTAATCACTTCTCCCGAGTTGGCTATGAATGGTACCTCTCCAATTACCCATATGAGTACTCCCAATTTAACAAAGGCACCCATTCATATACTAGCCAAAACAACACGAAATAGGGCAAAAAAAAACATGCCTGTATCCAGGGTACATGGCCCTCCTCCTTGTAAGAAACGGCGAAAAAGGGGGGATTCGCAACAACCAAAGTTAAGTCACTCCGACTTTGGGAAAAAGACTAAGACTTTTGTTAACAACCCTGATAACCCATCAGTGGCTACAGATGGGTCTAACATTATACCATTTGTTTCACCTAAAATGCGTATAGATGAAGAGGGCAGTTTGGATACTATTATGGCTGATAAAGCACCCCAAGTAATCCGAGATCTTGCTGCATTAGATACCCTAGAAAGCCTAATTAAAACCTACTCTGCATCAATTCTAGAGAGGCTGATCGAAGTGGAACTTAGACTAAGCAAAATTGAGCGGGTATTGGGAAGTAAGGGTGTTGATACCATCATAACCCCTAGCAATGTAATGCATAACACCACGATACAACCTGAATCTATCCCAGCTGTACCAGTCTCTGCCCCAAGTTCTATCCCATTGACGAATCCCTCCACCTCCAAGCACACATGGAACAAAACAGCTTCCCAGTTCCTTCCACCACCCAAACAACCACAAAATAAACCAGATCCAATACCTGCTATGCCAGTTAGTAAATCTTCCAATGCCATGGCAAACACACCCCAGGAGAGACCAACTATTGAGGCGGGGGCCCCAAGCCCAGCTGGGGGAGACCCAAGCAGGCTCCCTTACCTGAACTACCACCAGATGCAGTGCCCTTTATGGTAGTTCTAACAGGGGTTCCTGTGTTGCAACCAAGTAAGCAGGATGGTTTTGCCCAATTGAAGAATAAGATTATGCACTGGATAAGTCTATACAGGCCAATAGCAAATCATATTAGTGGCAAAATTGTTCATGTTGGCCGTCTTCAATGGCTGGGGGGAAGACCCAAAGACATCGAGGGTGATGTGGTGGTTGTGAATTTCAGGGATCCAAACGCTGTCCAACTCATACTAAATTGGCCGTCAGGCATTACTAACAACTGTATAATCCCAAGACCACTGACGTATTTCTCTCCTAGGTCAGTGGTATTCCCCTCCCAGCACCAACCACCCCAGCATATAACATCTCAAACCCACCCTAGTTGCTATCCATCGATCATACAGAGTGCTGGGATCACCCAACACACTCTGTTCCCGCCAATCAGACAGAAAGCAAGTAACTCGCATTACCTACCCCATCTGGTGCCAGCATCTGATCCCTAGGGGTGGAACTATGTGCCAGCCAGACCCTTCAATTCTAACAACAGAAGAATGGACCACCTAAAACCATTCACACCTCTAGAGACCACCAATAGATTTGATATATTTAGTGGACTAGATGATTGTGATTGATGCCATAAGACACTGGGGGGTGAGGGAAAAGGATTAAGAACTGTCAATGTTGGGGGCGTGGGGGGTGTGGAAAGTGGATTAAGTACTTTCAGTGTTGGAGGCACTGTCAATGAAACTGTGGAAAGTGGAATAAGTATTCTGAGTGTTGGGGGTACTGTCGATGAAATTGAAGGTTTGGGGAATATAGGACCCTTACCTGTGGCAGTATTAACAACTAGGGATAGATCTACCGTAGATGAGAGAGATATACACCCATATGTCTTGGTGCCACCTCAGGACAATCTGAGTAGTACAGAAGGTTCTTCGGCTGTACAACTTGAAATCCTACCTAGTTGTAGGGAGGCAGAAGAGGTACTTCTGGAAATGGCAGCTGCAACAAGGCAGCCACTTAAATTGGTGTCCTGGAACATAGCTGGAGTCACAAAAAATCTGAGGGACCCAGATTGGGCTAACTATATTGATTCCTTCGACTTCTGCATGTTACAGGAGACCTGGACAGTTGATACTCCACATAGACTGGGTTACAAAACGTATGGAATTGGTGCTATTCCATCTAAGAGTGGAAGGCCCTCGGGTGGTTTAATAACCTGGGTGAAAGTATATCTAAGGGTGAACATTGAGGTGGTGGATGCAAATTCCCCAGATATATTAGCATTAAAAATCACTGCACGAGAAGGGAAAAACCTATTTCTAATAAATATTTACAATAGGCCATCACCCGCAACAAGAGAATCATCAACACTATCTAAACTAGATTACTTCCTAAGTCATTTGGATACCAGGCAGGATCTTATTATTGTGGCCGGCGACTTAAATTCTAATTATGAGCCAGTCATGGGTCTTAGCGATATTTTTGAAGAGGAAGACCAGGCTAACAGAATCCCCGCTATGGATAATGTTAAATCATTTAAAAGCTCAACTCTGGCTCTCCAAATGACCAAAATATGTACAGAACACTGCCTTAGGGCTTGTAATGGACGGTTACCGTCTGACAGTGTGAAGAAGCCTACCTTTTTTAGGAGAAACTACAAAAGTAATATAGATTTTGTTATTGCTTCCATACCAACTTGGCCATACCTCCTTGACATCGAGGTAATAGAGAGACTAGAAAGCGACCATTTTCCCTTAGATCTTAAAATGGAAGCCTCACTGTTAGAGGTTATAGCTTCTTCTACGCCCTTAGAAGGAAGTAATGGCGATAACAACGAGATCCATATTAGTAATAATAGGCGATCACTAAAATGGGCATTTATATTGGACCATGGCGAAATTGTTGCAGAAATATACACACTTTTCGCATGTACATTTGGTCCATATTTAGACTGTATATCAGATGAGGAAAACAACACCCACTTTAAGACACTACACCAAAAAAATGTTGATGCTCTTAAGCTTCTAGTAACCAAAATGCCTAAGAAAAGCCAGCAAAAAATACACAATCTGTCCCACAGCAAACTCTGGTACGATAGAGCCTGCAGGGAGTCCAAAAGGGAACTTTTAATAGCAATTAAATCTAAGGCATCCTTAGATATTAAAACAGCTAGGAACAATTACAAATTAGTCCAAAAGGCTTCAAAAATAGCTTGGGAAGAAGAAAAATGGGCCAAAATGCTGCTGGCCGCTAAATCACGTGACAACGTAGCCTTCTGGAGGCTAGTAGCTAATGGAAATCATGTAGGGAGAGTGGTTAAGGACGTCTATTTGGACGAACAAACCTGGGTTAACCACTTCACTAGTTTGTATAAAAAATACAAAGATCTCCCCACTGATACGAATGCCCCAAGCAATGTACTTCCAACAGATTATCTGGATTTCACTTTAGGGGAAACAGAGTTGGCAATAAGCCAAATAAAATCTGGTAAAGCCCCAGGGTTAGACAAGATTGCGGGAGACTTATACAAACACGATCTAAAAGTATGGGTACCTTATATTAACTACCTGTGCAATAAGCTATCCCGTAACCCAGACTTTCCAGAAAGTTGGAAGGGAGCCGAAATAGTTTTAATTTTTAAAAAAGGAGACGGGATGGACCCTTCCAATTACCGCCCAATCAGTTTAATGGATATACTCCAGAAAATCTATGCACGACATATCTCATTTCGTGTCAGTGATTGGCTGGATGAAAATGCAATTTTAACTAGATATCAAGCTGGATTCAGATCCAAAGTCAGCACAATAGACAAAATCTTCCGATTTTGCTGCCTTTATTGGAAATATGAAAGATCAAAAAGGGTCAATTATATGTCGCATTCGTCGATTTAAGGGCAGCATTCGATTTAGTGCCTCGCAAGTTACTATGGGAAGTATTGAGTGCAGTAGGGATGCCCAACAACTTAATAGTTCAAATTAAAGAGCTTCACAGAGGCAATTTTGCGAGAATCCGCTGGGGCCCCAATGGAGAATTAACCCCAAAAATTCCCATTGAGCGTGGTGTTCGCCAATGGTGCGTTTTGGCACCTACACTCTTTTCCCTTTTCGTGAATGACATCCCCTCATATCTTGAGGGATGCGAAAATGATTCTCCTAAACTGAACGGCGAAAAGGTAACTTCGCTATTATTTGCTGACGACACTATCTTGATTTCCCAAACCAAAAGAGGTCTCCAGGCTCTATTGAATTCCTTCAATGAATACTGTAGCAAGAAGGGACTGGAGATAAATGGGAAAAAGACCAAATGTATGGCCCTAAACTCTACTAAATCAGACAAAGGCTGCTTAACCCTTAAAGGAGTAACATTAGAATCGGTCCCCCATTTTGCATATCTAGGGGTGATACTGGACTCCAAATTTTCCTGGAAGGCTCAATCGGAAAAAAGTAAGATGACATTTTCCCAGAACGTAAAACCCATCCTTAGGGAACAAAGCCTGAGCACCAGTAAAGCCGTGTCCCCAGCGGTTGAACCTTTTAAATTTAAAGTACAGCCAGCTGTGCTTTATGGTGCAGAAATCTGGGGCCCTGGGTCCAAGGGCACTTTTAGTGTCCTGGACAATAATTTTATGAGAAGTTTAGTAAGGGTTCCGAGAGGCACTCCCCTTGTGCCCCTTCAACTAGACCTAAACCTTAAAAGGACAGACCACCACACTATAATACGCCCATTGCTCCTGTGGGTTAGGCTATGGCGGGTACCCGAATTACAAGATTACAGGGATGGGCTAAAATAAATTATGGAGCTTGATAACCTCAAAGTTATCCCGTGGTTCAAACATGTCAAAACTTGGTTTACTAATTTAGGTCTGAAACATTTTTGGGAGAACCCGGATCAACTACCATCCGACCCGAAACAAATATTAAAAAGGGCCTTCTGGACCTTTATTGCTAACAAGATCAAGAGTGCTCCAACTGGTGGGACCTTAGTAACAAAGTTCCTCACTTTCAAGGACAAACCACTTTTTGAGACTTTTTTGGATTAAATAGAGCCTCCACTCGCCAAAACCCTATTTTTAAAATTTAGATATGGTAATCTCCAAATAAGCTCAACCTTGGCTCGTTGGGCCAGTGGCCCAAATATTTCAAACTCAGTGATAGATGAACTCTGCCCTATGTGTGGTAGCCACCAGATAGAAAATGAGCAACATATCCTCTTCTTCTGCCCAGTATATGCAAAGGCCAGGAAAAGATGGATAAAACCAATTTGCCTAGCGTTAGGCGTGAGATCATGTATACAGGCTTTGAGAATTCTTTCAACTAACACAACTCAACCTATAATATTTAGTGTTAGTAGATTCTTACATTGTATTTTTTTCCAAAGGAAAAAACTGGGATATCAACTGTAAACGGGATCAATTCCAGAGATAGATCTGACAAACTTTTTTAGCTATTAGTGGGGGGCCCACTGCAGAACTCTATGGTTGTTTGTGTATCGATTGTATCGATTGTCTCTAATATGAAATGAATTGTTTTTTAGCCAATGGTTTTTAAGTTCCATGCTGTACAGTTTTACCTTGTTCTCTTTTATTGTATGTATATGAATTGTTCTTTTATGGCAACAAAGCCGAAATAAAGAATACTTGACTTGACTTGAAAATACAAGAAAAATGTGTCCTTTCACCTGAAATCACCTTAAACTTTGTAATTTGATCATCAACATTTTTTGTAATAGTATGTTCCACATCCTCTTCATCATTTTCATCTATTAATGTCTCAGTTTCTGCACTCTCTTGTTCAGGACAAAAGTAACAAACCTCAATTTCGTCACAAATCCTCTTCACATCTGATACTGACACACGCAAAAGAGCATTGTTCAACTCATTTAACTTTAGTGCTGGACTTTTTGTGTAATACAATCTTCTTACTAACTCCCACATTTGAATATGATGTACTACCAACATCCTGAAATGGTGAAAAATACTTTGACATACCTTTCTAGAAAGACAAGCCAGAGAATGACCTTGCAAAATAGTATTTTTTCTCACTCTGCAAGGGTCTAGTCCTTGCCACTTCTTAATCTTTTGTTTAACACTTTTTTAACTCTGGGGCTTTAAAACATATGCCTAGAACTTCATCAGCTATCACTTCTTCTGCATTTCTAGGAACCATTTTCTCTTTCTCAATTGGACAACCATGTCTAACCTCGTAAGCTCGACCACTGGTGTCAACTGCATGCGACAAATCATTGATCTGAAAATAACTCTCTTCATTAAAGAAAGGCTCTGAACTTGAACTGTATTTCCATTCCCCCAAAAATACATCACAAAAATTCGTTCTATTAATTACTCTTTTCCTCTTACTTTTGGCCTGCATTAAATGGATTGGTTTATCTAGTGATCAAATTCTGTTTAAAACTAAAATAAATAATTTCCTCTTTACTTCAAAAGCCTTTTTAACAATAGATTCAATATGCTTCATTTTATAAAACAGTGCTCTGTTTTTATATTTCTTCATATCTTTCAGCAAAATATGTACTACTCTATTATAAAATAATTTTTTAAGTATTTCTTTATACTGATTTTCTCTTCTTTTACCATATGTTGTATCCTTTGACTGTACATTGTTTTTTATTGTGGTTGGAACATTTTTAGTGGTTTCAGTGTTCTGAATATTCTTTCTGGGCCTAGTAGGATTTTAATAAATTCCTTAGTGGTCTTACCAGAACATTTGTATCTTTTTAGTCACATTATGTTGGTCATACAATACTTGTTGTTGAGTTTTCTTCAAGTAACTGTCCTTTATCTCTCTTTTTCTCTTTCTTGATATTTCAGGCATGATAACTGTATTTTAATGATGATATCTGAAGAAAAAAATAAACATAAATAAATGTATATTAAAAACTTGATACATGATACTTTTCTATTACTATACAAACACATTCTATATACATACTGACTGATGAATTGTAGACCTTAAATACAAGTGTGAAGGTGGTTAGACTACTACATGCATAGTGCATAGGATTTTGAAGCACTCCGTGTCCTAAAGCCTGGCTCACTGTTTGAGTACATGCATACTGAGTGAATGATTAAAGTACTATAAGAAGAGACACAAGGTGAATTCATAATTAGTTGAGTTTTACTTTAGTGAATTGATTAGTAGATGATACTGAATGAGTCACTTTAGGATTGCAAAAAGCACTCACAGGGTGTTTGCTGGAGTGTATTGATACTAACTGGGGAATTGTAGGCCTGAAACACAAGTGTGAAGGTGGTTAGACTACTGCATGCATAATCCATAGGAGTTTGAAGCCCTCCGTGCCCTAAAGCCTGGCTCACTGCATGAGTGCATGCATACTGACTGAATGATTACAGTACTACAAGAAGAGAAACTGGTGAATTCATAATTGGTTAAATGTTACTTTAGTGAATGGATTAGTCACTATGGGATTGCAAGAGCAGTCACTTGGTGTTTGCTGCAGTGTATGGATACTAACTGAGGAATTGTTGGCTTGAAACACAAATGTGATGGTGGTTAGATCACTACATGCACAGTCCATAGGAGTTTGAAGCAGTACATGTGCTAAGGCTCTGAATCGCTGCATAAGTACTTTTGTAATGACAGAATGATTATAGTAGTACAACCACACATAAAGTTACCAAAAGCATCTCTCACAATGCTTTGCAAATAAACACACACTCACAGTGGAATTCTAGAGCAGCAACACTATTCACTAGTCTAGAAAAGTTAAGATGACTGCACACATTTCACATATTTTATTACTACATTTGAGAGTACAAGCCTGACACATTTTAAAATACATAAGCTATGATTGCCTTAAGATTCTACTAAAACTCGGCAACATGATAAGTTTTTAACCAGTTATATATCTGCGAGCACATGAAGGCCTCACAGGCTTCTCTCACAACAGTTCCCAAATGTACACAGACTCACAGTGAGATTCTAGACAACTAAGACTATCCCTTGGACTTTATCAAAACACATTGACTGATCTGCAAACACTAAGGTGACAGCACACATTCCACATATTTCATTACTGCATTTCAGTGTTAAAGCCTAACTCATTTTGCAAATACATAGGCAATGACTATTTTCTAATTCTACCAAAACTTAACAAGAAAGGTGTTTAAGCACTTATGTGTCTGCAAAGGCATCAAGCAACCAAATGCTTCTCTCACAATTTTCTCAAATGCACACGGACTCACAGTGTGATTCTACACAAATAGCAGTATCCCTTGCACTTTAGCGAAAAACATTTACTAGTCTGGAACAGGTGAGATGACTGCACACATTCCACATATTTCAGAAATGCACAGTACTGTGGAAGCCTTACTCATTTTGCAAATACATAAGCAATGACAGCTTTCGAATTCTACCAAAACGTGGCAACAGGATATGTTTTTAACCAGTTATATATCTGCAAACAGATGAAATACCCACAGGCCTCTCTCACAACAGTTCACAAATGTACACAGACTCACAGTGTGATTCTAGACACCGAAAACTATCCCTAAAGTGACTGCACACATTCCACATATTTCATTACTGCATTTTAGTGTTAAAGACTAACTCATTTTGCAAATACATAAGCAATGACTATTTTCTAATTCTACCAAAACTTAACAACAAGAACGGTTTTCAAGCACTTATGTGTCTGCAAACACATCAAGCAACCAAATGCTTCTCTCACAATTTTCCCAATTGCACACCGACTCACAGTGTGATTCTAGACAAATAAAAGTATCTCTTGCACTATAGTAAAACATATTAAATAGTCTGGAACAGGTGAGATGACTGCACACATTCCACATATTTTAAAACACAGTCTCACAAAGAGATTCTAGACAAGCAAGACTACTCCCTGGACGTTACCAAGAGAAACACATTAATCTTTTTAAAAACAAACACTCCACATACAACCTCTCACAAATGAATAAGTTACCTTTCAAATTGATTTGTAGATTAAGAAGTATGTCATTCACACACCAGATTTTCTTATACAGAATCTCTGTACTGTGCAGCTCTTAACAAAACCAAAAAAATTGCAAGCTTTCCCTCTCATTCTGCACACATATACATGTAAATATCAAATCACATTGCTTCCCACATTAATTCAAAAGATAACACACATTTCTATTGGTTACACATTTCAGCCCTTTCCAAATGACATAAGTTTGAACCCTACCCCCAATCTGCTCACTGCCCGTTACCACAGTAACAGTTTATAGAACATTCATCTGAGCACACTGTCACAAGTCCAGCACACAATGTTGCTAATCCAAACTTCAAGTGTGCCTGACTTTTCAAAATATCAGCTTATCCTATTTAATGTTCCTTTCAAATAGTTTTTCGTAACCAATAGGAAACATGCTTTTAAAAAACAGAAACATGCAACCTACTTTTCAGACTAGAATGATCTCAAACACCCAATCATTTATTTTCGTTTTTCAAAACTGCATCTTATCCACCATTGTAGAAAAATCTCACTTCTCAAACTGCCATTTCACATACAGAGACCATCTGAGTTCATTCAGACCTCCCGTCAAGATGCTTAGAGTGTAAATTGTGGGACACAGCTATATTTTCTGGAGCCAAAGGTATGCAGAAAACAGAGGCATGGACATAGACCTAGCTTTGCCAAATGTAGACAATAAATTGAATTGGACAGAGAGGGTTAAAGTAGCACCAATTGATGCCATCGGTTAAATCCTTTTCGCATCTCCAACACCCTGACTTCATAATTGTGCACTATGGTGGCAATGACCTAGGCACTTTGACTGGGGTAGGTCTGGAAATCCGTCACTTTTCCCCCAAACTGCCTTTGTCTATTCTAACATATGCCAAAGGCAGAAATGGAACTGGTCCAATCAATTTTGTCCACAGGTTGAGAAAGCTTGGAAACATGTCAACAAATCTTTTTCTGCTTTTCCCCAAGATTATAGGATGGGGTGCATTTGCCACAACAATCTGCATTATGGATGGCATCTCTAGGAGAGATGGTGTACATTTTACAGGTGAGGGTAACAGAGTCTTCCTCTTGAACTTTAGACTCTGCATAGGTACTTACTTGTAGGTTCCAAAGTCTCTCAATAAACACAAGGGCTCTTTTTGGAGCCCCCAAGATCTAAACACATAAGCTTGATGTATATCTTAAAAAATATTATAATTTTTTGTTTGAAGTTGCGCACCCAACGCGTAAAAGTCGTGCACCAAACGCGCTGGAGTTGCGCACCCTACAGGTTAGGAGTCGTGCATCCAACGCTTGCACACAAGGGGGCTGTGCTGAGCACCGCACTGGCTGTGCGACTTCTAATTTTACCGTAAAAAAAAATATAGCCCCTATCACTAATTTCTATTATCCCCGGAGATCCCATCCCCTGGGGCTTATATAAAATGTTGGGGACCGTGGGGGGAGCCCCAGTGCCCCCAAGGTCCCAGCCGGCTCCCCGCGTCCTTCAGGATCAGGCATTGCTTTTCCATATGGGGAGCTGCTAACATGCAGCTCCCCGTGTGAAAAAGCAATTTGGTTTGGATTTTGAAAGAGAGAACAGGGAAATCTGCTCTCTCTTTCAAATTCACACCAAGTTTGCTATGGGAGGGCAGAAGCCTCGGCTCCCACACTCCCATAGCAAACAGCAGTGTCAAGGGGGTGGGCACCCCGGGACACTGCAGGAGCCGGCCCTGGGGGGTGACGGTCTCCAGGGCCACAACAAGGCTCCAGGAGGGGGGCTGCATGGCCCCATCCAACAATACACAAAGCCCCGGGGGGTGATGGTCCCAGGGGCTGGGGGGGGGGGCCTTTGAGCCACCCAACCATGTATTTTTCTGGGGGGCCTTGGAGCCACCCCAACCATTTATTTAGTAGCCCTGGGGGGTGGTGGGCCCTGGGGCCTGGGGCCCGGGCCCCCCATACATTTTTATATTTTTCCCACGGGATTTGGCCACCCCGGGGGCTAAATATTAAAGGATCTCCATTTTATTGTTTCGTTTTTTACGGCACGATCCGCGAACATTGCACATGCTTTGCTGTTTTAAAAAAAATATATATTTTTTGGGGGCCCTGGGAGTCCTTGTTGGACCCCCTTTGCAGGTCTAGAAGGTCAGGGTATTTCTACCCTGCCTCCTTTATACATTTTGCACACTTATTCCACTAACTTCTTCAGCCTTGCATCTACCAAGGCACAAAATGGCTCCTAACACTTCCTGGTTTTGAATGTTGACAACCACTTGACAGCCAATTAGCATTCAGCGCACGATCAGGAAGGTGCGCTAAGGGTGCACTCAGGATGCACGGATCCTGCTCGGCCATAGATATATATGTACTTTGAAATGTTATTTTCTCAGGAACTACTGAAAGGATTTACACAATATAAGCAAAAGGCACAAGTCTGAACTAAGGACTACCTCTTTGCCAAATTTGGTGTAATTTCGTTCAGCAGTTTAGGCTGTAGCTGTGATGAACGGTTCCTATGGAAAATTGCATGGGGAAAACACGTTTTGGAACCCCCTTTTTTCTCAGGCACCGCTTGACGAATCCCCCCTGGATTTTCAGGATAGGAGCGGACCGGAGCTGGCCATGAGTTTTGAAATGTCCGCGAAGATTTGTCTACCGGTGCCAAAATTATTCCAAATAGAATGTTGCTGATTTCCTATTGAAAATAGGTCCTAATTATAACTACTTACTGGTGACCACCAGTAGGTATATATATATAAATATATATATATATATATATATATATATAACAATCCAAAAGTTGCTCTGTAGCAAGAAGACACATCGCAGTGGGATGATACAAATCATTTATTTAGAAAGCCAGCCCGTTAGTCCCGAGTCAACGTTGCAATCGTTACGCGTTTCTGAGCACTTCGGCTCCTTCGTCAGAGGAAAATGACAAAAGGACAGCTCACTCGGCTTTCACAGGTACGTAAATGCATGCACTCCTCATTTCCCACAGCTGGGCCTCCATCACAGCATGCTGGTACTTGAAGTTTACAGTTTGCAAAGCCAATATTTCTCCCCAGTGGGCGTTGTACTAGAAGCCACATATTAATGACATTTCACCTCAGTGGGCCTCCGGACTGCAGAGCTTGCTGAATAAGTTCTTGCCCACTGCACACTCATTTGCGGTGCAAACAATTTCCACACCAAGGGCCCTGCTGCTGCGGTGGCGTCTTTCCAGCAGACAGGCTGCCGCTCAAAATCAATCCAAAAGTTGCCCTGTAGCAGGAAGACACATCGCAGTGGGACGATATAAATCATTTATTAAGAAAGCCAGCCCGTTAGTCCAGAGTCAACGTTGCAATCCTTACGCATTTCTGAGCACTTCAGCTCCTTCGTCAGAGGAAAATGGCAAAAGGACAGCCCACTCGGCTTTCTCAGGTACGTAAATGCATGCACTCCTCATTGCCCACAGCTGGGCCTCTATTACGGCATGCTGGAACTTGAAGTTTACAGTTTGCAAAGCCAATATTTCTCCCCAGTGGGCGCTGTACTAGAAGCCACATATTATTCAAATTTCACCCCAGTGGGCCTCCGGACTGCAGAGCTTGCTGAATAAGTTCTTGCCCACTGCACCCTCATTTGCGGCGTGAAAGATTTCCATACCGAGGGCCCTGCTGCAGCGGTGGCTTCTTCCCAGCGGCCAGGCTACTCCGGACTGCAAAGCTTGCTGAATGCCATGCCACAGCCCTTCATTAAAAGGCATTTAACACTTCGCTGTGTGGCGTCTTCACTTTGTGGCAGTCTTAGATCGATTTTAGCGGCCGGCCTGGTCGCGAAGACGCCCTGCTGTTGTCAGACAGATCCTGAGTTTGCACCTGCGAACTCTCTGGAGCGAGAAGTGCCACATGAAAGGACTTCGAAATACGGCATTGTGGGTGTTGGCAGCTACCTTTCAACCCACATGGGTAAAATTAAGGCTTTATTCAAGTGAGGAAGAAGGCACCCACTTGAAAAGCGTTGGGCCATTCAAGGAATTGAGAGTATGACCGTTACCCTGCCATGCCACAGCCCTTCATTAAATGGCATTTAACTCTTTGCTGTGTGGCGTCTTCACTTTATTGCAGTCTTTGATGGACATATATATATATATATATATATATATATATATATATATATATATATATATATATATATATATATATATATATATATATGCACGAAAATTCGTCACGAGCCAAAGCAGCCGCCTCAGCCCAACACTCCAACACTGACGAAAGAACGGACCCAGTTTTAGGTGCTTTAATCGTGGTGTTTTATTTCAGCAAGCCTGCCGCCGCCATAACGCGTTTCGCCTTTCACAGCTTGATCACATGGCCAGTTGCTAACAGCCAATGCCA
Source organism: Lissotriton vulgaris (assembly GCF_964263255.1). NCBI lineage: Eukaryota > Metazoa > Chordata > Amphibia > Caudata > Salamandridae > Lissotriton > Lissotriton vulgaris. The sequence continues at coordinate 566,004,919 of NC_141695.1, forward strand.
TACATTTAAAGTGCAAGTGCGCGCGCAATTCCTACAAAGTATTCAACAACATAGAAAAAATACTTCATTTACAAGTGCTAACATTTGTATGCCAAATTATATACATACTATGTTAAATGTACAAGTGGCTTAATTTATAAAATATATAAATATATATTTACACCTTAAAAACCACAGAAATTTAAATAACTGTATAAATACTGGTTATTTACAACGTGAACCCACAAGAATTGATCATAGATTCACAAGGTTTAGTTGTTCACATAATTACTCACTCCCCAAATGTACAAGGCACTCAGCAGAAGAAATAAAGCCCCAGTGGGCACAGAACCTTGTAAGATTGCACCACAATATTACACATTTCATTCTGACATTGGCACAGATTGAGTGTTAAGTAAATGAAATTTCCTAAAGTGCTCGTGCTTGGTGCTCAAAATATATATGAAAAAGAAATCAAAACTTGTTAAAAAAAAACACATGTTGTGTTTAACCCCTGGTCATACCCCATGGGCTAGTCCTCCTCCTATTTGAAAGAAGCTCTTAACACCGATTGTGAGGAGGCGTCAGATGGTCCAATATAACAACAACATTGTTACCACTTAAAAACCAAGTACCCATATGGCAAACTATGCAAATCACAATAATTAGAGAATCCATCCTGAAATAATTGTTGCGCAGAAATTTTCATATACAAATGCTCTCATCAAACTATAGACAAGTGTATAGATCTTCTGTTGCATTAAGACCCTGTGGCTGCTTGCTGTCTAATTCTAGGATGTATCTGGTTTCAAGGAGGCGTAGTTTCGCCTCCCGATCACCCCCTCTTTTCATGGGCCATACTGCATCTATGACAAAATAAAATAGATGTACGGGGTTGGAACTATGCTGTTGTTCAAAGTGCCTAGCAACAGGATAGGCCTGATCTTTATTAGAGATAGCTCTAATGTGCTGAAGCACACGTTTGTGGACCGGCAGGCGGGTGCTCCCCACATACCTAAGACCACATGTGCACTCCAGCACATAAACCGCGTAATCTGTCTTACATGTAAGGCGTTTAGTAATGCTCCTCGGGGTACTGGAGAATGGGACCACATAGCTGGATTTGTTGATCCCATGTTTGCATGCCTTACATTGTATGCATTTTTTGAAACCCCCACCCAGAGCCTTCCACGTTGATGACATCTGTGGTTCTAGGGCATTTTGGACTAAGGCATTAGCCATGGATTTGGATTTCCTGAAGGTCAGGAGTGGTTTCTTCGATACCTTGTTACCAATAACCGGATCCCCCAGTATGAGGTTCCAGTTATCACAAAATATCTTTCTTAAGGCTGAATGCTGCCTACTGTATGTAACAATCATACGAGGACTGCTGACCGTTACCCTGCCATGCCACAGCCCTTCATTAAATGGCATTTAACTCTTTGCTGTGTGGCGTCTTCACTTTATGGCAGTCTTTGATGGACATATATATATATATATATATATATATATATATATATATATATATATATATATATATATATATATATATATATATATATATATATATATATATATATCTTGGCTCCTGCTGCACTTAGTTCACGCACTCATAGACGGGTGCTGTATATACGGAAAGTGCTACCGTAAAATATCACGCTCCTCGTCCCCTCTCCCTTTCAAAGAGACACAGCACTCACGGGGGGAAAGTCGTAGATTTTATTTCGACTTTCAAATGCACGCGTTTCGGCATACGCCTTCCTCTGTAGTACAGGGGCATACTGGACGCGGCCACATTATATACAAACATGTGATCACTTTTTCAAATTTCAACATAAACACCAACAAAGGACAAACACCGTTGTGTTCCACTCCATCATATGAGCGCCATCTTGTAATGGTGTAATACATAAATTCATTAATACACATCATTACTAAGAAATGATATATTTTCAGATCTTGTAAACATATCTTTATCAAGCCCTGTATGGGCGCACTCGTATTGCTCTATCATGTCCCGTATGGGCTAGAGTGTGGTGTATTTGCCCTGATTAATGAAATTACGCAGATTAGAATCGAGGTATATAATAGATCTTTGTACCAAGACGCCGAACGGCCTCAATAGTCATGAGGAATTAGCGGTACATTTGGGATAAAGGGCTCTTTATCCAGTATGATACACTCTGTAAGGTGAAATTGAAAAGAGAAAAGGAACATGAGTTGAGAAATAGGCTGTAATGAAATATAGTATAATTACTGAGATTTTTGCAAACCTTATATTAAGGTCTGAAATTTATTTAAATTTATGTACTTTTTATGGTTTGGGAATGCACGTGTTTGTATAAAAAGTGAGGGCAAATACAACACACTCTATCCCATACAGGGCATGATAGAGCAATACGGGAGTGGGCTTCTCGCATCTGCTGGGCTCTCTGCAAGGGGACAGCTGTTCTGCTCCAGTATACAACACCGTGTGTTTGCCTAAGGCAACGTTGGTATATTTATACCTGAAAGGTGCCGAGTTTGACGTAAGTTTTGGACATAAGACGTTAATAAAGATGTCACTAAGAACTGGTCGTTCTTACAGCGCTCGCAGGAGTTCTATCACTAATCAAAACAAAGCAAACAGGGCTTTCCCAGGTTGCTGGGGGTTTGGTGTGTCGAACGAACTCAGTGTGTTCTCTAGGAATCTAAGGAAGTAGCTTCTGCTGTGTCATTGACTGCAGAGGCGAGTTACTGAATATGGCTCTGGTTATTATGCCATTATAGGGACATTTATTGATAATAGCCGTATAGGGGCATAAGGACACCATATTGATCGGGTTCCGAGATAAAACACATCACCCACTCCACAATTTTATGTCCATCAATTACTAAAACTCAAGCAATAAAGATGCATGTGTATTCCAACCCACCCCAAAAACACATTTTGCATTTGAAATGGTGTATACAAAATACACGGAAATGATAATAGGTACTGTACGTTTTAAGCAGTATGGTCATTCAGAAAAATTTGCTTACGTATATCAACTGAGCGATTTGCGAAAAATTACACATGAAATGTCTCTTAATACAGAAAAGAAGGGCGAGTCTATTTCATCACATATAAATAAAATGCTGTAAAATGTGCTAGAGGCTAAGGTAATATTTTGTCTCTAGATTATCTAAAAATAGAAGCTCTGTTCTTTATGAATAGTTCTACTTTAAGCAAAGCACGTGTGCCAGTAAAAAGGTAAATATTTTGGCATTTTGGAAAAAATAATTTCATGATGAGCGGGGGGAAAAATAGTATCAAACATTTTTCAGTAGCTCTAGTTTATCAAAGCCGAAGGCTGAATTCAGAGTTCATGGGAACGCTGTGTGCCGGATTGTTTTCCAAAGAGTTTTTGTTTCTGTTCAGGGGAGAAAATCATTTCAGACAGACTCGCAAAAAATTGGTCTACATATTCAGGTGACAGTTCGACCAAGTTTGATAATGCTGTAACTTGGCAGTTGTGAGAATGATTGTTATCATCGATTTCAGGATCAGCAATGCTCACAGAGGGACGTACTTGGGTGATGTTGCTTTCATTTCTTGCTTCACTGCCACCACCTAATCGTAGCGCAGGAGTCTCAATGAATGCCGTCATCAGGATTGGTAACCGCTGGGGATAACACAATGCATGAGCCGTTACTGGACTTAGCAAAGTATCGATATCCATTGGTACTGCTGATTGTAGTGCAAGACAGGTGTCTAACACGCATTCCTCTCCCCATAGCATACATTGAAGCACAGGTAAGATGCAGGTCTGCCATATAGGTCTGAATGAAAGAAACCAGGTCATATTCAAATCTCTTAGCCGGGCTAGTCCAAGGACTTCAGTTATGCAGTTCCGGTAGCGTATTGCTAGGATCGTTTCTTCCATCATTGCCAGAGTCATGTCTGCATTTTGGCTTGCCATATCGGAGCAGAAGGGTCAAAAATAAAATACCTGCTACGAGTCCCAAAAGTAGTGGTAGGCCACCAAAGACCGAATGGACAAAATTGGGAAAGATGCCCAGGACTGCTTTGAAGGGTGTTAACAGTACCGAGAAAATTGTCTTAAATATATTCGAGATACCACTGGCATTTGACATATTTAGGACTTTGCTTAACATTTCTATGAAATTGCCGGGGCAATTTGTTGATAAAAGTGTATGTATCTCTGCAGTTGTCCTTGCAACTTGGAGATCATACGTCTCTTTTGATGACGTGATGGGCACTGTTGTCTGTAAAAGCACTGACTTCATTCTGCTTAAAGTATCAATTCGTATAGAAGAGATATTCAACGGAGGCCAAATCGGAGCCTCTGAGTGTCCAGGGCAATTAGGATACAATGCTTGCATACAGCAAGTGACCATGGAACTGACGCTTAAGAGATATGCTTTCCCTGGCACCAAGCCACAAAAGCTGTGATCCGTTATTAGAACGTAACTCTCGTTAGAAAGTTGTCTAAAGAATGGCTCTCTCTGTGTTGCAGGTGTGCCGTGCTGGTGGCATGAAAGGTTATTTGAAGTCCCCTCACAGGCCCCATGCAAGTTAATACCTTGGCACAAATGTTTACCGCTTAGTGATTGTTTACACTCATTACCACTAAGAAATACATTTTTGTTATTGTCACTATAACATGTGTGTGTATAAGTAATTTCCATGATGACTTAATGTATCCTTTACCCAACCTTTCATACTGGCCTGCTGGTATATACTCTAGGCAATTTTTAAATTGGAAAGTTGTTATCGGAATTGTGATTATTCCGTGTATTATCCATTCAATGACAGGTCTTTCTGACATTGTCAATGGTAATCTCTCAAGTTTTTCAATGCTCAGGATTGTATAGTCTGCTTCTTTCTGTGCCAAGCTGATTTGTTTATCAGTAAGGTTAAAGATAGAAAACAATGACGTTGTGTTGATTAAACCCCATGGCACGTAGCCTGAACGCAGGGTTTGCAACGTCCATCCTAGCTGTACAATAGAACGTAATTGGGACTGGCCATGTTGTAACATTAGCAAGTCCTGGTCTATTATATCGATAGCAGATGATACAATACTGTCCAGTGAATATATTCTGGAGGACAGAGTCATTAACCCATTGTCCACAACAGAAAGTGATTTTTCCAAATTAATACGATCAATTTCTCGTATTTTCTCTGCTGTCTCGATTTGAGTCACTTTCCATGCCTCGTTGTAAGCAGCGTATATACTGGCCGCTATGAAACGTTTTTGACGCTGTTTGCGTGGTCCCATTATGAAATCGCGCAAGTCAGCACCATCTTTAAGTAAAGACAAGTGTTGCTTAATTTCTGCCAGTGTGGATGTTTGTAGCCATTCAAGGCATAGTTTCCCTACACTGTATGTTGTGGTACACAGACAAAATATCGATTTTTAAATATCGATATGCAAAAATATCGAAGTTCAAATATCGATATACAAAAATATCGAAGGTAAGTAATATCGACAGTCTAAATATCGATATTGGTATGATATCAGTAATATCGAAGTTGTGAATATCGATGTTAATAATATCGAAATTAATAACTTTGATGTTACTAATATCAATTTTTAAATAAATTTAGTGTATATAATATTGTATTTATTATGTTTTATTATTTATTTTTAATGTTATTTTATTAAATATTGTCTTTTACTACTGTAGCGGGTTGTGGGTTTATAGGGGAATAGGGTGGGAAGTAATTTAATTATGTCAAATTAATTATTAATTAGTAGGAATTATTAATTAATTAATTGAGAATTAATTTTTAATTATTTTTAAATAATTTATTAATTGATAAATATGTTCTGTAGCGGGTTATGGGTTTATAGGGGAATAGGGTGGGAAGTAATATAATAATAATTAATTAATTGATATATGTTTGTACATATTTTATTTAATAATTAATTGTTAATTAGTTTCTATTATTTAGTTTATTAATTATTATAATTTTTTTACATATTTATAATTATTAATTAGTTAGTAATTAATTATTTTATTTACATTAATTATAGTAATTTTTTATATATAATTTATTGTTATTCTTAATTAATTAATTGTGCAAAATAATATTAAATATTACATTAAATTAATTACAGCAAATGTGCTAATATATTTACTTTATTGTTATTGTTAATTAATAATTAATTGGTAATTAAATAATATTAATTAATTTTGGGTACAGGGGTATTTTTAGGGTTCAGGGTCAGTTTTCAGTTCATGGGTACAGGGGTATTTTTAGGGTTCAGGGTCAAGTCAAGTCAAGTCAGAGAATTTATATAGCGCACTACATACCCAGAGGGTCTCAAGGCGCTTAGAAAGGGGAGGAGTATTACTTGTCAAATATCCACGTTTTAAGTTGCTTTCTGAATGCTAGGTGGTTCTGGGTAAGGCGAAGGTAAGCGGGGAGTGAGTTCCATGTTTTAGCAGCCAGGTATGAGAAGGATCTGCCTCCCATGGTGGTCTTGTTGATGCGAGGTACAGTGGCGAGGGCTTGGCTGGAAGAACGTAGTTGGCGGGAGGGGGTGTAGAAGGACAGTCGTGAGTTGAGGCATTCTGGTCCGATGTCGTAGAGTGATTTGTGTGCGTGGGTTAGCAGTCGGAAAGTGATCCTCTTATTGACGGGTAGCCAGTGGAGGTCTTTAAGGTGACCAGAGATGTGTTCGTTGCGTGGGATGTCTAATATGATCCTGTCTGAGGCGTTTTGGATTCGTTGGAGTTTCTTCTGGAGTTTAGCGGTAGTGCCTGCGTAGAGGGTGTTTCCGTAATCCAGTCGGCTCGTGACCAGAGCATGGGTGACTGTTTTCCTTGTTTCGGTGGGGATCCAGCGAAATGTTTTTCTGAGCATGCGAAGAATGTTGAAGCAGGAAGAGGATACGGCGCTGACTTGTCTGTTCATTGAGAGTGAAGAATCCAGGATGACGCCTAGGTTCCGTGCGTGGTCTGTCGGGATGGGTGCTTTTCCGAGGGCTTCCGGCCACCAGGAGTCGTCCCATGCAGAGGGGGATGTACCTAAGATGAGGACTTCTGTTTTGTCTGAGTTCAGTTTCAGACAGCTTTGTTTCATCCATTCGGCAACTTCTTTCATTCCTTCGTGTAGGTTAGTTTTGGCGGTGCTGGGGTCATTGGTGAGAGAAAGGATTAGTTGAGTGTCATCCGCGTAAGAGATGATGTTGAGATTGTGTTGGCGGGCGATGGCCGCGAGGGGGCTCATGTATACGTTGAAGAGGGTGGGGCTGAGAGAGGATCCTTGTGGTACGCCACAGATGACTTCAGTGGCCTCGGACTTGAATGGTGGGAGGCGGACTCTCTGGGTTCTTCCGGTGAGGAACGAGGTGATCCATTCAAGTGCTTTTCCTTGGATTCTGATGTTATTGAGGCGTTGTAAAAGGGTGCTGTGGCAGACTGTATCGAATGCTGCAGAGAGGTCGAGGAGGATGAGGGCGACTGTGTCTCCATTGTCCAGTAGAGTTCGAATGTCGTCTGTTGCTGCGATGAGGGCGGTCTCAGTGCTGTGTTTTGCTCGGAAGCCAGATTGTGAGGAGTCGAGGGATTTGTTGGCTTCGAGGAAGGCGGCGAGCTCTTTGTTGACAGCTTTCTCGATGACTTTGGCCGGGAATGGAAGGAGCGAGATGGGGCGGTAATTTTTGAGTTCGGTGGGGTCCGCTGTGGGTTTTTTCAGAAGGGCGGTGAGTTCAGCGTGTTTCCAGTCTTCCGGGAAGGTGGCGGAGTTGAAGGAGCAGTTGATGACTTCTCGGAGGTGCGGTGCTATGACGGAGTCTGCTTTGTTGAAGATGTGGTGAGGACATGGGTCTGTGGGGGATCCTGAGTGGATGGAATTCATCAGGCGGATTGTGTCCTCAGTGGAGATTGGGTTCCAGTCGTTAAGGGTGTTCATGGGGGGAGAATGTTCAGCAAATGGTAGGGTGGGCTGGTTTCCGGGTTGGTTGTCGAAGCTGTTGTGGATGTCTGCAATCTTGTTGTGGAAGAATGAGGCTAGGGAGTCACAGAGGGCTTGAGAGGGGGTGATGTCGTTGGAGTTGGCCGAGGGATTGGAAAATTCCTTGACGATGTTGAAAAGTTCCTTGCTGTTGTGGGCGTTGTTGTCAAGTCGATCCTTGAATGCTGTTTTCTTGGCCTTTCGGATTAGTTGGTGGTGAGTGCGGGTGGCGTTTTTGAAGGCGTCCTTGGTGCTAGTGGTTGGGTCTTTTTTCCAGGCCTTTTCAAGGGAGCGGCAGAGTTTCTTGGACTTCCTAAGATCATCGTTGAACCATGAGGGATGTACCATGTTACAACGCATACTATTACAACTACCTACCGTTACAACGCGACCATTACAACGCATACCATTACAACGCATAGCGCTTTGAGGTGCTGGATAGTGGTAAGTATAATTTACTATTCTAACTCCAGTCCCCGTGGACCTTAGGGAAGGTGTTGGATAGTAAATTATACTTATTCCCTATCCTAGAGCGCCCCCCAGCGCAATGCGTTGTAATGGTATGCGTTGTAAAAGTCGCGTTGTAATGGTAGTGCGGAGTAACAAATGCGTTGTAACAGGTGTATACCAACCATGAGGCCTTTTTGCTGGCAGGTTTGCTTTGACGTTTCTTCAGTGGTGCTAAGGTGTCGGCGGTGTTGGATAACCATAGGGTGAGGTTGGCGGCGGCTTCGTTTGCGTTAGAAGAGTGGGCTGGGGTGTTTAGAAGGAGCGATGCGGAGATCTGGTCCGTGGTGATTTTGTTCCAGCTTCTTTGCAGAGTTGGTTGGAGGTGGTTGGTGGGTTTTGGTTTGTTGTAGGTGAAGTGAACGCAGCTGTGGTCAGTCCAGAGGAGATCCGTAGTGTGGCTGAAGGAGACATGATTGCTGGAGGTGAAGATGGGGTCGAGTGTGTGACCTGCGATTTGGGTGGGGGAAGTGACCAGTTGTTTAAGTCCGAGGTTGGCGAGATTGTCCAAGAGGGTGGTGGTGTTGCGGTCGTTGATCTTGAAAGTTGAAAGTTGAGGTCTCCCAGAAGGATGTAGTCTTTGGAGGGGAGCGCGTGAGGAGTGATGAAGTCCGTGATGTCTTCACTGAATTTTGCGCGGGGTCCTGGTGGTCTGTAGAGGAGGGTGCCTCTGAGTGTGGTCTTGGGGTCGATGTGGATCTGGAAGTGAAGGTGTTCGGAGTTAGCGAGGTTGGCGTCAGAGCTGGTTGAGATGCGGATTGATTTCCTATGGACGATAGCGATTCCTCCTCCTGTGTGGCTGGTACGGTCCTTGCGTGTGATCTTATAGTCTTCAGGGATGGCAATGGTGATGTCTGGGGCGGAGGAAGCGTTCATCCAAGTTTCTGTTTGGAAGGCGACGTCTGGAGAGATGGTGTCTAGTAGATTCCATAGGTCAATGGCCTGTCTGTGGACCGATCGAGTGTTGAGAAGGATGCACTGTAGGTGGTTGGGGTCAGGAATCTGTGTTGTGGTCGTAGCGGAGATGTTGTCGGTGCCGATGAATTTGCAGGAGTAGCAGGAGAAAGGTCCATGGGTGTGTCCAGGAGCGGCTTGGATGCAGTTGGGGGCGCGACCGGGGTTAAGGGCTAGGAGGGTGGCGGCATCGTAGGTAATGCGGGAGGGCTGGGCAGCGCAAGGGGCAGGGGGTCTGGCGCTGGGCGCGGTCCAGGCGCGGACGGGCGTAGACGGGCTTACCTTTGGCGCACCTTCGGCGCGGATTGGGCGCGGTCGCTGCGCGTGAACGCTGCGCGCGGGAAGAACTGTCATATATGGATAGTGGAGGGGGAGGGGCGAGGGCGGCTCAGCTGGGAGGCGTGGCGGGCTCAAGGGAACAACAACAACAACAGAATCAAAATGGAGGGGAGGGCAGAGCAGGGCGCCGGGGGATAATACACGAGGTCAATTACACAATGCGCATGTAAATATTGGAGCGAGCAAGCAAGCATCCGGTAAAGCAGTGACCAGGCGGTGAAAAACGCTAATGAGTCCTGGCGCTGTTTAAATTAATAAATAAACGCTGAAACGCTATGGAATCCTTGCGCTATGTAAATAGATAAGAAAAACAACACTGAAATGCTATGAAGTTCTGGCGCTCTTTAAATAAATAAATAAATGAGCAACACTTCGTCAAAGGCAGCTTTGCAGTACGATACCGCCTTTTAGCAGCAAGCAGGCAGGGGAGCGACCACTCGAGGCAGGAGCGAGGAGTGGATCACGTCGCTGTGAGGTCAGAGGGCGCTCTATATTGCTAGTGGGAGGGCGGCTCAGCTGGGAGGCGTGGCGGGCTCAAGGGAACAACAACAACAACAGAATCAAAATGGAGGGGAGGGCAGAGCAGGGCGCCGGGGGATAATACACGAGGTCAATTACACAATGCGCATGTAAATATTGGAGCGAGCAAGCAAGCATCCGGTAAAGCAGTGACCAGGCGATGAAAAACGCTAATGAGTCCTGGCGCTGTTTAAATTAATAAATAAACGCTGAAACGCTATGGAATCCTTGCGCTATGTAAATAGATAAGAAAAACAACACTGAAATGCTATGAAGTTCTGGCGCTCTTTAAATAAATAAATAAATAAGCAACACTTCTTCAAAGGCAGCTTTGCAGTACGATACCGCCTTTTAGCAGCAAGCAGGCAGGGGAGCGACCACTCGAGGCAGGAGCGAGGAGTGGATCACGTCGCTGTGAGGTCAGAGGGCGCTCTATATTGCTAGTGGGAGGGCGGCTCAGCTGGGAGGCGTGGCGGGCTCAAGGGAACAACAACAACAACAGAATCAAAATGGAGGGGAGGGCAGAGCAGGGCGCCGGGGGATAATACACGAGGTCAATCACACAATGCGCATGTAAATATTGGAGCGAGCAAGCAAGCATCCGGTAAAGCAGTGACCAGGCGGTAAAAAACGCTAATGAGTCCTGGCGCTGTTTAAATTAATAAATAAACGCTGAAACGCTATGGAATCCTTGCGCTATGTAAATAGATCAGAAAAACAACACTGATATGCTATGAAGTTCTGGCGCTCTTTAAATAAATAAATAAATGAGCAACACTTCGTCAAAGGCAGCTTTGCAGTACGATACCGCCTTTTAGCAGCAAGCAGGTAGGGGAGCGACCACTCGAGGCAGGAGCGAGGAGTGGATCACGTCGCTGTGAGGTCAGAGGGCGCTCTATATTGCTAGTGGGAGGGCGGCTCAGCTGGGAGGCGTGGCGGGCTCAAGGGAACAACAACAACAACAGAATCAAAATGGAGGGGAGGGCAGAGCAGGGCGCCGGGGGATAATACACGAGGTCAATTACACAATGCGCATGTAAATATTGGAGCGAGCAAGCAAGCATCCGGTAAAGCAGTGACCAGGCGGTGAAAAACGCTAATGAGTCCTGGCGCTGTTTAAATTAATAAATAAACGCTGAAACGCTATGGAATCCTTGCGCTATGTAAATAGATAAGAAAAACAACACTGAAATGCTATGAAGTTCTGGCGCTCTTTAAATAAATAAATAAATGAGCAACACTTCGTCAAAGGCAGCTTTTCAGTACGATACCGCCTTTTAGCAGCAAGCAGGCAGGGGAGCGACCACTCGAGGCAGGAGCGAGGAGTGGGTCAGTTTTCAGTTCATGGGTAAAGTGGTATTTTTAGGGTTCAGGGTCAGTTTTTAGTTTTTGGGTAAAGGGGTATTTTTAGGGTTCAGGGTCAGTTTTCAGTTTTTGGGTAAAGGGGTATTTTTAGGGTTCTGGGTCAGTTTTCAGTTTTTGGGTAAAGGGGTATTTTTAGGGTTATGGGTCAGTTTTCAGTTCATGGGTAAAGGGGTATTTTTAGGGTTCAGGGTCAGTTTTCTGTTTTTGGGTAAAGGGGTATTTTTAGGGTTCAGGGTCAGTTTTCAGTTTTTGGGTAAAGGGGTATTTTTAGATTTCAGGGTCAGTTTTGGTTTTTGGGGTACAGTTGTACAGGGTAAAAATAAAATAAATTTAAATTAAATAAATTAAATTAAATTAATAAATATAAAATAACATTAAATTATTACGTTTTTAATTTATTTTAAATGTATATGTATTAGTTTTAATTTTTAAATTATGTTTTAATATTTTTATTTAATATTTGTAACATTATATGTATTTTATAATTATTTTTACATTATTATTAATACATTTAAAAAAACGATATTTTTAATTTCGATATTTTTGTACTACGATATTATTTTTTCAATATTTTTGTACTTACCTTGTTAGGGATAGGATTCCTATATTTTTGACTTCGATAGTTTTGTTCCGATATTTTTGTATGTCGATATTTTTGATTTCGATATTTTGTCAGACATTCGTATGTTGTTACTATCCCTGGATGTTGTCTCTGGGAGTATCTAGGGTCGGGTCTGGTCATTTTTAACCTCTGTATTTTGTTCAGGAATCTGTCTTGACAGTTATTCGTGTCTGTAGGCCAGATTAACCACTTTTTCCAATCAGGATGTATTCTGTTTTCATGTAAAATTCTTGAAACGTCTACCTCAATATCTGTGGTTGCATTATCACGTATTGGCTTTGGAATAGACGGTTTGTTAAGGTCTTTAATCTTGGCTAGGCCAAGACAGGTCGTTTGTTGAATTGTGTCATTCAAGAACATTATTTGTTCTGGGATCATGCAGGCTCGAAATAATGCTTCTAGGCCTTGTACCTGCCAATCTTTTGTACCCCAGATGGTTTTTGTTTCAATGTTGTTTTTCCAGAAGTCAAAAGCAAATGTAATAATTTTTTCATAAAATGCTTCTGAATATATCAATTTAGTATTTGTCAGCATGGTTTTTGTCCCTGTTTTATCTAATATTTTATAATAAAATGTTTCTGCATCACTTGTGTTAAACCCTGAGAAGTATTGGAATTTCTCATAGAATGTTTTTGAACTGCTTTTAGGTGGAGTAGCACAATGTTCCCATTGGTTATATTTAAAAACATTTCTAGGTTGAGCAGATTTATGGAAAGGGGCGACCACTCGGTCCCCCCGAACGTATGGCGGAGTACCACGATCCTCCCGGGAAGCCATCTTGGGCGGGAGGCGAGTCTCGGCTGGTATGCCCGAAGCGGCGTAGCCGGGGCGCGCCTTTTCCCGCCCTAGAGTGGGTTGGCCTAGACACTGACGCGGCCGGCCACGCCCTTGGGGCAGGCAGGGGCGGGTTTACGCCCGCCCTGAAGACGGATAAAAGGAGCAACGACCCAAGAAAGCATCCTCTTGTTCCTGTGCTCTGAAGCTGCACCTCCTCGCTGCACGTGAGCTCGAGACGGAACGAAGAGCCATTTTTGAGCGTTGTAATCGTTCTTGTTTGTTTTTCAGATACTCTGTTGGAGAATGGCGAAGAAGGCGGGAAAGCGCATGACTACCGACCAGATGTCGCGCGTTCTCATGAAAGAGGTGACCGACCTGAAGAGGCGAATGGATAAAGACGAGGATGGGGGGCCGAAACGTCCTTTGGTGGGAGCAGCCCCGGGAGGAAAAAGCAAGAGGCCCAGGAGGGGAGCAGCGGGGGGAGACATCCCGGGTCCCAGTACCCCGCTCGAAGCACCCACTCCCGTGCCGGAAGAAGGGAATCCGATTCCCGTTGTGGTCACCCCCGTGTCCGGGGAGGATATGCCGCCCGAGCTGGCAGCTCAATTAGCAGCGTGGTTGGGTAAAGGTAGCGAGGGCGCCACGGCTGTCGACGCGCAGGTGCTGATGAAGCAACTGCGTGAGACAAGGGAAGCAGCGAAGGTGTCCACGCCGGCTGCAGCAGTAGAGAAGCCACAGGGGACGGGTTCAGTCGCAGAGACAGCGTCCGGTTCAGGTAAGCGGCCATTGCCGATTGCGAGGGATGAGTCAGCACCCTCTCGTAGGGAAAAGTTGGGTCAGCATGTCCCTTTAGCTATTAAAGAGAAGATATGGGCAGGGGAGTATGTAAACATCTTCTCGTTGCTTACTGATCATTATGAGATGGAGCATGTTAAGGGCCAGAAGGACCTCATGCTTCCGAGTGTTTGGCGTGCAAAAATGGCCGCCTTTAAGGTAAATGAAAACATTGGCAATTGGGGCAAAGCGTGGGGGGTGTTTACATCGATCTTGGGGGAACGAAGGCCCGAATTGCTACCCGAATTGCCGATCTATCAGTCACGGATCATGGGGTACTCGGTATCACACGAGGGTAATCATTGGTTCTGCTATGATAATATTTTCAGAAAGGCAAAAGAACATGATAAAAACTTGACTTGGGATTGTTACGATTCTGTGTCCTGGTCCAAAATGGAGGATACTGGTATGTTGAAATTGCCATTAGTAGGGAGTAACGTTGGCGAATCCTCCCGCCAGTAGGCGGGGACGCCCTTTCGATCAGGTACGGGTACCGACAATCACTCGAGGCCTACTGGCAATACAGGTAAAAGGGGGGTTTGTTGGAACTTCAACAGGGGTAAATGTACTAGGCCCCAGGGGTCGTGCAAATTTAGACACGAATGTAGTGGGTGTGGGCAATCATCCCATCCTGAGTCCACGTGCAGAGCCAAAACGGGTGATAACGGGGGTAGAGGAGGCGCCAAACAGGTCTAACATAGTCCGAGGGGCGCCTTTACCTACTCCGATTGATACCTTGGCAATGATTCCCTGGCTCAGCGAATACCCGGATCGTGCTTCCGCTGGGGTGTTGCGGAACGGGTTTTCATATGGTTTCCGCATCCCAGTGGGGGACTTTCAAGGTGTAGAGAAATGTAAAAATCAGATATCGGTCTTGCAGCATACGACCGTGGTACAGGAAAAGATCCGGAAGGAGGTTACTCGAGGTCGAGTCGCCGGTCCGTTTAGTGTACCCCCGGTTACTAACTTTGTTTGTTCTCCTTTAGGGGTGGTCCCCAAGAAGGACCCGGGTGAGTTTCGGCTGATACATAATTTATCAGCCCCACGTGGTCTTTCCGTAAATGAAGCGATAGACCCGGAAGTGTGCTCGGTGCGGTACGCATCCTTCGATGAGGCCGTAGCCATCTTGAATCGCCTGGGGCCCGGTGCACGGATGGCAAAATCTGATATCGAGTCAGCGTTCCGGTTGCTCCCGGTACATCCAGACGATCAGAGTCTCCTAGGTTTCATGTTTCAGGGTCATTATTACATGGATAGGTGTATGCCGATGGGGTGCTCTATATCTTGTGCCTATTTCGAAAAATTCAGTAGTTTCCTACAATGGGTCTTCACAAAGAAGACGGGTTTCCAACACGTGATGCATTATCTCGATGATTTTTGGTTCCTGGGGGCAGCCGGGGATCCAGAATGTGGGCAGGCTTTGGCTGAGTTTTGTGTCTTAATGAATCAGTTTGGCGTGCCATTGGCACCAGGTAAGACTGTGGGTCCTTCCACTTGCCTCGAGTTTCTGGGGATCGAGTTAGATTCCGGAGAAGGTTGTTTTCGTTTGCCAGGTGACAAAGTGTCAAAGTTCAGGGCATCCCTGCAAATGTGTATAAGTGGATCTAAAGTTAAGCTGCATCAATTACAGCAGTTAGTGGGTCAGTTGAATTTTGCCCTGAGAGTTATACCAATGGCCCGCCCCTTTTCCCGTTCGATTGCTCAAGCCATGGTCGGCCTGAAGGAGGGCCATCATCGCACAAGGCTCTCGGCAGAGGTCCGCCAGGACATGCGCATTTGGTTGGCATTTCTGGCGGATTTCAATGGTCGAGTCATCTGGAACAAACCGGCCGTGTCCTCTGAGGAGCTTGGGCTGTGGACAGATTCGGCAGGGAGCATAGGTTTTGGTGCCATTTTCGGCACAAGATGGTCTGCACAAAAGTGGCCGGCATGGTGGCATGACAGTGGACTGACAAGTAACATTGCTTTCCTGGAACTTTTTCCCATTTTGGTGGCCCTGAGAACGTGGCCCGAAGGGTTCAGAGATCACTCTGTGGTATTCTGGTCTGACAATATGACCGTGGTCGAGTGTATCAATAGCCAGGCAGCACGATGCACATGGATTTTGAGACTGCGCAAGGAAATCGTTTTTACTGTGTATGCAATTGAATGTGTTATTCAAAGCAAGACATGTCCCGGGGGTAATGAACCAGGCGGCTGACGCCCTGTCTCGTTTTCGTATGCAGGCTTTCTGGGGTTTCCTTCCCACAGCGGACCCGGAGCCGGCACCCTTTCCCGAAGCTCTCTGGTCTCTCGGTGCCCCGAACTTCGTAACCTCGTGGGAGAGAGTTTAGCACCCAGGACGAGGAAGGCATATGAAGGGGCGTTCCGGTCCTATTTAGCCTTTTTGGGGACTGCTAGAGAGGGGCTTTGGGGCCAGGAGGAATGGGTAGTGAACTTTCTGATGTCTTTACATCTGGCAGGGAAATCGGTGGCTACGGCCCAGAGGCATCGGGCTGCCATTTCCTTTGTGGCTAGGGCTCATGGGATCCAGGACCCGACAGCATCTTTCGTTGTACAGAAAGCGCTACGTGGGTGGCAACGCCTTGAGGGTCGCAGAGTAGACGAGAGGCGCCCGATAGGTTTGGATAGGTTGGCCCAGTTATTAGCCGGACTCCCTGCAACATGTTCATCTCAGTTTGAGACAGTGTTGTTCCGAGCTGCTTTTACGCTGGCATTTCAAGGGGCAATGCGGGTAAGCGAACTAGTGGCGAGGAACAAGCAGGATGTGACAGGAGGACTGTGCCAGGAGCACGTTCAGATCAGAGGGGAGACAATGACTGTCTCATTTGTCAGGTCCAAGACCGACCAAAGTGGGATGGGTGACTGCATAATCATACGCAGGATTCCCGGGTCCTCCATGTGCCCGGTAAAGTGTTTAGAGGATTATTTAGCACGAAGGGTGGCATCATGGGGGGGGACCTTGTTGAGACACGCTGACGCCACCCCACTGACAAGGTTTCAGTTTCAGCGGGTGCTTGCGATGTCGATTACCGCTGCGGGCTTGAACCCGGGCGAGTTTGGGACCCATTCCTTTCGGATAGGGGCTGCTACAGAGGCTACAGCCAGGGGTCTGAATGTGGAACAAGTTAAACGGGTGGGGCGTTGGTCCTCCAATTGTTATAAAAGGTATGTGTGGTTGCACATGTTGTGAAGCTGTAATGATGTACTCACGCTTCTTGTTTTTGTTTGGTTTTCAGTTGCGCAAGCTTACGAGGCGGGGCGGACTATGCAGTCGACCCAACACCGGGCCAGCGGTCAGACATCACCGGCTGTGAAAAAGGAGGTGTGGGTCGTGGGCCACTCATACGTGAGGCGTGCCGCGGACGTATTCAAGGCAGGTGACATGATTCACGTGGCTGGGGAATACGGGTACAGTGTGTCCTTCTACGGAAGAGGCGGTCTCTGTATTGACCAGTTTCAATCATTTTTCGAGGGTTTGCTAGGGCGGACGAGGTCACCGCCGTCTGTAGTCATAGTACATCTTGGGGGCAATGATTTGGTCACCACTGGTAGACGACTTCTTCTTGAGGCGATGCTTTCCACTGTAAGTTGGTTAGCGAGGAGAGTTCCAGGGTGCACAATTGCGTGGTCCCATTTGATCCCACGAAAAGTGTGGCGGGGGGCTTTTTCTGTTTCTGCTTTGAATCATTCTGTTAGAAAGATTAATAACAAAGTGAGTAGGTTGTTCCGTTCTAAGGCACTGCATTCTATTTCGCATGGGTGTATTAATGATGACAGTATGTATTTGGGGGATGGTGTGCATTTGTCTCGGGTGGGGAATGAGTTACTCATAGGAGACTTCTTAGCATGGCTAAAGACGTTATAACATGACCTTTAGGTAGGAGTTTTGTGGGGGGTCCGGATAGCCGGTCAACTATCCGGCCTGTGGCGGTAAGGTCATGATCGGTGAGCACTAATTGTTAAATCCCTATGAGTGGGCGTCACCCAGCACGGATGGGAGCGCTCGGGGGAGGTGGCCATTGGCCCCTCAACGGGGAGGCGGTCCCTTCTAAGGATGGGTCGCCGAAAGGAAAGGAAAGGCGGTCAAGGCCCCTTCCTGGGTAGGAGGGGTTACAGCCCCCTCCTGGGGAATTTCCCGGGGCCAGGACGTCTGCGACGGCAGATGTGGTAAGTTGTGTGGTGGTTTGGGGGGGGGTCTACGCTACCTTCTAGATACCTCACACGAGTCCTCGTACGACCTCTAAATGGCGTCGAGTTTTATTGGGGCCCCCGTCAAGTCAAGGGAAATTGGTAGTTGCACTTGAGGTACGCCTCTGTGCGGTCGCCCCTCACAAGTGAGGAGGATATTTCGGGGTTAGGGATCTTGACACCGGTGACGACCTTGCCGTTGGCCCTTAAACGTTAGGATGTACAATTTCAAAATTTCAAGTAATGTTTTGTAGGATGTTAGTTCGGCTAGGAGAACCTTTGTATTAGATAACATGTTAAGGTTAGCCAAACATCGCAATGTGGTAATGAAATTGTACATATTATGAAACTGTTTATTTAATGTTTTAATTTTGTTTCATATTTTAATAAATACGGCCGGGAGGGTCACTCCCTCCCGTTTTCCAAAAACTTCATCACTGTTTCCAGTTTCCCATCCTTGGGGATTGTGTTGAGAAGGGGTGGCGGGTATCTCAGCCATATGGAAAGGGGCGACCACTCGGTCCCCCCGAACGTATGGCGGAGTACCACGATCCTCCCGGGAAGCCATCTTGGGCGGGAGGCGAGTCTCGGCTGGTATACCCGAAGCGGCGTAGCCGGGGCGCGCCTTTTCCCGCCCTAGAGTGGGTTGGCCTAGACACTGACGCGGCCGGCCACGCCCTTGGGGCAGGCAGGGGCGGGTTTACGCCCGCCCTGAAGACGGATAAAAGGAGCAACGACCCAAGAAAGCATCCTCTTGTTCCTGTGCTCTGAAGCTGCACCTCCTCGCTGCACGTGAGCTCGAGACGGAACGAAGAGCCATTTTTGACCCGCCCACCAGCCCCTGAGGACAGCAAGTGGTTTGGAATAAAGTCTGATGGATAACTCTGATTTTGTTTACAGGTTGTGGTTATTATCGTGATGACTTTTGAGTATGCAATAAAGAATGGTCAATTTGTGTTTCGTTTTGCAAAATAAAGTAATTCTGCTTTAGTGTTATCAGTGAGCATGCTTTTAATAAAATTGTGGTGCTACTGTCTTTGCATGATTTAGTCGTTTAGGAGTTTAGTTAGCATTGTCGTATTTATTTTGGTCGGGCGGTAAGGTCATGATCGGTGAGCACTAATTGGAAGATCCCTATGAGTGGGCGTCACCCAGCACGGATGGGAGCGCTCGGGGGAGGTGGCCATTGGCCCCTCAACGGGGAGGCGGTCCCTTCTAAGGATGGGTCGCCGAAAGGAAAGGAAAGGCGGTCAAGGCCCCTTCCTGGGTAGGAGGGGTTACAGCCCCCTCCTGGGGAATTTCCCGGGGCCAGGACGTCTGCGACGGCAGATGTGGTAAGTTGTGTGGGGCTTTGGGGGGGGTCTACGCTACCTTCTAGATACCTCACACGAGTCCTCGTACGACCTCTAAATGGCGTCGAGTTTTATTGGGGCCCCCGTCAAGTCAAGGGAAATTGGTAGTTGCACTTGAGGTACGCCTCTGTGCGGTCGCCCCTCACAAGTGAGGAGGATATTTCGGGGTTAGGGATCTTGACTCCGGTGACGACCTTGCCGTTGGCCCTTAAACGTTAGGATGTACAATTTCAAAATTTCAAGTAATGTTTTGTAGGATGTTAGTTCGGCTAGGAGAACCTTTGTATTAGATAACATGTTAAGGTTAGCCAAACATCGCAATGTGGTAATGAAATTGTACATATTATGAAACTGTTTATTTAATGTTTTAATTTTGTTCATATTTTAATAAATACGGCCGGGAGGGTCACTCCCTCCCGTTTTCCAAAAACTTCATCACTGTTTCCAGTTTCCCATCCTTGGGGATTGTGTTGAGAGGGGGTGGCGGGTATCTCAGCCATATGCAAATAGCGGTCTGCATAATGAGTAAAACAGTACATCTGTTCATAATTCGATGAACCTTGCAAATAATCATGTTCTGTAAATTTTGCTGACAAAACTAAATCCGAAATCATATTATTTATGCTTTCAAAGTCCCAATCATCAGAGAATGTACTTGGTTTTACCAAGTCACTTAATGAAACCTTAAACTGATGAGGATATTTCAAGAGTTCGACGGGCCATATATTTCGTAATCTGTTTTGCCCAAAACTACCCCACCGGGTATTGGAATGGCTGTGACATTCACTGATGATAGTTCTCTTTTCTCGATGTGAGATGACTTGTGAGGCTTCAGAACTAAGTTGATGTTCTGACTTGCTGTGTCCATTGTACTGTATTTTCCCTCAATGAATTTTCCCAAACAAAGTACCATGATGAGCCAAAGAAGGAGGAAAAATACACCTAGCCCAATCCAAAATTCTAACCATGGAGAAATAAGATAGGTTTCTTTGAGTTGATGAAAGAGTTCTGTTGCTTTTTCTTTAAAAGTCTTTGTTGCTGGCGTCACTTCAGTGTCGCTTTGATCTTCAGAAAAGTTATCGAAATTGATGAAGTAGCAAGATGCAGTTCTGTCAATTGTTGGAATTGTTTTCTCAATTTGCCTTTCATTAGCACATTCTGATGCTACATCATTGTAGACTGGTGTTTCATGATGAACTGTTTCAATTTGGGTTTCAAGAGGCACAAGTTCCATGGCATTTCTGCATAGTCCTTTTTTATTCACAGCAGGTTTATCAAATGTGATTAGTCTTTCAGTTTGAACCTCTTAGATACTAGCAAATTTGGGTATTCTGTTACTTCTTGGGAGTCCACTGGGCCTACTATTTATTATAGGCCACATGATTGTGGTTTTACCAGGTCGATGGATACAACTCGGTTCTCCTTTTTACCAGCAAGGGGTGGTAGTACAACTGATCTTGTTCCGTTGATTGCTAAGACAGGTACTGCTTTTCTGTAAGAAGGCCCAAATTCCTTCTTCACCGCTATTTTCTCTCTGACCAGATCCCCAATCTTTGGAATCCAGACAGGTCTTGCTGGGACAGGTGGTGTGTCTTCAGTGGTTGTTGGCTGTTGCTTTAACTTTATGTTGCTCAGGGCTTTTCTTGTTTCATTTAAGTCCTGTAAAATAGCCAAACGATCTTTGATGTCAAAGCATTTTTTCTTATCTTCTACCACTGAAGCATGACTATCTAAGTCCAGAACATACATTCTAGTTCCAAACAATAGTTCGTACGGGCTGAAACCTTTTAGAGAATTTCTTGGCTAGTTGTTAAGACTATGTTGGACACTTGTTAAATGCTGAACCCACCCATCACCGGAACCTAATACCTTTGCCGTTATAGATTGCTTTATGTCTCGGTTTTTTCTTTCCACTACCCCGTTTCCCTCAGGATGGAAGGGACAAGAGAACCGCAACCCAATGCCCATGCTGGTCAAGGCCTCCTTATAAGCTCGAGAGCTAAAAGCAGGACCCTGGTCAGAATGAAGCATGGCTATTGCGTATGTGCCGATAAAGACTTGCAAATCTTTTATAACAGTTCTGGCGTTAGCCGAGCACTGGGGCCACATTTTTAAGTGAGTTTAGTCTTAAAGAAAAATTAATAGGGCGCTGGATTTCATGGCCATGGCATTACTCCGGTTGACTTGTTACTGCAGTCTCTGTTGCAGTCTGGAGAGCTCTTTGCATATTTATAATGTTACAGGCTCATCCCCGGCCACCAGTATTCTGATTGTAATCTGTCAGAGATTCCTTCATCTGTTTGTGCCTTGGACCCAATCCCATGTGTGCGTCTGCTATTAAAAAGATTCTCCAATTGGTGTTTGGAATTACCCTATCCCCCACTCCAGGTATTCGAGCAAAAGGAACAGAGTTTGCATCATTTATGTATGTATAATTGAGTGGATAGTTCACAGGTAGTGCTGCACAGTTGCCTTTTGAAGACTTTTTAACCGCCAGCATGGTTTCCCCGTCTATGTATTTTTCTGAACGCTTTTTTGTGACTACTGAAGCCGGTTTAGTTGTTTCCGCTGTGGCTGTATTAGCCAATGAATTCCCTGCAACGTGAACGCAATCACGTTGATGACTCGGAGTGTGTATCACGTAAGTCTTTTGTAGTTCTTTCTGTAAAAGAACTACTTGTTTCCAAAGCATGTTATGCTTGATTGTGGCACCTGTGTCATCTTTGTAATAATTTTGAACCCAGTTCTGCAAATCATTATTGTAAGAATTGGCGCAAAAATGCGAATCGCACACGTAAAACAGCAATGCTCACGCAACCACAAAATAGAGTATAACTTCAAAACTTGATGTGTGACAAGATAAATGCTATTGTGACAAAATAAATAAACAGATGCAGATTCTTGTGTATTATCCTTGTGGGCAGGTTGTTTAATGAGTCCACAACTGTAGCAACGGTCCACAATCAGCCGACACGTGTTTCGTCATGTTATGTTGAGTCAACACGACTCTTCAGGGCTTGTGGTACGACCCACGTGTTGGTAGGTCGAAAATTATAAAAGGGGTTGTTTTTCAGGTGGAAAGTTCAGTATTTTTAAATTGTCGACATCTAGTCAAAATTATAGTCATTGGCTCTGAATCTAGAGCGAAGGAGAAGTTTCTCTGTGTGTAGTTCCACCGCAGGTATAGCGGTCGTTCGGAAAATTCGTACTTAATACGTGTGCGTATTAAACGGTACCGGGAGGGGATCCAAATCTTGATACAGCGCTGCAGTTAGGTTTAGACGTTCAAAGGATTTATGCGAAAGAAAGGTATCCCTCCTCTTGTATTTCCCGGTCGCCGTGTTTCGAGAGACGGACACGATTAGTGTCGGGAATTCACGTTCTGCATTTTCAAGAGCCATCTTTAAAGATCTGATTTCAGCTAGCTGAGCCGAACATTTTCTCAGTGATTCAGTTTTTGTTATTTTCGGTCTGAATTTACCGCAGAGCCAGCAACCTTTAACAATCGCGCAGGCTGCATTGTAGGATTTATCATCTACATTGTAATGCTGTACAAATCTGTCTGTATAGATTATACAAGAGTACTGTTCTAGAGGCAGAATTTCGATTGGCAGAGGATATTCTTTGTCATATTTCAAATCATTCAGTTTCTTCATGTTCGGGACAAAATAGTATGTCACGTCTTCTGCAGCAAGAGAATTTTCCCACTGTATCCATTTCGGATCTAGCGCCACTGTTTTTAGATTTACTGGGCTGAATAGCGCCACGAAGGCCGATTCTGCTGTAAAAACAGTTATTCTTTTGCCTTGGGCTTGGGCTCGTTCCCTTGCTATAGCAGTCTGAACTGCTTTTACAGTGTTCTCTCTAAGACTGAATGTTTTTTCTGTTTGTGTGTACAAATGTCATTTGTAAGCTATTGGTACCGTTTCTCCCTCATTAGAGGTCAGGTACGTGAATCTGCATCTTCCTGGGATGACCCGGATTACAAGGTTGCGTGTATTGTAATGTGTTTCTAATTTTGTTTTAGCTAACGTCTGTTTGCAGTGATCTCAAAATTTCTGTGTGTTTTTGAGTCCAGTTGATTGGTTTAAAATCAGGTTTTATTAATTCGTAGAGAGGTTTAACCCTCTCTGCATAGTTTAGAATGTAAGTTCTTCCGAATTTCAGGAAGCCTAGAATCGATTGTAAGTTCTTCAGCGTTTTCGGTGCTTGGAGTACAGCGCACTTCTCTAAGAAGTTGTCTGCTAGGCTTTTGCCTTCACTTGATAATTCGTATCCTAAAAATAGGACAGTTAGATGGGCAATTCGTGACTTTTTAAAGTTGAACTTGTAACCCTCTGCTGCGAACCCAAGTATTATGGTGTTCACTCTTTTCAAGTGAGTATCCAAGTCATCGTCTGTGAGATAGATGTCATCGACATAAGATAATGCTTCATCATCATACGTTTGTAGTAAATCTGTTTCTCTGGCTGAGAATAGTCCTGGGCTGTTCTTGAATCCCTGTGGGAGCCTACAGAAATTTTTCTGTGACCCCATTATTGAGATAGAGGTCAAGTACCTTCTTTCTGGTGCAATATTTTGACAAAAGAACCCATTAGATATGTCTAATGTTGTTTTGTATTTTTTGCGAACTATGTTATTCATTAGGGCCGCACTGTGGGAATTTTGTACCGCAAATGTTTTGCAACATGAGTTAAGGTGTCTGTATTCCAAGACTAGGCGATACGAATCATCTGGTTTGGAGACAGGAAACAAAGGATTATTCATTTGAGAGGTGCATGTTTCAATCACCCCTTGGTATTCAAGTTGATCTAAAATCTCCCTGACCTGTTTTTTAGCTTCTTGCTTAATTGGGTACTGCCTTTGTGCAGTTGGTTGACATTTTAACTGGATTTTGTAAGGAGGAGAGTCCTCATCCCATCCTACATGATTCTTATATAATGCAGGTGCTTGGGCTACTGCCCATTTCCTTGCATATATATACTTAGTGTGAATTGGAATATGATTTGAGAAGGCAGACATAATCATTTCTTCGCCATGAGGGCACTCCCTGACAAACTCTCTGGGCCAATCTTTCTCGACTAACAGGATGTCATAGCCTTTTGAGAGGTTATCCCAAAATAGACCCCTTATTTTCCTAGTCTTATCTCCCTCTATACGCAGTGTTATTTCGTATATCTTATGAGGTTCGCTAACTCTGGTATCTGCAGTTTCTACTTGAATGTATTCATTCGTGTCCACTGTCTCCAGATGATTCATCAGGATCTTGCGAGCTATGCTGATTTCTGCTGCGCTGTCTAGCATTGTCTGTGCCCACTCTCCGTTTTTCAGCTGTGTCCTCAGTATTCTTGGCATGTTCGATTACTCTAATACTGGCTACCTTCTTTCTTGGAAATTGTAATTTTTTACTTTGAGCAGGTTCCTTGTCTTTGGACTTGGTGTGCTCTTCCCTTGGTTCTGACCGTCCTCTTCTTTCCGATTTCTGCAAAAAAGATCGAGAGGGACGTGTATCAATGCTTTGATATCTATCAGGTTTTTTCAAGTTATTCCTATTTCTAAGGTTATATCTTTTCTCAGAGTGCTCCCTCTGGGGAGACTGGTGTTCTCGATTCGGAGTTATTTCTCTCCGCCGAGGAGACCTTCCTCTGGACTGGAAAACGTTTCTTTGGGAGTGGATTGTTTATTTCCATCCCAACTCTTTTTAGGAGTGTTTAGATTATTTTTAATAAATAATTTGTCAGGATTTTCAAGTAGTTGGGGTTTTACTGGTTTCCCACTCAAACTATCCCTACCTAATTCTTCATAGCATTTTTCTATGATTCTGGCAAGTTCAATTGGTTGATCTGTTATATCTGTTTCTTTCAATTTCTGGCGGATCGCCACAGATGCTGCTTCTCCTTTTATGTTAGCTAGTAATATAGCCGAGACCTGCTTGAAGTCTTTCAGTAATTTCATACCAAGAATTAAAGCAGGTCTGGACTGTATTCAATCTGAATTTGTTTTTAGCACATCTGGTATTACCGCCATGGACGGAACACCATGTGTTTTTGTGTAAATGGAAGCAAAGACTGTACCCCAAGTGTCACAGTTCTCCACATGTGGTGCGACCCCCATTGGAAGGCAGATAGTCAGAATTCTGTGTTTCTCAATAGGGGTAGTATTCGGGAATACTGCCTCTATTTGAGTTATTTTCTGTGCTAGCCAGAATGGAATTTGTTCCCGTTTTGCAGGTGTTTTACCAAGACATGATTGTATGTTCTGTGGTGTAATTTCATTTGTGTTCCCCTGATGAGGGGTTAGCTGTGGAATATTAACATCTGTTTGGACTGTTGCAGTCCGCATTACATATTGGACTAACTGTCTGTGTATTTTAATTAATAATTTTAGCTGTGCTAAAAATTCTTCTCTTGACATTTTATCAATGTCTGGATGTGGTGTGTAGCTGGCTAGAACTGGCCATGTTGCTCCTGGTCTTCCTAGTGGACCGAGCCTGGTGATGTGATCATTATGTTTTAGGGCGCCTTTAAACCAGAGCAGGTGCTCTTGGTATTTTAATGGGATTTCAATCTCCTCGAAAGGAGCGTATTCTTCCGGTGGTTCCTCTATTTTGTAATAGTTGAATTTGTGTGTTGTAGCGTTTGCCGCTGGAAAGTTTATCCATGAATAGAATACCTCTGTCTGCCGATATTTGTGTGCCTCTATCACGAAAATGACTGTACCACCTCGTGCTGTCAGTCCGTTTTCTATAAGTTTTAAAGTTATAGTTTTTCTTATGTTTGCCGGGATGATAATTGCATCCGGTTCATTAATCCCTGTAACATTGAAACCCGGTTGATTCGCATCTACTGCGACCTCATTGGTTCCGTTGTTATCACCATTATTTGACATTGTTTTATTGAAAGTTTGCAGAGCAGGTTTCCAAGGAAACAAAAGATTAGGTGCACAATATTTTGGAACACTGTTTCCTTCATTGTTGACTAAACCAGAAACTCTACATAGGAATCTCTTCCTACTAAGTTCCGGCGGATTTTAACCTTTCACCCACTCCAGACGTCTATTGGAGTATTTACGGGAGAAAGGGTCTGTGTGAAAAAGCACGACTGAGTAACTCTAACGTCTTGCGTTAGTTTTATCGCCTTACCTAACGTTGGGAGCCATGTAGTGTGGTTCCTATTTTCCCTATAGGCCCTGCGCATTGGAATAACATAAACAGCAGTGTAGACGTAGGACTGAGGTCTTCTAGGTCTCTACTGACCATGTTAGACTTAATTTAGGTTTGCGCCAGCTAGCTCAGAGGTCACTGGAAACTTTCTTGACTGAATAGGAAGTGATCAGCTTCCCTGGATCAGACAAGAAGGGATTCAGCTTTTGACAACTGCATAAACATGACAACTGTGCTCCCCAGAATAAGAGTCAATCTCTAGAGTCGTGTGAAACAATAGACAGCTATTTCACTCAGTCAGTTGTGCATACTTAGTTTCACCAGGGTGCAGAGAATAGAGAGACGGGCGTTTTCAAAAAAAGGTATTATTTATTGAACAGTCTTTCTTCTCATGCAAGATTGCCACAATTGCAATACTTAATATAAAGTATATTACGTACAGTAAAAGGAGTATTATGAAATAATACTGTAAAAGCATTGATATGGTTTCTTAGCCATAAGATACTTAACATGAATAAAATATATACATTCATATATACATTGGCTAACTACCTCAACTGGTGCTTCAAACTACGCCTACCCCGATGTACCTGACCTAACCTAATACGTGGGAGGGAGTAAGTAAGTAGCAGTTTAAGTTGAGTTGGTTTTGCCAAGAGTTTGATTCAACAATTCTCTCTAAGGGTTTAATCAGCACCGTACCTCTGGAATAGAATGTAGGAGGTCTGGTATCTCCCTCTCAGGACCCGATATCCCAGTCACCTGCAAGGGTAGGCTGGAAACGCCGGAGCTGGATTTTCTTGGCAGGAGAAAAGACAGCGTCTTTCTCAGCGCGTCAAATAGGAGGGGCAGCGTCCGTGGGCTTCTCACATCTGCTGGGCTCTCTGCAAGGGGACAGCTGTTCTGCTCCAGTATTCACCACTGTGCGTTTGCTTAAGGCAAGGTTGGTATATTTATACCTGAAAGGTGCCGAGTTTGACGTAAGTTTTGGACATAAGACA
The DNA here is from genome assembly GCF_964263255.1 of Lissotriton vulgaris. Classification (NCBI taxonomy): domain Eukaryota; kingdom Metazoa; phylum Chordata; class Amphibia; order Caudata; family Salamandridae; genus Lissotriton; species Lissotriton vulgaris. The sequence continues at coordinate 566,032,469 of NC_141695.1, forward strand.
TCAATAAAGATGCCACTAAGAACTGGTTGTTCTTACAGCGCTCGCAGGAGTTCTATTACTAATCAAAACAAAGCAAACGGGGCTTTCCCAGGTTGCTGGGGGTTTGGTGTGTCGAAAGAACTCGGTGTGTTCTCTAGGAATCTAAGGAAGTAGCTTCTGCTGTGTCATGGACTGCAGAGGCGAGTTACTGAAATATGGCTCTGGTTATTATGCCATTATAGGAACATTTATTGATTATAGCCGTATAGGGGCATAAGGTCACCATATTGATCGGGTTCCTAGATAAAACACATCAAAGGAGCACTTCGGAAAAGCGTCTGTTGTATGAAATAAAACCACTACTGTGTTAAAGATGAACTCTGCGAGTGCTGGTATCCTCTTGCAAAGTAGAAAGGGTTTTCTGGAGCTGGATACCACCAGCTCGGGCTCGAGCTTAACAGCATTAACTGATGCAAATTCCGGGGAACAACAGTCGGAATCATCAATTACAAGCGCTTCAAGCATGGAATCCTTATCATCTGGCTCCACTAGCAATAGTTTAAACTCAAACGGACTGGAAACATTAAATCTCCAGCAGGAAATAGATTTTGTGGTGGAGGAGAGACTCCAAACCTTGAGATCGTGGCAAAACAATCCACAAACAAGCAAAGGAGGAATAAACGCAGGAAGGAGCGACGACGCAGACGGAAGCAACGCCGGGGAACAACCCCAACAGAAGCAAAAGAAAAAAACATGGGGGAAACGGCGATAAGTGACAATACAATCATCAACCTCTCTGACGTTGTTCTAGATAAAGCCGAAGAACAGTTGCTCGCATTGGGATTGAACTTTTCACCCATACAACATTTTAATTACACCATGACCAGGGTTGACCTCTTTTGCTTCATCAGGAAATTAAAATTATAAAAGCATTTTGCTTTGCAAACAGCCAAAGATCTTGATGTGCAGAACAACGACACGAAGGTAAATGAACTTTTTTGAACATTTGTCCTTATTGGCATCTGACACACATGTTTTTCTTGATGCCAACGATCTACTTAATCCCAATAATGATGTGGATTCAGATTCTATAGATTCCACCCAGCATCGCCTAAGACAAGTTCCCATTCCCCCTAAAGGAGCAGGTCTGAGTCCCTTCCGCAACAAATCAAAATTTGTTCCTCTAATGCCCAAAGACGCGATAGACGTCTATCACGATTGTGTCACCAATGACATTAAGACATTATATACTACCACCAACAACAAACGACGGAAAAAGGAGACATATACCAAGATTGCCTATGACAAATTGATGAAGAAATTGAACAGCAATCCGGATATAGTGATCAAAAAGTCAGATAAGGGGGGCAATCTGGTAATTTGGCCAAAAAAAGATTATATCGTGGAAGCCAAGCGCCAACTTGAAGACCCTATCTGCTATGCGAAAAGTAAACAATTGGAATATGAAAGAGCAACATCCAAGCTACATAAATTCCTCAGCCAATGGAAGAGAGAAGGCCTTATATCTCCTGAAGAATATAATTACATGTATGTCAATTTTCCTATCTTGCCTTCTCTTTACCTCATTCCGAAGGTACACAAGGCCGTGCAACCAATACCAGGTAGGCCAATTGTATCCGCCATCGGCAGTGCAGGGGAAAAAGTTGGGGAATATGTAGACTTTTTTCTTCAGGACTTTGTCAAACAACTCCCCAGTTTCACTTGTGACACTAGTGATTTTCTTTCCAAAATATCCACAATTGTATGGGAAGATGATATGTGGCTTTTAACACTTGATGTTGAATCGCTGTACACCAGCATAGATCACGGAAAAGGTTTATCTGCTGTTCAATATTACCTTGCTAGTAGACCCATCCAATTTTACGAGCACAATAAGGTCATAGTGGGCCTTATTGAATGGTGCCTTTACAATAATTTCTTCTCCTTCGGTAAGGAGATTTATAGGCAACTGAGAGGCGTAGCGATGGGGGCCTGCTTCTCTCCCAGCTATGCGTGCTTGCACGTTGGCTGGTGGGAGGAGCAGGTCCTCAGGGTCCGCCATAAAACTTGGATGGAGGGCCACGTTGAATGCTACTTGAGGTACATCGATGATGTCTTCATCATTTGGAAGGGTAGCAGTGAGGAAGTGTTGGCATTTATCCATGACATAAATGACAACTCATTCAATTTGAATTTCACTGCTCATATACACAAAAACCGCATCCAATTTTTGGATGCTGAGGTATATGTTGCCAACGGAATCCTCAACACTACCCTCCACAGAAAACAGACTGCAGGTAATGCTACCCTGCATGCAACCAGTATGCACCCTAGGCACACTATCTCAGGAATCCCTTATGGGGAAATTCTCCGGTTGAAGAGGATCTGCAGCTCTCCATCTGATTTCAATACCTGCTTGGAAGAACTATTACATAGATTGAGAGCTAGGGGTTATTCCGAGCAGATATTGAATGCTGCAGTAACTAAATCCCTCTCTAGGTCTAGGGAGAGCCTCTTTTCTGTCTCTGTACCTACAATAGAACGCTGTTTAGAAGTGGAATCCCAACCTAAGTGCCCACGTCTCATTACTACTTACAGTAGGGAAGAAAGAAAAATCAGGTTAATTCTCAACAAACATTGGCCGATTATAATGAGTGACCATATCCTAAACACCAGGTTACCCTCCACCCCTACCATAACTTATAGACGAGCAAAAACCACGGGCATCTATTTGGACAGAGCAGCTCCTGAACTGAAAACTAAAGTGCCATGGCTACGTCCTTCCAGAGGCTTTTTCAAATGCTCAAGTTGTAGGGCCTGTAAATGTGGTATTTCCACTACACATTACCACACCCCATTTAGCACAGTTGCCAAAACCATCAATGGCAACTATAACTGCAAAACAGATTATGCTGTGTATGTCCTGGCGTGCACCTGTGGGCTTAGATATGTTGGCAGTACTAAGCTCCAGGTGCACGCCAGAATACTACAGCATTTACGGGCTATCTTGCACAGTGACCCTACTTACCCGGTCGCACGGCATTTCAAGCGGGTCCATAACAAAGATTTAAAATGCCTCAGCTACTTCGTAATTGGGGCTGTACCCAGCTTGAATAGAGGGGGTGACCGTGAGGCAGAACTTAGAAAACTTGAGTCTCGGTTCATATTGGAACTCGATAGTCGTTGGCCCAACGGGCTCAACAACATTGAGGAAATGCATCACTTCCTGTAAGGTACTAAACATATTTGGATTGCATTCTGTTGTTCTTGCCCACCTTACACACGTACTTCTAGTTAGGTTCCCTATTAGAAGTACCTTGTGGTCTCTTTATCTTCTGTCCCATGACCTGCTTTTAGAACTAGTGTAGTTTTACATCATACTCACTCATGGTGACTCACTCTGCGCACTTTATTCTGTCTATGTAAATACCATCCATATTTTAGTGTATTTATTCAATCCTATTTATTGATTGCAATGTTAGAGTTCTATCAGATTATTTCAAAGGTTTAACATACAGTGCATTGTCTTTAAAATATACAGGACTCTGATGTGCATTTATTTTCTGTACATTTGTAAATACATAGAAATTAGGTTTTGCATTTAACATGTAAATAGAAGGTGCACCTATGGAGATATGCGGGCAGTCTACCTTGTATATATGGGTTCGTGGGATGGGGGTGTATATAGTGATCATTTTGGTGTAATATATGTTGGTGTTCGTCTGGTGAGGCCCCACCTTTTTGGTCTCTCACCTATAGTCTGGTCATTTGGATGTGCATTCTATTTTCAACTAGTATTATACATTTTTTCGGTGTATATTCTTTCTAGTATTTGTGGTTAGATGTGTATGTGAGTGCAAAGAGTGTATATATATCAAATATGTTCTTATTCATACATATTGTCATTTTTAGCTTCTTAGATAATAACCCCTTCCCTTTTTCTCCTTACTTGGAACCCTTTGAAAGAACTTACAAAAGTATAGAATTTGTCTCATGAATTTAATCATATTAAATTTTATATAAAATATAAGTCTGTTCCAATAGGAGTTTGCCATGTTCCCGCACATTTTGCACTTTAGATTCTCATCACTTATGCACTTTTTTTATATATGCACTTTAATATGATCGCTGGTATATGGTACAAATTTGCATATTTGCACAACATTGGTATATATGTCATTTATATTTTTACCATGAGAACAGGTGATTCGATGTATCTACATCCGAATAATTCTTTTAACACTATGTAGTAATTCTGGGATTTAACCAGTCAGAACTTTTGTGTATACCAGCATTTGTAAATTACATTGTATCAGCGATTTAGTGTTTCTTCACTGTTTACTCATCATCACGTGATTTTGGTGGACGCCTCCAGGAGGCGGTGTCAGTTTCACTGCATACACCTATAAAAAAGCATAATGTTTTGAAACATGTTGTAGCGTGATCAAGGGCTTTCCGCCCGAAACGCGTCGCTGGTTCTGTTCAGAATAAATTCCATCTTGCTGACTTTTGTAGGTCCGGTCCTCTTTCTTTGCTGGCGTGGAGGCGGTGTCTGCGAGCGCAGAGCAAGTTGCTGAGGAATCCCTGGTCTTATATATATATATATATATATATATATATATATATATATATATATATATATATATATATATATATATATATATATATATATATATATATATATATATATATTCAATGAAAAAACCATAGGTTATAGGCCATATATAGTTAGGAATTAGCATTTACAAAACCTTATTTTACTCGCATAAAACCATTGAAATTCCATATATAGTTAGCTAACTATAAGCGCTAACTATATATCGCGCACCCGCAATCCACTGCTGATGATGTCACATATTACATCATTCATGACATGGTCAGTGACATCACTGATGACATCACTGATGACATCTCAAATGACATCACTGATGACATCACTGATCAAAACAACCAGTGATTGTATGTGTCTGTAAAGTTTAAATATGTTTCACATATTGAAGAATGAGTGGATGTATAAGTGTCTGGATGAAGAATTTAGTAGGTGCATGACTGACTGTATGAGTGAGTGATTAAATGTGTCTCACTGAGTACATGGGTTAGTGACTAAACTGTCTTAATTCGTGCATCAGTATGTTTGTTGTTGTGTAAGCTGCTGCATGTGTTGATCAGTAGCTATAAGAGTGGCCATATGGGTTATTGATTGGTTGCCCAAGTATTTGAATGGGAGGCTGAGTGTGTGTGTGGGTGGCTGGGAGGTGCGTGACTCTGTGCATAGATGTGTAAGCAGTTGATTCACTAGGAGTATGAGTTCAAGAGTGCATGTGGAAACAGCTATATGGGCGGTTGACTGTGCATGGGTGTGTTGGTGAGTGAATGGATTTCTCATTGCTACATGTGCAAGTAAGTACGTATGTAAAACACAATACATGTGAGAGTTGAGATATATAAATAACTGAACATAAGAGCCAGTGAATGTGTGAGTGGCTGTATCGATCACTGTGAGCTTGTATCAGGGATTATATAAGAGAGTAAATATGTGTTATTATATGTTTGAATAAGTAAGATGTGTATAACTGTATAGTTGAGGAAATGGAGGTGTGATTGATTCTTTGCATGACTGACTAGGTGTGTGAGTAACTCCATGGATGAGTGACAGTCTGTGAGTGTCTGTTTATACTGAGTGTATGTAAGGTTATATTAGAGTCTGAAGAGGTTCATTGTATTATCACATGAGTGATGTGATCAGTGATGACAAATGAGATGTCATCAGTGATGTCATTTGAGTTGTCATCAGTGATGTCATCAGTGATGTCATTTGAGATGTCATCATTGATATCATTTGAGTTGTCATCAGTGATGTCATTTGAGATGTCATCAGTGATGTCATCAGTGATGTCACTGACCATGTCATGAATGATGTAATATGTGACATCATCAGCAGTGGATTGCGGGTGCGCGATATATAGTTAGCGCTTATAGTTAGCTAACTATATATGGAATTTCAATGGTTTTATGCGAGTAAAATAAGGTTTTGTAAATGCTAATTCCTAACTATATATGGCCTATAACCTATGGTTTTTTCATTGAATTTTCAAGGTTTTGTAAATGCAAATTCCTAACTATATATCCACTATAACCTATGGTTTTTTCTGTGAATTTCATTGGTTTTTTAATAGCAAATATGAAAAGCTTTAAAATGTCAAGTACGTGATAGATAAAAACATTTTCGTATTTATGCACGCTGATGTGCTTTGAACGCTGCCCCCCCCCTCCCCTCTTTTGCCTTAGTAGTACTCTCTCTTTGCAGATACTGAAGGGTAGTTAACGCAGGCCTTTACCCCCGTTGTAATCCGTCGTACCTCCTTGTCTCTCCATTTGATTGATTGTTGTCCAAGCATTTACTGTTTTAGAATTGGTTCTCTTTGGATCATTCTCTATTTACAAACAAGCACAAAGTCGCAATACTCTGTTTAGTCTTTGCAGATAGTGAAAAATCGTGTAAAAAAATAAAAGTAATCGAGCAAAATCAGTAGGCCACTAATTGGATCTCTTTTTGACCTCGCTAAAATAGAAATATTAGGAACAACCCTTCTTGAGAAATACGAAAATAGTGAGATGAACTGAGCTCCACACCATGAGGGCTGCAAGACAGCTCGGCTCCATCACCCATCCCGCACAAAATAATGACAAACCCTATGCAAATATTAAAAATATAGACAACACACCAGCAAAGAAACAGGGTAAAACATTTTATTAAAAAACTATTTACATAACGTTGGTTTATAAGATGATGTCAGTAGTGGACCGATGTGTGAATAGATCGAAAACAGCACAAGGCTCCAAGATCCGGATAGCAAGCTCCTGGATGTTGGGTGCCATAGTTTAGAGTTCTGAATTTCAGCCTTTTTCAATGCCTGTGCTTTGTTGAATCAAAATGGCGGCTTGACACAAAGCTGACTCAAGCGTTGTTACTGATGCTATGCAGACCAAAACTGGTTTTCAGTTTGTACATTTTTCTAGATTTTTCAATCCAAGTTTGATTGACTTTGTAGAACGATGGCTTCAGATTTTCAACATACGGTGTGGTGGCGCTGACTGGGAGGGGGCGCTTCGCTCCTGCCCCCTCCCCAAGTAAGATTTTCATACGTGAAAGTACGTTAATGGTTTTGGTCCCTGAGATGCTTCGATGTCACTACCATTCTCAAATAGCATAAGTTCTGGATGTTGGGTGCCATAGTTAAGAGTTCTGAGCAGCGCTTGTAACACTGTCTGAAGCTTATTTCCACCTACTGCAGCTTCACTATTCTCAAAGTAAGTGAGTGTCGTTTGTGGACCTGACTGCATTAGAAAACAATGTGATATGTTACCTTCCTAAACAGCTTGACGGAGGCCCCTGAGGGGCGGTGTGATGGCCATGGACTCGGAGAAGACGCTTGGCTCCGACACCCTCCCCAAGTCTTATAGCACTGGTGTAGCCTGAGATCGCCCCCGACATAGGCGGCCGGCTCCCGGGGTCCGGCGGAACTTTTTGCCTTTTGATGACTCTTCAATTCTGGACCTTGTCCCACAATCCGTTTGACCTGAAGACAAGCTGTAGTGGGGCGCCCCTTTATCGTTTTAGTTGCCATTCCGCCCGCTTTTGCTACACTGTGCCTCTTCCGCCATTCAGCTGTTTCCCGCCCGCTCTTGCGACTACAGCGTCTCGCTCACCATGTAGTTGAGATGCGCCCGCTCTTGCGGTGCAGCGATAGGCGGCTGCCACAGGACTCTCAAAATGGCGGCCGGCTCTTCGGTTTTGGGCCTGGTCCACTAAAATGGCCCTGGGACACCTTGGAACTCGGACGCTTGTCTGCTAGGGCTTGGGTCCCATTCTCGAAAAGCGTCCCCTCAGCCGTGAAGATTCTACAAAAGTCTTGGGGGCCTCCGACTCCCGCAGGCTTCTGGTGGGGAGCGGCTGCCATGATTGCTCGTGGAATGGCCACGACGGAGCTACGAGATGGTAGTGGTCTCATGCTGACGCCAGCTTTAGTCTGAAACATCCAGAAACACTGTAGACTACCAATTCGATCAGTTCCGGTAGCGCCCCAACATGACCCGGAAGAGAAGAACTTGCCCTCCCCTCTTTGACTGATGGTTCTTGTTGCCTGTCCCCTCTGTTGTCATTTAACAGAACTTTTTGGACTGCTGAAAGGGGTTGTGTTCTGAACGCTGGTTGGTGGAGACATTTAGACTATATTCTTGACCTACGTTGTCGCGTAATGCGTTTTATGACACGCCGCGTTAGCGCACCCGGAAGTGATCCGAGGCGCGGCGCGCAGCGCGTAACGTAAGCATAACAGGTCATGTGACTTGTTAATAAAACTTTTCATTGGTTCATTTTACTTTTGTTAATTTAATGATGAAAAGCTTGGTCATATGACCTAAAAATTACGCTTTTTATTATTTTCGAACAATATTTTTTTTCAAACATATGTTATAATATTCCAGGCTAATGTACTTTCCCGGAAAATTTACAACTGTCTTGCAAGTAAAATATATTCCTTTTTCGAGAAAAAGGGCGTTTCTTCCTTCCATGACGGAGCCGTTGAGTAAAAGAGATTCGGCCTGCTGTCTTAGTCGCCGATACGCCTGATTATCAGATTCTTATCGATCACTTTATGTTGCAGACATGAAAAACACAACTGCCCTTGACCATTTATCTTTACTGCGTTCCTACATATTATACCTTTTATCCGTCATGTAATTGGACTGCTTTATTTCACTTGCCTTTTACTGATTCGAAAACAGTCACTAAAAGTAAAAACTTTACAAATGAAAATACTACTACCGTGTTTTGTTTTAAAAACCTTTATTGTGAAAATGTCAGTATACAAATACGGGCCTATAACCACGTGGGCCGGCCACGGAGCAAACTGAAATCGTATATGATGAGGAGACATTTACACTGTAGAAGAACGTAACGAGCGGGCCATTAGGTGACAAGAACAAAGGTGTCTAACAGTTGCGGAATCGGTGGACGTACATTTTGTAATTAAAATACGACAGGGCCACTTACAATAACATTTTCTAGATATACATTTGCGGGCAAAGAGTTACGAGTCCCATTTATACCGGCGCCATTTTGGGCGAGGCCGGGCAGGTCCAAGATATAGTCAAAATGTCTCCACCAACCATCGGCCAGACCAGAACCCCTTTCGGCCCTTTATGTTACAAGATGGTGTCTTCCATTCAGAAAATATTGGTGGCAGCATTTTGAAAGGAAACAGAAACAGCCGTTCTCCTAGTGAGTTTCACATTGTTACATTTAGGAAGAATGTTGAAGAGTAGTATGTGGAAAATCTGAAGCCATTTTTCTACAAACTCTCAATCAGACTTGGATGGAAAAAAAAACCTGAAGAATGTACAAACTGAAAACCAATTTTTGTCTGTATAGCACCAACAGTAACGCTTGAGTCAGCTTTGTGTCAAGCCGCCATTTTCATTCAATCAATAGCGTCCCCCTGCACACATTCAGGGACCTGGTCGTGTCTTCAGATGAAACGCATTGTAGGAAAAGAAGCAGAAAGGAAAAGGAAAAAAGTTCCGCCGGACCTAGTGAAGCTGCAGCAGGTGCAAATAAGCTTCAGACAGTCTTACAAGCACTGCTCAGAACTCTCAACTGAGGCACTCAACATCCAGGACTTGCCATTCGGATCTTGGCGCCTTGTATTTTTGTTTTGTTTTTGATGGAGGGGAAACAACAAAAAACAGACATTGAAAAAGGCTCAACAGTGCAGGGCGCCTTGTGCTGGTTCCGACCTATTCACACATCGGTCCGCAACTGACATCACCTCATAAACCAACGGGGCACCCCACGCCGACTTTCGGCGCAGCATTGTAGGATGGCCACACCAGTGCGGCAATTTGCTGGACACCACCTCGGTGCCATCCAGATCTCGGCGCGTTCATTCAATCAATAGCGTCCCCCTGCACACATTCAGGGACCTGGTCGTGTCTTCAGAAGAAACGCATTGTAGGAAAAGAAGCAGAAAGGAAAAGGCAAAAAGTTCCGCCGGACCTAGTGAAGCTGCAGCAGGTGCAAATAAGCTTCAGACAGTCCTACAAGCACTGCTCAGAAATCTCAACTGAGGCACTCAACATCCAGGACTTGCCATTCGGATCTTGGCGCCTTGTGCTGGTTCCGACCTATTCACACATCAGTCCACTACTGACATCACCTCATAAGCCAACGGGGCACCCCACGCCGACTTCCGGCGCAGCATTGTAGGATGGCCACACCAGTGCAGCCACTTGCTGGACACCACCTCGGTGCCATCCGGATCTCAGCGCGTTCGAGTCACTGTGCCGGAAGAGTGACCGGAACTCAGCTGAACACGCCGTCTTTCGGCGCAGCATTGTAGGATGGCCACACCAGTACGGCAATTTGCTGGACACCACCTCGGCGCCATCCGGATCTCGGCGCGTTCGAGTCACTGTACCGCAACAGTGACCGCAATTCAGCTGGACACGCCGTCTTTCGGCGCAGCATTGTAGGATGGCCACACCAGTGCGGCAATTTGCTGGACACCACCTCGGTGCCATCCGGATCTCGGCGCGTTGTGCTGCCTTCGGCCTATTCGCACATCGGTCCGCTACTGACGCCGCCTCACGTGCCAACGGATTTTCTACGCTTTTTGTAGCCCTATGTCGCATAACAGGTCATGTGACTTGTTTATAAAACTTTTCATTGGTTCATTTTACTTTTGGTTTCCTAAAGATGGAAGGCTTGGTCATATGACCTAAAAATAACACTTTTCATTGGTTTAGAACATTTTTTTTCCCAAACGATGAAAGCCCCACCTTGTTTCTGGATCATTCAGACTGAAGCTGGCGTCAGCATGAGAGCACCACCATCTCGTGGCTCCGTCGTGGTCATTCCGCGAGCAATCATGGCAGCCGCTCCCCACCGGAAGCCTGCGGGAGTCGGGGGCCCCCAAGACTTTTATACAATCTTCACGGCTGAGGGGACGCTTTTCGAGAATGGAGCCCAAGCCCTAGCAGGCAAGCGTCCGAGTTCCAAAGTGTCCCAGGGCCATTTCAGTGGACCAGGCCCAAAACCGAGGAGCCGTCCGCCATTTTAAGGGCCATGTGGCAGCCGCCTATCGCTGCACTGCAAGAGTGGGAGCAACTCAACAACATGGTGAGCGAGACGCTGTGGCCGCAAGAGCGAGCGCAACTCAGCTAGATGGCCGCCACCTGGGGAGGCCCGTTCACGCCGGCTCCCCCACGCCCCCCCCCCCGGGCCGCCGCACGCCAATTTTCGGAGCAGCATTGTAGGATACCAAAACCAGTGCGGCAGTTTACTGGACATCACCTGGGTGCCTGTCGTACATGTTGTGTCAGCCATGTGACACTGGACACAGACCGCTACTGACGAGGCCTCCCCCCGCACCACCCGGGACGCCCCACGCTGTTTTTCTGTGCTGCATTGTAGGATCCCTAAACCAGTGCGGCACCCAGGCGACATCACCTGGGTGCCGTCCAGAACTCTGCACGTTGTGCTGCCTTGGGACTATTCGCACAACAGACCGCTACTGACGAGGCCTCCCCCCGCCCCACCCGGGACGCCCCACGCCAATTTTCGGAGCAGCATTGTAGGATCCCTAAACCAGTGCGGCACCCAGGCGACATCACCTGGGTGCCGTCCAGAACTCTGCACGTTGTGCTGCCTTGGGACTATTCGCACAAAAGACAGCTTCTAACCATTGTTGCTTTTTGTGTTGAGAAATGTTTAAATGTTTTTAGTTTTTGTTCCGTTTGTTAAAGTTAGTAGTTAATAAAGTTTTATAACCTTACTTTGTTGGAGTGTTATCTATTTTTTTTAAAACGGGTGAATGGGGCCTTGATTCGGGTTATTGTCATGTGTGGGCTTTGGAAGTGTGCTGCTGCAGGATCGGACATTTCAAACTCAAATGCACGTTCTTTTTCTTACCTTTCCGAAGCATGGAGCGCAATAGCAGGCAGAGAAAGGGTGATGCACGTGTTGAACACTACCTGACCTGGCAAGTTGCTGGCAGTGCCCCCCCGCCCGCTCCTGAAAGAGGGCACACACACACCGCCGCCCCGAGTACTTCACAAATCTTTAAAAGACCATGCGCTTGTTCATGAGGCTTAAATGGTTTATCACCTCTTCTAGAACCCCTACATCGACCCTCTGACGTTTCATGGAAAAATTACCATGTAACACAATACCAAGCCCTGTCAGCTGAAACCCCCAAGGAATCGTGGGGCATATTATCAAGGGGGTTTATCTCCGCTTTTTTGGCTTTAAAAACCATGAAAGCGGAGATAAAATTATTTCCCTATTATCAAGCTGTCGCTAACACCAGTTAGTGACACCTAAAAGGAGATAGCGACCATCTTGGGCCCGGCTTTGCATGTCAGTGATACTTATCACTAATGACATGCAAAGTGGCGTGCCAAGATGTTAGCGACTGGAAACAGTCCCTAACATCGCTACCTTCTATTACCAACTTTTGGAGATATTCGCGCTAAGCGCGAATATCTCCAAAATCTAACACCTGCCCTGAGCAGTTCTTAGCCATGTTATCCAATGGGAGGTGGATAACATGGCTAAGAGCATTAGGTCGATAATACATGAATATCGCTGACTTTTCTGTGATAATAGCAAGGTTTATCTGCGATAAAAATCGCCGATGTGCGGCGATAATTTTTGTCTCTAAACAAGTTATAGACAAAAATTATCGCTAGTTGTTCGTAATATGCCCCCGGGTTTTTGCTTGCAGAAATCGGGAGGCGGGAGACTAGCACTGAAATCAGTACTCACACGCCTGAATCAGGAGGATTGGCATGTCTGAATTCTCTACAGCTGGGGCCATAAACTACATCCGCAGGGGTAGGTGATAGCCTGGGACCAGCCTGGCATCTAAAATGGCTGCCGTGCACGACAAAATTGTGGCATTCGAAAAAAGGCAAGATGGCGCAGCCGCTGGAAGAGATATATCAACATATATCAGCCTCCTCAGCCACCCTCAGGAAACATAGGGGATTAGGATATGTCTCCCGCACCCCCTTATACCTAGTACTTTAATTAACGAAGCACAAAATGGCGAATTCCCGTTTCGCTACCAGTTTGCGGCCCAGTTCGCGGCCCGTGAAGCGCTTCTACCGTGAAAAATCATTTTTTTTTTATTTTCCCCACGGGACCCTTTAATAACCCCAACAACATTCCTAGGGGGTCAAGAGGGGGATACCTTGCCCTCTTTCATTAAATTCCCCCTTAGTTTTTCACCTTTTCTTCTCTCTCGATCCTACCGAGAGACAAGATGGCGGCCGCTCCGGACTGTCACGCAGCAAAAAAAAAAAAAAAGCTCACGCACAGCCGCTGGAAGAGATGTATCAACATATATCAGCCTCCTCACCCACCCTCAGGAAACATAGGGGATTAGGATACGTCTCCCGCACCCACTTATAACTAGTAATTTAATTTACGAAGCACAAAATGGCGAATTCCCGTTTCGCTATCAGTTCGCGGCCGCGCTTCTACCGTGAAAAATCATTTTTTTTTTATTTTCCCCACGGGACTCTTTAATAACCCCAACAACATTCCTAGGGGGTCAAGAGGGGGATACCTTGCCCCCTTTCATTAAATTCCCCCTTCGTTTTCCACCTCTTCTTCTCTCTCGATCCTACCGAGAGACAAGATGGCGTCCGCTCCGGACTGTTTAGAATGTTGATAGACACCGGAGAGCCAATCAGCTTTCTGCGCGCAAAGTTCCGATAAGCGAAAAGTAAGCGGACCGGATCGCTGCCCAGAGCGCTGTTACAGATATATATCTTGGTTTGAACGTTAATTTCTCAAAAACTACTGGAGCACATATATTGAGACCTAGCAAAGGCACATCGGGCTAACAGTCCCTACAATTTTGCCAAGTTTCGTGCAAATCCATTCAGCCGTTCGAGCTAAAAGTGAGTCCAACCGCCCTATGGAAAACTCAATGCAAAAAACGCGTTTTGGGACTCCCCTTTTTTCTCAGCCCCCCCTTGACGAAACCCCACCAAATTTTCAGGGGCTGCTCAGAAACAAAATGTGCCATTTTCCTGAAAATTTCAGCCGATTCCGTCCACAAACGCCAAAGTTATTAGACATAGAATTTTCAAAAGTCCCATAGGGAAAAAATTCTAACTATATATACCTACTGGCGATAGCCAGTAGGTAATATATATATATATATATATATATATATATATATATATATATATATATATATATATATATATATATATATATATGTATATATATGTATGTATGTATATATATATCACACAGCAAATGTCCCAGGCGTGGGGAGCAAACAATAGCTGGCGCTGGCGGCGAGGAATGGGAAAACCTCCCTTTACTTTTGAAGCAAAAAGATCCTCAATGAAGAAGACGCCGCGCACTACTTTCAAGATGGTTTTAGTGCTTTATTTTGTAGGTTTTCTCCCACCCTACGCGTTTCAGACTTTCCCTGTCCTTGGTCACGGTATACAAACAGTAGTCCCTTGTTTGTTTTGCAATTTTATATACATACACCCAAAAAGCCTGTTACGATGCATTATGGGTGTTGTAGGCAGTTGCAGTTATTATTTCATTGATCAACAATTTTCAAAATACTTCGAGTCCGTTGGGATTTCTAACGATGTTTAACGGGTTAGTACCGGTTTAGATTGCCACCAATACTATATTAATTCATACATTTATGAAATTAAGTACATTGATGATAATAAGCTATTGCTTTATATATTATCACATGTTCAAATTAATTAAAGGCTGAGTGCCATATTTATAACGAATGCCCTAACATCAAATTATCCTACAAGCCCTTAGTATCCAGAAAACTAATAAAATAGATCCACATCATAATAAAATATGCAAAGAAAAGTGTGGATGACCTGCTTATCAAAATAGCAGATATGGAACAACAGATACAAAACTCTGGTGAAAATGAAGATATAATTAAAAATCTGAGATCACAAATGGATAAAAATCTTGATAAACACGACTCTGAAATACAGGAAAGAAAACAACGCAAATTCAGGCGTGATGAATCTGACTTTGAAAATGGAACTATTTTCACATTTGCAAAACGTTTTGAGGTATTAAAAAAACAGAAATTGACAGTACCTCAAAGCTCAGACAGCACTACAACAGTAAGCGAACCGGAATAAGAAATTAGTGATGGTGAGCAAATAGCTGCTGGTTTCAGGAAATTTTCTTTTTTAGAGGAGATGGAGATCCTCTACAAGGATTGACAAACACCGAAAGCAGCAGGAAGAGGCAGAGGAAACTAACCGACACGAGGAGGAGGAAGAGGACAAACATTGAATACAAACCAAGGAGGAAAACCAGGAGAAGTAGGAAGCCGAAGGTATCCGTTGCGCAACAGGACAGCCTCAAAAAAATATTAAATACAAGAAACAAATCCGCAAAAATGGATCCCAAAGTAATTGTGAATTTATCAGATCATGTCCTGTCCCAACATGAGACATCAGTCCTTAGTAAAGGATTATCTTTCTGTCCCGACAAGCATCACGATGAGGTGGAAACCCGTATTGATGTATATAAATATATACGGAAATTAAAGTTAAAAAAGTTCTTTTCCAAAAAGAATAGAGATACAACAGAACTGAGTACACCACAACTTAAACATTTACGATAGATAATGCTACAAGTTTAGAGACAGCTTACCAGTTGGCGAATCAAACTGAAGAAAATGACATGACTAACACTCAAATAATAACGGAGATGGGAATTCATATAACTACTCAATCAAAAACGAGCTTTAAGAAGACATCCAAATTCTTTCCCATAATACATCCTTGCAATCGCATTGATGTATATATTGATCTGGTGGCAGCAGAATTGGAATCAATGACAAATGTAACAACTAAAAGAGAGAATATAAGCAAACAAGAACGTTTAGCTCTGAAGGCATTACAACTAAACCCCCTTATTGAAATCAAATCAGCTGATAAAGGGGGAAATATTGTGATTCAAAATAAAACAGATTATGTAAAAGAAGCTGAGAGGCAGCTAACGGATCCCAATAGCTACAAATTACTGCTAAAGAATCCGG
Organism: Lissotriton vulgaris; assembly: GCF_964263255.1. NCBI lineage: Eukaryota > Metazoa > Chordata > Amphibia > Caudata > Salamandridae > Lissotriton > Lissotriton vulgaris. The sequence continues at coordinate 566,048,566 of NC_141695.1, forward strand.
GTTCTGAAATGATGTTGACACAACATAAGAAAATTAATGATTGGTATGAAAAAGGTCTACTGAATAAAGAAGAAAAAGAATTTCTGACAGTACTACATCCTACAACACCCACAATGTATTTCTTACCCAAGATCCACAAAACATTGATAAATCCGCCGGCTAGACCGATTATTTCAAGTTGTGAATCTTTATGCGAGAATACAGCCTCCTATGTTGACTATTTCTTGGCACCAATTGTCCCCTCCCTAAGTTCATTTATAAAAGACACTGGGGATTTTCTCTGCAGCATCATGAACACCCATTGGCACGAGGAATATTGGTTGGCAACTATAGATGTCATATCATTGTATACGTCAATATGCACGACATTGGACTACAGGCAATAACATACTTTTTATAGCAATGTCCAATTTCAGAGATAAGACACACTAATATGTTAATCGAGATGATAACATTCTGCCTTACGCACAACATTTTCCTCTTCAACAAAAATCTTTACGCCCAAGTATGTGGATGTGCAATGGGAGTGTCGTTTTCCCCAAGCTATGCTAATCTCACCATGGGATGGTGGGAGGAAACCATACCTTGGGCAGAAAAGTATGAAGAGTATACCACGGATGTGGTACTTTGGTTAAGATTTATCGATGATCTCTTTGTCCTCTGGAAAGGGCCAAGGCAAAAACTAGTTGAATACATTGAAGCTCTCAACCAAAACTCAGTAGGCCTTAAATTTACTTACAACATTCAGAAGGAAGAAATTGATTTCTTGGATACTAAGGTCTATGTGAAAGACAATAAATTGGAAACGACAGTCTTTAGAAAAAAGACCTCCACCAACAGTGTACTTTTAGGTACAAGTTTTCACCCTGTGTCGCTAAAATGAAGCATTCCCTATGGAGAATTCCTCCGAATGAGGCGAAATTGCTCTGAGGAGATCGAAATGGAGTCAAAATTTGATGAAACTAGAAAACGCTTCAGTGACCGTGGCTATAAACACACTGATATCAGACAAGGTGAAACAAGAGCAAGAAATAAAACAAGAACAGAACCTTTGATACCACAACCTAGAGAAAATAAAACAAATGAGGAAAAACCACAAATGATTTTGACATATTCGAAAGAAAGTTTAAAATAAGACAGATCCTGACAAAATATTGGAATGTGCTTGAAAAGAACTCTGATATTGGATCGTTAATAGGAGAAAGACCTCAAATAACTTTCAGGAAAGCTCCATCTATAAAAGACACAGTAGTGAATAGTCATTTTCGGATCATCAAGCCTTTGTCATGGTTAGAAAAATAACAATTGGGATTTTCAAAATGCCTAACATGTAAGGCGTGTACAATCGGAAAAATTCTCAAGAATCTAAAAGACCCAAAAGGCCGAAAATTTGAAATAAGAAACAAAATCACATTTGACTCGCAATTCGTAGTGTACCAACTACAGAGCTTTTGTGGTAAAAAATATATTGGGTCAACAACCTGTGCATTGAAAAAGCGAAATTTGCAACACATTTGCGCGATAATGAACAATGACTATAGCTATGCAATAGCAAAACATCTGAAAACACATCCTGGCACAACATGGAAGAATGTGACCTACTCTGGTATAGCCTTGATCAATGAGGATGAGCGGGGTGGAGATCGAATTACAAGGCTGCGACGTCTTGAATCAAAACTGATAATAAGATTTAAAACAAAGACCCCTATGGGATTAAATGGGGATGATGAGATGTATGTGCACCTTTAAATCTTATTACTGATGGACACAAGACACTTATGAGAATATTCTGAACATTATTGATTGAACTATGAGCTTCATAAAAATGTATACTTCATGTATGGTTTAAATTGAATGTGGTAGATAAGCAGAATCTTGAGATATTTTATTAGTTTTCTGGATACTAAGGGATTGTAGGATAATTTGATGTTAGGGCATTGGTTATAAATATGGCACTCAGCCTTTAATTAATTTGAACATGTGATAATATAAAAAGCAATAGCTTATTATCATCAATTTACTTAATTTCATAAATGTATGAATTAATATAGTATTGGTGGCAATCTAAACCAGTACTAACCCGTTAAACATCGTTAGAAATCCCAACAGACTCGAAGTATTTTGAAAATTGTTGATAAATGAAATAATAACTGCAACTGTCTACAACACCCATAATGCATCATAACAGGCTAATTGGGTGCATGTGTATAAAATTGCAAAACAAACAAGGGACTACTGTTTGTATACCGTGACCAAGGACTGGGAAAGTCTGAAACGCGTAGGGTGGGAGAAAACCTACAAAATAAAGCACTAAAACCATCATGAAAGTTGTGCGCAGTGTCTTCTTCATTGAGGATCTTTTTGCTTCAAAAAAAAAATATATATATATATATATATATATATTCATTGAAAAAACCATAGGTTATAGACCATATATAGTTAGGAATTAGCATTTACAAAACCTTATTTTACTCGCACAAAACCATAGAAATTCGCATATATAGTTAGTTGCAATAACTGTATATCGCGCACCCGCAATCCACTGCTGATGATGTCACATATTACATCATTCATGACATGGTCAGTGACATCACTGATGACATCACTGATGACATCACTGATGACATCTCATTTGACATTACTGATCACATCACTGATAATATCATTCATGTGATAATACGATGAACCTCTTCAGACTCTAATATAACCTTAGATACATTCAGTGTAAACAGACACTCACAGACTGTCACTCATCCATGGAGTTACTCACACACCTAGTCATTCATGCAAAGAATCAATCACACCTCCATTTCCTCAACTATACAGTTATACCCACCTTACATATTCAAACATATACTAATACACATTTACTCTCTTATACAATCCCTGATACAAGTTTACAATGATCCAAACAGCCACTCACACATTCACTGGCTCTTATGCACAGTTATTTATATATGTCAACTCTCACATGTACTGTGTTTTACATATGTACTTACTTTGACATGTAGCACTGAGATATCCATTCACTCACCAATACACTCATGCACACAGTCAACCGCCCATACAGCTGTTTCCACATGCACTTTTGAACCCATACATCTAGTGAATCAACTGCTCACACATCTATGCACAGAGTCACACACCTCCCAGCCCCCCCCCACACACACACTCAGTCTCCCATACAAATACTTGGGCAACCAATCAATAACCCAAATAGTTACTTATATAGCTACTGATCAACACAAGCAGCAGTTTACAGAACAACAGACATAATGATGCACAAATTAAGACAGTTTAGTCACTAACCCATGCACTCAGTGAGACACATTTAATCACTCACTCATACAGTCAGTCATGCACCTACTAAATCCTTCATCCAGACACTTATACATCCACTCATTCTTCAATATGTAAGACATATTTTAACTTTACAGAAACATACAGTCACTGGATGTTGTCATCAGTGATGTCATCAGTGATGTCACTGACCATGTCATGAATGATGTAATATGTGACATCATCAGCAGTGGATTGCGGGTGCGCGATATATAGTTATTGCAACTAACTATATATGCGAATTTCTATGGTTTTGTGCGAGTAAAATAAGGTTTTGTAAATGCTAATTCCTAACTATATATGGTCTATAACCTATTGTTTTTTCAATGAATTTCAATGTTTTTTTAATAGCAAATATCAAATGCTGTAAAATGTCAAGTACGTGGTAGGTAAAAACATTTTACGTTGTCGCGTAATGCGTCATATGACGCGCCGCTTTAGCGCACCCGGAAGTGCTCAGGTGCGCAAGGCGCAGTTTCCCGGAAACGATCCAGAGCGCGGCGCGCAGCGTGTAACGTAAGCATAACAGGTCAGGTGACTTGTTAATAAAACTTTTCATTGGTTCATTTTACTTTTGTTATTCTAATGATGAAAGGCTAGGTTATATGACCTAAAAATAACGCTTTTCATTGCTTTCGAACATTTTTTTTTCCCAAATGATGAAAGCCCCACCTTTTTTTTCTCACTCTGACTTGTAAAGCAAAGGACCCAGATGCAGTTACAGTTTATCACTTACAATGTTCCAGGCTAATGTATTTTCCCGGGAAATTTACAAGTGTCCTGCAAGTAAAATATTCCTTTTTCGAGAAAAAGGGCGTTTCTTCGTCCCATGAGGGAGCCGTTGAGCAAAAGAGGCTCGGCCTGCTGTCTTAGTCGCTGATAGGCATGAATATCAGATTCTTATCGATCACTTTATGTTGCAGGAGTAGAAAACACAACAGCCATTTTTCTTTACTGCGTTCCTGCGTATTATACCTTTTAACAGTCATGTAATTGGACTGCTTTATTTCACTTGCCTTTTACTGATTCGAAAACAGTGGCTATTTTTCAAAACTTTACCAATGTAGGTACTACTACCATGTTTTTTTAAAAAAACCTTTATTGTGAAAATGTCAGTATACAAATACGGGCCTATAACCACCTGAGCCGGCCACGGAGCAAACTGGAATCGTATATGATGAGGGCACATTTACACTGTAGAAGAACGTAACGGGCGGGCCATTAGGTTGCAAGAACTAAGGTGTCTACCATTTACGGAATCGGTGGACGTACATTTTATAATTAAACGCATCAGCATTCTCGGAAGAGGTTGACACAGATGACATCTTAAGGAACAAAGAAAGACAAATTAAGGATAAGGAAGTTGTCACTTTAGTTTTTTCATCAGCTAGCGACAGCAACAAACACATTGTAATGGAGATTAGAGAGGCTACGGATGGGTGAATAAATTATCAAAAGAAAAAGCGACTCCCCCCTTTAGCAGATTAGCTAAATCTTTGCGTAATTTGGGCATAAAAGTTCGCTACTGACGCCGCCTCATGGGCCAACGGGTTTTGTATGCTTTTTATAACCCAAAGCCGCATAACAGATCATGTGACTTGTTTATAAAACTTTTCATTGGTTCATTTTACTTTTGGTTTCCTAATGATGGAAGGCTTGATCATATGACCTAAAAATAACAGTTTTCATTGGATTAAAACATTTTTTTTTCCCAAACGATGAAAGACCCACCTTTTTTTTTCTCACTCGGCAATCAAAAAAGGTTCCGTTAGATGACAACAGAGGGGACAGGCATCAAGAACCATCACTCAAAAAAGGGGAGGGCAAGTTCTTCCCTACCGGGTCACGTTGGGGCTCCACCGGAACTCATCGAATTGATAGTCTACAGTGTTTCTGGATGTTTCAGACTGAAGCTGGCGTCAGCATGAGAGCACCACCATCTCGTTGCTCCGTCGTGGCCATTCCGCAAGCAATCATGGCAGTCGCTCCCCACCGGAAGCCTGGGGGAGTCGGGGGCCCCCAAGACTTTTGTAGAATCTTCAAGGCTGAGGGGACGCTTTCGAGAATGGAGCCCAAGCCCTAGCAGACAAGCGTCCGAGTTCCAAGGTGTCCCAGAGCCATTTTAGTGGACCAGGCCCAAATCCGAAGAGACGGCCTCCATTTTAAGAGTCCTGTGGCAGCCGCCTAACGCTGCACCGCAAGAGTGGGAGCAACTCAACTACATGGTGAGCGAGACGCTGTAGCCGCAAGAGCAGGCGATAAACAGCTGAATGGCTGATGAGGCACAGTGTAGCAAAAGCGGGCGGAATGGCAACTGAAATGGTAAAGGGGCGCCCCACTACAGCAAACGAGCCTCCACCTGGGGAGGCCCGTTCACGCCGCCCCCCCCCCTCCCCCGGGGCGCCCCACGCCGTTTTTCGGAGCAGCATTGTAGGATACCAAAACCAGTGCGGCACCCAGGTGACATCACCTGGGTGCCGTCCAGAACTCAGCACGTTGTGCTGCCTTGGGACTATTCGCACAAAAGACAGCTACTGACCATTGTTGCTTCTGTTTTAAAAAAATGTTTTAAATGAGTTTACTGTTTTTGTTGCGTTCTATATATTTATAAGTTATTAAAGTTTTATAATCCTACTACTTTGTTGGAGTGCTATATATTTTTAATGTGACACATAATTGTAAAAACTTTGATGTACAAAGAGGCATCCCTGGAATCTTCCGCTCCAGGCTCGGTCCCACACACCCTCACAGTGAGAATCCCCTCCCCAATCACAATACAGGATCGTTATCAGAGAGTAGGAACGCGTGTGGTGTGACGGATCTCATCGGGTGGGGGCCTTGATCTACTGTAACTCCTTTGAAGAGGGGTGATTCTTTACAGTTGAGGCCATAAACTACATCCGCAGGGCTAGGTGATAGCCTGGGACCGGCCTGGACAATTGGACACAGGGGAAGAGGAGTGTCAGAGGGTGCGGTAGTGAAGAGGGTGAAAGGGTGGTGTCGGGCGGGCACAGGGTGTGATTCTCAGGGAAGAGCAGCACAGATGGGGGGAGGTTTATGGCCCATGCATGAGAGAGAGAGCGGGGGTGACCAGTGCGTGGGGGAGATGCTTGCAAGGGTGATGAGCCATGCTGAGGATCGGCGGCGTGCAGAGAGTGGGTCTGGTCAAGGCATCTAAAATGGCTGCTGTGCACGACAAAAGTGTGCCATTGGAAAAAATGCAAGATGGCTCAGACAATGTTTATCAATACGGATTAATTTATAACAATTATTTTTAACAATATATTTACTCGCAGTGTCAAAATGGTGGTCAACACTTCCTGATTTCCTTCGAACCGAATGTTAACAGACGTCACGCAGCAAAAAAAAAAAAAAAAAGCTCACGCGCAGCCGCTGGAAGACAAGTATCAACATATATGAGCATCCTTAGCCACCCTCAGAAAACATAGAGGGTCAGGATACGTCTCCCGTACTCCCTTATACCCATTTCTCACATTGTTTTTCCTCCATCTTGTAATTTAATTAAAACGAAACACAAAATGGCGAATTCCCGTTTCGCTACCGGTTCGCTACCCAGTTCGCGAACCGGAAAGCGCTTCTTCCGCAAAAAATCTAATTTCTTTTATTTGCCCCACGGGACCCTTTAATAACCCCAACATCATTCCTAGGGGGTCAAGAAGGGTCTACCTTGCCCCCTTTCATTAAATTCGCCCTTCGTTTTTCTCCTCTTCTTGTCTCTCGATCCTACCGAGAGACAAGATGGCGGCCGCACCGGACTGTTTAGAATGTTGACAGACACCGGAGAGCCAATCAGCTTCGCTTCGCAAAGCTCAGTTACGCGAAAAGTACGCGATCTGGAGCGCTATCCGGGACGCTGTCACAGATATATCTGTTTTTTTAAACGTTAATTTCTCAAAATCCACTGGAGCACATATATTGAGACCCAGCAAAGGCACATCGGGCTAACAGTCCCTACAATTTTGCCAAGTTTCGTGTGAATCCATTCAGCCGTTCGAGCTAAAAGTGAGGCCAAACGCCCCATGGAAAAATTAATGGGAAAAACGCGTTTTGGGACCCCCCTTTTTTCTTGGCCCCCCTTGAGGAACCCCCCCAAAATTTTTAGGAGCTGATCAGAAACAAACTGTGCCAATTTCCTGCAAATTTCAGCCGATTCCGTCCACAAACGCCAAAGTTATTAGACATAGAATTTTCAAAAGTTCCATAGAGAAAAAATCCTAACTATATATACCTACTGGCGACCGCCAGTAGGTAATATATATATATATATATATATATATATATATATATATATATATATATATATATATATATATATATATATATATATATATATATATATATATATATATATATATATATATATATATATATATATCTATATATATATAGATATATATATATATCTATATATATATATAGATATAGATATATATATATATATATATAACAGGGCTTAAATATATAAATATCTCCAACATCAGACATTTTCAAACAATACATTCCCACTGTGACAATTCCCTTCCATAAAAATCCTTTCCCTAGGAAGATGCTGTACACATCATGCTATCTAAAAATGCTCATACTCATTTATTTTTAAAGTGACTATGAGTGCCATCTCTGATTAAGTAATTTGCTAAACTTACCAGAGGCCCAACTTATTAAGACTCCACCATATTTTTCACAAGTCACATTTTGATCTTTGTAGGGCAAGCAATCTCTGGGGGATACATTATAAACACATATACCATCTAATAAACCCCACATTTACTTCATTATCAACAAGCAGTATATCTTCATCTCAAAGTCTTGTAAGTGACCTTGTCTCCACCAACATGTAAAATCCGTTATCTTCTAAAAAGGCCTCACACCTATATACCCTCAACTAGAGGTAGCCCCTAATCTCAAATTTCAACCCAGGGATAAAAAATGATGACACTACTGTACCATCTTTTCGTCAACGACTAGAATGCCTTTTACATAATGCTGACTGATAGTTGCAACAAATTTACTCCACTAATCCACTAAGGGGAGAATCCTCACCTCTTCACATGGGTCTCTATTTGAAGTAGTAACACCCCGTTGCCAGCAATACTAGTTATATTTGCTATATTTAATGTTAGCTGCTAATACTAGGTTATAGTTGAAATGTTTGAAATAAAAAGTGACCAAGAACAGTCATTATTTTTGCCATATAGGAAATGTTGTGTATTTCATAATGTTTTGGCCCAATTTCAATTTATAAAGCGGAGCATGCGTTATGATAGATCACCTCATGGAAATTATAGTTGTAGTAATATCTGACCTGGAACATTATCAAACGTTGGTTTAATTGTATTAAGGCCCCTTTACTGACATACGTTTTTGTAGCCAAAATACATTTTCTGTTGCCATAATGGAGAATGTGATGCAATCGAAGCAATCCACATGGTCTTGTTTCTGTTAAATATCATACAGTAGTCATAAGGGGGATGAATTTAAACCCTGAAGCAACGGGGTTTAATGGTTTCCCTCACTCAAAACAAATATTATTTTCATGTTTCGTTAGCAAAAGTCTGCTGTGTTGGTGCCGATTATGATACAAGAATTTCTGAAACCATTCACACTCCCATGGCTCCACAGTCCGCAAATGTACTCCTCCACTTTTCCCCATTGAAGCATCTTACAATCTATAAAAGAGGTCTCAAAACCTTTGTTTTCTACTCAGCAAATACAATTCCAAGCCAGCTTTTGAGAACATTTCCTTTGGTTGTCCTCCCTTTGAGAAAACTCTCAGAAGTGGCCATCTGGTTGCGCCATCACTACACAAATCTGCAAAATTAATAAGTGATTCATCACAAGTGGTTCAATGTAAAGAAAGAAAAAATGCATATGTTTGAGCACTATATTGATAAGATGTTACAGTATGGTTTCCATAAATAGCTATGCACTTAGCCAGTAAGGTGAGGGTCAAATCACTTTTTACCCCTTAAGTTATATCTCTGTCCAAGAATCCACATTATCAAATGCTGCTACTAACTATTCCTTGACTTTCGAGGTTTTTATATGTAGCTCAGCCAGATTTAAGAAGCGACGTCATGTTTTTTGAGTAAAATGTAATAAACAAAATAAACTGTTTCTGTATTTGACCTAGGTATTTGAAATATTAAGGCCCTTATAGGAAAACATGACGCATTTCAAAAATAAAAAAAACAGATCTACTGTTTCATTTTTGAAGAGTAGGCCTGCTCTTAAAAATGTTGCCGCCCACATTCATCAAGGGGAAGGGGTCCTTTAGGGACCCCTTCCTATTTCCGAATGGGTTACCATCAACTTAAATTTGATGGTAACTGTGAATGTTATGTGACTGTATTCCCGGTCGTAAAACGTTTCTACATACCAGTGCAGCACACTATAGGAAGGGATTCCCTTAACACGCCCCTTTTTAATAGTGACTCGCAAACCCTATTTTGCAAGTCGCAAATAGGTTACTGACTCACAAAATAGGGTTGGTACCTGCCAAAAAGCAAGAGTTCTTCTGTAATACTGCAACTGACACTTTTATAGGACCTCTCAAGGTAGCCTGTGTAAATCACGTGAAATTCGTAAATGTGCCTCAAATGTCACAGTAATGTTAAAGAAGCATTCTTTTCTCATACCTTTTGTGAATAGGACTGTACGTGTTGCCGTTTGGATTATGTCATTTACAACAGATATTGCAAAATGATTTTAAAATTATCTTTTCGGCAATATTATTGATCAATTTTTGGTAGTCTATTTGGTTGACAATTGATGGATTGAGTTTATATAATTGTTTATGCATGTAAAGCAGGCCTCCCACGCCTTCATAGATGGCATACAAAGTGCATTCTCCCCCCTCCCCACTGCATGCTTTACGAGAGGCCCCCCTTCAACATCAAACTCGGGAGTCTTGCTTGATTTTCTGCAGTGTGCTTGTTTATTAAAAATTAAGTACACAGGTCAATTACTTCATTGACCCCCCATTTCTTTATTTATTAGTAAAATATTCCATCACAGAATTTAAGAATAAATTTGCACTTATATACAATATACACTCATTTACCGCCCATTCTCCAATGGGCCACAACCCAGATCGCCTGCTCTCTTTACGTTAACCCCCTTCCGGTCAACAGAGCCGCAGGTGAATAATGTGCCCCCACTTGGGCAACCAGCGGCCTCCGGGGTAGGGCTGAAGAGCCAAGGCCACCAGCAGGTCAGCCCCAACTCTCCCGCCAGCCCAGAGTCCAAAATGATTTAGAAAAACCTGTTCAGAGGTAAAAACTGTCACTAGACAAGAAGTTCCCGTGGTATTCTTGTCCGGAACCCCGCCACGGGGCGAGGCGCTTACTGGCGGACTCGACCTCCCCCCCTGCGCTCAAGAGCTTCGGAGATGGCCCCTAGGACAGATTCTATAAATATCTCAGTGCCCGCCTCCGACAGGTGCACTCCATTCTCCGCGTATAAATCCGGCCTGGTCGTTTGTATCAACTTGTGACGAATAGATCTAATACTAGATTTTTGGAGGATTTCTGCCACCGACTGGTTCAACCTTTTTTTTTTTTTTTTTTTTTTTGGTGTAAAAACTTTTATTGATGTTCGTCATCCATTGTACAACAAGACAATTACACATTAATCATGACAGGAGAGAAGAACAGAATGTCCCTTAGTTATACACAGCTATTTAGCCGACAACCCTCCGGTCCGGCAGCAAAGGATGAGGACGATATGGCAGACCATGAGGAGAAAAACATCGGAGTCATGAAATTTTACTTTTTTAAAGTGCATTTTTGTTAACTGTTCCATTTATAAAACATTAGAAAACAAACCAAACAAAGTGGCTCAATAGTAGTGCTTAGATACGAAGCAATATAGAACAGAAGACGCTAGTAGAACACACCGACCCCCTACCCCAGGCCTAACCCCTCCACCCCCCGCAGAACGTGAGCAAGAGTTCCAATTATATGAGTACAGTACTAGTCCTGCCCCGTAGTAGCCCACAGGTTAATCAATCATCCCCTCCTCATCCTCCGAGTCTTCGTCTTCAGCCTCCTGGAGCGGGTCGCACAGGTCCCCTCTATATCTATTCCAGCCCTCCCACACCCTGTTCCATTTCTTTGGGTTCGCTCTCAGTTTGTAGACAGTTCGTTCAGTTAACATCAATTTGTACATGTTTTGACACCATAGCGACAAAGTAGGTAACTCAGTCACCCCCCACCTCTGTGCCATATCACGCTTAGCCATCATTGTTCCAATTGTAACCCACTGCTGTTGTCTGAGGTTAAGATCAGTGCCCTCCCAAACATTCAGAAGACAGAGGCGCGGTTCGGGTGTGAGGGAGGTGTCAAGGGCCTGGGAAATCGTGCGCATGACCTGTTGCCAGTACCGGGCAATGAGAGGGCAGCCCCACAACGTGTGCAGTAGTGTGCCATCCTCCCCACATCCCCTAAGACAACGAGGGGAGTCAGCCCTGTGCATTTTGTGTAGGGTGGTCCTCGTGTAGTACGTTCTGTGTAGTATTTTCAGTTGTATGAGTCTGAACCTGGCAGAAACCCCAGCCTCTCTCGGGGATGCCACAGCAGCGTTCCAGTCCGTCTCATCCATAGCACCCAACTCATCCTCCCATTTTTCTCGCAGGGTCTGTAGGGGGTCAGAGAGATTGTTCAGTAATTTACGGTAGGTGAGTGAGGTGGCTCTTGTTTGCATGTAATCCGTGAGAAGCCGGTCTTCTAGGGGCGAGGATTCCGGGATTGTGGTTCCCGGCTCCAGCACCGCCAGGAGAGCGTGCCTGATTTGGATGTACCTATACGTTTCCGTGGGGCCCAGCGCATATTGTTGTTGGAGTTGCTCGAATGGTACCACCCCAGTGGACGTCCAGAGGTCCCCCACTGTAGAAATGCCTATATTGTCCCATTGGGTGAACCCTTTACTGGTCCTCAGGCAGCCCAGTTTTTTAGTATCCCAAAGCGGGGTAAGCTTCGTAATGACTCCCTTCCACTGTAGCTTGGTGAGTGCCCTGTACCATAGAGTAATTGTGTGTTTAGTGGGTCCAATCAGGTTCTTGAGGAGACTGGGGTTATAGAGGGGGGCCAGGAGACTCTGTGTCCCGAGTTGGGCCCTGTCCGCCATGTACGCCGGGTCAGTGTGTGGTTCATGGATCCATTGGTTAAGTACCTTAAGTTGGGATGCCCAATAATAAAGCTGTACGTTCGGTAGCGCAATTCCACCATCGTACCAGCCGCGGTTCAGTTTGAGGTGCGCTATCCTCGGGGGACGCCCACCCCAAAGTAGAGTGGTAACAATCGCGGTAATTTTCTGCAAGTAGGAGGGCGGAATCACGACAGGCGCATTTTCAAAGATATATAGGAGGCGCGGGAGCGTCATCATTTTAAACAGCGCAGCGCGGCCTAAGAGTGTGAGCGGCAGGGACGACCAGTGCCTCACGTCTGCCTTCAAACGGAGGAGGGGGGGCGCTAGGTTTCGATTGGTGAAGACGGTCATATTGTTAGTGACATGGATACCCAAATATTTGAAGGAAACATCTGTCACCACCAACGGACAGTGTTCCGGGAGGACTGGTCGAGGGCCCTTCAGTACATAAAGGACCGATTTCGTCCAGTTAATTGTGTAACCAGAGGCCGCACCGTGTTTGTCACAAAGCGCCAATAAAATCGGGACACTCAGTTCGGGTGCTGATACGTACACCAGCATATCATCCGCATACAATGATATTCTATCTTCCCAGGTCTCCGTCCACCTGATGCCCCTCAACAGTGGTGTCGTTCTGAGGACGATCGCGAGGGGTTCAAGGACCAGCGCGAACAGCAATGGGGATAGGGGGCAGCCCTGGCGGGTCCCACGCGCCAAAGAGATCGCACGGGAGATATGGCCATTGGCCGCTACATGAGCTACTGGACCTGTGTAGAGTAGTCGGATCCAGGATAGGAACTTCGGACCGAAGCCCATCCGGTGCAGGACTGCGAACAGGTACTGCCACTCCACCATGTCGAAGGCCATCCTGGCGTCCAGCGACAAGATGGCTGCTGGCTCTGTCAGGGAGTGCGCACGTGCCAACGCGCCGTGTACTCTACGGAGATTTAATGCTGTACTCCTGTGAGGCATAAAGCCGGATTGGTCTGGGTGGATCAGCTGGCCAAGGTGTGGGGTCAGTCTATTAGCGATCACCTTCGCCAGGATCTTCGCCTCTGCATTGAGCAGCGAGATCGGGCGGTAGGATGCACAACATTCTGGAGGTTTCTCAGGTTTTGGGATAGCTACTATCGTTGCCAGGCGCTGATCCAAGGGCAGCGTTCCGGACTCACGACAGTTCTCGAACATGGCCAGTAGCGGTGGGCCCAGTGTGTCGGACATCGTTTGGAACCATTCGATTGGAATCCCGTTTGGGCCCAACGCTCTGCCCGTGTGCAGTGCGCCTATCGCCATACGGAGTTCCTCCACCGTGAGATCCGCTTCCAGCTCGGTTTGCGCCTCCAGCGTTAGCACCTCCACCTCAATCTCTTGGAGTGCCAGTTCCGCCTGTTCCGGCGTGACCACCACTTCTGGGGTGTACACTGATTGGAAGTGGTCTGCCAGGAGATCAACTATCTTGGGAGGATGCGTGTGAAACGTCCCCGCGTGGTCCTGTAACTGCAGGATATGCCTGCCTCCATCCCGCTTTTTGTCCAACCAAGCCAGCAGCTTGTTGGCTTTGTCGCCTACATCATAAACTCTGCATGCCGTTGATTCAATCCGCTCTAACACCCTACGGCGGAGAAAGTCGTCATGTTTCAGCTGGCAGAGAGTCAGCGCGTGCCTGGTGGCCTCTGACGGTGTGGCCATGTGAGTCACATTTGCTTGTTCCAACTGCAGTTCCAGTTCGACCAATTCCAGTTTTTGTTTGCGTTTATGGTCGGCTATGGTCGAAATGGCCTGGCCCCTGAGTACCGTCTTGTATGCTTCCCAGAGAATCGTCGGCGAGGACACCGACCCGGAGTTCTCCTGGAAGTAAAGTTTAGTGGCAGTTTTAAGGGATTTTCGGATCGGGGGAGTTTTAAGATAACTAGGGTAGATGGGAAAGAGACGTGTGCGGGCCGTGGCAGAGCAGGACAGTGTAGCGATCAGGGGAGAGTGATCTGAAATACCCCGTGGTGCGATGTGTACTTTGTCAAAAGTGAGTTTACCGCCCCCCAGTGTGAGAAAATAGTCTATGCGCGACAGGCAAGCATGAGTGGAGGAATAGTACGAATAGTGGCGATCAGTAGGGTGGAGCTGCCTCCAAATGTCTACCAGACCCTGTGCCTCCAAGAAGTCCCTGAGTTTCGTTGGGCCAGTAGGGAGGGGGCGAGCCGGGAACCTGTCCATATCAGAATCAGCCAATGCATTGAAATCTCCGCCCACTAACAAATCCCCTTCCGGGAGTTCCAAAAGAAATTCACCCAGGGCCGGAAGTGCCGATGAATGTAGCGCCGGCGGGATGTACGCAGACACCACGTTGATGGGCACGCCCTCCCATTGTCCACACACCGCCGCGAAGCGGCCATGTTGATCTGTTTTTGTGGAGTGGTGAATGAATCGTGACGTCCTTTTTACCCATACTCCCGTTCCCCGGGATCCCGAAGTAAAGTCCGAGTGTATCAGCATGCGGTATCCTCTCCTATCCAGGGCTTTGGTGGCAACCCCCACTAAGTGTGTCTCTTGGAGGAGGGCGATATCACAGTTCAGTCTCTTAATGCATTGTAGGACCAGCCCTCTCTTCACTTTATCTCCCAACCCCCGCACATTCCAGGACATTACCCGAAGCGGTGGTACCGCCCCCACCCCAGTGTCATGCGTTACTACAGCAGGTCGCGGGGGATCCGCCATATCGTGGTCAAGCGCGCAGTTGAGTGCCCTAGAGGGCGGGGCGGAGTCATAACAGATAGGAAAATCCCCAATCCAGTGCAACTAAGCGTGTGAGTGTACCGATACAATGATCGAGGAGCAGGGGCAGTATACCCGGTGCAAGGAATACGGTCAAGCGTGAACACTAGCAGTTTCAAAACAAGAAGTTGAGCCAAACATTTCAAACTAAACAACCAACACAACCCCCCCACTCCCAACAACCCCACCCTCCCTGCTTCCCTGCTACACGGACTCCAAACTGCCCGCCACCCCAATTTAGCAGAGTGCTTCATCCCACCCCAAATAAAACACACAGTTACTTGCTCGTTGGGGGTGAGGAGCGCTCCGGAATCAGCGGCCCCTCATACCCTCCACGGAGGCCCTCGGCCCAGTGTCCATGACGGTTCCAGCCACAGTTCCAAACTTCTACAGCATACTCATGTGTTCAGGGGTCCACCTCCAGACTCAAGGCAGTTTCATCTCGTATCGGAGAGCTTCTGCCACTGTTCGTGCCTTCGGCCCCTGCAGCGGTGCAATCAGAGTGAGGCGAGCCGGTCTTAGTCCGTCCAGGGCGACGAGAGTGAGAAGCAGGACGCCAGCCGTCCAGCCAGTCTCGCGCAGTGCTTGGGTCATCAAAAAACCATGTCCTGTTTTCCGCCACCAGCCGAAGCCTGGCTGGGAAGATCATAGAGTATGGGAGTTCTCGTTTCCTAAGTTCTTTCTTAATGTCCAAGAATGTCTTTCGCCGCCTGGCCACTTCCGCCGTGTAGTCCGGGAAGAAAGCTACCGTTGAGTTAAGGATTTTCACCGGCGGCGAGACACGTGCCGCCTGCAGGATGATGTCCCGGTCACGGAAGTTAAATAGTCTCGCTAGGATCGGCCGCGGCGTGGCCCCTGGTTTCGGTTGACCTCCCGGGACTCTATGGGCTCGCTCCACAGAAAAGAAGGCCGACAGGCCTTTAGGTTGAAGATGAGTCTTAATGAGTTCCTCCACGTAGAGATCCGTAGCCCTCACACCTTCAGACTCCGGAACGCCAAGAATGCGTACATTGTTCCGCCTGGAGCGGCCCTCCTGGTCGTCGAGCTTGTCCTTAAGGTGCTTGTTATCCGCCATGACCGCTTCCATGGCCGTCTGTAGTTCCGAGACATCCTCCACCAGCGACTTCGTGACGAGCTCCAGAGAGCCTACCTTTTCCGCCATTTTGTGAAAGTCAGCGCGGATTAGGGTGATTTCTGTCGAGATGCAGCCCACCGTTGCTTGGACCTGTGTGAGAGCCTTCATGACATCGTCCAGCGTCGCCTTTTTCGGTCCCCCGGACTCGCCTGGTTTCACGGGGGGAGTTTTTCCCTCCGCCGGAGGGGAAGCGGTCCTGTCGTTGGTGAAGCGGTCAATACGAGTCTGGGTTGTGCCGCCTTTCACACCTTTCCCGGCCATCGTTCGGTCGCGGAGGGAATACAGTTCGTCGGTCCGGTGGGGTGTCAGGTAGACGGGCAGTTGCCGCGCTGCTCCCAGTGCCGGATGGAAGGACCTCCGTCGCTAAAAGTTAGACTCCTGTACGGTCTGTCGGGCAAAGTTCGGTTGTTAGTTTCGGTAGTTTGCGGCCACCCTTCCAATGAGTCGTCGCTGGAGAGAACGAGTCGAGTGACGCAGGGCAGGACCGTTACCGGGCGTGGGGCTTCTGCACCGACCACTTCCTGTCTGCGGCTGCCAGGCAGGCTGCACTTCCGGTCGGTCTCAGCTAGCACTTGAGGGCCCGGAGGTGGGCCTAGGCTCCGGTCGATTCAACTTTCGACGATAACTCCGGCATTCAATGTTCGATTGACGTCTGGAGACCTGCTGCCAGTCCCGCCCGGTCCCGGGCGTTCGGTGCCGCCGTTGGAGGTAACAAATATTCACGGATTATCGTGCGGATAGATGGAGAGGTCGCTTCCCCGCCGGAGCTAGTCCTCTATGCTGCCGCCATGTTCGGCCGCCAGCCACGCCCCCCTGGTTCAACCTTTTAATCGATTTGTTCACTGCTTGCATAGGTGCGCCCCGCGACCAAAGGAGCCTCGGGATGACTTCTGACCATAATACTATGGCTTCCGAAAAAATGCTTTTGACCGCTGCTAGAGTAGAGAACAGGGACTCCTTCACTCCTCTCCTTCCGGCCGGAATCATATCGTTGCCCCCACAGTGCAACACGAATACATCCGGATAA
Source organism: Lissotriton vulgaris (assembly GCF_964263255.1). Classification (NCBI taxonomy): domain Eukaryota; kingdom Metazoa; phylum Chordata; class Amphibia; order Caudata; family Salamandridae; genus Lissotriton; species Lissotriton vulgaris. The sequence continues at coordinate 566,066,001 of NC_141695.1, forward strand.
GGCATGCCTCTGGCCAAGGCCGCCTTAACATCCTTCGGGACATCCGCTAGGCGCTGCCCGCCTATGCCCACCCAATGATGATCACAACCTTGCATCATGTTCACCCTGTTTTTTTTTGCGTCTTTTCGAAGTGCGCCCCCGCCCTGCGAATGAAGGAGTGGCCACACCAACATATTTGGATTCTCTTAGGGGAGGTACCTATAGTAAACATTAAGAGATACGGTGAGAATGATTCTAGGCAGAAGGGGACGGAAAATTAATGATACAGACTTGTTAAACTAATTGCGGGCGGACATAACGTTCATAACATGCTGATTTCCAGCGACCCAATCTCTTAATTGCCTGTTCGGGCAGGCCTAGGCCAGCAGCTGTTGTCGCTGCACCAATTCGGAATGAATGGGATGTAAAGTCGGTAGGATCAACTCCGATCTTCGCCAGGGTCATTTTTACTACCCGTGTGAACTGGAACCTGGTAAGGGGTAGACCATTCTCGTGAACTAACAATCTATCCTCCGCTCCTTGAGGCCTGACTTGGATGAATCCTTTCATTAGGTTAACTGGACAGAAGGGCTCCCCCTCTACTCTACCCAATTGTAACCAAGCCCCTTTACCTAAAGGGTCCGTCTTCGATCTACGAACTCTAAGTCTCAGGACATCTTCCGACTCAATTATGTCCGAGCACCTTAGGCCCTCCTCCCTATCTGTCTTAGACGCTGGGAGTACTTCAGAGATCCGCAATGCTCCACAAAAAGTTAAGGTATAGGCCACCTGGAATAATTGGGTCTCATATGGGGAAAAACAAACGAACGGCAGCGCCTCCAAGATTCTTACCAACTTCCCTACGTCTATAGGTCTTCTGGAATCTTTTTCCCTAGGTGTCAAGCGCTCCCAACCTCTCATTGCTCTTCTTACCCTCTGATCTTTTGTCGGGTCCGAAACTCCCTGTAACCCTGCATAGAATGCCAAAGCCGACAGCTGTCTTTTCATAAATGCCACTGATTTCCCCTTCTCTTTTTGTTGTACTATGAACCCTTACACGCTCTGAGGCACAAAGGCGTCCACTAGGCCCGCCCCCTTAAGTATGCCGTATAACAATCCCAAGACTTTTGATACATACTCTTAGTCTTGGGGGCCAAGGATGCTGATATCAACTCGGCAGCCGTGGGGCACCAAACTTCCATAGCTCCGCTGGGAAGGCTGTCATTGTCGTCTCTGCTTGCGGCCAATGCGCCCGGAATTCTGTCAACTTAAAACGAGACAATGCATCAGCCGCTTTGTTCTCCACACCTGGAACATGTCTAGCAGTGAAATGGACATTGTGGCTCAGGCACTGCAATACTAACTCTTTCAACAGCCTGAGCACCCAAGTGCAGGTTGCTCTCTGGTTAATAATCACCATGACTACTGACATGCTGTCCGACCAGAATACAATACGCCTGTTTGCAAGCATATCCCCCCACAAGTGCAAAGCTACCACTATGGGGAACAACTCTAGAAAGGAAATGTTATGGGTCAGACCTTGTTCTATCCATTCGTCTGGCCAGTGCTGCATGCACCATTTAGCGCCCAGAATCGCCCCGAAGCCAATACTTCCTGCAGCATCAGTGAAAAGCTCAAGGTCAGCGTTTGAGGTGCTGGCTGACCGCCACAACACCGTGCCATTGAAGTCCTGCAAAAAACATTTCCAAATCAGTAAGTCCTCTCTCACCTCGGCTGATAACCTCACTCTGTGGTGTTTTGCTCGCAGCCCGGACATTGCCCTTGCTATACTCCTGGAGAAAGCCCTGCCCATTGGTATGACCGGCAGGGCAAAGTTCAGTTGACCCAAGAGAACTTGTAACTGGTGTAAGGTTACCTTCCTTGCTCTAGGCAGCTATCAATTGTGGCCTTGAAGGCATCTACTTTAGTCTTTGGCAACCTGCACACACCTGTTGTAGTATCGCTTTCAATGCCCAAAAAGGTCAAACATGTAGTCGGGCCTTCAGTTTTTTCCGCCGCCAATGGCACCCCCAGCGCCCCAGCCAAGTGCTGGAAGCCCAGAAGGGCCTTCCTGCATGACTGGGAACATTCAGGGCCCATGAATAAAAAATCATCCAAGTAGTGCACTACTGCATGTGATTTGTCTGAGGTCAGCAACTGCTCCACTGCCCATTCCAAGAACCTCGCAAACGTCTCAAAAACTGCACAGGCAATAGAACATCCCATAGGAATGCACAAGTCTACGAAGTAGTTACCATCAAAAGTGAAACTCAACAACCTGTTATCTTCTGGGTGAACCGGAAGTAACCTAAACGCCGACTCAATATCAGCTTTAGCCATTAATGCTCCTTCCCCCAGTGCCTGCAATTTTTCAATGGCCGTGCCGAACGTGGTATACCGCACCGTGCAAAGGTCTGGGTCTAGCTTATCATTGACAGATAACCCTGGGGGGCTTGATAGATTATGAATCAGGCGGAATTTACCTTCCTCTTTTTTTGGAACTAATCCTAACGGTGAGCAAACCAGGTTAGGGGTAGGTGGATCTTTGAAAGGGCCCCCGACCCGTCCCAAGGATACTTCCTTCATGATCTTGTCTCGCGCTGCCTCCATATTTCGCAACACTGAGCTTTGATTGCGGGGCGGGACATTAGAAGGGGGGGCTGAAGACGGGATACGGAAGCCAAACGTAAAACCATGAAGCAGGAATTGAGCCTCCTCAAGGTTGTCATACTTACTGAGGAGGTGTGTCAGGACATGCCGTTTAATGGGGGTTGGTAGCCTTGTCGGAAGTTTTAGGTGGCTTTCCCTTTGGGGTGGTATGGCTGGACTGTTCTTTGGGATTTCCGGTTTTCTTGAAACATCTGATTTCTGGATGGGAGGTTCCACCGCAATACGAACAGCATTGTTTGAACCTGCACGAGACCCCCCTGGTACACTCATTTCTGTTAAACTGCCAGCAGGCCTGTTTTTTCTCGCCGACTCCTTTGTCACTCCGAAAGGACTGACTCTGAGCAGGGGGAGCAGTGTTAGACGTTGAGGGGGAGGAATAAAACACTGTGTGCCATAGATTGATCTCCCTCTGGTCCCATGAAATACCTGGGTGGACTGCTTTCATCTGTCTAAACATTTTATCATACTTTAACCACCCCTGGCCTGGAAACTCAGCTGCCGCACCATGTATCAGGGATATATAGCTCATCATTTGAGGGCCCAGCACAGGATACTTTTCCAATATAACTGCGGCATGAATAGCAAATCCCGTGATCCAATTTTTCATGGACCACTCCACCCACGACTTCTTTTGATTATATTCACCCTCTTTCCCACTTTTGGGTTTTCCTGCCGCTACCCCTGCATTAAGGAGGTCAAACACCTCCACATATTCACCTCTGAGTATATTTTCTTTCATATCTGCTGGAACGTGCCAGGTGATCCCTGTGGATGGCGATAGGGTCATCGAGGATGAGCCAAACATTAACGGGCTGAATGCTAATAGTGGGTGACCTGTCGGCTGCCCCCCAGCCACCCCTTGTATCTGGCTATTAGGAGAACCAGTCACATCAACAACGGTGCTAGCCATTGGGCCCTGTGGTGGACACCCTAAATTTGAGTAAGCGTTCATCATTAAGGGGGCCCCGTTTGTCGGACATGGCAGGGAGCATCGAGCTTATGGGGCCGTTACCTATTGCTTGCCCATGCGACCCATATAATTGCATCCCTGGTAACTGTGCGACCCCACCGGGTTGCACCCACACTTGCGACACTCCGCTACCTGGTTGCGCCACAACTGGCGGTAACATACCCTGCGAACAGGGCCCCCCCACAGGAGTGACAGAGAGCCCTCCTATTTGTGTGGGCTTAGCAACCACGTGCTGCCCCTCAGTATCGTCTTTGTCTTTATCTGAGCCTGAATTCAAGTCAATTGTCTCTAGCACCTCCTCCTCACCTGGTGATGCTGGTTGGGGGTCTGCCGGCCTAGACCGCTTGTCTTTTGTCAAACCTTTAAGCCTTTCTGGGGTACGCTTCGCTCTCTTGCCTCTCCCCCTTTCCTCCTGAGAATTCGCATCTGCTCTAGCCCCTTCTCTCATGTTCTTTAGAACCCAAACCACGCCTTTTTCTCTTGTGAACTCCAGCAGCTCCGTAAAAGCGAGGTACTCATCATTTTTGGCTGAGGGTTCTTTGCCCTTCGGTGCTCTCTTTGGCGGCATCCTGCACTTAAAGAAAACAAACGTTAAAAACCTTTAACTGATATTACATGCATTTGGGCAAGCCGTGCCGCGGCTTGAGCTTGTTCCCGGGGAATCAGGTTGTGCTGAATGCGCCTGCGCTCGCCCCCCCTGGGTATGAAGACAAAAAGGCGACCTCAAAAGCATTTAAAATTACCGCACTGGGCCCCGGCCCCAGAGCCCCAGCCATTGCCCCATTCCATCTCGGAAATAATGCAATTCCATAGAGGTCCCAATCACACCGCAACTGCCACACACACGTTCAGCTACTTCCCGCGTGCGCATGACTCACGATGCCTGCGACCCGCTCGCTCCCTCAACAAATCGTTTGAATCACGAGATATGCATGCATAACGTTTAAACTCAACCATACAACACACTGCACGGCCCGCTAACCTAGAGCACGAGTCGGATTGACCCTCGCTGTTCACTCTCACGCGATGGTCCCACGATGTCTTCTCTAGGCAACGTCCGACTCCTGGGCGGTCAGCGGACAAAGAGGGGGCCTCTTAGGTGGTCACGGGCTTTTATGCCTCGCGCCCTACGACTACTTCCGGGGCGTTCCGCCGCCCCCCGTACCCATTGGTCCTTGCACAATATCCACTTCCGGGTCGGCTGACTCGGAAGTGAACCTACTCTGGGTAGGCCCTTTGGCTGCCACTAACGACGCCATTCCCCGAAGGGGGGTGGCGCCTTGCAATTAGGCAATGGAAGAAATCTGTGTGCATCCATTTCATCTTCATTGGGGAAGGCAAAGCACCCCATAAAGGTGGACTGACTGAAAAAAAACATCCATTGATGCTAAAGCTTTCTTTTTAGACCTTTTTGAACTGTTTTGATTAAAAATGTGTGTTGTGGTTTATATAAATAAACATCGAAGGAGCCTTTTTTTGTTAACAAATTAAACGCACTCTTTACTTAGGACGTAGAGTGAGCAACAATAAGACATCGAGGCAGATGTTGCTGAGAGTTCCGTACTGTCTCTACACTTCCCTATTGACGAATTGTTCATAGCTTTTATTGCCAAGAGAAAGTATCTATTCCATCTATAGGAAAGAGCTATTGCCAATAAAGGTGGTGTTTTCTGCTTGGAGACATTATTTAAGGGTTTAATAGCCTGTTGACGTTTTAATTGCTCGTATAACCCTAGGTTTCTCTGAATCAATAATAATCCCGCGATTCATTGTTCTTTAGCTATTTTCGACACGATGCTTCTGGTCAGATGTCAGCAATGACATGACTAGTAAAATAAAAACAAACCGTTATTTTACGCTCCTTCTGTATTCCTCTTCCTTTCCACCCTAATTTTTACTGGTTCCCTCCATCACCCATTGAAACGCTTATAAACGTGAAGCTTCTTAAACAGAATCTCCTCACATTTCTCTTTCCTTAATTTGCCTCCTACACTTTATACTCACTTTGTTTACTTCCCGATTGTTCCACCTTCTACTCCTGTCTTTGCAGCAGGCTGCGTTGTTTTAAGAGGCGTTGTAAAACGAAACAGAAACATGACCTGTTTCAGATTGGCTGTTTTACTTGATTTTGACCTTTGTGTGAAATTTATTTTAAGGGTTGTTAACTTTTCATTTTAAGACATTTACGATATTTGGTGTGGTGACCACTTGGTTTGCCCATCAGATCACAGTTATAAACTTTGCTCTCTGCATTGTTAATCAGCGTGTTGCATTATAGAGAATCTGAAGAGTCTGAATTTGTGATGTCATCAGTCAAAAGCGCATTTGCAATGCCAATGGGTCTGGCTTTAAAGGAATGTTGTGTGGTAATATGGTAAGTTAATGACTTCCCTATTCCCATATGTACTGCTGCCAATGAAAACACCATAAATTATCGAGTCACTTTAATAGCATTACAAATTAATCTGTGTCCACCTGAAAGTTCAAGTTCAGACAGCTGGATAAATAAACAAAATGATCATAGCTGTGTGGAAGCCAAGCACTTTTTGGTGGATTCATGTCTACCCAAATAAAACATGTACTCGTGGCTCACACGGTGGGAGGAGCCAAAACTCCACATTAGTAAAGCTCAAATAATTGTCTGGTGGCAGCCACCATAACAAGGCCCACAAGAAAGTGCATGTGCATGAAAACAGACATAATACAAATAATGGTTTTTACGGATCAAAATTTATCGAGTACCTGGTAAAACCTCATAAGCCACCAGCCACGGCCCGTGGAGGGAGTTTCAGTGGGGCGGAGAGGTGGGGGAGGGGCAGAGTGGGGGGTGCTAAAAACTGGATTATGGATAATTGAAGGTAAGTAAACAATGTAATTAATAAAACGAATTTCGTAGCGCCTCCTGCATCGCAAAATGCGATGCAGGGTGTGCTACGAAATTCATTTTATTTATTACATCCTAATCACCGGTGCGGGTCCACCGCACCACTGGCGGCCAGTCCCAGCACCGATAGTTCCGCCCACCATCCTTATGGGCCCCTAAGTTTTATAACATATAGGTTTTTATTTTAGTAACATTTGTTTGACAGTTTTATGAAAATTAGTTATTTTATATTTATTTTAAAATGGTCAATCTATGGTGGCATCTAGTTTTGTCAAGGATTGTTGGTTAGTGTGTAGATATGCAGGTATTTTAAACTAGGGATTTTGCAATACTTCTATTTAGTCTACTCCTCTGCTGTTAATCAAGATTCTAATATTAGATTTTTGTACATCATACATTATTCCTGTCTGTTTACTTATTTGAGGTTTTATTTGGCTGGCTGATTACTTTATCCTTAGTTGTTGGCAGCTCTGTTCTTTTTGGAGGGCTTCTACACATTTTTAGAATGGAAATTGTATTCTCCCTAGTGTGACTTGGAAGGTATTGTGCCATCCTTCTACTGTTTTGTTTGTTTTAGCTTGTTGAGCCATGGTACTGTTGTAGACATTCCACAATGGTAACTGGAATTTTGGTTGTTGTCTATGTCCAGAGTGGTGGAGTATGCCAACCCAATGTCTTGAAAGAAGTGCAGTTGCTATAAGCATGATGTAGTGATTAGCTATCTCGGTTACTGGGGCATATACTAGTGCAATTCATTTCTGTATTTCAATTGCAAACTTGCTGTTTATTCCATAGTCTACACTAAATGCAGATTTGTGTTGATGTCTCTGATTGCTTTGGTTGATATGGTAATAACAGCCATCTATGGCTGTGTGTGGGTATAGCATAAGTATTGCAAAACCAGGAGAGGAGCACACAAATAAGTCCAAGTAAAAAATAAAGCTTTCACATGCAGGTAAATATCCTTCCAGAAAGTCAAAAAGCAAAGCTACACCAGCATTACAACAAAGGAACTAAACATCACAAAAAATATTTTCTGAATGGACATCTTTTATTACTTTTCTTGCAGGGACAATGACACAGCCAACATGTTTCATTCCAAAACATAGGCACTTCTTCAGGACACAAAGCTCAGAAACATGTTGCACCGCCCAAATGATGATTAGGATGCCAAATACTACCAGTGTGCTTCCAAAACATATTACATACAACAAAAATCCTTGGTATGGGGTATCAGGTCATATAGTACATTTCTTTTTGTTATCATTGCCTAATAAGGTTCCATTAATTTAAGGTTGATATGTACCTTGAAAATATGGTAGTCAGTCAAGCTTGCGCGGCACTGAGATACAGAGAGAGTCTGCATGTATATCCTAAATTAATGGTAGTACCCATCTTTCATGAGACCTTCACACATAACTCTGTGCCAATGATAAACATACTAAACCACATCAAAATAAAAAGAAACTACTCCCCACAAAAAGGAACGGAAATAATTCCGCTTTGTATGTGTGATTTCTCTTAGAAGGATCTACATATGAGGGTTTTCTGGGAAGAACCAGAACAAAAGTGCATGGAGCATTCTTACAGCGTGAATGAGGTGTCCCTATATTCACCTAACAAATGAATAAGGGAATGCACCCTCTTCTGCCTAGGTTAGCAACAACCACACCCACAGCAGCACTACCATACAGCAGAAAGTGTAACATGCTCTATTGGAAAGTCAAGTCAAGGCAAGTCAAGAGATTTATATAGCGCGCTACATACCCATAGGGTCTCAAGGCGCTTGAGGAAGGGTGGGGAATTACTTGTCGAATATCCAAGTTTTAAGTTGCTTTCTGAATGCAAGGTGGTTCTGAGTAAGGCGAAGTTGAGTGGGAAGTGAGTTCCAGGTTTTAGCTGCCAGGTAGGCGAAGGATCTACCTCCCATGGTGGTTTTGTTGATGCGAGGTACAGTGGCAAGGGCTTGGTTGAAGGATCGTAGCTGACGGGAGGGGGTGTAGAAGGACAGTCGTGTGTTGAGGCATTCGGGTCCAAGTTCGTAAAGTGCTTTGTGTGCGTGGGTTAAGAGGCGGAAAGTAATCCTCTTATTTACGGGGAGCGAGTGAAGGTTTTTCAGGTGACCAGAGATGTGTTCTTTACGCGGGATGTCTAGTATGAGCCTGGCTGAAGCGTTCTGGATGCGTTGGAGTTTTTTCTGGAGTTTTGCGGTGGTACCGGCGTATAGTGTGTGTCCGTAGTCCAGGTGGCTCGTGACCAGTGCGTGGGTGACCGTTTTTCTAGTTTCGGTGGGGATCCAGCAAAATGTTTTTTTGAGCATTCGAAGAATGTTGAAGCAAGATGATGAAACGGCGTTGACTTGTCTGGTCATCGAGAGTGAGGAGTCCAGGATGACGCCCAGGTTTCGTGCGTGGTCCGTCGGAATGGGTGCTTTTCCAAGGGCCTCTGGCCACCAAGAGTCATCCCAGGCGGAGGGGGAGGTGCCTAAGATGAGGACTTCTGTTTTGTCTGAGTTCAGTTTCAGACGGCTGTGCTTCATCCACTCGGCTACTTCTTTCATTCCTTCGTTTAAGTTGGTTTTGGCGGTGTTAGGGTCTTTGGAGAGTGAGAGGATCAGTTGAGTGTCGTCAGCGTAGGAGATGATGTTGAGATTGTGTTGGCGAGCGATGGCCGCAAGGGGGCTCATGTATATGTTGAAGAGGGTGGGGCTGAGAGACGATCCTTGTGGCAAGGCGCAGATGACTTCAGAGGCCTCTGACTTGAATGGTGGGAGGTGGACTCTCTGGGTTCTTCCGGTGAGGAACGAGGTGATCCATTCCAGTGCTTTTCCTTGGATTCCGACGTTTCTGAGGCGCTGTAAAAGGGTGCTATGACAGACTGTGTCGAAGGCAGCGGAGAGGTCGAGGAGGATGAGGGCGACTGTGTCTCCATTGTCCAGTAGAGTTCGAATGTCGTCTGTTGCTGCGATAAGTGCGGTCTCAGTGCTGTGTTTGGCTCGGAAGCCGGACTGTGAGGGGTCGAGGGATTTGTTTGTTTCGAGGAAAGTGGCGAGTTGGTTGTTGACAGCTTTCTCGATGACTTTGGCCGGAAATGGAAGAAGCGAGATGGGGCGGTAGTTTTTGAGTTCGGTGGGGTCAGCTGTGGGTTTTTTCAGCAGGGCGCTGAGTTCTGCATGTTTCCAGCTTTCCGGGAAGGTGGCAGAGTTGAGGGAGCAGTTGATGACATCTCTGAGGTGTGGTGCTATGATGGAGTCTGCTTTGTTGAAGATGTGGTGAGGGCATGGGTCAGTTGGGGATCCTGAGTGGATGGAGTTCATCAGGCGGATGGTGTCCTCAGTGGAGATTGGGTTCCAGTCGTTAAGGATGTTCAAGGGGGGTGAAGGTCCTGCAGAAGGTTGGGTGGGTTGGTCTCCGGGTCGGTTGTCGAAGCTGTTGTGGATGTCTGCGATTTTGTTGTGGAAGAAGGAAGCTAGGGAGTCGCAGAGGGCTTGGGAGGGGGTGATGTCGTTGGAGTTGGCTGATGGGTCGGTAAATTCCTTGACGATGTTGAATAATTCCTTGCTGTTGTGGGCGTTGTTATCTAGTCGGTCTTTGAATGCGACTTTTTTGGCAGACTGGATAAGTTGGTGGTGTATGCGGGTGGCGTTTTTGAAGGCGTCCCTGGTGCTGGTGTTTGGGTCTTTTTTCCAGGCCTTCTCGAGGGAGCGACAAAGTTTCTTCGATTTCTTAAGATCATCGTTGAACCAGGAGGCGTTTTTGCTGCCTAGTTTGCTTAGACATTTTTTCAACGGTGCTAGAATGTCGGCGCTGTTGGATAGCCATTGAAAGCAAATACTACATCTGGCTACCTACGCACAACCCCATGCCCAGTCTTGCTTTTGTGGTTTCTGAATATTCATTTTTAAGGGCTGGAATTCCCTTCATCTGAGTGTTGACTCTACATCTGTTGCCTTAAAATGAATCATCTATGATATGTCTTTGGTCATTACGTTGTATTTTGTGATTTACAATGCAGTGTATTTGATTGTACAACCTTTTTTTCTTACCTATGCAGGAGTTCGCTAATTGTTCACTAAATTTAGTAACATTAAAATTAAACAATAGGATAAACACTTTCAATAACTATATTTTTAAGCAAGATTTAGACTATAAATAATTAATTCTGAGTTTAATAGACAGCATTTTATTTAATGGGTAATGAAGTGTCAGACACTGTTGCTTATGATCTCTTCTCAAAAATGGATGGACAGCACCAACATGAGGTTGATTTTGAGAAATAAGTGCCAGCATTAAAAAACAATTGCTGGTGCTGAGCACCGGCATGCACTGGCACCAATTAATCACTGGTAAAAACAGAGCTCTGAACAAAGCAAGAGACTTACCAATACATAGCTCAAGGAGATCAGTGAGAAAGAGACTTGGACCCAGTGACTGGTAGCTGTGGAGAACAGGATGATGATGTTTGGAGGGAAAAGACTGGCAGCAAGTAGTAATTCCAGGTCGTTGTAGGCTGAAACAGTATCAATATGCTTTAAACTCAACGACGATGCCTGGCATCATGGCATTTGGTTATGTTGTGATTCCTGCAACTCTCTCTAGTTCATTCATAGGCTTTTCTTTTTCTGAACTTAAACATGTTTTGTTCCCTTCTCAGACTCTCATGCTTCCTGTTACCCTTCATCTTTCTGTTCAGAATTCCCTTATTGTTTATTAGTTTGTGCTGTGTTCATCTTCGGCCCTGTGAGTGTGGTTCAGTAGCACTTGTATTCCTGGACGTGTCCTGGTATTTGATGGGGTTTGTCAAAGCCTGACTTTAGCAAAAGCTGGTAAGTGAAATCATATCCTTAATTAAATGTTATATGATTGATACTCTGTACAATATACTAAAGTCCTTATTCACTCCAGAGTGCATGAATTATCGGATAAGACCCAGTGAAGGGCTGCATTGTTAAGAACTGACAACATTCACTACAAGTTGCTGATAAAAAGTTTGTCCGATCTTTTCCCTAGTTTTGTTCCTGCCTTTCCTCTGGGGCCTGCACTAGTGAGACTTCAGGTGGTCCCGGGAAATTTTTGATTGCTAGGGGTGGGTTTATGTTGAAACAAAGCACATTGAAAGCTTCCCCTAGATCCTAGAAATGTCATGCTTTGCATTGTTGATAAGACGAAACATGTTTATTAGTGTATTACAGTTTATTTCAAAAGGGCTGAGTCCAAGCAAGTCGCTTTATGTGCAGAACCTTGATCCATCAGTATCAGCTTTCTATGGAATGAGGCTGCTATCTTCTATCATATACCCAATGCATAGGCAACATACAAAAGATCATAGTGTCAGGACTCACCTGACAACTGGGCCCCTCTTAAACCGCAAGTGTGTCTGAAATATTATCGCAATGTCAGGGGTGTCTATGCCCTGACAATGAGACTAGCCCTGTTGAACATGCTGAAGGCCATAGGCTGCAACATCTCTCTGCTTCAAGAGACACATCTTCTCAGGAGGGATTAGAGTCAGCTCTGATCAAGATGATTTCCTAGGCAGTATCTTTTTTTATTTATATAGCGCAAACTTGACCCAAAGGTATCGGGTATCAGAGCGCTTCACATGAGCACCAGTTGTGTTACATGAGGATACATACATTTTTGTTAGGCTTAGAGAGATTAAGTGATTTGCCCAAAATCACAGGATGTTGAGCATCCTTGCCGAGACTCAAACACGGTTCCCCAGATTTGAGGTTGACCGCCCTAGCCATTTGGCCAACTCCTCTTCCCATCTTCATCAGTCTCCAATAAATCAGATGGAGTGGCTCTACTGTTGGCCACTTCCTTTAAAAGGGGAGTGCTATCTGCCCTTGTTGAGAAGCACTATGGATAGACATAAATGGGCATACATTTACTGAAAGGTACAAAAGGTTAATTAGAGAGGTCCTGGCAGAAGTGTTTTCCTCCCCTGATGGTAACATCTTCATGGAGGGTAACTTGAATATTGTCATGGACCTAATACTAGACAGATTGGCTCAGAGGACAGGACAATTGGGCACTATGTCTCAAGAGTGATTTACCTGGCTGAGAGAGATATGCATGAGAGATATTTGGCATTCAGTGCATTCTGAGGCTATGGATTATACATTCATATCAAAGGAGCATCAGAATTAAGCTAGACTGAATACATTTTTAGGCACATCACATATACTCAATAAGATTGAATCAGTGAAATTAGGGGCAAATGCCCTCTCAGATCACACACCAGTCCTCCTTACATTGCACATCCCATGAAGTATAGACCATGCAACAGGGGGAGGCTCAAATGCTCAATGAGAATATACTGAAAAACTAGCGATTTAAAGCTACACATCAGGAAGTGATTCGGTATTTCCTCTGAGAGACCTGGCATAGCCTTAGTATAGCATTATTAAGGGACACATTTAACGTTAGAGTGAAGAGGGGAAATCGTAGAAATAAGGGCTATGGTTCAGAAAGGAAGAAGAAGAAAGTGGACTTGGAGAAGCAGGTAAAGAACTAGATGTAAGCAATCAAAAGCACGCTGTATACAGCATACATTGATAATTGACCTCAGCTATAGTGAAGTTTAAGTCCCTAGATATGGACAACAATGAATATATCATATTTTGCGCACAACAAAAAATCTATAAAGGGGGTAACAAAGTAGGCTGGCTACTAGCCTGTAGACTTGGAGGTAAGTTAAATAGAGAGAAGGCCATGGAGGGCATGATTACTATCTGGTCACAGTCAGGGTGGACAAGGAAATTACCAAGGCCCCGCAGAAATTCTACAGAGACCTCTATACTGGTGAGGATGACCCAAGAGAGGTAATTGGCGCCTGATGCCAGAACCCTGATACTGCTATTGTACCAGCTGAACATTTTGGAGGTGGATATTTCCACAGACGAGGTGATCTCAAGCATTGCTAGATTGCAAGTAACAAAGCCTGAGGCTGGATGGTATCACACCCCTATTTAACAAAATGGTGTGTTACGCTGTAACCCCTCTCCTAACTCGCCTTTTAAACTTATCTGCAGAAAATTGAATTCTCAAATAGTCAATGAGAATAGCAATGATAATGGTTATCCATCAGAGAGGGAAAAAACACAATCTGTGCCTTATGTAGGTCAACATAATTTTCGAACATAGATGCCTAAAAAATGGCCTAAAGCAGAGGTTTATACTGGCTGGCTTTCCATCTAAGATAATGGGTAAATAAACATCATTTTTTAAAAATATTTAGACAATATAGTAATAATGAACCTTGCCTCCAAATGTTTACATAGCCGATTATGGGTGTTGCAGCAGTATGCTGATGCACATTTTTTTGAAAATCAATTCCTCCAAATGTAAAATCCTTTGCTTCTCTGGGAAAAAACAGGAGTTGTCAACTACTCATGAAATGTAGGCTCTCAAATATTGAAAGTGGGTAAATCATTCACTTTTTTTGGGAAAAGTATGTGTAATAATTTGAACAACACTGCGCATTTCTCGAATAATGTGAGTAAGGTGCAATCCCAAGCTAAGAGGTCAGGAGCATTCTATTTCTATGTAATCAAAAGACATTTCTTCCAATAGGGGGAAAGAAACCAGAGTAGCGCTGGGTGCACGGTTAGCCCCTCCCCCGTTAATGTCCTGGCAATGATCCCATGGTTGAATAGATACCCAGACCACGCTGCAGCTGCTTTACTACAAGCAGGTTTCTCCCAAGGTTTCCGGATCCCGGCTGGGGGATACACAGGCAGTGCACACTGTAGTAATCAGTTATCAGTAAAACATAATCCTGCGGTAGTTAGGGCTAAGATCCAAAAGGAACTGTCTCTGGGCAGGGTAGCTGGCAATTCCAGGAAGTCCCACTGCACGATTTTGTGTGTTCACCATTGGGCGTAGTCCCCAAGAAAGAGAAGGGCGAGTTTAGACTGATCCACAACTTATCCGCACCGAGAGGGGCGCCCTTGAATGATGCGATAGACGAAGGAATTTGTAGTGTGAAGTATGTTTCCTTTGACCAAGCGGTGGAGCTACTGCGGGGGTTGGGGCGGGGCACTCTCATGGCCAAATCGGATATTGAATCCGCCTTTCGTCTGTTGCCGGTGCATCCTTTGGACCACCACTTACTTGGTTTCGCTTTTGAGGAAAAGATTTACATGGACAAATGCATGCCTATGGGTTGCTCGATTTATTGTGCGTACTTTGAGACGTTTAGCTCTTTTTTGGAGTGGGTCATGAGACAGGCCACGGGTCACAAACAGGTCATGCATTATTTGGATGACTTCATTTTCCTGAGAGCGGCGGGGACTCGGGAGTGTGCCTGGGTATTGCAGGAATTTTGCGTGCTCATGCAGGCTTTTCGGGTTCCGCTAGCGCCCGGGAAGACGGTCGGCCCGACCACCTGTTTAGAGTTCTTGGGTATCGAGATTGATTCATTGGAATGGTGCTTCAGGTTACCCAAAGAAAAGGTATCGAAGTTCAGGGCGGCCTTGCGCCAGTGCCTCCTCAAGGAGAAGGTCACCTTGCAGCAGTTACAGGAGACGATGGGTCAATTGAACTTTGCATTGCGAGTTATCCCAATGGCACGTCCCTTCTCTCGGTCGATTGCCCAAGCTATGAAGGGTTTGAGAGAGAAACATCACTGCACTAGGCTGTCAGCTGAGGTCCACCAGGATATGAGGATATGGACGGCATTCCTGGAGGATTTCAATTGCAGGGTAGTGTGGCCGGGCCCCCCCACGACATCAGCAGAGTTGGGTTTATGGACGGACGCTGCTGGTAGCGTGGGCTTTGGCGCCATCCTGGGGATCAAGTGGGTCGCCCAGAATTGGCCTGAAGAATGGGGGTCGTGGGGATTGACCGCCAACATCGGATTCCTGGAACTATTCCCGATATGGGTAGCACTGATGGTCTGTCCGGAACACCTTAGCAATCAATCGGTGGTGTTCTGGTCGGATAACATGAGTGTGGTAGAATGCATTAACCAGCAAGCAGCGCGGTGTCCATTCATACTGCGCTTGGTAAAGGAAATTGTGCTACAATGCTTGAAATGGAATGTGACTTTTAGGGCCAAACAAGTGCCAGGCATTCTCAACAATGCAGCTGATGCCCTTTCTCGCTTTAAAATGCAGGTATTCAGGGAGCAGCTTCCAGCAGCAGACCCATCGCCAGCACGTTTTCCGGTTGCTCTCTGGCGGATTGGTGTCCCAGACTACCATACCTCGTGGCATCTAGCTTAGCCCCCAGGACCAAGACAGCATACGAAGGGGCGTTCTTGTCTTATTGTACTTTCTTAGGGCGCAATTGGGAGGTTAGCTGGGCGCAGGAGGACAGATTTGTTGCATACCTAGAGTTGATGCACAAGGAAGGGTGCTCGGTGGCCGCCGCAAGCAGGCACAGAGCGGCAGTTTCCTTCTTTACGCAAGCCAGGGGCGTAAGGGACCCTACGAACACGTTTGTAGTGTGCAAGGCTTTAAGGGGCTGGCAGCGCATACAGGGACACTCAACAGATTCAAGAAAGCCGATTGGGCTGGTAAGGCTCACAGCCCTGCTGTTAGCACTCCAGGAGGTCTGTAGCTCAACATGGGAGGTGATGCTTTTCAAAGCGGCATTCACACTAGCATTCTATGGAGCTCTAAGGATAGGCGAGCTCGTAGCTGCATCAAAGAGTGACAAAATAGGCGGCCTCCAAGTGGCCTGTGTGGTGATCCAGGATGATACAATGTGGGTGACAATTCAAAGATCGAAAACCGACCAAGAGGGAAGGGGGGATACCATAATGCTTCACCGGGCTCGGACCAACCCTTGTTGCCCAGTCTCGCATGTAGAGGCTTTTAGAAGGCAGCCAGTGGGTACGCTTGGGGGGGCATTATTGTGTCACACGGATGGTACACCGTTGACCAGGTACCAGTTTAGGAGAGTCCTAGATCTGGGGGTCACAAAAGCAGGCCTGGATCCCACGGAATTTGGCTCCCATTCTTTCAGGATCGGGGCAGCATCTTAGGCAGTTGTAAGGGGACTCCCAGTCAAAAAGGTTAAAGGATTGGGAGGTGGTCTTCTGAGGGTTACAAGCGTTATGTACGTATTGACATGTTGTGGCATAGCCAGATGACTCACGCTTGGTATCCCTTGGTTTTGCAGTTTCTCGAACCTGTCACACGGGAGAGGAACTCGCCAAATGTCGGCCAGAATCATCAGCTTCGCAACGCAAGCAACATGAAGATCGACGGACAGTGGTGTTTGGAGCGCAAAGAATGTATTTCTTTCAGGTGACAGGATGAGAAGGGCCGAGGAAAAGGCGTTCTCCGTTTCCTTCTTTGGGAGGGGAGGCCTGGGCATTAGGCAGTTCAAGGACTACTTTGTGAAAATGTTATCGCAGCAACCCGCTCCCCCGTCAGTGGTGATACTTCACCTGGGGGAGAACGATTTGACCAAACTAGGGAGACGCATCTTGATAGACAAAATCATATCCACTGCGGGTTGGGTGTCTAGAACTTGCGCGGGTTGCACGGTAGTCTGGTCGCAACTTGTTCCTTGCTGGCAGTGGTGAGGGGGGGACTCGGTCAAGGCGTTGAATCACTCGGTAAAGAGGATCAACACACAGCTGGACAAATTGTTTCGAGCCCCCCGGTTGAAGATGATTCCTCACGGGTGTATTTGGGGGGAGCATTTCTACCTGCGGGACAGGGTGCACTTGACTGAGGCTGGGAATGTTCTGTGGTCAAACAACATATTAGCATGGCTAGAGGGATTTGCGAGGGGAACATGACCTTTCTGAGGAGGGGGAGGCCAGATCATCGGGTAACAATGCTGGCCTGTGGCAGTAAGGTCATGACCGGTGAGCAGCTATTTTAAGGTCCGAGAGGGCGGCATCATCCTTCGGAGGTATCGGCCCAGGGGGAGGAGGGGTCACTGGCCCCTCCTAGAACTTCAGGGGCAACTGGTGATGCAAGTTAGGGCCCTCCTTCAGGGGTTAAATGGAGTTCGCGGGGTGGACCGAGTAATTAACGGGCTCGTTGCATGGGTGGACCGAGTAAGTAACGGGCTCGGATGCATGGGTGGACCGAGTAATTAACGGGCTCGGCTGCATAGGTGGACGAGTAATTAACGGCCTCGGCTGCAGGGGTGGACCGGGCAATTAACGGGCCCGGCTGCGCATGCGCACCTGCGTAAGGGCGTAGCTTGTAAGACCTGAAACCGGTTAGCGACCTTGCCATATCGCCATAAATGTTAGTATGCAAACATTTTCAGATGAGGATGTTAGATTCGGTTAGGAAACAAGCTGTATTAGAATCTTGTTAAGGCTAGCCGATCACACTTGTCGATATGAATGTATCTAAATGTTCCTGAATATTTTTGCATAAAATTTTTTGTTTTGTTTAACAATTTTATTATTTTGTATCTTAATAAATATGGCCGGGGGGTCTTGCGATCCCCCGCCTTCCAAAGACAAATCATGTTCCATGTCGATGTGTTCTGGGTTGATGTGGGTATACAGGGAGAGGGGCGGTAGCCGTCACTGACCATGTGGGTGGGCGATTTTAACTGTCTCCTATGCCCACATAGTGACTTGAACATCTGTGGCTTGGGCTCAGGCAGAGAAGACACTTGCGCTCATTTCTCCCACACGACCCTGGGTAATCTCTTTAATGATTTAGGGACATATGTATCATGCAAATTCGCAATCGCAAAGGGCGAAATTCGCAGAAGTTCAGCCTTTGCGAATGCGAATTTGCTAAATGGAATGTATGAAGCAAAACTGGTGCAAAATAAGGAATCGCAAAATTTGCGATGTCTTATTTTGCAATTGCATTTAAGGAATCGCACATTTTGTGATTCATTAAATGCAATGTATGTAGCAAAAAAAATAGCAAAATGCCCTTAAGGAATCGCAAATTACCACCAACTTCTAGTTGGTGGTAAATTGCGAATTCCTTGAAAAATGCACATTTTTGCATTTTTCAAAGTGCCATGTGACGCACATACAGGCCATTGGGGCATGTTTGTTCGCCACATGTGCACCCATGCAGATTTCAGGGGTGCAACAGGGTGTCCTTTGGACACCCCTGCACCCTTGAAATGATTCTCAATTTGCGATTAGCAAATTGTGAATCGCAAATTGAGAATAACTTCCAATTCATTCCTATGGGCCTCCTGGTCCAAAGAAATGAATAGGAAAGTTTTCCTTAATTGCGATTCGCAATTTGCTAATTGCAATTAGGGAATTCTAAGGAATCACAAAAAAATGCGATTTTGTACATACATACCAATTTGCAATTTCTTAAAAATCGCTATTTGAGAATCGCAAATGGGTATCTTGATACATATGGCCCTTAATTTTTCAAATAGACCTGGGTTTTATGAGCGAATTATACTCTCCTCCGGTCCCCTTTGGGCCAACATATATTGGGAGGGGGGGTACATCTGTCATAGACTTTGCCCTCATATCTAAGCAGCATTCCAGTCACGTTCTCACTTATAATACATATGAGAAGGCAATGAGTGATCATTTCCCAATTGGCCTATCCCTCTCTTTTGCAAGGTGCCAAGGCAAAGTAAATAACTTAATTGAAAGTTTATATAGTTATAAACTAAGCCTTGCAAAGAAGAATGGATATGCCATAAAGTGGAATAAAGTTGAGCCAGTTGCCTTCTTTGTAAGTCTCATTAAAAACAAATACAGGGAATTTGAAAGATGTCTTACTGCGGATAATGGTGATGCCATAGTTAGTAAGGCTTTCCTCATAATCACCAAGGAAATCTGACAGCTTCTTACAAGCTCACAGATACCTGGCAAAGCAAAGATCCAGAGATGGTTCAATTCAGAGTGCAGTAAGATGCATGCACATTTAATGGTAACTCTAAAGAGTGAACCAAGAAACCCGGTTGAAATAAGATCAGCCAGAACTGCCTATCAACATGCAGTAAAAAATCGTAAGAGAGAGCTGAAACAGGAAGCCTGGCAGTCGCTACATCAAGCCTGTCTAACTAAAGACAACACTGGGTTTTGGAAGGCCATAAATGCCCCTTTTTTCTCTGATAACGAAACTGATTCAATAGAAGTGGCAATTACTGAAGAAACATGGGTAACCTACTTTAGTGAGCTCTATCAGGTAGATGTTTTAAACGAAGTTGTGAGTTCAGAACACACTGATGGAGTATCTAACGTGGCACAAGAAACCTTTCCCATAAATATTGAATTTACACTGAAGGAAGTCGAAATGGCTATTAATAACAGTGCTTCAGGGAAAGCACCAGGACCGGATGGGGTGCCGATAGATGCATACAAATCCAACATAGAATTATGGGCACCACTTTTAACGAACGTCTTAAACAGCTGCAATAAATATGGGTTTTTCAACACATGTCAAGAGGCCATTGTGATCCCCATTTTTAAGAAAGGTGACCGTAGTGAACCAAAATGTTATCGACCTATCTCGTTATTGGATTCGCTTATGAAGGTTGCTAAGAGGGTTGTACTTAACAGATTGCAACTTTGGGTGGAAGACCACGGTATACTTTCACAGTATCAATACGGGTTTAGGGCAGGACTGGGCACAACGGAGCAAGGTTTGAACTTAGGGTTGATAATAGGCAAGTATGTAGCGGCTAAAAAAAGATTTTTTTTTTAACTTTCATAGACCTAAGTTCGGCTTTTGACTGCTTCAATTATGACAAACTCTGGACCATATTACGGCAATTGGGTGTTGATCCGAATCTGCTAAATTCTATAAAGGAACTATATCGGGGGGCTGAGGCAAGGCTACGGTACGGGAACAAGGGCGAATGCACTTCCAAATTTGATATAAAAAAGGGAGTTAGACAGGGGTGCATACTTGCACCATTCCTGTTTAATTTATATATAAACAGCGAAGCCTCTCATTTTACGGAAGAGCCGCAGGATTACCCCAAAATTAGGACTACCCCGGTCCCCATTTTTTTATATGCAGACGATGCAGTGATTATGCAGTGATTATGGCACGGACCCAAGTCGGCCTCAAAAGATCGCTTACTAAATTTTTGCAGTACATGAGTGATAGAGGTCTAAAGATAAACATAAGTAAGACTTTCATTATGTGCTGTACTATGAAAAAGCCCCCAACATGTAAAATCTTTCTTTCAGGCACAAAAATAGATATGACTGACACATTCTCTTACCTAGGCATTTACTTTGATAAAAGGGGGACTTGGTCCTCGGCAGCCCAGGCTAGAAAATTGACTTTTTCACGAGCAATCGGGGCTGTACGAAACTTCGCTAATAAGCTGGGGGGCCGTCCAGTCCCAGTACTATTGGACATATACAAATCTAAATGTGTGTCCATGGCAATATATGGTGCAGGGTTATGGGGGATTAAAGAAACACCACCCGAACCCGGCGGAGAGGGGTAGGTCATACCATGAAGGCACGGGATAACCTAACCTGAAAATACAGAGGTTATAACCCGATGTACTACCCACCGGGTGCTGTTGTTGTTGTCTACCACTGACCAGATAGTTTAGGCAGATACAGCACAACACAGGTACACTGATACGTAGGAATACACTATTTGTGGAGAGTTTCCCCTAATCATTCTTTCCGACATTGGTTCTGATGAATCGCTAGTCAGTGTACGTTTGCGAGAAACATGTCGACCCAGTCCTGCACACACTAGCCTAGCCTTGAACATGGGAACATAACCTCCCATTGAGTACAGTCTAATTCTCTTTTAATTGAAGCAAGGTACCCCAGAACAAACCTTATCCTGTTACCCTTAGCCTCATTTAACTCACTGTAACGTCTACACCATCTTGCCCCCACAGCCACACTTCACCCATACGGCAGTTGGATAGAAGATCTCCGCCAAAGAGCCCCTCTTTGAGGTGACACCCCTTAGGTATTGCACCGCCGACCCAACGAGGAGCATTGCCTATGATGAAGCATGACACCTGCAAGGGTGTGTGAGGACATTAAATCCAACATAATGGATACCCATCCATAGGACTCCTTTCAGTCCCTACTACATCCAAACAACCGAGAGGCCTTACACTCTTTTTTACAAGGAACAGCCTAGTACCTTTTTTGCTTTGGATTAAAGAAACTCACACTTTACAGCTCTGTGAGAATGCATTCCTCCGTTACTTTTTGGCTGTCCCCCAGTCCACTTCTACCTGTGTGTGCCGTCAAGAACTAGGTATACATTATATCTCAGACCTTATTAAAGTTGATCCCATATTACTGAGCATTAAGGTGTGGTCAACTGATTAGACTGGCCTGAATAGAAATGTAATTCTGGATTGCCTTAAGCTAGAGGGGGTCCGAAGGATCCCCTGGATCATGTATGTAAAAATATTTTTGGCCGATATTGGACATGAGGAATATTTTGACTCCACGAGTTGCCTAGCGACTGTTTCAAGGAAGAAGCTGAAACAAACTCTCTTGCACTTTTAGAGAATAAACAATGGATGACAGAGAAATGTAAGATCTCAGTCATGAAGAACCATTTGATCCTCTAAGGACAGGGCATCCAGCCATATTTGACTCAGGTGCAAAGCTGTTATTCTCGCATGCTACTCACACGATTTAGGGGGAGACCATTTTTAGATTGGTTACGTTTCCTAATTTAAATTGCTGGTCCAATATTCTGATATTATGCCCCTGTGATGATGTTTCAGTACAGTCCACTTTACATTGTATACTTTTTTGCACGTTTTATAGCTTGCCAAGCAAAAGATTTTTAATGCCAGTCTTGAGAAAGTGGGGTTTAACACAATGTAGGACAGCGTTATTGAGACTGAAAATGTTGGAAGACGAATTGATTATGTACCTTTTGTCATCATTCCTAAAAACTATAATTAGATCTAGGATCTCAATGAACTGACTTAATATAAACTTTGTAATCATTGTAAACTCTCCCTCTTAAATGTTTCTTATTCTTAGCTTTTTAATATACTTACATTAATTAAGATGTAAATGTTTATTTATTGTTTTTATTGTGCTTTTATGACTTTTTCTATCAAAATTGAATAAAGCTGTTTTTGACTTTGACTTTGAAGTAGAAAGATTTCTGGATAAATTAGGTCTTGACCTTGATTTAAGGTGTGGGTGAAAGGTGTCAATGGAAAAGCCACAACAAAAGTAAAGGTCAATGGGGTAACGTGGACCTTTTGCTTTGGGGAGGGGTATGAGGAAGGGCTGTACCAGTCTCTGCTCCTTTTCAAGTTGTAGATATAACTCCTATCAGAATGAGTAAGGAATAATCCAGAAATGTAAGAGCTGAGAATTGACTCCAAAGTAAATATGTTTGTGCTCTATGCTGAAGGTGCACTTTTAATGCTCAAGACCCCTGTGATTGATCTCTGCTTTACTCACAGTGCATAGCCTTTTGGATCTGCTTCCAGGTTTAAAATAAACACCCAGAAATTGCAAATTTGAAATGTAGCCATCTCTGCTGAACAGAACTGCAGGTGAACTTCCCATTACATGTGGAGAGGGCCAGTGTGAAAATTGTGTCCTCCTTAGATAAAAAGTGGCCCGGAAGGACCGGTATCCCTGGCAGGTTTGGCGCTATCCTTCCTGGGCAGTGATCAAGATGACCTTTCTCCTGAGAATCCTATTTCTGATGCAGGTGCTTTCACTGCCACCTTACAAATATGCAATCACTAAGCTGCAGAGGCTAATTGAAAACATTATCTGGGAAATCAAGGAACATTTAAACGTAAACAAATATGCTTATCTGTTTCTTGATAGGGAAGGTCTGAGCATCCACAAGCTAATCTATAATTGTCAAGCTTAGCTTTGTTTTATAAGTTGAAAGGAATCAGAAGGAATCTAGTGCATCACAGACCAAAGAGTACTGGGGACACATATCTGGAATGTGGCAAAATTGCCACGAAAACAATAGCTGTTGAGTTTATATTAGTTTTCAATTAGCAGATCCACTCTGACTACCTGGGACAAAGTAGCGGCCATGAAGGGATTCCCTACATTTCCCTCACTGCTAACGCCTAACATAAGCAACCCAGGGGCATATCAGCAAGGAACGGCGATGAATAACACAAAGCATGCATAGCGCTTTGTTATTCATCGCCGTCTATATCTGGAATTTATCGCCCTGGTAGCGCGTTATCAACAACGCGATAAAAATTCCAGAGATATTGGGGGTAATCGCCGTTTTTCAGGGAACATCGCTGGTTTTCCGGCAATGTTCCCTGCAAGAGGGCGATAACCTTGCCGATACGACCCTGTGGTCATAGCAGCACAATCCACCCCCTATGTTAGGGATGGGTAAGTCAGGATTTTAGCAGACGTTAGTTTTTGGAGAAAATAGCAGTTTTCTCCAAAAACTAACGTATGCTAAAATGCTGGGGCAGCCTTGTAAATATTGTGATGTGCACATCAGCGATATTTGCAAGGCTGTATTTCCCAGTGACGCCCAGTTTGCATCTCATTAGAGATGCAAAGGGAGGCATCGGGAAAAAGGGTGCTGACATGCGATTACGCATTTTAGCACCCTCTTGTAAATAGGGCGATAGTTTTATCTTTTTATGGAAAAAGACAGCAAATGACTACTCTCTAAAATGTGTATGTTTCTTACAAATATATCACAAATAGACAAATCCCCAGCACAGAGGAGATGGGAGGAGGAGCTGGGTTACTCACTCACAGACTTGGAGTAGTCACCCATTTTCTACAGAACAAGAGTGTGCTGCAGATGTAGATGCTATACAAAAAAAATAACACACCTTACTGGTACTTTATACCGCCAAGAATTCACACCTGGAACTCTTCAAATTGGTGGGAGTGCTGGAGGGGGTCTGGATGGACTGGTACTTTGCTGCACCTATTGTGACTCTGTTCGAAGTTAAAAAAATGCTGGCAGGCAGTATTGACTGACGTAAACTCTATGTTTGAAACTTTGAGTCAACAATTCCCTGCATACACGATACTAAGCTTTCAAAAAAGCAAACAGTTGCGATCATCCAGGGGGAGTGTGATCTCACTTACCCTACACACCACTACATAAGAACCTCACTGCCGTCCTGGACTAGAAGAATTAAGTATTCGGGAATATGTTGGCACCCTGCATAAAGCTTTTGACAGAACAATTTAAATAATTGACATTCTACATGTATTTAAAAAATTTGAATAACAGATAGAAGGGATATAAGTAACCAAATAACTGGCTCTCAGTTAAATAAAAAGGATAGAGACTTCCAGGGACCATGTTGGATGATGACAGTTTACGCAATGAGTGTGATACAGCTTAGCTATTTATAGCTTGCTTCTATCTAAATTATTAAATGGTTAGACATGATAGGATTGTGGGCTTTGGGAAAGGGGATGGAGGGTAGTTGTTATAGGCTGCTGTTTCACATGCCACAGGTTGTAGGTAGGTTTAGGTGTATTATATTTGTTATAAAATTAATTGAACAATAAAAAAGTAATGTTCTTACAGGAAGCAGGTTGGGCATTGGTTGGGATTGGCAGTTTCACAAAAGGTAGGGCTGGGGATTTGAACCAGATGCAGAATGTTGAAATGGTAAAAATGATGTCAATGAGTACAATGATGTTTGCAAGCCCGACAATGACAATTCCAATAAATGCAATGCCAGCCTATGCGATAAACTGTGCCCAGATGACAATGTCAATGCTCATAAATACATTGGCAAAACATGTCATAATCTATGTCTGCACAACAGAGATGATACCGAAAGCGGCAATGTCAGTGTATGCCATAATCCATGTAAAACCTACAATGTTGTTACCAGTAAAAGCAAGGTCAAAGTATGTCATGATCTAATGAATGCATTACCATGCCAATTTTGGGAAAAACAATACCAATGTATGCTATGACCACTGCACACAAACTATTAAGAATGTCGATGAAAATGACATCAGTGTCTGCCATATTATTTTGAGGAGTGCCAGTACACTCATATCATTGCTGTTGGATTTACCCAAGGTGACTTCCCCATCAACCCAAAGTTTTAGAGATACGTGCCAGACAGGCCCGGTGGCCTACTCCCATTCCTATCAAATAACAGGCCACAGGTAGGGTCTCTGTTAACCCAAAGATAAACGCACACCCAGGGAATACTTTGATTGATCCCACAGATAGTTGCAAAACAAACAGGTCTGCAGCAATTGGCCTCAATAAAACTTGTTTGGTCAAAAAGCTTGCAATCCCCCAAAACACCACGAAGCTAGATGCTACATGATGTGCCTTGATATCCTAAAGGGTGGGCATCCACGCTGTACAAACTCCCTGATTGTCATGTCTAATCAGGACACAACATGCACACCACACATAGTGATTAGGTGTTCCTCAAGCTGGACATCTGAACATATACACACTGGGCCACACTAGCTCTTCCTGAGGTCGAGAGCCATCTGTGCCCTTATCAAGATGCCCAACCTTGTCAATTTACGATTGTAGTGCCATTTAAAAATGCACCATTTGTTTCTTTGTACTTCAAGATGTGTATAAAGCCAACTAAAACTTTGTACACCGAGAAACATTCCTCAGATGCATTCTGTTGAGACTCTCACTGCTGTTGCATTATATTAGACACACTTGTTCCTGTTTTGCTTTACATTTCTTGTCTTTTCATTTCTTTAAGGTACATTCATATCTGAGCAACAAAAAGATGGGGAGATAACAGAGCAGGAGGTGAATGGCGGACAAGAAGAGGCATGATATGCCTGAAAAGGATTGGTCTTAAAGCACTGGGAAACACTAAAGCAGACCAGAAAATGAGAAGTGCAGTTGGGTCTTAGCTAAGGATTGTGTCCACGAGGACTATGTTTTTAGGTGCTGCTTCTTACCATCTGGTGGGGGACCTGTGCTGTGACTTGGACCTGCATGGGCAAGAATTTGACCTGCTAGGCTATAAATTTTCTGCGCATCACAGAATCAGTTGTTGTCGGCTGCTCAGTGTTGCTGAAAATAATCACCAATGGCATATTTACTGGAGTGGCAGGACTTGCTATGCTGTGAATGAAGTTCGGTCCAGTAAGATATCTCTTTCTGAGGAATGTCTGCTCATGGGAGTGAGATACCTTACACTGCTGCAGTGTTACTGGGTATTATCAACAGCAGGTTTGAGGAAATTAGTTTATGGTGGGAATTAGGTAATATCAAAATAACCATATTTGTGAAAATCTTGTATCTTGGTTGTTAGAAATGGGGGTCTCTCGCTAGCAATTGTTGGCACCTATGTCCAAGTGGGGACCCTTCTTCCTAGTCAGGGTAAGGGAGATACACTTCTAAAATAAGTCCAAATCACCCCCTTGGTACCTTGACATGAGCAGAGAGGCCTATCTCAGAGGCAGTGTGTAAAGCATTTGTGCACACATACAGTAATACATTGAAAAGATTACAATTGAACATCAGACCAGTTTAGAAAAATAAGTTATCTTTATCTAAACCAAACAAGACCAAACTGGCAAAAATATAACACAAAGTTATCCAGGTATGACTTTTAAAAGGTAAAAACAATTCTGTCCATAGCAAACTATAGATTCAACACTTTCAACACAGAGTACCTTGGATGCGTTAAAATCATAAACAAAAACAGCCACAGGAAAGATGATGCATCTGTCCCCAATGCACAAGGAAGGTGATGCGTCAGTTTCTTGCTCCAGGGGAGGTGAGGCGTTGGTTCCTTACTGAAGAGGAGGTGAGGCGCCGGTTCCTTACCGTGCAATTAAAGTAATGTGTTGGTTTCTTACTGTGGTCCCGTTGTTGTTGTAGGCTTGGCGCCCCAGTCCAATTTGTGGGGATTCGGAGATGGGTAGGTTCTCGATGTGGCTGCAACGGCGCTGCATTGATCTCTGTAGCCACCGTCCCAGGATAGGTTGGTTTTTGCAGTCGCACGGCAGGGCCTGCATAGGAGTCGGTGCGTGATCTTGGACTTTCGGAGATCGGTGCATGAGACTCTGCATGCACTGATTTCTCCACCATGAGCAGGTGCTGCATCAGTTTCTTCAGTGGCACAATGACGATGCATGGGAATTCTTCCCGCACTGCGGTGATGCGTCAGATTCGAGTGCGGATGTGTCACGCTTCTCTAGTTGCTTCTCTTTTCCCAGCTCCCAGCAATAGGAATAACCTCCAGAGGTCAAACATAGGAACAAGCACCACTAGTAGTATTCATTTATTCTTTCTTTCAGTACTTTCTGTTTCATGTCATCGGTTTTATGAGCATAAAAAAGGAGACTGGCCAGGACGCCTAGTGTTTTTACTGTTGCTATCTCTCTCAGCTTGTTGCTCACTCCAGAAGCCTTCCAGTATTGATTTCAATTTCTTATCCACCACACTGGAATGCAGTTCACTGAGCGTGAGCTGCATGATAACCAGGGTCTAGTTGGTTACGCAGGCACTCCGGCAATGCCCGATGGGCCGGTGTCCAGTTCCAGCTGTGGGTTGCTTTTTGAGCATTCTGGGGGCTGATTTGGGTGGTTTCTGCATTGTTCGATGCTGCCAGTGGCCCAGTGGGTGCTTGAGTGGCATTCCTGGAGGCAGATGGGCATCCATTATCTCACTTTTACCAATGGGTAGAGGTGACACTCCCTTTATTTCTCTGGGCCGGCCCCGGTAATGCATGCACATTGAGCGGGGGCAAGGGGCCTGAGCAAAAGTGGCCTCACTTGTTTTCTGCTGCGGTTCACCAGTGTAAACTAATCTGTGCTTTTTTTCCCCCATCCCTCTTTTTTTAAAAACATTTTGCCGAAGCAGTGATTTGCGAAAGGCAATATGCAAATGAGAGCCACTTTTTTTTTATAAGCGTACCGCGGCCGATTTTTAATCCCAATCCAATCAATGATAATCATAGATGTTTTTTACTACTCGGAATGTTTTTTACTCTAAGATTTGAAGCTTTTGTTCAGTCTGGTATTATTTCCACTTCTAATCTACTCACATTCCGCATTCGGTGATTGAAACAGGAGGTAGCATGCCGTTTCTACAAACAAGGACCAATCCACCTGGGTAGTGTAGAAGACCAATCCTTGGTGTTCTATTCCGATGGTTTTCCTTGTCCTTTGACCTTTAGTTTACAACTGGATTTGCTACCTGGATTCTAAAGTGACAGATTGGAGGAGGCAGTGTAGAATTTGTGCTTTGCAGTGACCAACAGTGCACAATTCTTGCACCACACGGAACCAAAATGGCTTAAACAAATTAAAAAAATCCACACCACAGTAAAACTAAACAGCATTTTTAATATTAAAAACGCCAAACTACTAAGCAGGAACATCAGGAGGGGCACTTATATTGAATTTCCAGGAAATCCTATATCTGGCCGTATCTTAGTCAGAGAGCAAAGTAAATATATTTTTTATTTTTCTGCGGCTGCCAACGGGCTTAAACAAAAATTCTTAAGGCTATTTCTAAATGAAACCTCTCAACATTGATTTTTATGATATCTTTAAATAAACCTAGGCGGAACCTTTCATGGTCAGAAGCGTTAGTTTTATTAAACAATTATTCTTGATGGACGCAGGAGGTAAAAGTGAATTTACGAAGTTGGCTTGTATATAACTGCACCTGTAAAACAGGAACTAGCACATCCTGGTCCAAAACAGGCACTAGATCACAGTGTTCTCATCCGTACAGTTTGAATAGGAACATTGCGTGCCTTTGTGTTGTCCCCTGTCCTACACATAGCAGTATTCTCTGAGGACAGGTGCTGGTGCCCAGAAAGACAGAGGGATAGAAGTTGTTCTTCATAGTCGTGATTCCACATCCCTGAAGAATAGCTTTTTAAAGGTCTGCTCCAGATCAGCTTTTTGAAACTCAGGCAGTAAGCAAAAATAAATAAGTTCTGGAAAAAGTGCTTCAGGGAAATTCGTGGGAGGGAGAGGTTGCTGCAGTATTGGAAGTCCAATGCTGATCTTTACAGCCTGATTCATGAAGTAAAATTGCGCCCGCAATCGCTGCGAAAATGCAAATGCGGGCGCAATTTCCGTAATCGGCATTCAACAACAAAATAGCGAATTCGCAAACACATATTTGTGAATTCGCTAATATATGCGCAGAATCCCGGCAGGTGAGCATTAGCGATTCGGAAACAGTGACACACCACGGATTCTGCGAAAATAATAGCGAAATCGCAATATAATCGCAATCGGTATTCAAGAAAAATCGCTATTAGCGAAAAACCCAAAAATCGCAATTTGCACGGCGCAAAATAAGGACAACTCAAAGCAGGTGGTAACCATGAAAGCCATGGAAAAAAAAATTTCAAAAAACCGTTGTCCTATCACCAACAGGTACGGGCCTGACCAATCACACATAAGGACCATCATCATCAGCAGCATTAGGAGTCCCACAATGCCAGGAATGTACATGGTGGTGAGGCGTCGCAGGCTAGAGCGATTAGCACGGAGGAGACGCAGGATCCAGGACAGGATATTCCGCCAGCGGGTCACCTTGCTGGGCCAAACCAGAGAGCAGATATATGCTAAACACAGGCGGAATGGGGAAATGATAATGCAGCTAATACAGGACCTTGACCCCCTGATGCAGCACCCAACAAGCCGTACCAATGCTGTGCCTTCACATGTGCAGGTATTGTGTAGCCTGCACCTCCTGGCCTCCGGGAGTTTCCAGTGGATAGTAGCGGCTGCTGGGGGGATATTCCAGCCCACCATGTCACGCTGCCTCCACACTTTTGTTGACGCCATGCTCACCCAGCTACACCGTCACATCAAATTCCCCGCCAGCCAACAGGAATTGGACATGACCAAGCTACAATTCTACAATGTAGCCCATTTTCCACATGTGCTCGGATGTATAGACTGTACCCACGTAGCCATCTGCCCACCAGCTGGCATGGAGTATATGTTCCGCAATAGAAAGTCCTACCACTCCCTCAACATCCAGATGGTCTGCAATGCTAAGACATACATCACTGACATTGTCGCACAGTACCCAGGGAGTACCCATGACTCCTTCATTTTCCTGCACAGCGGACTCCACACACGACTGGTCAGGGGAGAGTTTGGGGAAGGACACCTACTTGGTAAGTACACTTTGATTGAAATGTCACATTGCAAAGATGTAACAGCGCAGCACAGGCAATCACCATCTGCTCCTCTCATTCAGGTGACAGTGGCTACGCCCTCCGTGAATACCTCCTGACCCCATACCTCAACCCTGCTACACCCCAGCAACGGCGCTACAATATTGCACACATACGGACAAGGAATTGCATGGAAAGGACATTTGGCCTGCTCAAGCGCAGGTTCCGCATACTGCACAAGACAGGTGGGGCCATGTATTACAGTCCTGAAAAGTGCTGCCGCATTGTGGCTGTCTGCGCAATACTACATAACATTGCAACCAAGCGCCGGATACCTGTTGACATCTCTGGCAGTGAATCTGAGGGGGACAACCGGCCACCTGCACATGCGCGCCATGCACATGGGGAGAACCCAGCAGAAGGGCACAGACGTCGCAACCACATCACAGTGAACAGTTTCTAGTACAACCACTTCCATCACCCCACAAATCAACAATGCATGCAAAATGTAATGATGACACAACGCTAATGTGTGTAGCAAAATAAATGTATTTGTTAAATTCACAAAAATAAAAATAAGGTTCCTGTCCAAATAAGTCCAACAAACAGTATTACGCCATACTGCTGTGCATCACTACATGGCAGGCTTAACCTCAGCCTGTGCCATTGAATAACTGCAGTTCTCTAGGAGCGCCTAGTGCGCGTTCCGCCATAGCGCCTCTGAGGGGCATCCTCCTCCGGGGCTTCAGACAATGGGGGGGGCCTGGTGCTGCGGGTGTGTGTTGGGGCCTGTGAGGCAGACTGAGAGCTGACGCTGGACGCCCCCTCACTCGCATCATCACCCCCCACAACAGATGGAATAGCTGGAGGGTGAAGAGCAATGACGGCCGTGGTGAGGGTCTCCAGCACCCTTGTCATGTCCTCGCTGCACTGTATGATTTGGTGCTGCTGGGTCAGGGAGCGCCGCGCCAACAGAGATGTAGCATTCGCTGACACGTAACTTGCCTGCTGTTAGTGGCAAGCCGGGTCATTAGTTGGCGGTGGCGCCGGCGTGTTCCACTGCGCTCTCTCGACATGGCCGCGGTGTTGGCCTCCAAGGCTGCAGCCATGCGGGTTAGTCCTTCTCCCACACCTGCCATGTCTGCCCTCATGCCTTCCATGTGGCCTGCAACAGAGGCCACATTGCGCCCTATCATGTGCAGTTGCAGCTGTATAGCTCCCTGCTGCTGAGCCTGGCGCTGGTAAATGCGGAGCATGCGTCTCTCGACGCTGAGCCGCGCCAGTCCATGAGCATTGGCCCGCCTGCGAGCTGCTGTGGAGTGCTGGCGTGACCTGCCACGCCTGCCCTGCTGGCCTGAGTGTGAGGCTGGCCGCTGTGTGGACACTGGCGCAGCCCCGGATGTAGAGGCGACAGCTGCTGGGGGTATGACCGCCGGTGTTGCAGGTGCGCCAGACGCAGGGGGTGTGACTGCTGGTGTGGCTGTTGTAGTAGATGCAGGGGGCACAGGAGTGACTGCCCTGGCTGCGGCTCTGGGAGGAGCAGCGGTGGCAGGAGGCACAATGGGGGCTGGCCTGCCAGCGGATGTGGGTGCTGCACCAGTTGCAGGGGGGACGCTGCAGGTGGTACTTGCTGCTGGTGTAGATGCAGCGGCAGGGGCTGGTGCCTGGGTTGGTGTTGGCACCTCCACCTCCGGGACGCCCTCATCGATTCCCAGCCTATCGCTGTCGCTGGTATCGCCACCTGTGGGGGTAAGTGGTGGATCATTAGTTGCATGTATCTGGCAGACGTGCAGTTGCTACATGCATGCTGGGTGACATTCCCTGAATGGCAGTGGCTTTGTGTGCTTTGGGACCTGTCTGGCTGCATTGTGGTACTACAACATTGTGGTCAGACTACATCTCCCACAATGCTTCAGGACATTCCTTGATGTGCAACTATGGCATGCCTATGGGACATTGGGGGAGCCTATTTGGTCATGGACATCCATAGGGGGCAGGGTCGCAGTCGCATGCCACTTACCTTGGGTGTCTTGGGTGGTGCTGGATGAGTCCAGTGTTGTAAAACCGACACAGGCCTCCTTCTCCAGGGTGTTCTCGACCTGGTCCTCCATGGGAGTGTTGGGTGGTACAGTTGGTCCTCATCCTCCAGTGCCCGAGGACTCCCCAAGGCGCGCCGCCACCTTCTCCTTGGCACGGCCTCGGAGGTCGTACCACCGCTTTTTTAATTCCTCCAGGGACCTGGCCGCCACTCCCACGGAGTTCACAGCCGAGGCTATCCCCTGCCATATGCGCCGCTTCTCCTGTTCAGGGACCCTCCGAGAATTTGCGCCAAACAGTCTGTCATGGTTGGCCACAACCCCCTCAATGAGGTGTTCCAGCTCCTGCTCTGAGAATTTCAATTTTCTCTTGCGCCCAGACGAGCTGCTGGTGCCAGGTGCAGGTTCCTCAGCCATGGTACCAGGGTTGTGGATCAGTGTAATTTTCCAGATAAGCTGCAGCTCTCCAAAATGCTCCCTCTCTCTCTGCCTCAATGTGGAAATGGTGGTGGGAACCGGCAGCTTCCAGGTTGTGATGTCATCACTGGGCTCAAAATGCGACTTCCCGTTTTCCCGATCTCGCAAGTTTGCGATCTCGCAAATAGCGATATCGCAAATAGCGATATCGCTATTTGTGAGCTCGCAGTCCAGGCGCGGGTAGCCGGAAATAGCGATTATTCTGCGATTATCGGTCATCGCTAACGGAATTTGCGATTGCGTGTGAATCGCTTTTTTTTATCGCAATTATTCATGAATTCGGATTTGCGATTTCTGAATAGCGATTCGCTTTTTTTCGCTATTTCAGAATCGCAAATGCCGATTTTCATGAATATGGCGGTAAGTCTTTAGTGATGATCATTCAGAAATGAGGGTTAATTTGCTTGTGTTGAAAAGCAAAACAGACTCATCAAAGAGATGTACAAAGTTGTTATGTGAGAGTGAGAGTAGTCTCACGTGATTTCCGATTATTGGCCTACAAACAGTTCACCGAGTATTCCACTTTCCCTAGGTCTTTGCACTCGTGATTTTCCTCACAAATTGGCAGTATTTCATCACAAAGGCGGACATTTCCTGTCGAGTGCTAATTGGTGCAGAAACTAGGTGTGGTGATTTCACGAGAGGTAAGGTTAAAACTGTTTTTGTTGAACCTCTGAAATGTAATGGATGTTGGAAATCTTTTTTTCACGCAAAAAAATGAACAGCATAAAAGTTGCAATTTATCAAAGAAAATCCACAAGCGCACAACTTTGTTAACTACTTGTATCATGGAAACATTAACAAGAACTGCCTCAAGTCTGTGAAAGAAGAGCATGTGCAACCACACACACTACATCTTCAAAGCATCATTTAAAATGTTATTAGCTAAAAAAACGGATTCTTTTTTTTTGTAATGATCCGAGTCTTGCGAGGACGGGATCCAGAGCTTAGTCCGGAAGGGCTCTCACACAATGTATCACTCCAAGTGTGGCCAGAGAGCTTAAATAAACAAGCAGAGGTCGTTCGTGACCTTCCGCTTATACTGAGTACCCGGTGTGGGTGTGTATTTTACTGAGCAGTGCCTCTAGTCCCTACTGCCAAGGAAGAGCCCCCCAACACTGGCGACGATGGTGGCCAGTCAACATCCCGTTCACCCTGTTACAACCACCTGCAACTACGATCCAGCAATCCCGAAGTGAACCCAGCACGAATCAGCACCCATACCTGTACCAAGCCGCCAGAACGACTAGCTGAGGAGCCCGAAGACAGCAGCGCGTCTGACAGCATGGTCAGAAGTCAAGCGCTGCAGGCAAAGACGTCAGAACCCGTGCGGTACAACAACAAAACCAGAGTGCACTGTCAGGTACAGCGACCCTGCCTATGCCGCCTCCCAGCCACCCGCACATGTGTGTCACCACTGCAGGCTGCAGTCAGAGCGGGCCAAAAAAACACAGCGGCCCCACCAGGCAGGTAACCTGGACACGCACTTGTGCGTGCACCACCCCTAAGCATTCATGGGGTCTCAACTGTCGCTGCTGCTCCTTGCCACATGAGCGCACACGTGGCAGCACCACTTTAGTGCCTCCTCACCATGTGGCACAGCATTGCACTGCACATCAAGCCATCATAAGCCCCACATAAAGGAACACTGGGGCAACAATAACAAAAGAGTTAAATAGACAATAAAGGAATACCAATAAGGTCACCAACACAAAGTGAAAGACAGAAGCACGAGAACCAAACATCATGACATATGCAGTAGCAGCACAAGCAGGCCCGCAACAATCACCACAGACGGCACAGCACACAGGCCACCAACACATCCAACCCACCATGCAGCACACCCAAATCAACATTTTACCTTTGTTCAGTGAACTGATCGATCCACCCACTGCGTCTCCCAGGTGAAAAGTGTGGTTCAGCCGCCTAGATACCTGCTTCACCGCGATGCTACTACACTTTATAGGAGAGGGGATATACAAGTTATTTGCACACCTATCACACACTGGAGCCGCAAACATATACAATGCTGTATACAGGGCCCAACATGCACACTTCGACCCTTAGCTGAATTCAAACTCCGCCAAGCAGGCTAAAGGGAAGGGGAGTCAATGCACACATTCCACACATGGTTAGGAAAGTTAGCCAGCATGCGAACAGCCGATGATCAGAACAAAGAGGTGAGGGCACCTGCCATTAAAGGATGCACCAACAAGATCCTTTGAACCCCGCAAACGTGGCTTCTGGTGCACTGCTGGTGGGGCAATGACATTCTCTTGTGTCATGAGGACCTCAGGACTCAAGTGGACTTCACCCTCCGAGAAGCAGTGCACCAGAAGCCACGTTTGCAGTGTGGTGTAAAAAGGGGTGTGGCCTCAGAATACCTCTATACAATCTAGTTGTGTGGCACTTCTGGAGGCACCTGGTGGGCTAGTTGGCCCCCAGGGACCTTCAGTACTCAAGGGGACTTAATCCCCCAACTTAGAACGTGTTTGCAGAGTGGTGGAGAAAGGGGGCATGGCCTTTGTCTACCTCTCAGCAATCCTACTGTGTGGGGCTTACTGGAGGTAAAAGGTAGACTAGTTGGCCCATTAAAGGACGCCCAGCAGCAAAGGGAATTTCCATCCCCATCCAAGAGCGCGCTAGGGAGCGCGTTTGTAAAGTAGTGGGAAAAGGGGGTATGCCCTGCTCTTCGAGCTTAGTAATGCTGCTGTGTTGGACTTACAAGAGGTAATAAATGGGGTAGTTGGCCCCCAAGGATGTCCTTGGGGGACAACTACCCCTCTTGTTACCTCCAGTAAGTCCCACACAGTGGGATTGCTAAGACGTCTTCGGAGGCCATGCCCCCCTTTCTCCACCATTTTGCAAAC
The DNA here is from genome assembly GCF_964263255.1 of Lissotriton vulgaris. Classification (NCBI taxonomy): domain Eukaryota; kingdom Metazoa; phylum Chordata; class Amphibia; order Caudata; family Salamandridae; genus Lissotriton; species Lissotriton vulgaris. The sequence continues at coordinate 566,101,880 of NC_141695.1, forward strand.
TTGCCACATGGCAGACTACGGGATGGGGATGAAGTCCAATTTACTCCTGAGGGACTTTGGGGGCCAAGAAGCCCTACTTGTACTTCCTGTAAGCCCTCGCACCAGAATTCCTGAGTGCTGGTCGCAGGCCCAGCACCTTTTCTCCACCACTCTGCAAACGTGATTTCTAGTTACAGCAGTGTTTGCAATTTAATAGGTTTCACATTTGCGAGAATTAAAGCTATTGGCGTTGTAAATGTAAAAGTTTTTTACTAATGTTTTTTGGAGTGGAGTGGTTTTAGGTTGCGTGTGTAGTGGAATTATGGGGATAAAAAGTTTGTGGTATTTAGTGTATAGGAATTATGTAGAGTGGGATTATGTGTTATGGAGAGTAATTATGTGGTATGGTAGTCTGTGTTGTAGAGTGGTAACCTCAGGTTTAATCTTCCACGTTTCCATGGAAGCTCAACTATGAACACAGTGAGACAGAAAGAATGTAATCACTGAGGAGCACTTGTGGACCTAGTCAGAGGCATGAGCGGGGCCACTGGAATGATGTGACTATGTGGCTGCACCGACTTTCGCACAAGAATAAATTTTCTGCAGATTTGAACAAAAAAAGCCGTGTTTGTAGTTGAAACTGGCGAAACGTTACCAAAAATGCAGCGACAAAAGTTACAGTGTGGTGCAAGGTCCTTTGCAAACCTAAAATGGTCACATGTTACTTATTGCTAAACATGGGTGTTAAATTGGTACTAATGGTATGCAAGCTACTTTTGCTTCCCTCTGCCACTCTCTTGCCTCTTTCTGCATTTCTGTTGCTACTTTCTGCACGTTTTTTTCTTTTTCTGCACCTCTCTTGACTAAGCATGGGCGAATTTTGTGAATTCGCGGTTTGCAAATTTGCGGATTTGCGAACTCGCAATTCGCAAAATTCGTGAATTTGTGCGAATTCGCTGTTTTTGCCAGTTCGTGAGGGTTTTGTACAAGTTCGGGAACGCGAACTTACTTGTGTGGTCGCAACGGTCACGACCATGTTGTTTCTACGTGTCCAGCCTGTTAGCAACCCTGTGGTTCATCGCGGCCACCCTCCGGTTCATCACTGCCACCCTCTGGTTCTCCAATGCCACCTTCTGGATCATCACTGTCCCCTCTGGTTTATCACAGCACTCTCTGGTTCATCACTGCCACCCTCTGGTTCATCACTGCCACCCTCTCGTTTGCCACTGCCACCCTCTATATCATCACTGTCCCCCTCTGGGTTATCCCAGCACCCTCTGGTTCAACACTGCCACCCTCTGGTTGATCACTGCCTTTCCTCTGGTTCATCCCTGCCACCCTCTGGTTCATCACTGCCCCCCTCTGGTTTGCCACTGCCACCCTCTGGACATTCACTGTCCCCCTCTGGTTTATCACAGCACCCTCTGGTTCATCACTGCCACCCTCTGGTTTATCACAGCACCCACTGGTTCATCACTGCCACTATCTGGTTGATCACTGCCATCCTCTGGTTCATCCCTGCCACCCTCTGGTTCATCACTGCCACCCTCTCATTTGCCACTGCCACCCTCTGGATCATCACTGTCCCCCTCTGGTTTATCACAGCACCCTCTGGTTCATCATTGCCTCCCTCTGATTGATCACTGCCACCCTCTGATTCATCAATGCCACCCTCTGGTTGATCGCTGCCATCCTCTGGTTCATCCCTGCCACCCTTTGGTTCATCACTGCCACCCTCTGGTTTGCCACTGCCACCCTCTGGATCATCACTGTCCCCCTCTGGTTCAAGGCTGCCACCCTCTGGTTCATCACTGCCATCCAATGGTTCATCCCAACCACTCTCTGGTTCATCACTGCCACCTTCTGGTTTGCCACTGCCACCCTCTTGATCATCACTGTCCCCCACTGGTTTATCACAGCACCCTCTGGTTCATCACTGCCACCCTCTGGTTGATCACTGCTATCCTCTGGTTCATCCCTGCCTCCCTCTGGTTCATCGCTGCCACCCTCTAATTTTCCACTGCCACCCTCTGGATCATCACTGTCCCCCTCTAGTTTATCACAGCACCCTCTGGTTCATCACTGCCACCCTCTGGTTGATCACTGCCACCCTCTGGTTCATCAATGCCACCCTCTGGTTGATCGCTGCCAGCCTCTTGTTCCTCCCTGCCACCCTTTGGTTCATCACTGCCACCCTCTGGTTTGCCACTGCCACCCTCTGGATCATCACTATCCCCCTCTTGTTCAAGGCTGCCACCCTCTGGTTCATCACTGCCATCCTCTGGTTCATCCCTGCCACCCTCTGGTTCATCACTGCCACCCTCTGGTTTGCCACTGCCATCCTCTCGTTCATCCCTGCCACCCTCTGGTTCAAGGCTGCCACCCTCTGGTTGATCACTGCCACCCTCTGGTTTGCCACTGCCACCCTCTGGATCCTCACTGCCGCCCTCTGGTTTATCACAGCACCCTCTGGTTCACCACTACCACCCTCTTTTTCACCACTGTAGATTATGGGGGGAAAGCAAAGCACACCTTCCCAGCCTCAACTGAGATGAATTAATTTGGGGCTGGTTAATGTGTCACTGAATTTGTGCTTCAAGTCTGGCACCTGCTTCCTTAGCTGTAAGACCTTCCTGTTGCAGTTATTTTTTTTACAGGAGCATTGTGCCATACTTGTAACTATTCTCTGACCCTGCTTTGAGGGTCAGAGCAGGGTCAGAGAATAGTTGAAAGTAGGCAACTGAACTCTGGAGGGGCCCTTCAGGGAGCACTACAGGGAATGGTTACAAATTAGTTTGAGCGTTTGCACCTGCTAAGTGCTTTCAGTTTTCCAAAATGTGTTTTTCTTCCATTTCGCGAGATTTGCGGGACGCAAAATCAAACTTGCAATCCGCAAATTCGTGCAAATTTGCTGATTTCTCTTTTTTTGCATGTTGGGCGTTTTTTCTTTTTTTTGCGTGTTCGGGCGTTTTTTTGAGTATTCATGTCAGCTTGCAGCGCACCGACCCCGAGGTTGCCCATGAGGTCATGTACGGGCGCGGCTATCTTGTTTGCATGACGTGTTTCCGTTTCCGGGCACTTGTTGCAAGTTCACGTCGTATACGGCGCGCGATTCTTGGGTGTTTTTGCGTGCTTGCGGGGGAAATATCGCGCAAACTTACCCACGTGGTCCTCTATGGGCGCTGCCATCTTGTTTTTCATTCACTGCTATGGTTTTGGGCATGCTACCTTTCTATCCACCTTACATCTTTGCAATCCTATGTTTTTCTAAACTTGTTTTGTTTGTTTTTTTGCTTATTATCTCTCTCTTCAATTTCCTACATCTATATTTTGTGTTTTTTTATACTTTTTGTTACTTTATTACCTACTCTTATTTTTTTCACACCTATTCTTCTTTCCTTCTTCTTGTGCCCAGAACCATGGCTAAAGGAGGCGACAAGGTCAAGGGGAAGGGCCCAGCCCCACGTACCTGGCTCCCTTGCGGGCATTGGAGGGGGGAGGAAGTGCAGCCGAGGGAGATCTTTTCTGCGGTGGAGGTGGCCGCCTTGCTGGTTTTTGTCCATATCCACCTCCCTAAGATCGTGGCAGCAAGTGGGCGGATTGCTTCCGGTTACGGCCTCAGGGAGCGTCGCCAGCTGTGGGAGAAGGTGTGCCGGCGCATGTACAAGGAGTCTGGGGTCCGGCGCACCTATCAGCAAGTGACGCACCAGTGGACTGACATCTTGGACCGGGAGCATGACATGCTCGACCTGCTTGGTGTGGAGATCCCTGGGCTTGGTAAGTAGCTATTTAATAACTACTTTTTTTCCTTCTGCTCTGTTATATTGCTAATCTATGTTTTTTCCTGAAGAGTACGAATGCTGCTGATTAGATTACATTGCAGGTAAATTAATGTTTAAATAGCTTCTGTCATTGCTGGTGCTCACCTGGTTTTTGGCGTCGCTACTATGCTTACTTGTTTGCAACTTTTTAGTCATTTGAGAGCATTACTATGTAATGCTGGAGACAGTAGACTCAAGTCCAGTCCTTCTTTGTACTCCTACTGCTGCCACTTCGAAGAGATAGTGGTGGATTGATACGTTGAGTATACTATTTATTACTTGTTCTAGGACATTTGTTAGTGGTCTGCAATCATGATGACGGACTGTGTCTGTCACGCGATGTCTCGTGCTGCTGAGTGATGGCAGTCGTAGTAGAACCTTTTTGTTGTTGATGTAGTTAGTGAATTACATAACTTTCCTATTAGACGGTCTGCGAATCCTGCAATACTGTACTACTATCCTCTTAGTTGACCAGAACAGATACAACTGATGTTAATTTGTTTCCCCGACATAATTTTAGATTGAGTACAAAGAAATTAAATATTTCCCAAAAAACAATCATCCATGTTGTGTTTCTTTATTTCATGATCACCAGCAACTCCCAGGGGCAAGGCGACGGCGACGACAGAGACTCCGGTGGCAGAAGTTGGACAGGAGCAGTCCCTTCCAGGTTCTTCTGCTGGCCCCAGTAAGTTGTCTTATTGTTAGCTTAATACTTATACTTCCCTAACTTTTACAGCTCCTATTTATTATGAACTGGTTCCTAATAATTCTAGGTTTTACAAAATAGTCTTGGATCTTCTTCTAATGTAGACTACTTTCTACATTCTTATCCTGCCTCTACCATCACTCTCTGTGCTACTACTACTTACAATTATGAGTCGGTCTGTGTAGGTAGCTAAGCTTGCCCATTCGGTGTGAAACAAAACTCTTATACAGCAATAGCTCTAGGCACTGAGTGTAGTCCTCTGGGTTGCCCTTGCTATCTATTCCAGTCTTCTTAATGTAAGTGCTTTGACAATTTGCAACAACAAAATTTAATTGTTTACACCAAGTAAAAGGTAGCAGTGTCCTTTTTGTTTTGAGAGGAGCACATCCCATACCGCTGAAGACCTGGCTGTTCGAGCAGTAGCGGCACCCCCCCCCCCACCCCCAGCGCCTTGAGACCCTACGGGTATGTAGTGCGCTTTATAAATGTCATTGATTGATTGATTGATTGATTACCGCTAGTGTTTCAGGGACTATTGTGCACACAAAGAAGTATGGACAAGATGATAGGTGCAGTTCGTCTTTCGACATACCTCAGTCCGAACAAAAGTTGAACCCCCAATCCCCTGACCGACTATCTAGAATGTCTGACCAATGATTTTTACGACCCAGAAGAACAGAAGAAGACTACCTCCGAGTCCCGGCCTATCTGAGTCACTGAAACATGACTGCCAAGTGCATTAGTTCAAAATTCTTCGCTCACTCACTCGTAAACAAAAACCACACAGTGTTTGTTAGTTTTAAAGTTTTATTTTCAATTAAGAAATTAAAACACTATTTCTTTATTTTTAATAGCGTAGTATTCTGATGGATAACGATGACGTTAAAGTTGCAACAACATTCCCATGAATGAAATTAGGTTGACTCAAAATTAATAATAGTTAACAGACACATGAAATTATTAGAATAACTGTGTGGGAGCCCCCACCTTCTTTAAAGTACTTAAAGTACTGCTGGTGATGACTTACTAGTAGTTGGAGAATTGTCTGGCAGAAGGGCAATGGAATCTTCTTTCTGTAATGAGAAAGATGGGCCCGTTAAGCAAGCATCATCAGTTGTCATAAGAAAAAGTGTAGCATTTAATGGAATAAGCATATAAAAGGTTAACACCCTCCCCAAAAACGTTACTTTTTTTCAATCCCAGTAATAAAATAAATGTGTTATATAACATTTTCTTCCGTTACGAGACAAAATACGGGGTGGTGTATGGCATCTGAAAATATGACATGTTTTTCCTAGACGTCGCAACATCTGACACGGTACAGATGACAACCAGTGCTGGGGCCAGCAGTGCGGAGGGGTCCTCTCAGGATGCGGCGGCGCCAACAGGAGGACCTGGGGGGACGACTCAGCGGCGGCGGACGGTGGTAAGTTATTATACTCCTTACTTATTGAAATTTTTTTGAGTAGCCTTGCAAAGGAGTGTATGATGTACTGTACAGTAGTACACAGTACACTAGTATAAGTACACTGTACTGTCAAGAACATTTAGTAATTTAGAACTACTTTTTGGGCTATCACGGAGAAGGCAGTCAACATTGACTTTTAATAGCATTAGCTGCGGTACTTCTCTAGTAACCAATGGGTTTGATTGTGATTTGTGAAGCCAAGTCATATCAGATGAAGTTTAGGGATGTGAAGAACGAAAAGTTAAAGAATGGTGAAATGAAGGACGAGCGAGTCTTAATATTTATGACTGTAAAGAATGGTTTTGTTGAATGCAATTCAACATAAGAAGACAGCACTTTCCAAAATATAAGGAAAAGGATGTTAGTTGGTTTTTGACAAAAATACATTTTGGTACATTTGAGACATCAAGAAGAACCATAGATGTACTTTCGAAGCCTGGATGTTATCTTCTTTATCCTCCTCGTTGATAACAGAGTTGTATGATGTAGTAGAGCAGACGCCGAGTGGAAGAAGTATGGCCAGTGGTAGTGCCACCCCTATAGAAAAGTAAGACATTCAGATCCCCACTTGCATGTACTGCTTAAAGTACTGCGAGTCTGCATCATCTTGGCCTGTGTCTGTATTTATTGGGTGAAAGCAGAGTGAGCTGCCATTATGGCGGCGAGCACAAGTTGACGTACCAGTGATTTCTTTTGCAACCCAAGAGAAAAAAGTAAAAAAAGGCCTTTTTTTAGTACTCTCTGACAATGTATGTAGTAGGGAGTCCGCCCAGAGTGCTGCTAGTGGAATTCCTGAAACTCCCAGTAATGTCACAGGCTTACAAAGACGGCGGAAAGATACATGCCGAAATGTTATACTATTACAACAGGTATCTGTGCACACGTCGCCTTTTACAGTAAATGCTGTAGGTAATCAAACAACACAACCAATAGACAAACAATGTGGAAGTAGTCTTGATAGAAGTTTTTCTTCAACTCAGATTTTATCTACCACCCGAGCCAACGCGTGTTTCGTCAGGGCTAGTAGCCCGCGACTTCATCAGGGCTCCCGCGGGCAGCTGTTCCAAAGTTATTGCCACAATGGCTAGGTGCTCTCAGCCGCTTCCAATTCTGACCCGGCTACCGGGTACTGTAGAGGTTCGACAATCAAAAAAAACCTGGTCCGTTATCAGCTATTTGCTGGTGTTACTGATGCTGGTGTTACTGAGTGTCAACTTTCTGTTGAATTATTTTGACTTTATGTTAAAGACTATTGGCTACAGTATTTTTCTTTCTTTTTTGATAGATGCTACTCCCAAAAAGCTCACCCGTAAGGAGATGTCTGTCCGGGCCAGGGCCCGTAAGCTGGAGGCTTTTTGTGTGGAGTATCGACGGTTGTGGGCTCGGGAGCATGAGGAGGAAACTACAACAACCTCCAGTACATCCTCCTCCACTGCCCCGGGTCCACCAGCCACAAGCCTCCAGCAAAATGGAGCCGTGGCCCGACAGCCTCCTGCCGCCGCCGCACAGCAGCAAAAACAACAGCTGCCCCCCCAGAGCCTGGATGGTACGCCAGTGCCGCCTCCGAAAGCGAGTGGACTACCTGGAGCGGTTGGCCGAAAAACATCCGCGCCAGCCCCGGGACCTCCGCAAAGAGCTGCGGGACGTGCAGCACCAGCTGTCCAAACGCCACCGGAGGAAGTGACTGTCCGTTGTCCCTTTTTTAAAGACTGTTGGGGGGGTGGGAATTGGGTTTTTGGGAAAGGGTACTTTTTGATTTTTGGACATTGGTTTGGTTAGGGAGGGGGGTGAGTTGGGGTAATTGTATTTTTGTGACGACAACAACATCCATAATTTATATTTCTTAATAATTATATTTTTTATTCAAAATCACAGTATACGCGCTCATATTATTTTGTGTAGGGGTTGGCAGTGGTTACTGGACGTTTGGTTTTTCAAACTTACCAGCATGAATGAAACATATTGTCCTGAAATGTACCAAAATGCAAGTAACGGAGTTAGTCAATTCAGTAGCCCTACTACTGTACTTTACTAGTAGTACTGTTAGTCTCTGCTCTCCTCCAAACTTAGTCCTAGCCCATTATTCTACTACCTCCCCAATATGCTTATCTTACCTGTGATTTGCGAATCACGGTTGGTGAATAAGGTTGGTTGTTGACTTGAATCCTCGACGGATGCAATATCATTGTTGTGCTGGTAGCAGTAGTGGTACACACTGGCAGTATCACCATATGAAAAAAAGAGGAAATTAAACATTGAGTGGCCTGAGCGTAGCATTAGAAACAGTACAATAGCTAGTATGGTACAGAACAGTGCCCTAGCCTAAGCAGTGCCAAGGTAAGGTAAGCATTAATCATTTCATTGTTGGTAACGTCGTGTAGGAGGAGGATGTTCTTATCAATCCACAATGGCGCACATTAACTTCTGGTTGCTTTGACCTTATCCTCCCCAGCAAGTGTGTGGACTTTATTGTTGTTGTCAGTCACACCTCAATGAAATACCACAGCCCGGGGAAAGAGAGCTAGGGTTTGAAAATTGGATGGGAATGGGGGGTTTTGGGAAAGTTTGTTAGAGAGGAAAAAAACACAGCATGGACAGTTAAACAACAAATGAAAAGAAACAAATCTTTGGATTAGAAGATATTGATAAATCTGGAAAGGGACATAACGGAAGTGCACTACTGCATGCCATAAGTAGTAAATGGATGGTTAGGTTACTGAAAAGTAGTACTACAACTTACTGCAACTTACTAGTAACTACGAAGAAACAAGTTGACAGTACAGGGATGCAGTCATTACGCAATTTCACTTGCCTCTCTGCCCTCAGAGAGAATAAACACTTAGATCATTAAATTAGTGTTAAACATAGCAAAGATGTATCTAATTGCTGGAGGGAGGGATGAATTTGAAGCAGAGATCAAACAAACGCACAGAGTCACACTCGTAGAAGTAAGTTCAAGTTCACAACAATATCATTTAAAAGATAAGGAGAATTTTGGATACTGTTACTGTTTTTTGTAGTTTTCCTGTTGAATTTGTGAAGTCGATGCATCCAAACATTCCTCTTATTCGCTGTACTCCTTCATTCCATCGGATGCTCCGTCGATCAATCTTGGTGACCAGACACACTGTCCACTGCCTGCCTGATGCGGATTTGCGGATCGCTAATTGTAAGCCTGAATAGTACATCGATGGCACAGGATAAAAGCCTGCCTGTAATTGATGATGGAAAAATACAACAGTAAGTGTTAAAGACACCTCGGAGAAAAAAATATGTAAGGCACACTGTCACTTTCAGGGATGACAATCCCGAAAATCTAGAACACCTCACATTACCCTCCCAAAAACGTGCAGAATACTGCTGCTACCTCATAGAGGCCTAATTTCAAATCATAACAAAACGCACTCTGAAAGTATGCCCAAACCCCCCTTTCCCACCATGGATTATGTTCAAATGACTTGCAATCAAAATTAGACATTACAACAAGTTTTCCAAGACCCCACCCTGTCGTAAAAATCTATAACCCCCGCCCAAACACATACAATACAATACTGTAGTGCCTACCCTACCGAGCCCTAAGTTAAGAATAGTGGCAAACGCTTTCTTTAACTAGGCCAAATCCCCCCTTTCCCACCATGGATTTTCTTCAAACCACTTGCAACCAAGATTACACATTCCCACGATTGCTGTAAGACCCCAGATCCCAGTTGCAAAAATCTAGAACACCCCCAAACACATGGAATACTGCTGCTAGTGCTAACCCTAACGAACCCTAAGTTACAAAAAATGCCAAACCACTTTTATCCGGTATTAGACCTTCCCAGCAATGCCCCAAGACCCGCCAACCCACCCGCAAAAAAGCACAACACCCCCAAACAGCCAAAAAGCAAAAATGGAAAATCTCATACTTGCAATATTTTTCGGCCTTCTTTCAATTCTGTCCAAACGCGCTGTGCAGCTAGGTCATGACTCCACTTTTCCACCATGGATGTCCTAGAAAACAAATGCAATCAACATTAGACTGTGCCAGCAGTGCTCCCAGACCCCGAAACCCACCCATAAACACCAGGAAGCCCCCAAACAGGCCCCCTAAAACATGATAGTGAGCAAAAAGGCAAAAACGTTTTCAAGTCTGATTTTGTCCAAACCACTTTTATCCGGTATTAGACCTTCCCAGCAATGCCCCAAAACCCGGCAACCCACCCGCAAAAAAGCACAACACCCCCAAACAGGCAAAAAGCAAAAATGGAAAATCTCATACTTACAATATTTTTCGGCCTCCTGTCCAAACGCGCTATGCAGCTAGGTCATGACTCCACTTTTCCACCATGGATGTCCTAGAAAACAAATGCAATCAACATTAGACTGTGCCAGCAGTGCTCCCAGACCCCGAAACCCACCCACAAACACCAGGAATCCCCCCAAACAGGCCCCCGAAAACATGATAGTGAGCAAAAAGGCAAAAACTTTTTCAAGTCTGATTTTCGCCAAACCACTTTTATCCGGTATTAGACCTTCCCAGCAATGGCCCCAGAGCCGTCAACTCACCCGCAAAGAAGTAGAACACCCCCACAAGTGCAGAGTCTTTCTTCATTGGGTGTAATCCAGCCCTCTGCTTTGAGGGAAATAGGAGTCTGGAGGAGGAGGATAGAGGAGCATGTTCTTGTGAACTTGTGAACCTGAGGAATGCAGACTGCGGCACCTTCAAATCAATAAGCAAATAAGTGAAGACAGTTTTGCTGATGGGCTTGTTTTTGTGATTAGGTGATTAAAGTTTTTTTTTATATTGGCTTTGCAAAACAAAGGAAGACATACACACAGGAATAAAAGTGAATAAGGACGAAAAAGAAAGTTATTGATTCACTGGCTCTTTTTTAGGGCTCGGTGTCAGGGAAGAAGAGTTCGTCCTCATACTCTGTGAATTCAGGCAGTAGTAGGTCACCTAACAGAGAAGAAATTCCCTCATCTAAGTTGGTGTCCTCCTCGTCTTCTTCCGGCGTGTATTCTCGTACTTTGTAATCTGGTGGTATGAGGTGCTGATTCATCTTGATCACTGTTAACCTCTCCACATTTTTGGGCGAGAGGCGGGTCCTTTTGCAAGTTACAATGCCACCAGCAGTAATGAAAACATGTTCAGAAGACACGCTTGCGAATGGGCAAGACAAGTAGTTTATAGCCAGGTTGGAGATCTCTGGCCACAATTCTTTATTCCCATGCTAATACGCCAATGGGTCATCATGAACATAGACCTCTGTTGAGTCATTCAGATAGTCCTGCACCATCGACTCAAGGTACTCCACGGTTTCTCCACTTTGCTTACTTTTTGCTGGGACCTTTTGAGAAGCAAACCCAAGCTGAGTTATCCAGTGCTCTTCTTCACACAATGTTACTGTTGTGTCTGGTGCAGATGATCTGTTTGCTGGTGTCTTTAACGGCTGAGAGGTCACTTCTGCCACAGCTACAGGTGCAGAAGTGGATTCTTTTGACTCCGGATGGCCTGCTGATGCTGATGTACTACCTTTTCCTTCAATTTCCCGCCGTTCTCTTTCAAACCTCATGGCTGACACAGCTAGCCAACGTTTGTACATTAAAACTTCTGTGTCACAAAAAGGAAAGAATGCTCTGCCTGCCAGTGCCTTTTTGTAGCGTGGATCCAGAATAGTAGCACAAATGTAATGCTGTTCTGAGTGGATCTTTTGAAGACGTTCATCGCCAAGTAGGTGCTGTAATAATTTCTCCGCCAAATCAAAAGCTTCTTGCTTTTCTTCATCTTTTTGAAACATAGAAGACACAGCCTTCAGTTGGTGCTCTAGCATGCGAAACAATGGGATAGCTTTTCCCAAATTATAGTCCTCCCTGCTGACTGCACGCGTGAAGACCTCAAAAGGACGAAGCATGTCTGTCAGGCTTTAAAATAGTTCCCATTGCTCCGCATCTAGCCTCAGGTCCTTCATAGCTGTACCCAGTGTAAAGAAATACTGATCGACTACCGTAAACTGCTCATACAGATGCTCAAGCATGTAGAAGGTTGTTGCCACCTCCTGGATGAGTTCTTTCACTGGCAGTCGACGTTCATGTAGCAGGCCCCTCAGATGCTTCCGGGCCTTAAAAGATTGGCTGAAATGTGTGCACATTCTTCAGCAGGTGGTCAGTAACTCGCACACTGGACTTTCTTCACTCAAGAATTTTTTAACAACCAGGTTTATACAGTGTGCCAAACACGGCACTATGAAATATTTACCCATAACCATGGCCTTTACTACATTGGCACCATTATCCGTGGAAACATAACCAATCTTGCGTTTTTTTGGGGACAGCCATTGAAAGACCTTTGTGTTAAACTCCTTCAAAATGTTTTCTCCTGTATGACTTGTCTCCATGCCAAACATGGCTAGTGTTGCATGTTTCCGAGCAGCTTTAAAAATGGTGTCCGGGTCAACACCTGCCCTTAGCTTTGCTGTAACTCCTGAAAAAGAGACCCAGTGTGCAGTGATGCACATGTAATCAGTGCCTGCGCCACTAGTCCACATGTCTGTTGTCAGATGTATATTGTGAACCGCACTCTTCTGCAAAGCCCCAATCACCTCCAGCACATCTGCATGTAGTGCTGGAACCGCAACTCTGGCAAAATAGAACCGGCTAGGAACCTTCCATTTAGATCTGAGCGTTGCCACTAATTCAAAAAAACCAACCCCTTCCACAAAAGAAAATGGGAGAAGGTCCAGAGCTAGCATTTTAGCCAGCTTAGTGTTATACAGACGTGTCATTGGGTGGCTGCGTTCAAATGGCACTTCTGAAAACAACATTCTTCTAATGTTGGGCTGGACCATGATTTTACAGGATTATGATGATGACTTCTTCGACCCAGTTACGCTCGGTGATGATGAACTTTTTCGCATTTGTGTCTCACTCTCTCCCACACTCTCGCATGCCATTGGACAGTGTGCTGTCTCTCAAGATGACCTCTCTGGCCTCCAGTACAATAGTTGGTACCAAGCTTACCACGACTAACTGCAAGCTTACAAATGCTACAAATGGCTATGTTTTCCCTTGTTGTGCAAACACTAAAGAAGTCCCAAACTGCGGACTTCAAATGTCTGTGGGGGGCGGAGGAGGCGATACTGGTGGTCATGCTGCTAATGCCAGAAGAAGTGGAGGATGTGTGTTGCTGATCTTTACTATGTTGTGAACTTGCACCACCACTAATTGAGGTCGAGGTGGATGGAGGTCTCTTCTGGCGAGAAAAAAATATGGAAGCGGTAGGTGGTGGTGTACTAGTTAACTCCAATGATGGTGGTCCCATTGCCTCCTCGTCGACAACATCACGCTCAGCAGCTCTTCGGGCTAGGGTCAAAATGTCTGTTTGCTGCGTGCCAGCTGAGGCTGGAGTGGCGTGTATGATGACTGCGTCGTCGTCGTGAGAGTCTTCATCAGCAGGAGTATTATACGCCACTTCCTCAGCGTCATCATCACACCCCATAACTATGAGTCTTTTGGGGACCTTCCTTTTATGCTTAGCTACCTTGGTCAGATCATGGTGTGCCTCACTCTCAGACGGCAGTGGTGGTTCCCAAGTTAGATCCATATCATCAGAAGGAAGGGGGCTTGAAGAAGATGTAGACACCATCCTTGATCTTTTCCTTGCTAGGGATGTGGAAGACCATGAATGATCAGGAGGAGTGGCTTCCTCAAATGATAGCTCGGCTTGAATGTTGATTTCCTGATGTGCCCCTACTTCGGGAGCAACAAATATTGTGGGCACTTGTGCCCCTCCATGCACCTCTGCTTGCGCATCTCCTTGCACTGCCTCTCCTTCCACATGTACTTGGTCTTGTACTTGCACATGTGATTGTTGTTGCGGCTGTGATTGTTGAACACGTGTTAGATGAGTTACAACAACCAGTGTTGATTGAGGGACATTGCTGCTACTTTTTTGCGATGAGCCAACAACACTGGTCGATGGTGATTGAACAACTAGACTAAGTGTCTCTGCAGCACTCAAGGGCTTGGACTTAAGTTGGTGTGGTGGTAGTGGCACTGAGCCCAATGGAGCGGGGATGCTGCTCCCAGCTTGGTCCCCAGCAGATCCCGCTGCTGCTGCAGGCATACTTTTTTTTTATTCCCAGAAAATGTGGCGGGCGGCACACCAGTCTCCTTGGTAACTTGCTTCTTCTGCTCCTTACTGGCAACTTTCTTGCTAGAGGAGCTAAGGGGAACTTTTTTGGGGGCCATCTTTTTCAGATGTCAGAACAGCAGGCCTGAATTGCATGAGTTGCAGAGTTGTCTTGTCTGTGGTCACACATGACGTCGCATGACGTTATGCTGCACACACACCGCTGCAGGACTTTTTCCTGGCACTGTTTTTTCTCTTGTGCACATAAATGCAATGGAAGACAGAGGAATATCAGTTATACACCCCAAAAATTTGAAAAACACATACAAATCAGCACAATCCCATGCCATCAATGCCCTCAATGATGTTTAAATTCAAGACACCCCACAGGAAGTCTAGGCCCATGCACCACTGAGTACCCCTGGGCATAATGGATGAAAGCTAGGCAAAATGGGTGCAGGCCTGAGAACACTGCCTGCCTTTAAAATGGCCCCTTGCCCCCCAGCACATGGCCAGGGCCTGCCTGTACCAGCACTCAAAATGACCCCCACCCACATGGCCAGTCCCAACAAAACCCCCAAAAAGTCGAAAAACACATAAAAATCAGCACAATCCCACGCCATCCATGCCCTCAATGATGTTTAATTTCAAGACACCCCACAGAAAGACTAGGCTCATGCACCACTCACTGCCCCTGGGCAAAAGGCCCAAACAGCAGCCAAAAAAATCGAAAAACACACAAAAATCAGCACAATCCATGCCATCCATGCCTTCAATTATGTTTAAATTCAAGACACCCCACAGAAAGACTAGGCACGTGCACCACCCACTATTCCTGGGCAAGAGGCCCCAACAGCAGCCAAAAAAAATCGAAAAACACACACAAATCAGCACAATCCCATGCCATCCATGCCCTCAATGATGTTTAAATTCAAGACCCCAGGGGGCCTTAATAACAGAATCGAACTTCTATGTTTTCTCTAGAGATGTCTTTACTATCATCATGGTATATGGCTAAACCCTCAGTATATTGTACGTGTGATGTTGATTTTAGTCAATAACTCCCTTATCCTTTCAGCTTCAACACCACCACTTCATTTCATCATTTTTTCATACTTCTTTGGGGCATATCTCTTGTATCTAGTATTTTGGTGTTAAGTCATGATTGTGCACTGTGCTTCTGCTTCTGTTTACAGTGATTGTTGTGAGTTAGCTCTCTTGTGGCTTTACAAATCACCTCCTCACCCTGATGTCCTCCCTCGCAGTTTCTACCATTGTGCTTTTCGTTCATATGCGCTTTCTACATATGCAGCCCTTCCACTTTCTTTAAGTTTCGTTTGCACACTTCAAGATGGCGACCACGGCCAGTCCGTTTTCTACGTCTTTTACGCTGTTTTACCCTGGCGTCCACCAGGCTGTGCATACGCTTCGCGTTTGTGATGGCGGTGGCGTCTTTGTCCCAGACTGGCTAATTTCGTCAGGTTAGTTTCACGGGCATACTAGTGTCCTCACGCTTTCCTCATTCATGTTTTGAGTGGATTCTTACGGAAAACCCTTTTTCACACTTCGTACAGATTTGCTCATTCAGTTGAGCGAATATCTCCCAAGGTTGCTGTGTCTCCGTTTCTGTCCACTGGAGCAGGTTGAAACAGTTTACACTCCAGGTAAATAATCCTTGTGGGCCCACCACAGACTTATTTCTGTTACGTTTTCAGAGTCCCTCCATTGATATGGTTCCTCCCTATTATTATTTCAGTGAAGATGCGCCTCTGATTACAATTTTCCTACGACAGACGTTTCAGGCTCAGCCTCGTAGTAAGTCAGTCACCTAGTTTTGGTTTTCATTGGTTTTTTTTCATAGCGTATCCCCAACACATAGTTTCCTCATATCTCTTTCAGCCACGATTTTCCTAGCAGTCCCCAGTCTTATGAATTGTTTTGCTGCATTCAATTTCCTTCACACAGCCTAGTACACCAGTTAGTCTAGTTTTAGACTTTATTTCTGGATTTGCTCTGGTATCTCAGCATGGCTATCTCTTTCTAGTGTTATGGTGATGGTCTCTTTCAGTTTCACAAGAATGCTCTTTTTTGTTTGGTTCAATTCTCGTGTGAGTTCTAAAGTTCTATTTTTCACGTGGTGGTGTTTCAATTACTCTACCGTTATTGACTAGTAAACAACCATACCAGCAACCTTTTTTACATGCTGTAACTGAACCCTGGACATTGTTTGCATTGTTTATATTATGTGTATTTCATTGTTTTGCACGCAGTACTATGACAAAGTTTATTATTCTTTTTTTCCCAACAGTGCCCCCGAAGAAGGGATACTCTCCCGAAATGCATTGGGCATCAGGGCTTTATTGAGTGTGTAACACATGAATGTGTAGTACATTTTTATTTGCATGTATCATCATTGTTTTAGTATCTGGTTGTTAGATCGATAAAGTTTTACAACCCATTGTAATGTTTGTATGAAAAGTCAAATACAAACTGTTTCGCTAATTTCTGTTCTCTGAGCATTGTTTGCCTGCATGTTAAAAACAGATACTTGGAATAAGCGTAAATTTAGCAAAGTACAACTTAGTTTAAGTGTTCAGTTTGAGTACAGTACATACTTTATTTCATAAGCAGTGCGCCTGGCATACTAGTGGTTTTCCCCTAGCACATTGTTTGGATTTAGGGTTGGCAACCCTCCAACAAGGTCAGCACGCAATCTTTTGAGTACACAGAAAAAACTGATTCTCAACCCATTACATTAGGGTGTGCACTACCTCTTTGAGAATTAAATTCAAGACACCCCACAGAAAGACTAGGCACATGCACCGCTCACTATCCCTGGGCAAGAGGCCCCAACAGCAGCCAAAAAATCAAAAAACACACACAAATCAGCACAATCCCATGCCATCCATGCCCTCAATGATGTTTAAATTCAAGACAACCCACAGAAAGACTAGGCCCATGCACAACTCACTACCCCTGGGCAAAAGGCCCCAACAGCAGCCCAAAAAAACGAAAAACACACAAAAATCAGCACAATCCCATGCCATCCATGCCGTCAATGATGTTTAAATTCAAGACACCTCACAGAAAGACTAGGCCCATGCACCACTCACTACCCCTGGGCATAAAGGATGAAAGCTAGGCAAAAATGGGTGCAAGCCTGAGAACACTGCCTGCCTTCAAAATGGCCCCTTGTCCCCAGCACATGGCCAGGGCCTGCCTGTACCAGCACTCAAAATGACCCCCACTCACATGGCCAGTCCCAACAAAACCCCCAAAAAGTCAAAAAACACATAAAAAACAGCACAATCCCACGCCATCCATGCCCTCAATGATGTTTAATTTGAAGACACCCAACAGAAAGACTAGGCCCATGCACCACTCACTACCCCTGGGCAAAAGGCCCAAACAGCAGCCAAAAAAATCGAAAAACACACAAAAATCAGCACAATCCTATGCCATCCATGCCATCAATGATGTTTAAATTCAAGACACCCGACAGAAAGACTAGGCACATGCACCACTCACTATCCCTGGGCAAAAGGCCCCAACAGCAGCCAAAAAAATCGAACAACACACACAAATCTGCACAATCCCATGCCATCCATGCCCTCAATGATGTTTAAATTCAAGACAACCAACAGAAAGACTAGGCCCATGCACCACTCACTACCCCTGGGCAAAAGGCCCCAAAAGCGGCTCAAAAAATCGAAAAACATACAAAAATCAGCACAATCCATGCCATCCATGCCCTCAATGATGTTTAAATTCAAGACACCCCACAGAAAGACTAGGCCTATGCACCACTCACTACCCCTGGTTATAAAGGATGAAAGCTAGGCAAAATGGGTGCAGGCCTGAGAACACTGCCTGCCTTCAAAATGGCCCCTGGCCCCCCAGCACATGGCCAGGCCCTGCCTGTACCAGCACTCAAAATGGCTCCCACCCACATGGCCAGTCCCAACAACACCCCCAAAAAGGCAAAAAACACACAAAAACCAGCACAATCCCATGCCATCCATGCCCTCAATGATGTTTAAATTCAAGACACCCACAGAAAGACTAGGCCCATGCACCACTCACTACCCCTGGGCATAAAGGATGAAAACTAGGCAAAATGGGTGCAGGCCTGAGAACACTGCCTGCCTTCAAATGGCTCCTTGCCCCCCAGCACATGGCAAGGGCCTGCCTGTACCAGCACTCGAAATGGCCCCCACCCACAAGGACAGTCCCAACAACACCCCCAAAAAGTCGAAAAACACATAAAAATCAGCACAATCCCATGCCCTCATGATGCTTAAATTCAAGACATCCCACAGAAAGACTGGGCCCATGCACCACTCACTACCCCTGGGAAAAAGGCCCCAACAGCAGCCAAAAAAAATTAAAAAACACACAAAAATCAGCACAAGCCCATGCCATCCATGCCCTCAATGATGTTTAAATTCAAGACACCTCACAGAAAGACTAGGCCCATGCACCACTCACTACCCCTGGGCAAAAGGCCCCAACAGCAGCCAAAAAAATCGAAAAACACACAAAAATCAGCACAATCCCATGCCATCCATGCCCTCAATGATGTTTAAATTTAAGACACCCCACAGAAAGACTAGGCCCATGCACCACTCACTACCCCTGGGCAAAAGGCCCCAACTGCAGCCAAAAAAATCGAAAAAACACACAAAAATCAGCAAAATCCCATGCCATCCATGCCCTCAATGATGTTTAAATTCAAGACACCCCACAGAAAGACTTGGCCCATGCACCACTCGCTACCCCAGGGCATTATGGATGAAAGCTAGGCAAAATGGGTGCAGGCCTGAGAACCCTGCCTGCATTCAAAATGGCCCCTTGCCCCCCAGCACATGGCCAGGGCCTGCCTGTACCAGCACTCAAAATGGCCCCCACCCACATGGCCAGTCCCCATCAACACCCCAAAAAATAAAAAAACACACAAAAATCACCACAATCCAATGCCATCCATGCCCTCCATGATGTTTACATTAAAGACACCCCACAGAAAGACTAGGCCCATGCACCACTCACTACCCCTGGGCAAAAGGCCCCAACTGCAGCCAAAAAAATCGAAAAAACAAACAAAAATCAGCACAATCCCATGCCATCCATGCCCTCAATGATGTTTAAATTCAAGACACCCCACAGAAAGACTTGGCCCATGCACCACTCGCTACCCCTGGGCATTATGGATGAAAGCTAGGCAAAATGGGTGCAGGCCTGAGAACACTGCCTGCCTTCAAAATGGCCCCTGGCCCCCCAGCACATGGCCAGGGCCTGACTGTACCAGCACTCAAAATGGCTCCCACCCACATGGCCAGTCCCAACAACACCCCCAAAAAGGCAAAAAACACACAAAAACCAGCACAATCCCATGCCATCCATGCCCTCAATGATGTTTAAATTCAAGACACCCACAGAAAGACTAGGCCCATGCACCACTCACTACCCCTGGGCATAAAGGATGAAAACTAGGCAAAATGGGTGCAGGCCTGAGAACACTGCCTGCCTTCAAATGGCTCCTTGCCCCCCAGCACATGGCAAGGGCCTGCCTGTACCAGCACTCGAAATGGCCCCCACCCACAAGGCCAGTCCCAACAACACCCCCAAAAAGTCGAAAAACACATAAAAATCAGCACAATCCCATGCCCTCATGATGCTTAAATTCAAGACATCCCACAGAAAGACTGGGCCCATGCACCACTCACTACCCCTGGGAAAAAGGCCCCAACAGCAGCCAAAAAAAATTGAAAAACACACAAAAATCAGCACAATCCCATGCCATCCATGCCCTCAATGATGTTTAAATTCAAGACACCCCACAGAAAGACTAGGCCCATGCACCACTCACTACCCCTGGGCAAAAGGCCCCAACAGCAGCCAAAAAAATCGAAAAACACACAAAAATCAGCACAATCCCATGCCATCCATTCCCTCAATGATGTTTAAATTTAAGACACCCCACAGAAAGACTAGGCCCATGCACCACTCACTACCCCTGGGCAAAAGGCCCCAACTGCAGCCAAAAAAATCGAAAAAACACACAAAAATCAGCACAATCCCATGCCATCCATGCCCTCAATGATGTTTAAATTCAAGACACCCCACAGAAAGACTTGGCCCATGCACCACTCGCTACCCCTGGGCATTATGGATGAAAGCTAGGCAAAATGGGTGCAGGCCTGAGAACACTGCCTGCATTCAAAATGGCCCATTGCCCCCCAGCACTTGGCCAGGGCCTGCCTGTACCAGCACTCAAAATGGCCCCCACCCACATGGCCAGTCCCCATCAACACCCCAAAAAATAAAAAAACACACAAAAATCACCACAATCCAATGCCATCCATGCCCTCCATGATGTTTACATTAAAGAGACCCCACAGAAAGACTCAGTCCATGCACCACTCACTAGCCCTGGGCAAAAGGCCCCAACAACAGCCCAAAAATCGAAAATTCCAAAATTGTAGTTGCAGCAACTGTAATGCCCCAAACAAACTGTGAACTCCCGCAATGCGTGAACACGGCGTACTTGGTTGACAAATTCTCGCTGTGCAAGGTGGCAAGCCGCGACGACGTAATCGCGGTCGCCAAACTCCCGCTGGATCCCGCAGCAAGATCCAAAATGGCGCAGCACACGCAAAATATCGAGAAAAACAACTCTGCAAACGCTGAATGACGGTACGTGAACGCCGCTCGCCGCATTATTGTACCAATAAACAAAAAAATCCGCTGCGTGCGAATTTGCGGATTGTCGGCAAATTCGTGAGAGTTCGCGGATTGCGAATTTACCGAAAATCTGGAAAGTCCGCGAGCTGAACGGATTTTACGCCCATGCTTACGCTTGACCTCATTCTGCAAATCTGTTGAACTTTCTGCACCTCTCTTCCCTATTTTTGCACATCTGTTTCATCTCTCTGGACCTCATTTGCATCTTTCTGCAACTCTGTTGTCTTTTTATGCACTCGTGTTCCCTCTTTTTGAACCTTCCCTGCCTGTTTTTGCATCTCACTTGCCTCTTTCTGCATTTATCTTGCTTCTTTTTACACCTCTGTTGCTTCTTTCAGCAATTCTTTTGCCTCTTTGTGCCTTACTCTTGTATGCTTCTGCACCTCTCTTGCCTCTTTTTGCACCTCTGTTGGCTCTTGCTGTACCTCACTTGCTCCTTTCTACACTCCGTTTGCCTCTTACAGCAACCCTGTTGCTTCATTCTGCACGTTCAATGTTTTTTTTTGCATTTGTTTTGCTTCTTTCTGCATCCCTGTTGTACCTTTATGTACCTCTTTGACCTCTTTCTACACTTTTCTTGCCTTTTTCTTCACCTCTCTTCGGTCATTCTGCAAGTCCGTTGCCTTTTTCTGTACCTCATTTGCTTCTTTCTCAACCCCTCGTTTCTCTTTTTGCACTCGCCTTCCCCCTTTTGTAGCTTTTCTGCCTATTTTTGCATCTCACTTGCCTCTTTCTGCACTTTTCTTGCTGCTTTCTATACCTCTGTTGCTTCTTTCAGCAATTCTCGTGCCTCTTTGTGCACTTCTCTTGCCTGTTTCTGCACTTCTCCTGCCTCTTTTTGCACCTCTTTGGCTCTTTCTGTACATCACTTGCTCCTCTCTACACTACTCTTGCCTCTTTATGCATCCCTGTTGTCTCCTTAGATACCTCTTTTGCCTCTTTCTCCACTTTTCATGCCTTTTTCGGCACATCTCTTCCCTCTTTCTGCACGTCTGTTGCCTCTTTCTTTACCTCATTTGCTTCTTTCTGCACCTCTGTTGTCTCTTTCGCTACTCATCTTCCCTCTTTCTGTACCTTTCCTGCCTGTTTTTGCATCTCACTCTGTCAATACTTGTCTTGCTTCTTTCTAAATCTCTGTTGCTTCTATCAGGAATTCTCTTGCATCGTTATGCACTTCTCTTGCCTGTTTCAGCATCTCTTTGCCTCTATTTGCAAATCTGTTGGCTCTTTCTGCACCTCACTTGCTCCTTTCTACACTTCACTTGCCTCTTTCTGTACCCCTGTTGCTTCATTCTGCACTTTCCATGCTTTTTTCTGCACCCCTGTTCTCTCTTTATGTACCTCTTTTGCCTCTTTCTGCACTTTTCTTGCCTTTTTCTGCACCTTTCTTCACTCTTTCTGCACATCTGTTGCCTCTTTCGGCACCTCATTTGCTTCTTTCTGCACCCCTGTTGTCTCTTTCTGCACTCGTCTTCCCTCTTTCCATTCCTTTCCTGCCTGTTTTTGCACCTCACTTGCTGCTTTCTGCACTTTTCTTGCTCCATGCTTCACCTTTGTTGCTTCTTTCAGCAATTCTATTGCCTTTTTTTGCACTTCTCTTGCTTCTTTCTGCACACCTGTTTCTTCATTCTGCACTTTCCATGCTTCTTTCTGCATCTGTCTTGCATCTTTCGGCACCCCTGTTGTCTCTTTATGTACCTCTTTTGCCACCTTCTGTACTTTTCTTGAATGTTTTTGCACCGTTCTTCCCTCTTTCTGAACGTCTGTTGCCTCTTTCTGTACCTCATTTGCTTCTTTCTGCATCCCTGTTTTTTCTTTCTGCACTCGTCTTCCCTCTTTCTGTCACTTTCCTGCCTGTTTTTGCATCTCACTCGCCTATTTCTGCACTTGTTTTGCTTCTTTCTACACCTCTGTCGCTTCTTTTAGCAATTATCTTGCCTCTTTGTGCACTTCTCTCACCTGTTTCTGCACTTCTCTTACCTCTTTCTCTACCCCTGTTACTTCATTCTGCAATTCCCATGCTTCTTTCTGCACATGTCTTGCTTCTTTCTGCACCCCTGCTGTCTCTTTATGTATCTCTTTGGCCTCTCTATTCACTTGTGTTGCCTTTTCTGCACCCCTCTTTACTGTTTCTGCAAGTCTGTTGCCTCTTTCTCCTCCTCATTTGCTCCTTTCTGTCCCCCTGCTGTCTCTTTCTGCACTCGTCTTCTCTCTTTCTGTAACTTTTCTGCCTGCTTTTGCATCTCATTTGCCTCTTTCTGCACATTTCTTGCTTCTTTCTATACCTCTATTGCTTCTGTCTGTAATTCTCTTGCCTCTTTGTGCACTTCTCTTGCCTGTTTCTGCACTTCTATTGCCTCTTTCTGCACCCCTGTTGCTTTTTTCCGCACTTCTCTTGCCTCTTTCTGCACCCCTGTTGCTTTTTTCCGCACTTCTTTTGCCTCTTTCTGCACCCCTGTTGCTTTTTCCTGCACTTATCTTGCCTCCTTCTACACCTCGTTGTTAGAGGTAGTTTTAATCCCCATGCCCTATTATGTACTAGGGCCATCCAAGGGAGGGTATGCCAATCACAGGGGTATCCAACCCATAGTGTACCCTTGTGTATGTAGGTGTTCTAAGTGTCTTTCAGCATAGCACTCACTCCAGGCCCGGTTAGTCAGAGTCAGTTACCATCAGTACCCGTCAGCAAAAAGTTGGGGGCACAGGATGAGTTTGCAGCAAGGCCTCTTTCTGCTGGTCTGTTGATTCTTTGTGCACATCTCTTGCTTCTGTCTGCATTGTTCTGGACTTCGTTTGCCTTTTTCTGCATTTCTCTTACTTCTTTCTGTGCCTTTCTTGCTCTTTCTGCACCAGTCCTACCTCTGTAGGCATAGTTAAAAATTAGCATTTAAAAATCTTTGAAATTCAATGAAAAAAACACAGTGATTTCACTGACCATGTCATGAATGATGTAATATGTGACATAATCAGCAGTGCATTGCGGGTGCGTGGGTTATAGTTAGATGAACTAACTATAACGGCTACATTTCTGTGGAATTTTACGAGTGAAATGTCCAACTATAACGTCCCTGAAACGTGTGGTTTTTTTCAGTGACTTTATAAGGTTTTTTAAATACTAAATTCCAACTATAACATCCCTGAAACTTCTGTTTTTTCAGTGAATATATATGTATATATATAGGTAGTTATAGTTAGGATTTTTTTCAATGTTAAATCTCAAAATTCTATTTGGAATAACTTTGGCACCGGTTGACGAATCTGCCTGAAAATTTCCTGAAAATGGCCTCGCGGCGCCCCGGTCCTTACCTGAAAGTTTGGGGGGGATATGTCAAGGGGGGGCCGAGATAAAAGGGGGTCCCAAAACGCATTTTCCCCATGTTAATTTCCATAGGGCGGTCGATTTCACTTTTAGCCCGAACGGCTGAATGGATTTACACCAAACTTGGCAAAATTGTAGGGACTGGTAGCCCGATGTGCCTTTGCTATGTCTCAAGATATGTGCTCCAGTGGATTTTGAGTAATTTAGGTTAAAACAAATATATATATCTATAGCCGCGCCCCGGTACGCGCACCGGGGAGCGCACCGGGCGCGCCACGCGACTTTCGCACGGAAAGCTGATTAGCTGTCGGTTCTCTGTAAACATTCTAAACAGTCCAGAGCGGCCGCCATCTTGTGTCTCGGTAGGATCGAGACATGAGAGGTGGCCAAAACAAAGCGGTAAAAGACCATAAGGGGGCAGAGTAGACACCCCCTGTCCCCCTAGGTTTGATGTGGGGACCATTAAAGGGCCCCGCGGGGTCTCAATTTTTTTTTTTCGATTTTCGCGGGGGGAGCGCCCGGTACGCGCACCGGGGAGCGCACCAGGGAGCGCACCGGGGAGGGTACTATGGAAAAATAATCACTTTAAAAAATTGTATGTTTTTTAATTGTTTTTTTAGTTTTTTTTATTTTATGTAAGTACCTACATGTAGGTACCAATGCAGAGACTTAAATTTAATGTACACCATCTCCTCTGTAGATATCTTGCATGTTGTTATTGAAGTTTTTGTGGTATATGGAATTCATAACATAGTCTGTCTGGAAAGCAGAAACAGATCTTTTAAGCACTCCCTGAGAATTTCTAGGGGATCATGAGTAGTCTATCCTGCTCCCTTATGAAAAAGAGGTGTAAAATATACATAGGACATAATATAGTGGGAGAAAGGTAATAACTATGAGTAAACTTACTATGTAACAAAAAAAAAGTTGCACAGTATACTATAAGTCTCACTTTATATTTTAAACATTTTTGGTAATACTTTATGACTTACATATAAAAATGAATATTGTCTCAAACAATTTAAAATTATTAAATATAAATTTATTCCTCTGATTCTTTTTCACTAATTTAATAAAACTTGTAACATAATATTGTCCGGTATTTCTTCATAATTATAAGTACATGATTCCATTTGTTCCAAACATTCTATAAACTGTTGATCCAAAGAGTCATCTATGAAATCAATTTAATCTTTTTGCTCTTCTGGTTTTTCCATCTTTACTTCTATAGAAGTAACATTTGCTTGATTTTCTCCTTCCATTTTCTTTCTGAAAATTGCATACAAATTAACTATATTAGTAGAGTTAGGGTACTGTATACCAGAGAAGCCTAACTCAATCCATAACTATTACAGAGAAGTCTATCTCAATCTATAACTATTACAGAGGGATAGTATTTAACTAACAGAATATTTTTTCAGAAATTAACTTAAAGTGTACAACATACTTCCAAAATAACAACTTACCTTGGAGAAATCAGTTGAAGTTGTCAGTGTTATTTGTTTTCAAATGTACTTGTGGAAGCAGTAGTCAAAATGGCTGTGTCTTCCTCTCTTCTTTTATATATATTCTTGTACATATCCAATCAAATGTTAGGAAATAATCGTAGACAATGAAAGAAACTTTTTAATTGGTTGTAAATTCTAACATTTCATATGTGTTTTTGTCATGTAATTTACCTCAGGATATTTAGACAGGCATGTAACCTAAATGTCTCAATGGAATTTCACCAAATTTGGGCAAATGGTAGGGACTGCTATGTAGTAAGGCTTATTCTATATTTGATGAAAGTGTCTCCAGTGGTTTTTCTGAAAATTACTTTCCCACCTTTTTTTTTGGAGCGCTTACCGGTGTGCGCTCCGGTACGCGCACCGGCAGCGTAACGGAAGTCCTCCATCTTGTGTTTCGGTCCAATCGAGACACAAGATTGAGGGCAAACAATGTTCGGTATGGCTAGAAGGGGGCACGGTAGAGACTTCTTGACCCTCTAGTTTTTCTGAGGGGGGCTTAGGAGGCTCATAAACGTAAAAAAAAAAAAAAAAAATCTTTAATTTTTCGCGGGGGAAGCGCCTGGTACGCGCACCGGTAAGCGTACCGGGGAGCGTACTTTGGTGAAAAATAGTGAAAAAAGTTAGAAAAAGATAAACGTTTTGAATGATCAGAGGTAGGGTAGCTCTGAAAAGAGCTTTTGGGTTCTGTGGCTGATTTAGGTACCTACAAGTAGGTTCCAATGCACAGTCTTACATTCAGGAGGAATATTCTATTTCCTTCATCTGAGAAGTGCACACCATCTCCTCTGTAGATGTCTTGCATGTTGTAACGCAAGTTATTATTGTATATTGAACCCATTCCATAGTCTCTCATGTAAGCAGAAACAGATTTATTCACATGTTTCCGTGCTTTCTCAAATTGTGGACAAAATTGGTTGGACCAGTTCCATTTCTGTCTTTGGCATATATTTGAATATACCAAGGCAGTTTGAGGAAAAAGTGTCATCAATTGATGAAAGGTGTCCTTTAAGAGCATTTCCAGACCAACCCCAGTCATAGTGCCCAAATCATTTCCACCACAGTGCACTATTAAGAGGTCTGGGCTTGGCAGATGCAAAAAGGTTTTCACTAATGGTATCAATTGATAACATTTTAATCCTCTCTGGCCAATCCACTTGATTTCCACATTTGATAAATCAAGGTTGTGAAAATTTCTGCTTGTTGCATACCTTTGAGCCCAGTGGATGTAGCTATGTCCTATAATCCATACAGAATACATGATGTGAGAAGGTTCTGGTGCAGTCAGATGAAGTGTAGGAATGAAATGGCAGTTGGAACAGTAGGAGTTTACAAAAAAATAATTGTGGAATTTCACTGCTCTTGAATCACAAGCAATGATTGGTGGATTCAGATAGTTGAGAACTGAAAGTTAGGGTGCATGGTTGTGTTGTGTGAAAGAAGCAATTTGAATGGTTAAAAAAAAGTCACTAAAAGCTAAAATACCCTGGATAAGCTGGTGTATTGAGAGGTCACACATCCTTGCTGAGTTAATTTGCAACATTGTAGAATAAACTTTTGAACCTGAGAGTTCAGTAAAGAAGGAGTTGCTATGGTAACAGATAGAAAGATCTGAAAGGGGGAAGGGTGTTGGTTTGAAAATAGTGAGGGAAGACTTTTGATTGGTTGAATTAAGGCATATGTGTACAAAGTTAGAGATTTTCTATGCCAGTCTTGGTTTCAGTGTATTGAGTGCACACTTTTTGCTCTGCTAAAGAGAAATTGGTGTGTGTGTCTGACACTGTTTTCAATCTCCCAAAGCATTTGTAAAGGTAAGTAATGATTTATTTAATTTAGATAGAGACTTGTTTGCTCTATGGAGAATATTTGGAAGCAGATTGTTATGTTTCAGAATTCAAATTGTATGCTAGTATATAAGTCCTGTGTTGTGTTTCTAAAATGTTATACAAAAAACGATTTTGGGTGCAAATGAATGGTATTTGCATTTGGCCCTTTTTTATGATTGCCTTGTGCAGCTGATGCATCATTTTAAACATGGGTAATAAGTGACGCACTGGTGGCGCAAGGCCTTCATAAATAAGGCTCTGACTTTGCTGTTCATTTGTTTTTGGATTTTTGATAATGCTTGATATCAACATTTGAAAGATAGAGGATTTGTATTTGGGGAAACAGTGACGTTTCAAAAGTGATATTCTGTGCTTGTACATATGTTGTGCGCAGTGTTTTTTAAATGTTATTCAAAAAACGAATTTGGGCGCAAATGAATGGTATTTTCATTTGACCCTTATTTATGATTGCCTTATGCCACTGGTGCATCACTTTATACATGGGAAATAAGTGACACTCTTGTGGCGTAAGACCTTCATAAATAAGGCCCTGACTTTGTTTGCTGATATTGAGTGGTTGTACATAGGTTCTGCGCAATTTTTCTTACATGTAATTCAAAAAAAGATTTTTGGGTGCAATTGATTGGTATTTGCATTTGGCCCTTTTTAGGTTTCAACCTGGCGAGGGGCAAGTCAGTGCCCCTCCCAGTTCGAAAACTTTTGTTTTCAGTAGGGATGTCGGCACCGCCTCTGCCTCTCATTGGCTAGCTCCATAAATGGAGGCTAGCCATTGGGAGACAGAGGCTGTCAATCGCGCTTTCTCTTGAAAACGCGATTCGGGGGCATTTCTGGTGCTTTTTTTAAGCCCCGCCCCTTTGTCCCGGGACGCGCTGCGATTGGCTGCCGGCCCGGGACACCCCCGTGACGTCATTCCCAGGCCGCGCTCTGATTGGCTGCCGGCCCGGGACACCCCCGTGACGTCAGCCAATCACAGCGCGGCCCGGGACCTGACTTGTTAAGACAGTAGCCCAATATTTCCCAATTCAATAAATGGGACTAGTACCACATTCACGTTAACTACAAGTGCCATGATGCACTCTGATAATACACTGACGAACCCGCCATGTGGATACTCAGATCGCACGCCTATTGGTAAAGTTTTTTTCAATTTTGACCAACCAAATGTGACATTACTACTTATATATAACCCACCTGGCGGGCTTTCGCAGACTTTAGCAGCAGGAAGACGCGAGGACGGAGCACAGTCGATGCATTACCAATGCTTCTTTTTTAATTGAATATGTTCAGGAACTCAACACCCACCTCAGTTAAAGTACTGGTGGTTTACATTTAAAGTGAAACCTTACACTGATTTGTATTTAAAATATTTCAAGCCCACTAAGGTTTTAGTTGTCTTACAGACAAGTCCTAAACAAGAAAGTGTGGAGAAGGTGCTGAGTTTTCAAGGCGCTGTAAGGTTCGTAGCTTCTGGTCGGAAGCCGCCCTGCTTGCCCTGTCAGTAAGACCGTGGACTACTGGCTGACGTCATATGACTGGGATCTAAGTGCCGCGCTTTCACCCGAGCTCCCCCTTATCCTGGCGCCGCCCCCATCCAGGTGCATGGCGGGATTTGGGAGTGATGCACGAGGCCAAACAGCGAGTTGCATCATTAATGATGATGATGGTGGGTTTGGGAGGGCGTCCCTAGTCTGTAACCGGCAGGTCGAGGTCTGTTTTTAGTCCCACATACATATGTCTCTAAAGAAAGTCCTCCAATAATAATCTCTTTCTCCACTGCTTATGAAGTGGTCTTGGGGTCTCTAGCCAAGAAGCCACAACGTCTGCTACTTTGAAAGCCAGCATGGCAACATTTTTTATCGACAAACATACGTGTATTTAAACGCACGGCCTTATCGTTACGGTTGACTCTTAGGAAACAAAGGACTGGTTTAATTGCCAATCGATTGTCGCACTCAGAATAAGATGCTACTTACCACACAGCACATGATTCATTTAAAGGATCTATGTCCTATTTGTATTCAGTTCATAATGACCTCAAATTACATAAAACGGCCTTCATCTCAACTACAGTTATTGAATGAGACCACGGCTATATAGGGCTGGTGCTCCAGGTCTGGATTTTCCTTTCATAACCAAATCCTGATTCGCTTCAGTGGGCCCACCTGAGCTAACTGACCTGAATGCATGCTGCGCATCTCTTAGAGTATAGTTGGTGATGTGCGAGTTGCCACGTGGCAGTGATGTGTGGACTGAGCACGGCGGGGGTCCAGGGGCTGCAGGCTTCTGATTTCGGCCAGGAAGTCGCACCTAAGGCTTGCACGCTCATTGAAGTCAATCAAAGGCTCTGGGGGACGCAGCCCCTGGATAATCACCAGTTAATAACACATTAAGAGAGAGGCTTGTGCAGGTCTGCGCGGCCGCTGGAGGTAAGTGTGCGAGAGAGTGTTGGTCTCCCTATTAAACCTTACTAGTTTTATGTTTTAAACTTAGTTTGCTACTCTGTGCTTCACACTTCTTCCATTCATAAGGAGTCACATTTCATTGCTATTCGTTGTAACATATGTTTCGTTCTGAGTCGGTATCTTAAAATGCTATATTCGTTTGTGTAATAGCCAATGTTTTAGGGCACGCGGAAGGGAGTTTTCCACAAGCGGGAATGCTTGCATTTTTCCAATTCCTTTTTACTGGAGCTGGGTACGTTTTAGAAGGAGAATACCATTGTCACTTGTGACTGGAAGCTCGGAGTATCTGGTGAGCCCCGGAATGCAGGGCCTGTCTCCGCATCTCAATGACTCTCTCTGTGACCGGCTGAGGTGTTCCTTCCTTCCCGCATTCTGTTTTCTCATTCTGCGCCCCCCCCCCCGAAAAGCATCATAATCTTGATTTTATTCGCGGTGTGTGAAGAGTTACTTAAGCAGCATGGTCCTTGTTCTAAGTAGCATGCTCTTTGGCTGCATACTGCGATAAAAAAACAAACAAACTTGCCTGTAAAAATACATAATACAACATTTTATGTGGTGTTCAATCTCACCCAAAGGTTGTGATGTTATAGCCAGTGCTTTAAGTGGGCCCGCAGTTCTAAAAAGCAGTTGCCGAGAGGGGCCCCATCGGGCTCCCCATTTTTATTAACCTCGGGGTGAAAAAGGATGAGTTTCCGATAGTACCATCCGTCACGGCTTTTGATGTGACTTCAAAGAAACTCGTTTTTCCGTTTTATGTGGGGCAAACTTGGAGCGGTTTACATGAGCGCCAGATACATTACATAATGGTATATTCATCTTTTGAGGCACAGGACGTCAAGCTTGAATTTGTTTTCTCAGCACGAAGGTCGGCTGCTCTGGCCTTAGTCACAACCTCGCCCACAAGAGCAGAAACCTTTTCAAAATGATATACGACGAAGTCCTAGGTGTTGCTTAATTATTCAAGGCAATTTACAATCATTGACAAAGACAATCGTCCTGGATTGTTGCAGGTGTAATGATACTTGATATATGTCTGGACGAATGGACCGAAACAGCACACTATGCTAAGTGCAAATTTTTAGCTTTGGTGTTTCAAGCCACGTCTTTAATTAAATTGGCCGCGCTCCTGTGAGACCCCCCCCCCTTTTTCATCCCACTCAATACCCTGGTTGTAACACACGTAGATACCAGAGGAGCAAAACAGGGTCCCGTATTAGACGTTTGGAAACCTAATTTGAAATATTATTTAGCATTACGAAGAAAGGTTACTAGTACGATGCGCTCCCCACTTCTGATGCCAACCCCAAATTTCGTAACTAGGGTCTGACGCTTCCAGGAGACCCCAGAGGCAAACTGGGGACCAGGGGCCGGGCAAAGCTTGGGTAGGTCCATGAAGGCTGTGCACATAAGACATAACTCCTTCCTGGTGGCTCCTAGCACTCTTTGCAGAACAACATTTTTTCACAAGACTGAGTGTGTTTTTAGGGGTGAGCGGGACTTAACTGGTATTGAACTACAAGCTCCATGCTCCCAATGGAGGGCTTCCTTCCAAAATCCACCCAAGAAAGTATTTCGTGTTTTGCACTGCAGGTAGCCATTTCACAAATGGACAAAGGCGGTCATTTTGCTTCTCAACTTCAAGCTCTCCTTGTGTGCATGTGTTTCAGATTGTTCTTTGCAGTTCTATGCATCTTCTCAAGTTGTTTTTTTGCCGCCAAACATTATTTAAAAAATTAGTATCGGGAATGGATTATCTCACTTTGCATTTTCTTAACCACCACATGACAGGTGTGCTTGTATCTGGGAAAAGTCTGACAAACTAATGTTAGATTGTTCACCCACACGTTCTAAATAACAAAATATGCGGCCGATGAAAACGTTAACTATGTGTGATAATCTGTTTGCAGCTTGCGATGCCGTGGATTCATTCACGGCTTGCGCACTCCTACCATCTTGTGTTTGGCGCTCCATTTGTAAGTTGTTTTTCTTTGAAGCAAAGGTTTGCAGTTATAAGCCGACTTAGGATTCCTCCCAAAAATCCTCAACACCAGGGCAAAGACTCCACCGTAGGTTCTTACCCACTGTTTCCCCTTTAGATTGTCTCCTCTCCCCCTTTGCCCTCCCTTCCCTCGAGGTGAGAGAGAGAAGGTATGTGGAGTGTTGTGAAACAGGACCGTGCATGTATACTGATGAACTGTGACAGTGCTATTTTAAATCTAGATTAGTTGAAATATTTCACTGAGCTCGCATCTGGAGGGATAGGATGGTCCATGTGAACCTACAATATTTTCTGTTCTCTCATTTGCCACTGAAGATCATATGCTTTGCACAAATTTAAAAGTAGTGTCATTTTCCCTAAAGCGGTGGCTTGCGTGCATATACAGGAGATGTTTGGCACAGGGTTTAAGCACAGTGTGCCCAGCCTGGGTCTCTTGGGTAGCACGAATGTCCTCACAGTAATGCTTTGTGAACGTGGGAGGTGTAGACCACTTTGCAACTTTACAGAGGTCTGTAAAAGGGATATGTCATAGGAAGGCCATAGTGGATCCTTATTCACAAGTAGAATGTGCTCTCACGTCATAACCGTATTTACAGCATGCTTAGCTGTGGCATAACTCACTTGAATGTACTTAAGTATCCATCTTGCGTGACCCTACTTGGAAATAGGATTGGCAAAAGCAACTAACAGTTTTTTCTTTAGTAATTGTCACATTAAAACGTATTGGATCTTTTTAAAATTCAAAGTGTAAAAGGTTATTTCTGCAACTTACTGAATTTATGTAAGGAAACTTAGTACCCTTTATCTAACATGGCACGAGGATACAATTTAGGTAGAAATTGTGGGTGTGTTTTAAGAATGACCCAGTCTTTGTGCACTTGAATAAAAGTCTCTTTCACTGTTAAGACTTGCACTTCAACTATACATAAGGAAATGATTATAATGAGGAAGGCTATTTTCTACAAGAGAAATTGCAGCTGGCAAGAATGTTACAGCTCTGAAGAGAGTCTGATGGGCCGGGGAAAAACATATTAAGGTTCCAGGAAGGTGCTGTTCTTGGTGGGGCAACCCTTTTCATACCATGCATGAATAACTGGAGTTTTAAATGAAAATTGGCGTCTCCTATCTTGCATACAGACTGCTACATTTACCAAATGAACCCTATTCGAGATGCATACTAGACCTGATTCATGCTAATACAGCAGATACTGTCTGGTACTGTAGCCTGTAGAGGCTGTTAATGTTGAGGCAGCAGTGTAGAAATACCTTCTGTTTTGTGCCCTGTCATGCCTCTGTAGTGGGCTAATGCGCCTCTTTCAGAATGAGCATTCACTCTGTTTTAAGTAGAAGGTACTTGAACACTAAGATTTCAGAAGCCAGGTTGCAAGATCCAGTGCCTTGAGGTTTGAGTGTTGCAACTGATGCTGGGTGAGTAGTCTACAACTTCTTGTGTGGATGAACTGACAGTACCCACAGTATGGACTATACCTGGCTGTCATGCCCAAATGGGTATGATTAGAAGATACCTAATGTGTGCCTGCCTTGTTTGTCTTGCTGCTTCTGGAATAAATGGCAGTGCCGGAAAAGCCTAGTCAAATATCCTTTAGCGGGTTATCTATAGAGCACTGCCCATGCGCATCTGGAGGCAAAGTTTAGGCGTTTTGCATTTTCTGCAGTCTTGACGAGACTGACACTGGGTGTTCCTCATTGCTGAAAGTACTGATTAAGTACTAGGGGTTTGATCGCCCATTCATGTGTTTTCAGACCAGCTGAATAGGATGAAGCAACAAAGTAATTAGCCACTCCCAAGAGATGTCCTGCTAGGGGGAAGCCTATTTGAACAGCAACTCAGCGCCCTAATGTATGTATTAAGGCTAGAAGTTGGGGGCAAGTGTAATTCCTGTTCACTGCCTCGCTTGTGGATGTAGTATTTACTAGACACGTTGTCTGCACAAATCAACATAGCCTTTTTGTGAATCACAGTGCAAAATGCTTGTAGCCCCAGTTGCACTGCCATGAAATCCCGGAGACGAATGTGCTGTTATTTGGGAGACCAATTGTCCCGAAAATTCATGATAGATATGATTTTTTAGGTCGATGCCTACCAAACTGCACAGCTGTCCGGTTTTCTAATGACATCTTGAGTACATTAAAGCTTCCCTGGGAATGTATTCCACCCATAGCATAGCATTGTCTTCGACTTGTGTAACTTATATTTGCTTGCTTTCTATTTACTGGCTTTATGCATTTTAGGATGTCTAGCTTAAGTTTGTCCTTTCAATGGAACATCTAATTTGGCTATCTTGATTTCATCGTGGTAGTGTCTAATCTCTTTCTTATATTGTGTCTTTATGGTAATGTCATATAATTTCATCCAGGTTCTTTCATAGAAAAACAAATTACAAGCTCTTTTTAGGGATGCAAGATGGCTGTTCAGCCAAGTTGATTTCGTTTGTATCTGGTTTTTCCTGAGTGGGTGGTGGTGTATGGAATTCCAAGCAGCATCCCTGGCTATGATGGACAAGACACACTTATTGGAGGTTATGTCTTCACATGGGAGAAGATGCAACATTGGCCTTCCCCTGACCGGTATAATACGGGGGACTGCAAGTCATTTCTGTGATGCAAATGGCCCCCTGTTACGGGCTCCTCCGCCTTTACCTTGGCTGTTTTCCCAGATTTGACCTCTGTCATATGGGTTGGAACTTTGTCCTTCCTGAAAGGACTGCAGCAGTTGACAAGCTGCATGCTCCTTTGTGACGGCAGCGTTTGCTCCTCCTCTTGACTTTTGCGGTCGAAACACATGCCAATTTGGGTGCAGCATTCCCCCATAGCCTACGCTGTACTACCTTTTATTATTTTCTCAAGCATCATATTCATTTCTGGCCCAAACAGGTGTTCTCTATCAAAGGGGACACATAGCATGTTGGACTTGATGGCGAAAGCCTGAGGTCCTGAGTCAGCAATGTAAAGCAGGACACCAGTGTTTATCTGGTTGCAGTACCTGCTGCATCTATAACTCATCCGATGTTGGCATTGAGGTTGATTTTCCCTTCTTGCAGCAACTCCTTGCCTCTTTTTTGGTAAGACATTTTTTGATTATGGGGAAGGATCTCTGTTGAGATACTCTTCAGTATTAAGAACTAATGACACATGCTTTATGCAGGTCTGACAGAATACTTTTGTTTAAAACTACATTATATGACCACATTCTGAGGAAGACCAGTAGCTCCTAACATTATAACTCTTTTCTAGTAGGCTTCCGGCAGGTATTTGACCCACGCCTGTTCATTTCAAAAACTTAAATCTGCATATATTGCCTTGCTTACACACATATTTTCCATGTACTTATGCATTTTTAATACTTTACTTCTAATTCAGCATCTCCGATGTACTATTCTATATTTCATCCTATACCTCTCTCAATATATCCTCTATCTCCACTCGTTGACTCACCTTAAACCCCATTCTAGTACTACGATCCCCAAAATAACCCTTTCTAGACTCTTCTCTCCTCTACCCCTCCTTGCATCATCTCATACTTCTTTTACTACTTTGATCTTCCAAAAAAGGCTTTCTTAACCCTTCCCTCTGACTCTTCATCCCTCCACCTCCCCTTTACTCACACCAAGTCTCTCCCTACTGCTATGAGTGCCCAAAAACACTTTCAAGACCCTTCCCTCTTCGATTCCTCCTCTATCCTTTTTCAGTCCAAGTTACAAACTTGCATGCCCACTCTTCAAATTTACTTCATGTCTCCCTATACTAATTTACCACTAATCCTTTTTGTGTTTCGGAGTAGCGTGCTACTCACCGAAAAAGTGCTTTAATGCCTCATCAGGGGTAGTAAGTGATATATAAATGCAATTGCAATACATTTTGAGTCGCTTTTATTCCGCTCATGCAGAGGTTTGACAAACTCTCCTCGTTCCATTGAGTACTTTCCTCTAAACCTTTCACCAGGAATGGGCCCTCTGGAAGTCTGTGTCAGGACTGTGCCGACCCCCAGCAAGAGACCCCTGTCAGTCCCGGCAACTAGGGGAAGATTTCCTGTTGGGAGGCTGTTCCCGCTTTGGGGTTCCTTGCAGAAATTGGCTCATAATCACGGTTGGTCGGAGGAGTAGCTCGTCCCCGGCTGTGCCGCCATTTCGATGCAGTTAGCGTTCTAGTCTTTTTCTGCAGTCGGCCATTTCCTAACGCCGCACGTTCTATGTGGCGCACTTCAACTGTCCCTTTCCAGCAGTTAGACACCCTGAGTTCGACTCCTGTCAATTCTCTGTGTTCTGTCATAGTTTCCGCAATTTTCCAGTCAGCTTTCACAGAGACTCTGTCCCGATATCCCTGGAAGCGTTTCTCGCTTCATTCCGGAGATTTCTTGCTTTTCCGGTGGTGTGCCTTCGACTTGACGCGGCCAGTGTCTGGCCGTGCGGACTCAGTCAGTCAAGCATTCCTCGTCGGAGTTTCGTTCCTGTGGGCAAGTACCATCCGCATTGTCTCAGAACCTCGGTAAGAACTTTCATTCTTCAGCCTTGCCGGTTCTGTCGTCAGCCCAGTGCTTGCCGTCATCTATTCAGTTCCTTCAGTGAATGTTACCAGAACTGTTCTGAACTTCTAGTTGTGACCAGCTTTGGAGTGTTCCTTCCTGATTTCAAAATTCGTCAAGTAAATGAGAGTATCTATTATATGCATATGGTAATACTGTTGTCTACCACCTGTAACCTTCACATCGTCTTGCCACATCTCTACACAAGCAACAAGAGTACCAACCTCACCTCACCTTTGGGACTCATTTAGAGAGAAGCTAACTCCACACAATAACCAGGTATGATGGAGGAGAGTCGAGAGTGAGTGAGTGTGTCGTCCATGATTTATTAGAACGTTAGTAATGTTCTGCTCCCTGTTGCAGGTGTTCCCCAGCCACTCCTTCCAGAGGTAGTACGAGGCACCAGTGTGGAAGACTCTCTTTGTTGTTTGTTATCCACTTCCCCTTTCCCTTCCATTCCTGGGCTTGGAGCAATCCGGGTGCAGGGGTGTTTGGGAATTCGGAAATTAGCATCACTGAAGATTGCCGCTCGCTCCCACGGAAATCTGGATATTTCAGGTACTGCTTCTGACAGATTGAAGTGCCTCAATTATCTTCCGTCTGAGCGAGATGGCCGAGGGTTTGGATGTCAAGGCTTTGGCTTCAGTGTTAGAGGGACTTCAGAAACAGTTGAGTGAGACGAGGGAGGAAGTTAGGAAATCCAACCAGGAGGCTAGTTATTTTAGACAGAGATTAGATGAACTAGCAGAGAGCCCGCGCCCCAACTTCGGTGGTATAAAATCGTCTGCCTTTGGTTCCGCTCCCTCCTCATCCTCTGCTACGGAGTTCACCACACAGGTGGTGCACGCGATGTCCCCTACCATTCCGTTGGCCCCGCCTGAGAGATTTCAGGGAGATCCCCACAAGGCCCAAATTTTTCTGACCCAGTGCTCCTTGCACTTCTTGTGTAAGCCCATTCTGTTTAAAGAGGATCAGTCGAAAGTGGCTTTTGTCCTGTCTTACCTGAGCGGAGATGCCGCCGCGTGGTCTTTGCCTTTGGTGGCAAGCAACGATCCAGTGTTGTACAAATTCGAAGATTTCAAAGCTGAGTTTTTGCGTATTTTTGACCGAAGAAATGTGTCACAGACCACCGACAATGAACTATTGGAATTGAAACAAGGGAATCGTGATTTGGTGGCTTACCTGGCGCAATTTAATAAATTGATCGTCGAAACGAGTTGGCCAGAGGCTAAGCGGGCGGCCATTTTCTACCGCGGCCTCAAGGATGAGCTGAAGGACGGTTTGGCGCAGATTCCCAAACGACCCACAGATGTGTCAGAGCTCATCGACCTTGTATTACAGATTGATCAGAGGCTTGCAGAAAGGCGAAGTGAACGACGAAAGGATATCCGTACTCTCCCGCCACGATTCGATCGGTCTCGATCGGAGGTTGTAAAAAACCCAGAAGGCCAAAGCCAGGAAGAGCCGATGCAGGTGGGAACCATTCGAGGCCCTCTTACGCAGGAGGAACGAGAAAAGAGGCGCCAAGGTCGATTATGTATGTATTGTGGACAATCGGGCCATTTTGTCAAGGAATGTCCGAAGAGATCAAAGGCGAGCTCGTGGGTAAAAGATCGGCTCCACCAGTAGACGGAGTTGCACTGGTGGGAGCGAGTGACGAGCCAACTCCCAAGCCACAACAGTTAGCCAATACCCTGCAATCCGCCGCCCCGCATCTGAATTTGCTGTGTAGGATCGAGTTTGGAAAAGCTCAGAAGGAGGAGGTTTCGGTGATGGTAGATTCGGGGGCTACCGGGAACTTCTGCGACATCCAGTTTGCCAAGACCTGGGGAATACAGTTTGAGAAGAAACCCAGACCGGAACCAGTGCGAGCAGTTGATGGCACCCAGTTGTCGTCGGGACCCATCGCTTATGATACTGAGTTGATGACAGTGGTGGGCCCCGGAGAGCACCGAAGCTTCATTCGATTTAATCTCATAGATGCCCCCCAGTTCCAACTCATCCTGGGGTTACCCTGGCTCACCGAGCATAACCCGCAGATTGATTGGTCACAGCGCTCTGTAAAGATGAGTTCCGAGTTTTGCTCGGAGCATTGTTTCCAGTTGGCTCCGGAGAGGCCAAGTTCCACGTTGTCCCAAAACCTGGCCAATCAGGTTCAAATGGTGTGTGCTCTGGAGGCTCCAGAGATCCCCGAGGAATACCAGGATCTGAAAGAGGTGTTCAATGAGAAGGAGGCTAAGAAGTTGCCACCTCACCGAGAATATGATTGTCGAATCGAGTTGGAACCAGGGGTGTCCTTGCCATGCAGTAGAATCTATGCATTGTCGGAACCGGAGAATCTCCATTTGAAGGACTATATTGAACAAAATCTAGCCAATGGATTCATCCGCCCCTCTCAGTCCCCGGTGTCTTCGCCCCTCTTCTTCATTCCGAAGAAGGTTGGGACCTTGAGGACTTGCATTGATTATCGGGCATTGAACCTGGCCACCAAGAAGAACCGTTATCCTCTGCCCCTGATTTCCGAACTCTTGGATCAAGTCAAAGATGCCAGTGTGTATACAAAATTGGATTTACGGGGGGCCTATCATTTGGTGCGCATGGCCGAAGGAGAGGAGTGGAAAACTGCCTTTCGAACCAGGTTTGGTTTGTATGAATATCAAGTGATGCCCTTCGGGCTCTGCAATGCCCCTGCAGCGTTCCAGCATTTTGTCAACGATGTGCTTCGGGAGTGTCTGGACCGTTTCGCAGTGGTCTACATCGATGACATCCTTATTTACTCCAACAGCTTAGAGGAACACGTTCATCATGTGCGAGCCATCTTGACACGCCTACTGGAGAACCATTTATTTGTCAAACTGGAGAAGTGTGTCTTTCACTCTTCCCGAGTGGAGTTTTTGGGCTTTGTTTTGTCCCCGGAAGGAGTTGCCATGGACGACTCTAAGTTGCAAGCGATCAAGTCTTGGCCGGCGCCCAGATCAGTGAAGGAGATCCAAAGTTTCCTGGGATTCGCCAACTTCTATAGACGCTTCATCTTGAACTTCTCCGAGAAGGTGAGCCCCATCACTAGGCTGCTAAAGAAAAATGTACGATTCGTCTGGGAACGAGAATCGGAGGAGGCGTTTCAGCAATTAAAAAGGGCATTCGTGACAGCCCCAGTCCTGCAACA
The DNA here is from genome assembly GCF_964263255.1 of Lissotriton vulgaris. Lineage (NCBI taxonomy): Eukaryota > Metazoa > Chordata > Amphibia > Caudata > Salamandridae > Lissotriton > Lissotriton vulgaris. The sequence goes on from NC_141695.1 coordinate 566,141,555, forward strand.
CCCCTGTTCGAGTGAGCCCTTTTTCATTGAGGCCGATGCATCCAATTTGGCCATCGGAGGAATTCTGTCGCAGCGCCAGAAGAACACGGGGCAGCTTCATCCAGTGGCGTACCATTCCCGCAAGCTCACCCCAGCGGAGATAAACTATTCCATTGCTGACAAGGAGCTTTTGGCCGTCAAAGAAGCATTCAAAGTGTGGAGGCATTATCTGTTGGGAGCGAAACATGTCGTCACGGTATTCACAGATCATAGGAATCTACAGTTCCTCAAGTCAGCGCGCACGCTCACCCCCAGGCAGTTGCGTTGGTCACTCTTCTTTGCAGATTATGATTTTGTCCTCACGTACAAGCCTGGCTCCTCCAATGGAAAGGCGGATGCCCTGTCCCGTCTGAGTATGGGAGAGGAAATCAACACCAAGATGGAAGGATTCATTATTCCGGAGGAGAAGATAGTGGCCATAGCTGTCGAGGACGATTTGGAGGCCCGAATAAAGGAAGAGTTTTCCAAGGCCGAATATTCCGATTGGGAATCAGGTGGTCCAGACCGCAGTGTAAGAAACCAAAGTCCCTTTTGGCAAGAAAAGATGTTTGTCCCCAGTGAGACATTGCAAGGAGAAGTCATTCAACATTTTCACGACCACCCGCTAGCAGGCCATAGAGGAGCGAAGAAGACTCTGGAATTAATCAAGAGAACCTTCAGTTGGCCCGGCATGGATGCTCAGGTGAGACAGTACATCGCCACTTGTGAGCCCTGTGTTAAGGGTAAAAGTATGAGACAGTCCCCGCAGGGTCTGTTAATGCCGTTGCCCATTGCCCCGTCTCCGTGGCATTCAGTCTCCATGGACTTCATAGTCGACCTGCCATCTAGCCAAGGGTATTCCGTCATTTGGGTGGTGGTGGATATGTTTTCCAAAATGAGCCATTTTGTCCCTTTGAGGTCCCTCCCCACAGCCTCTCAGTTAGCTACTCTGTTTGTGGATCACATTGTGAAACTACATGGGGTCCCCAAGGTGGTTATCTCCGATCGAGGCCCACAGTTTGTCTCTCGATTTTGGAAGGCTTTCCTCAAGGGTCTAGGAGTGGACTCCCGTTTGTCCACCAGTTTTCACCCGGAAACGGATGGACAGACGGAGCGAGTGAATCAGGATTTGGAACAGTATCTTCGCTTGTATTTGATGGATCAGGAGGGGGAATGGCCTTCATTGTTGAGTACGGCAGAGTTCGCGTACAACAATGCCGTCCATTCGTCTACAGGATTTTCCCCGTTTTATCTGAACTCGGGTCGGCATCCTAACATGCTAGTGGGTCGGGTAGATGTGGAGGTTCCAGCAGCCGAAGAGGTTATACACGAGCTACAGAAATCCTACCAGTTAGCCTCTTCCAATCTCCAGAAAGCCAAAGATGCTTACAAGGTACAGGCAGACAAGAAGAGAAAAGAGAGTCCAGTGTATAAATCAGGAGAAAAGGTGTGGATTTCCACTAGGCACATGAGGTTGAGAGGAAATCGAAAGTTCCAACCTAGATTTGTGGGCCCCTACCCTGTGGTGCGAATGATAAACCCAGTGAGTGTGAGAGTGGCTCTCCCCAAGTCAATGAAGATCCATCCTACGTTTCACGTGTCCTTGGTTAAAAGAAGTCCACCGAACTTCAGACGTGTCCAGCCCCCAGCTCCAGTTCAAATTCAGAGTTCAGAGGAATTCGAGGTGAAGAGGATTTTAGACTCCAAACTCAAGAAAGGGAAAATCTTTTACCTCGTGGACTGGAAGGGTTATGGTCCCAAAGAGAGGTCATGGAAGCCCAGCAGCAACGTTCATGCCCCAAGGTTGGTCAGCGAATTCCACAAGGTTCACCCCCAAAAACCCAGGGAGGGGGCTTTGGTGGGGGGTACTGTCAGGACTGTGCCGACCCCCAGCAAGAGACCCCTGTCGGTCCCGGCAACTAGGGGAAGATTTCCTGTTGGGAGGCTGTTCCCGCTTTGGGGTTCCTTGCAGAAATTGGCTCATAATCACGGTTGGTCGGAGGAGTAGCTCGTCCCCGGCTGTGCCGCCATTTCGATGCAGTTAGCGTTCTAGTCTTTTTCTGCAGTCGGCCATTTCCTAACGCCGCACGTTCTATGTGGCGCACTTCAACTGTCCCTTTCCAGCAGTTAGACGCCCTGAGTTCGACTCCTGTCAATTCTCTGTGTTCTGTCATAGTTTCCGCAATTTTCCAGTCAGCTTTCACAGAGACTCTGTCCCGATATCCCTGGAAGCGTTTCTCGCTTCATTCCGGAGATTTCTTGCTTTTCCGGTGGTGTGCCTTCGACTTGACGCGGCCAGTGTCTGGCCGTGCGGACTCAGTCAGTCAAGCATTCCTCGTCGGAGTTTCGTTCCTGTGGGCAAGTACCATCCGCATTGTCTCAGAACCTCGGTAAGAACTTTCATTCTTCAGCCTTGCCGGTTCTGTCGTCAGCCCAGTGCTTGCCGTCATCTATTCAGTTCCTTCAGTGAATGTTACCAGAACTGTTCTGAACTTCTAGTTGTGACCAGCTTTGGAGTGTTCCTTCCTGATTTCAAAATTCGTCAAGTAAATGAGAGTATCTATTATATGCATATGGTAATACTGTTGTCTACCACCTGTAACCTTCACATCGTCTTGCCACATCTCTACACAAGCAACAAGAGTACCAACCTCACCTCACCTTTGGGACTCATTTAGAGAGAAGCTAACTCCACACAATAACCAGGTATGATGGAGGAGAGTCGAGAGTGAGTGAGTGTGTCGTCCATGATTTATTAGAACGTTAGTAATGTTCTGCTCCCTGTTGCAGGTGTTCCCCAGCCACTCCTTCCAGAGGTAGTACGAGGCACCAGTGTGGAAGACTCTCTTTGTTGTTTGTTATCCACTTCCCCTTTCCCTTCCATTCCTGGGCTTGGAGCAATCCGGGTGCAGGGGTGTTTGGGAATTCGGAAATTAGCATCACTGAAGATTGCCGCTCGCTCCCACGGAAATCTGGATATTTCAGGTACTGCTTCTGACAGTCTGTTTTTATTCAAGACCTCGGGCCCTTCTAAAAGAACACATTTCGGTTGGTTTGAGAACCCCTTTGTAATAATTGCTGCTTCTGAGAACATTGTAGACGTGAATGTACTTAAACTGTTAAAGCACAAAATCACCAGGAAGTACCGAATCATTTGTTCTCGCCCGTTTTCATTATTTCAATTCTAAAGTCGATTTTTCTTTATTTTCTCCTCATCTCACCACTTCCACTAAATTCAAACATTGGCACTGTGCTTGTAAAATCTATTGTATTTAATTTGAAACTTAAAAGGGGCGTACATCCCACCCCAACTCTGCATCCCTGCGCTTATGTTATTCTTCCACAGTGTTCCATAAAGAGTAAGGTATTGTTATTTTCATTGCATCTATTGATGAGCATGCACACCTTTTGCATGTCACACCCATACCTTCTCGCATTCTGGTACCCTCATTCAAATATTACTTTACCGTATCAATTTTACAGCTGCTTACCAAGCTAAAACTTACTAGAAAAAAATTATTAATCATCACATAGGTGAAACCTATTGCATTTGCAAGTGCTTGTTTATGATTGCCTTGTGCAGCTGATGCATCACTTTAAACATGGGTAATAAGTGACGCACTGGTGGCGCAAGGCCTTCATAAATAAGGCTCTGACTTTGTTTGCTGTTGATTTGTTTTTGGATTTTTGATAATGCTTGATATCAACATTTGAAAGATAGAGGATTTGTATTTGGGGAAACAGTGACGTTTCAAAAGTGATATTCTGTGCTTATACATAGGTTCTGCGCAGTGTTTTTTAAATATTATTTAAAAAACGATTTTGATTGCAAATGGAAAGGGGCGACCACTCGGTCCCCCCAAACGTATGGTAGGGGGCCCGGATCCCCCCGGGAAACCATTTTGGGCGGGGGGGTGTGTCCTGGCTGGTATGCCCGAAGCGGCGTAGCCGGGGCGCGCCTTTTCCCGCCCAAGAGGAGTTGTCCTAGACACCTACACCGTGGGCCACGCCCCGTAGGCGTACCAGAGGAGGGTACACGCCCTCCCGAAGAGGAATAAAAGGAGCAACAATCCAAAGAAGCATCCTCTTGTTCCTGTGCTTGGAAGCTGCACCCTCTCGTTGCACGTGAGCCCTCGACGGAACAAGGAGCAATTTTGAGAACTTGTAATTATTGTGTTTCTCTTTCAGGAGCCTTCTCTTCTTCAGACCTCTGGATCCAGGACCTCGTTGGGCAGCTACGCAGCAAGGGTCGAATATCCGACGACGATGCCTGGCAAGAAGGCCGGAAAGAAGACAGGGACGGAACAGATGCTCCGCATGCTGATGAAAGAGATGGCGAGCATGAAAAAGCAGATGGCGGCAATGAGCAATCCGGGCAAACCGAAGAAGGTCATCGGACCAGCATTGCCGGGAGTAGTCCCCGCAGGGAGAGGTAAAAGGGCCAGGAATAGGGCGGTAGGGGGGGAAGCCCCGGTTCCCGAGTCACCCCCGGCAAGCCCGGTTAGTCCAGTCGAAGCCCCGGTACCGATCCCGGATGCAGGCCAACCGATTACGGTTGTAGTTACGCCCACCAGTGAGGAGGACATGCCTCCGGAGTTGGCCGCCCAGTTGGCCGCGTGGCTTGGGAAGAATACCGAGGGTGCGACGGCACCCGGAGACACAGCCAAAGAGGCTAAGTTGCTAATGAAGCACTTGCGGCAATCGCGAGATGCTGCAAAGGCGAATCTCCCTCTAGTCCCCTCACAGATTCCCTCGGAAGGACCAACGGCTGGCGGTGAAAAATCAGCGGGACCAGCTAAGGAGTCTGGTAAGCAGCCACTGCCAATGGCAAATGGGGGGTCTTTGCCCTCAAGGAGGGAAAAAGTAGTTCAGCATATTCCACTGGCCACGAAGGAAATGATTTGGGCTGATAAATATGTAAATATGTTTTCACTTCTGACTGACCATCACGAGATTGAGTATGTTAAGGCTCAGAAGGATTTGTGGCATCCGAGTGTGTGGCGCGCAAAAATGGCGGGCTTCAGGGTGGATGAGACGATCTCTAATTGGGCCAAGGCCTTTGGGATGTTTACAGCTATTATGGGGGAACGTAGGCCAGAGATTTTAAGTGAATTGGCCTGTTATCAGACACGCATAATGGATTTCTATGAGACATATGAGGGCGATCAATGGAGGGGTTATGATAGTAAGTTTCGTAAGGCCAAGGAGCATGATTCGTCTCTGACGTAGGACTGTCTCGACTCCGTATCTTGGCAGAAGCAGCTCTTGCCGGGCACGACGGAGTCGTCCTCCCTCGGCGAGTATGGGTCGGCGCCTTCCCGCCATCAATCGGCGGCGCCCTTTCGAGCAAACCCCGGTGGTGATCACCAACCCAGGAGTGGTGGGAATGGGGGTAGGAGAGGGGTTTGCTGGAATTTTAACAGAGGCAAGTGCACGAGGCCGCAGGGCACATGTAAGTTCAGGCATGAGTGTGCAGGATGCGGACACTCTTCACACCCTGAGAGTTCGTGCAGAGCCAAGAATGGGGATACCGGGGGTAGAGGAGGTGCCAAACAGGTCTAATATCGGCCAAGGGGAACCACTACCTACCCCCGTAGATATCATCGCAATGATCCCCTGGCTAAACGAATACCCTGATCATGTCTCCGCTGGGGTGTTACGGGACGGCTTTTCGTATGGTTTCCACATCCCGGCGGGGGATTTTCGGAGGGAATCACTGTGTAGAAATCAACTGTCTGTTCAGCAGCACCCGGTGGTGGTAGAAAGCAAGATTGCGAAGGAGGTTGCCCGGGGCCGGGTTGCCGGCCCATATAGGCACCCGTCGGTTCCTAATTTCATTTGTTCACCGTTGGGAGTAGTACCCAAGAAGGACCCAGGTGAGTTTAGGTTAATTCATAACTTGTCGGCTCCTAGGGGTCTTTCGGTAAACGATGCGATTGATCCAGGAGTCTGTTCGGTGCGGTACGCATCCTTTGATGAGGCCGTCGCCATGTTGAATCGCCTGGGGCCCGGAGCGCTGATGGCTAAATCGGATATTGAATCAGCATTCCGGTTGCTCCCGGTACACCCTCAGGATCAGCGTCTGTTAGGTTTTGTGTTTCAAGGGCGCTATTACATGGATAGATGTATGCCAATGGGTTGCTCCATCTCTTGTGCTTATTTTGAGAAATTCAGCTGTTTTCTGCAATGGGCGTTCACCAGAGCTACGGGCTATACACAGGTGATGCACTACCTAGATGATTTTTTGTTCTTGGGGCCAGCCGGTGACACGGAATGTGCACGGGCGTTAATGGAATTTTGCAACCTTATGAAACGGTTTGGCGTGCCATTGGCACCGGGTAAAACGGTGGGGCCATCCACTTCACTCGAGTTTCTTGGAATTGAGCTCGATTCGGAGGAGGGATGCTTCCGTTTGCCCAGGGACAAAGTAATGAAATTTAGGGCCTCGCTAGAATTGTGTATTAGCAAGGAAAAGGTAACTCTACATCAGTTACAGCAAGCGGTGGGCCAGCTTAACTTTGCCCTCAGAGTGATACCAATGGCCCGCCCCTTTTCCCGCTCTATTTCAAAAGCCATGGTCGGTCTCAAGGAAGGACACCACCGCACGAGACTGTCTGCTGAGGTCCGCCAGGATATGCGCATATGGTTGGCATTTCTGGCGGATTTCAACGGTCGAGTGGTATTGAGCAAACCACCAGCATCCTCGGACGAGCTGGGTTTGTGGACCGACTCGGCAGGGAGCTTTGGATTTGGCGCCATCTTTGGTAATCGGGAAATAAGTGACACTCTTGTGGCGCAAGACCTTCATAAATAAGGCCCTGACTTTGTTTGCTGGTATTGAGTGGTTGTACATAGGTTCTGCGCAGTGTTTCTTACATGTTATTCAAAAAACGATTTTGGGTGCAAATGAATGGCATTTTCATTTGACCCTTATTTATGATTGCCTTATGCAACTGGTGCATCACTTTATACATGGGATATAAGTGACACTCTTGTGGCGCAAGACCTTCATAAATAAGGCCCTGACTTTGTTTGCTGATATTGAGTGGTTGTACATAGGTTCTGCGCAGTGTTTCTTACATGTTATTCAAAAAACGATTTTTGGGTGCAATTGATTGGTATTTGCATTTGGCCCTTTTTTATGATTGCCTTGTGCAGCTGATGCATCACTTTAAACATGGGTAATAAGTGACGCACTGGTGGCGCAAGGCCTTCATAAATAAGGCTCTGACTTTGTTTGCTGTTGATTTGTTTTTGGATTTTTGATAATGCTTGATATCAACATTTGAAAGATAGAGGATTTGTATTTGGGGAAACAGTGACGTTTCAAAAGTGATATTCTGTGCTTATACATAGGTTCTGCGCAGTGTTTTTTAAATGTTATTCAAAAAACGATTTTGGGTGCAAATGGAAAGGGGCGACCACTCGGTCCCCCCGAACGTATGGTGGAGTACCCCGATCCCCCCGGGAAGCCATTTTGGGCGGTTGGCGAGTCTCGGCTGGTATGCCCGAAGCGGCGTAGCTGGGGCGCGCCTTTTTCCCGCCCAAGAGGGGGTTGTCCTAGACACCAACACCGCTAGCCACGCCCTGGAGGCGGATTGGAGGTGGGTTCACGCCCGCCCGAAGAAGGATAAAAGGAGCGACAAGCCAAGGAAGCATCCTCTTGTTCCTGTGCTCTGAAGCTGCACCTCCCCGTTGCACGTGAGCTCAAGACGGAACGAAGAGCCATTTTTGAGAATTAACCCCGTGTTTCTTCTTTCAGTGAGTTAGGAGCTTCCTGCCTAGGATCTTTTGAGGAGTATACACGGACGATGCCTAGCAAGAAGGTCGGAAAGAGGATCGGGACCGATCAGATGCTTCGTATGCTGATGAAAGACATGGCGGATATGAAAAAGCAGATGGCGGTAATGAATGGTGTGGGGGGGCCTAAGAGAGTCATCGGCCCAGCATTGCCGGGAGTCGTCCCTAGCGGGAGAGGTAGAAGGGCCAAGAAGGGAGCGTCGGGGGGGGAGGCCCCGGTTCCTGAAGCACCTCCCACGCCCCCAGTCACCCCGATCGAGGCCCCGACTCCGGTCCCAGATGTGGGCCAACCGATCCCTGTGGTGGTCACTCCAGTGAACGGGGAGGATATGCCTCCTGAGTTGGCTGCCCTGTTGGCGGCATGGTTAGGCAAAGAGAACGAGGGGGCCACGGCTGATGAAGCCAGGGCAATAATGAAGCGGTTGCGGCAATCGAAAGATGCTGCGAAGGCACCGTCTCCTTTTGTTTCCCCGCAGGCTCCCGTGGAACAACCAGTATCGGGCGTTGGTTCGGCAGGAACTACGGTCACAGTGGCCGGATCAGGTAAGAAGCCGTTGCCGATTGCGGGGGAGGGATTGGTACCTTCAAGGAGGGAAAAAGTTGTTCAGCATATCCCGAGTGAGGTAAAAGAAAGGATATGGGCTGATAAATACGTGAACATGTTTTCCCTGTTGGTGGCAATCAATGGTTTTATTACGATAGCATATTTCGTAAGTCCAAGGAGCACGATTTATCCCTGACGTGGGATTGTTTCGACTCCATTTCCTGGCAGAGAATGGAAAAGTCAGGCACGGCGAAGTCGCCATCTTTAGGGGGGAATATGGTCGAGTCTTCCCGCCATTCATCTGGGGCGCCCTTTCGGGCAGGATCAAGCAATGATCAGCACACAAGGAATAATGGCAACTCAGGTAAAAAAGGGGTCTGCTGGAGCTTTAACAGAGGCAAATGTACTAGGCCGCAGGGATCTTGCAGGTTTAGGCATGAATGTGCTGGGTGTGGGCAGTCCTCGCACCCCGAGACCATGTGCAGAGCCGAAAATGGTGATCCGGGAAGTAGAGGGGGCGCCAAACAGGTCTGAAATAGTCCGAGGGGCGCCTCTCCCTACCCCGATTGATACCATGGCAATGATTCCTTGGCTCAACGAATACCCGGATCATAGCTCCGCTGGGGTGTTGCAAAATGGTTTTTCATATGGTTTCCGCATCCCGGCAGGGGAATTTCAGGGAAAATCACAATGTAGGAACCAACTGTCGGTTCTGCAGAATACGGCGGTGGTACAAGCAAAGATTGGGAAGGAGGTGACCCGAGGTCGGGTTGCCGGCCCATATGACATGCCGCCTGTTGCTAATTTTGTTTGTTCGCCTCTGGGAGTGGTCCCCAAAAAGGACCCTGGGGTATTCAGGTTGATACATAATTTGTCAGCTCCAAGGGGTCTTTCGGTGAACGATGCGATTGACCCGGGAGTTTGTTCTGTGCGGTACGCTTCTTTTGATGAGGCTGTCGCCATGTTGAATCGCCTGGGGCCCGGAGCGCTGATGGCCAAATCGGACATTGAGTCGGCGTTCCGGTTGCTCCCGGTACACCCCGACGATCAGCGTCTCCTTGGTTTCATGTTTCAAGGACGCTACTACATGGATAAATGTATGCCAATGGGTTGCTCCATCTCTTGTGCGTATTTTGAAAAGTTCAGTAGTTTCTTGCAATGGGCGTTCACAAGAACAACAGGGTTTACACATGTTATGCATTATCTTGATGATTTTCTATTTCTGGGGGCAGCCGGGGACATAGAATGTGGACAGGCTTTGAATGAATTTTGTGATCTCATGACTCGCTTTGGTGTGCCATTGGCACCAGGTAAGACAGTGGGCCCGGCTACTTCGCTCGAGTTTCTTGGAATAGAGCTCGACTCCGAAGAGGGGTGCTTCCGTTTGCCTAACGAAAAGGTAACGAAGTTTAAGGCATCGCTTGAAACATGTATTAGTGTGACAAAGGTAAATTTGCATCAGTTGCAGCAGGCTGTGGGTCAGCTTAATTTTGCCCTTAGAGTAATACCGATGGCTCGCCCCTTTTCCCGCTCTATTGCTCAAGCCATGGTCGGCCTTAAGGAAGGGCACCACCGCACAAGGCTCTCGGCAGAGGTCCGGCAGGACATGCGCATATGGTTGGCATTCCTCGCGGATTTCAACGGTCGTGTCGTGTGGACCAAACCAGCGGTCTCCTCCGTGGAACTGGGGTTGTGGACTGACTCGGCAGGGAGTGTGGGTTTTGGCACCATCTTGGGTAATCATTGGTCAGCACGAACCTGGCCGACATGGTGGCACGAGAGTGGGCTGACAGGTAACATTGGGTTTCTCGAACTGTTCCCTACTCTGGTGGCCTTGAAAACATGGCCTGAGGAGTTTCGTGATCGCTCTGTGGTGTTCTGGTCTGACAATATGACCGTGGTTGAGTGTATCAATAGTCAGGCAGCACGCTGCAAATGGATCTTGAGACTGTTGAAGGAAATTGTCCTGCTGTGTATGAGACTAAACGTCCACTTTAGGGCAAAACATGTGCCAGGGGTGTTAAATCAGGCAGCTGATGCGCTTTCTCGTTCCCATATGCAGGCCTTCTGGAGTTTTTTGCCCTCAGCGGACCCGGTGGCGGCACCATTTCCCGAAGCTCTATGGACTCTCGGTGCCCCGGACTACAAGACCTCGTGGGAGAGAGTCTAGCACCCAGGACAAGGAAGGCTTATGAAGGGGCGTTCCGTTCTTACTTGTCCTTTTTGGGTTCAGCCAGGGGGGAGCTTTGGGGCCAAGAAGAGTATGTCCTGAACTTTTTGTTATCATTACATCAGGCAGGCAAGTCAGTGGCTACGGCCAATAGGCACCGGGCCGCCATTTCTTTCATGGCACGGGCCCATGGCATACAGGACCCCACGGCGTCATTCTTGGTGCAGAAGGCGCTGCGTGGGTGGCAACGCCGTGAGGGTTGCAGAGTGGATGAAAGACACCCGATAGGCCTTGAAAGGTTGGCCCTGTTACTGTCCGTACTCCCTGCGACATGTTCATCTCAATCAGAGACAGTGCTATTCCGGGCCGCTTTTGCATTAGCATTACATGGGGCTATGCGGGTAAGCGAGCTGGTAGCGAGGAACAAGCAGGATACGGGGGGAGGTCTGTGCCGTGAGCACATTCTAATTAAGGGGGAGACAATGGTAGTCTCATTTGTCAGGTCCAAGACCGATCAGAAAGCGATCGGGGACAGTGTAGTGGTTCAGCGGATTCCGCCATCTCCCATGTGCCCGGTAGCATGCGTTGAGGAGTATTTGGCGCAGAGGGCGGCATCATGGGGGGGAAGCTTGCTGAGGCACGCCGACGCCACCCCACTGACTAGGTTTCAGTTCCAGCGGGTGTTTACGATGGCGATCGCAGCGGCGGGCTTGAACCCGTGCGAGTTTGGGACCCGTTCCTTCCGGATAGGGGCTGCTACAGAGGCTACAGCCAGGGGTCTGAGTGTGGAAAAAGTGAAACAGTTGGGGCGTTGGTCCTCGAATTGTTATAAAAGGTATGTGCGGTTGCACATGTTGTGAAGCCTATGTCTTGCACTCACGCTTCTTGTTTTTGTTTGGTTTACAGTGTCGCGAGCTTACGAGGCGGGGCGGACTGTGCAGTCGACCCGACACCTGGGAACCAGCGGTCAAAGATCACCGGCTGAGGAAAGAGTGGTGTGGGTCGTGGGCCACTCATACGTGAGGCGTGCCGCAGACGTATTCAAAGCAGGTGACATGATTCACATGGCTGGGGAATACGGGTACAGGGTGACCTTCTACGGAAGGGGCGGGCTCTGTATTGACCAGTTTCAAAGTTTTATGGAGGGCTTGTTAGGGCGGACAAGGTCACCGCCAGCTGTAATCATAGTGCATCTTGGGGGCAATGATTTGGTGACCACTGGTAAACGGGTACTTCTCGAGTCGATACTATCCACGGTGAGTTGGTTGGCGAGAAGGGTTCCAGGGTGCACGATTGCATGGTCCCATATGATTCCACGAAAGGTGTGGCGGGGGGCTATTTCTGTGGCTGCTGTAAATCATTCAGTGAAGAAGGTGAATAACAAACTTGGTAGATTGTTCCGTACAAGTACATTGCATTCTATTCCGCATGGGTGTATCAGGGGGGACCATATGTATCTAGAGGATGGAGTTCATTTGTCCCGGGTGGGGAATTCTTTACTCATAGGAGACTTCGTAGCTTGGTTACAGAGTTTGCAGCCATGACCTTTAAGTAGGAGTTTTTGTGGGGGGTCCGGATAGCCGGTCAACTATACGGCCTGTGGCGGTAAGGTCATGATCGGTGAGCAGGAATTAGAAGATCCCTAGAGGTAGGGCGTCACCCATTATGGATGGGAGCGCCCGGGGGGAGGCGGCCATTGGCCCCTCAAACGGGGAGGCGGTCCCCTCTAAGGATGGGGACGCCAAAAGGGAAGGCGGCCATAGGCCCCTCCCTGGGGAGGAGGGGCTAGGGCCGCTCCTGGGAATTTCCCGGGGCCAGGACATCTGCGACGGCAGATGTGGTAAGTTGTGTGGGGTGGGAGGGGGGTCTATGCTACCTTCTAGACACCTCACACGAGTCCTCGGACGACCACTAAAGATGGCGTCGAGTTAACAGGGGGCCCCCGCTAAGACAAGGGAAATTGGAAGTTGGCACAGAGGTACAGTCCACTGTGCGACCGCCCCTCACAAGTGAGGGGGGAGTTCTGGTATTGGGGATCTGACACTGGTTACGACCTTGCCGTTGGCCCGTAATGTTAGGATGTACAATTTCAAAGTTTGAGTAATGCATTTGCAGGATGTTTAGTATCGGCTAGGAGAACCTTTGTATTAGAGATGTGTTAAGGTCAGCCAAGAACATCGTAATGTGTAAATGAAATTGTACATGATATGAAACTGTTATTTTACGTTTTAATTTTGTTTCATATTTTAATAAATACGGCCGGGAGGGTAACTCCCTCCCGCCTTCCACAAGTTCAGAACCGTTTCCGTCTTCCCATCCTTGGGGGATTGTGTTGAGAGGGGGTGGCGGGTATCTCAGCCATATGGAAAGGGGCGACCACTCGGTCCCCCCGAACGTATGGTGGAGTACCCCGATCCCCCCGGGAAGCCATTTTGGGCGGGAGGCGAGTCTCGGCTGGTATGCCCGAAGCGGCGTAGCCGGGGCGCGCCTTTTTCCCGCCCAAGAGGGGGTTGTCCTAGACACCAACACCGCTAGCCACGCCCTGGAGGCGGATTGGAGGTGGGTTCACGCCCGCCCGAAGAAGGATAAAAGGAGCGACAAGCCAAGGAAGCATCCTCTTGTTCCTGTGCTCTGAAGCTGCACCTCCCCGTTGCACGTGAGCTCGAGACGGAACGAAGAGCCATTTTTGACCCACCCACCAGCCCCTGATGACAGCGATTTTGTTGGAATAAAGTCGAGTATCGTGATATTGTTTTTCTTACAGGTTGTTTTGAATAAAGTTGGTAATTTGGTGTGTAATAAAGTTGATAATTTTTTCATTTTCAGCATGTTCTATTCAGCAGAATAGTTGCGCTGGATACCTGGTAGAGATTATACTTTGGTTTGCTCAAGTATATATTATTTTTCTCCACTTTAGTTGTAGATTGTCGTATTTATTTTGGTCGGGCGGTAAGGTCATGATCGGTGAGCAGGAATTAGAAGATCCCTAGAGGTAGGGCGTCACCCATTATGGATGGGAGCGCCCGGGGGGAGGCGGCCATTGGCCCCTCAAACGGGGAGGCGGTCCCCTCTAAGGATGGGGACGCCGAAAGGGAAGGCGGCCATAGGCCCCTCCCTGGGGAGGAGGGGCTAGGGCCCCTCCTGGGAATTTCCCGGGGCCAGGACATCTGCGACGGCAGATGTGGTAAGTTGTGTGGGGTGGGAGGGGGGTCTACGCTACCTTCTAGACACCTCACACGAGTCCTCGGACGACCACTAAAGATGGCGTCGAGTTAACAGGGGGCCCCCGCTAAGACAAGGGAAATTGGAAGTTGGCACAGAGGTACAGTCCACTGTGCGACCGCCCCTCACAAGTGAGGGGGGAGTTCTGGTATTGGGGATCTGACACCGGTTACGACCTTGCCGTTGGCCCGTAATGTTAGGATGTACAATTTCAAAGTTTGAGTAATGCATTTGCAGAATGTTTAGTATCGGCTAGGAGAACCTTTGTATTAGAGATGTGTTAAGGTCAGCCAAGAACATCGTAATGTGTAAATGAAATTGTACATGATATGAAACTGTTATTTTACGTTTTAATTTTGTTTCATATTTTAATAAATACGGCCGGGAGGGTAACTCCCTCCCGCCTTCCACAAGTTCAGAACCGTTTCCGTCTTCCCATCCTTGGGGGATTGTGTTGAGAGGGGGTGGCGGGTATCTCAGCCATATGAATGGTATTTTCATTTGGCCTTTATTTATGATTGCCTTATGCAACTGGTGCATCACTTTATACATGGGAAATAAGTGACACTCTTGTGGCGCAAGACCTTCATAAATAAGGCCCTGATTTTGTTTGCTGATATTGAGTGGTTGTACATAGGTCATGCGCAGTGTTTCTTATATGGTATTCAAAAAACGATTTTTGGGTGCAATTGATTGGTATTTGCATTTGGACTTTTTTTATGATTGCCTTATGCAACTGGTGCATCACTTTATACATGGGAAATAAGTAACGCACTGGTGGCGCAAGGCCTTCATAAATAAGGTCCTGACTTTGTTTGCTGTTGATTTGTTTTTGGATTTTTGATAATGCTTGATATCAATATTTGAAAGATAGAGGATTTGTATTTGGGGAAACAGTGACGTTTTAAAAGTGATATTCTGTGCTTGTACATAGGTTCTGCGCAGTGTTTTTTAAATGTTATTCAAAAAACGATTTTGGGTGCAAATAAATGGTATTTTCATTTGGCCCTTATTTATGATTGCCTTATGCAACTGGTGCATCACTTTATACATGGGAAATAAATGATACTCTTGTGGCGCAAGACCTTTATAAATAAGGCCCTGACTTTGTTTGCTGATATTGAGTGGTTGTACATAGGTTCTGCGCAGTGTTTCTTATATGTTATTCAAAAAACGATTTTTGGGTGCAATTGATTGGTATTTGCCTTTGGACCTTTTTTATGATTGCCTTGTGCAGCTGATGCATCACTTTAAACATGGGTAATAAGTGACGCACTGGTGGCGCAAGGCCTTTATAAATAAAGCCCTGAGTTACTATTGTATAAACTTAAATATGTTGCAATTTATTGTTTATATTGTTTGCTTTTTGACATTACTTTGTTGTTTGCTAATAGTGGTCTTTCATGTGTTTTTTTTTACAGAACAACAGATTCAAATCAACTTCTGAAAAGCAAGCAAAAATGCCTTCAAGGCAAAGAATTATCAAAAATACCATACGGAAAAGGAGAACATCAACAACAGAGTTTATGAAATCCTCTACAACAACTACTTCAAAAAACACCAGAAAAGCTTCTGGTAAGCCAATTAAGTCTTTTCTTCGCAACATATGTCATAGAAAAAAAAATGATATTGCTAATGTGAATATTCAGAAAAAGTCAACAAATCTAAAAAGGAAGGAGAGGCCCACAAAAAATGTCTCGATTGGAGCAGGAGAGAAGAGAATGGATAGCAATAGAAGGGTAAATCTTTTTAAGGACATTCGTAGACGAATGTTTCGCAATAGGGTAGTTTTAAATTTGCTTAAAAATGAAAAGAAAGGTAAACAGAGAGCTGCTTTTTACAAGAAAAAGAAAAGTGTAGAGAAGATTGTTGATCAGGCTTTTGAAGTTAAGAAAAAATTAATTATTTTAGTAATCAATAGGATTAGGATACTTAATAAGGCAATTGATGTTTTCAAATCGAACAGTAGAGGGAAAAGAATTATTAATCGGACTAATTTTTGTGAAGTTTTTTCTGGTGAATGGATGCATAGTTCAAGTTCTGAGCCATTTTTCAATGAGGAGAGTTACTTTCAGGAAAATGATTTGGTGCATGCAGTTGACACCAGTGGTCGAGCATATGAGGTGAAAGATGGTTGTGTGATGGAAAAAGAGAAACTTGTGTCTAGAGATGCAGAAGATGTGTTAGCTGATGAAGTTTTAGGGAGACGTACTAAGGGTCCAGTGTACATATGGAAATGTAGTAGTATTTGTAGTGTGCGACAGGATTCAATCGATTTGCTTCGAAATTTCTTACGTACATATAGTAAGAAAAGTCTCAAACAAAAAATAAAGATCTTGCAAGAGTTAGATCCTTGCAGAGTGAGAGAAAGCACAGGTTTGCATGGGCATTCACTAGCTTGTCTTTCTAGAAAAGTATGTCAGAGTGTTTTTCATCATTTTAGGATGTTAGCAGTGCATCATAATAAGGTGAGGAAATTAGTGAGAAAGTTATATTATGCAAAAAGTCCAGCACTTAAGCTTAAACAGTTAAACAGTGCTCTTTTGCATGGATCTGAAGTGGATGTGAAGACTATTTGTGAAGAAATTGAGTTTTGTTATTTTGGGAACAAAGAGGACAGTGTAGAAATAGATATAGTAATGGATGATAATGTGGAAGACAATGGACAGATTTCAAGTATAGAAAAGTTTGACGAGGATATTACCAAGTTTAAGGTGAAATCAAGTGAAAGGCCTAATTTAACTTGTGTGTGTTGTCGACGGACTCATTATAAGATTCAGACTAGGTTAGTTGATTTATATGCAAAAAGTGAATTGGAAAATAATAGTGAATGGAAGGATTTTGTAAGTTATTTGTTGGTGGAGAATTCTTTTGATTTGAGTTTTGATCAGTGTATTTGTAATTATTGTTTAAAAAAATTAAATGAAAATAGAATGCCTGCTAGAGCAGTTCATAATAATCTTCAGTTGATAGATATTCCTTCTGAATTGATGGATCTAAATACTTATGAATCTATTTTGATTCAATGTGTCCATCCTTTTCAGGCTATTGTACGCATGGAGCCTAAGACAGGAAATTGCCTCCATCAGATTTACAGAGAGGATTAAAGGGAAGAGTTGTTTATTTGCCTCTAGATGTAAAGAAAAATATTGATACAATTGGTGTAGAAAGAGTAGAAGAGGATCGTCTAGTTATTCTAGTTAATGGGGTTCCGACAAAGAGTAAGAAAATCTGGCAAGATTTAGTGGATGTTAGAAAAGTCAAAAAGGCAACGTTGTATTTGGTCAAAAACAATGAGTACTACAAAGATGTAAGTGTTGGAGCAGAGGAAACAGCTACAGAAGAAGACAGTGATTGTTCAGTTGGTCAAATTGAAAAAGTTGATGTGTCTAGAAGTGAAGAAATATATGAACATTATACTGTTCATCCTTTGCATTCCAAAGAAGTAATGGGAAATGCAATTGACTTGTTTCAAATGAAAGCAGCAAAAGGAAGTCCCATTAGTGTATGGGAAGAAAGTTTGGAAGCTCGTTGTTTTCCACAATTATTTCCAACAGGTCGTGGTGGACGATATGATGATCGACCAGTTCAAATTCCTGCAGCTGAATACCGGACTTTAAGATTATATGCTGAAGATCCAAGGTTTCGTCAATGCATTCCATATTTGTTTCATCTACTGTTTGAAAGTGATTTGTCTGGGCTTTCTTATGCAGTTAATCATATACTAAAAAGTGGAGCTCATTTGCAAAATGTTTCTGCAAGGGACTCTATGGAGAAGGTTAATCTGCAAGATAGTATTTTGGAATCTCAGCTAATCAATCTCATGGCATGTCAACGTGGAACCAATGAGTATTGGTTCCGTTGTCATGGAGAATTGAAATGTATGCTAAGAAACTTAGGAACTCCTACATGGTTCCTCACTCCTAGCTGTGCTGAGTATGCATGGGACGACTTACTTGAATTTCTACGAGAGGCAAATGGAAACATACCAAATATAGAATTGAAAACACCTGGAGAACTGTGTTCTTTGGATCCAGTGAATGTTTGCAGATATTTTAATCATAGATTTGAAGCTATGATGTCTTTTATTACCAACAAAAAAAATCCTCCCCTTGTAGAGGTTTTGGATTTCTTTTGGAGGAAGGAATATCAAGCGAGAGGTGCTCCTCATATACATTTGTTGTTGTGGATTAAAGATGTACCCAAATTTGGATCAGATTCAGATGAAACAGTGATGAGTTTCATTGAGAAGCAGGATGCAATGGGGGGACTGTGCCGAGAGCACGTTCAGGTCAGGGGGGAGACAATGACTGTCTCGTTTGTCAGGTCCAAAACCGATCAGGGGGCGATTGGGGACTGCATAATCATACGAAGGATTCCCGGGTCTTCCATGTGCACTGTGGTGTGCGTAGAGGAATATTTAGCGCAAAGAGTGGCATCATGGGGGGGACCTTGTTGAGACACGCTGACGCCACCCCACTGACGAGGTTTCAGTTCCAGCGGGTGCTTGCGATGTCAATTTCGGCCGCGGGCTTGAACCCCGGCGAGTTTGGGACCCATTCCTTTCGGATAGGGGCTGCTACAGAGGCTACAGCCAGGGGTCTGAATGTAGAACAAGTTAAACGTGTCGGGCGTTGGTCCTCGAACTGTTATAAGAGGTATGTGCGATTGCATATGTTGTGAAGCTGTAATGATGTACTCACGCTTCTTGTTTTGTTTGGTTTTCAGTTGCGCAAGCCTACGAGGCGGGGCGGACTGTGCAGTCGACCCGACACCGGGGGGCCAGCGGTCAGACATCACCGGCTGTGAAAAAGGAGGTGTGGGTCGTGGGCCACTCATACGTGAGGCGTGCCGCGGACGTATTCAAAGCAGGTGACATGATTCACGTGGCTGGGGAATACGGGTACAGTGTGTCCTTCTACGGAAAGGGCGGGCTCTGCATTGACCAGTTTCAAACATTTTTCGAGGGTTTGTTAGGGCGGACAAGGTCACCGCCGTCTATAGTCATAGTACATCTTGGGGGCAACGATTTGGTGACCACTGGTAGACGACTCCTTCTTGAGGCGATGCTTTCCACTGTAAGTTGGTTAGCGAGAAGAGTTCCAGGGTGCTCGATTGCATGGTCCCATATGATCCCACGGAAAGTGTGGCGGGGGGCTATTTCGGTTTCTGCTCTGAATCATTCAGTAAGGAAAATTAATAATAAAGTGAGTAGATTGTTCCGTTCAAGTACACTGCATTCTGTTTCGCATGGTTGTATTAAAGGGGACAGTATGTATTTGGGGGATGGTGTTCATTTGTCCCGGATGGGGAACGAATTACTCATAGGAGACCTGATAGCTTGGCTAAAGACTTTATGACATGACCTTTAGGCAGGAGTGTTGTGGGGGGTCCGGATAGCCGGTCAACTATCCGGCCTGTGGCGGTAAGGTCATGATCGGTGAGCAGTAATTGGAAGATCCCTATGGGTGGGCGTCACCCATTACGGATGGGAGCGCTCGGGGGAGGTGGCCATTGGCCCCTCAACGGGGAGGCAGTCCCTTCTAAGGATGGGCCGCCGAAAGGAAAGGAAAGGCGGTCAAGGCCCCTTCCTGGGTAGGAGGGGCTACAGCCCCCTCCTGGGGAATTTCCCGGGGCCAGGACATCTGCGACGGCAGATGTGGTAAGTTGTGTGGGGTTTGGGAGGGGGTTTACGCTACCTTCTAGACACCTCACACGAGTCCTCGGACGACCTTTAAATGGCGTCGAGTTTGTTGGGGCCCCCGTCAAGTCAAGGGAAATTGGTAGATGCACTTGAGGTACACCTCTGTGCGGTCGCCCCTCACAAGTGAGGGGGATATTTCTGGTTTAGGGATCTGACACCGGTTACGACCTTGCCGTTGGCCCTTAAACGTTAGGATGTACAATTTCAAGTTAAATGTTTTGTAGGATGTTAGTTCGGCTAGGTGAACCTTTGTATTAGAGGATATGTTAAGGTTAGCCAAACATCGCAATGTGGAAATGAAATTGTACATAATATGAAACTGTTATTTTAATGTTTTAATTTTGTTTCATATTTTAATAAATACGGCCGGGAGGGTCACTCCCTCCCGTCTTCCAAAAGTTCAGAACCGTTTCCGGTTTCCCATCCTTGGGGATTGTGTTGAGAGGGGGTGGCGGGTATCTCGGCCATATGGAAAGGGGCGACCATTCGGTCCCCCCGAACGTATGGTGGAGTACCACGATCCCCCCGGGAAGCCATCTTGGGTGGGAGGCGAGTCTCGGCTGGTATGCCCGAAGCGGCGTAGCCGGGGCGCGCCTTTTCCCGCCCTGGAGTGGGCTGGCCTAGACACTAACGAGGCCGGCCACGCCCTTGGGGCAGGCAGGGGCGGGTTTACGCCCGCCCTGAAGACGGATAAAAGGAGCAACAAGCCAAGAAAGCATCCTCTTGTTCCTGTGCTCTGAAGCTGCACCTCCTCGCTGCACGTGAGCTCGAGACGGAACGAAGAGCCAATTTTGACCCACCCACCAGCCCCTGAGGACAGCAAGTGATTTTGAATAAAGTTTTGATGTGGTAACTCTATTTCTTGCAGGTGGTGATGATTATCGTGATAACTTTGAATATGCAATAAAGAATGGTTAATTTGTGGTATGTTTTGCAAATAAAGTAATTCTGCACTAGTGTTGATCAGTAATCATGCTTTTAATAAGTTGTAATTGTTACTGTCATTTAGTAATTTAGTTAGAATTGTCGTATTTATTTTGGTCGGGCGGTAAGGTCATGATCGGTGAGCAGTAATTGGAAGATCCCTATGGGTGGGCGTCACCCATTACGGATGGGAGCGCTCGGGGGAGGTGGCCATTGGCCCCTCAACGGGGAGGCGGTCCCTTCTAAGGATGGGCCGCCGAATGGAAAGGAAAGGCGGTCAAGGCCCCTTCCTGGGTAGGAGGGGCTACAGCCCCCTCCTGGGGAATTTCCCGGGGCCAGGACATCTGCGACGGCAGATGTGGTAAGTTGTGTGGGTTTTGGGAGGGGGTTTACGCTACCTTCTAGACACCTCACACGAGTCCTCGGACGACCTTTAAATGGCGTCGAGTTTGTTGGGGCCCCCGTCAAATCAAGGGAAATTGGTAGATGCACTTGAGGTACACCTCTGTGCGGTCGCCCCTCACAAGTGAGGGGGATATTTCTGGTTTAGGGATCTGACACCGGTTACGACCTTGCCGTTGGCCCTTAAACGTTAGGATGTACAATTTCAAGTTAAATGTTTTGTAGGATGTTAGTTCGGCTAGGTGAACCTTTGTATTAGAGGATATGTTAAGGTTAGCCAAACATCGCAATGTGGAAATGAAATTGTACATAATATGAAACTGTTATTTTAATGTTTTAATTTTGTTTCATATTTTAATAAATACGGCCGGGAGGGTCACTCCCTCCCGTCTTCCAAAAGTTCAGAACCGTTTCCGGTTTCCCATCCTTGGGGATTGTGTTGAGAGGGGGTGGCGGGTATCTCGGCCATACTACGAGAGGCAAATGGAAACATACCAAATATAGAATTGAAAACACCTGGAGAACTGTGTTCTTTGGATCCAGTGAATGTTTGCAGATATTTTAATCATAGATTTGAAGCTATGATGTCTTTTATTACCAACAAAAAAAATCCTCCCCTTGGAGAGGTTTTGGATTTCTTTTGGAGGAAGGAATATCAAGCGAGAGGTGCTCCTCATATACATTTGTTGTTGTGGATTAAAGATGTACCCAAATTTGGATCAGATTCAGATGAAACAGTGATGAGTTTCATTGAAGAGTATTCAACATGTGCTGTTCCATAATCTACTGTAGAAAATAGTTTAAGGCAACAAGTTTTACGTTTTCAATCTCATCGTTATGGAAAGTACTGTCGTCGAAAATTTAAAAACAAGGAAAAGTACTACACGAAATGTCGTTTTGCATTTCCACGACCAGTGATTTCTAAGGGAAGAGTAAATAATTTGATGTCATCTCTACGACATACTGTGATGAGGAAATCTCCCAAAAATACATACAATTTGAAAAGAAATGAAGAATCTAAGTACATCAACGATTACAAACCAGTGATTTTGTCCATGTGGAATGCTAACATTCGTTGTTGCTGACAACTCTATTGCTGTGGCTCGATATGTGACATCTTACATCACCAAAAAAGAAAAGACAGAACTGAAGGAAATGTGGGAGGACATTTCACATGAAAAGGGTCTAGGCAAGAAATTATACAGTTTCAGTCTGAAGATGTTGTCGCATCGAGAAATTGGAGCATATGAATGTTCTGATCAGTTATCATCAGCAAGTCTCTATGCCAAATCAAGAACAATCATTTGGGTGAGTCTAGGTCTTGCTGCAACACGAAACCGAGTTTTGAAATCTGTACAAGAAATTGAATATTTGGCGGAGAAAGAGCCAAACAGTACTGATATTTTGAAGACAAATATGTTGGATACGTACTATCCAAATAGAAGTACTCACCTTGAGAACACTTGTTTGTATGAAGTTCTACAAAACTACAGTTATAAGAGGAACATCACAGAAGATATCAATAATGGAAAATATGCAGTCATTGGCTATGAAGGATGTCTAGTGAAGCAGAAAAAAGGCCATTTGATTAATCATCGAAAATTGAGTTGTGAAGCTCCAGACAAAAGAGAATTTTACAATTTAGCTCTTTTGCAACTCTTTAAGCCATGGCGTACAGAAGAGGAACTACTTGGAGATTTTCTCTGTTATGAAGACTCTTTTAATGCAACTAAGGATACCATAGAATGTCCTATTTTTCTAAATTATCTGCAAATGTTGAATGAAGAAATGGAGCAAGAAACCACAATTGCTGAAGAGATCGCTAGAGACAGTTCTCAAGATAGTCAGAGTTCTACTTCATTGTGTCAGGATCCACTAGGAGGACCTATTATCCAAAATGAAGCTGCCACTGCCATGGATGAGGTGGAAAGAGCTATGGAACAAGCTCAAGAGGATGGAGTTAACTTAGAAGATTTGGTAAAGCAACTAAACATTGAGCAGAAAAAGATATATGATGAAGTCACAGAACAGATTGAACAAGGATTCAGACATGAGAAAAAAGAGTGCTCATGTACATCATTTGACCCTGTCCGACTGTACGTAAGTGGAGAAGCGGGGACAGGAAAAAGTTTTCTAATTAAAGCCATTGCAAGTTATCTGCAGAAAAGGACTGATTCACCGCTGTCTTGTGTTGTAACTGCTCCAACTGGTCTGGCTGCACATCATATTAAAGGGATTACTCTACATCGTTTACTGATGCTGCCAGTTGAGCATGATAATAAATTGCATTACAACAAGTTATCTGGAGATGCGTGTTCTGAAGTTTCAAGAGTCTTGAAGAAAATGAAACTTCTTATCATTGATGAAGTAAGCATGGTCTCAAATCTAATGCTTGCTTTTGTGCATTTGAGAATGCAAGAAATTCTTAGAACAGAGTATGATGTGTTATTTGGAGGAAAACACATTATTGTTTTTGGAGATCTATTGCAGTTGACGCCAGTAAAAGGACAACCAGTGTTTAAAATGCTCACCCATGAAGATACCAGGAAGTCCCTTGGAAGCATTGGAAACGTTAATATATGGTTACATTTTAAATATGCTGAACTGCTTCAAAATATGCGACAGGCAAAGGATGAAGATTATAAAAATATTCTACAAGATGTAAGAATTGGAAAAGTAAGCAAGCAAGGGAAAAAAGCTTTATATGGTCGATTAATTTCAAATTTGTATCCAAATGAAAACATTCTCCCAGAGAATATTTTAAAAAAAATGACTGAGAAGAAATCTGGGATATGTTTGATGCCAACTCTGCAAGAATGTTCCATCTTCAACAACAAAATGCTAGAGTTAGAAAATGAAGAGATTGTGAAACTGGAAGCAATAGATAAAATAGAGCATATGGGTGCAACAATTGTTTTGTCAGAACATTTGAAAACTAAATTGGATTCATTAGAGAAAAGTATTTCTAAAACAGCTGGTTTTGAAAAGACTCTGAATGTGTGTTTAAATTGTCGTATCATTTTGAGAAGGAATTTAAATGTTGAAAGAGGTCTGGTAAATGGAGCAATGGGTTATGTTGTTGATTTTGTGAATTACAGAAATAGAGATGGAATTGAATTTTAAAAAATAAAATTTGATGGCATTGAACAAGTACAACAAATAAGTCATGGTTCTGCTAGATTTTTACTTGTAAAAGACTTATATGTTCGCCGAAAACAGTTTCCCGTTTGTTTGGCATATGGAGTAACAATTCATACATCTCAAGGTTTAAGTGGAGATAATGCTTTGGTGAACATTGGAAGATCTGTGTTTAAAGAGGGGATGGCATATGTGGCATTATCCCG
The DNA here is from genome assembly GCF_964263255.1 of Lissotriton vulgaris. Classification (NCBI taxonomy): domain Eukaryota; kingdom Metazoa; phylum Chordata; class Amphibia; order Caudata; family Salamandridae; genus Lissotriton; species Lissotriton vulgaris. Next base: position 566,165,683 of record NC_141695.1, read on the forward strand.
AGTTAGAACTTTATCAGGATTGTACTTGATTGAGTGTGATGAGACAAAAATTTGTGCAGATCTAGATTGTGTTAAAGAATGCAATAGGTTAAGAAGAGAATATGCTCCACATTTGCCTCAAAAACCTCTGTTTGAAAAACGTGTGGTAGGCCGAAAAAGAAGAAATGAGGATAATTGCAGTGAGGTAGTAGCAAAAACACAAAAAGTAGAGAAAACTGTAATTGAAAACAGGAAGAAAAAGAATTGTGAAGAAAATGTTGTAAGATTTCAGTTTGAAAATAGTTCTGGTGTCAACTGCTATGCTAATGTAGTGGTTAATGTTTTTTTTCTAAAAAGTTTACAAGAACAAATTGTTGAAAATCGGGATCAAAGATTGTGTGGTTTATTGAATTCTGTGTTTGAGAAATGTAGCAGTAATACAGCAGAAATAAAAAGTGTAACAGAAATTCGAAATATTTTAAATATGTGTTTTGGTCAAGATACATTTTCACAGAACATTCAGCAGGATTGTCAAGAATTTTTAATGTATATGTTTGGTGTTTTGGAAGATGAAGGTGTAGATGTAGATAATCTTTTCAGCCTTTCTTATCAATGGAAGCATGACTGCCACAATTGTAGTTTATCAAGTACTACTAGAATAGACACTGAAAGATTTATATATTTGACTTTACCTGACTGTAAATCAGTGTCATTTAAAAATCTAGTTAAAGCAGCAGATCATAATATGGTGTGTACCCAATGTAACTGTCCAATGCTATCCACATTATTTATACAAAGTTATGGGCAATATATCATTTTAGTTTTCCAACGATGTAGACCTGATGGAACTAAATTGACAACTTCTATCAAAAATTTTGTGGCTTCTCAGTTATCAATTTCAGGAAGAACCTTTACAACTGAAGCTATTATTGTCATTATCATGACGGTTCTTTGACAACCTCAGGACATTATACATGCTACTTAAAATCTGAAAGAGGATGGAGTTACTGCAATGATTCTCATTTAACTTATAAACAACGTTTGCCTTATGACTCTACAAATTCTTATCTAGTGTTTTTAAAATCAAAGTTTTAGTAAAGGGAATTGGCCTTTGAAGTTGTGAATATATACTAAAAGTTGCTTAGTTAGTTAGTTAATCTAATATTTTAATTTATTTATCCCATGTAGATACTTTAAGTGGATCTCAAAGTAAAAAATACTGATATATCTGACACAAATTGGCCATGAGGAAAGTGTAAGGTATGATGTTCTTAGATCTTTTTTCATAGGAAGTCGATGAAATGGAAGTTATAGAGCACAGCAGACTTTTTTTCCACCAAAAGGACCTTCACTATCTTCTATTTGGCCTCACGGAAAAGTGAATCAAAGATTAGTGTACATATATGAGATGTATGTTTGAATGTTTTTTTTTAAACACAATCTTTTAGATTGTGTTTTTTTTTTTCCCGCTGTTATATGATGAAGACTTTGAACCCACTGATTTAAGTGAAATTCAATATATTCTGAGAACAGCAAAAATAAATTGTGTAACATATTGTAGAAGTTATTGTGTAGTTTGCATTATGTAATTTATATTGTGTTCACATTGTCTCACACTCATTTTCCTTTTTCACCCTTATTTACCTCTCTTTACTAATTTACACTCTTTTTTCATCGCTGTTTCTTTACTGCACTTCATTCACAACTTCTCAATCTAATTGGAACTGTCTGCATTTCCTCTCTTCCTTCCACCACTTTTTATCTTTTTCATATTCTCTCAGTACCACTGCTTTAGTGTTCTTACCATCTGTTTCTTTTTCTCCTTTTTTTTCCTTTCGCACTCATTGTACTGTAGTTCACTTAGTTCTTCCTTTTGTTTTTCTGTATACTTACTCTCTCACTCCTGTTTTATCCATCGTTCTATAAAAACATCATTCCTTTCATCCCTTCACTCTGTGACTCCCCTTCACTCACTCTCAGTCATCTTCTATTCCTCTTTTTTATTAATACTTTCTCATTCAGACTCTTCTCCTTTTCACTCATTTTCCTTTTACTTTCTTATCTTTCCTGATTTTGTTTTGATATCTTACATTCTTTTAGTATCTTACTTGTCTAATTTGTTCTCTTTCTATTTCTTTTTCCTTCTTTTTTCTCTTTCCACATTACTTTCTTTCTGTTTTTGTATCCTTCACTATTGCTTCATTTCTTAGTAAACTTTTGTAGATTTTTAAACCTCATGAACTATTTCTTCTATTTTATTATATATTTTTAAGTAATTATAGCGTGTTTTTTCTTTTATCTTTCACAGATACAAGTTTTCATTAATTATATGGTAAGTATGTTTAGAAAATGTTTTTGTTATCACCTTTTGTTTTATTTTCACTATTTTACTCTCACCCTACCTCACCCCTGTTTCCTTACTTTGCTTCCCTCACTTATTCTTATCCTCCATGTTTACTTCCTACCTAATTCAACTTCTTTCAATACCTCTGCTTATCCACACTCCTTCACTTACCTTTTTTACTGGTTCACTTAGTCCCTTTGTGACACTCCTTCTTTTACTCTCTCTCTTCTTTCTCTCTGTTACTCCCCATGTCTTACTCTTATTCACTTATATGTACCCTCTTTCACTCCTCTTTACTTACACTCACTGCTATTTTCTTTCCCTCCGTCACCGCTGTTCTTTTTCTCTGGTTCCGTCACTATCTGTCATTCCCCATACTTAACTGTCCTTCCTTTTACTTTCATCATCCATTCACATTCTTCCAGAACCTCTGCTTTAATCTTCTTCTTATTTCTCCTCTTCTTTTGCTCCCTTATTCTTTTTCTTTTTCTCAGTTACTTCCTCTTACACTTTTTTTGTTTTACTATCTATTACACAGTCCCTCTGTGTTCCTCCCTCTAGCTCTCTTTCTCTTAACACCACTCTCTCTGTTCTCATTCCTCATAGTCACTCCTTCATACTTTTTTTTCCTTTTTTTTTTGTTGGTGCGCTGCCGGGACGCGCACCGGTACGCGCACCGGGGCGTTCACCGGTACGCGCTCCGGGAGCGCACCAGAGTCAAATATAAAAAAAAAGTTAAAAAAAATATTTAAAACAAAAATATTATCTTAATATTCATTATAGTGTATAAGTGAGACTTATAGTTAGGAATTAGCATTAAAAAAACCTGTGAAATTCATAGAAAAAACCAGAGGTTTCACACCAGTTATAGTTAGGAATTAGCATTAAAAAAACCTATTAAATTCACTGAAAAAACCAGAGGTTTCACACCAGTTATAGTTAGGAATTAGCATTAAAAAAACCTATTAAATTCACGGAAAAAACCATAGGTTTCACACCAGTTATAGTTAGCTGGAAATTTTACTGACATAAAACCATTGAAATTCCCACGTTATAGTTGGATTTTTCAGTGAATTTAATAGGTTTTTTTAATGCTAATTCCTAACTATAACTGGTGTGAAACCTCTGTTTTTTTCAGTGAATATATATATATATATATATATATATATATATATATATATATATCTCCTCATTCTCTTGGTCGAGGGAGGCCCTTTTAAATAAAGAAGCCTTATTCCTTCAGCCTTCGTGTGAGTGCCTTTTACTTTCTGGAATAAGGATTGCTGTGGATATATAAATATAAATATAAACTAAAGGTTCACTTAGGTCAACTCCTGTCTTGAAAGTTTCAGGGTAAGATTCATCAGGGGGTCCAAGAAAAAAGGGGGGGTCCCAAAACATGTTTTTCTATGTTAATTTCAATAGGAAACTTTAGACACTGCTACAGCCTGAAATGCTGAATGGAATTACACCAAATTTGGCACAGAGATAGCTCTTGGTCTTGAAAGCAGGAGCTCCCAAGTACCTGGGACCACTGCCTCCTGGGGCTTAATTAAAAGAATTAAAGTGTGGGGGGGCTCCTGCACCCCCATACTCCCATGGGGATCACCACCTCCCCGGGGAACTAATCAATTGAATGCGGGGATCTGTTGCTGATCCCTGGCCTTGAGGACCAGTACCTCCCTGGGGCTTTGAAAATGTAGTGAGGGGGGACATGCTGCCCCCTCCTAGAGTCCTCGGTGGCCCTGGGGACTGCCAGCCCACAGGGCCGACTCCTGCAATGTCCTGGGGTGCCCACCACTGGGACATTGCTGTTTGCTATGGCAGGGCAGGAGCACGACTCCCACGCTGTCATAGCAAACTCCTGATTTGGTTTTTGGAAGTCTGCTCTCGCTTCCAAAAACCAAAACAGATTGCTTTTGCACAAGGTGAGCTACATGTCAGCAGCTCTCCTTGTGCAAAAGCAATGCCAGCTCCGCAGGAGGCGGGGAGCCAGAGGGACCATGGGGGCATTGGGGCTCCCCCCACAGTCCTTAAAGGAGAGGCCAGGCCCTGGGGGATGGGATCCTCAGGGCCAGAAGTGTTCCAGGAGGGGGACCATGCGGCCCTCCTCCCCTGTAAATAATAAATGAAAATCAAACAACGGAAAGGTTGGCCCTGTGGGATGGGGTCCCCGGGACCATAATCGGCCTAACGAGGGAGGCCATGAAGCCCATCTCCCAAAAATAAAAATATTAAGGCTGGCCAGGCCCCAGCGGATGGGGTCCCTGGGGCAATAATTGGCCTCTGGAGGGGGGTCACACGGTCCCCATACCCAAACAAACAAACAAACAAAGGATGCCAGGCTATGGGGGTGGGGTCTCTGGGGCCAAAAGTGGCCCAGGGAAGGGGGGCCATGCAGCCCCCTCCCATAAAAGAAAAAAATATATAATTGGCAACTTGACGGAGGCCTGCCCCCTCCCTGCACCACTCTGCAAACGCACCCCCTGGCACGTTTGAAGTTGAAGAATGAATTCCCCTTAATTACTTAGGGTCCCTGGGGGCCACCTAGCCCACCAGGTACCTCCATTAAGCGCCACAGAGCTGGATTGCAGAGGCATGGTCCGAGGCCACGCCCCTTTTTACACCACTCTGCAAACGTGGGTCCTGGCATACTGCTGCTCAGAGGACTTGTGTCCTGAGGTCCTCAGGACACAAAAGGACCTCATCACCCAACCAGCAGTGCACCAAAAGGCTCATGTGTAGAGTGGTGTAAAAAGGGGCATAGCCTCGGACCACCTCTCTAAAATCCAGTTCTGTGGTGCTTACTGGAGGTACCTGGTGGTCTAGTTGGCCCCAGGGACCCTCAGTATTCAAGGGGAATTGATCCCCCAACCCAGAATGCACCATGAGGTGTGTCTGCAGAGTGGTAGAGAAAGGAGGCATGGCCTGGTATGAGAAGTTAGCAATCCTGCTGTGTGGGGCTTACTGGAGGTAATAGGAGGTGTAGTTGGCCCCTACAGTTGATGTTGGGGGCTAACTACCCCTCCTGTAACCTTAAGTAAATCCCCCACAGTGGGATTGCTAAGAGGTGCTAGGAGATCACTCTCACCTTTCTCCATCACTGCGACTGCTATTTTATAGTTAGAAATTAACATTTAAAATACCTTTGAAATTTACTTAAAAAAACATAAGTTTCAAGGATTTTATAGTTAGAAATTAGCATTTAAAAAACATTGGAAATTCACAGAGAAAACCTAGTTTCAGGGACGTTATAGTTTAGACACAGCGGTTAGGGGTTAACCTCTCAACGTGATAGCACGCACACATAGAGACAAGACACTAACAATACACTGAAAAAAGGTGTGCAGGTCTTCCAATTATATTGAAGATTCTCTGACCCCATGGTTGGGAAATGGGGGTGTTAGTGACACAAGTTATGTGTCAAAAATGGACTTTTAAAATTTTGTGCGATATTCGCGATGACACCTCGACCACCAGAGTGGGCCTCTGTGTTCCATCATGGGGCGTTGCGATTATCAATGTCATCGCAAATATTGGTGGAAATATTAGAAAATATATCGGTGAGTCATTAATATGCTTTGCTATAGAGATACTGAGATTCCGATTATGTTTTTGTAGAGTTATCTAGCTAATGAGTTATCTACTGTGAAGCCTATTAATAATTATCTGGTTATCATTTTTAAATGTGGTGGTGGCTGTTGAATTCTGCTTTTGTTTTCCATTTTCACGATGTATCCGGGGCGATAGTGATGACCGACTTCATTTTGATCTACGGAGTAATATTAAAAATATATAATAGGTTTTAGAGGTTTTTTTATTGAAACTCTCTAGAACATCTTGAGTTTAGAGAACCCTGTTAGGCACCAATAGTGTGTAAAATACTGTAGTGTGTGTTTATGTATGTATTTTAGACTTAATGGAAAAGGCACAATTGTCGCTGTTAACGACATTCCAAATAACTGCGAAAACAGAAAATAGTGCAATATTCAGAATGGATTTCTTTACATATTATTTTTGGATGTGTTGGTGGCCATTGAATGACTGCTTTTGTTTTATGCTTTCTCAACATGTCTGGGGGAATCTTGATTACTGACGGCATTACGGTCTCCGACGTCACTTTGAAAACAGAAAATAGGTTTTAGAGATGGTTGTTCTAGAAAAACACTATAAAAACATGAGTTTGAAGTGTACAGTATAAAACCCCAAGTGTGTAAAATATTTTAACATGTGTACATATATGTGTTTTGACTGTATGCAAACGGCGCAATTGTTGCGATTAATACCATCATCAAAACCTCCTGAATGACCATGAAAACAAAAAATCGGTCTTAAAGCTGGTTTTTAAAGAAACTTAGTGAAAAAAAATAGGTTAACCATTCTTTAAAAGAAGTATGTATATAGTAATATGTGTAGGGCAATGTTCAGAATGGATTTTTTTTACATATTGTGTTTGGATGTATTGGTGGTCATTGAATATCTGCTTTTGTTTTCTGTTATCGAGACACATCTGTGGGCATTGCAACGTTGCAGTGAATATAAGAAATATAAAGAAAAAAAACAACACATTAATCCACTGAAGAAAATACAATCTTATAAATTACCCCTGATATAGCCATTTTAATTAGAAAAGTACACTTTAAAAACCTTAAAAATGCAATTAAAAAATCACAGGTTAGATGCACATTATAGTTGGTAAATGGAATTTTATGAACCTTTGAAATTCACTAAAAAACAAATGTTACAGGGGCATCATATTTAGGAAATTCAATCAAAAAAACTTAGAAATTCAGTGAAAAACCAAAGGTTACAGGGACGTTATAGTTAGGCTGATATTTCACTAGTACAAAACCAGAGAAATTCATCACTTATAGTTAGCTGTGCTAACTATAACTCATGCCCCTGCAATGCACTGTTAATGACCTGATATAGTACATTACTCATGACATGGTAAGTGTCATCACTGATGACATCTCAAATGACATCCCTGATGACATTACTGATGGCATCATTCACAGAATCTCTGATGTGCCTACTCACACCCTAATCTAACCTTTCATACACCCACTCCAACTTCCACACTACCTTTAACAAAACCATTCACACACCCATGCTAGTACTTACGCACACACTCTCTGATTCATAGGTCTACACACAAATCAACTCAATCATCCCTACAACCACTCATACATCAACTTGTTCACTAACAAAGCCACTGATATATCCTCTCATATACCATGCCGCCACTCAAACACTGTCAGTCACTCATAGAGCTACTCACACACCAACTGACTTACCTAGAATCACTCACACAGCCATGTAATCACCTTTACAGTTATACATACTCACTCACTTATCCATACAGATAATAACACATACTTACTCACCTAAGCAGTGACTGATGCGAGCACATACTTCCCATACAAACACTATCACAATTCCTCACTCACAAATATAGTCACTCATATACTCCACCACTCAGCTGTACTGTCTTTCATACATCCAGTTACTCACCCGTACACCACTGACACATTCATTCAGAAACCAACACACCCATATACATTCTCAGTCACTCATTTAGCTCCTCACTTACACGCTCACTAACCCATACAGCCACTTACTCACCCACTCATTCATCCATGCAGGCAGTCACACATCTTCTCACCCAGCCACACAGACACTCATATACCCTAGGGCATTGCTGGATCCAGCCCTGGAGGGTGGGAATCCCCAGGGTCATTTAAGGCCCCCTCCAACAATATTTAAGCCCCGGGGCTTTGGGGGGACTGTGTGGTCCCCCACATTTAACATAATTAGCCCTGGGGAGGTGGCGGTCCCTGGGACTGGGTAAGGGAAACAGCCCCTGCATGCATTTATTTAAAAAATAAAGCCTTGGGTATGTGCCCCCCTCACATTTAATAAACATAGCCCTGGGAGGTGGCAGTCCCTGGTACTGCAGGGGGCCAGCACAGGCCTCCACATCTATTTTAATGATTGCCACGGGACCTGGACTTAATAAAACAAAAAACTGGAGCCTGCGCTTAATCTAAAAAATAAAAAAATGGCCTGGATTCGCTAATCCGACACGAATCCCACAAAAAAAACAGAAAAAAAAGCTTTTTTAGACCGACCCACTGAGCAGGCCTAGGGGGTCAGGGTGTTTCTACTGTGCCCTCATTTCTTATTTTGTAACTTTTTTTATCCTTTTTCTTGTGTTCAACTGAGTCACAAGATGTGTGCCAATACTTCCTAGTTTGAAGTGTTGGCAGCCAATCAGTTCGCAAGCTGGAGATCGGGAGAGTTTACGGGTCCTCCATGGCCATATGTGTATATCTGAGAAAATGTTTATGTTTCTCCGGAACGACTGTACAGATTTACACCATTTAACAAATAGAGTGTACTCTGGACCAAGAGCTACAATTCTGCCAACTTTAGTATAATTCAATTCAGCAGTACAGGTTGCAGCTGCTTCAACAGTTTCCTAAGTGAACGAATGGAAGGTCCCAGTGTCTTGGGGTAGATATTTGAGACTGGTATAGCACCCCTGGCCCTCCTCGAACTTATAATTACACCATGCCTCGATCAATGGGCTGACTTGGTGTCGCCTAAGCAAATGCAGATACCACAGGATGCACAGTATGATAATGACGGTTCCTCCGTAAGAATTGCAGACGCTTAATGGTGAGATGAGACAAAAAAAACAGTTTCCTATGGAAATTAACATGAAGAAAAGCGTTTTGGGACCCCCATTTTACTCAGCCCCCACTTGATGAATCACCCCCACATTTTAGGAATAGCAGCTAAAGAAAGTGGGCGATTATTTTTTGGAATTTCGCGAAGATTCGTCAAACGGTGCCAAAGATATTGGCAAAAGAAAAAACACTTTTTAAATAGAAACAAGGTCCTAACTATAACTGCCTACTGGCGATATGTATATATTGCCAAGGTGGAAGCTATAGATACCTTTGGACACGAGTGGTTGACTGCAGACAGAGATGGTTGCAGTTGGTGTTTTGAACTTTAAAGTGCTAGATTTCACTTTGAACTTTTAAAAAAATTACTCTGATTCTACTGATTACATTTTCCTTGTTTATTGTTAAGTAATTTATTAAAATGTATTCTATTTTTTAGAATGGTTTGGGGATTTTCTTGCTTCGTTTTTTAACTTTATTACTGTTTGTATGCTGCATAGATATTTTACACATTGCCTCTGAGTTAAGCCTGACTGCTTTTAAAACTAAGCTACCAGAGGCTTAACCACAGGTCAATTGAATGAATTTAGAAGTTCATCCTGACAGGGATTATGGCTGTTGCTTGACCAGGGTTAACACGCCAGTCAACCAGCAACCCAATTTCTCACAGTTATCGCTTACCTGCAGGTAGGCCTGGGCGGTAAATTCTGTTCTGTTCGCGGAATTTGTGGAATTTGCGGAATTTCGCATTCTGTGGAGAATGCAAAATTGCCCAAAATTCTGTTTTCCGCGACTTCTCGAAATTTTTTGCTTGTTCGCGTTCTCAAATGCGTGTTTGTGAGATATTTCCCCCCGAGCACGCAAACAGTGATTGCGAACAGTAAAAAAGCATTGCGAAAGAGCAATTCTGCGTGTTTGCGTAATTTCTGCGTGTTCGCTGAGATTTTTTACGGTTTTGCAGAGAATTGCGTAACGGGATTACAGAAATTCCGCCCACCCCTACCTGCAGGGGAGATTGAGGGAGGAGTTTTTGCGTTAGGGGAAATGGGTAGCCGTCAGATTAGCTCATTACTGAAGAGAACTCAATGTTGATTATTAGATTATTAGCAGATTATTTGTTTATGATTCATATCGATCTCCAGTTTCGTGGTTGGAAGAGACTATTCCTGTTGCATGAAGCAGATACTACATGGAGTGATTATTATTTGTGCTTATCCTTCTATTTCTTCAGTGTGCTAAAAGTGGCTGTGATGACCACCTGCACTCTACAATTCGAAACTCAATCAAAAATTGCTATGAAATAGAACAAATCAGACCCAAACCGAGCAGTTAGTGCAAACTTTAACACCTGATCCTCAGTAGTGAGGCAGAACAGCCAAAGGAGTACTTATGACTGTGTTTGCCAGAGAGTTCACAGTGTAAAAGTGATTACTAGTGTATTTGTATGTCACACTAAAATGTGTCTATGGGTTTATTAAACAAAGCTATCTCTTAGGTAGGCAAATTGAACAGCTGCCAGTGACATTCCATGTAATATGAAGATGAATGCTCTGTTGAATATTCTCTATGTCACTTTCAATTTGATTGTTATTTTTGACCGCTACAGTTGTCTGTAGCTGGGCTAAAAAGGACATACACTACATCTATTAGCAAAAGAGCTCAAAAAGTGATGAATCAATGCACATTGGAGATGTGAAATAGTCTATCATTGACTGCCAGGCAAGTGTTCCATAGGCGCTGACTGGTACTTCAAACAAACAACAATATAAATGAAAGTGAATTTATTCCTCTGGGTGTAGCAAAAGCCACTCTATGTATATTCTGAAGGATTGGTAAAAACAGGTCATACTGATAACTGCACCATCAAGCCGAACCTAAAACAGGATATATATATTTTTTTTCTTGTTTATCATCAGATATTGGACTTTCAGCAATTTAAACAATTCAATTCAATTAAAATATATGATACACCATGTATTCTCCATTTAGAATTTATGATACTAAGACATATATCCATATATAAAAGCTAACATAAAGATATATACAGGAAAAGAAAAGAAAAAAGTTGAAAGAACTGAAGAATGGCCAAAGAAAAAAATTCAAAAAATGTTAAGAAGGCAACATATTATCCAATCTATATAAAGACACCTTCCATTTTGTTTTATAATTATTCATCTAACCTTAGTTTCCATTCTTCGACCGGTGCCCTAACCCGTTTGCCTAGCTGCCGCGCCTTCCAGCCTTTTTTCTCATACAAAACTTTCTCCAAGGTATATATGGCAAGTAATTTTGAGAGCCATTGTTCAACTGACAGAGGGTTAGGATCTTTCCAAAAAGTTGCAATGCATAATTGGCTCAGAGTCATTGCCATAAATATAAATTCTTGATGAGGTGTCTCATATCCCTCTCTTGCTACCCCAAGGACCATAACCTCATTAGTTAACCTAATAGAGATCCCCAATTCCTCCTCAAGGAACTTTTCTAATACTTGCTTAAAAGAATCAAAGTTGGGACAAGATGCAAACATATGTATTGTATCTGCCTGCAGACTTTGACATGTTAGGCAAGATATTCCATTAGTTCCCCCCAGCGGGCTATTCTATGCGGTGTGTAATAGAGTTCATACATGGTCTTGTAGTACTGTGCTTGCAAATTCGCCACCTTTAAGATTGTATTTGCTAACATAAGCGATTGTTCACCCTCATTCCCGACTAGGTTTAGCTTGCTTCTACATTTATCAAATACTTTTACCCGGTCATCATCATTATATTGACATATTTCGCTATAAAGTTGTGAAATTGAACAGCCCTCCTCATCACGGACATACTCCATCAAATCCTCCCTTTTAAATTTACAATTACCCGCTTGTTTTCATAATAACACTGATCTTATCTGTAAATATTTAGAAAAAACTCTACGCTCCGGACCATATAACTGCTGTGCTCTGTCAAATGTATTTAAACCTGATTCGTCCATGAGGTTTCCTATTGATCCAACCCCGAGGCTGTCCCACGGTTTCATCACCTGATCCTGAAGCACCTCTGGGAGTAATTCATTCACATACAGGATATTTGTAATCTAAAACTAGGTGTGCAAGTGCAACCTATACTTTGCAGAGAGTGTAATGAGTAGATATATAGCATAACCTATTCCATAAGACAGCGATAATTGAGTAGGAGTTGCGTTAGACATTTCATGTATTTCAGACATTAATACTTATGTTTATTTATTTGGACATTGACCTTGACCTTGAAATGTTTAAAATGTACACAGTGAACATGCCTGGCATGAAAACCGGTGGGGATTCTTCTACGTGTATTGCTTGCTGTTTTAAGTTAGACTTTTGAAAGTGTTTAGGAAGGAACCACTCTTATTTCATGACGAGGGAGTCAGAAGTGAGAATGATCAGAGTCTGTTAGTAGCAAACAGGATTTTGGGGTGGTTAGCATTGGAGTTCTACAGCTGAGCGAGTTGCTGTTTTAGGGAAGCCTGAACATTTAGGGAAGTGGCAGCTTCTACATAAATGATGAGGGTGCTGGACCTAAAGGGAACAGATAGGGTTAGGTAAATAGGAAATTTAAATCTGTGAATAAAGAGTGCCTAAATTTAAACAGGAACCTGAAAGAGAATGAGGAGCCAGGACATGATGTCACAGAAGATATTTAAGGAGGTAGGGTTTCAAGGATAGTAACCTGGGTGTGTTCTTCTGATAGCTGAGTGGTTGTGAACCTGAAGGAGTACCAAGTATGAAGAATTATGTCAGCATGGTTTTTGGAGAACTAGGAGAATTAAATATAATGGGTATTTGGTACGATGAGAGCCATTAGTTTTGTTCCTCCAAAGGAAATAAGAAGAGGCCTTATCTAATGGATTGGGGGCACTGCTATGGTGGTACCCCCTAGCAGAAAAGCACCACTAGTGGAGAAAAGGGAGAAGAACTGCCAGCATGCTGTTTTCTCCTAATGGTTCAAGGCAAAAGCGAAAAGACAGCATCTGAGAGTGGCAGAAACACCTCTTTCTTGCTGCTTTTTTCTAAACCACCAATACTTTCATGATGTCCTGGGTGGCATATCATATGGAGATGCAGAGGACTGGATCTCGAAGCAGAAGATCAGGAAGACCATAAGGGTTAAGTGAGCCATTTGAATGATTTTGGGACAATCCGCCAGAGGAAATAAACTTCCCCAATCTCCCCATAAGTGTGTTAGTGCAGCATTTTGTTTTGGCCAGACCATTCATTTGCACTGCATCCAGCACAGATCAAAAGGTATGTGCACAATGAGGTGCAAAAGTCCCACCTGGGTTGGTGGTGTATCATATATCCATCATTGGCACAGCAGAAAAACAGTAACTGATGGTTCGTAGAAATAGCAGACCTCAATCGTCAGTATTTGGGGACTCATGTCCAAAGACCCTGGTTACTATTTCAGTCGGAGTTGCCTTAGACTGACATCGCTGCGGATGGGGAACCAACAGACCTCTGTTTGGCAGTCCCTATGCTGCAAATAGGATGCGACTTAATGTGGTGCGGTCGCTAACTTCCATTTTTCAATAGGAGCTTGTGCGGTGAGATGAAACTGCCCGCAGCACAAGCTCCCATTGTAAAATGGACGTTTTTAAACATCCCTGCACCGTGAGGCAGCCACCTCACTGTGTCAGACACATGGTGCAGGGATGAGAAAGGGGTACCATAGGTTCCCCCCAGGGCCACACGCGTAGGGCCAGGGGGGGAACACAATTTCCAACAGCAGTTCATTGTCAGAAAATCAGACATGGAACTGCTGTTGGAAAAGTGCCATCATAACCCAGATGGTAGAAACACTGTTCTTAAGGGATTATGAGGCCTTTACGACTGTCCGACAGGCTCCTTGTGCTTGTCAGAACCGAGTCAGATTCCCCTGCCGGTTTAAACTCCGACCGCCGCCATTGTAATACAGTTGTCAGAGTTTAAACCTACAATGTCAGTCGGAAAACCTCCGACCAGCGACAATGTAATTAGGCCCAAAGGGTTTGGGGATTTGGTAAATCAGAGAGTTTGTGAATGCTAAAACCCTTTTTCTAAATGTACTAAACCCATTCAAAAATTTGGCGAGGGTTTTCCAAATTGTTAAATGGGTTTAGGAGTTTATTACGAACCACTATTTGGAAGAGGCAGGTTAAGAGCACCCCTTCCAAATATAGAATCCTTCTATGTTAATATTTTGTGACTGAAATCCATTCACAAAACATTATTTGTTTTACTACCAACTCAAGGGAAGTGGTAAACCATTCACAAAACCCCAAAGGGACCTTTTTGTGAATGTTGACAAAATCGTTTTTTTAGAAATAGACAGTTGTCCACGAGACCCTTGTCTACTCCTAACAAATGCTTGTAAAACTTTTCATTATTTTTTAAACATAATTAGTATTTCTTTTAGGGAAACGGACTGCATTCAGTGAAAAGATTGCTTTATTTAAAAGCAGTAACAGATATGGTGGTCCACTGACAAGATCAGTCCACCATTCCGCTCATTGTGTACAATCGTAGTCAGTTGGAATTTCATTCTCATGAATGTTGATGGGTTAGGTCGAATTGTGACCCATTACGATTCTGTATTTTGTGAGCCACAATATTAGTACATACCAATGCATTCTGTAGAGGTTGGTGCACAAATTGCTATCACTTTTGTAGAATCCATTTTAGTACTTGGAGAGGTGTAGCACAGAGGTCAGAGCAGCGGACTGCACAGTGTGGGGTTCACAGGCTGATCCCCCATGGCAGCTCAGCATTGTGTGACTCTGGGCAAATAGCTCACCTAATCTCCCCGACGGCACCCAGAGCTTAGAAAGGGGGTGATATGTTTGTGCATTATAAATGGGAATTATTTATTTATTATAATTATATAGTACATTCCAATTCAGAAACCAACATTTGATATTAGATGCAATTTACAATTTCTTATTTGGAATCTTTGTAGAGGAGGCCCATAGACCCACTGAATTCTAGGGACAAACGAAGAATTGTGTCTACCTTCGCACATGTCAAGGTTTCTTGTGGCATTCACATTTTAACAGCAGGCAGTATCAGGGTGTAGTAGACACTGAAGGAGGTCTTTTCCCAGTGCTTCTTTTCAGTTTTTCCAGTAATCTCCTTGATGCAATGCTGCTTCACATAAACAGACATTTAGCGTTTTTAAACAATCCCCAAAAATTGGATCAACACAATTAGAAGTTTTTTGAATTGCAAATTTGCCACAAGTTATAGGATAGATTTTACACATGTTTTACTTTTCCAGTAAGTGCTTCTGACTACTATAGGAATAAAAAAAGACAGAACACTTTAAGCATACAGACTGGTAATGACAGGGCGCAATGCAGACTGGTAATGACATACCTTCTAGTTAAATGTTCTCGGTCTACATACAATTCCTACATTTACAAGCACTGCGGCCTAGGCAACCACCTTTCCAAAGGAGACTTTAGAGATGACTCCAATTAGGGATTTACTTTAATGTAGAAGTTATTCATGTAAAACTATTCTGGCACTGATTTTAACTGTAACATTATGTTTGTGGTAGGTGATAGTACCTATCCCTCCTGTACTGTGATAATAACACTTTACCTGAGAGCTCTTATACCTAATTAAAGAAAAAGTGATGTTGCTCACCGATGTATAAGGGCAGTAATGTAGCATACATTTGAACTTCTGAAGGCTAAATTTCACTGCTTACATAAAAGTGGTAGTGCTCTTCAATATTCCCTGGAAGTTGCATGCAAAATTGTAGCAGCTTGCGCAGTGTTACACAAGATGGTGGCCAGAAAGTGTCTTATTTGGGGTTTTTGGGGGTGTTTTGTGAGTATTCAAGCAGTAGAAAAAGTACAGCATTGAAATAAAATATGAAAAGATGAATATTAAATATTAAATAGACCAGGAGAACATAGATTTATAGTATACATCATAGACAATTAACAGTATTCATGGAAATCATTATACAGCAAAAAATCTTCAAAAGTAGAGTCAATCAATCAATCAATCAATCAGTGACACTTATAAAGCGCGCTACATACCCGTAGGGTCTCAAGGCGCTGGGGGGGGGGGAGGGGGGGTGCCGCTACTGCTCGAACAGCCAGGTCTCCAGCTTCTTCCTGAAGGAGAGGTGGTCTTGGGTCAGGCGCAGGTTGGTCGGGAGGGAGTTCCAGGTTGAATAACAATCTCTATTCTGACGCTAGTTAAGCTCTCAAATTCCACCAAATACAATAATATTTCACCAATTATCACCCCACATTCCAAAATCATTAGAAAGAGACTGGATAAGACAACTATACTTTTCCGAAATACTATAAAGATGCTCACCAAAAATCGTGTAATATCAGGCTAAGCCAGCCGAACTGTAATGTTAGCATCCATGCTCAAGAGGAAGGTCCGGGTCTGTAGATATTTAAAAAAAATCACTGTGGTGTAATGCAAGTTCTGCCTGTAGATCCAATAATGTTCTTACTCCAAACCCATCCATCAAATCAACAAACCGCTTAATTCCAGAGTTTCCCCAGACAGTAAGTAGGAGGAAGCAAAGCAGTTGGGTAAGTCCATATCGTCTGACAGTAGTGAAAAAACCTCCTCATGTAACGCCAGATATTTCTCCGGATCTTTTCCAGAGCAAACGTGGTCTTGTTCAACTTTTTGGGAGTGCCAATTGGGAAGTTCCCATCCACCTTCAATTATTGGGAGGTTTAAACATTTTATTGATCTCCCCTCTTTCTTCCCCTCCCATAGGAATCTTGTGACTAAAGAATCTAGAATTTGGAAGTACATATGGGGAACATAAAGAGGTAGTGAATGAAAAAGATACAGAATTTAGTGAAGAATATTGATTTTAATTTAGTTATGTCACCCAATTAGGCCGATAGGTAAATGCTAGGGGCCCAAAAAGTCAGTTTCCAACAGCCTTTTTGTGTTGGACAAGCTGACTAAGAAAGGCTGTTGAAATCGACACTGTAATTGGTCAGAAACGCAGTTCGTGGAGCTGCATGATGCGGTTCTGATCAGCACAACTTCTCCGAGAGCCCTTCGGAACCGATAGTGAAGGATCGCATGGTTTACAATCCAACCACGAATACTGTAATCGGGTTGTAAACCGACGAGACGGTCAGAAGGGTATCAAAAAGATCTAGGACATCGTGATAAGGCCCTAAATGTTCAACACATTGACTCATTGGCTACGAACAGTGTCAGAATATTAATACATCATCTGCATAGACTCCCGGAGGAGAAGCAAGGAACAAGTATACAGATTTCTGGGAATGCTTCTACGCAAAAGCCTAATATATTGCTTAATATATGGAGCATAGAGAGTAGGGAAGCGTGGACAGCCTTGTCGAGTGCTTCGTGAGATAGGAATAAAGCGTGTTAATTCCTGCTTCATGCTGATCTGAGCTCTCCCTTTCTCTTTCAGCAGCCTGCCTATGAGTACACCTACATCTTCTAACATTAGACACAGACAAACCAATGTTGTTGGAAGACTCCTCATTTTCTTGAGCACAGGGTTGCCTGATCCAGCAATGATGTAACCTGCCTCAAGCCCTTAGCTACATCCTTGCTAAAGGTGATATCTCATGATGAATATTTATGGTTCTTCTGGTAAGCACCCCATAGCAGTAGTCATTTTTTGTTCATTTTCTTACTATACTTTTACATTCTCAAGACTACACAGCAATATGTTTTATTCCATTGTTAAGTCTCCTCATGAATTGCACCACATAATGATTTAATAGCATCAGCTAAATCACCAATGCTATTAATATTGGAATACAACCCTTCATCAATTTATTTATTTATTTGAAAACTTTTATAGAGTGTGAACATGACCCTTATGTTTATCAGAGTGCTGTACAAGGGATCGGAAGCGAGGGATGGTAAAAACAAGAGTCAACCCCAAGGAAGCTAAAAAACAGGAAGAAGCAACAGCCCATCTCGGAGGACATGTGTGGTACGAGGAGAAGCAACAGGTAATATGGGGCACTGGGAAAACACAAATTACAACATTGAACAAAGGTAACAACTCATATTGTGGGACATGTAAAGAACCAGAAGAGCAGCAAGTGTAAAGGGCACATGGAGAGACAAAAATTAAAACTGATTTACAGAGATATGAAGGAGTGTCAACAGGAAATAAAAGTTAGTGAAGCTGGCATCTAGCCTATAGCTTTAGATGGTCATTCCTGAGTAACCATTTGATTTGTTTCTTGAATGAGGAGGGAGAGGGGTTAGATCTGATCTCGGGAGGGGGCGTGGCCAACACCATGGCAGGCTAAGACGTGCGGCTCCGGAGCTCCCGGCGAGCTGCCTAGAAATCCGACTTTAAGACCACCCAAATCGCCATCTAAATACTGGAATATGATCGTGGGGTTCTTGTGCCCTTCGAGAGTGCAAAATCGGGAGGAATTTCTGCTCGCAGCGTTTTCTACACGGACTTTCCGACATCGCTCTGAGCGCCGAGCCGAAGGAAAGATGGCGGCCGCGTCGCGCGGAGAGCGGCAGAGGAACTGACACCCGACCTCCCCACTCGGAGACCGTGCCCCGCACCTGAGAGAGAGGGCGACACTGACAGGCTATCAGCTACTGGATTCGGATGTCCAAGATCTGGGCACTAGAGAACTCAGAAGGAGATCCCTCCTCCCTCCCCCGCCAAGATGTCGACTGAGGAGTCCGCGAAGTGACACGAGCGGCCCGGAGCCTTGCCGGAGGTCCCTGGCCACTGACCCGAACACTGACGCCTGTTACTTGGAGCTTGGATGCCCGGGGCCTGGTTGTGAACACCGGAGGAGGAGCGCTATGGCACCGACAGTCACCACCTGAAGAGCGGAGAAGACCGAGACCCGTGAGGCCCTCATGACAACACTCTCCAGCTATCCTTCCCACCGGTGGGCCCAACGCAGCGACACGGCAAAACATGGGCAAGAAGGAGCTGCTGCCCGAAAGGGCCCAAGCAGGGGCCAATGGACAATTATGCTGCGCCACGTCTGGTGACGGAGGGCCTTCCTGCTGCGTCCGGACCGCGCTCGGATACCGCATTGCTTATGGAAGCCATTCAGGCCTCGAGGACGGGTATCCAGGAATCCCGAGCGGCCCTGGAGGTTAAGATTGGCGAGGTATGTTCGGAGGTGACACTTCTGAGGCAGGACTTCTGACAGGGTCACCTCCGCAGAGACGCGGATGGGCGAGGCCGAAGATTCAATCACGACCCTTCGGAAAGATATGGCGGAGCTTAGGGCATCCCACCGCCAACTGCTCTGGAAGGTGGACGATGCCGAAAACAGAGTGCGGCGGAACAAACCTCCGCTTTGTCGGCTTTAGAGAAGGGATCTAGAAGTCGGATATGGTGACCTTCCTCCACACATGGCTAATGGAAACCTTCCCAGCTGTCCGATTCTCACCCTGTTTCATCATAGAAAGGGCGCATCGGGCCCTTCTTGCAAAACCTCCAGAGGGAGCGACACCGCGACCGGTCATCACGCGTTTTCTGAACTTTGCCGACAGAGACTTGATTCTTAGGGAGGCGAGGAAGATGGGAGAGATCCGGCTTGAAAATGCACATATCATGATATTCTCGGACTATAGCCAGGAGCTCCAGAAACAGAGGAGATCATTTGACACAGTAAAGGCCAAGCTCAGAGACTTAAAGATTCCTTACATGCTCCTCTTCCCGGCCAAACTCAAGGTGATATACAAAGAACAGTCCCTCTTCTTCACACACCCGGAAGACGCGTGGCAATGGTTGGAGGAGCGTCCGATCGTAAACAGTAGAGAACAAGCTGGGCGAGACCTATTGGATAGATCCCTGCCAAATGCTACCAACTGGGAAATAGGCACAGAGACTGAAATCTAGAAGATCTAAGAGGCAACCACCGGCGACGCCCTACAGAGGCCGGGGCACTGGAAATGCGAGGAAAGGACGTTTGGCCTCCCCAAAAGGTGCGGCAGCGATAGGATCAAGATTTGCCGCTCTATGATCCAATACGCGCTCGGAGGGTGAGGACAAGGAAGGACCTGATATTCGCACATCTGGAGGCGAAGACGATGAGGATGGAAGTCAATCTGTACATCCGTTGGTGACTGAGATCCGGGTGATAAAACAAGACTTGTCTGGACAACATAGTGCACCCGAATCATAGACCCAAGACTCTAAGTCTTAATCGATGGTGGCTCGGGTCCTAGATACAAACGAGCCGATGTCCCCTCAGAGCAGTGGTGAAAGTGGAAAATGTAAAATGGCAGCCCATCTCTGGGAAGCACACAAGTTGACACGCCTCCCTGTTTTTATAAGTTTTACAGTTTTTTTGGGTGCAGTGAAGGGAGGGTTTGGCGGGTGGGCGACAGGCCTACTCCTACGGATAGTTATGTCCTGCCCTGGGATAAGACTGGAAGGGGAGGGAGGTGGGGAGGAGGGTGGGGGAAGGGGTTCTCAAGCTTGTTTTGGGGGGTTCTGGGTGGGGACAGTTGGGGGGAACATTTTAGTTGGAAAAATGTAGCAGCACGCACTGAACATCCACACCACCTGCAAGTGCCAGAGTCTTAACACATGCAATCACCAAGTATTCCAATGGCAAGTACCGTAGGCACCCCACACGAAGGAGGCAAGAGATTGAACATCCTGACATGGAATGTTAATGGTCTGGGCTCTAAGATCAAGAGAGGCCTGGTAAATGCTTACATTAAAAGGGTAGACCCGGACATCATTTTCTTGCAGGAGACACACCTCAAGGGCACACAATGTGCCTTCGTTGCTAGAGGTCAATACTGGGTTCTGGCACATGCGGGGTATACATCCGATTCCAGAGGGGTGGCAGACATCGTGAAAAAGACCTCACCATTCAGCATCACCCGCACTTGGCTTGACTCCCAAGGAACATATGCGGGAGTTCAGGGCAATTGGAACAGACACACTTATACCCTCAACTCTGTCTATGCACCACCTAAACTACAGTCCCGTACACTCACAGCGCTTGCTAACATACTCTTGGACACAGCTGATACTGTACAAGTGGTGGGAGGCGACTTTAACGATGTCATGGATTCCGGCCTTGATAGATCTGGAGTCACTGCGAGGGGCGAGCACCAGACCCCACTATGCAACCAAATGTCTACTATAGGCCTTACAGATATATGGAGGTGGCTCCACCCGACACAGCGAGCCTACTCATACTACTCTGGGGCACACAGGGTGTTCTCGCGACTTGATTATGTCTTTTTGTCCCGCCAATACTTTGGGGCAGACGCCACTGCAGAATATAGGGCTAGGGGCATATCGGATCAATCGCCATTGTATGTGAGGGTTCGTCAGAAACAGGGTGGGGACACGGGTTCCTGGCGCTTAGCGGCCTGGGATCTGCAAAACCCGACCATACTGAAAGGTATACAGGCAGACATTAAGGTGTATATCGCAGAAAATGAGGGTACGGTAGACTCTAGTGTTACCCTTTGGGAAGCCCTAAAGCCAGTACTGAGAGACAGGATAAAGTCCAGACTGGGGGAGGAAAGACGGAATCTCCAAGCAGAGGTCGCTGCCCTAGAACAGACTGTCCTAAAATGGGAGAGGGATTATCTGACCAATAGAAACACCGAGACTCTCCGGAGACTCCTGGATGCTCAGAAACAATATAGGGAACTGATAACCAAAGAGGCGAAGACCCAGTCCCTTGCCACCCTTCACAGATTGTATGATGTGGGGAATAAATCGGGGAAACTCTTAGCGTGACTCAGTAAAAGGGAGCGGGCGGCACGGTGGATAGACAGTATAAATACTACAGATGGCACCACTGTTAGCACCGATGCTGCGATTGCAGAAGCTTTCTCTGCTCATTATGAACAGTTCGATGCAGCTCGTGCCCTTGCAACCCAGGAGGAAGCCTTACAATATTTAGATGATACGATCCTACTGGTCCTATCCCCCGAGCATATGGAGGACCTGAAGGCAGACATAACGGCGGATGACATCACTAACGCCATCGCCAGGTTGAGACCGGGCAAGATTCCCGGCCCTAATGGCTTCCCAGCGGAGCTCTTTAAACGTGCGGCGGATCTCCTGACCCGCCATCTTCGAGGCCTCTTTGCGGCTGCCTTCAATGAGGGAGAGCTCCCACCGGATCTCGCTCAGGCGACAATCGTCTCAATCTATAAAGAGGGCAAACCACAAGAGGACTGTGCCTCCTATCGGCCCATTTCCCTGCTAAATACGGAAGTGTGGCTGCTAGCAACCATCTTGGCGACCCGCCTAAGAGAGGTCATTACAGGTCTGGTTCATGTAGATCAATCAGGCTTTCTACCGGACAGAGCGACTAAACTGAACCTTAGAAGAACACATAACTGGCTACAAGAGGTGAAGGGGCGTAGTGATCCATATTGGTTCCTCTCCCTAGATGCCGAAAAGGCATTTGACGCGGTGCACTGGCCCTTCCTGTTTGTGGTGCTCCGCAGGTTCGGTTTCGGACCAAAATTTCTTAAATGGGTACAGCTTCTCTATGCCGCTCCGAGGGCTAGGGTGAGAGTAAACGGGATACTCTCCCGTGAGTTCCAGATTCAAGGTGGCACTCGTCAGGGTTGCCCCCTGTCCCCCTCCTCTTTACGCTCACCATTGAGGTGGTAGCAGCAAGGATCCGACACAACGAAGGCACGCTACTTCTCTGATTCACCCTCCTGAGGCGGAAGCCGGGAGGTCCTCTCATATCCTTTTGCAATTTTAAAACTGTAACTTTGTTTATCGCTAGATTTAAATAGCGTTTTATCTCGCTGGGTGTATTGAATTTGCGCTTGAGTAAAAAGCGTTTTAATTGTGTTTTAATCGCCACATACCTGTAGCGCCAGCTTACTGCTGCCTGGGCTCACTCTCAGCTGAGCACAGACGCTGAGGGTGTGCTCCCGGGAAACCGAAGCCTCCACAGCGGCCATCTTGGGGGTAAGGAAGCGCTCTGGTGCGCTCTAGTTCCATATAAAAGGGCTCTCCGCCCTCAGCTCCTTAGCACGCTACTTCTCTGATTCACCCTCCGGAGGCGGAAGCCGGGAGGTCCTCTCGTATCCCTTTGCAATTTTAAAACTGTAACTTTGTTTATCGCTAGATTTAAATAGCGTTTTATCTCGCTGGGTGTATTGAATTTGCGCTTGAGTAAAAAGCGTTTTAATTGTGTTTTAATCGCCACATACCTGTAGCGCCAGCTTACTGCTGCCTGGGCTCACTCTCAGCTGAGCACAGACGCTGAGGATGTGCTCCCAGGAAACCGAAGCCTCCACAGCGGCCATCTTGGGGGTAAGGAGCGCTCTGGTGCGCTCTAGTTCCATATAAAAGGGCTCTCCGCCCTCGGACCCTCAGCACGCTACTTCTCTGATTCACCCTCCTGAGGCGGAAGCTGGGAGGTCCTCTCGTATCCCTTTGCAATTTTAAAACTGTAACTTTGTTTATCGCTAGATTTAAATAGCGTTTTATCTCGCTGGGTGTATTGAATTTGCGCTTGAGTAAAAAGCGTTTTAATTGTGTTTTAATCGCCACATACCTGTAGCACCAGCTTACTGCTGCCTGGGCTCACTCTCAGCTGAGCACAGACGCTGAGAGTGTGCTCCCGGGAAACCGAAGCCTCCACAGCGGCCATCTTGGGGGTAAGGAAGCGCTCTGGTGCGCTCTAGTTCCATATAAAAGGGCTCTCAGCCCTCGGCCCCTTAGCACGCTACTTCTCTGATTCACCATCCTGAGGCGGAAGCCGGGAGGTCCTCTCGTATCCCTTTGCAATTTTAAAACTGTAACTTTGTTTATCGCTAGATTTAAATAGCGTTTTATCTCGCTGGGTGTATTGAATTTGCGCTTGAGTAAAAAGCGTTTTAATTGTGTTTTAATCGCCACATACCTGTAGCACCAGCTTACTGCTGCCTGGGCTCACTCTCAGCTGAGCACAGACGCTGAGGGTGTGCTCCCGGGAAACCGAAGCCTCCACAGTGGCCATCTTGGGGGTAAGAAAGCACTCTGGTGCGCTCTAGTTCCATATAAAAGGGCTCTCCGCCCTCAGCTCCTTAGCACGCTACTTCTCTGATTCACCCTCCGGAGGCGGAAGCCGGGAGGTCCTCTCGTATCCCTTTGCAATTTTCAAACTGTAACTTTGTTTATCGCTAGATTTAAATAGCGTTTTATCTCGCTGGGTGTATTGAATTTGCGCTTGAGTAAAAAGCGTTTTAATTGTGTTTTAATCGCCACATACCTGTAGCGCCAGCTTACTGCTGCCTGGGCTCACTCTCAGCTGAGCACAGACGCTGAGGATGTGCTCCCAGGAAACCGAAGCCTCCACAGCGGCCATCTTGGGGGTAAGGAGCACTCTGGTGCGCTCTAGTTCCATATAAAAGGGCTCTCCGCCCTCGGCCCCTCAGCACGCTACTTCTCTGATTCACCCTCCTGAGGCGGAAGCCGGGAGGTCCTCTCGTATCCCTTTGCAATTTTAAAACTGTAACTTTGTTTATCGCTAGATTTAAATAGCGTTTTATCTCGCTGGGTGTATTGAATTTGCGCTTGAGTAAAAAGCGTTTTAATTGTGTTTTAATCGCCACATACCTGTAGCACCAGCTTACTGCTGCCTGGGCTCACTCTCAGCTGAGCACAGACGCTGAGAGTGTGCTCCCGGGAAACCGAAGCCTCCACAGCGGCCATCTTGGGGGTAAGGAAGCGCTCTGGTGCGCTCTAGTTCCATATAAAAGGGCTCTCCGCCCTCGGCCCCTTAGCACGCTACTTCTCTGATTCACCCTCCTGAGGCGGAAGCCGGGAGGTCCTCTCGTATCCCTTTGCAATTTTAAAACTGTAACTTTGTTTATCGCTAGATTTAAATAGCGTTTTATCTCGCTGGGTGTATTGAATTTGCGCTTGAGTAAAAAGCGTTTTAATTGTGTTTTAATCGCCACATACCTGTAGCACCAGCTTACTGCTGCCTGGGCTCACTCTCAGCTGAGCACAGACGCTGAGGGTGTGCTCCCGGGAAACCGAAGCCTCCACAGTGGCCATCTTGGGGGTAAGAAAGCACTCTGGTGCGCTCTAGTTCCATATAAAAGGGCTCTCCGCCCTCCGCCCCCTAGCACGCTACTTCTCTGATTCACCCTCCTGAGGCGGAAGCCCGGAGGTCCTCTCGTATCCCTTTGCAATTATAAAACTGTAACTTTGTTTATCTTGGGGTAAGGAAGCGCTCTGGTGCGCTCTAGTTCCATATAAAAAAGGACGGTCTACCTTCGCGTAGCGGACGCGTTTGCGGACACGCCTGACTCACGCCTGAGTCAAGCCAGAGTCCTGCCCGTCTGTGCCCGTCCGCGCTAAGACCGGGCTAAAGGGCTGGAGACTCTGGTTCCTAGGGTTCTGAGGTATGCCTCCCCGAGATTGCCCCTTATACAGCTATCAGGACTTTGTTCAGTTACGACCAGCATGGCGCCCTTGCCATTTTTCCTGCTCGCTGGATCTTCTAGAAGAAGCCTCCCACTGTTCCTGTCTTAGCACAGGCGGTATGTCTTCAGCATCCTGCCTTCATAGGCCCTCCTCCTTGTCTGTTATCTCCCACAGGCCGCCTATTCAGAAGGAAGCGGGCTTCCTAATTAACACTAGATCCTTAGTGAAAAACAATCTTGCTTTTTGCGATTTTGTTACATTAAGAAAGCCTACATGGGTGTTTCTCACTGAAACTTGGGCCACCGCGTCTTCGGGACCTGACTTATTCGAGGTTGTGCCAGATGGATACTCTTTGGCAAGACTAGATAGAGTGGGGCGCAGAGGAGGACGAGGCCTTGGAATTTTGTTTTTTAGATTTCTCATAAATGTCACATTAATCAACTTTCCAGGTCCTCCGACCTTTTTCAAGCCGTACACTTTATTATAAAATCTCCCGATGCAGAGCCTTTTGTGGGCATCCTGGTCTATAGACCGCCTGGATCCAGGACTGAATTTAGTCAGTCTTAACTCAATTTGCTAGAACCATATTTTGGGGCCCCTAATTTGACAGTTCTTGGTGACTTTAATTTTCACCTTGATGATTTGGACTCTAAGGTCTCCTCAGACCTCTTGGACTCATTATCTGCCTGTGATCTTGTGCAAATGGTTAAACATCCAACCCATCAAGCCGGCCACATTCTGGATGCGGTTTTCACCAATGATGTGAGGCTTCAGACTGATGCTCCTATTCCCTTATCCTGGTCAGACCATTTTGCTTCCCCTCTTGAACTTTCGATTGCTCCTACTCCTACTAAGAAGGCCATCTCCACCCATACCATTCTTAGGAGGAACTTGAAGAATATTACCAGTACCTCGCTGGCTCCTCTGATAAATAATTATAATACAGCCCACTTTGTTGACATCAACTTAGCTGCTTTAGAATTTTCGGAAGCTATTATTACAGCAGTTGATATGTTGGCCCCTCTCTCCTCCTGCTACTCTGCAAGAAAGAAACTTTCCTCACCTTGGTTCTAGGAAACTCTCAGGCTTATGAGACAAAAATGTAGGAAGCAAGAAAGGCTCTGGCGGACGAGCTGCAATCTTGATGAGAGGGAAAAACATAAACAGCTCCTCAAGGACTATAAGCTTGAGATTATCAGGGCCAAGCAAGAGCATTTTGCTAATCTTACAATGGCTCTTTCCTCCCCAGGGATCTTTTTAAAATAGTGGACTCGCTCTGTACTCTACAGACGCAGGACCCTGTAGTTAGTGCTCAGGAATTTTGCGACCAGATCGCAGGATTCTTTCATTCTAAGATCGCAGACATATATAGGGATCTTGAATCTCAAAGAGCCGTTACCCCTCCTCCCCCTGTCCCTTCCTTTTCTGTCACGAAGGAGATTTCTTCCAACACTCCAAAAACGTTATCAGAGTTCCCCCGTTGTCTCATTAGGAACTCGACCTGCTCTTAAACAAGACAAAGTCTGGATCACCTCTGGACCCATGCCCTCTCAAAGTTCTGAAGGAGTGCAGAGACCCCCTCCTTCCCCCCCTGCTGGATATCATGAATAGGGCCTTGAGAGAGGGCATTTTTCCATCTCAATGGAAGAGTGCGGTGGTTAAGCCTCTTTTAAAAAAGCCTACTCTAGACCCCGAGGTGTTGAAGAACTACCGCCCTATTTCCTTGCTTCCTGCGCCGGCAAAGATGCTGGAGACGCATCTGAACCAATATCTGGTGGTGTTTCTCGACTCCTCGGGCCTCCTAGACCAATCCCAGCATGGCTTTAGGAGGCACCATAGCACCGAGTCAGCCCTCATGGTCGTACTGAATAACATCCGTATGGAGGTAGACCAGGGACATTCCATCGTCCTGGTCCTTTTGGACCTCACAGCAGCCTTCGATACCCTGTCTCCCTTGGTTTTAACATCCAGGCTGAGGGAGATAGGGGTGGAAGGGGCGGCTCTGAGTCTGCTGTCCTCCTTCTTAGACCAGAGGGTTTAGGGGGTCAAGCTGGGAGAGTTCCTATCTCCATCCCTCCCTGTGCAATGTGGCGTCCCACAGGGGTCGGCATTAAGTCCGACCCTGTTCAACATCTACGTGACGCCGCTTGCCAGGCTAATTAGATCTTATGGGATGGAGGTAGTCTCCTACGCGGATGACACACAGATCTTGGTGTCCCTCTTCCACCCTGGGGACCCGTCCCCGGTCAACTTTAGGAACTGCATGCAGGAAGTGTCCCAGTGGATGATCTACAATTCGCTAAAGTTGAACGGGGAAAAGACTGGGATCTTGGTGTTTGGCCCC
Organism: Lissotriton vulgaris; assembly: GCF_964263255.1. Taxonomy (NCBI): domain Eukaryota; kingdom Metazoa; phylum Chordata; class Amphibia; order Caudata; family Salamandridae; genus Lissotriton; species Lissotriton vulgaris. Next base: position 566,193,424 of record NC_141695.1, read on the forward strand.
AACACCAACATCTGGTCACCTGAATGGTGGCCGCCTGAGTTGGGGTCCTGTCCCACAACCTCGAGTTCAGCATGGAACCTAGGGGTAATGATCGAACCTTCTCTCTCTATGACCCTGCAGGTTAATAGAACTGTTGCCATCTGTTAGGGAATCATTAAAATTCTCCGTAAAATAAAACATTATCTGTCCCTCCAGGCGCGGAAGCAGGTGGTAGTAGCACTAGTCGCTTCGCGTCTTGATTATTGTAACGCCCTTTACATCGGCATGTATAAGAGTTTAATCGAACGTCTTCAGACTGCTCAAAATGCTGCAGCCAAATTTTTTCTTGACGCCCCCAAATTGGTGTCTTCGACGGCAGCCAGGAAAACCTTCCACTGGCTTCCGATCGAGGCTAGGATTACTTTTAAGGCGCTCTGCCTAACCCACAGGGCCCTCGCTGTGAAGGGTGCGGGTGGGGTCAGGAAACTACTGTTGCCTTATGTTTCAAGTAGGTCGCTACGTTCCTCCTCTAAGAACCTGTTAGTGGTCCCTCGTTTTAGAAAGAGTCGATGGGGCGGGAGGGATTTTTCTTCTATGACCCCTAAGTTATGGAATTCTCTTCCTTGTGACATTAAATCGCTGGGTTCTGTTCCTGCTTTCGCAAAGCATTAAAAACTTGGTTGTTCACTAAGGCGTAACCGTAGATACCTTTTATTCTTGCTTATATATATATATTTTTTTCTGCTAGGCGCCTTGACGCCTTCGGGCAAAGTCGCGCATTATAAGAATCTCCTCATTTCATTTCAATCTCCTCATCCACGGCTTTGCAAGCAAAGATACCACTCCGGAAACAGAAAACATTTCGCTATACGCAGACGACATCTTGCTCTACATAACCAGACCAGAAACCTCAGCCCCAGAACTCTTCAGGGAACTGGAACAGTACGGCGGACAGGCAGGACACAAAATAAACTGGCATAAGTCCGTAGTTTATGACCCGGGGGGACACAACCAGTGGGGGAGGTTGCCTGAAAACCTATTGAGAACGACAGAAGGTTTCCAATACCTCGGGATTTATATCACCGTGGACGCGACCCTCTCGTTCCATAGAAACCTGGAACGGATCATGACTAATGCGGTGGAAGATATGGACAGATGGCGACAACTCCCTTTAACGCTACTGGGCAGAGCGGCCATGTACAAAATGATCATCCTGCCGAAATTCCTCTATGCTCTGCAAAATGAGTATTATCCGATACCAGCGACGGTCTTCCACAAGATAAATGCGGACCTGAGATCCTTCCTTTGGCTAGGCAAACATGCCAGGGTGGCTCTGTCCACGCTTCAAAGACATCAGTATAGTGGGGGATCTCGCTTCCCAACCTAGAGGCCTACTATTGGGCGGAACATCTAGCACCAATAAATGATTGGTTGCACGCCCCGGCAGACCACCCAACCTACGTTCTGGAGAGAACAAAACTATCATCGAAAAACCTACTGTGCTATCTCTATGGGACCATTAGAAGGGCTCCCCTCCTCCCAGCCACGTCCAAAACACTTACTGCATGGACGAAGGCCACCAAACGCATGGGCTGGGATAAAAGGCCCACACGGCAAACTCCGTTGTGGCACTGCCAGTGGTAAACGGAACTACATAAATTGCAGGGTTTCCAAAGGTGGGATGACATAGGCATTTCTACCATAGGGGATGTGATAGCCAAGGGTGACTTAAAATCTTTCCAAGCTCTTAGATCAGACTTCGTGCTACATACTACACAACATTTCAAGCATCTCCAGCTACGTCACGCTTGGCGAGCCCAACACATAACACTCACAGACATCCCAGAATATGCACCGCTGGAGGGGAGACTTCTCCAAGAACAGATAACGGGAAAAGCGGTATCCCTGACGTATAAAACGCTAACTAACCATATGTTAGGGGATCTGGCAAAACTTAGGGCTACGTGGGAGGCTGAGGTTGGTGAAATGGAAGATCTGGACTGGGAAATAGTGTTGATGCATCTCCGGGAGGTGGCAATCAAGTCACGCTTACGGCTTATTCAATTCAATGTACTCCTCCGAACTTACTACGATAGGTTACGGCTGAGCAAAATGGGGAGGGTGGAGGACCCGCGATGCCTTGGATGCCACCAGGGAGAGGGGGATTTTTACCACACAATATGGACATGTGCCATAATACAAACATATTGGACACAAGTATTCAAGGAGCTAGAGGAGGTGCTAGGGGCCCCGATCCCGCAAGATCCTAGGATGGCACTGCTGGGCATGACTACCGAGGTGGACCTGACCCACCCACTCCTTACATTTTTAGTGCTTGCATTGGTGGTTGCAAAGAGGGACATCGCAAAACACTGGGGACTGCCAGATCCGCCAGATCTGGAGGAATGGAGGAGAGGGTTGGATCTGTATATGGCAGCCGAGAGGGTGACCTATAAGGCTAGGGGATGTCCCAAAAAATTCCGCAGGGTCTGGTCTAAGTGGAGACAATACCATCGGCTTGATGGTGGGTTGTGAGGGAGAGTGGCCTGCAGGGAGTATGGAACGGGACACTGGGACCTCTCTACAAAGGGTACAACGACATATCTTAAACTTGCGTAATACCGCAGGGCATTTGTGATCTCTGGTTCAGAACTGTGAAGGACATTGCTGGCAATAGAGAGACAATGGGGGGTTAAAGTGTAATTGCTGCTATTTTTCTTTTGTGCATATGTGTTTAGGATATCCAGTTTGTGTTCTTGTTCGTTAGGGGGGGTGGTGGGGGTTCAGTAACAAAAAGGGGGGAAAAAAAACAAAAAGCAGATACTAGGAATGCCCGTTGAAAGCCTACAGTTACATGTGGAACAGAGCCTACAGTGCTCAATCATGACTCGCCGCCCGACCCTCGGGATGTGGGTTAAATGGCCGTGTATCCTTCTGTTGACTATGAGATGCATTATTTATGATTTATACCTGAACCACCTAATTCATTGTCCGTGGCTTCCTGTGAATCTGCAATAAAAATTATTTTTAAAAAAAAGATCTGATCTCGGGAGGAAGAACGTTCAAAATTATTGGTGCAAGACCAGAGAATGTGCGATTTTAGGTTCCTTTCTTTTTTAATTTGGGGGGTTTCAGCAGTAGGGAATTAGAGCTTCTTAGGATCCCAATAAAACTTGATAATTCACGTTGTTTTGCCAGTTAGGGGGGTATTGTAGTGAATAGCTTTGTGTGTCACGCAGGCAATCTTGAAACTGATCCTTGCTTCAATAGACAACCAGTTTAGTTGAATTGGGTCAGATGTGATGTGGTCATGTTTCCTGGAAGCAGCGACGAGTCTGGCCACAGAGTTCAGAGTGGCTCTTAGAAGTGACAGGCTAGTATTAGGTACCCCAGCTGAGGTTACCATTCCATAGTCCAAGCATGCCCTAACTAGGGATTTTACTGCAGGCTAAATGTCCTCACAGGGCAGGAATGGCTTGATTTTCCTTAAAATGCTGAGTTGCACTGATGTGATCTTGCATATTCAGGTATTTGTCCAGAGTTATGCCAAAAGATCTTGCAGAACCAAAAACATGAGGGATGCAGTTGAAGTCTGTACGTTTAGTTGAACTAGTCTTGATATGGTGCAGAGTAGTTGTGAGGGCCAATCAGGAGGAATTCTGTCCTGAGAGTGTTTACAAATAGATGATTATGCGTTAATCATGGTTGAGTTTATTGCAGAGCACAGTTTAGAGTTTTTATATCATCTGGCAAGGAAATTTTCAAATACAGTTGAGTGTCATCGTGAGGAAATATAAATTTTATGGTCCAGTTATGTTCCCTAACGTGTACCCCACCGTCTCCATGTACCAGCTTGAAGTGCATGTAACTTCCCTCCTGTGCCAGCTATGAAGACGCAAATACATTTGCGTCCAACGTTAACATGTCCTCTTTCAGACCCGCCATGAACGGGTTGAATATTCAGTTTCTAAATATGCCATGCCAACGTCTTTTTGTGGTATACTTTACACGTTTTCCAGCCCAGGCGAAGTAGGCCCTGAATTCTGCCATCAAGCCTTTTCTGCCTTCTGACTCTGAGATGCCTTAGCCTGGGCCGGCCTCTGTACCCGTGACCTCTGCCTTACTCCCTGCGCGGCTCACGGCGCTTAGCTCAGCCTGCTGCCTGCCAAGACTGTATTCAACCTTCGAATTATCTGTTCCGCTCCTCGAAGATGCATTCCTGCCTACTAGTTTAAGTAAACATCCCCTCAGCTGCAGAGCAAAGGGCCCGGCCTCACTGTCCCCGTGCAAGTAATTCATAGCCTCTGTTACCATGGAAGGCCCATGCCCCCACGCTTCTCATGCAGACACTTAGACGCTTATACACGCACTCACAGTCAGTATAGAATAGCTTCTGCCCCAGAGACCTTTTCCGTTTAGATAATATAGTTCCTAAACATCAGATATCAGATATGATAGAGGCACGAGTTGATCTGACATGCCAGACTTCTGTCTCTTTCCGCTAGTGTAAATGTCAAGTCCCCTGCACCCTCCAGCTTCACGTCAATCACACGTCATGCAGCTGCGCGCGCATCCAGGCCTCAGATTTCTGCTGACATTGCAAGATTCTGCTTTGTTGCCACCCACTTATGACACTTACATGTGACGTTTCTAGCACACACCTCTATGTTCACGCCTAGTTCACGCCTTCTAATTACGTATCACTACCACGTGTGTGTTTTTATCTTGTTTCTCTCAGCTGTTACGCCTACTGTATTGGTTTCTATAATATGATTTAAGTATATAAGCTATGTATTGTCAATAAAATAGGGCTCTATCCCTTCCTGCACCCCAGTGGTGGCAGGAACATGATATCCGGTTTGGTACCATTCCTTTTTAAGGAATAAAACCCCTAAGAACTCTAACACCACGGACTCTGCCTCTTTCTTTCCGATTGAGTTATTTCTGTTTAAGTACTTACCTGCATAGAAATTAGGACGGTAAATCAAATATTTACCACATTATTTTGGCGCCCGAACAGGGACCCCTCCCCCACCCCACGCGCCGGTTGGTGCGTTGCAAGCTCTGTCCCCTGCCATCAGTTAGACGGAACTACGCGTACTGGCAGGATTTCCTATATCTCCCTCTGGCCCACGGAGGTGACAAAGACTGCGATCAGCACCCAGACGAGGCGGTGAGGAGTGCGGAGGATCCCGACCAGAGCCTAGCCGAAAGAAGCAAGGTCCGAGGTGTCAAGAGGCCCACCAGTTTCCGAAGTATCCACGTGTCGAGTCGAGTCGAGTCCGGTCCAGTCCAGTCGAGTTTTCCGAGGCCTTCTGTTTCCGTGCTTCCCGGTGAGTACCATTGCTGGGACGTATCTAGACGGGTGCATTTTTATGTATCCGGTAAAGACGGGTTTGGGTACACAAATTCGGTCTGCACTGTTTTAGACAGTGTATCTGTACTGTTTAGCAGTATATCCGTTATTCAAGTTCTTGCACTGTTCTCAGCAGTGTATCTGTGCTGTTTAGCAGTACATCCAGTATAGGGGGTAGTCATATATGTTTCAAATGTTTTCATGTGATTAATGTCGTGGTATGAGTGACTGTTTTTAATGTGCATTATTGTGTTCTTGTGTAACTAGCTGTGTTCAGAGTTAAGTAGCAAGGATTGAGTATCGAGTACTAAGTAAACAAGATGCCGTTTTCCAATAAGTTGAAGCAGATAGGAACTAGGAAAGGGATACTAGAGGAAGAAATTCCTATCCCCCCTAGGGACACGCCTGGAAATTTCATGTACCATAAACATGGCATAGACGCCATACTGTATCTAGATTTGTGGGCCGATTATACTAAGCACCTAGAAGAAAGACACAGGTGGCCCGTTACAGGAACATGGGATGCCGAGTGCATCCTGAAAGTAGAAGAAGCACTATGGAGAAAGAAAGCCAGACAATCCCAGAAAGATGCCATAGAACTGTGGCGTAAAGAATCACATAAACGTGCCGAAAAAGAACTCCGTAGAGAAGACAGACTTAGAGAGGCGCCGGATAAAGTCAGAGAAAATGAATTAGTTATTGAAGGGATCCGAGTAAAGGCAGAACAAGTAGACCGCGCACGAAACAATCTTGTAAATGGCATGTACTTAGTGGCCGAGGGTTCGCCTGAAGCCATTTCAGAAATACCGAAAAATCTGCCACCACCATTGGTTCCAACTAAAGTAAAACACAGGACTACTAAAGATATATTCCTCGCTTCCTATCTAGATGATGTAGCTCCCGCTTACACCAATCCACCTGCCCGCGTGCCGCCTGTTGACGGTGACGGAGGTGGCAACCCGCCTCAAGACCGCACCCCGCCATTACCGCAACAAAGTTCCCCAGACCGACAGGCTGTTCCTCCACCTCCGCTACTTCCCACACCTAAGGTTAAGATACCAGATCCGCGTTTGCCTGATCCTATTAAAAGACAAGTTCAGGTACAGATACAGACTCCACAGAGAGATAATGCTCAAGCCTCAGCCTCAGGGGGTGCGACGGGGGGTCTCCATACCCCGCCAACAGCACACAGATTGAATTTTAGAGAGATGCTGAAGCAACCTATGCTCCACTCACCCCGTCTCGACATACTCAAAGAACCCCTTCAAGTTTGCAGATACGATCCAGTACCCGGTAAAGATGATAGAATGTTGATAGCATCACTACGTTTGCGACAAGCCACAGATTACCTAGTGTTATTCCCAGGGATGACTGATCACTTAGATGCAATATATCATTTTGTCCAGACTGGGGAAAATCCTAAAAGTATTAAGGAGGCCCTGGCTCACCAGAAAGTTGACACCCAAGCATATATATTACGTTTTTTCATAAATTGCTTAATAAGAGACCGAGACAGGCCTGGGACAGACCCGTGAGAAATGGAAGCACTAAACAAGTGGGGTCAAAATATAGCCGAAGGAAAGCATGATAAAGTGAACTGCATATCTAGCATGTACAAGAAAATAAGAAAAGCAGTAATCGAAGTACACGAAAAAGAAAAAGAAAATAGCTCCTCCGAGGAGGAGGAAGGACCTGAAGAACCAGAAAAGACTACAGATAGGATAGCGTATTTCGGTAAGGGAACTTACCTTAGGAAAGGCATTCGCCCGGAAAGCAAGAGAGTTTTTCTCTCTGGCATATCAAAACCGAATTCTCCTGAACATCTGTTTCAGGTTGCCGATAAAATGCTTCAAGAACGAATGGGGTACCATGTACTAAATTCTATGGATGAACAAGAACTAGCCCGGTCAGCAGTAATGTGGGCTGACAATCCTAATATATACAATGATGACACAGTAGCACAGACATTTCTGAACCTTTCCCCAGACGAGCAGAAATTAGCAGGTGTATACATGATTCAGCACCTCCTCACGTTATACAGAAATCAACATTCAGACCCAGGTCCTTTACCTGATACATTAGAAGCACTACTTATGGATAGATGGAGAGGCCTAAGTACCAAGTTAATTCAAATAATTCTAGAACAACGGCACAGATATAGCACTTTCTTAGGCCCACAATATGTTCCCGCTCCGCCCCCAGAAAGAAAAATGTTCCATATGGAGCAGTTTGACAGGCAGAATCCCTTACGAGAAGTACACCCAGTCATGGGTGCCGATAATACCCTGAAACGTGTGTATGTATACACACCCCTGACCAAGTTAGAACTATTGGAAATGAAGAAACTAGTACCCAGTAATGATAAAGACCCCGCAGGTTTTCACAGAGAACTTAAAGACATGTTACTTATGGGAGATTACACATATACAGATATTATGAAATTGTTAAAGGTTCTGTTGCCCACCGGCATCTACGAGAAACTCAAGGAAAGAGAATGGGAGGTGGGAGATAAAAAGATTATATGGACTGAAATAGAAGACGAGGAAAAAATTTGTACTCCAGGGCTAGGCCTTGGGGATAAAGCTAAAGCATTACCAGGATTAATAGTACAGGTCTTGCCAAGATTATTGACAACTAAAAAGGAAGACTGGGACGCAATCTCAGCCTGTAAACAGAAACACGATGAAGATACTAGTGACTTCTATTCAAGATTCAAGAAATGTTTCATTATTAATAGTGGCCTGAAACCAGGTAGCGAGTCATACCCACATCTTTTTGTAACAAAATTAGTCGAGAATTCCCTGCCATTAGTTAAGAACCGCGTATACAAAGTTGAAAGTACATGGCAAGCAAATACGCCATCCCAGATGTTACAAATGTTACAGTATCACCAGAACAGAATTAGAGAAGAACAGGATCAGGAACAGAGACGCATGAAAGACACGAAAATGAAAATGTTAGTGGCCCAGTCGGTCCCAGCCGACGGCCAGAAAAAAGGTACGACCCAGACCCAGAATTCAGCAGCTCCCGTTAAAGGGACATGCAACTATTGCAAGCAGCCAGGTCACTACGTACATGAATGTCCAGTCCTGAAACACAATATATCAACAGGTAAAACTAAAGAAAGACCGCGTCCGCCTAGACAAGACCAGGTCCAGCAACAGACTTCACAGAATATACAGCCCATGCAGAATACACAGCCTATGCATGCTTCATCACATACAGTACAGACCGTAGCGGTACCGCAGTCACAGCCACAGCCCATTGCCGCGACCCAGCAAGTTTCACAACAGATGTACCAATATGCCCAATCTGATTACCCCGATTATCCGCGATACACATGAAACAGCCTAGAGAGGGAGGGTGGCTTGCCTCTTATTGAGATTCCTGTAGATCAAGAGGGTCCTTACGTACACAGTCAAGTATTGGGAAAAGACAGAAAGTTTTTAATTGACACAGGGGCAAGTCGCACAACAATCAGCCATGATGAAGTCCCAGGGGCACCCCTCTCAGGCTCACAGAATGTTTCCCTTGGTTTTTCAGGACAGCCTATTGTAAATGAGGTATCGAAACCCGTCCCCCTGGCTGTGGGTCCATTATCATGTGTTACAGACCTGTTACTCACGAAATCATGTCCAGAAAACTTGTTAGGAATCAAGACGCTGAAGGCTCTAGGAGCTGTGATATGTTGTTCTCCGGAGGGAGTTAGACTTTTCTTGCGAGATTTTAAGGGTCATTATGTATTACGAGAGTTTGATGTCAGATTGAAAAATGTACCGGATCACTTGTGGGCACAAGGCCCAACTGATGTAGGTTATATGCACATTACACCATACCGTGTTACACTCAAACCAGGTGTTGTTCTACCCCGAATCAGACAATACAAGTTACCACCCGATGCTGTAGTGGCTTTACTGGAAATTATTGAAGAGCTCATTGCCCAAGGAGTGGTCGTAGAGACCGACTCCAATATCTGTAATTCCCCCATCATTCCGATTCTTAAACGTACTGATCCCAATGCACCGCCAGTATATCGGCTGGTGATTGATTTGCGAGAGCTGAATAAATGCATTGTTCCACAGTACCCTGTGGTTCCCGACATCTCATCCCTATTGACTGCTATTGATTCAGAAGCAACGTTCTTTACTGTAATTGACCTCAAGAACGCCTTCTTCAGTGTACCTATTGACCCAGAGAGCCAATATCTCTTCGGATTCAGTTTAAATGGACGAAGTTTCAAATTTTCACGCGCACCTCAAGGATTCACAGAAAGCCCCAGCATCTATAGCCAAGCCCTGAAAAGACAACTTGATTGTATCATAATGCCAGTTAACACTGCCTTACTACAATACGTCGATGATCTGCTGATCACCGCACGAAGTGAACCCGAATGTGAGCAAGCATCACTGACAGTTTTACATTTTCTGGCCGACAAGGGACACAAGGTGTCTCCTTCGAAGCTACAATTCTGTGTTCAGCAAGTTGTGTACTTGGGTCACTTGCTGTCCAAAGTGGGGAGACAGCTCACTCCTGATCGCATTCAGTTAATTGTAAATATGCCGCAACCCCAGACACAAAAGGAAGTGCGGGCCTTTATAGGCCTCACCTCGTACTGCAGACAATGGATTCCTCAGTATGCATTTCTAGCTAAACCACTCATTCAGTTAACAACACAGGAGGCAGCGACTTCGACTGCCCTTCCTTGGACTCAGGAACATACACAGGCTTTTGAAGAATTAAAGAAAGCTTTATGTCAAGCACCAGTTCTAGCGACACCATGTTACAGCAAACCTTTTACACTTTTTGTTACAGAACGTGATGGTACAGCATTGTCTGTCCTCACTCAAGACTAAGCAGGTTCACATAAGCCTTGCGCTTATTTTTCAAGTACATTGGATTCAGTAGCCCAGGCACTCCCTGCGTGCTTAAAGTCAGTTGCAGCGACAGCCTTAGCAATCAGACAGAGCGACTCAATTGTTTTAGGACATCCATTAACAGTTCAAGTTCCACATTCTGTAGAGGTTCTTTTAAACAGAACCCAGACTCAACACTTGACTATAGCACGACTGACAGGTTATGAATTGACGCTATTCCAGCCACACATAGAAATCAGACGCTGTAGCATTCTAAACCCTGCAACATTGTTACCTTCGAGTATGACAGATCCAGCCCCACATGACTGTATAGAGATCATTAATGCAGTAACAAAGCCCCGACGAGACTTAACAGATGACCCACTGACAAATCCAGACCTGACACTTTACGTGGATGGTTCATGCATGAGAACAAGTACAGGAGAATTAGTGGCCGCGTATTCAGTGACCACTGAAACTGAAGTTAAAGAAACACATCGTATTGACACACTGTCTGCTCAAGCAGCAGAGCTCATCGCTCTGACCCGAGCCTGTATACTAGCCAAGAACAGAAATGTTAACATATACACTGATTCCCGTTATGCGTTCGGAGTTGTACACGACTTCGGAATGTTATGGCAAGAACGAGGTTTTCTGACCTCTCATGGTGCCAAGATCCAACACGGTCCCCTCATTCAAGCACTGTTAGAAGCAATACATCTGCCTTCGGGCATATCCGTCATGAAGTGTAAAGCACATACTAAAGTTACCGATTCTGTTTCCCAGGGTAACGACCTGGCAGACCAGACAGCAAAACATACAGCATTGACTCACACCCAGACAACTGATGTGACAAAGACAATAGTACCGACACAGTCTATGTCAGTTAGGGATCCCACCCTAGATGTAATCGATATTCAGACACATGCCACTCCAGATGAAATCAAGAAATGGACTGAACTAGGAGGGATTCAGACAGATCAAGGATGGATCACGAAGGGAAAAACAACATGGTTTCTCCCTGACTCAATGGTTCAAGTCATGATAAATACAGCACATAGTCCAGCACACCTAGGAGAAAAAGCGATGTTAGACAGTTTACAGAATCTCTGGTACAACAAACACTTACGAGCAGCAGCAAAACAGAAAGTGCGTACTTGCATGATCTGTTGTCAGTTCAATCCAGGTAAAAGCGTCCCTGTAGAGCAAGGTGGATTTCATCCTCCCGATCACCCTTTTGAAGTCCTCCAGATGGATTATATCCAGATGGACCGTTGTTGAGGATTCAAATATGTCCTCGTAGTTGTTTGTGCACTTTCCCGTTGGACCGAAGCATATCCAGTCTCAGATTACACTGCCCCAACCACTGCCAGGCAGCTGGTTCGAGAATTCTTCCCACGATACGGCTTGCCTCGTGTCGTGTACTCAGATAACGGACAGCCATTCTCATCCGAGCTCATGAAACAGGTTTCCCTTCTGCTAGGATATCAGTGGAGATTCCATTGTGTCCGACATCCCGAAGCCGCTGGCCTTGTAGAAAGGCATAACCAGACACTGAAAACACGCCTTGCTAAAGTTTGTAAAGAGAAAGGGGTCGACTGGATAGTCGCCCTGCCAGTTGCATTGTTCTATATGAGAATGGTCGCCCATTCAAGATCAGGACTATCCCCGTATGAAGTGGTCTTTGGCAGACCACCGAATATGTGGGGGACGCCCATGCCTAAGAAAATAACAGATGTCGATTGTAATATGCTGACAGATTACCTTGCCTCCTTGATGTCTGCACTCCAATCATGTCGTTCACAGGTTGCCGCAGCCTTCCCTGACAACACTGATGTAAAGCACACACGATGTCCGCCCCGGGGATACAGTATTAATTAGGAACTTCGACAGGAAAAGTCCGCTGGAGCCCCGCTGGAAAGAGCCGAAGACCGTCCTTCTTACCACGAGGACCGCTATCAAGGTGGAAGGCCGAAAGGGGTGGATCCACACGAGTCATATTAAAAAATGTAATGAACTGTTGCCAGAAACAGACTCGTCTACCCCCTCCAAAGACTGCATCGAACCTAGTGACTTTAAAGTTCCCAAACAAGAGGAAACTCCCCAAGAGGAGTATAAAAAGAAACTTCGATCTAGCAAGTCAGACAGTTTAATTGTTTAAGTCCTCCCCTAGGTGAATCGGTTAAATAGTTTCTGACATGTATCCCCTAGATCGAGATAGAGAGAGAGAGAGACAATTCAAGAAACGTGCATACTGCAAATCACTCCGCAGTCACTGTATAGTGACATTATTGGTTATGTTTTTTCTAAGTCTTTTGATTATTGTTGCTGGCATACTGTTGCCAATATACTACCCTATCTTCAAGCGTGAACAATCTGCTTACAATGTTTCTGCCGAACATTCTTTTAGTGAATTACCGCCTCATGAATTATCTTACAGACTTGCGCTGCGCAACAACACATTCATTAGTATGTTACATCACTCCCATCAGACTAACAATGCTACAAACTGTTGGATATGTGGCCAACTCCCTCCCTATCAGAAATACAAGGGAGTTCTGCCTCTCTTTCCGTACCCGTTCACTCACAATGGCTCCTGTGGTGCATGGATTAGATTACTTAATTCTTAAGATCCTGATATTGCTGTTTTGGAGGGGGGTTGGATTTGGGGAAACCTGAACCTAGTCCTGCTCGATGCCTGTTACCCTGACAAAAATGGACAACCCGTTAGGACAGGAACTGATCTAGAAAACGAAGTATATGGATTAGGTAATTATACAGTTAACCTCATGATTCTTACTATTGAATCCGAAGCTGCACCCGTTCTCCCCGCTATGTCAGTATTACCAGTCACTGGTCATTTTTGTGTCAGAAAGAAGGGTTCAGTACACTTAGGTCATAGTAAATGTACTACTGTGGTCGAATTCAGTGATGAGGGTAGGTCCTCATTTCGAGCTACACATCACTCCTACTTTGTTTGTGGCCATACCGCATACATACGCTTACCTCCAGATTGGGATGGTACCTGTTACATTGCCTTCCTTCTGCCCCCTGTTTTCCTAGCTCCTCCTGATTATCATAGAAATACAAATATAGTAAACAGTAGATTCCGAAGAGATCTCCCGATTGTCGACTATACTGAAACGGCATGGGAGCAATACACAGATTTCAATAAAGGATTCTTTTTCTTCACAGGTCCCGTCCAAAACAGTAAACTAATACGTAGATTAACTAGAACACTTGAAGCAGTAGTGAATGAAACTGCCTCCGCTCTAGGTAACTTAACAGAGGAGCAGTCTGCCATGCGGATTGTTGTCCTTCAAAATCGTCTTGTTATTGACGTCATCTTGGCAGATAGAGGTGGAGCTTGTAAGGTCATCGGGTCAAGTTGCTGTGTTTTCATTCCAGAAAACGCGCCAACTGTATACAAAGCTATTACACGTCTTCATAAGATTGCAAGTTTGATACATCAGAATCCAGGCACCTGGACTTGGTCCGGTTGGTTCTGGACAACGTTGACCGCTTGGGGATGGAAGATCCTATCCTTCCTGGGCATTGCCCTTGTCATAGTATTCAGTTGCTGCCTGTGCCTACAGTGTGGGCCAGCGATTTGTGGACTGTGCGCCACATCGTGCATTGAACATTCCAGTTTTCTCTCAAAACGTGAAAGGAAGAAAGAAGAGCAAATGATGTTACAAGAACAGACTGATCGATTCATGAGGATCGATATATCATGAAGGGTCCGTAGGGAACAAGGAGGGAATGAGGAAATATACATTTTATGGTCCAGTTATGTTCCCTAACGTGTACCCCACCGTCTCCATGTACCAGCTTGAAGTGCATGTAACTTCCCTCCTGTGCCAGCTATGAAGACGCAAATACATTTGCGTCCAACGTTAACATGTCCTCTTTCAGACCCGCCATGAACGGGTTGAATATTCAGTTTCTAAATATGCCATGCCAACGTCTTTTTGTGGTATACTTTACACGTTTTCCAGCCCAGGCGAAGTAGGCCCTGAATTCTGCCATCAAGCCTTTTCTGCCTTCTGACTCTGAGATGCCTCAGCCTGGGCCGGCCTCTGTACCCGTGACCTCTGCCTTACTCCCTGCGCGGCTCACGGCGCTTAGCTCAGCCTGCTGCCTGCCAAGACTGTATTCAACCTTCGAATTATCTGTTCCGCTCCTTGAAGATGCATTCCTGCCTACTAGTTTAAGTAAACATCCCCTCAGCTGCAGAGCAAAGGGCCCGGCCTCACTGTCTCCGTGCAAGTAATTCATAGCCTCTGTTACCATGGAAGGCCCATGCCCCCACGCTTCTCATGCAGACACTTAGACGCTTATACACGCACTCACAGTCAGTATAGAATAGCTTCTGCCCCAGAGACCTTTTCCGTTTAGATAATATAGTTCCTAAACATCAGATATCAGATATGATAGAGGCACGAGTTGATCTGACATGCCAGACTTCTGTCTCTTTCCGCTAGTGTAAATGTCAAGTCCCCTGCACCCTCCAGCTTCACGTCAATCACACGTCATGCAGCTCCGCGCGCATCCAGGCCTCAGATTTTTGCTGACATTGCAAGATTCTGCTTTGTTGCCACCCACTTATGACACTTACATGTGACGTTTCTAGCACACACCTCTATGTTCACGCCTAGTTCACGCCTTCTAATTACGTATCACTACCACGTGTGTGTTTTTATCTTGTTTCTCTCAGCTGTTACGCCTACTGTATTGGTTTCTATAATATGATTTAAGTATATAAGCTATGTATTGTCAATAAAATAGGGCTCTATCCCTTCCTGCACCCCAGTGGTGGCAGGAACATGATATCCGGTTTGGTACCATTCCTTTTTAAGGAATAAAACCCCTAAGAACTCTAACACCACGGACTCTGCCTCTTTCTTTCCGATTGAGTTATTTCTGTTTAAGTACTTACCTGCATAGAAATTAGGACGGTAAATCAAATATTTACCACAATCGGCATACATATGGTATTGAATGTTAGAGTGGTTCAGAATTTCAGAGAGTTTTTCTATGAAAAGACTAAAAAGCAAGGGGGAGAGTTTGGAGCCTTGAAGTACTCCAATAGAGACCGGGGTACTGTTTGTAAGGGAGTGGTTAACTTTATTTTTTACCTTCTGTTTCATCGGAAAGAGGCAAACCAATTGTAGACAGGGCCAGATAGCCTCATTCTTTTTTTAAGCATATCAATCAGGTATTCATGTTTGATTGTGTCAAATTCTGAAGACAGATGAAGAAGTATCAGTAGACAGGGAGCATTCTGGTCAAGAAATCTCAGGGCATTATCAGCAATGTGTGTTAGGGCAGTTTTAGTACTGTGACCCTCTCTGAAATCTGCCTGCTATATGTCAAGGAGCTGAAACTTTTCAATTTGGTTGCAGAGCTGTGTGTGAACGCACTTCTAAAGCAATTTGGCCTATGTCATGTTAATGCTAATTGGACAAAAATTGTTAGGGTCTGCTAAGTCTGCATTAGGCTTTTCAGGGGTGGGGGTAACTTGGCCCATCTTGAGGCAATCAGGATGCTACCTTGCACAGGAGATTCATGAATAATCCTGGACCAGACTGGAAGAATAGCCAATTTGAGTTCTTTTAAAAACTTTACTGGTAGCTGATCGTTGATGTGTTTGGAAGGTTTTAAAGAAGCAATAGATTGGAGCAGCTCTGCATCATCTGAAAGTAGAAATGAATTCCAGAATGCATTGTTTTTTGGAAGGCAAATGTTGAGGTAGGTTTTATCGCTACCATTGGCCAAGATGATGGTGAGATGGGAGTTAGAAGCAGTAGATTAGGTGAGGTACGTTGCAGTTCAAGTTGTATTTTTCTAGCCTTAACAGTAAAGTGTGCAGAGAAGTCCTCCCCACTGGGGCAAGAGATTTTGGGTTCAAAGAGTAGTTTAGAGGGGTGGTTAGCTTGTTGTTTGATGATTTCAAATTGTTTTTTGGTCTTTTGTGGCACTAACAAGCTGTGCCCTGATGTGATAAGTTGTGGCAATAAGGATATTCTTGTTATATGTACTTCTAGGCATCCTCAGTTTGTGATGGGGGGTGAGTTTCCCAAAGTCTATCTGTTAGCCTTACTTTGTGCCTTTCCTCATGCAGTGAACTATTAAACTTTTCGAATTGCCAAAATTGAATTCTTGAGGGTATTGCACCTGCTACATACTGTGTTACAGTAGGCCATGTTCTCAATGGTATTAATCTTTACCTTCTAAGTCTTTGTATGTATAAAGTTGTGCTAAACAAAAGAGGCAGATTTACATTCGTGTTGTTCCTCTTCTGTGAGGCACTCTTCTTCTACAAACTGTACTAGACTTGTAATGTCTGTTAGTGTAGGAATATCAATGGCAGCACTAGGTTGATCTAATATTTGCTGAATATCCTCCTCAGGGCCCTCTGGCTTGCTTGTCTTAATATCTTGTTAAAACATAAGGATATATATTTTTTAAGTATATTTGTATTTCTATAAAATATATGTTATTGTAAATACATACATGTATATAAGTGAAATTAAAATATTTTTAATGCCACATGCCACTACAAGTGGTCCACATAAATGCAGTACTTCCTAGTGAATTTTGGTACAGTTTGTAAATTTTAAATTATTCTATAACTGCCATATGGACATAAAAAGCATGAATTCAATCTATAAAGTATTTTTTCTACTTAGAAAGGTAGCATGTGTGTTATGTTGTAGAACAGTTAAACAGTCGAAGATTTTTAAAAAATTATATGAAGGTTAGAATGTACCTTTTCATATACCAAAGCAAAACTTTCTTTTTAAATACGTTCATAGCATTAGCTATAACGAACTGCAAATCCCATAATGTATTTCACGATGCAATCCAAAAGATGTATTGTACATCTGTAATTTAACTTTGAATTAATAAAACATTATATTGAAATGCCATGTTTCTTTTCTAATGCATGAAAATAACATTTATTACAGAACATATTATATATTTAGTAACTAACCTGAAGGGCACTGTGGAGGTTAAAAAGTGTCAATTGCAGCTAACGACACAGCCTCTGATGACAAAGTGCTCTCAAAAGCCTTATCCAAAGGCATAGTGGTGGCTGTGTGGATGAGCGCTCCTCCAGTTCTGGCAGATTCCTTGTTCTGGAGCGAAGGTCATACCATTGTTTGCAAGTTTCTGGAACAGTGTGTGGTTACTCTCACTGCATTTATGTACTGTTGAATTCAGTCCAGATTCATTTATTTAGTTGCTTCTGGAGCTGCTAACGATGATTTAACAATAATCTGATCATTGTTGGGCATACATTCTTCAACAGCTGAGTTGTTTTGCCATGTCTTATGGGTTGAAGTGGAATGTGTACCCAGTACGTTTATCCTAATACCTCCTGTGTTTTTCAATTCAATTGTAAAAATGTATTTCCTGCCTGTGATGTCAATAATGTGTGTCTTTGGGCCATTTGCAATTTGCGAATGCAGATGAATGCCATTTTGCAATTCTGTATTTTAGGAAAGCGAATCTTAAGAAATCACTATTACAACCAAGTACTTGATAGTGCATTTGATTTAGCAAGATATAAAATGAGATTTCATCAGAATCGCAAAATACAAATCGATATATTCGACATAGGTACCCTTGACCTTTTGGCCTTTCAACCGGCATGTTGTTGATAATCATCGATTCATCAGCCCTTTCACTCATTTTCACTTTTTGCCCCTCAACAATCTACGCAATCACATAAAATTACAAATCAATGAAGAAGCACTTTCATTAAAAATAAAGGACAGATCTTTTGGCTTTACCTGTGCCTTGTTGACGATCTTTGTGTCCTCCACATTCTTAAAATTCCCTAAAAGGTATTCACCAATGCCAAGCAGTAAGATTGCTATAGAGAGAAAACATATGCATACACATTATGACTGACATAAAAAGCAGTAAGGGAAAAAGTAGCTCAAAGGAATGTGTTAGTTGAGGGGATATGTTTGGTCCAGAGAAACTATCTCCTTATAAGGTACTGTGAACAGCCCAAAACTTTACTGAGACTTAGCAATATACCCAGACTATTCCCACTTCTAGTTATGTTAGTACTTGGGATTTCTTGGGCTTTTCAATAACCTCAAGCTATAATTCCCTCCAGAAGTGGGCAAAGACAATTGGATTCCAAATTTCCAGGTATGCAATTTGATCCCTAAAATGTGGAATTTATTTTATAATCCTTGACTGGAGGTTCAGGGATAAGGACTGGATTAAGAAATTCTGGTACTCATGAATCCTTGCAGCTCAGCTCTAAGCTTTTAAGTGTTGCTTACTGTAATGCCTATTGTCATCCTCTGAAGAATGAAACCTCAGTTGAACACTAGTAAGATTCTTACCCACAACATGCACTTCACCCACCAGAGGCATTTATTCACTGAGCCAATTCAGCAGTCAATTCAGCAGATTAGAGAATTTTAGGGGCTCATTATGATAGCGGAATGACCGCCACTGTCGGCCGGCGGTCCTTCTCCCGTCACATAGAGATTTACCCACCGCCCTATTAGGATGGCGGTGGGTATCATGGTGGCGGTGCCTAGCAAGCATTGTCCGCCATATTAGAATGTGTCCTGGTAGAGGCCTTACCATGGCAGCAATGCCACCATGGAAAAGCTATGGGGAATGGGTTTGGGGACCTGTTGCGCAATGTTAACAGGCCAGGATGCGCCCGCCATGCTGGCCGGTGCATCCTAACTGGGCTGGTGGGACCGCCGCACGTCTGGCGGGCGGTTCCAGCACTGCTATGATGGCAAGCGGACTGATGTCCACCCGCTATCATAATAAGCCCCTAAGTACTGGATAAGAGCTTCACAATTCTGAAGGAATTACATTGAAGATTATAAGTAGCGTGCAGCTATGCCTTTATTAATGGAGAAACACCTGTAATGTTTCTTAAGTAAAACAATGGAATAGCTGAAAAACATTTGTACATGAACAGTTCGGGGACTAATAAAGCTGGTTGTTTCTATATTTTACATTTTAATAAACATGCAAACTAAATAGCCCAATTATTTGCCAGGACTTGTTTCGCCAATTAAACAGGACATATCAGTGATGTAGTAAAGAGTGAAAATATTAGGAGAAATCAGATATGATTAAACACAGAAGGCAGGCTAGAAGAAAATCAGATTCAGCTGAAGAAACTAATTGGCAATGGGTAAACACCTATGGCAGTACTGGTTCCAGTTTAGGATAATATACCATATTCAGAGAATTGAGAAGTTTTTACGTTTTTATTTAGACAAATGTAAACAATATTAGAACATTGGAATGTCAATGACCATGTCATGAGTGATGTAATATGTGACGTCATCAGCAGTGCATTGCACGCGCAAGTTATAGTGAGTCCAACTAACTATAACGTGGGAATTTCAATGGTTTTATGTCAGTAAAATTTCCAGCTAACTATAACTGGTGTGAAACCTATGGTTTTTTCAGTGAATTTATTAGGTTTTTTAAATGCAAATTCCTAACTATAACTGGTGTGAAACCTATAGTTTTTTCAGTGAATTTCAAAGGTTTTGTTAATGTTAATTCCTAACTATAAATCTCAGTTTATAAGTAACACTGTTAGCGCACTAGTTGTTCTTTAGAACACTCTGGGACATTCTGTAATTGGGCTATATTTGGGCTACATCTGGCTAATATTTTGGCTACATTTGTTTTTTTTGTCTCTGGTGGCCATCTTTGGGCTACATTTGGCTACATTGGGCCACATTTGGGCTCTAACATATATATAACCCAATGTAGCCCAATATATATTTTTTCAAAGTTAACCTTTGTTAAAACCACTTGAGCATATATCTTGAGACATAGCAAAGGCACATCGGGCTACCAGTCCCTACAATGTTTTCCTAATATTTTTTTAATATATATATATATATATATATTTTTTTTTTTGTCTTGGGGCGCTCCCGGTGCACGCCCCGGGGAGCGCACCGGAAAGCGTAATTATATGAAGCGCCCCGGGGTGTGCACCGGGGAGCGTCTTGTAAGTGCCATTATCGCGAACGAAAACATGATCGTGACGTATCGCGTAGCCGCGTCTGCGTGAAACGCACGGCGTAAGCGCACCCGGAAGCACTCGTGCGAATACGATCTTGCATCGTACACTTCCGACGCGCTTACGCTACGCGACCCGGAGCGCACCCCCGGGCGCGCTCCGGGGCATGTAGCGTAAGCGCGTCGGGTCATGTGACCTGAAAATAACACTTTTCATTGGTTCATAACAGTTTTGGTTTCATAATAATGAAGCCACTGGTCATGTGACCTGAAAATAACACTTTTCATTGGTTCAAATCATTTTTTTTTTCTTCTGATGAAAGACCCCACCTTTTTTCCTTCTTCTGACTTTGTTCTTTGACTGAGGAAGACCTGCTTGTGCCTCTCTGTACCATTTTGATCTTTATAATGGCTTCAGTAGCAGCAGCAGCTGGTGCATCTGCACCACCACCACCACCACAAGATTTCATTGGTGGTCAACAAGAGGAGGAAGAGGAGGAGGAGGAGGAAGAAGGGAGGAGAACATTTCTCCAAGAACAAAATACCCCATACCAGCATAGACCACACATTATTTGGGAGTTTTTTTCGGTTCCACAGGGGAAGAAAAAGGTAAATGCAGCAAAGGTGACTTGCCTGATCTGTGACATGGAACTTTCTAGGGGGAACCCTAATAAAAAATATTCCTTTGGAAATCACACGATGATCCGCCACATGCAGCGCAAGCATCCTATAAACTATTCTGCTACAGAGATGAGGGAACAGGCCAGTAACCCTCCCCAATCAACAAGAACCAGCTCAAAAAGGAAGCAACCCACTGCGTCTGCACCAGAGGAAAGTGAGACGATGCTGTGCATTCAGCCCCAATTTGCAGATTTCAGAATCACATGTAAATATTGTGGGAAGACCATCTCCTACGGAGAACAGAGCGTAAAGCTCATCGTCCTTGCTGGGGACAACCACCAATGCCCCAATCAACCCTAATTATTTATTTTCTTTTTTTTTCGCTCCAGTTGAGCCATTTTCAATTCCCTGTTTTTTTGTTTCTCCCCTCGAAAAATACAAAAACAATATAAAAGTGTTCTGAAAACCCCAAAAAAGTACAAAATGGTTAAAAAAACATTAAAAAAAATATAAAACAACAAAAAGAAGAAAAAAAACAGTTCTTTTTAGAACTACCTCCAATTTCAAAAAAAGGCAAAATTTTTTAAAAACTCTATTATACATTTTTCCCCATGGTACGCTCCCCGGTCCGCTTCCCGGTGCACGTACCGGGCGCTCCCCCTGCGCAAATCAAAAAAAAAAATGTTGTGCCCCGCTGGGCTCTTTTATGGCCTCTACATCAAACCTAGGGGGTCAGGGGGGGTCTATCCGTGCCCCCTTATGGTCATTTCACCTTTTTTTTCCACCTCTTGTGTCTATATCCTACTGAGACACAAGATGGCGGCCGCTCCGCACTGTTTCGAATGTTTACAGACACCCGAGAGCCAATCAGCTTTCTGTGCGCAAGTCGCGTGGCATGCCCGGAGCGCGTACCGGGGCGCTGCCATAGATATATACATTATTTTGAACCTAAATTACTCAAAATCCACTGGAACACATATCTTGAGACATAGCAAAGGCACATCGGGCTACCAGTCCCTACAATTTTGCAAGTTTGGTGGAAATCCATTCAGCCTTTCGGGCTAAAAGTGAGGTCGACCGCCCTATGGAAATTAACATGGGGAAAACGTGTTTTAGGACCCCCTTTTATCTCGGCCCTCGCTTGACGCATCCCCCCCAAACTTTCAGGGAAGGACCGGAGCTCGACGAGGCCATTTTGAGGAAATTGTCAGGCAGATTCGTCAAGCGGCGACAAAGTTATTCCAAATAGAATTTTGGGATTTAACATTGAAAAAAATCCTAACTATAACTACCTACTGGCGACTGCCAGTAGGTAATATATATATATATATATATATATATATATATATATATATATATATATATATATATATATATATATATATATATCCAAAACGGGTCCCCACCAAGGCACTCAGAGCTTCATTTAGCCGTGCTACCTCGAAGAAAAACAGCAGGACCAGGTATTCCGTGAGTTGATGTTTTTTATTTAGCAACAAACGGCAGCATAACATTTCGGCCTCTCACAGGCCTTGATCACATGGTGCTATGCAGGCGAAAGGCAGAATTTAAAGTGCTAGTGCTGAAATCGGTGACCAACCAGAAAAGGGTAAAGTGCAAAGTGCAATAGACATAGTTAAAATACTATGAAATCTCCTTATTGCAAAAAATCGCGCACTTAACAATTTCATCAATATACACAATTAATCATAGTTTTTCTTAACAGTGTTGGGATAAATCCCCCGCACAGAACACTAAGCAAGTGTTAATCTGTATATCTGACATGTGTATAAGTGCACAGGTCGATTTTATAATACCCGGATCAATCCGTTGGCAAAATCAAACACATTATGATAAACACATGAGCAGACAAATACACTATACATTTGTGTAATGGAAAAACAAAGGCTGCCACAATTGCTAAGCTTTTGTTAATATCTGGATTAATCCACATATTCGCTATTAAAACCTTGTCAATTTGATAAGTACACGTATTTGTCTGAACCATTGTTAAAGTGCATACGCCGTTAAAGCAGACAACCTGATTTTGAGATACACTTGAATCTGCCTAAATCATTGGCAAACTATAAATTCATACTGGTTGGAAAACCGAAAAAAGTGCAAATGAAAGTGAATGTGATTAAAATATATACAGACAGATCCAAATTCGATTATAAACATGATCATGATGTAAAGTATGATATAATCTGATCTGTCGACTGAAACACTAGGATCACTGGACAAAAGCAATGACATCACACAGGCACATGTATCCTTAGACTAACCACTGGCCAAGCTGGAAATACTTAATACGAACCATTTCGTCGGATGTCTAAATAGGACACAATCAATAGTACCTCGAGGAACCAATCAATGGAGATAACAAGTACAGAAAGCAAAATTATAAACAGGTGTACAGATCTTCTGATGCATTCAACCCATTGGGAAATTTGCTATCTAGCATGAGAATGTAGCGTGTTTCTAATCTTCTCAGAGCTGCTTCCCTATTGCTACCCCTTCTCATTGGTGCAATCGTGTCAATGGCATAATATTTCAAGAGAGAGCTGTTGCTATTATGTTTCTCTCTGAAATGCCTAGCAACTGGATATGCTGGGTCGTTAGATTTTATGGCCCGTAGGTGTTGAAGGACCCTTTTATGCACCTGTAATTTTGAACTGCCCACGTAACGGAGGCCACATGGGCACTCCAGAATATACACGCAGAATTCACTCTTGCATGTGATTTTTTTCTTTATCTTACAAGGGGTATCTGAAAATGGGATGTGATACTCAGTCTTGTTAACTCCCTGAATACTGGCTTTGCATGAAGCACATTTTCTGAAGCCCTTGCTCCCCGCCAACCAATCTTGTTTATTGACTAACTCAGGGCTCGATTTCACTAGCGCATCCTGTAAGGAAAAGGCTTTCCTATAGGTAATCGCAGGTTTTGTGGGCATATATTTACCTATAGTGGGATCGCATTTGACTAGACCCCAATGCCTATTTACAATTTTTCTGAGCGCACCATGCTGGTTGTTAAAGGCCCATATGAGTCTAGTAGGTTGTTGTGTTGGGGCTGTGGTGGAAGTATGTTTCCCCCTATGTACCAGGGCTTCAGACCGGGGTATTGCATTGGCTTTCCTGATGGCAGCCAGGATCACCTTTTTGTCATAACCTCGGGCCAGGAACCGCTGTTTGCACTCTTCCTGGGCTTCCTGATTCTGTGCTTCAGTGCTGCATGCTCTTCTGATCCTCAGCATTTCCCCATAGGGGATGCTGCGGATCAGATGGGGCGGATGGTGGCTTTGTGCATGCAACACTGTGTTGCCAGCCGTAGGCTTTCTGAACAGAGATGTTTGGATTTCTCCATTGATGATATTGATGGCAATGTCCAAAAAAGTGGCATTTGAGGTGCTGATATCGAAAGTAAATGATAAGTTGTAATTGTTTTTGTTCAACTTATCGATAAATTCTGTGGCCTGTTCGGTGGTTCCTTTCCAGATCATGCATACATCATCGATGTATCTGAACCACCGAACAATGTGATTCCTGCAAGCTTCAGAGTGTTCGCCAGTGAGGACCTGCCTCTCCCAGTACCCCATATGAAGGCAGGCGTAACTGGGAGAAAAACAGGCCCCCATGGCTACACCCCTAACTTGCTGGAAATGCCGTTTATTGAACATAAAGTAATTATTGTTCAAACAGAATTGTATCATTGATAACAGCATCTTGTTGTGTTCTGCAAAAACAATCGGGCGGAACCCCAAGTAGTAAGTCACTGCCCTAAGACCATCCGCGTGGATGATACTAGTATAAAGGGCAGAGACATCGAGTGTTATAAGCAGGTATGAAGGATCCCACTGCACAGTGCTTAGCTGTCTTAAAAAGTCACTGGAGTCTTGGACATAAGAGGGTAATCCTAACACATGTTCCTGCAAAAATGAGTCCACATAGATTGTAGTGTTCTCTAGCAACCCCCCACATGCAGAGATGATTGGTCTTCCTGGGGGTTTCTGCGAGTTCTTGTGGATCTTGGGGATCAGGTAGAGCACGGGCATAATAGGGAAATCATTTTTTAGATATTTCAGTTCATCCATGCTAATGAGGCCTGATGAACGCCACCCCATGAGCAATGAATAAAATGTACCTTGGGCATTTTTGATAACCGCCAGATCACAATGTCTATAACAGGAGGTATCATTCAACTGGGCGGTTGCCTCTTCCATGTACAAGTCCCTTGCCCACAAAACGATGTTGCCCCCCTTGTCCGATTGACGAACAATCACATTGCCCGCTTTTTGGATCTTTGCCACCAAATCAGTATATCTTTTGTTGCAGTTGTTTCTGTGATTGTTGTTCCTCTGTGTCTGTGAGTATAGAGTCTTAATATCCTTCACTACGGCCTCCTGGAAGATATCTAGATTATCGTGCAGCATCTGTGGAGTATATGTAGATTTTGGCTTGAATTTTGAGAGGCTAACCATGGTGTTGCCAGCTTGGGAAGCACTATCCACATCCGTCTGTTGAGACACAAATTGTTCTTGTCTAAGGCTTTCCATGTCTTGGACGAGTGGCAAATCATGAACATTCAATGGTGTGCTGTCATCACTGACACTAACATCCTGATTCCTGGGCTTATTGTTTAAAAAATTTTTTTGCAATTTAAGTTTCCTAGTGAACTTAAATAAGTCTATTCTAGTGTCCGCATAATTAAAATTTCTAGGCGGACAAAAAGATAAGCCCAAAGACAATGTTTTCAATTCGGAATCTGTAAGTTGTAAGGAGGTTAGGTTGATGATAGAAAAATTAGACACACCTGTTTGTTCTATGGCTGCTTCTTCTTCTTGCTCCACTGTTTTTTGTAGGGCTTGCGTTTTGGAGCGTCGTCCTGCTCTGGCTTTTCGGCGCTGTCGTCGTTTGGCACTGGGGTTTTTGTTACCTTTTGGCGATTGACTCTGGGGCGTAAGATAGCCCTGTTGTCTTCGTTCACCATCACCATCTCCTGCGCCATCGTGAGCCTGGTAAACCCCAACCCCGACCGGGTTCTGCCCCCTTCGTATTCCGAGCCGCTGTCTACATTGGAACTTAGATCCGCATTTGATGAGCTGGCTGATGACGTGGCCCTTTGGGCTCCTTGCTCCTTGGGAGGCACCGTGCTTTTTGGCGGCTGGGACGCTTTTCTGGCGTCATACTTCCGTGCAAACGTAAATATACGACCTTCCAGATAGTCTGTTTTGTCCCTTTGGAATTTATACTGTTTGCGCCTTATGATGATGTTCTCCTCCTTCTGGACACGAACCATCATTTCTTCTCGGAGTTTGGTGCTTTCTTCCGCCTTGTCAGTGCTTTGTTCCTCGATCTCGAGGTTCAGCGCATCAATTTGGCTCTGTATTTTTTGACGGTCCGACTCAGCATACCGGACAAGTATTTGCACCAACTTCCTTGAAGACTCCAAATTGCACTCTGCCCACTCCCTGAGCATTTCTGGGTCAGGCTGGTCATAACTGGGAGCCAACAGTACTCGCAGCCCCCTCAGTATACGATTGACTTCTAGGTATCTACTCAAGGAGCGGTGCTCCCACCACTTAGCCTGCTCACGTTTAACTAATTTCTCCAGTTTCTTGTACAGGCCTCGTAAATTCACAGCGCTGTCATTGCTTTCCACAGCAGAGCCTACTGTAGTCGACCCCCCAGCCGGGGAGTCATCAAACACATCGAGGGCTGCCACTTCCCTCCCTCGTCTACCACCAGCTGCCATGTTGCAATGCAGTCAATAATATGCAAAACGCGTAAATCTGCGTCACTCACTGGTAATGTCGGTTTTCAAGACAAATGCAGGTGTCCGACAAACCGGGAAAAACTCCTTCACGGAAAGTGTCCTTGTGGCGCCGATAACCTCGAGCGAGCTCAACAGCCCAAGCGCCCGACCGCCGTCAGAACGCCGAGCCGGAACTCCCTCTTCGGATCAGCGCCTCTCACAGGATATTCCGGGGCACGGCGGTTACTCTCCAACGAGAGACAACAATCCCTCCGGGTCACCAGAGGTAGTAGCTTCCTGCCGCCAAGCCGACAATTGAAGAAGGGTCCTGCCACGCCGGGGAAGCTTCCAACCGGCTGAACAATCCAAAACGGGTCCCCACCAAGGCACTCAGAGCTTCATTTAGCCGTGCTACCTCGAGGAAAAACAGCAGGACCAGGTATTCCGTGAGTTGATGTTTTTTATTTAGCAACAAACGGCAGCATAACATTTCGGCCTCTCACAGGCCTTGATCACATGGTGCTATGCAGTCGAAAGGCAGAATTTAAAGTGCTAGTCTTGAAATCGGTGACCAACCAGAAAAGGGTAAAGTGCAAAGTGCAATAGACATAGTTAAAATACTATGAAATCTCCTTATTGCAAAAAATCGCGCACTTAACAATTTCATCAATGTACACAATTAATCATAGTTTTTCGTAACAGTGTTGGGATAAATCCCCCGCACAGAACACTAAGCAAGTGTTAATCTGTATATCTGACATGTGTATAAGTGCACAGGTCGATTTTATAATATATATATATATAATACACTGAAAAAAACATAGATTTCACACCAGTTATAGTTAGCTGGAAATTTTACTGACATAAAACCATTGAAATTCCCACGTTATAGTTAGTTGGGCTCACCATAACTTGTGCGCCTGCAATACACTGCTGATGACGTCACATATTACATCACTCATGACATGGTCAGTGACATCACTCATGACATCACTGATGACACCATCCTTGTGACAGACTGACAGACCTCCTTTGGGTATAATGTAACCCTTGAAATACATATTCAAAAATAGAAACTAACATTTTCAAAAAAATGGAGATACCTATAACAGATACAACAACCAATTCAGTAATACCACCATCTATATACACATCCACTCATTCACCAACAGTTCTATATAGTCACTCATACATATATTCACTCATCATATGTAGTGAAACACATATACATCCTGATACACACCGACAGTCTTCGAAAAGTTACTCACACACATACTCACACATGCAAATAAACTATTAAACATCCATTTATTGGAGAGGGTTTCTGGCCAGTTCTCTCATTTCTGCGGCAGCATAGTTGTTAGGGTGCTTGCGCTGCATGTGCCTTATCATGATATTGTTCCCAAATGAATATTTTTTATTTGGGTTACCCCTTGAGAGTTCCGTGTCACAGATAAAGCAAGTTACCTTTGCCGCATTCACTTTCTTTTTTCCCTCAGGGATGGAAAAAAACTCCCATACAATGTGTGGCTTGGGTTGGTATGGGGTATTGTGTTCTTCCAGCCACCTCCTCCTCGTCCCCTCCTCCTCTTCCTCCTCTTCCTCTTCTTCTTGACCACCAATGTATATATATATATATTACCTACTGGCGGTCGCCAGTAGGTAGTTATAGTTAGGATTTTTTTCAATGCAAAATCTCAACATTCAATTGGGAATAACTTTGGCGCCGGTTGAGGAATCTGCCTGAAAATCTCCTCAAATTTCCCCCGCGGGGCTCCGGTCCTTCCCTGAAAGTTTGGGGGGATTTGTCCAGTGGGGGCCGAGATAAAAGGGGGGTCCCAAAATGTGTTTTCCCTATGTTAATTTCCATAGGGCTGTCTGTTATGTAGTCAGCAGTCTAGTAGTTAGGTGGGTGGAGCTAGCTGGGGATGAGGGGAAGAGGAGGAGCATAGACAGGATAGGGTTAGTTAGAGTAGGGACAGGGACACAGAAGGAGGCACTAAATAAAGCTCCTATAAAGATAATATATTTGTCTGTCATCATTGAGCCACAACACGACAACTGGCGACGAGGGTGGGATTGGTGTGCCTACCACCCACAGAACCCTGTAGGAGCGTCCCGTCCCGAGCAACGTCTAGAAAGAGAAGTGCTTCTGTGAAGAGTGAAGCTGCCGCCTGAGGCGAGAGGCCAGCAGCAGGTGACCCTATTCCCCAGTCAGGCGACTGTGAGGAGGCCAAGAGGAGCCGAAGTAACAAGCGCCGAGACGCTCGAGTAAGGAAGAGCTTGTTCGCGCCAAAAAAGTGACTCACGCCTGATGCTTGCAAGTTGGCACGCGCTGAAGAAGCAGAAGTCGGGAGCCCACTCTGACTCTGCCTGCCATCCAAAATAGTCAAGGATTGCCCTGACAGGCAGTGCTGTCCCAGGAAGGCCTGCTGACCAGTGCCCTCAAGCGTGGTGGAAAACGGAGCTCGAGTGGCACACGATATCGAGATCTCACTCCCGATATGTGAGATTCGGCGAGGTCTCGCCGAGTGAGCGCGAGATCCAAAGAAGCCAGGTGGGAGCCCACCCCAACCTTACCTGAAAGTGGCAGCTGCGGAACAGGTGGAGACCTGGAGAAGTACTGCTGTCCCTGAGACCGGCGGCCGGTGAGTCCCGATTGAATCGGCCCTGGTTAGAATGAACAGAGAGAAAGTCCTGTGTGAAGTGGGATTTCAGTAACGGCGGCCATTTTGAGGTCAGGCAGCTATAAGGACAGACCCCCTGTGCAGTGTGGGAGCGGCCATCTTAGGGTCAGACATACTAGTTGGCAAGCAAGAAATGACACACGGAGACTGCAAAGAAGCGAAACAAGCACGAGCCAACACAAGACATCAATGTTAAACAAGCCCAAGCAACCGTAATAATATAAACAAGCACGAGTAAGATTAAGTAATTTTGACTAATGAAGACAGCAATTGATCAACCGGAGCACCTGTGAACAGGAAACAACAGGTCAATCAGAGTAAGAAGAAAGGGTGAGAAGCACGTGATATCATGATGGTGACTCCAAATACATCCCCGCAGCGAAATAAAGTCAAACCAATCATCACGGGAGTGTCGCATCTGCAGCCCCCGGAACCCTTGACACTGACCACAGGAGGGAGCATGGGCCCAAGGTGGCAAGAATGGCTTGAGGATTTCGAAGACTACATTAAGGGGTCCAAGGTAACAGTTGATGAAGAAAAATTGATTGCCCTCTGCAACTTAGCAGGTCGAGAAATAAGCAAGATAATCAAAGATCTTCCCCCTGCAGGTGCGTGAGGCCTTGAACAAAAAATTCCTCTATAAAAGTAATGTTGATTATGAACGTCATGCGTTTCATCAAGCGCGCCAAGGAAAGGATGAAGCAATGAGCGCGTTCATCGCCCGACTGCGGCGACTATCGAGACACTGTGAATTTGACACCTTCTCAACAGATGCCGCCATAAAATCACAAATAATAGATGGATGCCACTCGGAAACCCTCAGGAGGCGGCTGCTAAGAAAACCTCATGAACTAGATGACATTGAAGAAATGACTCGCGTCTATGACCAGGCCGAGGAACATGCCACCAGCATTGAAACGGGACGCAACGTAAGTCATAAACAAGTGCGTCGTGTCCAGGTCAGCGGCAGCAGCCGACGAAACTCGAAGAAAAGCAATGGATACCCAGGCCGTCATCTCGTCAACGACACACGGAACACAGGAGACGAGACCCTGGGCGAAGAGAAACGAGGCCGGAAAGGACAAAAAGATGTTATAGGTGTGGATATGACTATCTGCATGCGGATGCCTGCCCTGCCATGGGCCAGCGATGTAGAAGATGTGGGCAGACGAACCACTTTGAAGCGATGTGTGGGGACTATCACAAGGAGAGGCGAAGCGGAACGACTAGGTCATCTCGTTCTAACACCAGAAAACATCACATAAGGGCAGTCCAAGAAAGGTCTACATTGTCCTCAGGCCCGTCACTCTCCAGCCGAGAGTCACGCAGATCTCGATGGGAGCAGAAGTCACCGTCCCGAGACTCTAGATCATCATCCAGAGACTCTGAGTACACAGTGGAATATGTGAATATGATTGCAGATCTTGACCAGCTCAAGAAATATCCACGCCTGGATATAAAAGTAGGGAACCATGATACCAAATTCGTGCTGGGCAGCGGGGCTTCGCTAAACTACATCCCAGTGACGGAATATGAGAGAATGAAACCTAAGCCACCACTAACTTATGCACCGGTCCGAGTCTTCACTTGGATATCCAAGAAGCCACTCCCTTGCTTGGGAAAATTTCCAACAACACTCAGGCACGACACTGTGACCATACCAGCAGTCATACATGTCATCAAAGGCCCAGAGGCTGATTGCCTGCACAGTCTACCAACTGCAGAGCGTCTCCGCCTTGTTGAGATCCTATTTAAGGTCAGTGATGACCAGGACATCGCCAGCAAGTTTCCCAGGCTATTTCAGGGACTAGGGAAAATGAAGGGGTGCCAAATCCATCTGCACATCAACGAACAGATCAGACCTGTGGCACAACACCCTCGATGTGTACCATTTCATCTCCAAAAATCTGTAGAGGATGAACTCCAAGAACTCCTATCAGCAGACATTATTGAACGGACGGATGGTCCAACTCCATGGGTGTCGCCAGTGGTCATCGTACCAAAGAAGAGCACCCCTAACAAGGTGCGGCTGTGTGTCGACATGCGACTACCCAACATGGCAATAGAGAGGGAGCGCCACCCCGGGCCGCATTTAAGCGACATGATTTCTGCATTGAATGGGGCGAGGGTGTTCTCAAAGCTGGACTTAAACAAGGGCTACCACCAGTTGGAGTTGGACGTCAAGTCCCGCTACATTACGACATTTGCAACTCACTTGGGACTTTTCAGATACAAGCGACTGAGTTTTGCCGTCTCCTCAGCCGCTGAAATTTTTCAAGAGGCAATCCGACAAATCATTCAGCACATCCCCAACACTCTGAACTACAGCGATGATATCCTCGTGTATGGTTCAGACGTTCATGAACACGACATGGCCCTGGATCGCGTCTGTCACGCCCTGCTGGACGCCAACCTGACGCTGAACAAAGATAAGTGTGAGTTCCCCCAGTCCACTTTGAAATTCTTTGGTCACATTTTCTCGGCTGCCGGGATGAACCCTGATCTGGACAAGATAGCTACTCTGAATAACACCAAGAGCCCACAAGATGTCAGTGAATTGAGATCGTTTCTAGGGATGGTCAGCTTTTGTGCTCGTTATATCAGAGACTATGCGACCATCAGCCATCCTCTTCATGCTCTCACAAAACAAGGCCAACCGTTAGACTGGACGCCCCAATGTGAACAAGCATTCAGAGAGATCAAGCTGGCGGTGGAGTCTGCCGACAACCTCTCTTACTTTAATCCTCGACGAAAAACTGAAATTACAGTGGATGCCAGCCCTGTAGGGTTTGGGCGATTCTGGCGCAACATGACGATGACTCCGACCAGAGACGCATCGTTGCCTACGCCAGTCACAGTCTGTCTGATAAAAAAAAGCATATTCACAACCTGAAAAGGAGAGTCTTGCTGTGGTTTGGGCATGTGAACATTTTCATGTCTTTATTTATGGCAAGCACTTTACTCTGATCACCGATCATCGGGCACTGGTCAGCATCTACGGCAACCCTAGATCCAAGATGCCTCCGAGGATTGAGAGATGGGGCCTGAGACTCCAGGAATATACTTTCACTATTGTCCACAAACCCGGGAAGGCTGAGAACCCGGCAGACTACATGTCACGCCACCCT
This sequence comes from Lissotriton vulgaris, assembly GCF_964263255.1. Lineage (NCBI taxonomy): Eukaryota > Metazoa > Chordata > Amphibia > Caudata > Salamandridae > Lissotriton > Lissotriton vulgaris. Next base: position 566,225,837 of record NC_141695.1, read on the forward strand.
CACGCATCATCGGACTCCAAACCTTCCATTGCTGAGGAGTACATCCACTTCTTGGCTGATCAAGCACTGCCACCTGCCATTCCCATGGAAGTCATTCGATAGGCCACTGCACAAGACGTCGTCTTGCAAAAGGTACTACGTCGGATTCAGACCAACCGGTGGAGACATGAATCTAAAGGAGACGACAATGATCCGGCTATCAAGCAGGAAATGCAAGCATTCCGACACGTCTGCGACGAACTGTCTGTCACCATAGATGGAGTGATACTGCGAGGTCAGCGGATTGTTGTTCCAAAATATGTGGTAGCCATAATTGATGAGTATTCACGATTTCCCATCGCACAATTCGTGTCATCCACAATTGCCTCTAGCAGTCTCAAAGTGTTGGATGAAGTGTTTGCAGCATGGGGTGTCCCCAGAGAGGTGAAAACGGACAATGGACCTCCTTTCAATGGGCACGAGTTCAGTGCGTTTGCAAAGCACCTGGACTTTAAACACAGGAGAATTACACCTCTCTGGCCACAAACAAATGTCACCATTGAAAGATTCATGGCCACGCTTAAAAAGACGTTTCAACAAGCCACTGCTGAAAAGAAGGATCTGCAAGTAGCCCTCAATGAGGTCCTTAGAGCATACAGGACAACCCCTCACATGACCACCGGAAAGTGTCCTGCAACACTGATGCTGGGGCACCCCATAAGAAATCGCATCCCGACCTGGGAAGGGGCCTTGTGGGCAGTGTTGCCCCTCCGCAGCCATCAAGAGGTGATGGTGACTGATAGTTGTAACAAGGACAAAATGAAATCATACGCCGATGCCAAGAGGAGGGCGAGATCACCATCTTTGCATGAAGGAGATTGCGTCATCGTCAAACAAGACCAACAAAGAAAGACTGACTGTCGTTTTCGAGATGAACCTTTGCTGGTCACCCAGCAGAAGAGCACTATGCTAACCGCGGAATCTGATCAACGACGAGTCACGAGGAATGTATCACACTTTAAGAAATGCCCTCCGGACATGAAAGGAACCTTAACAAATGTGACTGGAGTGCTTGCTCCTGAAGAGTCTGACCGAGTTGACCAAGAGAGTGGGAGTCAGATAAGAGACCGTCTGGTAGATGATACGACTGGAGCCATGTCCATGCGACCCCGCCGAGATATCCAACGACCGAAAAGATTCATTGAAGAAATATGAACGGGCACACTGTTCTGTTATTTTGTTAAGAAAGGGGGAGATGTTATGTAGTCAGCAGTCTAGTAGTTGGGTGGGTGGAGCTAGCTGGGGATGAGGGGAAGAGGAGGAGCATAAACAGGATAGGGTTAGTTAGAGTAGGGACAGGGACACAGAAGGAGGCACTTAATAAAGCTCCTATAAAGATAATATATTTGTCTGTCATCATTGAGCCACGACACAACACGGTCGACCGCACTTTTAGCCCGAACGGCTGAATGGATTTCCACCAAACTTGGCAAAATTGTAGGGACTGGTAGCCCGATGTGCCTTTGCTATGTCTCAAGATATGTGCTCCAGTGGTTTTTGAGTAATTTAGGTTCAAAAAAATATATATATCTATAGGCGCGCCCCGGTACGTGCACCGGGGAGCACACCGGGCGGGCTACGCGACTTCCGCGCGGAAAGCTGATTGGCTCTCGGGTGTCTGTAAACATTCGAAACAGTCCGGAGCGGCCGCCATCTTGTGTCTCGGTAAGATCGAGACACAAGAGGTGGCAAAAACAAAGGGGGAAATGACCATAAGGGGGCAGAGTAGACCCCCCTGACCCCCTAGGTTTGATGTGGGGGCTATAAAAGGGGTCCGAGCGAAAAAAAAAAAAAAAAAATATTCAATTTGTGCAGGGGGAGCGCCCGGTAGGCGCACCGGGGAGCGGACCGGGGAGCGTAGCATGGGGAAAACCCAGTTTATTCACTGCGTCATCTCTACGACCCTTTCTTGCGTCAATACGCCCCTTTTGCATACATTACACCTGACGTAGGTATAATGTGGCGCAGGGGTTTACAAAGTGACGCATTTACTTAGGTGCGTCATTTTGTAAATATAACTCAATAAGGTGCATGTTTTACGCTGCTGATGCGTCACAAAAAGTGACGTACCGGTGGCGCAAAAGTGACGCATGGCCTTATAAATGAGGCCTCAGTCTTCTACTCATGCGTCATATTAAATATATGACGTATTATGTCGCAAGTACTTACAGATACGTCAGTATTTCAGACGTATCTGTAAGCGCAAAAGTGATGCATTGCTGGAGTGTGTCACAAAAATGATGCAACTCCAGCAATGCATCCTTTCACATGGGGCCAGGCCCATGTGAAAGGGCCTGCATCAGTCTTACGCCTCCTGTGACACAGGCGCAAGATTTTGACGCAACAGCGTCATAAAAGTGACACAGTGATATCTCATAGATTTCACTGCGTCACCTCTTGCGTCAATACGTCCCTTTTGCATACATTACACCTGACGTAGGTATAATGTGGCACCGGGGTTTACAAAGTGACGCATCTACCTAGATGCGTCACTTTGTAAATATGACTCAATAAGGTGCATTTTTCACAGCACTGGTGCGTCACAAAAAGTGACGTACCCGTGGCGTAAAAGTGACGCATGGCCTTAAAAATGAGGCCATCAGTCTTCTACTCATGCGTCATATTAAATATATGACGTATTATGTCGCAAGTACTTACAGATACGTCATTTTTTCAGACATATCCGTAAGCGCAAAAGTGATGCATTGCTGGAGTGTGTCGCAAAAATGATGCAACTCCAGCAATGCATCCTTTCACATGGGGCCAGGCCCATGTGAAAGGGCCTGCATCAGTCTTACGCCTGCTGTGACACAGGCGCAAGATTTTGACGCAACAGCGTCATAAAAGTGACACAGTGATATCTCATAGATTTCACTGCGTCACCTCTTGCGTCAATACGTCCCTTTTGCATACATTACACCTGACGTAGGTATAATGTGGCACAGGGGTTTACAAAGTGACGCATCTACCTAGATGCGTCACTTTGTAAATATGACTCAATAAGGTGCCTTTTTTACAGCACTGGTGCGTCACAAAAAGTGACGTACCAGTGGCGTAAAAGAGACGCATGGCCTTATAAATCAGGCCTTCAGTCTACTACTCATGCGTCATATTAAATATATGACGTATTATGTCGCAAATACTTACAGATACGACAGTATTTCAGACATTTCTGTAAGCGCAAAAGTGATGCATTGCTGGAGTGTGTCACAAAAATGATGCAACTCCAGCAATGCATCCTTTCACATGGGGCCAGGCCCATGTGAAAGGGCCTGCATCAGTCTTACGCCTGCTGTGAAACAGGTGCAAGATTTTGACGCAACAGCGTCATAAAAGTGACGCAGTGATATCTCATAGATTTCACTGCGTCACCTCTTGCGTCAATATGTCCCTTTTGCATACATTACACCTGACGTAGGTATAATGTGGCACAAGGGTTTACAAAGTGACGCATCTATCTATATGTGTCACTTTGTAAATATGACTCAATAAGGTGCATTTTTTCTTCAATCTATATATTAATGACCTGGAAGAGACCCTCTTAAGTACCAACATAGACTATCCATACATTGGCCGAAAAGGTCTGCCGGTTTTATTATACGCGGATGACGCAGTCCTTTTATCTAGAACGGCCAATGGACTTCAAACTTTATTAGACTCCTTTTACACATTTATGAAAACCAGAGATTTAAGTATTAATAACACCAAATCCTACATAATGAAGGTTGGAGAAGGTTTTAAGAAACCAAATCGCCTAAATGTAGATGGAGTGGAAATACCTGTAACGCACACATTCTCCTATCTCGGGGTCCTCTTTGATAGTCAACTTAAATGGGGACCCGTGATTCAGAAAAAAAAGGGAGACGTTTCAAGGGTAAACGCGGCTATATTGGATTTCTCTAAAAAGCTGGGAAATAGTCCAGTTGCCGCGCTACTCCAACTATACAAGGCCAAAAGTGTAACCACAGCTTGTTACGGCAGTGAAATATGGGGATATGTTCCCTTGGACGTACTCCAGATAGTTGAAAACAATTTTTTAAAACAGATTTTAAGGGTTCCAAGGGGTACAGCAAATTTTTCTGTGCATGAAGAACTGGGGGTTCCGTATGTCAGTGATAAAATTGCTTTGAATCCCATGTTATGCTGGATGAATAGCTGGTTAAATGACAATATTCCTCTGACCAAGCTTATTCTAAGAGAAGCACTTACATGGGATAACAGGTTGGAGATTCCTTGGCTTAAATATCTATTTAAATGTTTCTCTGATTTAGGCCGTCCTGAACTCTTTTTATGCCCGGAATCCATTACTAAATTGGATCTCACTTTAGTCAAAAATGCCTTTATTGACTTAAGAAAACAGGAAAGGGAATCATGTGAATTAAAAAAAGAAAGTGTACGCAATCACATACTAATCAAAAGCACTTTGCTTATGGAACCCTACCTGACATGGCAAATGTCAAGCTATGACCGATTTTTGTTAACAAGGTTCAGGTTCAACCTGTTTCATCTTTTGCTGGCGGTACCCAGGGGTTCTCATCGAGGTCAAGTGTTGCCAGCTTGCGGCTGCGACGATAAGTCTCCGCAAGATCTGGCACACTTTCTGTTTTTTTGCCCCTTTTATGTTGTACCAAGGAAGTTATGCTTGAAACCCTGTTTGAAAGAATTGAACTTTCATCAATATCGTCCTGCACAACTTTTTCTACAGCTGCTAAATTGTGATTACACTTTATTTCTATGTGGTTTTTTGAGAATGGCGATCAAATTCAGAAACAGTATGGAAGGATAACAATACTGATATCGTTATTTATAACTGTGGCCAAAAGAACATTATTTTTAAACGATCTTCAATATCTTGAAATAGTGCTGTATTTTTAATTCTGTGATTTTTACCTGTAATTGATTATGACTTTTTAAGATTATGTGTATGTCATGTTATTTTCTGTAATGTAAATACTTTTATGGTTGTCAATTCGAACAACCGAATAAAGTTATTTGACTTGACTTGACTTGACTCAATAAGGTGCATTTTTTACAGCACTGGTGCATCACAAAAAGTGACGTACCGGTGGCGTAAAAGTGACAATGGCCTCATAAATGAGGCCTTCAGTCTTCTACTCATGCGCCATATTAAATATATGACGCATTATGTCGCAAGTACTTACAGATACGTCAGTATTTCAGATGTATCTGTAAGCGCAAAAGTGATGAATTGCTGGAGTGCGTCACAAAAATGATGCAACTCCAGCAATGCATCTTTTCTTACCCTTCCACACCCCTGTTCCTTTTCTACATTTTCTTTGAATATCCACATTCCCCATGTTCACTCTCCTTCTCCTTACTTTCCTTCCCAACTCTCACCTTCTTTCAGTCCGCCTACTCTACTTCCTTTCCCCTCTCATACCTTTCTGATCTTTCTTACTCATTTTCCTTTCCTTTATCAATGCACTCCACTTCACTTACTCTTTTTCATTTTTTTAAGAATATAGCTCTTTGATGAGAATTGGAGGTAGTTCTGAAAAGAACTTTTTTTTTCTTCTTTTTTCTTTTTTTAAAACAAAAACAAAAACAGGGAATGGAAACTGCTCAACAGGAGCAAAAAAATTTAATAAAATTAGGGCTGGGAACTGCAGCGATGGTTCTCCAATGATCGAACCATGAGCAGAACACTTTTCTCCCCATAGCAAAGTAGCTGATCACAGTATCTGCATTTAAGGACGCCTTTGTTAAATGGAGGCTGAATTTTCGGAACCAGCTCTTGTGATCTCCCCTCACCGATGTTGTTGGTCCTCCGGTGGAGGTAGAGGCCCCATCACTGGGAACCTCTTGTGCCAGAGCCCTGACACTTTCCCGGGCAAAATTCCGGGGGTGCCTCCTCTCCACATGGCGAATCATTGTGGAGTTCCCAAAAGAATATTTTTTAGTGGGGTCACCCCATGACAGGACTGTGTGACAGATCCTGCACTCCACTTTTGGAGCATTTACCTTCTTTTGGTCTTCTGGTATGGAAAAAACTTCCATATGAAGTGTTCTTTTACCCGGGGTGGAGGAACCTCTTCATCAATAAATGTCTCTCTGTCTTCATCACTGCTGGATTCTCTGGCAGCCATGGTAATCCAAGAAAGATCCAAGAGCAAAAAACAGGTCTTTCAGTCACAAAAGTGAAAGAAGAAGTGAAGGAAATGGGTGGGGATTTCATTCTTTGTAAAAAAAACTGTTAGCAACCAATGAAAAGTGTTATTTTAAGGTCACATGACTTGACGCGCTTACGCTGCACGCACCGAAGCGCTTCCGGGGGCGCTCACGCAGCGCGAACGTAGGCGCTTCCGGGGGTGCATACGCGGCGCAAACGAAGGTGCTTCCGGGGGCGCTTACGCGGCGCGCCTAAGTGACGTTTTGATAGTTTCACAGGAATGCAAAATCATTTTCATTTCCTTATTCAAAAAAACTGCTTTTATAGGTATGGTACTAAATGTCTTGCGTTATTATTTACTTTTCATTCATATTTTTTTTCACGAACGCAAGTAGCGCTCTGGGCGCGCTTTCCGGAGAGCTTACCGGTGCGCGCACGCAGAGCGCCCCAGGAAAAAATATTATAAAAAAAAAAAATATTATAAAAAATAAAAAATAATAATGAATACTTACACAAAACAGCAAATTTATAAAAAAAATAGTAGGTTAGAAACTCGATATAGAAAGGAATTAGCTTTTAAAAAACCTTTGAAATTCACTGAAAAAACCATAGGTTTCACACCAGTTATAGTTAGGAATTGGTATTTAAAAAACCTATGAAATTCACTGAAAAAAACATAGGTTTCACACCAGTTATAGTTAGGAATTAGCATTTAAAAAACCTATTAAATTTACTGAAAAAACCATAGGTTTCACACCAGTTATAGTTAGCTGGAAATTTTACTGACATAAGACCATTGAAATTCCCACGTTATAGTTAGTTGGACTCACTATAACTTGTGCGCCTGCGATGCACTGCTGATGATGTCACATATTACATCACTCATGACATGGTCAGTGACATCACTCATGACATCACTGATGACACCATCCTTGTGACAGAGTGACAGACCTCCTTTCAGTGTAATGTAACCCTTGAAACACATATTCAAAAATAGAAACTAACATTTTCAATAAAATGGAGATACCCATACCAGTTACAACAACCAATTCAGTAATTCCACCATCTATATACACATCCACTCATTCATTAACAGTTCTATATAGTCACTCATACATATACTCACTCATCATATGTAGTGATACACCTATACATCCTGTTACACACCGACAGTCATCCAAAAGTTACTCACACATGCAAATAAACTATTGAACATCCATTTATTTGCATATACAGCTACACACACTACCACCTTACTTCTAAGGAAACTTACACATACTTACTCTCTTAAACGATCACTTATTGAAACACATACTTATTTAAACAGGAACTCTTACAATCTCTCACTCGCACATATACTCACTTATATACATCAATACTCACATATACTAGATTAAAACATATGTCGTTACTGTTAAAGACACTAGTGAGACAGTCATTCACTCACTAACACACACATATACACATTCATCCACCCATACAGTCCTGCACATATGCTGTCTTCAAAACACATACAAACAGCGAGTCAGTCATTGATGCATCTATGTGCTAAGTAATACCCCCACCAAACCATACAGACACTCATACTGATACTAAAAAATATAAAACAACAAAATAGAATAAAAAAACAGTGACACCATCCTTGTGACCGAGTGACAGACCTCCTTTCAGTGTAATGTAACCCTTGAAACACATATTCAAAAATAGAAACTAAAATATAAAACATATTTATTTTTCAGAAAGACACACATTCACTGGATGGTGTCATCAGTGATGTCATAAATGATGTCACTGACCATGTCATGAGTGATGTAATATGTGACGTCATCATCAGTGCATTGCAGGCGCGCAAGTTATAGTGAGTCCAACTAACTATAACGTGGGAATTTCAATGGTCTTATGTCAGTAAAATTTCCAGCTAACAATAACTGGTGTGAAACCTATGGTTTTTTCAGTGAATTTAATAGGTTTTTTAAATGCTAATTCCTAACTATAACTGGTGTGAAAACTATGTTTTTTTCAGTGAATATATATATATATATATATATATATATATATATATATATATATATATATATATATATATATATATATATATATATATATATATATATATATATATATATATATATATATATATATATATATATATATATATATATAATATATATATATCTATACTACTATAATAAAGTAGAAACTTTCAGGCTTTGAGGCGGGTAAACTTTGGAACCACTGCACCAATCTACACATCCGATGCACCGTTGAAATCAGCAGGGTGTGTAGATGGTTATAGGCTAGATAAATGTCAAAATTAACCGGTATTTACGATATTTATATATTTTTTTTAAAGTAGTCCCCCCCAAAGAAGCGCCGGCCGCGACGTGCGTTCTCACGTCAGCACGGGAGGAGAGGCGTCCGAGTAGCAGCGGACATGGCGCGGGAGAGGAGCAGTGACGTGAAGCCAGCGGCGGTGGGAGAGCGGAGAGGCGGACATGGCGCGGGGGAGGAGCGGCGGCGGACAGGCGGTGAGGAGCAGAGCGGTGGCTGAGGTAAGCTCCAGGGACAATGTCGAGGCAGGCGGGTGTCGGGCCAGGTGGGGGACGGGGAGTTACAACAAGGAAAGGCAATGTCAAGGCAGGTGGGAACATATTGCAGGTAGTTCTGTCCCATGACTCAGGCCAGGCGGGGCTCGGGCCAGCCGTGAAAAAGGATTGCTAGAGGAAAGGCAATGTCGGGCCAGGCGGGGGCGGGGCAGGCGGGGAACGGAGCGGGCAGGGGCCTGGGCTGCTGGGCAATGTCGGGGCAGGCGGGGGTAGGAGAAGCCTGAATGCTCCAGGAAAAGGTCGGGACGGGCTGCTAGTATATATATATATATATAGTTATAGTTAGGACCTAGTTTCCATAGGAAATCCACAACATTCTATATGGAATACCTTTGGCGCCGGTTGAGGAATCTTCGCAAATTTCTCAAAGAAGATGGCCCGCTCTGCTCCACTCCTTCCCTGAAAGTTTTGGGGGATTTGTCAAGTGGGGTCTGAGAAAAAAGGCGGGTCCCAAAACGTGTTTTCCCCATGTTATTTTCCATAGGACGATTAGACATGGCCACAGCCCGAACTGCTGAACGGAATTACAAGAAATTTGGTAAAATGGTAGAGTCTGATTCGCAGATCACGCTTTTGCTTAAATGGTGTAAATCCCTCCAGTAGTTCCTGAAAAAAATCAAAAGAAAAAAATATATATAACTATAAGCGCGTACCGTACACGTACAGGTCGGCGCACGAGCACCAGCTGCATGCTGATTGGCTGTCAACTGTCTGTCAACACTCTAAACCAGAAATTGTTGGCAGCCATCTTGTGCCTCGGTAGACTGAGGCACAAGAAAGCCGACAAACAAACTTGTAGAACACAAAAAGGGGGCAGGGTAGAAACACCCTGACCCCTTAGGCCTGCCCAGGTGGTCCCACAAGGACCCCCAAGGACCCAATTTTATTTTTTTAAACCCAGTCTTTTTTTTTTCAAATTATCCCCCGGGGGGACCTAATCGCGTGGGCATAGTGATGAAAAAGTGTGGGGGGGGGCCCAATCCCCCCCACTGCCCCAGGGACCACCACCCTCGGGGAAAAGCAACGCAGCCCCCTGCCGCATACTGGAGGCTCCTGGTGGGCTAGTTAGCCCCCAGGGACTACCAGTATGCAAGGGGAATTAGTTCCCCCTCTGCAAACGCGCCAGGGGGCTGCGTTGCAGAGAGGTGTAAATAGGGGCATACCCTCACTACACCTCTCTGCAATGCAGCCCCCTGGCGCATACTGGAAGATACAGGTGGGCTAGTTGGCCCCCAGGGACCCCCAGTATGCAAGGCGAATTAGTTCCCCCTCTGCAAACACACCCGGGGGCAGCTTTGCAGAGAGGTGCATAAAAGGGTGTGGCCTCATTACACCTCTCTGCAATGCAGCCCCCTGGCACATACTGGAGGTTCCAGGTGGGCTAGTTGGCCCCCAGGGACCCCCCAGTATGCAAGGGGAATTAGTTCCCCCTGCAATTAAAAGCCCGGGGGCTGCGTTGCAGTGAGGTGTAAAAAAGGGTGTGGCCTCATTACACCTCTCTGCAATGCAGCTGCCTGGCGCATACTGGAGGTTCCTGGTGGGCTAGTTGGCCCCCAGGGACCCCCAGTATGCAAGGGGAATTAGTTCCCCCTCTGCAAATGCACCAGGGGGTTGCGTTGCAGAGAGGTGTAAAAACCTTTTGCTTTTAATTTATATAAAAAATATGTAATGTAATTTAAAAAATAAAATATCTAAAAATAAATATTTAAAATAATGTAGTAAATCAGTATAAAAAATATAACAATACATTTAAAAATTATCATTTACAAAACCATTGAAATTCACTGAAAAAACATAGGTTTCAGTCATGTTATAGTTGGGTACTATTATTGAAAAAACCTTGCAAATTCACTGAAAAAAACATAGGTTTCACACACGTTATAGTTAGGAAATAGCATTTAAAAAACCTTTGAAATTCACTTAAAAAACCATTGGTTTCACACCAGTTATAGTTAGCTGGACATTTTACTCATACAAAACCATTAAAATTCCCCCGTTATAGTTAGTTGTTCTAACTATAACTTGTGTGCCCGCAATCCACTGCTGATAATGTCACATATTACATCATTCATGACATGGTCAGTGTAATCACCCTATGACATCACTGATGACATCTCAAATGACATCACTGATGACATCATCCATGTGACAATGAAATACACCTCATTGCACACTAGTATAATATTTCATCACTCAATGTAAAATAGAAAGTGCCATATTTGAAACCATTGACACACCAATAGAAATTTCTAAACACCCACTCAGTGATTCATAGATCTATACACACATCTAATCACTTACCTATAGATTCAGTGTTATATGCAGTGAATAATTAACAGAACACTATCAAATATACTTATACACCTATTTCAAGATTACACACCAGCACAAATTGTATTCACTTATAAAGACATCTTACTGACTTATGCAAACAGTGGATCATACTTACATTTACTCACCTATACACTTATACAAACACCACTTCATCTATTCATATAGATAGTAACTAACACTTAGTGTGTTATAAAATCACTATTATAAATATACAGTTATCCATACAGTGACTTATACAATCACTAAGTCTTAGGCTCACTTTATTTGATTTAACTGTAAGATACACTGCTTTTTTTCAAGTTTAATGGAGATGTACCATTGAGAGAAATGTTTCATCACCACCACACCCATAAACATATACACTCACTGAAACAACTGTTATAAAATGTAGTCCTAACCTCATTTACCTACTGAATGAACGATTCACACATTTTTTGGCAACCACACACCCCCCACCAAAGCACATAGACAATCATTTACCTATACAAATACTCAGTTAAGAAACCAATAACAAATATAATCTTTAACATAGCAATGAAGACAAAGCAATAAAGATTTTCACACAGTTTAGTAACTACACATTATATATAGTGAGACTCTACAAATTAGTCAAGGAAACAATCAATGACACTGTTACTAAATCCACCATTCACACATTTATATTTATATATCCACTCATTCTTCAATGCAAAGTAGTGTATTTATCATACATATTTAAATATCAAAGCAAACCACATTCACTGGATGATCTCATCAGTGATGTCATCAGTGATGTCATTTGAGATGTCATCAGTGATGTCATCAGTAATGTCACTGACCATGTCATGAATGATGTAATATGTGACATAATCAGCAGTGGATTGCGGGCGCGCGAGTTATAGTGAGTACAACTAACTATAACGGGGGAATTTCTGTATGAGTAAAATCTATGTTTTTTTCAGTGAATTTCAAAGGTTTTTTAAATGCTAATTCCTAACTATAACGTGTGTAAAACCTATGTTTTTTTCAGTGAATATATATATATATATATATATATATATATATATATATATATATATATATATATATATATATATATATATATATATATATATATATATATATATATATATATATATATATATATATATATATTACCTACTGGCGGTCGCCAGTAGGTATATATAGTTAGGATTTTTTCCCTATGGGATTTTTGAAAATTCTATGTCTAATAACTTTGGTGTTTGTGGATGGAATTGCCTGAAATTTTCAGGAAAATGGCACATTTTGTTTCTGAGCAGCCTCTGAAAATTTGGGGGGTGTTCGTCAAGGGGGGGGCCGAGAAAAAAGGGGGGTCCCAAAACGCGTTTTTCCCATGTTAATTTCCATAGGGCGGTTGGCCTCACTTTTAGCTCGAACGGCTGAATGGATTTGCATGAAACATGGCAAAATTGTAGGGACTGTTAACCCGCTGTGCCTTTGCTAGGTCTCAATATATGTGCTCCAGTGGATTATGAGATATTAACATTTAAAAAAATATATATATCTGTGACAGCGCTCCGGGTAGCGCTCCGGTTCGCGTACTTTTCGCGTAACGGAACTTTGCGAAGCGAAGCTGATTGGCTCTCCGGTGTCTGTCAACATTCTAAACAGTCCGGAGCGGCCGCCATCTTGTCTCTCGGTAGGATCGAGAGACAAGAGGAGGCCAAAACGAAGGGGGAAATGACCATAAGGGGCATAGTAGATCCTCCCTGACCCCCTAGGTTTGAAGAGGAGGTTTTAAAAGGGCCCCGCGGGGCAAAATTTTTTTAATTTTTTTGCGTGGGAAGCTCCCGGTTCGCGCACCAGAAAGCGGTCCGGGGAGCGTACTATGAGGAAAAAAGAATGATTGACTTTTAACTTATTGTATGTTTATTGATTGTTCGTTTTGTTGTTTTTTTTTAATTTATTTATTTTGGTTGTATTTCATGAATTAGATATAACAATGAATAATGTCTCAAACAATTTTTAATTATTAAATAAAAATTTATTGGTCAGAATTTTCATAGTTCAATAAAACTTCCAGCATTACTTCATCTGGAATCTCCTCAAACATGCATGTTTCTATGTCTTGTAAGCATTCAATAAATTGTTCATCAAAAGACTGATCCATAAAATCTTCATCTAAAAATTCTTCATTTAAAATCTCTTCAGATGTAATTTCGAAGGAAACATTGATATTTTCGTGCTCCCCTTCCATTTTTTTGCTGTAAATTGCATAAAAAAATAATTATATTAGAAGAGTTAGGGCACTGTTGGGTTTAAGTTCAGACAGGTAGTGCTGTTTTTTTAACAGTGAAGTTAAAGTAAGTAAATTCATAATTATAGCAGAGAAGTGTAAGTCAATCAATAAATATAACAGAGGAGCCTATCTGTAGCTATAACTATAGCAGGGGGACAGTAAATAATTATCAAAAAACGTTTTTACAAATTAATTCAATGTGCCCCTTACAAATTATCAATTTACTTTACAGGGAGGTGAAAATGTTCTTGAAATGTAGTTCAGGAAGTAGTAGTGAAAATGGCTGTGTTTCCCTCTCTTTCTTTAAATATATTCAGGTACATAACCAATCAAATGTCAGGTAAAAAAAATGAAAATGAAAGTAACATTTTCATTGGTTGTCAATTCCAACACTTCAGCTGTGTTTTGTGAAGTAATTTACCTCAGGGTATTTAGATAGGTCTACAGGCTAAATGGCTAAATGTAATTCCAAACAAATTTATGAAAATGGTAGGGATTGGTATGTAGTATGAGCTAATCTATATTTGGTGAAAGTGTTTCCAGTCGTTTTTCTGTAAATTACTTTCCCACCTTTTTTAAGCGAGCGCTTCCCGGGGAGCGTCCCAGTTCGCGAACCAGCAGCGTTACGGGAGTCCACCATTTTGTGTTTCAGTCGAATTAAGATACAAGATGGAGGGCAAATAATGTTCAGAATGGGTAGAAGGGGGCACAGTAGTCGTATCTTGACCCCTAGGTTTTCTGAGGATGGCTGAGGAGGCCCATATGTGCGGGAAAAAAAACATTTTTTTTACAAATTTCGCGCGGTTAGCTTCTGGTTCGCGTACCGGGTAGCGCTCCGGGGAACGTACTTTGTTGAAAATTAGTGAAAAAAGTTAGAGTAAAATAATAATTGTGAGTGATCAGATGTAGGGTAGCTCTGAGAAGAGCTTTTGGGTTTATGGTACATTTAGGTACTTATAAGTAGGTACCAATGCACAGTCTTAAATTCAAAATGAAAATTCTGTTGCCCTCATCTGAGAAGTGAACTCCATCTCCTCTGTAGATATCTTGCATGCAGTAACGCAAGGTATTGTTGTACATGGAGCCCATTCCATGGTCTCTCATGTAAGCTGAAACAGATTTGTTTACATGCTTCCTCGACTTCTCAATTTGTGAACAAAATTGGTTCGACCACCTCCATTTCTGTCTTTGGCATATATTTGAATATACCAAGGCAGTTTGAGGAAAAAGTGCCATTAATTGCTCAAAGGTGTCCTTTAAAAGCATTTCCAGACCTACCCCAGTCAAAGTGCCCAAATCATTACCTCCACAGTGCACAATTAACAGGTCAGGTTTTGGCAAAAGCATAAAGGTTTTCACCAATGGTATCAATTGGTGACATTTTAATCCTCTGTGGCCAAACCACTTAATTTCCACATCTTGTAAATTGAGGTTAGGTACATTTCTGTTCTCAGCATACCTTTGAGCCCAGTAGATGTAACTATGTCCAACAATCCAGACATTAAACATGGTGAGAAAAGTTTCTGCTGCAGTCAGATGAAGTGTGGTAATGAAATGGCAGATAAAACAGTAGGAGTTTGTAAAGAAAAAAAACTGTGGAGTTTCAGTGCTAATGATTCACTAGCAGTGATTGGTGGATTTCCATTTCTGAAAACAGAAAGTTAGGGTGCATGGATGTGTTCTTTGAAAGATGTAATTTGAATGGTCAAGGAAAAAACTTTTAATGAAAGATTGCACTGGATACGCAGGTGCACTGAGAGTTCAGAGATCAATTGAAACATTGTTGTGTGAACTTGCAAACATCAGAGGTCTTTCAGGAGGTGGTTGCTATGCAACAAAGGCAGAGAGGGCAGACGGGGGAAGGGTTTTGATTTGAAAAAAGTGAGGGAAGAGTTTTGATTGGCTAACATGAGAGATATGTGTAATGAATATCTGCATTTCTGTGCTTTCTTTAGCTGCAGCCTCTGGAGTGCATACTCTTTGTTCTGCTGAAGACAATTTGGTGTATCTCTGAGACTGTTTTGAAACTCATAAAGAATTTGCTAAGGTGAGAAAAGATTTATTTAATTTAGATAGACTATAGTATGCTTTAAGGACAAAATTATGAAGAAAGCTGTGTTTTTAAAATGTTGCTTTGTCTAAAGTGTTTTACAAATAGATTTTGTTTCTTTGAGAAATTGTAATTGAAAATAATGTGAAGTATTAGCACTGTCAGGGTGTTTTTGTACATGGGAGCTGTGCAGTGTTTTCAAATTATTACTTGAAAATCGTTTTTGAGGAAAAGGAATGCTTTTTAATTTAAGACCTTTCCCTGTGGGGCAAGTTCCTTGTAAATATGCTTCCACCTGTGCTTGGCAAATTTAGATTTTGATTATTTGACTTATATAGCCATGTTAAAAGTGATCCAAAAATGGTGCAAAGGCTTTAAAAAAACACTTTCATGTGTCTTGGGGCATTTTAAGTCACTGAGGAAACAAAGGTGATGTGATTGTGCAATGAGGAAACGAAACTGCACATTTTTCAATTACATCACCTGTGTTTCCTAAGTTTATGAATAACATTGTGCAGATGAAGTTTAGGTCTGTCCACGGACACAAAAGAGGTCTGGCCTTTGTTCAAGAGTCAAGTGGACATGATTTACTCCATTGGTAGGCCTTCACATGTATTATCTCCTCTGTACTCTGGAGCGGCGGTGCAAAAGATTTGCTATGTGATGACATATTTAGAACTTGACGCATCTAGACAGATGTGTCATGCTGTCGTTTTTGAGGAAAGGGAATGCTTTTAAAATTTATCACAAGGAAACAATGGTGTCTGTTTCTTTATAAGGCATTTGAGTATCTCTGATGTTATTTTTCCCATTTTAAATTAAGAGCTTACGCCGTGTGGCTTGTTCCTTGCAAATATGCTCCCACCTGTGCTTGGCAAACTTAGATTTTGATTCTCTGAGTTACATAGCCATGTTAAAAGTGTCCCAAAAAATGGTGCAAGGGCAATCAAAAACCCTTTTCATGTGTCTTTAGGACATTTTAAGTCATTTCCTCTTGAATGTAGGTATACAATTGATTTATATGTTGTGTTTAAAAACGTTTTTTTTTAATCAATTACATTTCTGGATATGTACTGCTAGAGCTTCATAGGTTGTTTGGGGCATATTTTTAAGGCATTTAAGTGTCTCTGATGTTATTTTTCCCATTTTAATTTAAGACCTTTCCCCGTGGTGCACGTTCCTTGTAAATATGCTTCCATCTGTGCTTAGCAAATTTAGATTTTGATTATTTGACTTACATAGCCATGTTAAAAGTGATCCAAAAATGGTGCAAAGGCTTTAAAAAAAACACTTTCATGTGACTTAGGGCATTTTAAGTCACTTAGGAAACACAGGTGATGTGATTGTGCAATGAGGAAAAGAAACTCCACATTTTTCAATTACATCACCTGTGTTTCCTAGGTTTATGAATAACATTGTGCAGATGAAGTTTAGGTCTGTCCACGGACACAAAAGAGGTCTGGCCTTTGTTCAAGAGTCAAGTGGACATGACTTACTTCATTGGTAGGCCTTCACATGTATTATCTCCTCTGTACTCTGCAGCGGTGGTGCAAAAGATTTGCTATGTGGCGACATATTTTCAACTTGATGCATCTAGACAGATGTGTCATGCTGTAAAGTCCTGTGCCACATGAAACTTGCGTCAGGTTTCATATAGGTGTTTTGTTGCAGGGTGGGCATTCATTTGCATGAAAGTCCTGTAAAAGTAACACAGTGAAACTTAGAAGATTTCACTGAGTCAGCTTTATAGCATTTCTGAATCAAATCCGTACGGCTGTTTGAAACAGGCATAAGGAGTGAAGCACCATGCAATGTGTGGCTTCCTCCTGTGCATTGCAGTAGACATGTCTTGTTTACGACGTGACTTGTGCAATGTGTTGCTTTTGCGGCACCGATGCGTGACGCATCTGTGCTGTTTTTATTCAATGGTGTTCCACAATGTAAATGTGCCACAGCATGAGTAGCAGAGCAGTGGTGCACATTAACTGGTGCATTCCTGGGGATGTGTCAGTTAATATAAATCTGTCCCTATACATTTAAGTATGTGTAGGGGACACAAAGTTGGTGAGGCTTATCCTAGGTTAAGAAGAGATGAGTCCTGTTTACTGAAGACTTAGACATAGGCCTCACCTCTTCAGCATCGCTGGACATGGCTAAATAATAGTTGCAATATGATTCTCTTGTTAAACAATTTTACTATTCTAGCCTCTGAGATTTGTGTCTTAGTCTCCAACATCTCATTGTTGTTCTCTTTTTTTAAAGATAACGACAACATCAAGCATGAGTGATAATGAGCTGATCTCGATCTTATCGTTAAACTTGTCATTGAAACATCAGTGGAAGTAGATCCTTTAGATCATTTAAATCCTGAGGATGATGAAGAATATGATGAGAATGCTGATTTGTCAGAATTGTATGATATAGGGTGGGAAGCTGATCTGCTTGAGCCTATGTAGTAAAAATGTAAACCATTTCATTTAAAATTAAACAATAGTTCAAAAATAGTATGTGTGTAGTGTCTTTATTAAAATAATCAAATATGCTCACATATAAAACAACACAGGTAAAACAATTAGCAATTGCTACTATTTGAGATTTCTAAAATAAGAAGCAGGGTGTTAAGTTTTTGATGACTGTTATTGATTGACTGTTTGGTAATAGTGATTAATAAAAATTTTTATTATACTTTAGCACAGATTCAACTGCAGATTATTTAAAAATTTGAAAATGCCAACTAAGAATCAAATTAGAAAGGCTACAAGACGTCAACGACAGCAGGTCCATCAATTACTGCAGCAGTCCTCTACAAAAAAAACTTGTCAAGTCACCAAGAAAGCACCGGGTAAGACCACGAAAACATTCATAAGAAAAATTTGTAGTAAAAAAAGTATTTCTACAGAAAATGTTTCAGTCCAGAAAAAGAGAAGCAATTTAAATGGAAAGGAAGGGCCAATCAAAAATGTTACTGCTAGAGCAAGAAATAACTGTGCATGATAGCAGAAGGAAAGAACAGTTTAGGGACATTCGTAAAGGAATGTTCCGCAACAGGATAATTGGCAATTTGTTAAAAAATATTAACAAAGGTCAACAGAAAGTGGTTTTTTATAAGAGAAAAAAAAGTTGAGAAAGTTATTGATCAAGCATTTGAAATTAAACTAAAGTTATTAATTTTGATAGTCAACAGAATTAGGAAGGTAAACAAGGTAATTTATGATTTCAAAACAAATAGTAGATGGAAGAGAATAATTAATCGTAGTAATTTTTGTGATGTTTTCTCAGGAGACTGGATGCATAGTTCAAGTTCTGAGGCATTTTTTAATGAGGAGAGTTATTTCCAGGATAATGATTTGGTGCATGCAGTTGACACCAGTGGTCGAGCTTATGAAGTGAAAGATGGATGTCCAGATGAAAAAGAAAAACTTGTAACAACAGAGACAGAAGAGGTGTTAGGTAATGAGGTTTTAGGAAGACGTCCTAAGGGCCCTGTGTACACCTGGAAGTGTAGTAGTATTTGCAGTGTGCGACAGGATTCAATTGATTTGTTTGTGATTTTGTACGGACAGTTAATAAGAAAAGTTTGAAGCAGAAAATGAAGTTGTTGCAAGAATTAGATCCTTGCAGAGTGAGAGAAGTGACAGGTTTGCATGGTCATTCACTGGCTTGTCTTTCCAGGAGAGTATTCCAGAGTGTTTTTCATCATTTTAGGATGCTAGCAGTGCATCATAATAAAGTGAGGAAATTAGTTAGAATGTTGTATTATGCTAAGAGTCCAGCAATTATGCTTAAACAATTATGTGCTGCTCTTTTCCATGGTTCTGAAATAGATGTGAAGAATATTTGTGAAGAAACTGAGTTTTGTTACTTTGGAAGTAAAGAGGAGAATGTTCAAATTGACACAGAAGAAGAGGGTAATGTGGAAGATAATGTACAGGTTTCCAGTACAGATAATTTTTAGAAAGAAATTGCCACGTGTCAGGTGAAATCAAGTGAGAGGCCTAATTTCACTTGTGTGTGTTGTTGACGCACTTATTATAAGAATCAGACTAAGTTAGTGGATTTATATGCAAAAAGTAAAAGGGAAAATAATAGTGAATGGAAGGATTTCGCAATATACTTGATGGTAGAAAATTGTTTTGATTTGGGATCGGATCAACGTGTGTGTACTTATTGTTGTAACAAATTAAACCAAAACCAGATGCCAGCTAGGGCAGTTCATAATAATCTGGAATTGGTAGAGATTCCTTCTGAATTGAAGGATTTAAATACTTATGAATCTATTTTGATTCAAAGTATCCATCCCTTTCAGGCTATTGTAAGAATGGAGCCAAAGACAGGGAAGTTGCCTCCATCAGATTTACAGAGAGGATTAAAGGGAAGAGTTGTTTATTTGCCTCTAGATTTGAACAAAAATATTAACACAATTGGAGTAGAAAAAGTGGAAGAGGAACCTCTAGTTATCATAGTTAATGGTGTTCCGACAAAGAGTAAGAAAATATGGCAAGATTTAGTGGATGTTAGGAAAGTCAAAAAGGCAACATTGTATTTAAAATAAAATAATAAGTACTATAAGAATGTATATGTTGCAGAAGAGGAAGTAAGTGAGGAAGAGGATAGCGATTTGTGTCCTGGTCAAATTGAAAAAGTGGAAGCCTCTAAAAAGGAAGAAATTTATGAACATGATAGTGTTCATCCTTTGCATTCCAACGAAGCTATGGGGAATGCTATTGAGTTGTTTTAAATGAAACAGGCCAAAGGGAGTCCCATTAGTGTTTGGGAGGAAAGTTTGGAAGCTCGGTGTTTCCCACAGCTATTTCCCACAGGTCGAGGAGGACGATATGATGAGCGACCTGTTCAAATTCCTGCTTCAGAATACCGGACTTTACGATTGTATGCAGAAGATGCTAGGTTTCGACAATGCATTCCCTATCTGTTTCATCTCCTGTTTGAAAGCGATCTGTCAGGACTGTCATATGCAGTGAACCACATCTTGAAAAGTGGTATACAGATGCGAAACATCTCGGCAAGGGACTTTATGGATAAAGTCAATGTCCAAGACAGTATTTTGGATTCTCACCTAATTAATCTCATGGCGTGTCAGCGTGGTACTAATGAGTACTGGTACCGTCGTCATGGTGATTTAAAATGTATGCTGAGGAACTTAGGAACTCCGACATGGTTCCTCACTCTGAGCTTTGCCGAGTATAGCTGGGAAGACTTACTTGAATTTCTACGAGAGGTAAATGGAAACATTGAAAATATTGAATTCAAGACACCCGGAGAACTGTGCTCTTTGGATCCAGTGAATGTATGCAGGTACTTCAATCATAGGTTTGAAGCTATGATGTCTTTCATCATGAATAAGAAGAATCCACCTCTTGGAGAGGTGTTGGATTTCTTCTGGAGAACGGAGTACCAAGCAAGAGGTGCTCCTCATATACATATGTTGCTATGGATCAAGGATGCACCTAAATTTGGAACAGATCCGGATGACTTAGTGATAAGTTTCATAGAACAGTATTCTACGTGTGCTGTTCCAAACACAAAGGAGAAGAAAAGCCTAAGAGAACAAGTTTTACGTTTCCAAAGCCATCGTTGTGGAAAGTACTGTCGTCGTAAATTCAGAAACAAGGACAAGTTCTACACCAAATGTCGTTTCAACTTTCCACGACCGGTGATTTCTAAAGGAAGAGTAAACAGTTTGATGTCTTCGCTGCGACATAATGTGACAAGGAAATCACCCAAAAATACATACAATTTGAAAAGAAACGAAGATTCCAAATACATCAACGACTACAACCCTGTGATTTTGTCCATGTGGAATGCTAACATGGATATACAGTTTGTGGCTGACAACTGTATGGCTGTGGCTCGGTATGTGACATCTTACATCACCAAAAAAGAAAAGACAGAATTGAAGGATATGTGGGAGGATATTTCCCATGAAAAGAGCCTCAGCAAGAAGTTGTACAGTTTCAGTTTGAAGATGTTGTCGCATCGAGAAATCGGAGCTTACGAATGTTCTGACCGGTTGTCTTCAGCAAGTCTCTATGCCAAATCCAGGAGTATCGTTTGGGCGAGTCTTGGTCTTGCTGCAACGCGAAATCGAGTTCTAAAACCTGTCCGGGAAATTGAGTATTTGGCGGAAAAGGAGCCAAACAGTACCGACATTTTGAAGACCAACATGTTGGATACATATTATCCAAATCGAAGCAGTCACCTCGAGAATGTTTGTCTATATGAGGTTCTACAAAATTACATATTCAAGAGGAACATCAAAGAAGATATTGAGAAAGGAGTGTATGCTGTAATTGGAAGTGAGGGATGTCTGGTCAAGCAAAGAAAATGCCACTTGGTAAACCATCGAAAATTGAGTGGCGAATCTAAAGAAAAAAAAGAGTTTTTCTATTTAGCACTCTAGCAACTTTTCAAGCCTTGGCGTGCAGAAGAAGAACTGCTTGGAGATTTTCTTTGTTACGAAGACTCTTTCAATGCCGCCAAGGAAACCATAGAATGTTCTGCTTTTCCCAAATATCTAGAAATGTTGACTTTGGAAATCGAGCAGGAAGCAACGATTGCAGCCGAGATTGCTAGAGACAGTTCTCAGGACAGTCAGAGTACTGTTTCATTGAGTCAGGATCCACTAGGAGGACCTGTTATCGAAAATGAAGCCGCCACTGCCATGAATGAAGTAGAAAGAGCCATGGCACATGCTCAGGAGGATGCGGTTAACTTAGAAGACTTGGAAAGACAACTCAACGTTGAGCAGAGGAAAATATATGACGAAGTTACCAAGCAAATTGAGCATGGATTAAATCATGAGAAGAAAGAGTGCTCATGTACATCGTTGAAGCCTGTCCGGTTGTACGTGAGTGGAGAAGCGGGAACTGGAAAAAGTTTCCTCATTAAAGCAATTTCTTGTTATTTGCAGGAAAGGACTGAGTCATCGCTGTCTTGTGTTGTCACCGCTCCAACTGGACTGGCAGCACATAACATTAAAGGTATTACTTTGCATCGTCTACTGATGTTGCCAGTGGAGCATGACAACAAATTACAATACCACAAGTTATCTGGAGATGCTTGTTGTGAAGTTTCAAGAGTCTTGAGGAAAATGAAACTTCTTATCATTGACGAAGTAAGCATGGTTTCAAATCTCATGCTTGCCTTTGTGTATTTGAGAATGCAAGAAGTTCTTAAAACAGAGTATGATGTGTTATTTGGTGGCAAACACATCATTGTTTTCGGAGA
The DNA here is from genome assembly GCF_964263255.1 of Lissotriton vulgaris. Lineage (NCBI taxonomy): Eukaryota > Metazoa > Chordata > Amphibia > Caudata > Salamandridae > Lissotriton > Lissotriton vulgaris. The sequence goes on from NC_141695.1 coordinate 566,248,501, forward strand.
TCTTCTGCAGCTAACACCAGTGAAAGGACAACCTGTGTTCAAAATACTCACGCATGAAGATACCAGGAAGTGCCTAGGGAGCATTGGCAATGTCAATATATGGTTAAACTTCAATTATGCTGAACTGCATGAAAATATGCGTCAGGCGAAGGGTGAAGATTACAAGAATATTTTACAAGATGTTAGAATTGGAAACGTGACCATTTGAGATGTCATCAGTGATGTCATCAGTGATGTCATCAGTGATGTCACTGATCATGTCATGAATGATGTAATATGTGACATGATCAGCAGTGGATTGCGGGTGCGCGATATATAGTTAGTGCAACTAACTATATATGAAATTTCAATGGTTTTGTGTGAGTAAAATAAGGTTTTGTAAATGCTAATTCCTAACTATATATGGTCTATAACCTATGTTTTTTCAGTGAATATATATAAATATATATATATATATATATATATATATATATATATACATATATATATATATATATATATATATATATATTATGTACAGAAAGGGCAGCACAACCGGATACTTTTTCAAAGTTAGTTTATTTCACAACACTCCACCGACGCGTTTCAGCCTCACGGCCTTTCTCACGGTCAGTGAGTCCTTTTTTGCTTTCCCATTATATACTGCCCCACATTAGCCATTAAGTGGCATTGTGGGATATGTAGTTTTTAGCAAAATAATATTCAAACATAGAAGACAGACAAAAGGACTGGTGTGTTAACATTACTAGTATAGTACTTAGCGCCCCTAGTTTATGTTCACTCAGGGAATGCTATATTTCATGACATTCAAATTATTGTGAGATTTAACTGTGATGGGTATAGTACCCTAGTGTGTGATTAATGTTAAGCTGAGTTCACATTCACTCCAGATGTATGTGGAGATCTTCTCCGAAGTTCATGCCTTTAGGCTGTTTCGTTCGGAAACGGACAATGAAGCGGGATTCCATTTGTCGCAAGAGACGGACAGTGTCTCCTCCTCTCTCTGTTTTTGACAGCATTTTCAGTCCGAAAAAGTTCATGGCTCTCCAATCCCCATTTTGACAGGCAATCAAATGTTTAGCGGTGGCATACAACATGTTTTGATTTTTCACCGCTCGTATATGCTCCAATATTCTTTTTTTCAGCATGCATGTGGTCGACCCTATGTACTTCATACCGCATTTACACTCTATCACATACACCACATTTTTTGATGTGCATGTTATGTATTGCTTGATGGGCATGTCTTTTCCATCTGGTTCTCGCACTGTCTTTGTTTTTTTGCCTATTTTACACGCTTTACACGTAGTACATGGCTTGAAGCCGACATTCTGTTCCATCCACCATTTGGGTTGTTCTTTGGCTTGGAAGAAGCTTTTTACTAGCAGATTTTGCAAAGACGTGTTTTTTTTGTACGTGATAGACGGGTGTTTGCCCGCCAGGGGTCCCACATCAGGGTCATTGCTGATCAGATGCCAATATTTGTTCATTTTCTTGGCAATGATGCCACTCTCCTTGTTGTATGTCGTGACAAATCTGGGTGGATCTTTATCCTGTGGGGGTTTCTGTTTTTCAATGAGCGTTTCAGCTCTGCTGATTTTGTCTGCCTTTTTTTTGCAGTCTTTTAGCACATAGTCCTTGTACCCTCTTGCTAGGAATCTTGCTTTGCTTTCACATATCTTTTTTTCGGCTTCTTCTGGTTTAGAGCAATTTCTTTTCAATCTTATGTACTCTCCATATGGAATACTTTTGAGTAATGATTTGGGGTGGAAACTATTACCATGGAGTACGCTGTTGGTCGCCGTTTTTTTTCTGAATAGTGTAGTTTCCAATTTGCCTTCTGAGACATATACTTTGGTGTCTAGAAAGTCAATTTCATCACTGCTTGTTGAACAGGTGAACTGTAAACCTTCCTCATTCTGATTTAAGGTTGTGAAAAACTTTTGGAATTGTTCGTCAGTTCCATTCCAAATCAGAAAGAGGTCATCGATGTATCTGACCCATAAGATGATCCGGTCCAGTTCTTCTTGGTCAGTTGTATTCCATGCGACCATCTTCTCCCAATATCCCATGGTGACATTTGCATAATTGGGAGAAAAAGAAATCCCCATGGCTGTTCCGCACTCTTGCCTGTATAAAGTGTTGTTGAAAAGAAAGATGTTGTTGGTAAGACAGAGCTGTATCATCTGTAGGAGCATGGAGGTGTGTTCTATTTCTTTGATGCTGCGTTGTTGTAAGGAATATTTGCATGCTTTTAGTCCTACATCATGTCTTATCGATGTGTATAGAGATACAGCATCTATTGTCACCAAAAGATAGCCTGGGTTCCACGAAATGTCCATGAGGATTCTCAAAAAATCACCAGTGTCCTTCAGATAGGATGGCATGCTCTGGGCAATGGGTGCGAGAAAGGTATCCACATATCTCGATACTTTTTCATACAATGAATCACAGGAGGAAACGATAGGTCTGCCGGGCGGACTGATCAGGGTTTTATGGATCTTTGGCAGGAAGTATATGCACGGGGTGATTGGAAATTCCGTGATCATATATTTCATTTCATCCTCATTGATCAATCCTTTCGTATGCCAAGTCTTTAGGTTTCCATGTAATTCAGACATCATTTTTATCATAGGATTCGATGTTAGTTTGCTGTAATTTTGAGGTATGTTCAGTTGGCGTTCTGCTTCCAGTATATAATCTCTTGTGTCTTGGATGACAATATTGCCCCCTTTATCAGCGGGTTTTATTATTATGCTGGTGTTGTTCGCAAGATTTTGTATGGCCTTTTTTTCTTTTTTCGAAATGTTTTGGCGTTTGTTGTCTTTCACTTTTATCAGTTTATCAATTTCTTCTGACATTGCCTCTGCGAACAAGTCGATTTTATTGCCTGGTGATAAGACTGGGCAGTAGCGGGATTTTTTCTTTAATCCAGTGCTTTTGCTTAGATTTGTTTGAATATCCATTTGGTGTAACATTTGTGTGTCCGTTACATCATCACTTCCAGGATTGTACATTGTATTAAATGTTTCTCTTAAATCAGAGAGTTGGTCGATGGTGGTTTCCTCTTCCGTTTCCATTGCTTGTTGTGTTGTTTCAGTCGTATTGCTTGATATCAGTTTGTTGGCATGAATTTTAGGCAATTTGAGTTTTCTTATGAATTTGTATAGATCTATTTTAGTTTGTGGGTAGTCGAAATGTGCCTCTGGACAGAACGATAGGCCTTTGTTGAGAACTTTTTGTTCATCTTCTGTCAGTTGATAGCTCGATAAGTTCACGATTAGATTGGCTACTTCCTGCTCCGTAGGGGGTATTGCCTTCTTTCGCCGCTTGGACCTGCGGGGTTTTCTGGTGCTGGTGAGGGATTTGGTGGGTTTTGCATGCCTCTCCCTCTTCCTCTTCTCTGGAAGGGCATTCTCCCTCTGCCTCCTCTGGTGATGTCTTTCTCTAGATTCACCATTTTTACCTCGTCTAAAATGTTGAAGTTTTTTGACTGCTCACTCGTCAAATCCGCCAAGCTGGCATCTGATTCACTGCCGCTCGATGCTGGTACATTCATAGGAAAGTTTTTTTTCAGGTTATCATAGCGCTTTGCGAAAGTGAGAATACGCCAATGTAGATAATCTAGTTCATCCCTTCTGAACTTTCGTTCTTTGCGTTCTTGTATTTCATCTTCATATGTGTCCAGTCGTGCTTCCATTTCAGATCTTAATTTTGTAATTTCATCCTGCTTTGTGTCTTTGGAGATTGTGTCCTCCAACTCTTTTATTTTGATTATGATATCATCAATGTCAATTTTGGCATGCTTGATGAGAATGCGCATCATATTTAAAGAACAGTCCGTATTATTATCAAGCCATTCCATGATAAGATCTTCCTTGGTGTCCGGGTGTGTGGGCATGGTAAAGATCCTTAATCCCCTCGGGATTCTCTTTACTTCCACATAATTCTCAAGTGCTATGATCTCCCAGCTTTTATTTATTTCCTTTTTGTACAGGCGCTCAAGTGTGTTCATTTGCTGCTTTAAAGTGACATTATCGCTTTCTGTTGTTTTTGTTTTCTTTGTCACTTCCGCTGTTATTGCCCCTGGTTTGAACATAGTAGACGCTTTTGTTGCACGTTTGGCAACACTTGCTTCCATTGTTACACAGAGCTTAATGTTAACACACCTCACTAAAAGAGCGTTCCTTCGTGCGTGATTTATTTAACTTTTGTTTTCTCCGGTCTGCTTTGTATTCCTTGTCTCGCGTTCTGTAAACGCTTAGACCACTCGCAGAAGTACAAATGCAGCCGCTTCGGTAACCCGCTGCTGAATGACACAGTGTATTGGGTCGCTCACCTCGTTGTGGTGTCCTTGTAGCTGCAGCCGAGCCTGCCACTTCGTCCACAATGCCGAGGGCGTTCTCTCCAACTTCAGGGCTGACTTGCCAATCACAGGTTACCGGGCGCTCTCTCAGCCATTAATTCCAAAGAGTCCGATCCATTCCGCATGAGAGCGCTCACCAGCGTGTGCTCGACCCGAAGGCAGGATCACAGCCCCAATTCAATTATGTACAGAAAGGGCAGCACAACCGGATACTTTTTCAAAGTTAGTTTATTTCACAACACTCCACCGACGCGTTTCAGCCTCACGGCCTTTCTCACGGTCAGTGAGTCCTTTTTTGCTTTCCCATTATATACTGCCCCACATTAGCCATTAAGTGGCATTGTGGGATATGTAGTTTTTAGCAAAATAATATTCAAACATAGAAGACAGACAAAAGGACTGGTGTGTTAACATTACTAGTATAGTACTTAGCGCCCCTAGTTTATGTTCACTCAGGGAATGCTATATTTCATGACATTCAAATTATTGTGAGAATGTCATGAAATATAGCATTCCCTGAGTGAACATAAACTAGGGGCGCTAAGTACTATACTAGTAATGTTAACACACCAGTCCTTTTGTCTGTCTTCTATGTTTGAATATTATTTTGCTAAAAACTACATATCCCACAATGCCACTTAATGGCTAATGTGGGGCAGTATATAATGGGAAAGCAAAAAAGGACTCACTGACCGTGAGAAAGGCCGTGAGGCTGAAACGCGTCGGTGGAGTGTTGTGAAATAAACTAACTTTGAAAAAGTATCCGGTTGTGCTGCCCTTTCTGTACATAATTGAATTGGGGCTGTGATCCTGCCTTCGGGTCGAGCACACGCTGGTGAGCGCTCTCATGCGGAATGGATCGGACTCTTTGGAATTAATGGCTGAGAGAGCGCCCGGTAACCTGTGATTGGCAAGTCAGCCCTGAAGTTGGAGAGAACGCCCTCGGCATTGTGGACGAAGCGGCAGGCTCGGCTGCAGCTACAAGGACACCACAACGAGGTGAGCGACCCAATACACTGTGTCATTCAGCAGCGGGTTACCGAAGCGGCTGCATTTGTACTTCTGCGAGTGGTCTAAGCGTTTACAGAACGCGAGACAAGGAATACAAAGCAGACCGGAGAAAACAAAAGTTAAATAAATCACGCACGAAGGAACGCTCTTTTAGTGAGGTGTGTTAACATTAAGCTCTGTGTAACATGGAAGCAAGAGTTGCCAAACGTGCAACAAAAGCGTCTACTATGTTCAAACCAGGGGCAATAACAGCGGAAGTGACAAAGAAAACAAAAACAACAGAAAGCGATAATGTCACTTTAAAGCAGCAAATGAACACACTTGAGCGCCTATACAAAAAGGAAATAAATAAAAGCTGGGAGATCATAGCACTTGAGAATTATGTGGAAGTAAAGAGAATCCCGAGGGGATTAAGGATCTTTACCATGCCCACACACCCGGACACCAAGGAAGATCTTATCATGGAATGGCTTGATAATAATACGGACTGTTCTTTAAATATGATGCGCATTCTCATCAAGCATGCCAAAATTGACATTGATGATATCACAATCAAAATAAAAGAGTTGGAGGACACAATCTCCAAAGACACAAAGCAGGATGAAATTACAAAATTAAGATCTGAAATGGAAGCACGACTGGACACATATGAAGATGAAATACAAGAACGCAAAGAACGAAAGTTCAGAAGGGATGAACTAGATTATCTACATGGGCGTATTCTCACTTTCGCAAAGCGCTATGATAACCTGAAAAAAAACTTTCCTATGAATGTACCAGCATCGAGCGGCAGTGAATCAGATGCCAGCTTGGCGGATTTGACGAGTGAGCAGTCAAAAAACTTCAACATTTTAGACGAGGTAAAAATGGTGAATCTAGAGAAAGACATCACCAGAGGAGGCAGAGGGAGAATGCCCTTCCAGAGAAGAGGAAGAGGGAGAGGCATGCAAAACCCACCAAATCCCTCACCAGCACCAGAAAAACCCGCAGGTCCAAGCGGCGAAAGAAGGCAATACCCCCTACGGAGCAGGAAGTAGCCAATCTAATCGTGAACTTATCGAGCTATCAACTGACAGAAGATGAACAAAAAGTTCTCAACAAAGGCCTATCGTTCTGTCCAGAGGCACATTTCGACTACCCACAAACTAAAATAGATCTATACAAATTCATAAGAAAACTCAAATTGCCTAAAATTCATGCCAACAAACTAATATCAAGCAATACGACTGAAACAACACAACAAGCAATGGAAACGGAAGAGGAAACCACCATCGACCAACTCTCTGATTTAAGAGAAACATTTAATACAATGTACAATCCTGGAAGTGATGATGTAACGGACACACAAATGTTACACCAAATGGATATTCAAACAAATCTAAGCAAAAGCACTGGATTAAAGAAAAAATCCCGCTACTGCCCAGTCTTATCACCAGGCAATAAAATCGACTTGTTCGCAGAGGCAATGTCAGAAGAAATTGATAAACTGATAAAAGTGAAAGACAACAAACGCCAAAACATTTCGAAAAAAGAAAAAAAGGCCATACAAAATCTTGCGAACAACACCAGCATAATAATAAAACCCGCTGATAAAGGGGGCAATATTGTCATCCAAGACACAAGAGATTATATACTGGAAGCAGAACGCCAACTGAACATACCTCAAAATTACAGCAAACTAACATTGAATCCTATGATAAAAATGATGTCTGAATTACATGGAAACCTAAAGACTTGGCATACGAAAGGATTGATCAATGAGGATGAAATGAAATATATGATCACGGAATTTCCAATCACCCCATGCATATACTTCCTGCCAAAGATCCATAAAACCCTGATCAGTCCGCCCGGCAGACCTATCGTTTCCTCCTGTGATTCATTGTATGAAAAAGTATCGAGATATGTGGATACCTTTCTCGCACCCATTGCCCAGAGCATGCCATCCTATCTGAAGGACACTGGTGATTTTTTGAGAATCCTCATGGACATTTCGTGGAACCCAGGCTATCTTTTGGTGACAATAGATGCTGTATCTCTATACACATCGATAAGACATGATGTAGGACTAAAAGCATGCAAATATTTCTTACAACAACGCAGCATCAAAGAAATAGAACACACCTCCATGCTCCTACAGATGATACAGCTCTGTCTTACCAACAACATCTTTCTTTTCAACAACACTTTATACAGGCAAGAGTGCGGAACAGCCATGGGGATTTCTTTTTCTCCCAATTATGCAAATGTCACCATGGGATATTGGGAGAAGATGGTCGCATGGAATACAACTGACCAAGAAGAACTGGACCGGATCATCTTATGGGTCAGATACATCGATGACCTCTTTCTGATTTGGAATGGAACTGACGAACAATTCCAAAAGTTTTTCACAACCTTAAATCAGAATGAGGAAGGTTTACAGTTCACCTGTTCAACAAGCAGTGATGAAATTGACTTTATAGACACCAAAGTATATGTCTCAGAAGGCAAATTGGAAACTACACTATTCAGAAAAAAAACGGCGACCAACAGCGTACTCCATGGTAATAGTTTCCACCCCAAATCATTACTCAAAAGTATTCCCTATGGAGAGTACATAAGATTGAAAAGAAATTGCTCTAAACCAGAAGAAGCCGAAAAAAAGATATGTGAAAGCAAAGCAAGATTCCTAGCAAGAGGGTACAAGGACTATGTGCTAAAAGACTGCAAAAAAAAGGCAGACAAAATCAGCAGAGCTGAAACGCTCATTGAAAAACAGAAACCCCCACAGGATAAAGATCCACCCAGATTTGTCACGACATACAACAAGGAGAGTGGCATCATTGCCAACAAAATGAACAAATATTGGCATCTGATCAGCAGTGACCCTGATGTGGGACCCCTGGCGGGCAAACACCCGTCTATCACGTACAAAAAAAACACGTCTTTGCAAAATCTGCTAGTAAAAAGCTTCTTCCAAGCCAAAGAACAACCCAAATGGTGGATGGAACAGAATGTCGGCTTCAAGCCATGTACTACGTGTAAAGCGTGTAAAATAGGCAAAAAAACAAAGACAGTGCGAGAACCAGATGGAAAAGACATGCCCATCAAGCAATACATAACATGCACATCAAAAAATGTGGTGTATGTGATAGAGTGTAAATGCGGTATGAAGTACATAGGGTCGACCACATGCATGCTGAAAAAAAGAATATTGGAGCATATACGAGCGGTGAAAAATCAAAACATGTTGTTTGCCACCGCTAAACATTTGATTGCCTGTCAAAATGGGGATTGGAGAGCCATGAACTTTTTCGGACTGAAAATGCTGTCAAAAACAGAGAGAGGAGGAGACACTGTCCGTCTCTTGCGACAAATGGAATCCCGCTTCATTGTCCATTTCCGAACGAAACAGCCTAAAGGCATGAACTTCGGAGAAGATCTCCACATACATCTGGAGTGAATGTGAACTCAGCTTAACATTAATCACACACTAGGGTACTATACCCATCACAGTTAAATCTCACAATAATTTGAATGTCATGAAATATAGCATTCCCTGAGTGAACATAAACTAGGGGCGCTAAGTACTATACTAGTAATGTTAACACACCAGTCCTTTTGTCTGTCTTCTATGTTTGAATATTATTTTGCTAAAAACTACATATCCCACAATGCCACTTAATGGCTAATGTGGGGCAGTATATAATGGGAAAGCAAAAAAGGACTCACTGACCGTGAGAAAGGCCGTGAGGCTGAAACGCGTCGGTGGAGTGTTGTGAAATAAACTAACTTTGAAAAAGTATCCGGTTGTGCTGCCCTTTCTGTACATAATTGAATTGGGGCTGTGATCCTGCCTTCGGGTCGAGCACACGCTGGTGAGCGCTCTCATGCGGAATGGATCGGACTCTTTGGGATATATATATATATATATATATATATATATATATATATATATATATATATATATATATATATATATATATATATATCCACTGAAAAAAACATTTCTATGGCAAAATGAAACCCCTCATTTTCTTCCTTTGCAAATTAAATGTTTTAAGTGTTAACACTTTATTCCAATCAAGATGACTTCAGGTGTGCCATACTTTTGTCATAAGTAAGACTGTTAGCGCTCTAGTTGTTCTTTAGAACACTCTGGGACATTCTATCACTGGGCTATAGTTGGGCTACATCTGGCTGATATTTGGGCTACATTTGTTTTTTTTGTCTCTGGTGGCCATCTTTGGGCTACATTGGGCTATATTGGGCTACATTTGGGCTCTAACATATATATAGCCCAATGTAGCCCAATATATATTTTTCAAAGTTAATTTTCGTAAAAATCACTGGAGCATATATCTTGAGACCTAGCAAAGGCACATCGGGCTACCAGTCCCTACAATTTTGCCAAGTTTTGTGGAAATCCATTCAGCCGTTCGAGCTAAAAGTGAGTCCAACCGCCCTATGGAAAACTCAATGTTAAAAACACGTTTTGGGACCTCCCTTTTTTCTCAGCCCCAGCTTGATGAAACCCCCCAAACTTTTCAGGGGACACTCAGAAACAAAATGTGCAATTTTCCTGAAAATTTCAGCCAATTCCATCCATCAACGCTAAAGTTATTCACCATAGAATTTTCAGAAATCCCTATTCAAAAAAATCCTAACTATATATACCTACTGGCAACCGCCAGTAGGTAAAATATATATATATATATATATATATATAAATATAACATTTCTATGGCAAAATGAAACCCTCATTTTGTTCCTTTGCAAATTAAATGTTTTAAGTGTTAACACTTTATTCCAATCAAGATGACTTCAGGTGTGCCATACTTTTGTCATAAGTAAGACTGTTAGCGCTCTAGTTGTTCTTTAGAACACTCTGGGACATTCTGTCACTGGGCTATAGTTGGGCTTCATCTGGCTGATATTTGGGCTACATTTGTTTTTTTTGTCTCTGGTGGCCATCTTTGGGCTACATTGGACTACATTGGGCTTTAACATATATATAGCCCAATGTAGCCCAATATATATTTTTCAAAGTTAATTTTCATAAAAACCACTGGAGCATATATCTTGAGACATAGGAAAGGCACATCGGGCTACCAGTCCCTACAATTTTGCCAAGTTTTGTGGAAATCCATTCAGCCGTTCGAGCTGAAAGTGAGTCCAACCGCCCTATGGAAAACTCAATGTTAAAAACACGTTTTGAACAGCTATCGGGGGGAGCTATGTGAATCCTTATCAGAAGATGAGACGGATGATTCAGAGGAAGAGGGAGATGTAGATTGAACTTGAAGCAGGGGGTAACAATCGGGTAGGGTAAGGACAAGAAGATCAGTGGAAGAGTGGTGTGCGGAGGAAGCTATGGGCGGAAAGGTGAAGAGACATTACAGTCAGAACTTACTCATATGAACCTAGATCTGTACATTTCAATGGTATGTACTGCATAGTTAAGCTGTCGAGTCACAAGTTGAGTTAAGTTTACAAAAATCATAAAAGTAAGACGTACACAGAAACTTTTGGTACAGGCTGATATGTTATTTAATAAATGGCGAAACGTTTATGCTGAAGTGCAATTTATCCAAAGGAATGATGTGCTATACTATGCACAAATGTTTATAACTGTAGCAGCTGGCCTCCGGGTTGTAGGCGAATGCTGTGTTAAGTGAACAGCCATCAATAAAGTCTTTATAAAAAAAAAAAAAAAAACATGTTTTGGGACCCCCCTTTTTTCTCGGCCCCTGCTTGACGAAACCCCCCCAAACTTTCAGGGGACGCTCAGAAACAAAATGTGCCTTTTTCCTGAACATGTCTGCCAATTCCGTCCATCAACGCCAAAGTTATTCAACATAGAATTTTCAGAAATCCCTATTCAAAAAAATCCTAACTATATATACCTACTGGCAACCGCCAGTAGGTAATATATATATATATATATATATATATGCAAAGCACAGTTGCCTGCAATGGAGGACCCACGAGCAAGGTAAGTTTTGACTTCAAATCTTTATTGGAGCAGCTGCGAAATGGATGCAAATACAGCAACAGTATGTTCAGTCCAGCCTTAAGCGTTTCGGGCTTATCACTTCCTCAGAGGCATGAACTTCAAATGAAAGGCACAGCAGTTTGTTGGCTTTTACAAAGCAATGGTGCCTCACCACAGTGGGCGTAGCCACCCCGGTGGCCTGATGGTATCTGTGGTGCCATCTTTCCTTCATTGAGTTGCGTGCCTTTAAGAATCTTCCATGATACAACCACAGTGGGGTTTGCTGTAAAACACCTCACAACGTAGCTGTCATTACCTTCCAGCAAAGCCACTTGCTCCCAATGTCGGTGGCGTTGTAATGCGTCTCGGTTGGTGGGCTTACACCGCCTCAGGGCTCACTCCGGGGCCCAGGCAGGCCGCAAACAATCCAAAGCACAGTTGTCTGCAATGGAGGACCCACGAGCAAGGTAAGTTTTGGCTTCAAATCTTTATTGGGAGCAACTGCGAAATGAATGCAAATACAGCAACAGCATGTTCAGTCCAGCCATACGCGTTTCGTGCTTATCACTTCCTCAGAGGCACAGACTTCAAATCAAAGGCACAGCAGTTTGTTGGCTTTTACAAAGCAATGATGCCTTGCCTCAGTGGGCGTGGCCACCCCAGTGGCCTGATGGTATCTGTAGTGCAATCTCTTCCTTCATTGAGTTGCGTGCCTTTAACAATCTTCAATAATAAAACCACAGTGGGGTTTGCTGTAAAACACCTCAAAACGTAGCTGTCATTACCTTCCAACAAAGCCACTTGCTCCCAATGTCGGTGGCGTTGTAAAGCGTCTCCGTTGGTGGGATGACACAGCCCCAGGGCTCACTCCGTGGCCTAGGCAGGCAGCAAACAATCTAAAGCACAGTTGCCTGCTGCGGAGGACCCACGAGCATGGTTAGTTTTGGCTTCAAATCTTTATTGGGAGCAGCTGCGAAATGGATGCAAATACAGCAAAAGCATGTTCAGTCCAGCCTTATGAGTTTCTTGTTTATCACTTCCTCAGATGCACGGACTTCAAATCAAAGGCACAGCAGTTTGTTGGCTTTTACAAAGCAATGATGCCTCGCCTCGGTGGGCTTGGCCACTCCGATGGCCTGATGGTATCTGTAGTGTCATCTCTTCCTTCAGTGAGTTGCGTGCCTTTAAGAATCTTCGGTAATAAAACCACAGTGGCGTTTGCTGTAAAACGCCTCACAACGTAGCTGTCATTACCTTCCAACAAAGCCACTTGCTACCAATGTCGGTAGCGTTGTAAAGTGTCTCTGTTTGTGGGCTCACTCCGCAGCTCAGGCAGGCCGCAAACAATCCAAAGCACAGTTGCCTGCAATGGAGGACCCACGAGCAAGGTAAGTTTTGGCTTCAAATCTCAACATTCTCAACGTAGTAAAAACTGCAAATATTGCCACTCTTCAATTTATTCCTTCCTCGAAGAAAATCGCTACAAAGCTGAACCACAACTAACGTTAATAATAAACAAATTAATATCTACATTTAACTAGTGTAAGGACGTTGACTATGTACTGTGTGAATTACATCCAACTCACACCCATATCTAAAGACAAATATGTAATATAGGTACGAGTTATGCACTTCCAACACCCAACAATATCACAACACCAAGCGCCACCACCACTACAACTACCCCTCCTGACCCCTCCCCTCTACTACCTCACAGGCAGCGCAAAACAGGACAACGGACCTTCCCAACATAATATATCCCTTCAACAGAACACTAGCTTGATGTTCAGAGATGTGGCAATCAACTATGTATAAGGGAAGGAACTAACACATCAACAATAATGTACACAATGCTAACACTTCCGGTGATAGGCTATACACAACTCACTATACAAACCAAAAACTTTTCCTTGCATAGATATACTATTGATACGTGTGGTGTACTGCACAATGGACGCAACCATAATATCTCAGGCTCTGGGGAATATCTCGGTCATATAGCTGTGTTGTCTCCCCCCACTCGGAAGCAGAAGCTGAGTGGGCTGGTCCAACGTAAGCAAATCCAGCGTAAGAATATGAATTATTAGCCTATGCCTTGGGCGTGGTTCACTTCTGCAACGAGAAAAGACTCTGCCACAGCGAAGGTCCTCACTCTTCCATGTGGCTGCCGCCATGACTACTTGCCTTCTCAATACAGGCCCATTGTTAACTCAGTGCCTCAGCACCGCAGACTTATGTATGTATCAACTATTGACTTCGATCTACACTGCAGACAGCAGGGTTCACAACTTGAATTCAGCTTTGGATTTATACCACAGGCAGCATTGAAGTTAGCCTTGATTTATATAAGGCAGAGACAATTGTGCTCTATTTCCTCAGACTTTGTTGAAATAAGTAACAAAAAATCTTTGTCGATATCTGTGCTAAATACTGCCTTCGATCTACACTGCAGTCAGTAGAGTTTACAACTTGATACCAGTTTTGCATCACCACTACAGACAACATTGAATTCAGTCTCTAGTTATTTAAGACAGTGACAATTGTACTCAATCCTCAGATTTTGTTAAAGGATGCGACAAAAAACATTCTGAAATGTCTGTATGACTACTGCCTTCATATGGTTGGGATACCCGACACCCCCTCTCAACACAACCCCCAAGAATGGGAAGACGGAAACGGTTCTGAACTTTTGGAAGGCGGGAGGGAGTTACCCTCCCGGCCGTATTTATTAAAATATGAAACAAAATTAGAACATTAAAATAAACAGTTTCATATCATGTACAATTTCATTTACACATTACGATGTTCTTGGCTAACCTTAACATATCTCTAATACAAAGGTTCTCCTAGCCGATACTAAAGCATCCTGTAAATGCATTTCTCAAAATTGAAATTGTACATCCTAACATTACGGGCCAACGGCAAGGTCGTAACCGGTGTCAGATCCCTAATACCCGAACTCCCGCCTCACTTGTGAGGGGCGGGCGCACAGAGGACTGTACCTCTGTGCCAACTTCCAATTTCCCTTGTCTTAACGGGGGCCCGTGTTTACTCGGCGCCATCTTTAGTGGTCGTCCGAGGACTCGTGTGAGGTGTCTAGAAGGTAGCGTAGACCCCCCTCCCACCCCACACTGCTTACCACATCTGCCGTCGCAGATGTCCTGGCCCCGGGAAATTCCCAGGAGGGGCCCGTAGCCCCTCCTCCCCAGCGAGGGGCCTTGACCGCCTTCCCTTTCGGCGTCCCCATCCTTAGAAGGGGACCGCCTCCCCGTTTGAGGGGCCAATGGCCGCCTCCCCCCGGGCGCTCCCATCCATAATGGGTGACGCCCCACCTCTAGGGATCTTCCAATTACTGCTCACCGATCATGACCTTACTGCCCGACCAAGAAATAAATACGACATTTTTAAAACTAAGAGAGAATAAACAGACAATTATACTGAGCAATTCTAAGTATAACTTCTACTAAGCACTATGTTTAACTCTGCTGCAATTACTTTGACGAAATACATGTTGCAAGATCAACAACTTTATTACATACCAAAATTATCAACTTTATTCACAACAACCTGTAAAAGAAAACAAGATCATGCCACTCGACTTTATTCAAAACAAATCGCTGTCATCAGGGGCTGGTGGGTGGGTCAAAATTGGCTCTTCGTTCCGTCTCGAGATCACGTGCAACGGGGAGGTGCAGCTTCAGAGCACAGGAACAAGAGGATGCTTCCTTGGCTTGTTGCTCCTTTTATCCTTCTTCGGGCAGGCGTGGACCCTCCTCCAATCCGCCTCCAGGGCGTGGCCATCGGCGTAGGTGTCTAGGACAGCCCCCTCTTGGGCGGGAAAAGGCGCACCCCGGCTACGCCGCTTCGGGCATACCAGCCGGGACTTGCCTCCCGCCCAAAATGGCTTCCCGGGGGGATCGGGGTACTCCACCATACGTTCGGGGGGACCGAGTGGTCGCCCCTTTCCATATGGTTGGGATACCCGACACCCCCTCTCAACACAATCCCCAAGAATGGGAAGACGGAAACGGTTCTGAACTTTTGGAAGGCGGGAGGGAGTTACCCTCCCGGCCGTATTTATTAAAATATAAAACAAAATTAAAACATTAAAATAAACAGTTTCATATCATATACAATTTCATTTACACATTACGATGTTCTTGGCTAACCTTAACATATCTCTAATACAAAGGTTCTCCTAGCCGATACTAAAACATCCTGTAAATGCATTTCTCAAAATTGAAATTGTACATCCTAACATTACGGGCCAACGGCAAGGTCGTAACCGGTGTCAGATCCCTAATACCAGAACTCCCTCCTCACTTGTGAGGGGCGGGCGCACAGAAGACTGTACCTCTGTGCCAACTTCCAATTTCCCTTGTCTTAACGGGGGCCGTGTTTACTCGGCGCCATCTTTAGTGGTCGTCCGAGGACTCGTGTGAGGTGTCTAGAAGGTAGCGTAGACCCCCCTCCCACTCCACACTGCTTACCACATCTGCCGTCGCAGATGTCCTGGCCCCGGGAAATTCCCAGGAGGGGCCCGTAGCCCCTCCTCCCCAGGGAGGGGCCTTGACCGCCTTCCCTTTCGGCGTCCCCATCCTTAGAAGGGGACCGCCTCCCCGTTTGAGGGGCCAATGGCCGCCTCCCCCGGGCGCTCCCATCCATAATGGGTGACGCCCCACCTCTAGGGATCTTCCAATTACTGCTCACCGATCATGACCTTGCCGCCACAGGCCGGATAGTTGACTGGCTATCCGGACCCCCCACAAAAACTCCTACTTAAAGGTCATGGCTGCCCAACTTCCTTAACCAAGCTACGAAGTCTCCTATGAGTTAAGCATTCCCCTCCCGGGACAAATGGACCCCATCCTCCAGATACATATGGTCCCCCCTGATACAACCATGAGGAATAGAATGCAATGTACCTGTACGGAACAACCTACCAAGTTTGTTATTCACTTTCTTCACTGAATGATTTAAAGCTGACACAGAAATAGCCCCCCGCCACACTTTCCGCGGAATCATGTGGGACCATGCAATCGTGCACCCCAGAACCCTTCTCGCCAACCAACTTACTGTGGATAGTATTAATTCGAGAAGTACTCGTCGACCAGTGGTCACCAAATCATTGCCCCCAAGATGCACTATGATTACAGATGGCGGTGACCTTGTCCGCCCTAACAAACCCTCCATAAAAGTCTGAAATTGGTCAAAACAGAGCCCGCCCCTTCCGTAGAAGGTCACCCTGCACCCGTATTCCCCAGCCATGTGAATCATGTCACCTGCTTTGAATACGTCTGCGGCGCGCCTCACATATGAGTGGCCGACGACCCACACCACTCTTGCCTCAGCCGGTGATCTTTGACCTCTGGTCCCTAGGTGTCGGGTCAACTGCACAGTCCGCCCCGCAAATCCTGCTCGCAAAACTGAAAACCAAACAGAAAACAAGAAGCTTGAGTGCGTGACGTTAGCTTCACAACATGTGCAACCGCACATACCTCTTATAACAGTTCGAGGACCAACGCCCCAACTGTTTCACTTTATCCACACTCAAACCCCTGGCTGTAGCCTCTGTAGCAGCACCTATCCGGAATGAGTGAGTCCCAAAATCGCTCAGGTTCAAGCCCGCTGCCGCGATTGCCATTGTCAACACTCGCTGAAACTGAAACCTGGTCAGTGGGGTGGCGTCGGTATGTCTCAGCAAGCTCCCCCCCCATGCTGCCGCCCTTTGCTCCAGGTACTCCTCAACGCATCTCACTGGGCACATGTGGGACCCTAGCATGCGCTGAACAACCACACTGTCTCCGATCGCTCCCTGATCGGTTTTGGACTTGACTATAGTGACTACCATCGTGTCACCCCTAATCTGGATGTGTTCTCGACACAGACCTCCTCCTGTATCCTGCTTGTTCCTTGCTACCAGTTCGCTTATCCGCATAGCCCCATGGAATGCTAATGCAAAAGCGGCCCTGAACAGCACCGTCTCTGACTGAGATGAACAAGTCGCAGGGAGTACGGACATTAACTGGGACAACCTTGCTAGCCCTATCGGGCGCCTCTCGTCCCCCCTATGACCCTCCAGGCGTTGCCACCCGCGCACTGCCTTTTTTACCAGAAAGGACGCTGTGGGGTCCTGAATGCCATGAGCCTGCGCCATGAACGCAATGGCGGCTCGGTGTCTATTGGCTGTTGCCACTGATCGGCCTGCCTGATGCAATGATACTAGAAATTTCAGGACGTACTCTTCCTGCCCCCAATGTTCCCCCCTAGTTGGACCCAAAAATGCCCAATATGAACGGAACGCCCCTTCATAAGCCTTCCTTGTCCTGGGGGCTAGACTCTTTCCCACGAGGTTTTGTAATCCGGGGCACCGAGAGACCAGAGAATTTCGGGAAATGGTGCCGCCACCAAGTCCGCTGAGGGCAGATAGCCCCGGAAGGCCTGCATGTGGGAACGAGAGAGTGCGTCAGCCGCCTGGTTCAGTACCCCAGGCACATGTTTTGCTCTAAAGTGAACGTTCAATTGCAGACATAGCAAGACAATTTCTTTCATCAATCTTAAGATCAATTTGCAGCGTGCTGCCTGATTATTGACACATTCTACTACGGTCATGTTATCCGACCAGAACACCACGGCACGATCACGAAACCCCTCTGGCCATGTCTTCAGGGCCACTAGAATAGGGAACAGTTCAAGAAACCCAATGTTACCCGTGAGCCCACTCTTGTGCCACCATGCCGGCCATTTCTGTGCCGACCAATGATTACCAAAAATGGCGCCAAAACCCACACTCCCTGCCGAGTCGGTCCACAATCCCAGCTCCTCGGAGGAGACCGCTGGTTTGTTCCACAGGACACGACCATTGAAATCCGCCAGAAATGCCAACCATATGCGCATGTCCTGGCGAACCTCTGCCGAGAGTCTTGTGCGGTGATGCCCTTCCTTAAGGCCCACCATGGCTTGAGCAATAGAGCGAGAAAAGGGGCGAGCCATTGGTATCACTCTAAGGGCAAAATTAAGCTGACCCACAGCCTGCTGCAACTGATGCAATGTTACTTTCGTCTCGCTAATACATGTCTCAAGCGAGGCCGTAAATTTTAACACCTTCTCCTTAGGCAAACGGAAGCACCCCTCTTCAGAATCGAGCTCAATTCCTAGAAACTCGAGTGAAGTAGACGGCCCCACAGTCTTGCCTGGTGCCAATGGCACACCAAATCTTCTCATGAGATCACAAAATTTACTCAAAGCCTGCGCACATTCCGTGTCCCCGGCTGCCCCCAGAAACAGAAAATCATCAAGGTAATGCATAACTTGCGTAAAGCCTGTGGCTCTGGTGAACGCCCATTGCAAAAAACTACTGAATTTTTCAAAATACGCACAAGAGATGGAGCAACCCATCGGCATACATTTATCCATGTAATAGCGTCCCTGAAACACAAAACCTAACAGACGCTGATCCTGCGGGTGTACCGGGAGCAACCGGAACGCTGACTCGATATCAGATTTTGCCATCAGCGCTCCGTGCCCCAGGCGATTCAACATGGCGACAGCCTCATCAAAGGAAGCATACCGCACCGAACAAACTCCCGGGTCAATCGCATCATTCACGGAAAGACCCTTAGGAGCGGACAAATTATGTATTAACCGAAACTCACCTGGGTCCTTCTTGGGGACTACACCCAATGGTGAACAAACAAAATTATGAACAGGCGGGTTCGCATAAGGACCCGCCACCCGACCTCGGCCCCACCTCTTTTGCAATCTTTGCCTGTACTAAAACCGTATTCTGTTGCACCGACAGTTGGTTCTTGCATAGTGCTTCCCCCCGAAAATCCCCCGCCGGGATGCGGAAACCACTTGAGAAACCGTCTCTCAACACCCCAGCGGAGACATGATCAGGGTATTCGTTCAGCCAGGGGATCATTGCCATGATGTCGATAGGAGTAGGTAGCAGCGCCCCTCGGCCGTCATTAGACCTGTTTGGAGCCGCCTCTGCCCCCTGTATCGCCATTCTTGGCTCGGCATGAACTCTCTGGATGTGAAGACTGTCCGCACCCTGCACACTCATGCCTGAACTTGCATGTCCCCTGTGGTCTAGTGCACTTACCCCTGTTGAAGCTCCAACAGACCCCTTTCTTACCAGAGTTCCCATTACTTTTCGTGTGCTGATCACTACCGGTGCCCGCTCGAAAGGGCACCGACGGGAAATGGCGGGAAGGCTCTGCCCCATTCCCGCCAAACGAAGACGGCTTTGCCGGGTTAGACCTAACCTGTTTCTGCCAGGAAATGGAGTCGAAACAATCCCACGTCAGGGATGAGTCGTGCTCTTTGGCCTTACGAAATTTGTTATCATAACCCAACCATTGATCACCCTCGTATGATTCATAAAATTCCATTATCCGTGTCTGGTAACAAGCCAGTTCAGTCAACACCTCGGGCCTACGCTCCCCCATGATTGCAGTAAACATCCCAAAAGCCCTGGCCCAATTAGCGATTGTCTCATCCACTCTGAAACCCGCCATCTTAGCTCGCCAAACATTTGGATGCAACATTTCCTTCTGATTTCTAACATGTTCTATTTCATAATGATCAGTCAATAGCGAAAATATGTTCACATATTTATCCGCCCATATCATCTCCTTTGTGGCCAATGGGATATGTTGGACCACCTTTTCCCTCCTTGAGGGTAACGACCCCTCCCAAGCCATTGGCAACGGCTTCTTACCCGAATCAGCTGAACTCCCCGCAGCCGTTGTTCCAACGCTCGAGGACGGTTGTTCCGCGGGAACCTGAGGGGGAACAAAAGGACAAGGTGCCTTCGCAGCATCTCGCGATTGCCGCAACTGCTTCATTATTAATTTGGCCTCTTCAGCCGTATCACCAGGAGCATTCGCACCCTCACTATTCTTGCCCAACCACGCCGCCAACTGGGCGGCCAACTCGGGTGGCATATCCCCCTCGTTCACGGGTGTAACTACGACAGGGATCGGCTGTCCTGCGTCCAGAATCGGAACTGGGGCCTCTACCGGCCTGACCGGGCTCCCCGGAGGAGACTCGGGAACCGGTGCCTCATCCCCAGCCGCCCTGTTCCTGGCCCTTTTACCTCTCCCGGCAGGGACAACCCCCGGCAATGCTGGTCTGATGATTCTCTGAGGCCGGCCCGTACCGTTCATGGCCGCCATCTGCTTCTTCATGTTCGCCATGTCCTTTAGCAGCATACGAAGCATTTGGTCGGTGCTAACCTTCTTTCCGACCCTTTTGCCCGGCATTTTCTCACGATAGTCGACCGAAAGGTCCTGGAACCAAGCTTGAAGCGCTAAAAGAGAAAACAGAAAATTACAAATTTTCAAAATTGGCTCTTCGTTCCGTCTCGAGCTCACGTGCAACGGGGAGGTGCAGCTTCAGAGCACAGGAACAAGAGGATGCTTCCTTGGCTTGTTGCTCCTTTTATCCTTCTTCGGGCGGGCGTGGACCCTCCTCCAATCCGCCTCCAGGGCGTGGCCATCGGCGTAGGTATCTAGGACAGCCCCCTCTTGGGCGGGAAAAGGCGCGCCCCGGCTATGCCGCTTCGGGCATACCAGCCGGGACTTGCCTCCCGCCCAAAATGGCTTCCCGGGGGGATCTGGGTACTACACCATACGTTCGGGGGGACCGAGTGGTCGCCCCTTTCCAATCTACATTGCAGTCAGTAGAGTTTACAACTTGATATCAGTTTCACATCAGCACTACAAACAACATTGAATTCAGTCTCCATTTATTTAGGGCAGAGACAATTGTACTCAGTCCTCAGATTTTGTTAAGGTATGTCACAAAAAGCATTCCTCAATGTTTGTGATGTCTACTGCCTTAGATCTACACTGCGGACAGCAGGGTTCACAACTTGAATTCAGCTTTGGATCTAAACTACGGACAGCATTGAATTAAGCCTTGCTTTATTTTAGGTAGATACAATTGTACTCCATGTCTTATGTTTTTGTAAAAGGATGTGAAAAAAAGCATTTGTCTACAACTGTGCTGACTACTGCCTTCAATCTGCACTGCGTACCGCAGGGTTCACAACTTGAAATCAGCTGTGGATCTACACTACAGACAGCATTGAATCAAGCCTTGCTTTATTTAAAGCAGAGACAATTGTACTCTTTGTCTTCCAAATTTTGTAAAAGGATGTGACAAAAAGCCTTCGTCTATAACTGTGCTGACTACTGCCTTCGATCTATACTGCGGACAGCAGGGTTCACAACTTGAATTTAGCTTTGCTTCTACACTACAGAGAGCATTGAATTAAGCCTTACTTTATTTAGTGCAGAGACAATTGTACTATATGTCTTCAGATTTTGTTAAAGGATGTGACAAAAAGCATTCCTTCATGTCTGTCCTGCCTACTGCCTTTTGTCTACACTGTGGACAGCAGAGTTCACAACTTGAATTCAGCTTTGGATCTACACTACGGACAGCATGAAATGCAGCCTTGCTTTCTTTAAGGCAGAGACAATTGTACTCTATGTCCTCAGATTTTGTTAAAGGATGCGACAAAAAAATTCCTCAATGTCTGTGTTGACTATTGCCTTCGATCTACATTGTGAGGCCTCATGATTCAGGTGGAATTGCGATTGTACATGACGCATTCCAGTAGGCAAGAGACATTGTACCAGTGTGATCCGTACGAACCACGAATTATCGCAGGGTGCGCACACGCTGAGTTCTTCAGGTACCATTAACTCACTGCACAACAAGTCATCTCCCCGTGGCCTTATTAAGACAGAATTGACTAGGCAACAAACATTGCGCCCTGTGAGGCTGGCCCACACCAGGCATCATCGCTGGCTGCGTCGATGCTGAGAGCCACACCTACCACCAACTCCATACAGCTCAAGTCAATGCCACATGACTGTGGGCCCTTCCTGCCGAATGCCTCCGGTCTATACTTCAAACAATAGGGCTCACAATTCAAGGTTAGTAAAGATGCAAAGTGTGTAAGTGACTATAATCGGTTAAGAAAACGAAATGCTCCCAAACTGCAACATCGCCACCAGACATACGTACCCATTTTGAGAAAGTTAATATGCACTGCGTGAAGTGCAATCGTTTAATTTGTTATGGGGGCAATCAGTAGCAGCCGCGGCACGTGGAGGGAGTTCTCCTGGGCAGACAGGCGAAGCGGGGGAGGGGCAGGGTTGGGGGGTAAACACCAGAATATGGATGATTTCAGGTAAGTAAACAAGTAAATTAATAAAAAAAATTGTAGTGCTCCCTGCATCGCATTTTGCAATGTAGGGCATGCAACAAAATGTGTTTATTTAATTTAATTGTTTACTTTCCTGCAATCATCCATATTCCGGTGTTTACCACCCCCACCCTGCCTCTCCCCCGCCCCGCCTGCCTGCACCACAGAACTCCCTCCATGGGCCGCGGCTGATCAGTAGACCTTGTTTGCAGAACAATTTATAACCATCAATGGTAGTTTTTTTTCCCTCAAAGTACATGCAATCCAGTATGAAACATTCAATGCTTTGAGTGCAGCCCGTTCAGACCACTCATCATGGCAGGGTGAGCACACGCTAAACACCAGAGGTACCACAAATTTAGTATATCAAAAATAATCGCCACGTGTCTATATTAGGGCAAAATTCAGTAGTCAAAAAACAATATCCCCTGTGCGGCCTGTCCGGACCATGCATCATTGCAGGTTGCGCACACGCTCAGTCCCAAAGGTACTACTAACTCAGTGCACCATAATTCATAGCCACGTGGCCGTATTCAGGCAGAATTCAACTAACTCTTCATTCATTATTTGCGGACTGCAGTACCAAACTAAGTAAAATGTCTATCAAATGCTCTACAATATCCCTTTACTATGCTTCCTTCAAAAACTTCTTTTATATCAGTTCTATGTTTAGTTGAAAAAAAAATTCAGGCTGCAAGTGCAAAGTCAGACTCAATGGCAGTCTGCACTGTGGACAGCACAGTTCACAACTTGAACTATAATGTCCCTGAAACAGACACATTTCAACAATGTATTCCATACATATTTCATCTTTTATTTCAATCGTGATTACAGATAATGCAGTGCAGCCCAAGATCTATACTGCGGACAGCAGGATTTACAACTTGAATTCAGCTTTGGATCTACACTACAGACAGTAGGGAATTCAGCCCTGATTTATTTAAGGCAGAAACAAAAAATACTCCTGTGGCACTCAAGCACCTTTAATCCCTGCATCCTGCGAACTATGCTCACAAAGAATGTAGAACACTACACCAAAATGTACCTCCGCCTCCGGCAAAACCAAGTACCTCTGGGGCATCACTTTAACATTGCCCCCAGACATACGTCCCCATTTTGAGAAAGTTAGAGTGCACTGCGTGAAATGCAATCGTTTAATTTGTTATGGTGAGTAATCAGTAGGCCTAGTTTGCAAAGCGATTGACAACCATGAATGGCATTTTTTCCCTTAAAGTTCATGCAGTCCAGAATGCAACAGTCATACACACTGAGCACCAGACGTACCACTAACTCAGCGCACCATCAATAATCGCCACATAGCGATTATTAGCAAAATTCAGTAGCCAAAAGACATTCTTACCAGTGCGCTCTGCTTAAACCACGCATCATCGCAGGCTCCACACAAACCGACCCTAACTTAGTGCACCACAACTCATGAACCCTTTACGATAGAATCTTCTGTGTATTATTTCACATATATTGCTCCTACCTTTGTAGAGCAGAAGTCATAAAATGTATATGATTGAATATCTGTGTATGATATCATCATTACTATTCTACAATTACCAACAGCAACGTAATAAAATGGAATCGAGCACACGTGCCCGTACCCACTTCAACTATATCTGTATCCGTGTACTTATTATGTTTGTAAAATGCTGTTCCTGCGCCCAACCACATTATATTGTGCTGTAAACAGCAATGCAACCATCTTACCGCTGCCAGTAATAAAAACTTTGATTAAATAACTTTCTCTCGCTCATTCTAGAAATAGGAACGTACAAAGTGGATCATTACAATACTGCAAAGAAAGTGTCTAGTCAATTTATAAGTGTGTGCTATTTTTTTAGCATATTTATATAGTGCGAAGTCCACACAAAACGATTTCAGCAAATTACATGAGCACTGTATTTACAGTACATTTTCAGGCACGAGTAGATTATGTAATTTCTCTACAAAAACAGGACGTGGACTCGCCTCGAACACTAATTTCCAGCACCAAGTTCAATAGTATACCTGAATGAACACATACTTATATATATATATATATATATTAGCTGCCCTTCATGTGCCAAAAACTGCAACCTAAATCTTTCACAGCCCTGTATTACTACAGCTACATCACTCAACTGAATGTACAACACACATTCATATTTGCAGAAATAAATCATGTCCACCATCTTTTATGTGTGCAACTATGGATGTATATAAGGTCAATGATACCCCCTACCTTCCATGTTAGCCATATTGTGGGACTTTACAGACATAATAACACATTCGCGTGTAAGACCCGGGTGACAGCAGCACTACAACAAGGACACCCGAATCAGTTGATTTCTCATAGAGCTCATAACAGAACTACACCCATCGCTCCGGAGTCATCGTTCACAGCCTCGTGCAGCACTGGCATAAGTCAGTCCAGCCCACTCTGCTTCCGCTTGCAGGAAAACACAAAAATGCTACATGTCCCACATTTCCATTGCAGTGAATTCTTACTTCCAGGTCTAGTTGTCAGAATGGCACACCCACAATTCCTCATGGCTGGTATACATCCACACCACACCAATCCAGCACATGCATCACTACAACCCTGACCCTAACAATAAAAAAGCCGGTGCGCACCTGCTCTACGCCCTTTTAGAGTTGCTCTCATCGCAAGCGCTGTGATTCAGACGCCTCATGTAGGCCTGTACTACCGAACAAAGGGGCCCACTACCATGTGCATGGCTTCTTTGGTAACTGAGTTAGTGGTTAAGTAAGGACTGAGCGGGTGGGGAACCTGCGATGAAGATGGGTGCATGAGTATGTCCTTTGCCATAGCGATATCAAGATTCAGCACCAAATATGAGACTTCTTGGTGGCAGAGCAGGACTGCATGATGTAGAACTTACCCTGTCTGCAAAAAAAGTGAGCAGTGAGGCCTTGGTGCACATTGGAGGTAGTAGATAGGGTGCAGCAGACTGGATACAAAAAGGCGATGCAGCGATTTAGGCATACGCAGTCCTAAATACCGTATGTTATTGCATCTGTATTTTTTTGTAGTCGGTCAAATGTCCATCACTCGTGATTATTGAAACCACGTGTATCACTGCACACCACTTGCTTTCACAACCAGATGGAAAACATTACTACTCTACTAATTGTTCATAAATCGAAACCTATTAAACAAGTTAGTTCTGTAAAATAGTTGTATTTGTTATGCGGGAGGAAGGTGTGTGAAAGGGCAATGTTATTCTACTCCACATTAAGATAGTGACAATTACCAATCATAACATCTTTATTTTAATATCTTTTAGATGTAGAGCGTCAGGGTGCATTATGTCCCGGCACGTGGTGAAAGACACACCGGTGACAGAAAGGCGAGCTGCGAATATTATTTTCAGTCAGTCCTCTCTCCTTTGATAAAGAAGTGACGCACGATGTTATCTTCCTTTTTTTCTAACAGGTTGTGTTTCACAAATTGACCTTCCCCCCAACACCTCCAAAGCTCAAAGTTAGAGGATTCTGCAATGATGCATGGCCATTGTAACAACGTCTAAGAAGGCTGCTTCGACACGTGGTGCACCCTCTTTGAATCACGCCAATGGAACAAGGTGAGCAAAGAAGCTTGTTCCCGAATCAACCAGAAGTCACCTGTTTGTAGAGAGAGTGGATACTGTGCCGCAGCTTGGCTGCGTAGGAATGTACAATTACCTCCAGGAAGTGAGAATGGATAGTTTGGAACAGTCTGAGTGTGCAAGAAAAGGCACTCACCTCCGGACTCTGGGAGTCAATGGGGTGCAACAGTCTGGGTATGCAGTAATGAGAACTCACCACTATGCAGTGGGAGTGCATGGGGTATAGTACTCTGAGAGAAAAGGAGCGCACAGACACCACCTTTCAGTAAAAGTTGATGTAATACAGTGTCCTGAGTGTCCAGAGGCATAACGCAGAAATATACTTGTGCAGTTGTATATGCTCTGCTATTACTAACTCTATACTATCTTTCAAATCACTAAACTTGAGGGTGCACTTTGAACCTGCACATGCTTGGACACACAACGGAGGCAAAAAGGTGAGCTACGAAGATTTTTTCCAGTATTAACACTCCCTCTCCTGCTCCATCTATTACTTTCTCTCTCTCACACTTTCAATGTCATTTTTTCTCTCTTTCTCTCTCTCACTCTCTCTCACATTGTTTCTCTTTCTCTTTTCAATATCGTGAGAAATACAGCGATAATTCATGTTCGCAAGTGAAAAGCTTGTTAATATAAGACTGTGGACTTAACATATCATTCCACCGCGCATATTAAACATGCTTAAGTCTACTTCAGAACAGATGTTAGGATCCAACATAAACCACAATTAGCGAGAGTTTTGCTATTGGTCCTCAAATCCAGGGCCGCCTTGTAAATACAACGCTGTTTTCATACCTCCCTCTTCCTTTTTATATTGTCATAGGAAACAATCAATGACACTGTTACTAAATCCACCATTCACACATTTATATTTATATATCCACTCATTCTTCAATGCAAAGTAGTGTATTTATCATACATATTTAAATATCAAAGCAAAGCACATTCACTGGATGATCTCATCAGTGATGTCATCAGTGATGTCATTTGAGATGTCATCAGTGATGTCATCAGTAATGTCACTGACCATGTCATGAATGATGTAATATGTGACATCATCAGCAGTGGATTACGGGTGCGCGAGTTATAGTGAGTACAACTAACTATAACTGGGGAATTTTTGTATGAGTAAAACCTATGTTTTTTTCAGTGAATTTCAAAGGTTTTTTAAATGCTAATTCCTAATTTTTGTCAGTGAATATATATATATATATATATATATATATATATATATATTTATTCAAGCTCCTAGATCCGCCACCAAGTTGAAGGAGCACTCGAACAGCAGAGACGGTTTTGACCCGTAACCTTTATTGTTAGGTACAAACTGCACACGTGGGTGGGCGGGATATGCAGAAACTTCGAATCACCTGATGCGTTTCAATTGCTATCTTCCTCAGAGACTTCTACCGAAGTTTTCGTGCAGCACTTCTACATGTTCACTGATTGGGCCATTCACGCCCCTCAGCATTATGGATGTTGAAGTCTTTAAAGTCCATGAATGGACGCACTGTCTTAACTGCTGCTCTGTATGAGCCCCTAGACTCTGGATCTGAGGAAGATAGAAATTGAAACCCAGAAGCTTGAATATATATATATATATATATATATATATATATATATATATTTATATATATATATATATATATATATATATATATATATATATACAAAGCACAGTTGCCTACAATGGAGGACCCACGAGCAAGGTAAGTTTTGACTTCAAATCTTTATTGGGAGCAGCTGCGAAATGGATGCAAATACAGCAACAGTATGTTCAGTCTTGCCTTA
Source organism: Lissotriton vulgaris (assembly GCF_964263255.1). Lineage (NCBI taxonomy): Eukaryota > Metazoa > Chordata > Amphibia > Caudata > Salamandridae > Lissotriton > Lissotriton vulgaris. Next base: position 566,276,487 of record NC_141695.1, read on the forward strand.
AGCGTTTCGGGCTTATCACTTCCTCGGAGGCACGGACTTCAAATGAAAGGCACAGCAGTTTGTTGGCTTTTACAAAGCAATGATGCCTCGCCACAGTGGGCGTAGCCACCCCGGTGGCCTGATGGTATCTGTGGTGCCATCTTTCCTTCATTGAGTTGCGTGCCTTTAAGAATATTCCATAATAAAACCACAGTGGGGCTTGCTGTAAAACACCTCAAAACGTAGCTGTCATTACCTTCCAACAAAGCCACTTGCTCCCAATGTCGGTGGCGTTGTAAAGCGTCTCCGTTGGTGGGATGACACAGCCCCAGGGCTCACTCCGCGGCCTAGGCAGGCAGCAAACAATTTAAAGCACAGTTGCCTGCAGTGGAGGACCCATGAGCATGGTTAGTTTTGGCTTCAAATCTTTATTGGGAGCAGCTGCGAAATGGATGCAAATACAGCAACGGCATGTTCAGTCCAGTCTTATGCGTTTCTTGTTTATCACTTCCTCAGATGCACGACTTCAAATCAAAGGCACAGCAGTTTGTTGGCTTTTACAAAGCAATGATGCCTCGTCTCGGCGGGCTTGGCCACTCCGGTGGCCTGATGGTATCTGTAGTGTCATCTCTTCCTTCAGTGAGTTGCGTGCCTTTAAGAATCTTCGATAATAAAACCACAGTGGCGTTTGCTGTAAAACACCTATTAACGTAGCTGTCATTACCTTCCAACAAAGCCACTTGCTACCAATGTCGGTGGCGTTGTAAAGTGTCTCTGTTTGTGGGCTCATTCCGCAGCTCAGGTAGGCCGCAAACAATCCAAAGCACAGTTGCCTGCAATTGAGGACCCACGAGCAAGGTAAGTTTTGGCTTCAAATCTCAACGTTCTCAACGTAGTAAAAACTGCAAATATTGCCACTCTTCAATTTATTCCTTCCTCGAAGAAAATCACTACAAACCTGAACCACAACTAACGTTAATAATAAACAAATTAATATCTACATTTAACTAGTGTAAGTACGTTGACTATGTACTGTGTGAATTACATCCAACTCACACCCATATCCAAAGACAAATATGTAATATAGGTACGAGTTATGCACTTCCAACACCCAACAAAATCACGGCACCTAGCGCCACCACCACTACAACTACCCCTCCTGACCCCTCCCCCTCTACTACCTCACAGGCAGCGCAAAACAGGACAACGGACCTTCCCAACATAATATATCCCTTCAACAGAACCCTAGCTTGATGTTCAGAGATGTGGCAATCAACTATGTATAAGAGAAGGAACTCACACATCAACAATAATGTACACGATGCTAACACTTCCGGTGATAGGCTATACACAACTCACTATAAAAACCAAAAACCTTTCCTTGCATAGATATACTATTGATACGTGTAGTGTACTGCACTGCACGATGGATGCAACCATATTATTTCAGACTCTGGGGAATATCTCTGTCATATAGCTGTGCTGTCTCCCCCCACTCGGAAGCAGAAGCTGAGTGGGCTGGTCTAACGTAAGCAAATCCAGCGTAAGAATATGAAATATTAGCCTATGCCTTGGGCGTGGTTCACTTCTGCAACGAGAAAAGACTCTGCCACAGCGAAGGTCCTCACTCTTCCATGTGGCTGCCGCCATGACTACTTGCCTCCTCAATACAGGCCCATTGTTAACTCAGTGCCTCAGCACCGCAGACTTATGTATGTATCAACTATTGACTTCGATCTACACTGCAGACAGCAGGGTTCACAACTTGAATTCAGCTTTGGATTTGTACCACGGGCAGCATTGAAGTTAGCCTTGATTTATATAAGGCAGAGACAATTGTGCTCTATTTCCTCAGACTTTGTTGAAATAAGTGGCAAAAATTCTTTGTCGATATCTGTGCTAAATACTGCCTTCAATCTACACTGCAGTCAGTAGAGTTTACAACTTGATACCAGTTTTGCATCACCACTACAGACAACATTGAATTCAGTCTCTAGTTATTGAAGGCAGTGACAATTGTACTCAATCCTCAGTTTTTGTTAAAGGATGCGACAAAAAACATTCTGCAATGTCTGTATGACTACTGCCTTCAATCTACACTGCAGTCAGTAGAGTTTACAACTTGATATCAGTTTCGCATCAGCACTACAGACAACATTGAATTCAGTCTCCATTTATTTAGGGCAGAGACAATTGTACTCAGTCCTCAGATATTGTTAAGGTATGTCACAAAAAGCATTCCTCAATCTTTGTGTTGACTACTGCCTTAGATCTACACTGCGGACAGCAGGGTTCACAACTTGAATTCAGCTTTGCATCTACACTACGAACAGTTGGGAATTCAGCCTTGATTTATATAATGCCGAGACAATTGTACTGTATGTCTTCCGATTTTGAAAAACGGTATGTCAAAAAAAGCATTTGTCTATAACTGTGCTGACTACTGCCTTTGATCTACACTTCGGACAGCAGGGTTCACAACTTCAATTCAGCTTTGGATCTAAACTACGGACAGCATTGAATTAAGCCTTGCTTTATTTTAGGTCGATACAATTGTACTCTATGTCTTATGTTTTTGTAAAAGGATGTGAAAAAAAGCATTTGTCTACAACTGTGCTGACTACTGCATTCAATCTACACTGCGTACAGCATGGTTCACAACTTGAAATCACTTTGGATCTACACTACAGACAGCATTGAATCAAGCCTTGCTTTATTTAAGGTAGAGACAATTGTACAATTTTGTAAAAGGATGTGACAAAAAGCCTTCGTCTATAACTGTGCTGACTACTGCCTTCGATCTATACTGCGGACAGCAGGGTTCACATCTTGAATTTAGCTTTGCTTCTACACTACAGACAGCATTGAATTAAGCCTTACTTTATTTAGTGCAGAGACAATTGTACTATATTTCTTCAGATTTTGTTAAAGGATGTGACAAAAAGCATTCCTTCATGCCGTCCTGCCTACTGCCTTTGGTCTACACTGTGGACAGCAGAGTTCACAACTTGAATTCAGCTTTGGATCTACACTACGGACAGCATGAAATGCAGCCCTGCTTTCTTTAAGGCAGAGACAATTGTACTCTATGTCCTCAGATTTTGTTAAAGGATGCGACAAAAAAATTCCTCAATGTCTGTGTTGACTATTGCCTTCGATCTACATTGTGAGGCCTCATGATTCAGGTAGAATTGCGATTGTACATGACGCATTCCAGTAGGCAAGAGACATTGTACCAGTGTGATCCGTACGAACCACGAATCATCGCAGGGTGCGCACACGCTGAGTTCTTCAGGTACCACTAACTCAATGCACAAGAAGTCATCTCCCCGTGGCCTTATTAAGACAGAATTGACTAGGCAACAAACATTGCGCCCTGTGAGGCTGGCCCACACCATGCATCATCGCTGGCTGCGTCGATGCTGAGAGCAACACCTACCAGCAACTCCATACAGCTCAAGTCAATGCCACATGACTGTGGGCCCTTCCTGACGAATGCCTCCGGTCTATACTGCGAACAATAGGGCTCACAATTCAATGTTAGTAAAGATGCAAAGTGTGTAAGTGACTATAATCGGTTAAGAAAACTAAATGCTCCCAAACTGCAACATCGCCACCAGACATACGTACCCATTTTGAGAAAGTTAGAATGCACTGCGTGAAGTGCAATCGTTTAATTTGTTATGGGGGGCAATCAGTAGCAGCCGCGGCCCGTGGAGGGAGTTCCGAAGGGGGTAGACAGGCGAAGCGGGGGAGGGGCAGGGTGGGGGGTAAACACAGGAATATGGATGATTTCAGGTAAGTAAGCAAGTAAATTAATAAAACAAATTTTGTAGTGCGCCCTGCATTGCATTGTGCAATGCAGGGCGCGCAACAAAATGTGTTTATTTAATTTAATTGTTTACTTACCTGCAATCATCCATATTCCGGTGTTTACCACCCCCACCCTGCCTTTCCCCCGCCCCGCCTGCCTGCCCCACAGAACTCCCTCCATGGGCCACGGCTGATCAGTAGACCTTGTTTGCAAAACAATTTATAACCATTGATGGTAGTTTTTTTTCCCTCAAAGTACATGCAATCCAGTATGAAACATTCAATGCTTTGAGTGCAGCCCGTTCAGACCACTCATCATGGCAGGGTGAGCACACGCTAAACACCAGAGGTACCACTAACTTAGTATACCATAAATAATCGCCACATGGCTATATTAAGGCAAAATTCAGTAGTCAAAAAATAATATCCCCTGTGCAGCCTGTCCGGACCATGCATCATTGCAGGTTGCGTACACGCTCAGTCCCAAAGGTACTACTAACTCAGTGCACCATAATTCATCGCCACATGGCCGTATTCAGGCAGAATTCAACTAACTCTTCATTCATTATTTGCAGACTGCAGTACCAAACTAAGTAAAACGTCTATTAAACCCTCTACAATATCCCTTTACTATGCTTCCTTCAAAAACCTCTTTTATATCAGTTCTAGGGTAAGTTGAAAAAAAATTCACTCTGCAAGTGCAAAGTCAGACTCAATGGCAGTCTGCACTGTGGACAGCACAGGTCACAACTTGAACTATAATGTTCCTGAAACAGACACATTTCAACAATGTATTCCATATATATTTCATCTTTTATTTCAATCGTGATTAGAGATAATGCAGTGCAGCCTAAGATCTATACTGCGGACAGCAGGATTTACAACTTGAATTCAGCTTTGGATCTACACTACAGACAGTAGGGAATTTAGCCCTGATTTATTTAAGGCAGATACAAAAAATATATTCCTTTGGCACCAAGCACCTTTAATCCCTGCATCCTGCGAACTATGCTCACAAAGAATGTAGAACACTACACCAAAATGTACCTCCACCTCTGGCAAAACCAAGTACCTCTAGGGCATCACTTTAACATTGCCCCCAGACATACATCCCCATTTTGAGAAAGTTAGAGTGCACTGCGTGAAATTCAATCGTTTATTTTTGTTATGGTGAGTAATCAGCAGGCCTATTTTGCAAAGCAATTGACAACCATCAATGGCATTTTTTCCCTCAAAGTTCATGCAGTTCAGTATGCAACAGTCATACACACTAAGCACCAGACGTACCACTAACTCAGCGCACCATCAATAATCGCCACATAGCGATTATTAGCAAAATTCAGTAGCCAAAAGACATTCTTACCAGTGCTCTCTGCCTAAACCATGCATCATCGCAGGCTCCACACAAACCGACCCTAACTTAGTGCACCACAACTCATGAACCCTTTACGATAGAATCTTCTGTGTATTATTTCACATATATTGCTCCTACCTTTGTAGAGCAGAAGTCATAAAATGTTTATGATTGAATATCTGTGTATGATATCATCATTACTATTCTACAATTACCAACAGCAACGTAATAAAATGGAATCGAGCACATGTGCCCGTACCCACTTCAACTATATCTGTATCTGTGTACTTATTATGTTTGTAAAATGCTGTTCCTGCGCCCAACCACATTATATTGTGCTGTAAACAGCAATGCAACCATCTTACAGCTGCCAGTAACAAAAACTTTGATTATATAACTTTCTCTCGCTCATTCTAGAAATAGGAACGTACAAAGTGGATCATTACAATACTGCAAAGAAAGTGTCTAGTCAATTTATAATTGTGTGCTATTTTTTTTAACATATCTATATAGTGCGAAGTCCACCCAAAACGATATCAGCAATTTACATGAGCACTGTATTTACAGTACATTTTCAGGCACGAGTAGATTATGTAATTTCTCTACAAAAACAGGATGTGGACTCGCCTTGAACACTAATTTCCAGCACCAAGTTCAACAGTATACCTGAATGAACACATACTTATTTATATATATATATATATATATATATATATATATATATATATATTAGCTGCCCTTCATGTGCCAAAAACTGCAACCTAAATCTTTCACATCCCTGTATTACTACAGCTACGTCACTCAACTGATTGTACAACACACATTCATATTTGCAGAGATAAATCATGTCCACCATCTTTTATGTGTGCAACTATGGATGTATATAAGGTCAATGATACCCAGTACCTTCCATGTTAGCCATATTGTGGGACTTTACAGACATAATAACACATTCGCGTGTAAGACCCGGGTGACAGCAGCACTACAACAAGGACACCCGAATCAGTTGATTTCTCATATAGCTCATAACAGAACCACACCCAGAGCTCCGGAGTCATCGTTCACAGCCTCGTGCAGCACTGGCATAAGTCAGTCCAGCCCACTCTGCTTCCGCTTGCAGGAAAACACAACAATGCTACATGGCCCACATTTCCATTGCAGTGAATTCTTACTTCCGGGGCTAGTTGTCAGAATGGCACACATACACTTCCTCATGGCTGGTATACATCCACACCACACCCATCCAGCACATGCATCACTACACACCTGACCCTAACAATAAAAAAGTTGGTGCGCACCTGCTCTACGCCATTTTAGAGTTGCTCTCATCGCAAGCGCTGTGATTCAGACGCCTCATGTAGGCCTGTACTACCGAACAAAGGGGCCCACTACCATGTGCATGGCCTCTTTGGTAACTGAGTTAGTGGTAAAGTAAGTACTGAGCGGGTGAGGAACCTGCGATGAAGATGGGTGCACGAGTATGTCCTTTGCCATAGCGATATCAAGATTCAGCACCAAATATGAGACTTCTTGGTGGCAGAGCGGAACTGCATGATGTAGAACTTACCCTGTCTGCAAAAAAAGTGAGCAGTGAGGCCTTGGTGCGCAGTGGAGGGAGTAGATAGGGTGCAGCAGACTGGATACAAAAAGGCGATGCCGCGATTTAGGCATACGCAGTCCTAAATACCGTATCTTATTGCATATGTATTTAGTCGGTCAAATGTCCATCACTCGTGATGATTGAAACCACGTGTATCCCTGCACACCATTTGCTTTCACAACCGGATGGAAAGCATTACTACTCTACTAATTGTTCATAAATCGAAGCCTATTAAACAAGTTGGATCTGTAAAAATAGTTGTATTTGTTATGCGGGAGGGAAGGTGTGTGAAAGGGCAATGTTATTCTACTCCACATTAAGATAGTGACAATTACCAATCATACGATCTTTATTTTAATATCTTTTAGATGTAGAGCTTCAGGGTGCATTATGTCCCGGCACGTGGTGAAAGACACACCGGTGACAGAAAGGCGAGCTGCGAATATTCTTTTCAGTCTGTCTCTCACGTCCTCTCTCCTTTGATAAAGAAATGACGCACAATCTTATCTTCCTTTTTATCTAACAGGTTGTGTTTCACAAATTGACATTCTCCCCAACACCTCCAAAGCTCAACATTAGAGGATTCTGCAATGATGCATGGCCATTGTAACAACGTCTAAGAAGGCTGTTTCGACACGTGGTGCACCCTCTTTGAATCACCCCAATGGAACAAGGTGAGCAAAGAAGCTTGTTCCCGAATCAACCAGAAGTCACCTGTTTGTAGAGAGAGTGGATACTGTGCCGCAGCGTGACTGCGTAGGAATGTACAATTACCTCCAGGCAGTGAGAATGGATAGTTTGGAACAGTCTGAGTGCGCAAGAAAAGGCACTCACCTCCGGACTCTGGGAGTCAATGGGGTGCAACAGTCTGGGTATGCAGTAATGAGAACTCACCACTATGCAGTGGGAGTGCATGGGGTATAGTACTCTGAGAGAAAACGAGCGCACAGACACCACCTTTCAGTGAAAGTTGATGTAATACAGTATCCTGAGTGTCCAAAGGCATAAAGCAGGAATATACTTGTGCAGTTGTATATACTCTGCTATTACTAACTCTATACTATCTTTCAAATCACTAAACTTGAGGGTGCACTTTGAACCTGCACATGCTTGGACACACAACGGAGGCAAAAAGGTGAGCTACGAAGATTTTTTCCAGTATTAACACTCCCTCTCCTGCTCCATCTATTACTTACTCTCTCTCACACTTTCAATGTCATTTTTTCACTCTTTCTCTCTCTCACTCTCTCTCACATTGTTTCTCTTTCTCTTTTCAAGTTATGGATGCTACTTTCCACTCTACCGATATATAAATCAAGACTGAATTTAATACAGTCTGCAGTGTAGAACCAAAGCAAACATCAAATTGTGAACTCTGTTTTCCACAGTGTTTACACAAGGTAAGCAGAGGAGCCTGGATACTCAATGCCTCCAATTAAATGTGTTGAAAATAAATGATATTGTCCTGCATAATAACATGATCTCTCACCTAATTCTGTCTCATCTCTGAATCATTTTAAAGACCTGTTGGTCCATACTATAAATCTGATGCAGTAGGCCTTTCCCTACAGACACCTCTTCAACGCGGGCCTATAAGAGAGGTCGGATGTATCAGGCACACTGCAGACATGCAAATAGTCAAATAATGCCAAGTGTTACCTTAGTTTGTGATCTTTGACCTCATTCAGTCACATCGATCTAATTTTAACCACTTATTTTCATTTTTGTTTTGCAGGTTACCTACCCTCCTTCCATTGGAGTCAATCTCACATTTTGTTTATCATATTTTGTTAAATTTATGTTTCTAGTTATTTAATATATTGTTATCTTAAAGTTACATTTCCAGTTATTTATTGTTGTTTTAATAAAATGTAATACAAAAAAAGTGTATACGTATTCTTTTTCTGACAACATTTCACTATTATTTAGTGTGACAATCATATGCTTAAAGAAGATTTGACGAATAAAATAAAAATTATGTTTATAACTAGAAGTATAATACAGAGGCTAACTCTTTACCAACTCTTTACCAGAGACTGTAGCTGCGATTAACGGTTCCTATGGGAAAATTTTATAAACTCATGCACAGTAACTGTTTTGATTAGCAACATTGTGTGGTGAACTTGTAACCTGTGTGCTCACTTAAGTGTTCCATGAACTGTTACTATGGTAAGTAAGCAGTTTGGGGGTAGGGTTGAAAGGTACTGGCTGTACATAAACTGTTATATTTACCCAGGATCCTCTACATGACAGAGAGGAAAGCAAACTTAGACAGAACACTGTGTGGCAGATTTACAAGCCCCTTGCTCCACTTTCGCGCTATTTTTCCCATGTTAAACGTGATGCAATGGTGGCGCAAGGGACTCATAAATCTGCCCCTATGTACATTACGAGCAAAAGAAGTACACAACTCTTTGAATTCTTTATCGATCACAATTATACAGTGTTGCTTCATGATTCAAAATGCACTTCACTAAATACTTTGTGCCTATTTAAATGGACGGGATTGTCAACATTACAAAATTTAGGGGCATATTTACAAGGACAACGTTAAAATTGTCGCAGCAAACTACAACTAAAATGGCGATAATGAACTTCAAAATCCTTTGTTATCTTACCGGAAGATTTTTTCAACATTGCTGTTTGCTTTGCAAGAGTGAGAGCCAAGGCTCTTGACCTGCCATAGCAAACTTGGGGGCATATTATCATGGAACAGCGTTCAAATTATCACCGCTGTAGCGGCAGGAAACTGCTGCTAAAGCGGCAATCATGGGCTTGATAATATGCCGTAGAGAATTCCAATAGAAGCCCATGTTAAGACCCGAACATGGGCTTCTATTGGAATTCTCAAGGGTATATTTTCAATCCCATTATCGGCTCTTTATCAGCAGTTTTCTGCTGCTAAAGTGGTGATAATTTTAATGCCGTTCCTTGATAATATGCCCCTTGGTTTGCATTTTGAAAGAGAGAACATGAAAACCTACTCTCTCTTTTAAAATGCAAAGTAGAATGCTTTTCCCCATGGGGAGCTGCATATTAGCAGGTCCCTGTGTGCAAAAGTAATGGCGACTTCCGAAGGAAGCAGGGAGCTAACTGAGAAGTAGGGGCATTAGGCCTTCACCTACAGTCCTCAACATGGTATACCACAGGATGGAATCCAGAGGAAGAATAAAAATTAATAGTAGGTGATATTTTTTTTCACTGTAAAATTAGTAGTCTGTAAAGATCATATTTACAAGGACACCGTTAAAATGTTCTGCTGTAAACCTGGGCGTCTATTGGAATTCTTAAGAAATCTCAAAAGCATATTATTAAGCCCATTATTGCCGCTTTAACAGCACTTTCCAAACGCTAAAGGGACAATAATTTTAACGCTGTCCTTGTAAATATGCCCTTAATATCAGAAGAAATACAGCGATAATTCATGTTCGCAAATGAAAAGCTTGTTAATATAAGACTGTGGACTTAACATATCAATCAACCGCGCATATTAAACATGCTTAAGTCTACTTCAGAACAGATGTTAGGATCCAACATAAACTGCAATTAGCGAGAGTTTTGCTATTGGTCCTCAAATCCAGGGCAGCCTTGTAAATACAACGCTGTTGTCATACCTACCTCTTCCTTTTTATATTGTCATAGGAACACCTAACTTGCCGCTGGCAATGCCTACATTGCAACTCATTGGAGATACGAGGCAAGCCCTTAGAGAAGCGTAGGAGCACTGTAACCATTGTGGGGTGTTTAGGGTGTGCTATAGAGGGGGTGCAAAGCAAAGTATTCACCGCTACCGGTGTGAAAGAGGTGGGCTACGGATATGAAGGGCCAGATGTAGGTAATTCCAATTTACCTACTCTTAAATACCGAATCATACCGAATCGGTATTTAAGATTAGGTAAATAGGAAGGGGGCAGATGTAGGTAATTCTCATTTTAGAATTACCGAATCGGTATTTCCTATTGATTCCTATGCTCCTTGAAGCCCATAGGAATCAATGGGAAATACCGATTCGCTATTTACCGAACCGGTAAATACCGAATCCTGCAAGGGTGAACGGGGTGTCACTTTGACACCCTGTAGCACCCCAATTCCAGGCTTGTGTGCCATGTGGCACGCATACATGCCCTAAGGGCATGTCTCTGTGTTACATGGCACAGGTGTACATGCACAGATGTGCATGTACACCTGAATTAGGTATTTTACCACCCAATTGTATTGGGTGGTAAAATACCGAATTCTGAAGGCTTGTAGCACTGTAAACAGTGCTACCTACATCTGGGATTTACCGAATCGGTAAAAATACTGATTCGGTATTTTACAGAATTGGTCAATTTACCGATTCTGTAAAATAATGGCCCCCACCTCTCAAACACCAATTACCGGTCGGAAACGGCCGAAACCGGTCGGAAACGGCCGAAATCGGCCGTTACCGACCGGTAATTGGCGACCTACATCTGGCCCGAAGTGAGGTATTGCCTAGAGTCTGATGCTGCTAAGGTGAGCTCATGCGGGACTCAGGAATTAAATGTGAGCCCAAATTGTGTGTCTTATGCTGTGAAGTCATGTGCCGTGGCCACTGCACTGCACTTGTGGAAGTAGTGTCAGCATGTCTTTATAACTACTAGGATGAACTACTGACCCGTATTTGTCTGAAAGTCCTGGGGTACGGAAAATATGTGAAGTATATGTGAGGTATCGTCTAGAGTCTCATGCTGCTAAGCGGAGCTGCTGCCGGACTTGGGTATGAAAGCGTGAGTCCAAACTGTTTTTCATATGCTGTGAAGTCATGTGCTCTGGCCGCTGTGCCACATCTGTCCAAGTAGTGTCTGCGTGTAGTTATAGCTACTTGGATGAACTTTTGTTTAGAACATTGTAGCTTGTGTATGGTGCCTAGTGGGAGTTATAGAGGGAGTGCAAAGGTAAATTGTCATGCTGTTAAATTAAGCTGCTGCTGGACTCGGGATGAAACAGTGAGCCTAAACTGTGTGTGCTATGCTGTGAAGTCATGTACTCTGGGCGCTGAGCCTCACATGTTCAACTTGTGAAAGGTGCTTAGGTGGTGTTGTTTAGGGAGTGCGAAGGTAAATCAATACGGTATTTGTAAAATGCCAACTACTCACCCTTATGGGTAAGAAGAGCCGGGGATCAAAGCGAAAGGTCTGTGCTGCAAAGTGAGATGGTCTGGCCGCTGCGCCACAGCTGAGTTGCCTTTATCTGGCCCTAAAATAGCGGGCTTACGTTGTGAGTTATAGGGTGGCTTAAAAAGAGCCCGCGTGGTCATTAGTTGGAGCTACATATAAGTGCGGATGCACAGCTTCAAGTTATTCAGGAAAACTTGGTTTCCCTGATCTTTGAAGTGTACTCCATTACTTCTGATTATATCCTCCATATCAAAACGTATGTTGTTCTTGTAGATGGAGCCCATTTTTTTGTGTCTGAGTTATGCAGGGACAGCTTTGTAGACTTTCTTCTGAGATTTTTCAATCTGAGGACAACATTGTTTGGACTATTTCTACTTCTGTCTTTGGCATATATTGGAAAATAAAAATATAGTTTGAGGCAAAAATAACATAAATTGTCCAAAGGTGTCCTTCATAAGCATTTCCAAACCTACCCCAGTCAATGTGCCTAGGCCGTTTCCACCACAGTGCACAATCATGAGGTCAGGGTGTTGGAGATGCAAACAGGTTTTAACCAAAGGCAACAATTGGTGCCACTTCCATCCTCTCTGTCCAAACCTTTAATGTTTAATTTAATGTCGACATTTTGTAAACCTAGGTCTAAGTCAATATGTCTCTGTTCTCCATACCACTGGCACCAGAAAACATAGCTATGTCCTAGGATCCACACTAGCATTTTGAAGGTATGGCTGGAAGGTCTGGAAAGATGTCAGTAGCTCATGCAGTTCCTTCATAGAATAAGAGATATGTTTAAAGATGGGGAACTAGTTTCTTTCCGCAAACAAAATGGTACCTGACTGGGAGATGAATGGAAAGGGGCGACCACTTGGTCCCCCCGAACGTATGGTAGGGTGCCCCGATCCCCCCGGGAAACCATTTTGGGCGGGAGGCAAGTCTCGGCTGGTATGCCCGAAGCGGCGTAGCCGGGGCGCGCCTTTTCCCGCCCAAGAGGGGTTGTCCTAGACACCTACACCATTGGCCACGCCCCGTAGGCGGATTGAAGGAGGGTCCACGCCCTCCCGAGGAAGGATAAAAGGAGCAACAATCCAAGGAAGCATCCTCTTGTTCCTGTGCCTGGAAGCTGCACCTACTCGTTGCACGTGAGCCCGAGACGGAACAAGGAGCCAATTTTGAGAATTTGTAATTTTTTGTGTTTCTCTTTCAGTGCTTACGAACTTTGGATCCAGGACCTTCGGTCGACTATCCTGAAAATATGCTGGCAAAAGGGTCGGAAAGAAGGTTGGGACCGACTAAATGCTGTATGCTGGTGAAGGACATGGCGAACATGAAGAAGCAGATGGCGGCAATGAACGGTACGGGCAGGCCGAAGAAAGTCATCGGACCAGCATTGCCGGGAGTAGTCCCTGCCGGGAGAGGTAAAAGGGCCAGGAATAGGGCGATAGAGGGTGAGGCCCCGGTTCCCGAGTCACCTCCGGCGAGCCCGGTGAGGCCAGTAGAGGCCCCGGTTCCGATTTCGGACGCGGGACAGCCGATCTCTGTGGTAGTTACACCTGTGAACGAGGGGGATATGCCTCCCGAGTTGGCCGCCCAGTTAGCAGCGTGGTTAGGCAAGAACAACGAGGGTGCCACGGCTCCGGGTGACACGGCCGAAGAGGCCAAATTGATAATGAAGCAGTTGCGGCAATCGCGAGATGCTGCGAAGGCACCTTGTCCTTTTGTTTCCCCTCAGGTTCCCGCGGAACAGCCGTCTTCGGGCGTTGGAACAGCAGCGGCAGCAAGTGCAGCTAATGATTCGGGTAAGCAGCCGTTGCCAATGGTGAGGGAGGGATCGTTACCCTCAAGGAGGGAAAAGGTGGTCCAACATATCCCGATGGCCACGAAGGAATTGATATGGGCTGACAAATATGTGAACATGTTTTCGTTATTGACCGATCATTATGAGATAGAACATGTTAGAAATCAGAAAGAGTTGTTGCATCCGAGTGTGTGGCGAGCAAAGATGGTGGGTTTCAGAGTTGATGAGACAATCGCTAATTGGGCAAGGGCTTTTGGAATGTTCACTGCAATCATGGGAGAACGTAGGCCCGAAGTGTTACAGGAATTGGCTTGTTACCAGACGCGTATAATGGAATTTTATGAAACGTACGAAGGTAATCAATGGTTGGGTTATGATAGCAAATTTCGTAAGGCCAAGGAGCACGACTCATCCCTGACGTGGGATTGTTTCCACTCCATTTCCTGGCAGAAACAGGTCATGCCAAACACGACAAAGCCGTCTTCGTTTGGCGGGAATGGGGTGGAGCCTTCCCGCCATTCTTCGTCGGTGCCCTTTCGAGCGGGCGCCGGCAGTGATCAGCACACAAAGAGTAATGGGAACTCAGGTAAGAGAGGGTCTGTTGGAGCTTCAACAGAGGCAAGTGCACTAGGCCACAGGGGACATGCAAGTTCAGGCATGAGTGTGCAGGGTGCGGACAGTCTTCACACCCCGAGAGTTCGTGCAGAGCCAAAAATGGCGATAGAGGGGGTAGAGGTGGCGCCAAACAGGTCTAATATCGGCCGAGGGGCGCTGCTACCTACCCCCATCGACATCATGGCAATGATCCCTTGGCTGAACGAATACCCTGATCATGTCTCCGCCGGGGTGTTGCGAGACGGTTTCTCATATGGTTTCCGCATCCCGGCGGGGGATTTTCGGGGGGAAGCACTGTGTAAGAACCAACTGTCGGTTCAACAGAATACGGTTGTAGTACAGGCAAAGATTGCAAAGGAGGTGGCCCGAGGTCGGGTCGCGGGTCCATATGCGAACCCGCCTGTTCTTAACTTTGTTTGTTCACCGTTGGGAGTAGTCCCCAAGAAGGACCCAGGTGAGTTTAGGTTAATCCATAATTTGTCCGCTCCTAAGGGTCTTTCGGTGAACGATGCGATTGACCCAGAAGTTTGTACAGTGCGGTATGCATCCTTTGACGAGGCCGTTGCTATGTTGAATCGCCTGGGGCCCGGAGCGCTGATGGCTAAATCTGATATTGAGTCAGCGTTACTCCCGGTACACCCACAAGATCAGCGTCTTTTAGGTTTTGTGTTCCAAGGACGCTACTACATGGATAAATGTATGCCAATGGGTTGCTCCATCTCGTGTGCGTATTTTGAAAAATTCAGTAGTTTTTTGCAATGGGCGTTCACCAGAGCCACGGGCTTTACGCAGGTGATGCATTACCTTGATGATTTTCTGTTTCTTGGGGCAGCTGGGGACACGGATTGTGCACAGGCTTTGAGTGAATTTTGTGATCTCATGAGACGATTTGGCGTGCCACTGGCACCAGGCAAGACAGTGGGGCCGTTTACTTCACTCGAGTTTCTTGGAATTGAGCTCGATTCTGAAGAGGGGTGCTTCCGTTTGCCCAAGGAGAAGGTAATGAAATTTAAAGCCTCGCTCAAAATATGTATTGGCGAGACGAAAGTAACTTTGCATCAGTTGCAACAGGCTGTGGGTCAGTTTAACTTTGCCCTTAGAGTGATACCGATGGCTCGCCCCTTTTCCCGCTCTATCGCACAAGCCATGGTGGGCCTTAGGGAAGGGCATCACCGCACAAGACTCTCGGCAGAGGTTCGCCAGGACATGCGCATATGGTTGGCATTTCTGGCGGATTTCAACGGTCGTGTCGTGTGGAACAAGCCAGCAGTTTCCTCCGAGGAACTGGGATTGTGGACCGACTCGGCAGGGAGTGTGGGTTTTGGCGCCATCTTTGGTAATCAATGGTCGGCACGAACATGGCCGGCATGGTGGCACGATAGTGGGATCACAGGTAACATTGGGTTTCTTGAGCTGTTCCCCATTCTAGTGGCCTTAAAGACATGGCCGGAGGGGTTTCGGGATCGCACTGTGGTGTTCTGGTCGGATAATATGACCGTGGTAGAATGTGTCAATAATCAGGCAGCACGCTGCAAATTGATCTTGAGATTACTGAAAGAAATTGTCCTGCTGTGTATGAGATTAAACGTCCACTTTAGAGCAAGACACATGCCTGGGGTACTGAACCAGGCGGCTTATACACTCTCTCGTTCCCACATGCAGGCTGTCCGGGGCTATCTGCCCTCAGCGGACTTGGTTGCGGCACCATTTCCCGAAGTTCTCTGGTCTCTCGGGGCCCCGGATTACAAAACCTCGTGGGAGAGAGTCTAGCACCCAGGACAAGGAAGGCATATGAAGGAGCGTTCCGTTCCTATTGGGCATTTTTGGGTCCAGTTAGGGGGGAGCATTGGGGGCAGGAAGTGTATGTCCTGAAATTTCTGGTATCATTACATCAGGCAGGCCGATCAGTGGCAACAGCCAATAGGCATCGAGCCGCCATTGCGATCATGGCGCAGGCTCATGGCATTCAGGACCCCACAGCGTCCTTTCTCGTGAAGAAGGCGCTGTGCGGGTGGCAACGCCTTGAGGGTCGTAGAGGGGATGAGAGGCGCCGGATAGGGCTAGCAAGGTTGTCCCTGTTAATGTCCGTACTCCCTGCGACATGTTCATCTCAGTCAGAGACAGTGCTGTTCCTTGCCGCTTTTGCGTTAGCATTCCATGGGGCTATGCGGGTAAGCGAACTGGTAGCAAGGAACAAGCAGGATACGGAGGGAGGTCTGTGTCGAGAACACATTCAGATCAAGGGCGATACGATGGTAGTCACTATAGCCAGGTCCAAAACCGATCAGGGAGCGATCGGGGACAGTGTGGTTGTTCAGCGCATGCTAGGGTCCCCCATGTGCCCAGTGAAATGCTTGGAGGATTATTTAGCGCAGAGGGTGGTATCATGGGGGGGAGCTTGCTGAGACATACCGACGCCACCCCACTGACCAGGTTTCAGTTTCAGCGGGTGTTAACAATGGCAATCGCGGCAGCAGGCTTGAACCCGGGCGATTTTGGGACCCACTCCTTCCGGATGGGGGCTGCTACAGAGGCTACAGCCAGGGGTCTGAGTGTGGAAAAAGTGAAACAGTTGGGGCGTTGGTCCTCGAATTGTTATAAAAGGTATGTGCGGCTGCACATGTTGTGAAGCTAATGTCATGCACTCACGCTTCTTGTTTTCTGTTTGATTTACAGTTTCGCGAGCAGGCTTTGCGGGGCGGACTGTGCAGTTGACCCGACACCTGGGGACCAGCGGTCAAAGTTCACCGGCTGAGGGAAGAGTGGTGTGGGTCGTTGGCCACTCATACGTGAGGCGCGCCGCAGACGTATTCAAAGCAGGTGACATGATTCACATGGCTGGGGAATACGGGTACAGGGTGACCTTCCACGGAAGGGGCGGGCTCTGTATTGACCAGTTTCAAAGTTTTATGGAGGGATTGTTAGGGCGGACAAGGTCACCGCCATCTGTAATCATTTGGTGACCATTGGTCGATGAGTACTTCTCGAGTTAATTTTATCCACAGTAAGTTGGTTGGCGAGAAGGGTTCCGGGGTGCACGATTGCATGGTCACACATGATTCCGCGGAAGGTGTGGCGGGGGCTATCTCGGGTCGGCTTTAAATCAGTTGGTAAAGAAAGTTAATAACAAACTGGGTAGGTTGTTTCGTACAGGAAAATTGCATTGTATTCCACATGGATGTATCCGGGGGGACAATATGTATCTGGAGGATGGGGTCCATTTGTCCCGGGAGGGAAATGTCTTACTCATAGGAGACTTCCTAGCTTGGTTAAAGAGTTTGTGCAGCCATGACCTTTAATAGAAGTTTTGTGGGGGGTCCGGATAGCCGGTCAACGATCCGGCCTGTGGCGGTAAGGTCATGATCGGTGAGCAGTAATTGGAAGATCCCTAGAGGTGGGGAGCCACCCATTATGGATGGGAGTGCCCGGGGGGAGGCGGCCATTGGCCCCTCAAACGGGGAGGCGGTCCCCTCTAAGGATGGGGCCGCCGAAAGGGAAGGCGGTCATAGGCCCTTCCCTGGGGAGGAGGGGCTACGGACCCCTCCTAGGAATTTTCCCGGGGCCAGGACATCCGCGACGGCGGATGTGGTAAGCAGTGTGGGGTGGGAGGGGGGTCTACGCTACCTTCTAGATACCTCACACGAGTCCTCGGACGACCACTAAGATGGCATCGAGTAAATAGGGGGCCCCCGCTAAGACAAGGGAAATTGGAAGTTGACACAGAGGGACAGTCCTCTGTGCGCCCGCCCCTCACATGTTCTGGTATTAGGGATCTGACACCGGTTACGACCTTGCCGTTGGCCCGTAATGTTAGGATGTACAATTTGAATTTTGAGAAATGCATTTACAGGATGTTTTAGAATCGGCTAGGAGAACCTTTGTATTAGAGATGTGTTAAGGTTAGCCAAGAAACATCGTAATGTGTAAATGAAATTGTACATTATATGAAACTGTTATTTTAATGTTTTAATTTTGTTTCATATTCTAATAAATACGGCCGGGAGGGTAACTCCCTCCCGCCTTCCAAAAGTTCAAGAACCGTTTCCGTCTTCCCATTCTTGGGGATTGTGTTGGGAGGGGGTGACGGGTATCCCAGCCATACAGCATTGTTTTTTAAAAGTAGGGTGCACATTTGTTTTGTGGAAAAGCATCTTTGTGATTGGTTAAGAAAAAGAAGTTTGAAAGTGGAGTACATATTATAGGATGGAATTTGCTCAACTCAACGACACCTGCTACTTGCATTTGGAAGGCACTGTTCGAACTTAAAACAATCTTAAACTTTTAATCTGCACATGCCAAATAAATGTTCGAGAAAATGTTGCAAAAAAATATCGTTGGGTTAAAAAAATTGATGAACTTTTTACCTTCCCGTATTGTAGAATGTTGATAGAATACAATGCATTGCTGACTTCTATGTGTACTTGAATATGAATGAAATAGTTTATATGGAAAATTTGAAATATATTAATAGAAAGAAGATTTGAAAGCTAAGAGAATCAAGGATCTATTCTAATTTGTTCTTTATTACCAGTAGGTAGTTACAGAGTTAGGACAGAGTTTCCATAGGAAGAGCATTTTTCTTTTGCTTTTAACTTTGGCGTCATTAGATGAATCTTCATGACATTCTGAAAACTAATTCTTTCTTCATATCAGCTCTTATGTTGAAAGTTTGGGGGTGATTCATCAAGGGGGCCGAGATAAAAGAGGGGTCCCAAAATGTGTTTTATCCATGTTAATTTCCATAGGAAAGTTTAGACAAGGCTACAGTTCGAACGCGTGAACAGTATTAACCCAAATTTGGTAGGGAGAAGGGTCTTGGTGTAGAAAGCACGCTTTTGTTAATTTGGTGTAAATCTGTTCAGTAGTTTTTGAGAAATATGGACATTTATAGATATCAATTTTTGGTAATGCTGCCATCTTATTGACTGAGGCATTACGAACAGGAGCTTGCTGCTTTTTTGCTGTGATGGTGTTGCAACTAGGAAGTGTTGGCCGCCATTTTGTGATTCCGTTGAAGCGAGTAAGGGGAAAAAAAGGCGATAAAAGTAGGAAAGGAGGGTACGAGCACTGTAAGCTTTGTGGGGGAGTGCAAAACAAAGTAATCACTCATACCGGTCTAAAAGTGCGGTGTTGCTCAGATTGACATGCTGCTGATATGACATGGTGCTACACTCGGGTATGAAACCAAGAGTCTAAACCGTCAGGTCATTGCTGTAAAGTGATGTGGTCTGGTGTTTGTAGCATATGAAGACTTGTGGAAGATGTGGGGATGAAATTGAGGTGATTTTTGTAAAAGGATGGGCTGTGGGCACAATAGTATATGTGTGCAAGTAGTGTTAGTAGGTGTTTATACCATACAGGGAGTGGGAAGTGAACTACTGACCGGTACCGTGCATTTATACTATACCGGAAGTGGGAAGTGAAGTACTCATGCCTACCGGTGTGAAAACTCAGGGATCAAACCAAGCTGATTGTTGTAAAGTGATGAGGTCTGGGCGCTGTAGGATTAAGCATGGGCGGAAAATCCGTTCCGCTCGCGGATTTTGCGAATTTTCTGTAAATTCGCAATCCGCGAACTTTCGCGAATTTACCGGAAATCCGCAAATTCGCACGCAGCGGATTTTATTTCTTGGTGATACAATATTGCGGCGTGCGGCGTTCACTTACCGTCATTCAGCGTTTGCCGAGTTGTTTTTCTTGATATTTTGCGAGTGCTGCACCATTTTGGATCTTGCTGCGGGATCCCGCAGGAGTTTGGCGACGCATCGCGAGAGTTCGCAATTGCGAACATGTAGGTGCGGCGGGCAGCAACAATCTTGCACTCGCGAAAATTCAAAATTTGCAATTCTGCACAAGAAATCTACTAGCAAGCAGCATAGACCTTCTGAAAATGATGATTTTTTATCAGAATAACTCCTCAGGTTGACATTTGCCTTCATTTTTTTGGATTTGAGGCCTTTTGACTGTCTTTGGATCACTTTTGGATTAGAAATCAACTTTCACAAGTAAGTTTGTTTGGGGCATTACAGTTGCTGTTCTGCAGAAAAACGAGTTTTGCAAAACTGAAAGCACTCAGCAGGTGCAAAAGTTCACTCATCATTAGTAACCATTCCCTGTAGTACTTCCTGAGGGCCCCCTCCAGAGTTCAGTTGCCTATGTTTGTTTGGGGCATTACAGTTGCTGTTCTGCAGAAAAACGAGTTTTGCAAAACTGAAAGCACACAAAGGTGCAAAAGTTCAAACTCATCATTAGTAACCATTCCCTGTAGTGCTTCCTGACTGGGGCCCCTCCAGAGTTCAGTTGCTAGTTGCAACAATTCTATGACCCTGCTCTGACCCTCACAGCAGGCTCATAGAATAGCTACAAGTAGGCCAAAAAGGTCCTGGAAAAAAAATTGCACTGCAACAGAAAGCACATTACAGATAAGGAAGCAGGTGCCAGACTGGAATTTTAAAACAGTGACACATTAATAAATCAACCCCAAATTAATTCATGTCAGTTAAAGCAGGGCAGGTGTGTTTGCTTTTCCCCCCCATAATCTACAGTGATGAACCAGAGGGTGGCATTGATGTACCAGAGGGTGGCATGGGTGAAACATGGTGGCAGTGGTGAAACAGAGGGTGCTGTGAACCTGTGATGATGAACCAGACGTAGAAACAACATAGTCGCGACCGTTGCGAGCCGACAAGTAAGTTCGCAATTGCGAACTGGTACAAAACCCTCGTGAACTGGCAGAAACCCTTGCGAACACAAAAAAATCCGCAAATTCGTGAGAATTCACGGATTTTGCGGATTGCGAGTTCGCAAAAACGCAAATTCGCGAACGCCAGATTCGCAAAATTCGCCCATGCTTATGTAGGATACTAGCGCTGTAGTATAAGTGTGTAAGTAGTGTTAGTATGTGTTTATAATATATAGGGAGTGGGAAGCAAACTACTCACCCTTACTGGTGTGAAGACTCGGGGATTAAACCGAGAGCCTAAATTGTGAGCTCATTGTTGTAAAGTGATGTGCTCTGAGCGCTGTAGCATACCTGTGGAAGAAGTGTTAGTTTACGTTTATACAACATAGGGATTGGGAAGCGAAATATTTACCCCTAAAATCTCAAGACTAATGGATGAAACCATGAGCTCATTGCTGTACAGTCATGTGCTTTGTGTAGAATTCCAATGTAGGTCATAGTAGAATGTAAATATGTAATTCTATTAGCATGTAAGTATGTAATGTTAGAATGTAGGGCTGTCATGAGGGGAACCTAGCGGAATTTGTAGACGGGACTGGAGAAGACGGTTACCTTGCTGTCTGCTCCTGTTGGTGGTTGTTTAAGGTGTCTTATTTTCTTGTAATAAATCTACACATTGGATCCACTGCTGTCTGCCTCTTCACTACATAAATTTGGTGACGAACGGGAAAAAGTAAAAAGAAAGCACCACTCACCAATATTTCCAAAATTGGTTGCGTTGTGCTGAAACCTGTTTTCTTCGTGTAGCTGTTTCTACTCATGCTAGGGTCCTCGGCTTCATCTGATTCTTCACCACATTCTGGTTGCTGTACTACACATGTGTAAGTAGTGTTTGTTTGCATTTATACTAACAAATGGATCATGGTCCTAGGGAGGGCGACATGTCAGGCGCAGGTCATACAATGTCACGTGGTGTGCATTCGCAGGCATTTGAGTTTGCTATTAGAGAGCTGATGCATAGATTCCACCCTGTAATAGCAAATACTTGTTTGACAACTTGAAGCGAGAGGAGGTAAACCTTGTATCGCTTTAATAGAAGGGATGCGGATGGTAAAAATGGAGAGAAAAATAAGAAACAAACAAAAAGAAAACGGGGTCTCAGCCGTTCTTTTAAATGAGGCCCCTGGTGGGTAATGTTCCGTGGCCAATCCAATTATTATATTGCGGGGTCTCTGTAGGACTGGGGATCCTAATGTCACATGTAAATTAGGCGTGGAACGGCACAGAGACGTTTTGCAGCCTAGGGGACCGATACCTGCCGTGGTATCATTTACTAATTGTTCCGGCAGTTCGGGTCCAACTGAAGTCCGGGGATCGCCACACTCGGGGCTTTATTTAAATATGCAGAGTGGACCTTGGCAGTCCATGAAGCCTCATTGATCCTAGGCAGTGCCTTATTTGTTTGGTAATCACACGGGCAGTACTTATGGTGTTATAAAGTGATACACTCATAGAACTCTTGCAGTTGTACGATTACCCAGGCTTCATTTGTCTAATGGTCAGTTAGATTATGTTTGGAAGGTGCACCCTAATATTAGATAACTTTATCCTTAAAATCTCTTATAAACAGAGGATTTTCACAATAAATAAAAGACAAGAAGACCTATACACTCAGTTATTTATTTGAAAAAAAAGTAACCTTTATTAAAACACACAAAAATGTAAACATAACTTTAATAGAAGAAACATTATATTGAAAAGAACGTGGGTTGGACTCCAGTGGAAGCAGCATAGGAAACCTGCAAGACAAAAATAAAACATAAGTATGTGTGCTATGTGGAAGAGGTAAAGAAAGGAATTCCCAATGAAAGGATGATAGTAAGAATGTAAAGGAGTGGGTGGAAGAGAGAAGGGGAGGGAGAGTAAAAAGAAAAGAGGGGGGAGGAGGAGACAGAGCGTCAGCCTACTGCACCCAGCCCTTAGTGTTTACCCTCCCATCACCCATTTGTCTAGGATGCTGGAATCGTGAGAAAGAGTGTGGTTCAGCAAGTCCTTAAAATGAAACACATGAGGCCAGAGATTATGGGCCATATCATCATGAAACGGCGATAAGATTGCTAAAGCAGTGGTAAGGGGTTGAAAATATGCCCTTGTGAATTCCCATGGAAGCCAATGTTCTGGTGTGAACCTGGGCTTCTATTGGAATTCACAAGGGCATAATATCAAGCCCATTATACGTACTTTAGCAGCAGTTTCCTGCTGCTAAAGTGGTGATAATTGTATTGCGGTTCTTTGATAATATAGTCCTACATTATTAGCTACAGGAAAATCGCTTGCATGCACCTGTGCACCCATGGTACTGTACCCAGCCCCTTCCCCCGCACTGTGCTCAATTGTAGGTCTTGCACACTGAGGCTTCACTGCTCACCTGCCACCACCAGTGTGTCCCACACCGTGTTGGTGCAAGCTCTGAGTCCGGGGTATGTTTGTACGGTAGACCAGATCTCCGGTCGGGGCCGGTGTCTTGATACCAAGATGAAAGGTGTCAGAATGCCCAGGGCATCACTGCGGGGTCAGCTCCCGCTCCGCCCTTCTTGAGGCAATCAATGGAATGTGTGAAAAGGAAGAAATAATTTAATGGTGGAAACATCTGGAGGTAAATGAAGGTTTATTTCAAGCTTGATAGAAAATAGGAGTTGAGTGCATCCTTCATTTTCGAAGTACCATCTACCAACTGTTAGTGGTAATCGTGGTTCAAAGAGGAGATGGAGTGCTCGAGAATTCACAAGGTTAAATAATTATACATTATATGAATGTTTATATAGAAAGGAACAGAGCGCATGCTAAAAGCATAATGTGTGCGTGTAATGCAGTGGCGGAAGACTGTGCGCATGTACACTTAGTAACAAGCTCACTACAGTGTCCTAAATGCCAACGCCATGTGTCTGTAGGGCGGCGCTGCCCGCTGGCTAAGACCTACAGTAGGGTCCAGCAGGTCCTTAAAATGAAACAGATGTGACTGAATGAGGTCAGAGATCACATCATTACGCACGGCAACACCGCTTTTTCGCAAGTGGGCACTCAGGGTGATGCACCCAATCCCTCACGCAGCATCATGCTCAACAGGTGTCTGTAGGGCAGCACTATATATATATATATATATATATATATATATATATATATATATATATATCTCCATTGCTGGTTCCATTTGCCGTTAATGCAACGCTCAGATCGGGTGCAGCGCCCTGCAGCTGAACCACGCTGCTGACACTTCACTTACTATTCCTCCGTACAGAGAAACAAATTGGGTCGCACTCCACAGGTCAAATATTATTGACCTGTGGAGTGCGACCCAGTAGGTAGTTATAGTTGGGACCTAGTTTCCATAGGAAATCAACAGCATTCTATTTGGAATAACTTTGGCACCGGTGGACGAAACTTCATCAACTTCATGAATTTCATGAATTTCTCCAAGAAAATGCCCTTTTTGGTTCCGCTCCTTCTCTGAAAGTTTGGGGGTGATTCGTCAAGCGGGGCCAAGAAAAAAGGGGGGTCTCAAAACGTGTTTTTCCCATGCAATTTTCCATAGGGACATTTAGCCAGGGCTACAGCCCGAACGGCTGAACGGAATTATACGACATTTGGCAGAGATGTAGCGTTCTGTTCACAGATTGTGCTTTTGGTAAATGGTGTAAATCTGTTTAGTAGTTTCTGAGAAAATTGCAAGTAAAATCTTAGCGATATCTAGAGACGGAGTGCAGGACGCGTACTGAAATCGGTTCAATTGCGAGCGCGAGCTGCATGCTGATTGGCTGTCAACTGTCTGTCAACACTCGTAACCAGGAAGTGTTGGTGCCCATCTTGTGCCTCAGTAGAAACGAGTCACAAGAAAACAGTAAAACAAAGTTGCGAAGTAAGGGAAGGGGGCAGGCTATAAACATTCTAACCCTCTAGGTTTGCTCAGGGGGTCGTACATGGATGTTTAGGTTGTTTTATTTATTGTTTTAAAGAAAAATTGCGGCGTACGCGTACGGAAATCTGTGGAATTAGAGCACGAGCTGCATGCTGATTGGCTGTCAACTGTCTGTCAGCACTCCAAACCAGGAAGTGTTGGTGGTCATCTTGTGCCTCGGTAGAATTGAGTCACAAGAAAACCATAAAACAAAGTTGTGAAGTAAGGGAAGAGGGCAGGCTAGAAACATTCTGACCCTCTAGGCTTGCTCAGGGGGTCGTACCTGGATGTTTTGACTCTTTTATTTATTTATTCATTTTAAAGAAAAATTGTGGCGTACGCGTACAGAAATCTGTGGAATTACTAGCACAAGCTGCATGCTGATTGGCTGTCAACTGTCTGTCAGCACTCTAAACCAGGAAGTGTTGTCCGCATTGTTTATTTTGAAGTATGTGGGGGGCCACGGGTCTCCTACATACTTCCAAGGCGGGTAATATTTAAAATAGGGGGGTCTGAGATAGAACGGATTTCCCAGCTCCGGGGACTTCCGCTTCACGGGACTTTTAAATGTTGGGAGGGGGTCGCTCGGCCTCCTTACTGGAACCCTTGATGGCCCTGGGGACCATCATTTCCCAGGGTCGGCTATTGCAGTGTCTCAGGATGCCTTTCCCCAGGACACTGCTATTTGCTATGGTAGGGCGGGAGCGCCGCGGCTCCCACTTTAGCACAGCAAATCGGTTTCCTATTTGAAAGAGAAAGCAAGTTAATCTGCTGTGTCTTTCAAGTAGGAAAGAAGATTGCTTTTCGTTAGAGAGAGCAGCATGTAAGCTGTTCTCTCTGAGAAAGCAATGCCGGCTCTCGAAGGATGCGGAGAGAAGGCTGGGACAGTGGGGGCATTGGCGTTCTTTCCACGGTCCCCAAAGTTTTTTTTTTTTTTTTTTTTTTTTTAAACCTTTATTTGGAGACAAGCAGGTTCAAGGGAAGTGTACATACAAAACAGACAGTCACATATGGCTATTAGAATGGTACGTCAGAGCCAATAAACAAAAAAGGGAAATACAAGGAAGTACAGGGCAGGGCACCAGTCAATACAAGGAGCAATAACGAAATGTACAGTAGAGATTAGAATACAATGATCCAGCATGGGCAGGCGAGCCAATAAGACAATGCAGTATGAACACATTACTTGAGCGGAGAGCACATGAGACAGAGGGGACCCAAATATGAGGAACACAGGAAATAAAGGTGCCGCGCAGGGATACAATCTGAATTCCTAGTCATACACCAGTCGTAAGGGAGACTTCAACCCCAAATAGCTCGCAGGAAAAGGAGAAAGTCAGCCCTTCCCCCGATATCGGAAGAACATCAGGTGTTGTGTAAGATCCCAGCCTATCATGTTGTCATCAACCTATCCCCTCGCGGTCCCCAGGTTCAGAATCAGAGTCCTGCACAGCCCTGGTTAGGAGGTACACCTGGAGCGGACTCCAAAAGTCCTTTGGTCTGCAGCGAACAGGCATTAAGTCAGAATAGATATTGTATTGATCCTGACAGTATATGAGGTCAGTCACCCAGTCCTGAAAACGCGGCACCCTACCACGACCCCAGCAACAAGCAACCCTACGCCTAGCCAGCAGCAGGGCCACGTCAACAAATCTACGGTGAGAGGCAGGTACGTCCTTAGAAAAGCCAAGTAACATCACCAACGGGTCAAACGCCACCCCATCCTCCGCCATAACCTGCAGGGCTTCATGAACCTGAGTCCAATATTCCAATACCCCCGCACAGCCCCAAGCCAAATGCAAAAAATCAGCGCCTTCCGCCCGACACCTAGCACACCTGTCATCCTCCGCCAAATGAAACCGTAGTTTCCTCGCCGGGGTATAGTAGTACCTCTGAACAAACTTGTAGTGGATGATTTTAAGGCGACAACTAGAAGAAACATTGGCCGTGAGCCCGCAACAGTATTTCCACTGCTCGTCTGTAATAGGAGCACCCAGTTCGGCAACCCACTGCTCGCGCACCCGATTGGCCGGGACCGAACGCTGTCTGCGAATAGCCCCGTATAATTTCGACACCAGGTGTCGCCCATCTGAAACCAACAGCACGTGGAGGGGGAGGGTAACCCCAGGCTCCGAAGGGTAGTCTGGTAGCAGCGCACGCATGCCCTGCCGCAGGCGGACAAAGTAGAACAGGTCGAGAGGGGAGCAAGCTGCCGCACCGAAGAAATGAGCCTGCGTACGGAAGGCACCTTCATGAAACAAGTCGCCCCACGTGAGGACACCCAGCCGCTTGCACATTCGCTGAAACCCCGTTTTCAACAACAGCGATAAATCCGGATGATAAGACAGAGGCAAAGCCGGCGAGTAAAGAAAGGAAACGCCTAGCAAATGAGCCACCCGCTTCCAAGCATCTACTGTGCACGTCACCGTCGTGCGAGGCGTTTCCACATCTGACACCTTGCCCAAAACCATCCCCTCAAGAGGGAGCGGGTGGGCGACCCAATGTTCGGCAGCAATCTGGGGCATGAACGGCGTGGGGCGCATCCAGTGATAAGCATAATGCGCCTGAGCGCTGAGATAATAAAGTTCAAAGTCAGGGACGTCGAAACCGCCATCAGCATAAGGCAACGTGAGGGTGGCCCAGGCCACCCGTGGCTGCTTGCCCCCCCCAGAACAACCGCAGGAGCTCGGAGCGAAGTCTACGAAAGAAATAAGCACCAGGATGATATGGGAGGTTTTGAAAAAGATAAAGAAAGCGGGGCAGAACTACCATCTTGATAAGAGACGCCCTACCGGCCATGGAGAGAGGCAAAGACATCCACCTGGTGACATCACCTGCCAGTTTAGTAATGGCCACACCATAGTTAAGCCGAACCGCGTCTCCCCTGTTCAAGGATACGACAATACCGAGATATCGCAACTCCGAGTCACACCATTCCAGAGTGTAGTCAAGGGGAAACCTGGCCACCGCAGCAGTGAGGGGGAAAAATTGAGATTTCCGCCAATTGATATGAACCCCGGAGATACCTCCAAAAGCGACCAGCTCTCGCAAGAGCGAATTAAGGTTGTTCTCAGGGTCCTTGACATAGAGTGTGACATCATCGGCGTATAAAGAAATGCCGACCTGCCGCTGAAGACAATTAAAGGCGCTCTGCTGATGAAACTGACGAATCCTACATGCCAGCGGCTCAATGGCAATAGCAAACAAGAGGGGCGAGAGGGGGCAACCCTGTCGGGTCCCTCTCGTGAGAGGGAACGAGGGGGAGAGCACCCCATTCACTACTACCCTCGCCATCGGATCAGTATATAAAAGCTTAACCCAAGAGATGAAAATCCTGGGGAAACCCATCCGACAAAGAACATCAATAAGGTAGCCCCACTCAACAGAGTCAAACGCCTTAGTGGCATCAAGAAAGATAGCGGCAACCGGGACAGTGGGGTCAATGGTCGACACAAGCGAAAACAAAGTGCGAAGATTGTGAGAGGTGGCACGGCCGGGCACAAATCCCGACTGATCAGGCAATACGATAACGGGCATGAGTTCGGCTAGTCTCTCTGCCAAGACCTTCGCGAGAATTTTAACATCGCAGTTAAGCGATGAGAGGGGCCTGTAGGAGCCCACATCCAGCGGATCCTTACCCGGCTTGAGCAGCGACGTGATGGCTACCTCCCGCATGGAGCCCGGTAGACGTCCCTCCTCCAGAGACTCCTCAAAAACCTCACGGAGCACAGGGGCCATGGTGTCCACATAACACTTATAAAATTTAGCAGGAAGGCCATCCAGCCCAGCGGCCTTCCCATTAGAAAGAGACATGATGGCATTCCTGACCTCCTCCACCTCTAGGGGCCTGCCTAAGAACTCCCGATGACCATCCGATAGCCAACAGAGCGCCAACTCATCAAGGAAGCCGCCGTATCGAGTCTCACCCGTCTGCTGTGTCGTGTAAAGGTGTACATAGTGATCAATAAAAGTGCGCTGAATCTCCGAAGTGTCTCGACAGCGAGTGCCATCCGGCGACACCAATTCCAACACGTCCGACCCATGCCGTGGATGCCTAGTAAGGGCAGCGAGGACCTTACCGGGTCGCTCCCCCTCGCAGTATCGCCTCGACGTCCAGTATTTCCCCCTATGCTTAGCCTCTCGAGCAGCCTCCTCCTCGTACTCGGAGAGCTTAGTGCGGAACTGTGCCAGAAGAGCGGGGTCCGAGTCAACCTGCATCCTGCGCTCCAAGTCTCGCAAATCAGCCTCCAGGCCCTCGATGGTCCGAACAATCAGACGGAGTACTCCACAACTTTTAGAAATAGTGACACCCCGAATCGTAACCTTGAATGCCTCCCAAATGACCTCAATGCTGTCCACAGAGCCCTTGTTTCTAGGGAAGAACGCCTCCACCTCCACACCAAGTTCCTCCTTGAACACCGGGTCAAGCAAAGCAGTAGGAAACAAACGCCAAGGCGGGCGCGGCCTATGCAGCCCGGGGACGGATAAGACAACCTTCACCGGACAGTGATCAGAATACGTTCGAGCCAGATGTGTAGTCTCCCTCAGGCCAGCCATCAACCCTCTAGAGAGAAATACATAATCCAGTCTCGCCCATGAGCGAGCATGTGTGGTGTAGTGAGTGCCCTCCTTTGTGGCAGGGTGGGTGTACCTCCAGCTGTCAACCAGCCCAGCCTCCTCCACTATCCCCCGCAACGCTTCCCTGGCTTGTACATTGTACTGAGGGCTACCCTCCGATCTGTTCAACTGGGCCTGGAATGCAAAATTAAAGTCACCCCCCCACACAATGTGAGTGGCATCCACAGCCAGGACATGACCCCACAAAGTGACAAAGAAGATTGGCGTATCAACATTAGGAGCATAGCAATTAACAAACAGTACAGTGTTCTGCCCAAGCCGCCCCCACAGCAGCACATAGCGCCCCTCAGGGTCCCCCACAGATCCAAGTTCCTGAAATGCAAGCGATCTTTTAACAAGGATGACAACCCCACGAGCATAAGAAGAATAGAAAGCAAACCCCCTGGCCGCAGCCCACCTCCCGCCAAAAGTGGGGGAGGGAGCGGGGCGCAGGTGCGTCTCCTGGAGAAAAGCAACATGAATAGCATGCCTGTCCAAATACTGGATCACACTACGACACTTCCTGGCATCATTAAGTCCCCGTACATTCCAGGACAAAATCGAGATCTGATCTACAACAGCAGTCGACATCACCCAGGTTCAGGGCCCCACGGGACCCAGTAAACAAATACAGGGCATCCAACTACCAGCAACAGCCAGCGATAGGTCCACGCCCCAGGGCACGGACAGACCCCCACATGCACTCCACACATTTCCCAGCCATCTCCGAACCAACCAAACAAGAACACAACAACTCCCCCCCAGCCAACCCATCCATGCGACAAGCACTCAGACCAGACTGGGCGCCGCACGCCGCCAAGCCATCCAACGCGGCCCACAACTCGCACACGTGCTTCGCTTGCAGAGCGCGCCCCGTCACGTGACAGCCTAAAATGGCGGCCGCCGCGCTCGGGCCCAAAATGGACGGGAGCACGGACCCCAGGACCAGGCCCGCCAGATAGAAAAGTGAAACAGCCTGGATAGCGGGCGCCACAACATTTCTGTGCACTCAACCAACAGCAGCAGTTCCCACAGCGAAACAGAAGTCCCAGGCAAGCAAACATGGACAGCAGCATTCCCACCCCAGCCACCCACCTGACACCACCCCAACTATCAGGCCAAGCACACCCCCCCCCATCCCCCAACACACATCCAGTCAACCAACAGAGGACTAGAATCCAAACCAAAGGTAAACATGGGGCACACCCTCCGGGGAACCTTCCAGAGGTGCACGACGCCACTCCCTCACGCCACGCCAGTGTCCGCGCCAACAAGTATCAGGCGGCCCCAGGCACAGCGCGGGGGGGTGGGTGCCCAGAGCGCGACACCAGATATCACCATCCTGCGGCGCCATACCGACCCCTCAAAAATAAATAGCAAAACGCATTCACTCATCACAATACAGACATGACCCACGCATCAGCAAAAAAAACAAGAACGGACGATAACTAGGCCGTAAATACGGAGAAGGAAGACAGTAGGACTCAATACAAAAGATACACGTCCAAAGTACCCCAAAAAACGGGAAAAAGATAGACAAAGTCCAAAGTCACCAGAATCAGGCGACCTCCTCCTCAGCCGCCGAATGTTCACCCTCCGGATCTCGATCGTCACCACGATCCGCAGCAGCTCGCTCGCGCTGGAGGCGCTTCGCAAAGTCCTCAGCATGCTGTGGGTTGGTGAAAAAATTTTGTTTAGCCTGATGCGTCACTCTAAGTTTAGCCGGGGAAAGCAAGGCGTAGTCCACTTGGAGGTCCCGAAGCTTCTTTTTCACCCCCAAGAACTTCCGACGCTGGTCCTGCACCATCGGCGTGAAGTCGGGGTACATGGTGAAAGACACCCCTTCGAAGGAGAGAGCCCTGTTAGTGCGGGCAGCCTGAAGGGCAGCGTCTCGATCACGATAATTCAAAAGGCGCGCAATGATGGGACGCGGCGCAGCCCCAGAGGCCGGGCGACGTCCCAGTGTCCGATGCGCTCTCTCAACGATGAACTGGGACGAGAACACTTCCGTCCCAATGGCGCCCACCAGTAGCCTCTCCACATAAGTCTCCATTTTGCCCACATTCGTGGACTCCGGAACACCTACAATGCGCACGTTGTTGCGCCTGCTCCTCGCTTCCAACTCTTCGTTCTTAGCGGCAATGACACGCAAGATATTGTCCATTCTCGCCAGTTGGGTGGTGTGGGTGGCTGCCGTGTCATCATGGTCCGAAATGCGCTGTTCCGCCGCCGTCAAGCGCTCCTCATGCACGTCCAATTTCTGGACGACCGCATCCATGCGCGACGATATCTTGTCCACTTTGTCCACTATAGTGGCGAACCCCTGCCTCATCTCCAGCATCATTTGGGTAAAGTCCGGTGGTGGTGGGTGCGGGACACTCTCAGCGACATTCGGGGGGGGGGGGACCGCGAAGTCCCAGCTTCCTGGAGCAAACGCGTCCCACGCCTGGCCCCTCCAGAGTCAAAGGACAGTTTAGACTGTTTAGTGTCCGGCTTCCCCATAACGGTGGTGCAGTGGGGGACCGAGGCAAATAGGAGTCAGGGTATAGGTCGGACAAGGGACACGGCCAAGAAGAAAGCAGCTCGAATCGTGGGGGCACGAGCAGGCCAGCACGCCCCGCCACTCCCAACGACGAGAAATGGCCGTCTTCGCTTCCAGCCCAAGGGGGCAATCCCGCAGAATCCAAGTAGAAGATCCGTTGCGCCCCCGTAAGCAATGGTATCTGGGCAGGCAGATGGAAAAGCCGAGAGATAAGTCCGACAACAAGGAAGATCCAAGCGCCTCGCCCGACCAGCGAACGGGCCTGGCGGAGAAGGGCGGAGCTAGGCCTACACCCCACGTGCAGAGCCCCGGACTGGCATGAACAATGTAGCCGGGCAAGAGGGCATCAGACCTCCAGAGTGCGAGTCGGAGAAACTTGGGATCCTCGTAACTTCGGCCAGCAACCTTCGAATGGCTCAGGAGTTGGACCGTGGGTGGACAGTCGATGTCCCAACCGATCCGTGGGGTCAGTTCAGGGCGCAGCGATGATAATCAGGATACCTAGGCGGATAATAGCTCCGGGCAGCGGGAGCCTCACGACAGTGCGGCCATTCCGCAGTGCGCCCTCTAGCGCCCCCCCCCCAAAGTTATTTTTTGAGTCCCGGGGGATGGGGTCCCTTTGCAGCTCCTTAAACATTTGTTGATATAACTTTTCCAAAATCATTTTTTGTGTTGGGGAACAGAGTATTACTCCAGTGACTTTGTCATCCATGTATCTTTTTTACTTTTTCTTGAATTCCGCTTTATTTACAGTATGTTTCTACCTTTCTTCACAATGAGTTCCACAGTGTAGCGTCTGTTGCAATGTTCTTAGCCTTTTTGTTCTTTTGGTGACTTACCAGTTTGTGTTTAGGATTCGGTGATCTATTTGTGTTGCTTTCCTTTGTGTATCTTTTATGCAGCCTTTTTTTGTGTATGTTGTGTTGTATCTAGTTTTATTTATTCAGTGCTTCATCCAGTGTTCTAAATATAGGAGTACATCTGTAGACATGTAGTTTACCCCTTTCCTTTGCCACTCTCAACCCTAATTGAGAACTTAATGGGGTGAGTCAAACTAAGGCAGTGCTGTAGTTAAGTTTGCAAAACAGTAGGTAGTATAAATAAATAAATAAAGCACTTGACACAATGCAGAGTGACACTGTATTTATTGTATTTAATTTTAGAATATTTTGAAAATAATATACACTCATGTACAAAATATTGGTTTAATTGTAAGATAGTTCATATAAATCATCATATATGCTGATATTACCGTGAAGATAAAATTAAATGTTTATGTTTTTTTAGAAGGACCTACAACATAAGAAATTCAGTATGGAAAATCAACGAAATTTGAAAGATGGTTTCAACATTAGTAACAGTGTCATAGAAGAGCTAAACATAATTTTTATAAGTAGGGAGAATGAAGAGGAATATATAAATGCTGTAGATATCAGGTGTGATTTTCTAAACTAAACTTTAAATGCTGATTTTGTGGAAGCATTAGATAAAATCGAGTATGATCATATGAATTTGTGTAATCAAGAAATTGAAGTAAATCATCCCAAGCATAGTCAGCAGAGCATATTGTAAGGAACTATGTAGGAGTTTCTAAGTTCCATAGCATACATTTTAGTTGTCCATGACAACGGTACCAGTACTCATTACCACAACGCTGACATGCCATGAGATTAATGAGGTGAGATTATTTATTTATTTATTTATTTATTTAGGGAATTTTGTATAGTGGCTTATCCCGGAGGCAATGTGTAAAGCATTTGCTCACGCACACAACAGCAACAACTTCCTAGGCACACCACAAAAGGAACTCCACATAAGGTTATATAAAAATAACGTTTGTATTGTCAAAACACATCAGATAGTAATCACACAATATACATGGTGCCAACTTGCACGGGAAATATTCACACGGGATTATTTACACCAGGACAGGGGCACGTGGGCCACTGTCAGAATCAGCACTTAGTAGAACTAGCACTTAGAATAACTGTAACACCAAATAACAATTATAGATCCCAACCAGTAACCACTAGTAACAGGTAGGTACACACTACGCAATACTAATAACCATACGCAGGGACACATAACCTCTCTAGTACAAACTATACTAGGCAAAACAACCTCCTAAACATGAAAACACAGTTAGAGGTATCACAGGCATAATGGCATTGCACATTACGCCTGACCAGTAAAAATACAGTAGGCAATCTCCTCACTAGTCTAAACACATTAGACCTGACCCCCTAAGCATAACTCACATTTAGGGGCGTAAATCATAGTGAAACACAATCTCACTAACACAAACCTCCACAGGAAAAACCATCTCTAGAGGTATCAATACAGGGTGCGTAAAACATACTAAATACATTACATTTTCTAGCACCACATCACTCTAGCCCATAAAACACATTAGGCACTTACCATCATAAACATAGTAAAATAACATTGCGCAAAAATCACATTAGGCAATTACCATCATAAACATAGTGGAAAATCACATTGCGCAAAAATAACATTAGGGCCTTGCGCCCTACCCACAAACCAGCCCCCCTGGCCAACTGGCCATCCAAGAAGGGGCTCCAATGACCTGGGTCCAGAATGTCAGGGCGTGCTGCCTAACGCCAGTCAGGCGTGCACCACCGGCGCAAACCTAAATGTTGCAGCTGCCCACTACTTGCTGGGCAGCTGAGAACAAACACAAGGGCTAAAACACTGCAGCTGGCACTAAGTGCTGCGCAGCTGTGAGAGGCCAAGGTAGGGTGAAGGAGTGCGACTCACTCCTAGATCCAAAAGACCATGTCCCCAAAGAATTGCTCCTAAACTGTGCAGCTGCCCACTACTTGCTGGGCAGCTGTGAATCAAAAACTGCGGCATGGGCTCTCACTAGCCCTGGAGCAAAAGACGGCACCAAAATGTTGGAGCCCTCTGGCTCGGGAAATAACACTGCGCACATTGGAGCCCTGTAGGCTCTTAAAACAAATGTGCCCCTTAAAGGTTGGAGCCATCTGGCTCTGAAAAAACTGGGTGCAGGCTGGAGCCACACAGAGCTCTGTAAATAAAGATGTCCCCAAAACACTAAGGCACCCCATGGGGGAAACACGGGCCTCTCAAAATGCCTATCTACAACTGGGGCAGCCACTGGCCCCTCTGGCATTGGGGAAAATAATTGGGGTGGGGGAGCCACTGAGACTCCTAAAACAAAGATGCCCCCTGTCGTTGGGGCCACCTAGATTCATAAAATAACGAGGCCCACTGGACGTCGGGACCTACCCTGGGGCCCTCTTAACAAAATGTGGCCACGTTGGAGCAGACTGGCTCTGAGAACATGGCCCCTAATCGTCTGAGCCACCTGGGCTCAGAACTTCTCCTGGCTCACGTTTGAGAGGCCTGCTGCTAGATGGGGCTGCTCTGACTGCCACCGGGCTCTCCGTCATCCTTGCTGGGGCGGCCCTCTGTCAGGCGGACCACCCAGTACACAAACAGAGCCCCCCCACGACACTGTGGGCAGGACACTTAGCTGAGGACTCCTCTCTCTGTGGTCCCGGTGTTGGGAGACTCTTTACATCCCGCACGGAGGGGCAGGCACCGTCAATGTGCCTCCCACCCCCCCTCTGCACCATCTTCTCTTGCAGCGGCCAGGCGCTCCTTCACCCGGTCCCTCTGCTGGGCTCTCTTTCTCTTGCAGTGCACACCCCGGGCTCCCATTGCTCACGGGAGCCCCGCACCGGCACTCCACACTTTTTTGTCACCCCGCCCCGTCACTTCCGCTTCCGTTCAGTGCCCCCGCCCACAACCAGGCGGGCCATGGACGGTGGCGTTGATCTGTGCATTAAAGGAGGGGTAGGCTCCCTCGGAATTAAATAAAATACAACCCCGGAGTGATGCAGGGTGGGCACCTGCAATTGCTTCAATAATCAAGGTAGGCACCCGAAATTTGCATACTTTGTATACACATCGGCACAGCGGCCATAACGCAGGGTGGGTACCTTATAAAGATAAAAAAGGTGAACCCTGGTCGGGGAATCCCTGGACAGCAGCCCAGAGCTGCAAAGGCATAAAATAGAAGCGCATTCTGAGCGCTAGGGCAGAGTCACGAGCCTTCTCCCTCATAAAGAGCTCCCAGGGCGCCTAGGCCACAAAAAACCTTGGCAAAGGCCAAGAAAGCAAGGCAAAGGGTCCAAAAAGTCCTGGGCAGCAAAGGTGGGGCAAAACAGCTCCACAGGCATCCAGGCATCCAGGGGCTGGGCAGGTCCCAGGCTGGGGCCCAGAGGAGGGCAAGCCTTCCCCTGGGCCCCAGCAGCAGCACGCCCCTGGTAGTTTCAAGTTAGAAAAACAAGAACACTGACATGGGGTCACAGACCCTCATTTATACAGCAAACTCCTTTGTCTAGCAGGGTGTAGGCAATTTGAGAACCAGTTTCAACTGGTTATGGGGAACTCCCTTTCACTGGCCAGGCACCACAGGAGGTGGAGCCAGCATTGTGGAGGGAAAACCCAGCCCTATTCAAGTCCCAGGTGTACCCCTCCCTCACATCAGAATGCTAATCTCTCCATTCACCACCGGGGCAGACCCATCCTGACTCCTGGAGCCAGGCTCACCAGCCAGCTCCAGCCAATCACACGCCAGACACAAATTACACAAACATGCCAACTTATCGAAGTGGCACTTCCACAGTAGACACAATCATGCTGCATACATCAGTGCGCAGCATTCAATCTCACGAGTACGCACATACCAAACTCGACCCTGCACTCCCCACACAT
Source organism: Lissotriton vulgaris (assembly GCF_964263255.1). Classification (NCBI taxonomy): domain Eukaryota; kingdom Metazoa; phylum Chordata; class Amphibia; order Caudata; family Salamandridae; genus Lissotriton; species Lissotriton vulgaris. Next base: position 566,313,344 of record NC_141695.1, read on the forward strand.
CAGGAACTACCATGGTCACACATATTGCCCATGCATTCCTATAGGAGGGCAGGTCACTCACCACACACACAGAGAGCGCACGCACTTTACACTGGACCACAGTGAAAAAGTGCGCAGAGACCTAAAATCACCAACACCAGGTTACAGAAACAGGCTAGGCAAAAGCAAAAAGTTTCGGGGTGAACCTGCCAAAAAGGGCCAGGTTCAACATGTTGATAAACTGGCTTTGTTCTTTCAGCAAAACGTCCAAGCAGTTACAATGAACTTCAAAACCTATCAGTAAATTTGGGAATTGACAACAGGGAACCAATTGAATCCTCCTCAACCTTGAACTGTCTGTCCCAATTTTCCTTCCTTAATTAAAAACTGGTCACCAACCTGCTAACTCAAACAAAATCAGGCTCACCCCTGGACCAGTGCCCCCCTTATATTCTCCATCTGACCTCTGAAGCAATCAGCACTTCCCTGACTCCTCTTCTTAATGAGATTATAAGATCCAGAGTTTTTCCTCAAAGATGGAAGAAGGCCTGTATAAGACCCATCTTGAAGAAAGACTCACTGGACCCACAGGATACCAAGCATTATCGTCCTATATGCTGTTTCCCTCTGCCATCTAAAATACTAGAGAAAGCTATGAATCAGGAACTAATGGAGTTTGTGGAACTTAACAACATCCTGGACTCCACCCAGCACGGCTTCAGATCACTTCGCTCCAAGGAATTTGCCCTAATAATGGCAATGGAGGATATCCGTAGGACCATGGATTGAAGTTGGCAGAGCTGTCCTAATACCAATAGATTTAATGGCAGCTTTTGACACCGTTAACCATGGGGTCCTACTGCAAAGTTGTGGGTATTAGAGATACTGCCCTAACTTTACTCAGGTCCTTTTGGGACTCCAGAGTACAACAAATCTACTGGGATGGAATTCAATCAGGAGAGTTTTTCTCCCGTGTGGAGTCCCCCAGGGATCGGCATTATCCCCCACACTATTCAATCTGTATGTGACACAATTGACTAAGCTGATAGGCCTGCAACTGGTGTCTTATGCAGACAACACACAGTTAGTGGTGTCACTCACTTAGACTGTTGAAGTCACAGCAGAGCGTTTCCAAAACTGCCTCCTAAGTGTCAAGAGCTGGATGAATAGGAACTTTCTAAAGCTCAGCACAGAAAAAAGAAATGTGATATAATATGGACAAAAAACGTTTATTTGGAATCATCTATGGTGGCCCCCAGAACCTGGCATCTGTCCCATCCCGGCACAAAAAGTTAAGAACTTATGGTTTGTGATTAACAAAGAACTAACACTCACCTTACAAGTCAATCAGGTTACCTCGGCATGTTTCCTTACAATTAAGGTCCGTAGAAAAATACTGCCATTAATACCTTTTGCATTAAGAAAGACAGTAGTTGGAGCCTTAGTTATATCACGTATTGATTACTGCAATGCAATGAACGTGGGAATTGTAGAAAGACAGCTATCCAAACTCCAGTCACTGTCAAATGCTGCTGTAAGAGTACTGCTTGATCTTCCGAAACATCACCCGACGTCCAATGGCAAGGCTGTAAATGACAGAGGTGCAGAGGATATGAAATCCCACTTTCCTTGCTATGTTCCGTCTCGCACACTGAGATCTGGAAGTCTGGGCCTGATCTGCCAACCAGGGATAAAGAGAGCCTGATGGGGTGGCAAGGCATTCTCATTTCAGGCAGCTAAGCTATGGAATTCTCTGCCCACCAAGTTACGCCTGGAAACAAATAAGATCCTGTATAGAAAGGCCTTAAAAACCAGGCTATTTACCAAAAACTAAATTGGAAATGCTCATCCTAATCCTCACACAACGCCAAGACGCCTCGGCAATAGCACGCGTAATAAATAATCCAGTCAGTCACTCAGTTTCCTTAATCAGCTCCTTGGCTGCCTTTAACTCCTCCCACGCGGCGCTCTGACGCTGGTGATGGAACCGCTCTGTCACTCCCCTCGGGTGAGCTGTGATTGTGATGGAGCGGTTCCGTCATGGCCCCGCTGGCTCAATAGAACGCGCGCGCAGGCGCGAAATCAGCACCGTGCAGGCGGGGCGAGCGGGCCGTGACAATACCGTTCCATCACCAGCACAGCCCACCCGAAGGGCGTGACGAAGAGCCATGATGGAACCGCTCCGTCACAAGCACAGCTCACCCAAGGGGCGTGACGGAGCGGTTCCTTCACCAGCGTCGGAGTGCCTCGCGGCCCCACCCGCCCCTTAGTGCTGCGGCGGAATTGCCACTGCAGCGAAAGGGTTAATTTGTGTTTTGGGTGTACATAGATATTTATTACTATGAACTTCTGAACTGTCTGGTTAAGGATTAGCTTGACTATTGAGGCCTGGGTGCAACTTGGAGATGCAATGTAATCTTTAGGGGAAAAATGTTGCCAATTTGTATAATTGAGGATAGGAACAGTAGGCCCCCCAAACGATGGCCGAAGTCGGATTCCTTGGCTAAAACTAGAGATGTGGCCTTGTAGCTCAAAGGGTTTGTCCTCCAAGTTCTCCTGAAGCAGGATCATGTCAGAGGATTTTCAGTAGTTTAAGACCTCATTGTCACGTGATTTGGAGGCTAAGCCATTGATATTCCGAATACAAATGTTGATTTTGTTGTGAGCCGGTCGGGATTTGGTGAACTGGACCTCCGATGTCAGTTTGGTTGCGTTGAGATTATTGTGCATTGTATGCTCTGCCATTTACTTGATGGTGTTGATTGAGTCAAGAGGGATTGGCCTTCTGTTAGCCTTAGCACCAAGGTGGACTGTTTTGACTGTTAGTTTCTGTGGTTAGAAATGGTGCTGGATATAGTGGTTTTGACACTGGTTTCATAATGATTCCCCAGCTTTGGAATCTATATCTTTCTTATATAATTCTGCTTGCTATCTCTGACGTTTTCAATCTGGTTTTGGACACTGCAGAGCTTGGCAGACTGTTGTTTCGCAGGAACTTTATAGAGAGTAAGTCAGTGGTGTTGATGTTGGCTAGGTTTGGGATGGATTGCAGAAGCCGTAGCACGTTACCTCTGTTTAGGATATCTGCTCGACCTTGCAACTTGTAATGAGGGGAAAAAATGATGGTGTCTATCTCTTCTTCCTTGAAGGGTTCCTGGGTCGAGGGCTGAAACCCACTACTGTTAATGGCTATGTGTGAAGAAGGCCTAGAGTTGTTAGAGTTATTTGATTTATCATCAATACTGTTTTGAGAAGTTAACAGTAGGATGTGTGGTATCCAGGTTTTATCCTGAAGGTCAATGCTTTGCGTGAGAATTTTTCATTTGTGTTTGATTGAGCTCTGTATGAGTGTCCTGCGGACCGATGCCCAGCATCAATTTTTTAGATTGGTCATCTTCCGTGGGTGCATCACAGACTTGAGGTGACAGGGCTGGTACATGTGTCAGACGTACTTACTCCTTGGTATTGCTCTGAGGTTTAGAGCTTATTGTTAGTTCACTAAAAGGTGATCTGTTTGTTGTTTCGTGTGACCAAGCCTTGTTTTTTTTTTTTTGATGGGGGATGAGAATCCCCTAACAGTGTTTGTGATGTTTTTAGTTTTTATAAATTTGTCATTTGTACCTTCTTCGAATGATGGAGCAGGGGAGCATAAGGTACTTTTAATGCCGGTGTTCATAGCAGGTAATCGTGCCTGCAGCTGGTTGGTCGGATGTTGGACCTGAAAGGTTATTTTCCACGTCCTCGTCTTCCTTTTTTTCTGCGACGGGTTGTTCACTGGTGTGTATTTATCAAATAATTCAGGTAATTCCACTATTACAGGTGATACCACTTTAGAGTTTTGCAGGAATCCTCTCCCACCTGGGGGGTAAATCCGGTTTGTTGATATTGTCTCTGTGAATTGGGGTTCTGGTTTTGTTGCCCCCTCTGTGGAGGGATCCCTACTTGCTGTGTTCTGGGTGTCAGTTATTGATTTCATGACGGATAGTAAGTCACTCAATAGTGATGGTAACATAAATAATTTGTTCACTATTGGAGGACAAGTACATTCTTGTTGTGATAACTTGTCACTAAGGGACGCTACTTGCCCTCTCTTTACTAGTCCGTTCAGGTCAGCTAGCTTCCTGTCAATCCCTGAAGTGAAGTCTGCTAAGGTTTGGAGCACTGTGAGCTGTAGATCCATTTTATGGGATTGATATTGTAATGCTATGGTTGAATATTGCATTGTACTTAGTATTGTTGCCCCGATCGAGTCATTTGTTGTTTGGCTTTTGTGGCTGCTCTCTGAGCACGCACTGTTTGTTAAAATTTTAGGGTCATGGCTATACGAGGCAACTAGTTCCTCCCACTCTTGAGATGCCAGAAATGACATGTCGCCATTGGAATTATGGTGATCATCTTGAAGAATCACCTGACCATGCCCTGGTGATGTGCTTTCAACGGATTTCCTGGTAGCCGTCAAGATTGTTGAATCTTCCTGTTGAGTAAGTGGCATGTATTCAGGGGACGAATTAGTAGGTTGCAATTTACGGTCCTTTGTTTTTTGTTCTACTCGCTGTGCTGTTTTGTTGAGAGTAGCTTGGTGGAGCCTAGAGTGGTAGTGAAACCCAATTGCTATGGTGAGCTTTGAATGGCAATGAGAAGATGAGGGTCTGCTGCCTGTGAGAATGGCTGATTAGGCTTAGAGTCAGTTCTAGTTTTAGGTCCCCCTTGCTGGTGTGGTTTTGGTGTGACTGCCTCTAATTTTCTTTCAGCGATGGCCTTGGGGGGCTGAGAAGGTTGTTGGGGGTAATATTCGGTGTGCGTGGTGGCCCCTGGGCCGTCCTGTAGTTCTTGTGCTTGCTCATTATCAATGATGTTAACATTGGCCCTTGGTTGTACTTCGTGACTGATACTGCCATTCTCTACTTTTATGTTTGACCCTCTAGTCACTTCAGCTTTTTCCTGTACTTCTTGGTTTTTCTTAATGGTGTTCAAGTTGCTGTTGGTGATTCTGCTCATTTTCGGATGCAGGGGTTCATTTCAGTGAATTTGTACAACGCTTTTTATTTTGTTGGTTGCAGAGGATTTTGCAGCCCTTTAATTTCACCAGTTTTAGAAAATCTTACTGTGCCCGGATCTTTCAGAAAAGCCAATTTTGTGTATTTCTTGGGCTGGAAGGAGCAAGGATGCCTACGTTGGGGGGAACCCTCTATTGTTATTTGATCTTATGCAACAAAACCTGGCCTCAAGTTGACCACGGGTTTTGACTGTGTTGCTTTAGGAGATGACCTATCCTGAGATGTCCTATCCTGATTTGCAGAGGTATTGTGAGAGCTTTTGTGAGTTGAGCTGCTAGTTGGGAAATTTTTAGTGTGGTTAGAGACCACATTAATCATCGGCATTTAGTTTTTTCCTTTGAGCTTTCCGCTTTTTATTTTTTGTGTGTCTGAATCAAAGTCAAGAGGGCCATCTTTCTTGCCACGCTCTCACTCTCAGTTTTTCTTTTTATTTTCGGTTGTGGTTGTGGTTGTGATTAGTCGTTATATTATGCTATGGTGGCCTTAGCCACTTTCCAACCACTATGAGACCACTATGCAATCAATGATTAGTTAATGAAGAGGTGCGCAGCTTCCATATGGACCCCGATGTGGGCTTCAAGGAGCTTTTGGCGAGATTTAACCATATGAGGTTGTTCTTGTTCATGTTCCGTTTTGATACTTTGATACTTGTGAAGTGCCTTGCCTTGCCAGAGAAGCTTGTGGATGGTTAGGCTGTAACAGGAGGTAGGCTGCCAGGTAGGTAGGCTGCCAGCTAATCGCAGAGGTAAGGTTTTATAGGTTTTATATGTTATATTGTAGGTCTAGATTAGGATGGGCAAGGAAAGCGAGCAAACGAGGCAAGCAGGGCAAGCAGGACAGCAGGGCAAGCAGGGCAGGCGGATTGAAGGACTGCACCCAGACCTAGCAGGGCCACTTCTGCAGGATGGCCGAGCTCTCTCTTTGCAGCCTCCCTAATGGAGAGCTGCACTCACGCTTTTCACTTGCTACCACACGCTACCACACTCTCGCGCTCCTGCTCACACTCGTGCTCACCTGTCACGCTCCTTGTTTCTGGCTTGCTTGCTGTTGTTACTGCTGTCACTGGGCGCAAAAGGTGCTCCGGACTCCAGGCTCTGTTACTTGAGGTCCTATGGTTCCTATGGGTCCAACAAGTCCAGTGGTTAATGGTCCGGCGGTCCGGTCTTTGTCAAGAGACCGAGAAGATGTGCGTAGGAGGGTTCTGATGTTCGGCCTATGCATGCCCCCCAAACGGCTCCAACATGGTCCCCACAGCTGCGTTTGCTCCGCTTGCTTGTCTTCCCGCAGCTGCTTACTGCTAACTGGAGAGGAAACGGAGCCAACCCGATAACGGACCAGCAGCGGTGTTCACAGATCTGCACCTCACAAACAGGCTCAGCAGGACGGAAAACGTGATCAATGTCACTTTAACAATGCTTGACAAATGATTAGTATACCATTGCTGTTGACAACATGCATTTGGGATGGACCATGCATTTGCATTTACATATCATGGGTCCTGGATAGATATTTTAATGGGAATGCACTTACAGATAGCATTGCAACAATGCGGCATGCCCTGGAGTTTGATACATGAGCTCTTATATGCAACAATACATATTGCCACAGACAATCCAAAAGCTCAGTTACTTTGATTATTGCATGTTCGGAAAGTACTCTCTGTTGGTTTTCCTGTCCCATATTTCTGTCTTTGTGCTGAGAGGAGCATTCCGGACTTGGAACCCAAAAATGTGTGGCTCTACTCTAATGATTTCATCCAGCTTGACTGTCAACTCTGGCTCAGTGAAGCTAATTTTAGGTCTAGCCTAAACAGCTCTTGCGCTCTAAGCGATCTGCAGTGGAGTCTAATTTCTCCTTTGCTTAGGATTGGCTTATCTGTGTTCCATTAACCAATTTGTGTGAGGTAATGGCTGATGGGTGTTGAATGTTCCACCTTTCCTTACAAGTTAATTCCCATGGTGTATTGCCTCGGCGACAAGCAGGGACGAGCACTCTGCTTGAGTGCTTTTATGTTCTTTTTGTTTTGGCTATAAAACATGTTCACCCGATGTTAAAATATATGGGTTTTATTTTGTAATTTTTTGCTGACTTTGTGCATTTCTTTTCTTTGATTGTGTGAAAGTGTTTATTGTATATTTGGTTTGCTTTTATGTGATAATTGTTGCCAAGTCGTCTGTTGGTATGTGTGCTCGCTTGTTGCTTTCACACCGTATATTTGACCTTATACAATCCAGAGTTTAGGCATGTATGCTTGTTATTAATATGCTGCAAGGTTTGTTGCCACATGTGTTTACTTGTTTGCCCAGCTGTTGCTGTCCAGTTATCTTGAACAAGCAACCAGGTTTTCTGTTTCTCAGAGACATATGCTCAACTCTTTATCTTTTGGAGGCTGGGTTTGTCAGCATTAAGCACTACAATGCTTTATTGATGGTCTGCTGAGCAGTGAGCTGTGCATCCAGTGAAAAGGGCATTGCCTTTATGACAATACAAGGGCTATGTTATGAGATGGAGAAAACAGTTCTCATGTCAGCCAACCCACTATCAGGCAGAGAACTGAAGTTCACAGGCTATATCTGCTTCAGACCAGAAGTGAGACGAAGAAAGTGAGCATACAGCAGATTTATTAAAGAGCACAGTGTCAAACAAGCTGTTTCTGAAGTCTGCTAAATACCAGACAGACACCAGGACATGACAAATTAATTAACAAGGAAACATGCAAGATCTAGTGTAATGAATAAAATGTAGATCTGGTCCAAGTAGTTTCCTTGTAAGTTTATTCAAGATCAATGTTAAAGTGTAGAGCTCCACCAGGAGCAGCCTTCCTGCTGCTCAGACCATCCTCCAACTGACATCCTCACTCATCTAACATTCCACTGCCACCTCTCGCACCAACATTCCATCAATCCAATCACACTGGCTGAGCAGCAGGTATAACACATCTCCCTTTCTTTGTGCAAATGAGAATAAACTCCAAAAGAATCATAATATAAATGGTGCATGCAAAAGATGACAATAAAACAATTACATGCAACACCGGGGCTTCCGAACAAATGCAAAGTCATACATCACTGATTATGAAAATACATGTACAAGTGCTATAATAAGAATATTAAAGAATATACTAATGCACCATCTCCCTTTCTACCATAGCAAAACCTTGCACTACCGCAACACACACTACAAACAAACCCGAAAAAGAACAACATACTAGCTGACCAGGCAAACATGAGGAAAGTAAATTAGGTGCTAACCACAAGGCGTAGAAGGAAACGAACCAACAACAACTGAAAATTCATCCAAGCCGAAGCGTGGGTGGAAAGTGTGGAAAGGCGCTCCACACCAAATCTAAGACAACACAGCTGCACTTCACCCAAACGTGAAGGATGGGTGGAAAGTGTGGAAAGGACAGTCCACACGAACCCAGAATAGAACAACAAAGTTCCACATCCATCCTCGTAAAAAACATAACAATATTAATCACTAGCAAAAGACTCACTCATCAAACTACAGGTTCAACTTAGCCCTTCACCCAAACCTGAAGTAAGGGGGTACGTGTGGAAAGACGCTCCACACGGAACAAGAGAAAATGCACAACTCAACATGCAATCAAGTAATAAGAACACAGCAACCCCTAGGAAAAAAAACGAACTCTTCAAAATCTGGCTCAATGTTAGCCCTCCGCCCGAACCCGAAGTAAGGGTGGTGTGTGTGAAAAAAACACTAGACACAGAACATGTATACCACTACAGTTAAAAGAGTAGTAAGGAAAACAATGAATATGAACGAACACTCACTCATCAACAGTCTACACAAGATGGGTGGTATTTCTGCACCAACCCACGACTGCAAGAAAGGGGGAGACACCACCACATCCTTGTCGCCAAAATGTAGTGAATAAATGTAGATCTGGTCCACGTAGTTTTCATGCAAGTTTATTCAAGATTAGATGTTACAGCGTAAAGCAGCCTTCCTGCTGCTCAGCCCATCCATCCTCCAACTGACATCCTCACTCATCCAACATTCCACTGCCACCTCTCACACCAACATCCCATCAACCCAATCACACTAGCTGAGCAGCAGGTATAACACCTAGGCATCTGGTAAATTCCATGTCGGTCTAGAAAAGTAAAAAGCATATTGCACAGCCTCGTCTCAGATAATTAAAGGCTCTCTTCTTCCTGAGGGTTTCACGGTGTACATCATTTCACATTGCGCCTCCCGTCTAAAAGAGTGAGGGATACTGTTCCATTTTGTCATGAAGATCTGCTCGTGCACCATTTACAAGTCTTTAAAAGGCACAATGTTTGTTAAGTATTGCCCTCAGATATCCCCCTATTCCCCTTGCAAATGGCACATTCTGGGGATTTCAGCATTAATTGTCAGTTATGGTAACCAGGAAAAGGTTCTAAGGGTTCACCTGCCAGATTACCCATGGCTTCCACACCTGACTTTTAGTTTCTAGTCATAGGGGAAAAGAGAAGAGACAGGGAAGCTACTGTGAGTGAGACTGTAACAGGATTACCTCATGGCTGCCTTCCCACCACCACTCCAGTTGAGTTGAAACGACTACCCTGCCTCTTTCATCAGAGAAATTTGGGGCTCTTTGAATGGACTGGCACAGGCTAAATTCCAGCTCGAGGACAAACAGGCAGAACATGGTATTTGTAGAGGAAGTGGCCTGTCTGACCACCAGGCCACCTATTGGGTTTTGGGGCTAGGAGAGGGATTGAGGGAAACGAAGCAGCCTCTTCCTTGTTCAGGCTGATTAGGAAATGAGAAGCCAGTCCCAGGAGGTATTAAGGCTTATGATGGCTAGAGGAAGGGCTGCTTCAAGGAGAGAACAGAAAAATGTTAAAGATGGGGTGGGGAAAGGGTCTTGGTACTTTCAGCATCATTTGAGGGTGAATACAATTGTTATGCAGAGATATTACTGTAGCCTGGAGCTGAAAAACCTAGAATATTTGCAGCTCAACTGACAGCTCTGCTGGTTTATAGTCTTTGCATGTAAAAGTCTGCGGATGGCTTTGCCACTAGAGCCTGAGGCATTATATATACTGAACTTGCGAGATAGTGTTTCGGTCCAGAGCTCTGCGCCTGACCCTGCAAGCTCTCTGTGATGTGAGGTATGCTTCTGCTTTATGATGCTGAAACATATAAACTTGCTGCATCTGAGTGCTAGATCTCCTACATGAAGCCTGAGCCTGTAAGACATTTGTAGCCGGAGGGATAGGTCTGCTGTCTGAGGTCCATAGTGGTTATTTTTGTGTAAACCACGCTCTGGCATTCTTGTCTTGTCACAGCCACATGGATCTTCACTCTATGATGCGTGGATATCTGGAATGGTATCTAACGCCAGAGCATGTATGTTTTGTTAAGCCCAAGGGATATAATAATTTCATAACCAGGTCATGTGATAATTGGGTCCAACCCAAGCTTTGCATAATAAAAAAGTTGTTAATCATAAATATAAAGCACATTTTTGTATTGTGCCATGTTATGTTGCAGATTTGTGGGAACAGATGACAGTCGTGGATGCCTTCTTTATTTCTCTCACTAATGTGGCTTTTCCTAGTGCATCATTGATCATCTTCTGATTTGCTTTGTCTTGCATCAGAATCCCTTCTTGTCTTCACTTCCTGTCCTGTGCTTAGCAAGGTGGTGGCTTGTTCTGTGCTTCTTGGTTCTATTATCCTTGCATCATCCTAGTCTGGCCCTGCCTTCTGGCCTAGGATTAATCTTTATTGTAACACCGGCAGTATGGACAGAGATGATACTAATGTATGGGCCCTAGATCCATATGGATTGTAATATATTGTAAACTTGAAATAACCCCTTCCTCCGGTTACAATAGGCTGAGGAGAGACCTTTAAAATTCAGACTAATTTTCCCCTCCACTGTGGAGGGGTGAAATGAGTTTGAGTGTTTCTACCAATGAGGTTTTTACAAAGGTACAAACTGAGAATGTGTGATTTTGGTGTGCAATGGTACAAGTTGGATATTTAGCACTGACTTCTCTTGTGTCCTTTTATCCTGTTTGATTCTTCATATTCTCAGTACTCTATCAGAGACCATTGCAGTTTTGCCATTTTGTTGCTGGTCCACATAATTATGGATCCTCTGTTTAATCTTCAGATTTTAACAGAAAAAGTAGTTTTTAGATTGTCATCTTTCTGTTGCTTATTGCTGATTTAGTGTATCAGATTGGTACTAATGAGGCAACCTCTTTGCCCAGATATTGTTGACATGTAAAAATAATGAGGTAATACTGTCACAGAATGTGTCACCTTATGCCACATAATTTGCCTTTTTATGCTACATGATTTAGGAAAACCTGCAGCATAATTTCCCTGCAACATTATTCCAGTGGCCCTACTAGTAAGGGAGTGAATTGCAAAATACTTGTTTAAACATTTCCCAACTGAAGCTAAATAAAGGAGCAGATTAATGTGCACCGGACTTTACAACTAGGAAGAGTTACATGATTTAATCGAAGAGGTATGCTTGATCAACCATAACCTCTTTGCCTGAGATTATTATAGACCCCAAAGTCCAATGCATGGCACCAGGTGACTTATGGAAGAGCCCATCTTACACTCTCACCTTCAAGATACTCACCCACACCTACAAATGCCTCCACAAAACAGGACCCCAATACCTTAATGAGAGAATGGCCTTCCACGTACACAAAAGCTCTACAAATCTTGCCCTCAACGAAACACCACGCATCTGCAGAGCCAGAACGTGGGAAGAGCCTTCTCCTACATTGCTGCCAAGACCTGGAACGAGCTCCCCGTCGACATCAGACATGCACCCTTCCTGCACACCTTCAGGAAGGCTCTCAAGACCTGGCTCATCGACTAAACGGAACTACTGTCTCCCCCCCAGCGCCTCAAGACCGTGACGGGTAAATAGTGTGCTTAAAACTCCTGATTGATTGACTGATTGAATGTTCATTGGTTGCTGGGTTTACAGTATTGTAGGTGAGTGTACTTTATCTACAAAGGCAAGCATTCTTCTATCATGTTCATTGTTAAGACATTTAAAGGAGAGGAGTGTGTGACAGGATTCTGGCGCCCACTTGAAAATGCTAACCTACTCCCCAAAATATCTTGTTAAGCACATCCTTATTTATCATAGACCACATGCTAAATGTGTTGTAGATCTAAAAAATGAAAGAAAGCTGAAATCTACCAATGGCCATGTGTGTTGAAAGGAAACGGTGAAGCCAAGCTCGCTGTTTCCAGGTGGGTGACTACATGAGGGTTTGTTAGCAAGCATGCAATTTGAAGGAAGTAGCTGAACACAATAAGTCTTCATAGAAAAATGGCAAAATAATGTAGAGTAGTAAAAGGCTGTAGCCTAAATGCATGATGTCTATATGTTTGTACTTATCAAGAGTCTCCCTGTGACATGCTAATTATTGACCTGATAAAGTCTGCCTCCAAGATTAATTTTCTGCAAAAATGTTTCCATCCAGAAATACTGGGGATGATTGTGCAGGGACGACAATATCCTAGGCCACTCATAATCAGGTCCTCAAATCTTGAGGTCTTCATGAACCTTCTGAGCCATGAGGGCAACTTCCTCGGGCTTTGAGTTGTTTGAAACTGCTCTGTTACATTAAGAAGTTTACACATGCAATAAGTATACTTTTCATGTAGGACAAGTTGAGAAGTGTTGCTGTAATGTGCCTTCACTATAGCATTCCTTAAAGGTGATGTACACAGGCTCCCAGTCCTAATGTCCTCCATGATCTGCAGGCTACAAGCTGCCTCACACTCTCAGCATGTCTCAACTATGCTGTGAAAAGCAGCTGAGCTTAGACCAGAAAAGTAGAGAGTAGTGGGTACCACCCAACTCTCTGACCACCAATGAATGCCAATGCTGTATTTGCATTTTAGCTGGATAGGGCTGAAGACAAAAAAGAATATACATTCCCTTCTGTAACCAAATAAATGAATTGTTCAACCAATCATCTCAAATATACCACAAACCATTTGTGGCAATCATACAAAAACCCAATGCCACAAGACAAAGAATGACTAATAATGGAATGCCACCGATATTTTATTAAACACGTGTTGGAGCCATTAAAAAATGTTCATTATACAGAATTAATAAATCTTCATATTATAAAAAACATATATAATTGTACAGTTTTATGTATTACATAGACAGCATACCAATTAATCAAGAGGGAGATGCAAAACTTCATCAAGTATCAAAAACAAATCTTATCTGCGAGGCATGCTGTATTGAGGTAGGGACTTGAAGTTCCACCCACTTTCTCCCCATATTTTTAATTGGCTTGTGTCATTGTCCACAGTAAACTGTGGCTTCTCATTGGTCAAGAGGCTTATCAGTTCCATTCTCAGTACCTCATTGTCTCATTTTGTAACCTCCCATGGCACACCCCCTGTTATGTGTGCTGTTACTCTGTGGGCTTTAATTACAGCCTCCAAGCACTATGTTCTCTAATAGCTTTGTCAGACACACTCTCTTCTAACCCTTTGTAAAGATTTTATAGCACACATTTGCAATGTAATAGATCTCGCATTTGCGAGAGTTTAAACTATTGACATTGTAAATGACAATGCCTTTTATTTATCTGTTTTAAAAACAACACATACATAAAATGCATTGTCATTTACAATTCCATTAGCTCAAACTCTCTTAAATGTGAGACCTATTGCATTGCAAATGCTTGTTGTTTTTGCAAGCATGGTGAAAAAAGAAATTGTGAGTGAGTATGTAAATGAAGTACAAGCAAGTGATGGAGATAAAATGGTGCAAAAAAATATACAGGTGGTGAAGAGTGCTAAATTTGAAGATCAAAAAAGGGGTACCTTATCTAAAATGTGAAGTAAATGGCTGACTGTCTTGCTGTGCTGCAGTTTAGAAGCAAAGGATGCTGGTCAGGGATGAGGTGTGTCTGATAGTGTGATTTGCAAATGTTTTCACTTGCCAAAGCACATCAGGTGAGCATCTTTTAAAATCCAAACTATGGTCACTGTTTTTATTTTGGCTCGTACCGTGGCGGTCTACCACCGTTGAGTAACCACTGTTTGTTGAGCACTGATGTGGGACCGCAAGTAATAGTGTGTAGTCGAAATATGCTCAGAGGGAGGACCCCAAACCTGGTGGTGTCTTTTGGAGGCACCATCGACATTGGAGACTGCCGATGTCCCTCTGTATAGACCACCGTGTCCGCGGTTGGCATTTCAGACAGCACAACTCCAAATATGACGGGCGGTAGATCACTGGCTTAGCAGTGGCATGAACAATGTAGACATGGTTCCCGGGCGGATGGACTGCCAAACTTGTAAAAAGGGTTTAGTCTGAACAGCTTAGGCAAGGTCAAATGACTTTGCCTCTTGTTATTCCCTCTGGTTAGACACCAGCACCTAGACACAAAAAAATAATGCAGCTGCTATTTGGAATACACATATCTTGTCATATAACTGAGAACAGAGGTTCTATAGCTAGTCGGACTCATAGATACTGATGTGGTATGGTGACTCGGTCCCCTACATACTAATGTTCTATGGTCCCGAGCATAGTTCTATTCCTGAGCAGAATCACTGCAACAATAAAGCATAACCACATTAAAGTGAAACACACAGGAATGAGCCGATAGGAGTGAATAGAAAACGCATGTAGCTGTAAAGTAGTTTCTCAGGTCATACTAAGCAGGCAAGTGGAGGTGGAAGACTACATCCAGACAGCCTATAACATTATATGAGAAATGCACGTCACTGGGCTGAGCGAAGAAATACTTGACATAGGTCATGGAAAGCAAACGGGTGAAAGGAGAGAACCTAAACTACACTTTATGTATATTGTTAGCAATTGGTCTCTATTACCCGTTTAGGTCAAAATGTAGCCCCAAAAACAGTTGGTTTGTAATAATCAGTGGTAAACGTATTAAGGAATTAGTGGAGTACTGCTCTATAATTGACACACCTACTGACAAATGCTGTATTAATCAGTGGCAAGTATTTTACATTGTTCAGGAAGACTAGAGAGTACAATCAGGTTTTCTGTTATGAAATGAGCATTTTATTGCCCTTATGGAAGTTGGCATTGATTTGAGTTTGCTGTATGAGTGGCAACTAGTGCAGCCTAAGACTTAGGCTCTCATTCTGCACAGCTTCCTAATAATGATTTGGGCAGAAATATGAGTTTCCACCCAAAGTGTAATTAAAATTAAGGTAGTAATGTTGAATATGGTATGATCACATGCAAAATGACCTCAAGTGTTTACAGTGACAAAGTAGCCAGATGAGACTTGAGGCACTAATCCCTTGCACATGGGCTGGAGTTCTGGAGAAATTGCAATTTCTGATATTCCCCATCTGTTATTGGATAGCTTGGAATACCAAAGTAACTCTGCCTCGCAAATGTATCAGTAACTATGAGACTGGTAGGTTTTAGTCCAAAAGTATTTGCACTGGTATTGTCTCTGTACTTGGATTTAGAGCAGAAGGAATGGGTCATTAGATGTACTTTGTGTAGAGCGAATGAAAAACGCTTAAAACCTATATAATGCCATTGAATATAGTTACCGAGTCACCTCTTGAAGAAGCTGTAATTGTACATATTGAGTCAATATATTCATCATATTACTCTTGTTTAAGAATGTTAATTATTGCCGGAGAAGCGTGAATCATTAACTGGAAATAAAATATCATGCAAGTGGAAATTCTAGACATATGGTCCAATCTAAGAAAGTCTTCAAAACGCATTCCAGCCCAAAAGGTCTGCTGGCCACTGCCCTCTGACAAAATCAGCTGCAAAAGAATCAGAGTGTGGCAGACGGTTTACTTGTCACAAGGGTGACAGATATCCCGTCCGCCATATTACAAGTGTCACAGAATATAATGGACTTGTAATACAGTTGACCCAATATCTGGCACGTTTGTTTCCCGCCAAACTCTAAACAGGCCCTTAGTGTCCATTCCAAGCAGATTCCTCTATCCATTTGACCCATGGACCAAAGCAGAAGCCTAGACAGATCTTGAGTTTCTTCAAAGACTAAGGGCCTGATTATGAGTCCGGTGGTCCATGGACTGCCAGACACACAGTGTTGCAGAGGTTGTGGTCTTCCAACTGCTCTATTACAACTAGGGCAGTCGGACCGCCATTGCACTACCGCAACCACCAGTAATCAGAGCTCCCTGGCCGTGACGTGGCAGTCTAGAAAAAGCAATATTGGATTGCTTAGAATACCAAAGTACCTCTGCCTCGCAAATGTATCAGCAACTATGGGCCTGGTAGGTTTTAGTCCAAATGTATTTGCACTGGTATTGTCTCTGTACGTGGATTTAGAGCAGAAGGAATGGGCCATAAGATGTACTTTGTGGAGAGCGAATGAAAAAAGCTTAAAACCTATATAATGCCATTGAATATAGTTACCTAGTCATGTCTTGAAGAAGCTGTAATTGTACTTATTGGGTCAATGTATTCATCATATTACTTTTGTTTAAGAATGTTATTTATTGCCGGAGAAGTGTGAATCTTTAACTGGAAATAAAATATCATGCAAGTGGAAATTCTAGACATATGGTCCAATCTTAGAAAGTCTTCCAGTCGCATTCCAGCCCAAAAGATCTGCTGGCCTCTGCCCTCTGACAAAATCAGCTGCAAAAGAATCAGGACCTGCTTTAGAGTTTGGCAGACGGTTTACTAGTCACAAGGGTGACAGATATCCCGTCCGCCATATTACAAGTTTCATAGAACATAATGGACTTGTAATAAGGTTGACCCGATATTTGGCACGTTTGTTTCCCGCCAAACTCTAAACAGGCCCTTAGTGTCCATTCCAAGCAGATGCCTCTACCATTTGACCCATGGACCAAAGCAGAAGCCTAGACAGAGCTTGAGTTTCTTCAGAGACTAAGGGCCTGATTAGGAGTCTGGTGGTCCATGGACTGCCAGACACACAGTGATGCTGAGGTTGCGGTCTTCCAACTGCTCTATTACAACTAGGGCAGTCGGACCGCCATTGCACTACCGCAACCACCAGTAATCAGAGCTCCCTGGCCGTGACGTGGCAGTCTTGAAACCGCAATATGCTTGACGGGACCGCCTTGGCCCGCCAAGCATCTTACGAGTTTTCTCTCCGCCACAATTTGAATGGTGGTTACTCCTCCTTAAAACATTGGCAGGGAGGAAACTATGGGGGCCCTACAGAGCCCCCTGTTGCATCTGAGCCATGGTTTGCATGCAGGGGACACGTTTTGTACCCACCCTGCATGCCTGCACCCCAGTACCTGCACACATGGACTGCACCAGTCCATGAGTGCATGTACTGCCTTTGTTCCTATTGCGGTGCCTGTAGGCACCACTGTATAACTCTAAAGAACTGCCAACCAGTTACTAAAAAATTCATAATCTGGTGGGCGGTGAACCCACAGGTTTGGCAGTGCATTGGTGGGGCAGTACAACTTCCACACTGCTGAACTTGTAATCAGACCACAAGCAACTAAGAAGAGGGCAATTTTAAATCATACGTTTCCACTTCATAATATTTAAGGTAATGTACAAAAGAGAATTTAGAATGAGAAGGGAATAAGGAGACTTAACACTAGTAGATGCACTTTCCATCCACCTGATTTCGGAAAAGAACACCCTTTTTGCATAAACTTGTATGGAAGACACAGACTCCAGAAATGAACCTTCGTTTAAAGAAATAACATAGGAGCATAGTAAGCACTGTTGCCAGCATTTTGAGAAATAATGATTGATTACAAGGCCAATTGTATTACTAAATTATCATTTCACTGAGGTCTTGGTGGATCAGAATATTTGATAGCATTTTCAAGTCTAAAAATATTTTCTATGTGAGTATTTACAGCTCCAGACAGATAAGCACCTGGTCCTGTTTAAAGATTCTTTCCGATACCAAGGGCAACGTTTTGCAGTTCTTGTTTAGCTTCTTTTTCTTATTGGTGTTTTTATTGGTTTTCTTCATGTAGTAAATACAAGTCTTCACATGAATCAAAAACGACCATTAACTTAACTTAAGAAGCAGGCTTGTATAGACTACTAGCTTACCCGTCGCTCGTTGCTGCGATTTCAGAAGAAAGTAAATGTAAGGAAACTTGTTATGATAACAATCAATTTACATTGTGTCATTTTTATTGAAACTGATTCATTTTAATATGGAAAACATTTTAAAGTGTTGTTTTAATTCTGTTTATTTATTCGAGTGCTTGTGGATATATGGTATTTTTTGTTTTTCCGTCTGGTGCGTACACGAATAAATCAGAAGGTTTTCCGACACGTGAGCTGGCCACATACAGTTGTCCATGTGAGAAGCACGGATTCTCCAAATCTAGTCCACACACTTGCAGTGATTCTCCTTGTGCGTTGTTGATGGTCATTGCAAAAGCGAGTTGCAGCGGAAACTGTAAACGTTCAGTATTGGAAAGATTATGAGGGCCCTGGGGGGTCAGGGGGGCGATATTTAACAAATGTAATTGTTTTTTTTTTTTGCCAGAAACCTTTGCGGGAGTGTACTCAACAACTTTCCAAAGTTTCATGCCGATCGGATGAATGGTGTAGTAATGCATAAAGGACAAACAGACAGACATACATTCGTTTTTAGGTCTCGCCCTGGAATAGCATCCGAAGGATGCGTCCAGGGTCGGAGACTATAGCGAGCTGACACGGGGGAATGAGGGACAAAAAACTGTCACGCGCTTCTCCCCGGCTGGATTCAGCTGCTTGCACGCGCACCAACATTCACGCATGCGCACATCACAGCCACACGCATACACAGCACTCATGCATGCGCACATACACACGCATACACAGGCACACCCCCGTCACCTACACGCATACACAGAGACCCCTCCACACACACCAGCCCCTCTCCTCTCGGCTCCACACACACGCACACGCATTTACACTTACACAGACACGCAGGCACCCAGACAGGCAACCCCCCCCCCGTCACACACACGCATACACACAGACTCCAGGACACATACACATACACACACACATGCACGCTCACACACATACACAGTCCGCCGCCGCGCGCGCGCACACAGATGCCCCCCCCCCCCCAACAAGGCGAAGCCCCACTCACCGGCATCCTCAGTGCAGCGGCTCCCACCGGCAGCAAGACTCTTCTTCCCTTCTTCGGCACCGGGGCGCAGGGTAGGCTCCTGCCTGCTCCGGTGCGCCAAACAATCGCGGCTCTTCCGTGGGAGGTGGGGTAGGCTCCCGCCCTCCTACTTCCGGCTGTCCCGCCCGGCCTGCCTGACTTCCTGGTCGCAGGCCGGCGCAAAACGCTGCCTCCAATTGGGGGAAAGGGTAGTAGGACTACCGGTTTTGGCCGCCATCTTGGAGTGGGGTCATATTCCTTGCAGATAACTAGATAAATCAAGGGAAGAAATCCGCCATCTTCAAGGATGGAACAAAGTTTATACTGTGGGTCTGTCACAGTTAGTTGCTAGGTGCCAAGTGCATATTTGATCAATTGAAATGGCAGAACGGCGCAGTGATAGTGAAGGTGCTAATTTATATAAAGCTAATTGTAGAAAAATGATTGTATTGATGGCAAAGATGCAACAATGGTTAAGTTACTCAATGATTACAAACAAACAACAAACAAATAACTTGCATTGATTAATTCATGTTTATGTTCATTGTGAGTATGGACGATGCCGTGAGGGCAACTCAAGTCTCTCAAGCTGAATACTGAGTGCGTGCAGAATGACAGTGCGTGCAGAGTGACAGTGCGTACAGAGTGCGTGCAGAGTGACAGTGAGTGCAGAGTGCGTGCAGAGTGACAGTAAGTGCAGAGTGCGTGCAGAGTGACAGTGAGTGCGGAGTGACAGTGAGTGCGGAGTGACAGTGAGTGCAGAGTGACAGTGAGTGCAGAGTGACAGTGAGTGCAGAGTGCGTGCAGAGTGACAGTGAGTGCAGAGTGAGTGCAGAGTGACAGTGAGTGCGGAGTGACAGTGAGTGCAGAGTGCGTGCAGAAACAGTGAGTGCAGAGTGCATGCAGAGTGACAGTGAGTGCAGAGTGACAGTGAGTGCGGAGTGACAGTGAGTGCAGAGTGACAGTGAGTGCAGAGTGACAGTGAGTGCGGAGTGACAGTGAGTGCGGAGTGACAGTGAGTGCAGAGTGACAGTGAGTGCGGAGTGACAGTGAGTGCGAAGTGACAGTGAGTGCGAAGTGACAGTGAGTGCGGAGTGACAGTGAGTGCAGAGTGACAGTGAGTGCAGAGTGACAGTGAGTGCAGAGTGACAGTGAGTGCAGAGTGAGTGCAGAGTGACAGTGAGTGCAGAGTGACAGTGAGTGCGGAGTGACAGTGAGTGCGAAGTGACAGTGAGTGCGAAGTGACAGTGAGTGCGGAGTGACAGTGAGTGCAGAGTGACAGTGAGTGCAGAGTGACAGTGAGTGCAGAGTGACAGTGAGTGCAGAGTGACAGTGAGTGCAGAGTGACAGTGAGTGCAGAGTGCGTGCAGAGTGACAGTGAGTGCAGAGTGACAGTGAGTGCAGAGTGACAGTGAGTGCAGAGTGACAGTGAGTGCAGAGTGAGTGCAGAGTGACAGTGAGTGCAGAGTGACAGTGAGTGCAGAGTGCTTGCAGAGTGACAGTGAGTGCAGAGTGACAGTGAGTGCAGAGTGACAGTGAGTGCAGAGTGACAGTGAGTGCAGAGTGCGTGCAGAGTGACAGTGAGTGCAGAGTGACAGTGAGTGCAGAGTGACAGTGAGTGCAGAGTGACAGTGAGTGCAGAGTGACAGTGAGTGCAGAGTGACAGTGAGTGCAGAGTGAGTGCAGAGTGAGTGCAGAGTGACAGTGAGTGCAGAGTGACAGTGAGTGCAGAGTGCATGCAGAGTGACAGTGAGTGCGGAGTGACAGTGAGTGCAGAGTGACAGTGAGTGCGGAGTGACAGTGAGTGCAGAGTGACAGTGAGTGCAGAGTGACAGTGAGTGCAGAGTGACAGTGAGTGCAGAGTGACAGTGAGTGCAGAGTGCGTGCAGAGTGACAGTGAGTGCAGAGTGACAGTGAGTGCAGAGTGACAGTGAGTGCAGAGTGACAGTGAGTGCAGAGTGAGTGCAGAGTGACAGTGAGTGCAGAGTGACAGTGAGTGCGGAGTGACAGTGAGTGCGAAGTGACAGTGAGTGCGAAGTGACAGTGAGTGCGGAGTGACAGTGAGTGCAGAGTGACAGTGAGTGCAGAGTGACAGTGAGTGCAGAGTGACAGTGAGTGCAGAGTGACAGTGAGTGCAGAGTGACAGTGAGTGCAGAGTGCGTGCAGAGTGACAGTGAGTGCAGAGTGACAGTGAGTGCAGAGTGACAGTGAGTGCAGAGTGACAGTGAGTGCAGAGTGAGTGCAGAGTGACAGTGAGTGCAGAGTGACAGTGAGTGCAGAGTGCGTGCAGAGTGACAGTGAGTGCAGAGTGACAGTGAGTGCAGAGTGACAGTGAGTGCAGAGTGACAGTGAGTGCAGAGTGCGTGCAGAGTGACAGTGAGTGCAGAGTGACAGTGAGTGCAGAGTGACAGTGAGTGCAGAGTGACCGTGAGTGCAGAGTGACAGTGAGTGCAGAGTGAGTGCAGAGTGAGTGCAGAGTGACAGTGAGTGCAGAGTGACAGTGAGTGCAGAGTGACAGTGAGTGCAGAGTGACAGTGAGTGCAGAGTGCGTGCAGAGTGACAGTGAGTGCAGAGTGAAAGTGAGTGCAGAGTGACAGTGAGTACAGTCACTCAGCACCACCACATTATCAGTCAGAACCACCACAGCATCACTCAGAACCACCACAGCACCACTCAGCACCACCACAGCATCACTCAGCATCACTCAGCACCACCACAGCACCACCATAGCACCACTCAGCACCACCACTGCATCACTCAGCATCACCACAGCCCCATTCAGCACCACCACAGCATCACTCAGCACCACCACAGCACAAATATGTTCTCTCAATGTTTCAAGCTTTATTACAAATGTCACAAAAAGATGTTAATATTTCACTTCTGTTCTTGGATTTTGTTACAATAAAATACACTGAACATAATCTTCACAAAAGTTATTTACAAAAGTTTAAGCTATTGCCATTATAAATTACAATCACTTTTATTAAGTATTAAAAAAAATTAAAAGCCATTGTTATTTGTAATATCAATACATCTAAGTCATGTAAATACAAATGTTGCATTACAAATGCTATAGGTGTCACATTTGCGAAAGTTATAACTATTGGCATTGTAAATGACAAAGCTATTAATTTAGCTATTTTCAAAACCAACACATAAATGAACATTTGGTGAATTTCCATTAAAATATTTGACTTTTTTACTAAGATATTATTATACTGTTTTATGCAAACAAAATTTAGATACTGCATAAATAACTTTAATAAAACATATTTTATATGAAGCTTTTTATGTAAAAAAAACTATAGCATAAAGCAAAAAACAATTGCCATTTACAATGCTAATAGCTCAAACTTAAATAATGCGAGACCTATTGCATTGCAAATGCTTGTTATATATATAGATGTTTAGCCATGATTGATTGTTTCCACTTACTATACACTATACAATGTTATCCAGCTTTTCAAGTGAGTGCATTTTCTCTTTTGCTGTGAATGCTATTCATTTTAGTAGTAAGTCAAAAAAGCATATTATTTGCCTCTCAGTGTTTAATAAAATCAGGATTTGCATCATCATTATTAGCTATGAAATCCTGCATTGTTTTTAAAATATTTTCCTAGAACAAAAAAGTCGTCCAACTCTTTGTGGGAGGGGTTTGGTTTGTTTGCTTTTTTCATTTCCTTGGTTGTGGTCGGGTTGCTTTGAAATTGATCAGCCAGGACCAGATTCACAGCTAGCTGATTACTTTTTGGGCTCTGCATTTTGCACTTCCCCACCCCCTCCTACTCATACACTGCATGTTTTAATTTAGACGGGGCTGCCCATCCAACTGAATAGTGTCAATCAATAGAAAAACGCTGTCAAGTGAATCGATGAATTGCCCGCCCTAGGAATGATGCAGGGGCAGCTATTCACTCATTTTTAAAGGCCTATATTTACATCTCACATTTCGTATTTGAAGGGAAAGATGATGTTCCTTAAGTATGTATTTCACAGCATGCCAGATTTGAGCTACATGTCATGACCCATAGATGGTTTGTCAGTTCGTTGTATAACATGCCATTCATTCTACTTTTGACATGAGCTACTGTCCACCGTCGTTTCACCGGCAATACAGAGAACAGCACAGCTCTCACTTTCAGGTATGCTATCATTTATTTGACAGAAGAAAGTCCCGAAATCCAAGGGTGAAACGGAAACAAAGATGTTTTCTGAAACAGAGCCTCACTACTGAGACTCTGGTGTATTTCCCGGGGTGAGACCTCCCCTGCTTTCTGATTCCATGTTCCGCCCACTTAAACATGCAAGGTCATGCAAGACATGCTTTAAGTGCATATTCCCCCAGGTCTTGCAGATGGCTGCAATACCACAAGGTGGGCGAATATTTGCGGCCAGAGGACAAAAATAAAAAAAATCCATGGAAGGAATGATTGGGGTCAGAGGCTGTCGGTTGCATATGCCTGGAAGGTTTTTCATCCTGTCACTTCATTTAAAATGGATGCACTGAGCGTGGCAGCATAAACGAGGGGAGTTTCGCGGCTGAGCCAGGCTCTTTACGAGTTGGCGCCTTTATTAACAGCTGTGACGCTCGATATCCAGCTCCTCCAGCCTCACAGGGCCGTCTCATACACCTGCAGTTGGTCGCATTAATACCATGACAACGTGACAAGGAATTGAAATGATGAAATATTTTATACATTACTGATTTTTAAAAGGAAAATAATCGATGACTGCCCCCAAAAAACATGTACTAACATTCTACAATTATTTTTTTATGTCTGATAGAGCACTAAGATATTTTGAAAATTGTAGGGGTGCATCATAATCAAGGACAGTCCGCACCCACATATACTCATGGGTTATGACGTAGAATCATTAGAAATGTGAATGTAATAACGAATAATGTGAATGTAATGTTAGAATATTAGTTTGTGTTAGTTGAAAATGGTAAATGACATAAATGTAATCGCTTGTTTCAGGATGCTTAGCGTATTAATTCACATGTGTTGAAAATGTGTTTGTTTTAAACGTGCATTATAGAGTCTGCACGTGTAGAAGTGATTAATTGTGTTTAAAGTTAAGAAATGCAATGCTTATAAATGCAATGTTTAAAATGTGTAATCCTTAATGTGTACAGGCTCTGAAAGACCTAATTATTTCTTATGTTAGCTGAATTTTGTAGGCCCGAAATGTGTCTCCTTGGAAGCTCTCTCAGTTGAAGGAAGTCAGCAAATTTCATGTACGTGCAAGGTTATTTTGATTCACATACTTTCTGTTGCAGGTGCAAGGACATTGTCTTCGTTAGTTAGACTGATGCTCTTTGTTTTAGGAATTAGGTATGGATGAGACCTGCTACAGTGTATAATGGAATGCTGACAATTGGATGCTCGCAGGAGAAGCCGGAGACCCAAAGTCGCACCAACTGTTATTTGACGGAGTGCAAGTTTCTGGAACATTAACTTCCAGAGGTGTTCAGCCAAAGGAGGTGTTTCGAGGGCGTGTTCTATTGATTGTTCATTTTGTATTAGGGACAGTGCCCCGAGGGAGGAGTGGCAGAGAAGAGCAGATGGGAGCAGAGAGTAGTTAGGAAGGAAGAGAGGGATCAATTCTTAAAAGAGAGACTCAGCTTTGACTATTGACTCATGCAACGTGAGTGTTCTTCTTAGTAAGTCTTTACGAGCTGACACCTTTTCTCGATTTGGGTTGGGAAATGCTAAGCAGGGATGTCACCTTAGTGCTAGACTAGGGATAGAACTAACTGATCACTTTTATTTTTGATGTAACTGATGAAGACTGAATCAGACATTGGAGCAGTTGTTGCTTGCCTAATTTTCCTAGCATTATTGATCCTTTTAATGCTACACCAAATCAGATTGGTACATAGAATTATTTTTGTATTAGTGCCCATGTATTTTTTCAACCTCGTAATGAGGTGTTTGTAGGTTCAGTTATTTTTGGCTTTGTAATAAAATCCTTAAATGGTAAGTTGGAGTCAGTGGTCCTTTCCGAGTCTAAGTTGATCGGTGCATATTGTTTACGATAAGGACATTGGGTTCTCTCCTTTACACTTCCTAGCAGATAAAAAGATCCAGTCGGCTGAGGATTATTAGGAATGGTGAGATGAGATAAAAGATAAGATAAGAATCCGCATTATCACATCTTTATTATTTGTCATATTTATAATAGTTGAGTTTTATGTCATTACACAAATATAAACATTATTTTATATAGTGTGTTTGACAAAAAATGCTAACACTATCAATAACTTGCTGTTCTGATACAGCGGCTCATACTGCACTTCTGCAGTTTTCAAGTGATCGTAAACGACAGACATGAATATTATTACCCTCTCACTGTAACCAAGTGTCCAACCTTCAGAAGATTGAGAGACTGAGTCAGCTTTGATGGAAATCGAACTCGTGATCTAACTGCCACAGCTTTGCTCATGCGGCAAAGGTCCTCTCAATGAGCTATCTCTTCGACATAATGATAACTAGTTTCCCTACTTCAGGAAGATGGAAAACTGAGCTTTCTTGGGACCATGTGACAGATTGGACAAGACTGCATGATCATGGAAGTTGTTAGCTGGTGACAGAAACTGATTTGTGTGGTTATCCGTGTGGGGTGTAAAGATATGGGGGCAGATTTATGTTGTGTATGCGCCACGTTTACGTCACGCAACTGTGGTGTAAACGTGGCGCATCCTTACGAACTATTTACAATGTGACGCATCTAGGCAGATGCGTCACGTTGTAAAGCCCTGCGCCGCTGGTGGGCGTTCCGGCGCAGGGTGGGCGTTCCGGGGCAGGTGCGCCTCGCAAAAGTGGCTGAGTGAAATCTATAAGATTTCACTCAGTCACTTTTAGGCCAATGCTGCGTCAAAACCCTGCGCCTGCTTGAAGCAGGCGTAAGGCTTGACGCAGCATTGGTCAGATAGGGCACCCCCGAGCCTTGCTGGAGCTGCGTTGCGCTTGCGACACAACTCCAGCAATGCGTCACTTTTACGGCACAGATGCGTGACGCATCAGTGCCGTTTTTGCCCCATGGTGCGCCGCATCATAGATGCGGCGCACCATGGGTGGTGCAGCTGTGGCGCACTGTGGCGCATGTTTACTGGCGCATCCATCGGGATGCGCCAGTTAACATAAATCTGCCCCTTGATTACTGTACATTTCTTGCACGCCGCAAAAATCAAAACCAAGATATTCAAGTTAAAAATCTTGTCACTGCTTAAGCTATACAAAAAACATTTTTATGAAACAGATAAAAACATTTTCCAGTCATTATTGGAACAGAAGTTGAAAATCAGTCTCAAAGAATAGTGCCAAACAGTAAAACCAGAAAGGTATGAAATTAGGGCATCACCTTTTCAATGTCATTTGAAAAGACTTATCCCAAAGATGCTGCTTAAATGTATAAAGAGAAGGCAGAAACAGCCCAAAAAACGAAAAAAGTAAAAATAGACTCTCAGGAGCCTCGTAGTCAGACTGCAAACATTAGAATGCACATCCAGGATGAATAGAAGTGTTTAACCCAAAAAGCGCTCTGCTGATCAACATGGAGCTGAATGAACTCGATTCCAATTAGATCATGGTACAAATACCCTGGGTACCGTATGGATCCTGTGATAATTATCCACATAAATGAACAGATATTAAAATATTGAGGGTCAGATTTACAAGCCCTTTGCAACACTTTTGCGCCGCTGTTGCATCACTTTTGTGATGCAGCAGCGGCATAAAGAATGCGGCGAATGTACTACGTGACGCATCTAGGGAGAAGCGTCATGTTGTAAAGCCCTGAGTCACATTATACCTGCATCAGGTATAATGTATGCAGGGTGGACGTAAAAGTAACGTAGTAAAAACCTCATGAAGCCACTACGTCAAAACCTTTCCTCCTGATTGAAGCAGGCATAAGGAGTGATGCAGTGTAGTGGGAATAGGTCTCAAAATGCATTGCTGGAGTTGCGTTGTGCTTGGGACATGACTCATGCAATGCGTGACTTTTGCCCCAACAGATGCGGCAGTCTGTCCTCCCTCCTTGCATTAAGCATGCAATATTATCGCTAGATACATTGCCACAAATGTGCACTACATTACTAAGTTAAATATAAATAAAATAGTTGCTGTTTGCTAACAAAATCAGGCAGCTCCTGAAAAAAGCCTCAATGCTGCTTTTGAAGAAAGAGCTAGGTAGTTGCCGGAAATCACTTTTTTAAATTGTTTTTTCAAGCTACAAACATAGATACATTACAAAAGAACTACGAAAATATACCACTTTGATACTCTTCGACATAAACATGAACATAAACATAGGTATGGCAGATTGTAGTGATGAAAAAAAACAGGACGATCATATTATCAGACAAAAAAAACAAGACAAAATTCAAGAAATCCCTAATCCCATTGGAGACAGGACCATATCCTATTGGATCTTTGCCGGGACCGATGGCCCTGAGCTCTGACTAATGCCATCTCCATTTCATAAATTTCCCTAAACAGTGTCCAAAATTCATTAAAACTTAGACTCGTACTTTGAATCCAAGAGCGGGCAACACAATGTCGTGCACAGGCTGAGACAATAGAAACAAAAGGTTTTGTAAGATGACCCAACTCAGAAAATATTCCCAATATCAACTCTTTCCCAGAGATAAAAAAAATGGTTATGCGTATCCAGACCAAGTCCCCAGAACAAGAGCTATATTGGACCAGAATTTCTTCAACATTGGACATGTATGCATCATATGATTGAGATCTGCAGCATATTCTTGACATTTCGGGCAAAATGATTTATCAGTGATGACGTTGTTACCCCTTTTTGAAATTCGCACAGAAGTGAGTATATCATGAATATTGTTCTATATTGCTGTAGTTTCAAATTTACCGAAGTTGCGGCTGAGTCAATAGTTTCTAAAGATTCCTGTATCTCTTCTACAGTTATATTACAGTTAAACATCTGACTAAGTTTAGCAGCAATTTGTAGACCGTCATCACTTACGACAGCTATAAGCTTTTGGTAGTTTTGCCTATAAACCCCTGCCCGGTAGTATTGAAAAAAATAGACGAAATCTCAGATGGACTATTCAGCTCTAATAACCCCTGTCCACGAATAAAGTAGTCCCTCACCTGTAGATACTTAAAAAAGTGAGTATGCGGCAGACCAAATTCTTCTTTCAATGATGTAAAAGATCTAAATCCCTGCCTGTCATATAATTGACCCAGCCGCATCATGCCTTGACCTAGCAATTCCTCCCTGACATGGTCATAACATATACTAGGGAGCATGGGGTTCCCCCACACCACAACATATGCATGCAAGTCCAGTATTGCATACATTTTTCGTATTTCACGCCAAATGTTAGTAACATCCCTGATTACCTTGAATTTTACTAGCTTGTAATAGTTTGGGTCAAGTGTTTTATACAATAAAAACCCAATACTTTGACCTTCTGCCAGTTGATAGAGAAGCCAACTATCATCCTGAAGACGCCCACTAATTAGGCTCTTTATTTGCCCAGTAAATGCAGCCCAAAAGTATAATCTAAAGTCTGGGAGTTTGAAACTGCCTTGCTTCTACAGTAGTTTTAAATAGCGAATCGTTCTCCTGGCTTGCCGGTATCCCCAAACAAAACTACCGAAAGCAATTTCCAAATGTTTAAAAAAAGTTAATGGGACGTTCAATGGGCTTGTGTGGAAATAATACAAAAACTTCAGAAGAACATTCATTTTGATAATATTGCATCTTCCATATATACTAAGGGGTAGCCGATGCCAACTACGCAGTTTTGTCACTAGCTTCGTCAGTAGTGGTTCATAATTTAATGCAATAATATCCTTAATTTGATTAAGAAGACAAACTCCTAAATAGACTGCTGTGTTGGCATAGAAATAACTCTCTAACAAGCAATATATATACATATGTGAGTGTTTATTGGTGCACCAAAAACACTGAATTATCAATCTATGATCTCATGTGCAATGCCCTGTGAGAGTGTCACTCCAACAGAAGAAACTTAGCTGCATGTATTATACCAACAATCACAGTGCTTTCATTTTTGTTCTAAAACCAATAGCATAAGGAGTGGTAAATGCCCTAGAAAATGTGAATGCTGTTATTGAACCTTGTAAGATGAACACACTTTATAAAATAAGTGTTACTAGCTTCCCCACAAACCCTTTGTGTGGGAATGGCCAATTTCTCTTCAATTACTGTTTCAATCACAACTCATAGGAACACCTGTGTCATTTTATCTAGACACACTCAACATTTCTGCATATCATAAACCAGTTGTTGGCAGATTAAACAGGAGGAAGCAAGGAGGTTGCAGGGTAGCATCCTGCTTCAAGGGAATGTTTGGATGGAAGAAGTTTAAAAATGCAGTGTGGCCTATGTAGGATTAACCACTGAGTAACCACTGAGTGAACCACGGGCTTGCACTGAATGATGCTATCCAAGGTTAATTATGTGAGGCTATCAATGAGACATACTGAGTAATCCCTAAACTTGTGCAGAAGAAACAATGCAATAGAAATGCCCATTGGGTAATATCCAAGAATGACAGATAATTGGTCCATTGTAATGCACTTGCTGCCAATATCCTCT
Source organism: Lissotriton vulgaris (assembly GCF_964263255.1). Lineage (NCBI taxonomy): Eukaryota > Metazoa > Chordata > Amphibia > Caudata > Salamandridae > Lissotriton > Lissotriton vulgaris. The sequence goes on from NC_141695.1 coordinate 566,343,101, forward strand.
CAATCTATTGCCATTTGAATGCCAGAGATAAACACCCTTATCTTCCAGCCCTCACAAAAAAAGACTTAGGGGTCAATAAAGATACAGCCAGTAAAGGCTATGACCGAAGGTCAGAGCCTTAAGAGCTTTATAGTCATGAGATGGTCAGATTCCTTTCTGACCGCATCATTTTGATGGAGGCAGTCGGAAAGGAATTCGACTGGCCTTTCTGACTGACTCCCAATGGGCTCCGAGAGCAACTCCTCTAGTCAGTATGTGGCCTGTAATCTCAAGGGCGGCTCTTTCCGCCCTTGAGGTTACAATGTACGCTTTCCGACATGGTTTCCATGCTGGTCTGTCTGACATGAAAACCATGTTGGAAAGCAAGTCAGTGGGCCCCAAGCAGGGTCTCCTTTGCTGCATGGCCTCCATTTGGAGGCTGAGCAGGCCACCTATGGTGCCCCCTGTTGATACCTGCACCTTGTGACAGGCACCCTGAGGTGCCTGCCATGGGGAGCAGGGATGAACTATACCTCTCATTTCACTATAGAAGCATGCAATACAGCTGGCTTGTGGCTGTAATGCATACTCCCATAGTGAAATATAGGATGCAACCAAACAACGTTCGGTCACATCCTCATGGGGTGGTTGGGACCGCCGACAGGGTGTTGGTTGGTCCCATGACTGAGTCGGTGGGCCTGTTAATGCTTAGAAGACATGCTTTGATGACATGCACTGTTTATTAAAACACCTCCAGCCTTCACTATTGTCTATTACTGTACAGGAGAAAAGTGAAAATAAAGGCAGCGCCCAGCCTCTTTCTATCCCATGTCTATCCCTGACTGCCCTCCGTGCCCTCAATCCGTCTCCTTGGTAAAGCCTTGATGTTAGTCTCCACTCCCATACTCATTACATCATCTGTTCCTTTATCCCCTATAATGGATCATCACCTTCCTCTTCAGGCTTGCTGAAATTAAAACCATCAAATATGCACCCCATAAAATGTCTAATTACATCCAGGGAGGAGCAGTAGTCTGGTGTCAAAGCTGTCAACACGGAAACAAAGAGCTTGGTTCAATTGACAGCCTCAGCATTTGATTGAACAGAGCATGATTCTGTGCAAATCATTTACTCTCCATTTAATTTAAAATGTAAATATGTGACATGCAGGTGTCAAAATATAATGTCATTGTGCACTTCAACAATGTAAAGCACATTTAATGTACACTATCTTGTATCTTCTCTAAAGACACACCTCACCTATTCCATCAATGTGCCCAGACACATCACCTTCATCATTAGTTTCCATTCAATCCGCCTCTGAGGCCTTTAAGCTTCTCCTTCAGTCCCTCCTACGACTCTCACCTCTTCCATCAGTCCCTTCGCAGCATCACCACCATTGGCAGCCACTATCCACAAACCTCCAATCTAAACCAGTCTGAAATCACAACCAGATCTGCATGAGACCATAATCAACCCCCAAGAATACAAACTCACAACCATAGGTACATGAAACACACATTATGAGAATTTCTAAGTAAATAGATTGGTAGGATATAACATAAAAAAGGAGAACTTAGGCTTATGACTAGAGCACCATCTCCCCTGAAATTATAAACTGATATATTCCTAGTTGTTAGAAATGGAGTCTTTAGTGGGCAATAGTTTGTACCGTTGTCCAAGTAGGGACCCTTCTTCCTAGTCAGCGTAACAGAGATACACTTCTAAAATATCCCCTGCTTACCCACTTGGTAGCTTGGCAGGTGCATACAGGCTTATCCCAGAGGCAGTGTGTAAAGCCTTTGTGCACACATACAGTAACACAGTGAAAACACTACAAATGGACACCACAACAGTTTAGAAAAATAGCAAATCTTTATCTAAAGCAACAAGACCAAAAATCAAACATGCAATACTGGAAAAACAGATACTTTGCAAGATAACCTTAAAATTGCAGAAATATCTTAAAAACACAGTTCTTCCGAATCTGTAACTTCGCCCGGGGCAACCGTGATGCTGAAAACAATAGAGTTTAACAGTTCCAGCCGACCGCGTCAGTACAGGTCAGTTGTGGCGTCAACAGACTCATAGACAGTACCTTTCTCGTTGTGGCAGATCCTGTTGGTACAAGTTGGTCGGGGCAACCATTGCGGTTGAGTTGTGAAGTGAAGCGGAACAGTGTGAGGTGCCCTATCACTACATCTATTTTGTTGGAATTGATCTGGAGACAGTTTGATTGTATCCAGGTGGTGACCTCAATCATGCAGGTGGTTAGCTGTTTTTTGTTTCAGGGTTCTATCCAAGCGAGACAGTATGCATGTTGACGGCGTATGAGAGGATATTGATGATGTGGGAGCGTATGACATTCGATTGTGGCTAGTTGAGTCGTATGGTTTGTAAACGGTTGAGAAGAGAGATAATCCTTGAGGTAATCCACATTTCCAGGCTTCTGATATGTATGGTGTTAGGCTGACAGATTGAGTTCTTCAGATCAAAAAGGAGGAGATTCAGCGGAGAGCAGGCCATTAGAAGTAGATCTTGAATAGGTGTCTGCGGAGGGTAGGGTAATGAAACCATTTCAAATGCCACAGAGAGGTCCAGGAGGATGAAGACCCTGGTCTCGCCTCTGTTCAGGATCATGCATATGTCATTTGTTGCAGTGATGAGTGCTGTTTCCGTGCTGTGATGGGTCTGAATCTAGACTGTGTGGCACTGAGGAGCTGGTGGTTGGACAGGTTGGTAAGGCTTCTGTTGATTAGTTTCTCTAAACACTTGACTGAGTATGGTAGGAGGGAGATCAGTCTGTTTTTGGTGAACTTGGTGGGATCTGCAGAGAGTCTTTCAGGAACTGCAGTGACAGCAGCAGGTTTCAAAGCTTTTGGGCAGATGGCTGATTTGATGGAGGTGTTGAGAATTGGAGGGGTAGGTTTGCTGATGTGAGTGAGTCTCTTGTTGAAGGCATTGAAGTCAGGGGTTTGGCAGGACTCCAGAGTGTTGATGGACTGCATGGTTGCAGAGTGTTTGTCTATGGGGAAAGCTGGCTACTTGTCTAGGGGCTGTTCTTTGTCTGAGACAAGGAGGCTTGCCATGAGATTAGTGGGGGCTTGTTGTGGGTCAAAGTTTCAGTATATGGATGTGAACTTGTCACAGAAGAAGTATGATGGAATTTTGCAGCGGTCTAGAGAGAGGGTGGCGCTGTTGATAATAGGTGCAGGCACAGTGAACTCTTCGATTATGGCTAATGTTTCCTCTCTATTGCTGGAACCGGCACTGATTCGGTCTACAAAGGATGTCCTCTTGGTCTTCTGGGTTTCCTTGTGGTGGTTTCTTAGGTCGCATTCATACATGTCTTTTTTGCAGGTTCTTGACTCATTCTCCAATTGTGCTCCAGTAGCCTACTGTGCCATTTTGTCAGTCTGAGTTCTTCCTTGTACCAGCTGACTTGTGTTTGGGTTCTTCATGTTTTGGTGCACTTGAAGGGGTTCAGGGAGTTTGCACGCATATTAATGCAGTTGTTGAAGTTCTTGATGTCTTCAATCAGGTTGCATTTAGGTTTGGGTCAGTCCATCTCTGTAAAGTTGTTCCAGCAGTGGCAAGGAGGTCCGGGAAAGGTAGGTTTCCTGTGGCTGGGGACGAAAGTTCTGAATCTATTGGTGATTGTCGATAATGATGTTGTTGAAGGTGGAAAGAATCGGAGGTTTGTGGTGGTATGAGTAGGTACAGTGATGCACTGGGTGATACTGAGGTCCCTAGCGCACTAAACAATCAGCATCTTTACAGATGAGCACAAGTCAGGTGCTTCAGAACCCTACAAAACACTTAGGAGCTTCCTCACCTCTACGAGTAGAATAGGAAGCCCGTCCCACCCTCGCGCTATATAACCACACACTGGTTTGAACTAACCTAACTGGTTCCAACAAAACTTTAAGTAGTCCCTCTCAGAAGAGCAATCACACAAATGAAATGAGACAGGACACACCAATTTGCAATCTGTGTCCCCTGTGGTTGCACCTGTAAGCACTCCAGTGTCAGTCAGTCAAAATTTACTTTATTTGGTTTATCATAACCATAAAGCATACATGTATAAAAATTCTGTTAAAATAGCAACACGTTAAAAACTCATGTAGTTAAAAAATATTTCCTTCCAGGCTATTTCTGTTGTCTGTTTCTTTTTTTGAGAGCAAATTCTCTACAGAGTTCATGAATTTTACCCCGCGGCATATTAGAATGTTTGAGCCTGCTCCCAACCAGCTGGTCACGGCTTGCCTGCAGGTGCGGATCTGTAGCATATTAAAAATAGGTTTCAATAAATTCTTCCTTTTTTCTGTGGAGGATTCACATGTGCACAGGAGATGACACAAGGTCTCACTGTGGTAGTTGCATAGCCTGCATCTTTGTCCCTGGTGCGTGACTTTCCATGATGGAATCAAGTCTTTGGAGCAGTGATCTCCCATTCTAAGGGCCAAAAATTTTATCTTTAAAGATAGCCGGAAGTGCGCTATGAGGTAGGCTTGAGGTTTCAATTGTTTGTAGGAATTTAAAACGGTCCATGCGTGGCGCCGTTTGGCCAAAGTCTTTTTATCTTCTGCCAAAGATAAGGCTTTTGCATTTAAATTGCAAATCTTTTTGAGAGAAGATTCTTCCGGTGGATTTTTCCAGATCTCCTCTATTTTGAGGGTTTCTAGTGATACTCGCAGGTCATGGCCCCATGAGTTTGCTTCATATCTGTCAAATTGTTTTTTAATTTCTTGCCAGCATAAGTTGTTTAAAGAGCCAATTTCTGCCGATCTTAATTTCCAGCACCATTTTACTAGGGCAGCTTTTCGTTGATATATTTGATTTTGTAAACCAAATTCCAGTCTTATTTGTGCCGGGGCTGATCCTTTGTATAGTTTGAATACAGATTTGTATATTTTTGTCTGGAGAGTATTTAAAATGGCTGCTTCTTTTCCATGCCATATTTCCAGGCCATATGAGAGTGATGGTAACACTTGGGCTGCCATTACCTTTAGCAGGTGGTCATAAGAAGGGCATTGCAGTTTATCCTGAAGAACTTTGTACGCAAAGCTCAGGGATTGAGTTTTTGCAGTAATGATTCTTTTTTGGTCTGAAAATGACATGTTTTTGCTTATTGTGACTCCCAGATATTTATAAGCAGTTGTTTCCTCAATTTGTCTGCCTTTTGTATACCATTTGAAGGGTCTTCTACTGTTGCCCGCTAGTCTCACCACTTTTGTTTTTTTGATGTTTAGTTCTAGGCCTTCTCTTTCAAAATAGTCTGTTAGTTCTGATATTGTTCTTTGTAAGCCTATTGGTGTTTGACTTAAGACTACTATGTCGTCGGCATATTGGAGAAACTGAATGCTTTCGTTTGCTAATTTTGGTGGATGTCCGTTAGCATTCTGAAGGTGGTCTTTTAGGTCGGCCAAGTATATATTAAAAAGGCTTGGGGAGAGCACGCAGCCCTGTTTAAGGCCATTTGTTATTTTTACTTCTGCGGATATTCTTCTTCCGTCTCCCAGTTTTATTTTTGCCCACGTTTCGCTATATAGTGCCATTATTGTTTCCATTAATGCCGGTGGTAGATTCCAGAGGTCCAGTTTTTCCCATAGGCGTTTTCTGGGGACTCGGTCGAAGGCGGCTTTCAGGTCTATGTAACAGGCTATTAATCCCGTCTTTCTTTTCCCTGCTCCTTCAATTCATAGCGACAGTGCTGACAGGTTCGTTAAGCAGCCCATACCTTCCCTGAAACCGGTTTGAAATTTAGGTATTATGTTATTGTCTTTTATCCATTGTTGAAGTAGGGACAATATACAGGATGAGAAGAGCTTTGCCTCCACATCGATTAATGCTATTAGTCTGTAATTTCCGGGTTCCGTTCTACATCCACTCTTATGAATCGGGTGGAAGATGTTTCCTTGCCAGGATGGTGGAGTCTTTTTTTCTTTGTAAATGTAGTTAAATAGTGGGGTCAAATATTTTGCCCAGAACTCGGAATCATATTTGAACAAGGCGTTTGGAATTCCATTTGGGCCCGCTGCTCCTTCCGCTTTCATTTTCCTTATTAATGCGGTTAGGTGTTTAATCGTTGTCAGCGGTACCTGTTCCTCTTGGGCAATGATTTCCTGTTGGACGTTCTTCACTTGTCCGGGAACTGTAATTTTTTCTGAATCTTTTTGGTTTTTGGTTGTTTCTATGTTGGTTGGGTGACTTTGGGTGTTGTACAGATTGTTAATATAAGCGGCCCATGTTGTTTCACTTATTCCTATATTGGTTTGTTCACCGGCTGCTTTTGAAAGTTTATTTATTATGTTCCAAAATTCTCCGCTATTTGGAAGTTTGCTTGTTCTTAGAAGGTCCACCCAGATTTCTTCTGTGTGAGATTTTTTAGCTTTTCTACAGTCCTCTTTATATTCTTTCCTCATTTTTTGTATGTCGTTATTTTCTACATCATTTCCTGATTTTTTTCCTGCTGCCCTCATTCTTAATATTTTCACAATTTCCCGTTTCTTGTCTCTTAGTTTGGTGTTATACCACGACTCTTTGTTTGCTTTGTGGCCGTCATTTGCCGTTGTATGTATTGCAAATTTTCCCAGCAAAAGTTTATGTAGATTTTCCCAATTTTCTATTGGTGATTGGTTTACCGTGCCCAAGGAGCAGCTTTCATATTCTAATACTGAGTCCATTATCTCCTTTTTTATTGGGCCCTTGCTTTTGAGTTTTTGCAATTTATATATTTCTGGAATTGCGGACAGGAATTCTAATTGTGTTTTCTCTTCAGTGTGTAACCTCATTATTATCTCTTGTGGGAAGTGGTCGTTCTCAGGTCTAGTTTGGATTCCAAAGTATTCTATTTTCTTTTTTAGTTCATTACTTGTTAGGGTGAAGTCAATTATGGAGCTCTTTTTCCCGCTGGAGAAGGTGGTTTTGGGGGGTATGTCTCCCTCCATTTTTCCATTTAGGATTGTTAGACCTAGTGGTTCCAAATCGCTCCAAATGTTATGGATTTTGTCCTTTTTCTTGTTTGTTTTGATCAGATTATAATTGAAGTCACCGGAAATGAATATCTCATGTGATTGGTAAGTTCTGTGTAAAGATTTTATCAGATTTATCAAAGTTAGAGCTTTTTCAATTTTGGTCGTCTTATCTGGGTGAATGTATAGATTTATAATAAGTAAACTCCATCTAGAGTTCTTTTTATTTGCTTTCGGCTCTACTTTGATCACTTATATCCAATTTTCGCCTGAATCGAGCAGTTCAGTTTTCCAGTCAAAATTATTAGTAATGAAAATTGACAGACCTCCCCTTGGGTGTCCATACTTTGAAAATGTTTCTGCCATTATGTGATGTTCCTCATATCCCATGATTTGCACATTCCAGGTTTCCTGAAGTAGAAATATTTCAAATTTACTCAAGTAATCTGTTGTTTCTCGGTCTTGGGACATTTCTTTGAAACCATGTACGTTCCACGAGCAAATCCTTATTTTTGTTTCTGGTTTTGGGGTTAAGTTGGCCTTTGATCTTTGATTGTTTTGCATCAGATTGCATACGTCAGGATCGATGGCCGTTTAGCGCCTGTGCCAACCAGGACCAGTCATTGTCTTCCTTCAGACCCTGGTATAGTTGCTTTGTTTTAGTGCTACTCGGGTCTTGTTCCACAAACGATTTATTCCTTGCTCCTTTCAGGATTGTTTGGGGTTTTCCCTTTACGTTGTTTGGTTGGGTAATCTTGTTGTTTAGTAAGGGGAATGGGTATTTTATTGGGGTCAGACGCTCTAAGGTTATTCCCCATTCTGTAAAATGAGTCCTGGTTGAAAATATGAGTTCTGCTATTTCTTTAGATGCCCAGGTGGTACTACTTATTTCGGGTCCCCTGTCTTTATTTCCCTGGATAAATTCAACTGCTTTCAAGTCACTTGTTGATATCCCCCTCAATATTGGTATCTCTTCGATTAAACGGAGAATGTTTCCCCTGTTCAGTGTGTCTGAATTTCCTTTTGTTTTGAATTCCGGCTTGAACAAGAGTTTGCATTCTATTTCCGTTCTTACAGTTTCGAGGAGTCCGGTTTGGTAAATTCTCCTTTTTCCCTCTATTGGATCAAATCGAATGTAGGTTATGTTGTCGTTTTGGCCGGCTCTAGTTGTTGAGTCTGGACGAATGAGATCTACTGTGCCCGCTTGTTGTAAGGAGAAAGTTTTGTCTTGTTCTGTTTGGAAGTTTCCTTCATTTTGACTTGTTTTATTGTGTAACTCAGCTTCCTGATCTCTGCATGTTCTTCCTTTGTCTCCCGCCGTGATGGTCAGGCCGGTATTTGATTTCCTCGCTTGAATGTCTTCTGTTTTATGGCTTTGTTCTTTTTCCTCTTTTTCCTTAGTGTGTGGTGAATTTCCTTCAGTATGCTGAATTGATCCTTTGTTAGCCCATATTTCCCTTTTTGGATTGTTTTCCTTTATTTTTTGTTGTTTTAAGACCTCTCTATAGTTTGGTTTTGACCTTCTGCTATTGTCATTGGCTTCGTTCGGGATTAACTGTTCCTCTTCTTTTAGTTTTCCTTGTGTGTTTTCTGTTTTTTTGGTTCTGACTGGGAGTTTTGTGTGTTCCTCTTCTTCGTCTCTATTTATTTCCTTGTTTCCGTCTTCTTTGATAGGAGTATCTGTAATTGGAGTGTCTGTGTTTGGGTTTATTCTGGCCTCTTTTGTCTTCTGTTCGAAGATGGCAAAGAATTGTTTTGCCTGCTTGTTTTTCATAGCATTTTTTCTTGCCTTCCTTGCCCGTTTCCGCTGTCTTTTTGTTAGAGGTTCTGATGTGTCTGATGAACCCATTGTTTTGTTTTCTCCCAGACCTCTCTTTATTTGTTCGTTTTCATCTGTGTCATTTTCTTCTTCAATGATGTGGCTTATTCTGTTTTGGGTTCCGTTTTTATTTACCTCTGTGTTGGGATTTTCGCCTTTGCTGGTTTTCCCACTTGTTACATCTAGTATTTCTTTCAAGATGTCTGGTAAGGTTGCTAATTTATCTATTATGTCCTTACAAACACAGTTTTGGTCTATTAGTTTCTTTTTCCATTTTTTATCTTCCTCCTTTTCATTTGTGATGTATAACGAAATTTTTTCCAGTTTCGAATTTATTCCCGCTATGTGTGATGCGATTAGGTTCATCAAGTCTACCTGCACGTCGAGTTTGTTAGATTGAAAGTTTAGCACGTTGATTGCTTGTTGTAAACTTTTTAGGAGCACATCCCCCCAAAGTATGGAATTTCCTTCCTTTTGTTGTGGGTGTGCCCCTATTGATCTGTTTAAACTTTCTAAAGAAGAAATAGTTATAGGGTGTTCTTCTTTTGTTGTGCTCTTGATTAAGATAGAGTTTTGGCTCTTATCCGCCGGTTGTCTTATTGGACTTGATGTAAGGATTATTGGAGCAGTTGTTAGCTTCCTTTCTTTGCCGTTGGCTTTTCTTTCACCGATGTTATCCGGTTGTTCCTGCTGTCTCAAATTTTCTAGGCTCTGTTTCGTAGGGTCAACTTCCTTGTGGATGTTTTCTTCGAGCATTCTGCGTAGTTCCGCTTCGTCAAAGATCGAAAATGATTTGGACCACTCGATCTTTTGTGCGCTATTCTGAAGATTTGATTGCAATCCTAATATGCTCTGATTTGTTGGAGCTAGGCTGCTTTCGTTAACCTCATCTGGTTTTTTGTTGGATGTTAACTTTGATTGACTTTGAGGTGCATGAACTTGTGCCGAGGTTTTTATCAGCCACTTTTTTATTGTCGAGTTTTCTTTGAGGTTAGGACTTGTACTTATTTCCGAATCATTTCTTGTCTTACGTTTTTTGCATGATGGAATCGAGCTTATTGGGTGTTTTGTATTTTTTTGAGTTTTTACACCATTGCTTGGAGTTGTTAGAGTTGTTACCCCTTGCTCTTCTAAAAATTGAAAATTGTATTTCAACATTTCGCCTCCAAACTTAAATGGTTCCGCCGTGTGAGTAGGTGCCTGGTCAGATTTTTCGTTCCTGATTGACTCTTCTGTATTTCTTACATTCCCTTCATCTTTTTTCTCTTTTACTGTCAACCTTCTTTTTGCTTTCTGAATTCGAGATTGTCGAATTTTTCCTGACCGCATGTTGGACGGATTTTGACTTTTCCTATTCCACTCCTGCGTTGTTTTTCCCTGGAATCCCCAAGCCCGTCAGCCGCTTGCGCGACTGCTGCCGTCGGGGGAAAACACTTGGGAATGTAAACGGGGATTGGATTGTTAGGTAAGTAACTTTTTGGCAAAGGGCGTAGAAATTTAATTCTATGTTACAGCAAAATAGGCTCAGTATAAGCAATTAGTTCCGCTATCTCGGCTCGCCTCTATGACTTTTTGTGTTTTATTTGTCCATAAAAATATGCTTTTCTCCTATGTATCACTCTCCGGCCCCTTTGCTCTGAAACCTAAGATTGGGTTGACTAGACTAGTACCATACAGGTGCCAGAAACTTCTACCATCCCTCGCAGTTTTATAACCGTCCCCTTTGGGCCCTTGAGCCCCTGTTCTTTTACCCCTCCTTACTTGTTTCTTGATTGGGTGCTTGATTGGGTTCAGGGGGTGTTGCTCGATTTCTGGCGCTTTGCCTTTGCCTCTGCCTCTTATGCTGGTTCTATCTTTGTCTTTGTTTGTCTTTGTTGAACCGCTGCTCCGGCTATTGCAAAACCCCTCTAGTCTCCAAAGGGGCTTCTAAAGGGGCTTCTCAGTGTCCTGGTGTCCTGTATATCCTAATGTTAAAAGCTTTTTTTATTTCAGCCGCGCCTGCAAAACCCCCCCTAAACTCAAGGGGTTCAGGTGCTTTTCTGCTGTCAGTGTCCCTCTGTTGTCATAAGCGTCACAAACGACTCCTTTGGCCAGCCACTGGCTCCGTGCCCAGCATTGGTCTCTGCCGTACCAGCGGCTCCAGCTCTGACTGCTGCACTACCCTGGAGCCTTGCCTCGGCTCTCTCCTCTCCTCCTCCACAGCTAGTGCCCCAGCTCAATAATCCATGCGCATTTGGGGGCTGAGTAAGGTGATGTGCCAGAGTCTTTTCTTATTGCAGCGTGCGGCAGGGCTTCTGTGCCTCTCACAGGTCTATGGTGCTTCGGGGCTGTGGTGCTTCGGTGTACTAATTGCACCGCGGTTCGTACGTTCCGCTCCCCAGCTTAAAAGGCTGATAATTGTCTGAGCGGGTTTGGCGGCTCGTGGGCTCTCGCGCTCACCACGGCCACCGTTCTAAGTTGGAGCGCTGTCTCTCGCCCCCCTGCTGCCGCTCACCAGCGCTCACCGGCACTCACCTCCTCTCACCTGCTCCTCCGTGGGGGATCTTCTCGCTCTCTTGTGCTGCTCTCGCACTCGGCCACGGCCGCGGCTGCCGTTCTAAAACCGAAAACGCCGCCTCTCGCCTCTCGCCGCCGCCGTCGCCGTTCACCTAATCACCGGTTCGCCTGGTTCACCTGGTCACCGGCGCTCGCCTCCTCTCGCCTACTCCTCCGTAGGGAGTGCTCTGCTGCACTCGTGCTGCTCTCTCTAGCGCCAACTGGTGTAAGCACTCCAGTGAGGGATGCAGTTGTCTGCTTTGAACAAGCTGGACCAGTGTTCGCCAGACAGCTGTTTAGATGTAGACACAGTGAATTAGAGAGTGTTAGAAACTCCAGTAAGGTAAGAAGAGTAATTTCATCCAACTGATATCACACCTAGCGAGCAACAAGCAGCAGCTACTAAAAATTAAGAAAATATGTTATTACCTAAACCAAAACCAACGCAGAATAAACTATCAGAGAAGGTTTTAGATACGTTTAAGTGAAGTGGCCCAGCTGCAAACATGACTGGTCAGCAACATCCAAACACCACTTCCAATACAATAATGAGACTGAAGTAAGTGCAACAGGTAAGCTACTAACTGCACATAGCTAGCTCCCACACACTCAGGATACAGACCGATCCCAAAACAAAACATGAAGAAGACCAGTGAACAGCCCAGCTTAAAAAAACAACACGCTTTGTAGGAACACTGCTGTTAAAATATTTTTTTTTAAACGGTCTTATTAAGTTTCATAAATGGGTCTTTCTCTCTCAAGTAAAGCCAGTTGCTGTGTAAATAAACAAAATCAGGAGACTTTCTGGATGAAGTGGGACCTGGTGCGACCATAACTTTAAGTCGATTCACCCCTATACGGTGTTCTTGAAGCGCACTGAAAGATATTAGCTACTATAAAAATCAGGACAGTTAATATCTGTTATTTACATTGCTTAAAAACAGCAGAAGTGCAGTGGAAATGCTATATAAATATAGGGTATTAATATGTTAACAGTATAGGTAAGTATTGATTTGTATCACTCCAGGGGAATAGATTGTGAGTTAATACAGACAAACAAAGGGAGTCTGAGCCTTGTTGTCTGAACCCTGAAATTAATGCCAACTGTATTCACGTACATTTTTTGCATGGGTCCTTTATGCTAGTGATTCTGCCAACCCTCTCCAACATCCACCGCCTGGCACTGAATACACAGGGGTAGATTTTTAAACATTTTGCGCTGGGTTAGTGTCACAAAAGTGACGCTAACCAGCACAAAACATTTTTTTACCAATTTTCTTTCGAGAGTACCCTACAAGTAAAGCAAAGCAGTGTGGAGCATTTCTTGGCGTTACTTAGCCCCAAGGGAGATTAACATGGGTGGTACATGGGCATTCCCATGCACCCACCCATGCCTTTTGATGCGAAACCCTATCTACTAAATATTGTAGAAAGGGTTTAGTGCCAAAAGTTAACGCCATCTGAAAAGAGGCGTTAAAAGAAGAAATGTTTTCATTTCTCGTTTCTTTTCCTACTTTGCATGTGAGCTGCACTGTCCAGCACTAATAGAAAAAATGTAAAAACGTGACTGAATTTGCCTAGGTATTGTATTTTTTACAGAAAGAGTAGCCTTCTTGTACAAAACCTATGCTTGACTCAGGCACGAACCTTAGCGCTATGGCTCTAAGGCAGAGGTCTTCAAACTTTTGGATGCCGAGACCCCCCTGTCAACATTTTGAGGTGTAAGGACCCCCTCCTGACAAAAATTTCTAAACCTGTAGGCAGGGCTACTGGAATTATGAGGCAGTTGAGGACCCAATTACGCAACAGGCTTGACTAAATTGTGTGGTAAGAAAATGTAAATGATGTTACGTGACGCAGCATATTTTGGGATAGCATTGCTTCATTATTTTGAAATTAATTTTTTACACAGTATAACTGATCGAAGGTTTCACCCCATCAGTACCTGTTTATAACCAAAATACAGAAATTAACATCAGAAAGATTTCTAGTCAACCTTTGTAAAGGGCCCTCCACTCCGCAGGAATACATGCTGCCACATTAGAAGCTCACCTGGCCCTGGCCGGGAGAATCAGGGGTCCCTTAAAACCCTGGCAGTTTTCTGCCGAGTTAAGCAGTTTACCCATGCAGTTTTCCTCTCACTCCCTCCCTTCCATCCCTCTCTCCTCTCCCAACCCTGGATCCCTCTCTCACTTTGCAGGCCATTTTCTTTCACCCAAATTCTGAACTCTGCCCATTCAACCTATCACTTCACCTTTAATCACCTCATGCCATTCTCTCTTTTTACTGCCCTCATCTCTAACAGTCTCTCGCATTTATCTCACAGCTCTCTGACCCCGTCACCACCTGTTCCCCTCAGCACTTCTCATTCACCTCGTCTCTCCATTCAACTTATTGTCTATTTGTATCTTACACCTCTCCGGTCCCCCCATTCATCTCTCACACCTCCCCTTTGTTCTAACAGAAGCCCTCACCTTTGGCTAACACTCACTTTGAGCGTGTCCACACTACTCTTCTGCAATTTACATTTCTCCTCATCCCTGACCTCTTCAATCAAATTCTCTCAATCTCTTGCTGTCCTCTCTCATCCTCTCATCTCTCCTCACCAAGCATACGGGTCGGACCTGTATGCTCTTCTCAGCCTGTGCCACTCTGCTTATTGTTCCCCAATTCAAGAAGGCATGAGTTGTCTGTTTCGCTGTTTTGGTGCAGGCCGCGCAGTTATGGGACTTGCACCCTCCTTTGCTTCACTCCACCAAAAATCGATTATCCTTTAGTAAGATATAAAAACCTTTTCTCTATGCTCTGTAGGTCACCCCATGTGGCTGGTTATCCATCTCCTTCTGTGTGTTTCTCATTTGCCTTCAGGCAGCAGATGGTTATTAGCCCCAGGGCTTCTTTTGGTAACAGTAGCTCAGTAGAAATGTAAATAATAATAATCTGCAGAAGCAGGGGAGCCACTAGACCAGAACTTCTGGAGGAGGGGTACTAACACTCCCAGCCAGGGCTTGCCTTAACACTGGTTGCACCTGGTGCAACAGTCTTTTTTGGTATCCCACCCCCGTTTCCTCCTTCTCCATGAATTCCCTCATTACCACTCACCAACAATGCACCTCATCTCGCTATAACACCTTTCTGAAAAACATTTAATTTTTTATAGCGCTACTCATACTTTACTCACACTCATTTTTGTGATCTGCATGGTACATATTCTTTGTAGCAGGCACATTAACACTCTGTGCTGTGTGGGTGGCAGGAGTGCCCATGTGAGTGCACGGTGAGCGATGCAACAGTGTGAGAGTAGGGTGAGAGTGACTGCAGGGTGAGTGAGGTGGCCGTACGAATTTGGTTGCGGATGCAAGTTCAGAATTGGATGAATGAATGAATGATTACTGCTGGGGCTGTTTGAGTGAGTTGTATATTCAGCAGTGAGGGGTACAGGTGAGTGAAGTGTCACATGAGTGCAGGATGAGTAGTGTGCTTGTGTGACTGCAGGGTGAGGTATAGGGTGAACAGCGCAAGTGCATTGTGAGTGCAGAGTAATCATTGTGAGTGCATTGTGATCGCTATGAGGACAGGGTGAGCATGAAAGTGAAGGGCGTGAAGGAGGAGTGAGTTGTCTGAATGCAGGGTCCATTCCCAGACACTTGAAGTAACCCAGCATGTTATTGACGGCGGCGTAGGGTTTAAGATCTTAGTTAAACTATTGATATTATGGCAGGGTGGAGGAAATAAATAATGTGCTGATCCTGCAACAAACTTCCAGTCTTATGGATATGGTTGCCAGTAGATTATTTTGATGGCCAAGTTGGTACAAAAATAAGCAGTCACCTATAGCTGTATTTTAAGCACTTATATGTGCATACTTCAAACAGCAAATATAAATAGATAGCACTTTTAATTGTGTTCTAGGACTGCCTCAATGATCCATGACTGATAATTAAAAAGAACAAACACAGAAAAACCACACAATGAATGAATACATACTTTTTTATTTATAAATCTATTTAGTGTCAAGAGGAGGTCTCTGCATGCTCTTTAAACAACACACACAGGCATTTTACTTTTGGCAACCCTACTTTGTATTCCTTTTCATGAAATGCATTCTCACACTACATCAGTCAATGTAAAATACAAATGTAAGGAATAGGCAGGGAGGGACCCAGGGGGTACTGGAATCAGGAAAAAAACACTAATCCTCTGTAACCAGTTTACAAAGGCATGTAAATATATAAATGGTCTTTAAAGACCTGTGAAAAACTCTGATGGGAGTGCTGGAGATAAGACTCCAGACACTGCCCAGCTGAGGCCCCAGCAGCTCGAGTTACACTGCAGCAGCCCGGGCTGAGACACAGGGGAACAGGGGGGCTGAAGCCCTTGGGCCTGAGCAGAAGTGTGACTGGGAGCGTGACCCCCTTTGCATCGCTCAACGGCCTCCCCTGGGGGTCGCGCCCCATAGTTTGAAGACCCCTGCACTAAGGTGTGTGACTGTCGCACAGCTGAAAACAGCGCATCGAGAGGGGAGGAGACAGCCATATCTCTGTAGATATGGTGCTCTCCTGCTCCATCCCTATCATGCAACGCAATGCAGCATTTTTGTTTCCTGCGCTGGGTTGCATGACTTCTTTGAAAATCTCATCCTGCATTTTCCCTTTTTTGGGAGGACTTTAACAATGAAATGTGATCAATTCTGGGTTCCCAATTCTTAACTGTTTGAATACTAAATGCATTAACATGTCTAGAAAAAATACCTTGTCATTCACTGATGCTGAGTTCCACACTCCCTTAGTGGCAGGGCGGGACTGGGAACTCAAAGCAGCCCTGGCAATTTTGGCAAACCAGCCCCTAGGGTGTGGGGTGCAAGTGTGAAGCACTGCTGCTTTTGTTACTGGGAGCCGATATTGCAGTACCGCTGCAAAACCTGCCCCCAGTACCAAAACCGGCCCGACGACTGCAAAACGGGCACGCACCTTTCCAGATGATATTCCCTACGGCCAGTCCGGCCATGTTCAGCGGTCTCTTTGTAAATGCAATCTACATTGCAAAGACTGCAAAGCAATGCTTTCTACGACGAGGCAGGTAGAGTAACCTTATAATTGTGCATAGCCCATTTAAAAGGTGTCACACTGTAGACTGTAATATCCTAGTACATATTAATCTAGGCTTCCCTCAAAGCGATGGTGATAGACAAGGGCAGGCAAGTGGACGTACTCTGGGTGCTCCGACCTGAATTTGCTGCCTTGTCTTTAAAACAATCCTCTTCTAGACTCTGTGGAACGTAACGAGAGAGAGCAGGTGGTAGTGTGCACACAATAACTGACCTTCGCCCCAGACTGGGAAGCGTAATTCATTTAGTACACCTCCTTCTCTGCGGGCGGCTAGGGTAGGTGGTGGCAGTACCTACTTAACCCCATTTGCGCTGCTGTGGCAGTCTGTGCATCTGACTCACTTTACTTTTATTTTTTGCCTATCACGGATGTCATTACTGCTGTGTTCACAGGTTATGGTCTAAGGCACTCACATTCATTTTTAAATTAGAATCTATTTGCACTTGTTAGCAACAGTATTTTCTTTTGCTCCCCACTTACCTGTTAAGGAGTTGTGCCTCCCCTGCCCCGTTCCACCGCAGCTTGTTGTGCAGATTGAGTGGAGGGCAGGGCGCCATCTTGGTGGAAGTCCCGGATCCCGGCGGCACTGTTGTCTGCGGTCTATCGGTGAACAACCTTTAAAACGAAACTTTTACAACGCACTACCATTACAACGCAGGCATTACAACGCAAACCATTACAACGCATTGCGCTGTGGGGCGCTCTAGGATAGGGAATAAGTTTAATTTTCTATCCAACATCTTCCCTAGTGTCCACGGGGACTGGAGTTGGAATAGAAAATTAAACTTTTCACTATCCAGCACCTCTAAGCGCTATGCGTTGTAATGGATTGCGATGTAAAAACCGCGTTGTAAAGGCATGCCTGGTGAAAGCATGCGTTGTAACATCATACATCCCGGTCAAGCTGGGGGAGGAGGTTTTTACATAAAATGCACATGGTATCCTGTACGCGCAGCAGACGCGTGCAGCGGGCGCGCCGCCGGAGAGCCAAAGGCAAGCCCTTCCACGCCCTGGGAGCATCCAGCGCCAGCCTTGCTACCCGGGCCTCTGCTGAGCTGCTGGGTGGCAAGAGGGTGTATAATCGCGAGGAACTCATGGCGCTTAACGCTTCAGATTGTAAAGGATCTATGCAGTGGGAAGTTCTGGACAGTCTTTCTAAGTCGTGTCCCTTTTGTAAATTCTGCCTCCAGCAAAGGCTCTCTGATCCCCCCAACTAGCTATCAAAGAGACTAGGATTCTAGCGGCTCTTATCAACGCCCGTTCCATGGCTAAACACGCAGCAGATATTTATGAGCTTCTCTCCGATGGTAAACTTGATGTTTTATTTATAACCGAGATGTGGCTGAAAGATTCTTCTGCCCCGGTGGAGGAGTATGCTATCGCCAGGGGCTACAAAATCATCCGAGCCTATCGGAAAACCGGGAGAGGTGGTGGAACAGCAGTGGTGTTCAGAGATACCTGGACCTTTTCCAGTGAGGTTTCTGGTGAATTGGGGGAGGGCGAGGCCTTGCATTTTACCTTCATTTTATCTCCTCATTTTACGCTGGGAGGTACGTTGGTGTATCGCCGACCTGGCCTGCTCGGTCCTTTTTTAAAAGCCCTGGATGATGTCATCATTCCACGCGCCCTCAGCTTCTCCAAGTTTTTACTCCTGGGGGATTTTAATATCCACCTGGATGCACATGAAGCCCCGGATTCTAGAGTCCTCTTGTATTCATTTAACCTGGCTCAGTTGACCCAGTGGGTCAAGATGCCGTCGCACTCAGAGGGCCATTTACTGGATCTAGTTTGCACCAATTTTGATCTGTCTATAAGGGAACCAGAGCAAGTTACCTGGTCTGATCTACCTCTGAGCAGATTTTCTTGGTCCATGGGGAAGTCTCCTGGTTCTTCTGCCATTCCTTCTGGTATCAGCCGCCAGAAGATTAATCTCCTGGTGCTCTCCGAAGCTCTGCTTCAGGCCCGTTCGGGACTGGCTCTTGATCTTGCTGGGGCGGTGGATAGCTTTGACTCCTGGATTAGCTGAGGGGTTAGCTCTACTGCCAAACCTGCTGCTAGTGGTAAACAGCATTTTCCACCTTCAAAACCTTGGTTTTCGAATGCCCTAAAAGAGCTGAAACTGGGCTGCAAAAAACTGTAGCGCAGCTGGCTTCAGGAGTATTTCCCTTTCGCCAAGTCTGCACTCTATACAGCCCAGAGGGAATATTATTCTGCTATTGGGAAAGCTAAAAGTAACTACTATACTGGGTGGATCACCAGAGCTAATAACAATACTAAGGAGACTTTCTCTATTGTCAAGAGCTTCTTATCTCCCTGTGCGGAGCAAATGACGTTACCTACCTCTGCACATTGTTGAAAGGACTTGTCTTTCTTTTTTATCGATAAAATAGCTAAGATTCAGGACAGCTTGGGAACTCCCCTCCTTGAACAGAGGAGTGTTCCTTTAGCACTCCCGCCAACCTTTAGTTCATGCATTTTCTGCCGATGGCTGTGCCCGATATTTTAGCTATTTTGAATTCACTGAAAACTGGCTCGCCCATTGTTCCTTGCCCGGCCCGAGTTCTTTTACCTCTTCTCAAAAAACCTGGTTTAGATCTCTCTGTTCCATGAAATTATCATCCCATCTCTTTTTTTCCAACTTTGGCAAAAGTCTGTGAGAAGGTGGTATTCTGACAGCGGGGGGCCTTCGTGGAAGCATCTAGTGCTCTGCACCTAGCTCAATCCGGGTTCAGAGCCTCTTATAGCACAGAGACTGCGCTGGTGGAAATGACTGAGGCGATCAGGGAGTGCTTAGATGGAGGCGGCAGGGCAGCTCTGATTCTGTTAGACCTCTCTACCGCCTTCGATACGGTGCCCCATCAACTTCTTCTTGCCCAGCTGTCATCTATTAGCATTGCCAGCTCTGCTCTGGAGTGGATAGAATGTTTCTGGACGACCGTACTCAGCAGGATTGGGTACCTCCTCACTCGTCCTCCGTGAGGAAACTTTCAACTGGATTACCTCAGGGCTCCACGTTGAACCCCCTGCTCTTCAATATATATCTGACCACCATGATTTTTTTACCGGAGGAACTGGGTGCAAAAATTATAGCCTATGTGGATGACACCTAGCTGTTATTTGCATGGAGGGGTTCGGATCTGTATACCAAGGTCACTCAGACCTGCCTTTCATCTGTTTTCCGCTGGCTTGCACATGCCAAAGTTAAGTGCAACGAGGAAAAATCAGAGGTACTCCTGTATGGCCAGTTCCCCCCCATCCCCCCCCCGCCTTCAGTGAATCGTTGTGGTCTCCCAATGTTCCATGCCCCAGCTCTGTGGGTGATCCGGCGAAGAACTTGGGGGTATGGTTTGAGGAAGATCTACGGTTTGAAGAACACATTAAAAAACTTACAGGAGTCTGCTTCGGTACCCACAAGGCCTTGCAAAGTTTCTTTCTCTTCCTTTTGAGGGAGGCTAAAGAAATAGTAGCGCGTGCCCTCATTCTCTCTCGCCTCGATTATGCCAATGCCCTGTTCATTGGTATTCCGGGCTATCTGGTTAAGAAACTCCAGATCATATGGAATGCCGTGGCTAGACTCCTGTTCAACATCTCTCGGAGATCTAATGTCCGGCAACATTTGTGTGATCTGCATGGCTACCGGTGGCCCAGCGGGTGCAATTTGAGGCCCTCATTCTATCTCACAGGGCAATTCATGACCAAGGGCCAGCGTATCTTAGGAGTTGTTTTGTTCTGTATACAGCAAATCGTTCTCTATGATCTGCCACTCAGCACCGGCTGGTTATCCCACGGTTTCATGGGCGTGCCTGGGTGGCCAGTCCCTCTCCGTTAAAGCAGCAGCTACCTGGAATGCCCTCCTCATTGAGTTACAACATACACAGGACCTTTGTCTTTTTGAAAACAAAATTGAAACCCATCTCTTTAAAATGGTCATTTAAATTTCGGTATATAACAAGGGAGAGAGTAAGGGAAGTTGCACAGACTATGTGTGGTGGGAACTCCTCGTCCCCGGGAATAAATTTAACAACAATGGAGGAGTACCCCCTTAGGAAGAAAATACAGAGAAGGATTCCTTCTGTATCTGGAGCGCGAGGCTCGGGTTAGCACTAAGTGCCCCAACCCTTTACCGGACAGTACTTGTCCTTGAAGAAGACCCCTCACTCACCCACCTGGTTGGTGACATGCTTCATCATCGGGGTCCCACCCCATAGGCCGAGTGCCCATAGGGTGTGCTGCGACACCTGATTACAGTGGAGCGGGTTTCTTGTTTTTTTATATGTGCAGAAAGTTACAGTGATACATGTATTAAAAAGGGCCAAGACTACTCACTTTAAGACTTTATTCTTGAGTGCTTGAACCCTGCTAAAATCAATGTGGCACCTGTGCCTAACTAGGAAGGCTTTGGTGTCTCGAGAAGTGTGATAAATTAAAAATAGCGTAGTGTGCTATGTGATTTAATTAAAAATAGGTCTACATGTTTCAACCATATGGAAAAATTATTTGGTTTTCGTCAGTACCGTGAGGTTTGAGCGGGGTGGTCCGCACACGCTAAGGTGCGTCCTGCCCTCGTTCAAATAAAGACGGCAAGTATCCGTCACTTGCGGCTTCTGCTCATCTTGAGTACGGGGCACTCACGAGTAGCAACCAAGTAGGTTTGTACTCAAGATGAGCAGAAGCCGCAAGTGACGGATACTTGCCGTCTTGGATTACCCGATGCCCATGAAGTGATAGTTACCGCTTTGAGTGTTTTCTCCTGAACCAGGAAAAGACACATTTTTACACCAGACCATAATTTGTGGTCTTTATTTGAACGATGGCAGGACGCTCCACTGTAATCAGGTGTCGCAGCACACCCTATGGGCACTCGGCCTATGGGGTGGGACCCCGATGATGAAGCATGTCACCAACCAGGTTGGTTAGTGAGGGGTCTTCTTCAAGGACAAGTACTGTCCGGTAAAGGGTTGGGGCACTTAGTGCTAACCCGAGCCTCGCGCTCCAGATACAGAAGGAATCCTTCTCTGTATTTTCATTTAAATTTCTGGCCTGTTCCCCCACAGCCCGCGCACGCGCTATGACACTCTTTGAGCGCGATACAAATCCTTCTATAACATAGCATAAGAATAACATTCTGGACAAATCTCACAACAAAGGGATGGTCCCATCAAATCCGGAAGACCCTGCCATCCAAAAGAGAGAGACACATTATTTATTTATTTATTTTTGTGTTTTATAGAGCGCAAACTTGACCCTTTAGGGTATCAGAGCTTCTTACAGAGTCAAAGAGTCATACAATAGGCAGGATATCACAAAGTATACTGTAAATTAGGGAGGAGGGGGTGCTGGATACAAGTATATACAAGGATAGTCAATATTACAGTTGCTGAGGAAAGACCCCCGTTTCTTGGTGGGGCGAGGTGGAAGGATGAAGGCAGTAGTCTCTGAGGTGGATGTGGAACGGATTTAGTCAAGGAATTTACCTATGAGGAAGGATTTAGCCTCCTTTTTGAAGCGTGCCAGAGAGGGGATTCTTCTGATGGCGGGTGGGAAGGAGTTCCTTATTCTTGGTGCAGCCCCAGCGAATGCCTGATTACAGGTTTTTTTTTCCCCGAAAGCCTGCAGGATGGAGTAGGAGGGCACTGGCCGATCATGAATTTCTGCTTCCTCCAGACACAACAAGTTTCTGTACAAGATACCCAGGGGAGTTTGAGTGTAGGGCCTTGTGAGTGATGAATGCCAGCGTGAGATGAATTATGGCCTCGAGAGGAAGCCAGTACAATGCTTTCAGATGAGGAGTGATGTGATCAAATTTCCTTGTGCTGGTAAGTAGTCTGGTGGCTGCATTGAGGCAGGCTTTTAATGGTGCTAGGGAGATCGTGGTTAAACCAGAGAGAGTAGAGCAGCCATATTCCAGTCTAGAAATAACTAGTGATTGGACTGCAAGTTTTAGGTTGGGAGCATCTAGAAAGGGTTTCAGTTTCCATAGGTAGCTCAGGTGGAATCTGGCAGATTTGGCCATTGAGTTGATGTGGTCTCGCATGTTTAGGTTGTAATCCAAGGTGATTCCCAGAGATTTGGCTGAGTCCACAATGGTCGGGGGACAGTTTAAGGCTGTGATATCTTTAATCCATGTTTGGATCTCCGAGTTGCTTTTAGACAAGGAAATTAGGAGGAACTCAGTTTTCTTTGCATTGAGTTTGAGTTGGTTGGAGGAGAGCCTTTGGATGGTCAGCTTCAGGGCCTCATTCAAGGTGAGGATCTCCTCGAGAGATGAGATTTTTATGTAGGTGTGAGTGTCGTCGGCGTACATATGGTAGGAGATATTTGCAGTGTGAAGGACTTTGGCAAGGTGTTCTAAATAGAGGTTGAAATGGGTGGGGGACAACATTGATCCTTGAGGGACTCCCACCATGACCAAGGAGGGAGTAGACAGGTTGCCGTTGATTAGGAATCTCTGAGACGGTTTTGGAGGTAGGAACTAACCAGTCAATGACAGGGCCATCTAATCCCTTCACCAGTTTTGACTGGCAGAGCACCAAAAATCGCTCTGCATTTCTCCATTCATAAAAGTGCAAAGAACAAAGGATCCTTATATGTATTATGTCCATATTTTAATTGCCTGGGGATACAAAATCACCAAGGAAGAAATATGTTTTTGAAACCCAAACCTATTCAGGTTTTCCCTCTAGAGGAGCTAGCTAATTTTAATTCACATCTCACTATGGTACCTTCAAAAAGCTACACATTTTAACATGTGAGCTTAACAGCAGGCATGACAAAATACCCCAAATAGTGCTTAAAGTACCTCTTGTACGTGCACCGCTCAAATTTCATACAAAGTAGAGAAAAGTCTCTTCATTACCTGCCTACATGAGTTGCAACTCATATATCTAAACCAAACATATGACTAGTCACTTCAAACAAACAAACAAATTAGTCGCAGCAAGCGTATCCTAAAACTGCCTTGCCAATCAAGACTGCTAAAAGCTCACAGCAAGTACTATAGAACAGTTCTTACCAATCCAGAGTGTCCAGATTCTAACTGCCAAGTTCTGAATGACCTAAAGGTCTCTCTTTTTTGTAATACTCACGACAAAAATGTTCTCAGTCAGGGGTGACATCATTTGGAGGATCAAAATCAGGAACATCAGAAACACACTGGGCTTCAGACAAAGAATCCCCAGAATCTCCTGTGCACAGAGTACCTTCTTAGTAAAAACCCGTCTTGTTTCTCTCCGTA
The DNA here is from genome assembly GCF_964263255.1 of Lissotriton vulgaris. Classification (NCBI taxonomy): domain Eukaryota; kingdom Metazoa; phylum Chordata; class Amphibia; order Caudata; family Salamandridae; genus Lissotriton; species Lissotriton vulgaris. Next base: position 566,366,750 of record NC_141695.1, read on the forward strand.
GATTTCTGTGTCCTGACAAGATCTCTCCTTCAGATAGCCTCCTCTCTGATGAGCCCCATATTGGGCGCCATTTGAGAAAATCAACACTCTTTCTCAGGGGTCTTGCAGATAACAAAAGTTGACACAGAAGCTGAAATATCAAAGAAACATTTATTAAACTCACATGAGCTGAGGCTGCGTCACACAGAAGCCTTGGCACTTGAATGAGGCAGTCTGCAGAATACAGAAACCTGGGGCCTTTTATATGTTTTACAATTACATAGTAAGCATAAATGCAAGGGGCAGTCCTGGCTCGTGCAAGCACACAAAAAATACCTAATATGGACATACAAGTTCTCTTTGTTCAACCAAATGGGAGGAGCTAACAGTTTTCAGAACGTAGTAAACACATTCCTATGTGAAACTAATCAGTAACAGCTGCAGACCCTACCGGGCATTTCTGAGCATGCGTTAAAGTGGAGGAGGCTAAAAATATCCTGTTACTGGGCAGACCTCAGGCGCAGCTAACAGGAAAGTAGGACAAAGCACATGGTGAGCACATGGCAGCACATGGCACACAAAATGGCCGCCAGAAAGACAAAATGGCTTCTGCTAACGCTAACCCATTGCTTCTAATTTACGACAGCAGCACCACCAATCAGGCTTCCAGCTCCTGCCCTCTTGTCTCCAAACCTGGTTCGAAGTCAGGCAGGTTTTGGCGTGTCGTTCCTGGTCCCTTCAATGGGCCCCTCATCTCCTCCACCATCCTTCGCCGTGAGAAGAAAGTCTTGTGGGCACCACTAACCATTTAAATGGTGAACAGTGCCATATATCTATATTTTAATAACCACATCCATGTCAAGTTTTACTGGGAAACAGTTAAACAAGAAAGCAAGTTTGGGGAACATGCACATTTTCACCAAGTTCACTCTCCCCTAAATAGTTAACAGGAAATGTATCCATTTCTTGAAATCTCTTTTAACCTCCATAATTACACAACACAGATTTCTTTTAGCAACCAATTCTAGATCCTGGTAAATAACATCTCCCAAATATTTAATTTGTGGAAATAATGGACCATCAAAGTTCCCACTATTCCAACACATTATCTATGGCTTCTCTTGATCGACCGAGTACCCTGCCACTCTGCCAACGTATTCAACTAACTGTTACAACGTATTAATTGCTGTCTCTGGTTCTCTAGTAAAGATGATCAACTCATCCAAGCAGAGTGCAATCTTTTTCCTATACTCACAATAAACAAAAGGTTTAACTCCTTCCTCATTGCTCGTGCCAAAGGCTCAATAAAAAGATCAAAAAGAATGCGAGAGAGGGAAACCCTGCTTGCTACCCTTCCAATTTCCACTCTCTTTCTGAGTGCATTAACCAGAATGTTGGCTGAGGTGTTCCCATGCAAGGCCTTAACCGCCTGAATAAACCCTAACCGAAGGTCATCATTTATTAGACAGGACCATAACATTTCCCAATTACCCTGGTCAAAGGCCTATGCTGCATCCCAGGTCATCAGGGCCAGAGGGACTTAGTATATACTTGCCAAATCAATTGCTCTGATCAACTGGTGGACCAGCTCCCTCAGTTGTATACCTGGAATAAACCCATTCTGATCATCACTCACCAGTTTCCCCATCACAGCGGTGAGTCTCTCAGCCAATATTGAGGCAAATATGTTAAAATCCCCACTTAAAAATGAAATTGGCCACTAAGATTTACACTTAGGAAGGGGCTTATTAGGCTTGGGAATAACTACAATAGGCAACATAAAATCTCCTAGCTGTCTCTCCAGCCTTACCATTTTTTCTTTGAATGCTAGCTCTTTTGCACGCTTTTCCTTTGAATATGACTTAGCCCATTCAGTAATGACTCCCTGGGTATATGCTTTATAAAATTACCAAACCACATTAATGGGTGTGCTACCTACATTTGTTTCAACATACAATATTGGAGTTAGATTTTAGCTTCACAATTAACATAGATGTAGCGAGAAGTCTTTATTCTATGGTACGTCTGAAAGGTCCATCTTGTTTACTCACTACTATCTTCAAAATAACCAGGGCAAGATCCGAGTGAAAAAATGGAATATAACTTAATTTCTCTAAACTGATGTACCAGCATAAGGTCCACCAACCACAAGTCAATCTGCGAACAAGGGGCATATTTCTAACTATGGAAGGATAAAATCTTCTCGCATGCTGCCTTTTCTCACCATATGTCTACAAGCCCCAAGTCTTCCAAGATACTCTTAGCACATGATGCCATTTTGGTCATATTACAATGAGACTGGATGGTTGAGCGTTCTAGATCCCTGTCCAATAATGTATTAGGATCCCTGCCCTAAAGAAGTATGGCTTTATAACCCAGTAATCTCTCTAACAGGTTCCTCAGAAGCCCTACATCATCGATATTTGGGCCATAATACTCCGCACATGTTAGTCACTACCCTTCCTTAATTTGCAATAGAGCTACTATTGTGAGGTTTCATAGACCCTGGGTACACTTCCATTTTACATGCTCATGTTTAAAGCTGACATCTTTTTTAGACGATGACTTAAGACACACATTTACTTGCACAGCCTCATGAGATAATGTACTCAGACATGGTTTGCTTACAATTATATTTCTTCACAGGCATATCATCTGACCGTAGAACATTCTGTACAAGGACTTAGTACACTGTGAAAAATGTTGTTGTTTGTTGTTGTCCATTTGATGACAGCTCTGGGAGGATAGAATCAACAATGACAACAGGACCAGGACTCGGGCTCAGAACAAATGGCTGCAGTTTATTACATAAAAAACACTATGCCTCTGTTTAGAAAGAGGAGCCTTTCTGTGGGTTGTCAAAGGTCGCCCCATGCCTGAATTCAAGTCCAGCTGAATTCCAACACCATCCTGAAGAGGACGGCGGTCTGTTCTACACCAAGGTTGACTGCCAGATGACACACATCTGCAGGTAAATGGGGAGTGAGAACACTCTGAGGTATTCTGGCAGACCCGCACACTCTATGCTTTATAGGATATGCATGCAGCACTAGGTAGGAGTGTAATTATATGAATTCATATAATCTAATGTAAAGGCACGATAGTTGTATTATTCATTCTTTCATGTTCACCATTCTTGCAATGCTGGTGACTTTGTTTTGCTCCATTCTATTAATCATTGCAGCCCTCGTATTTTGCACAAGAGTACAATTGCTTCAATAAATATTTGAAATGCCAATTTGTGTACTTCTTGTGTGCCTCTTTGGGCATGTCTGACTTACTAATCAAAGGGTAGAATCTGTATCCATGATTTCCTTGGGTCGAATAGGTTTGTCATGTTCTGAGATTGCAGAATTAATCCGTCGCTGCCTTGGAATGGAATGGAATGGAATTTGATATGTAGAGCGCATTATGCACAAACATGTCCGAGAACTAAATTTGGCAAAGAAAGAACATGCGCTACAACCAGAGACTTGCCTTCACGGAAGGGAGAAGAGCTAGGTTTTCAGTTGCTTACGAAAGACTACAAAGGAGTCCAAACGCGCAATGAGAGAAGGCAGAGTGTTTCATCATTTAGCTGCCTCTACCAAAAAGGAGATACTGCCCCACCTGTCTTTCCAGAATCTTGGAATGGTCACCTTCCTAACAAAAGATGATTTAAGCTGTCTTTTTGGAGCATACCAGTGAAATGCTGTTCTCAGGGGCACCACTACCCTTGGTGATTAAAAGAGAGAAATACCATGCAGAGCGCTTTGTATTTCAGTCACTTCCTAACAAGCAAACAGGGGAGGGAGTGCATGCTTTCCCTAACTGAGATTTGTCTAGGAGCATTCAGGACCAGGCGAGGTGCCACATTCAGAATTACCTGCAGTCTGTTAAACAAAGCGTTATTGATGTTTAATTATAGGGTGTTGCAATAATCTAGGCACGATGTAACTAAAGCAATGACCACGGCTATGCTGAGTACCGCTGGAATAAGTGAGAAGATCTTTTTGCAGAATTTTAATGATCAAAAAGCAGGAACTCACGGTTCTATTGACCTGAGTGTCAAAGGTAAGAGAATTATCAAAAATAACCCATACTTTTTTAGCCTAGCCACTGTGGTAGGTATAGGGCCGCGTATCTCAGGCCACCGGCGTTCTGACCACACAGGCTGCTGTGCACCAAAGACCCACTTCTGCTTCTTGTTGGGATTTAATTTCAAGCAGTTCTCCTTTATCTAGGCACTGACGCTGATCATACAGAGTTTGAAATTCTCAGCTACCACAAGCCAATCATCTGTTATAGAAATCATGATTTGGGTGTCATCCACTTAGGACAAAACCTGAAAGCCAAACAACTGCATCATTTTAACCAGGGTGGGTAACATAAATATGAAAGAAAGTGGTGCTGAGGGAGGACCCCTGTTGGACCACTCAAGGGAGCTGGAATAGTTCTGCCCTGCAATTGCTGCAGCTAACTGCTTGAGTCCTGTAAGTTTAGAGGCCCTTCCGCTCCACCTCAGACAGACAACATCGCTCCCCATCTTCACAAGAAACCTCAAAACCTGGCTCTTTGATAGACCTCCCCTTGATGGACAGGAGCCTGCTAAATCCCTCCCCCCCAGCGCCTTGAGACCCTTACCGGTGAGTAGTTGCATTTAGCAAATGCCTGATTGATTGATTGAGGCGCATTGTAAGCTTGCCAAAATATTAGGCAACAAATTCTGATAGTATGAGTGGGCTTGGTCTACATGGCGCCACCAATGTTCTAGTTTGGATACTTATTTAATGCGTCTCCACTGCAGTTTTCTTCCGTGTGCCTAAAGACCCTACTCACAATTAACCGGACACGTCCATGGTGTTAGGAATACATCCTAGTTAAATAGGGACCCATATGTTGTTCAAGCTTGAACCTTTCAAAGGATCTCTCCACTATAGTTACTTTCGATGAATTCCATACATTAAAATGGCTAACACAGCATTAGTAAATATACCAGTAAACTGCAGAGATATAGTTACACAAATGTTGCAACAACATGTATTCGCCCTTACGGGTTGGGGAATCACCTTCATGGTAGAGGCACATGAAACATACAGAACAGAGGTATTCTATTCATGGGTGACATTTCGTGGAGCAAATGCTCAATCCAGACATTTTCTGAATTATAACATAGCTGTAGTTCCCAACAACTACACAGCTTATTAAGAACTAGAAATACCATTACCATTCCAGGAACACCGTGGTCAGTGCCATAACACATGGTACAGCATCCATTGCTGTTTTGCCAGAGGTGCTAAAACAGATCCATAATTAAAATGTGGCAGCCCCAGCCCTGGACTTGGGTATGAAACTTATTGCCAATTACTTCAGGGGCTCCTCAATTATTTTAAGTAATACTAAATGGTGAGCAGCAGCATTGTCAGTATTCCAGTGTCTCGCACAAATTCCATTAGTGGATCAGGAGCGAGAACTACCTAAAATTCTTGCTAACGCCTAAACATCCATAGGAGGAGATAATTAAAAAGCCAGACGAAATAACCCAAAACTAAATGGTAATTCTAAAAAAGATAGCTCTAAACAGGCACCTGAGTCTTCTAAAAAATGCTGGGATAATATGAAAAGTAAAAGAAATGTTAAATCACGGGGTGGATGGAGGTGCGTGGCCAAGAGAACCGTCATGCCGAATGCATAATTGAACAGCTTGATGTCATACTGATAGAAAGTGTGCTCAATAGTAACATCAAAGCACCCAACCCCTTACATGAAACCTGGGGGGGCCTGTGGCTCCCTCTGGAGCAGCAGCGATATAGTAGTGCCCATGGGGTGCCATGAGCTGCAGTGAGGACTAAGGCATAAAGGAAGGTCCTGTCCGGCTATGAGAAACCAGTCGAGGACAACACCACTAGGAGAGGTCCTAATGGGCAGCAGGGGAAAGCTGCGACCCACCCCCCTGGCGCTGCATCTACATGGAAAGTGAGACGTGAGGAGTGGTGGTTCAATGAGGTGGTTGTACCCACGAGAACTGCAGGACTGACCTGTGGCAGGAAGACAGTCACACAGAAGAGGGGCCGCAAAGAGTCCAGATCCTGGAGTGGTGGGTCAGCAGCATCCCACCTTCCCACAATCAGCTTGCAGCAGGTGACCAGCAATGGGTACAGTAAACTGGAGGTGTGGCTGGGGCCCCAGTGCTGTGATGGTAGCGACAAGATACCTGGTGCAAGAGCAGTTGGAAGTGCCCAGCAGGGGATTCAATACCTTGCGGAGCTATGGGTACAAAGGCTTGACCAGGAGACACAGGTACGGAGAAGGTAGCAGCAGAGGTGCACCTGCACATAGCCACGATGCTGGGGTGGGGCCAGCCAGAATGGAGGGCCGGCAGCTTCCCACCCACCCGCAAACAGCCGGCAGCAGGAGACCGGTAAGGGCATGTCAGACAGGAGGGGTGGCTAGGGTCCGGGGGCCCGATGGGAACAGCGCCTATACCTGGAGCAAGTGGAGTTGGCAGGGGAATTCAAGGCCTTGCAAAGCCCTTAGCACAGAGGTCTAACTGGGAGGCGCAAATACGGAGTTGAGAGCAATAGGGACACACCTGCCTAGAGCCAAAATGCCAGAGCACGGCCAGTGACGAGAGAGACAGCCCAACTGCATTGCGGTTGGAACCCAGGGAACGACTTACGAGTGGGCGCTAGGATCTGAGACATGGAGCCACAGAGAGGCCCAGATGCCAGAGGGGAGAGGACCACCACACCTGCCAACTAAACCTTAGAAGAACAATGGCCCCTGCTGAAACAGGTGACTGAAAAAGGGAGTGGTGGCCTGGCAGATCAACTGGCTCAATGGACCCTGAGGGTGGCAGCAAATACACTAGTTGAGCAAAGGCATAGCAGCTGGCACCCGGGATTAGAGGAGACTGTGATTGGGCAGACTGGGGGCTTTAAGTGATGAAACTACAGTGAAGCACTGCAGGGCAAGTGACCCAGATGGGGAAGGCTCCCATTAAAGGCAGTGGAAAGAGAGGAATGTGATTGGGTCCCCTCACTTTACTCCCTTATGCCCGAGAGGGGCTGGATGATCATGAGGTACCTGCTGGGTGGGCCCTAGCAGGTCACAGAGCGCCGTTGCCAAGTGGTGGGTTTGTGACGTCCGCTGAAAAGTCGAGAGGACTTGGCATGCAACCAGACAGCATGGTGTAGTAAGCTGGCTCTGTAAGTACTAGACCAAAGTAAGGTATAAAGTGTACAGAATCCAGAGAGTCCCCAGAGGTATAGCAGTGGCTAAATTAGGTAAGTACTAACAGCCCTCTGAGGTAGTGTGGGCGAGCATTTAGGTTTATCCACTGGGTATGTTCAGCATTTATTGTATTCAATCAATCAAGGACTGATTTCACACACTCAGAGACAAAATCCAGACCAATTAGGTAAGTATAAAAAGGTATACTTATGTTTTATTTCTAAAACCAAGCGGGACTTGGCACAGGTGAGTGAAATATACTCTCAAATGCAAGACTTTACAAGGAAATGCAGTTGTGAGTTCAAAAACAGTTTAAATTACCCAGTAATTACTTTTGAAATACTTTTGGATTACTTTTAGATAACATCAAGTACTCGAGTCGGTATGCCTAGATACCACACCGGGGATCCCACAATACAAGGTAGGTAAGACATTTCTTGATTTAAATCACAGTTATTTTCATACAGAACAGAAGGTCAACAGATTTTTGGGTAACAAAACTTGTAACATTGGTTCCTATGGGAAAAAGAGTGTCAACGGTTTACAGGTAAGTAAACGACTTACAATTATAAGTTTTGGGGGTTAGGACCAAGGTTTCCCAAGGTCTAGATGGGCACTCAATTCGCAGCAGCATTGGGGGGGCCAGGTGCAGAGTGCAGGGGCCCAATGATAGCCAAAAGGGCTAAAGGGACCTTAGATTTGGGACTGCTTACAAGCAGGCCACTCTGGTGTTGGATCCAAGCTTCTGGGATTGAGACCAGCAATGGAGGGGCCAACAATCAGCACAGGAGCTGCAACACCAGCTGCACAGGGGCGGCCAAGTGCAGAGTGCCAAGGCAACGTTGGGTACCCAATTGATGTCAATAGAGATCTTTGGTTCTGCAAAGACGCTGCAAGCTCAGGCAGGGAGACTTCCTAAAGGTGACCACCTGCTGGAGGGGTACGTTGGATTCTTGGGGGAAGCCCGGACTCGACTCCATTAGTTGGGCCACACAAGGCCAAGGTGTAAGAAAATACAAGGGACCCCCTACTCACACGGAACAAAGATACATCACAGTTGTATAAAAAAGCAACGGTTCCTGTGGACAATCAACAAATGCTACTTGATATATAATTGCACAATCACAATATTTGAAAGCAAAGAGATGTCTGAAAGAGAAAAGGCATATAACATGAATTTTGTATGGAAATATATTGTTTATATATTGTACTCACATTATTTTAAATCCAGTGCAAGATGTCCTAGGTGATTGTAAAACCTATATTTCAAGGTTGTGACTCTTTGTGACATAACTACAAGGTTTCATCAAAATGTACCAAGACGACCATTAAATCAATACATTATATGTGCTTGCAGCCTACTTATACAATAATAGAGGGTGAAAAATGGTTTGCTTCAAATAGTCGCCAAGGTTTCTACCCACATATGAATGTGGGGTCCCATTAGGACCTAGAAATGAAGGGGCACCTAAAAAATGATAACCATAGTATCAGTAATGATGTATGATGGAAAGAAATAAGAGAAATATATAAAAAAGATATATATGCAGTCTGTAGTCATACCTGGAGATGACTATCAGATAGTGTGGTGTGCACCGTGTGGGGGTGAAAAGGAAGAAGGGTACTCTCATAGGGCCTAGCCGGTCACTGTGGGTAAGAGATATGAAGGATATTTAAAATAAATACCGGCACACAGGGTTACTACTGGATGTAGCTATCTGTATGCATAAATTAGACTTACTCTATAATGGGAGGGGTACTGGCAGTCAGGAAGGCTCAACGATGATGGAAAGGGGCGACCACTCCGTCCCCCCGAACGTATGGTTGGGTGCCCCGATCCCCCCGGGAAACCATTTTGGGCGGGGGGCTGGTATGCCCGAAGCGGCGTAGCCGGGGCGCGCCTTCTCCCGCCCAAGAGGGGTTGTCCTAGACACCTGCACCGAAGACCACGCCCAGTAGGCGTACCGGAGGAGGGTACACGCCCTCCCGTGGAAGAATAAATAGAGCGGGAATCCGAAGAAGCGTCCTCTTGTTCCTGTGCTCTGAAGGCTGCACCCACTCGTTGCTCGTGAGCCCTCGACGGAACAAGCAGCAATTTTGAGTACTTGTAATCTTGTTGTTTCTCTTTCAGTTACTTGGAGTTCGAAGAGTCCGGCTAGGAGCGGAATACTCGACATCATGGCTGGCAAGAAAGCGGGAAAGAGTTCCGAGACGGACAAGGTGTTACGCCTATTGTCGAACCGGATGGCTTGCATGGACCGAAAACTCGGACAAGTCCAATCGATCGGTAGAGGTTTGACGGAGGTCAAAAAACAGCTGGCTGCACTGAGCAACCCGGGTCACCCTAAGAAGGTAATAGGCCCGGCCTTGCCGGGAGTCGTCCCTGAGGGTAGAGGGAAACGGGTCAAGAAGAGGGCAGTTTCGGGGGAGGTTCCGGTCCCAGAGGTACCCCCAGTCGCCCCCCTCATGCCGGTAGACAACCCGGTACCAAATCCTGATATGGGGCAGCTGATCCCGGTTGTAATTACTCCCGATAATGATGAGGATATGCCTCCCGAATTGGCCATCCAGTTGGCAGCATGGCTCAAGAAGAAAGCAGGGGGATCAGTGGCCCCTGGAGATCCGGCCGAGGAGGCCAGACTACTAATCGAGCAATTGCGGCAGTCGAGAGATGTCGCAAAGGCGAATGTTCCTCTTGTTTCCCCACAGGTAGCACCGGTAGGACCTGCAGTTGGTCACGAGAAAATGGCGGGAACAATGGCCGAACCGGGTAAGCTCGCATTGCCAATGGCGGGGGAGGGTTCATTACCCTCGAGGCGGGAGAAGGTGGCACAGCACATCCCTTTGGCCACGAAAGAGTTAATATGTAGGGAAAAATATGTTAACATGTTTTCCTTATTAACTGACCATCGCAAGATGGAATATGCTAAAACCCAGAAGGATTTGTGGCACCCGAGCGTCTGGCGCGCCAAGATGGCGGAATTCAGGGTGGATGAGACAGTAACGAATTGGGTTAAGGTCTTTTCTATATTTACTGCAGTTATGGGGGAACGTAAACCCGAGGTGATGACTGAGTTGACTTGCTATCAAAATCGTATTATGGATTTTTATTCTATGTATGAGGGAGAGGAATGGAAAGGTTATGACATGAAATTCCGGAAAGCCAAAGAATATGATGCTACTTTGACTTGGGATTGCCTGGACTCGGTGTCATGGCACAAGCAGCTCCTGCCAGGGGCGGCAGGTATGTCCTCGTCAGGCAGGAGTGGGTCGGGGGTCGTCCGCTAAAAGCCTGCGGTGCCCTTTCGAGCGGGCGCCGTTGGGTATCACCAGCCTAAGACCGGAGGGAATGGCGGCAAGCGGGGGCTCTTTTGGGGCTTCAATTGAGGCAACTGTAACAGACCGCAGGGAACATGTAGGTTCAAGCAAGTATGTGCGGGCTGTGGGAACTCCTCACACCCGGAGAGTTCATGTAAATCGAAAAATAGCGGGACGGGAGGAAAAGGAGGCTATAAGCAGGAGTGAGGTAGAACGTTGTGACCGATTGCCTACACCCGTTGATCTCATGGCTATGACTCCTTAGTTAAACAGATACCCTGATCATGTATCCGCTGGGGTGTTGAAGAACGGATTCTTACATGGCTTCCACATCCCGGCGGGGGATTTTCGGGGGGACTCCTTCTGTAAAAACCAGTTATCGGTACAGCACAACCCATGCGTGGCAGAGAAGAAAATAGCAAAAGAAGTCAGCTTAGGGCGTTAGGGGTTGTCCCGAAGAAAGACCCGGGGGAGTTTAGACTTATTCATAACCTGTCTGCTCCAAGGGGTTCCTCGGTGAACGAGGCCATTGAATCAGAAGTCTGTTCAGTACGGTACGCATCGTTCGATGAGGCCGTGGCCATGTTAAATCGCCTGGGCCCCGGGGCGCTGATGGCGAAATCAGATATCGAATCGGCGTTCCGGTTGCTCCCGGTACACCCACAGGATCAGCGCTTGCTAGGTTTTGCATTTCAAGGGAGTTATTACATGGATAAATGCATGCCTATGGGTTGCTCCATTTCTTTGGCCTATTTTGAAATGTTCAGTTGTTTTTTAGAGTGGGCATTCACCGAGGCCACAGGGCATAGGCATATTATACACTATCTTGATGACTTCCTGTTCTTGGGAGCAGCCGGCGATACGAGATGTGCGCAGGCGCTGCACAACTTCTGCATCCTCATGAGGGAGTTTGGAGTCCCATTGGCACCAGGTAAGACGGTTGGACCATCTACTTCACTGGAGTTTCTGGGAATTGAGCTCGATTCTGTGGAGGGATGTTTCCGTTTACCGATGGAAAAGGTGGCCAAATTTAGGGCTTCCTTGACACAATGCCTGAGTAAGGAAAAAGTGACCCTGCACCAGTTACAGCAAACAGTGGGTCAGCTTACCTTTGCTTTGAGGGTAATACCAATGGCCCGCCCCTTCTCACGCTCTATTGCACAAGCCATGGTCGGTCTCAAAGAAGGGCACCACCGTACGAGACTGTCGGCAGAGGTTCGCCAGGATATGCACATTTGGTTGGCATTTCTGGCAGACTTCAACGGTCGAGTCGTGTGGAACAAGCCGTCAGCGTCTTCAGATGAACTAGGTCTGTGGACTGACCCAGCGGGGAGCGTGGGATTTTGCGCCATCTTAGGTAATCGATGGTCGGCGCAAACATGGCCGGCCTGGTGGCACTCCAGCGGTCTCACAGGTAACATTGGGTTCTTGGAGTTATTCCCCATTTGGGTTGCTCTGATGGCATGGCCTGACGACTTCAGGGACCGCTCAGTGGTGTTTTGGTCTGATAATATGACTGTGGTTGAATGCATTAACCAACAGGCAGCACGCTGCAAATGCATCTTGAGATTGTTGAAGGAAGTTGTGCTGCTTTGCATGAGACTGAATGTACAGTTCAGGGCGAAACATGTGCCAGGCGTACTGAATCATGCAGCTGATGCACTCTCTCGTTCACATATGCAGGCGTTCAGGGGTTATCTACCTACAGCGGACCTAGTGGCGGCACCATTCCCCGAAGCACTATGGCTAATCGGTGCCCCGGACTACAAGACCTCGTGGCAGCAAGCTTAGCCCCCAGGACAAGGAAGGCATACGAATTAGCGTTTCGTTCCTATTGCACATTTTTGGGTCCAACAGGGAGTCAGAGCTGGGGTCAGGAGGAATCCTTCCTGGGGTTCCTGGTAGCGCTGCACAGAGAAGGCCGATCAGCGGCAACGGCCAGTAGGCATAGGGCGGCCATTTCATTCATGGCGCAGGTGCATGGCATAAGAGACCCAACCGGTTCCTTTTTGGTTAAGAAGGCCCTTCGCGGCTGGAAGCGTCTCGAAGGTCGCAAGCAAGATGCGAGGCGCCCGATTGGCTTACACAGGTTGGCTCTACTTGTAGCGAAACTAGACGAGATGTGCTCCTCCCATTTCGAAGCAGTTCTGTTCCGGGCAGCTTTCGCATTAGCATTCCATGGGGCTATGCGGGTGAGCGAACTGGTCGCAAGGAATAAGAAAGACGTTGAGGGAGGCTTGTGCAGGGATCACGTCCAAATTAGGGGTGATTCGATGGTGGTCTCGATAGCCAGGTCCAAGACCGACCAGGGGGCTATGGGGAATAGTGTTGTCGTGCAGCGCGCGCAAGGGTCCCCCACGTGCCCAATAAAGTGTATAGAGGAATACTTGGCACTAAGGGCGGCTACATGGGGGGGGAGTTTGCTGAGGCACAAGGATGGCACCCCACTGACGAGGTTTCAGTTCCAGAGGGTGCTAGCACTGACAATCGCTGCTGCGGGCATGGACCCGTGCGATTTTGGGACCCACTCCTTTAGGATAGGGGCTGGTACTGAGGCTACAGCCAGGGGTCAGAGTGCGGAGGAAGTGAAACAGTTGGGACGATGGTCCTCGAATTGCTTCAAAAGGTATGTGCCATTGCACATGTTGTAAAGATCAATTGACATGCACTCACGCTTCTTGTCTTTTGTTTGAATTACAGTTTCGCGAGCCTGTCACGCGGGGGGGAATTTGCAGTCGACCCAGCACCAGGAGACAAGCGGTCAAGGATCACCGTCTGGAGAGAGAGTGGTATGGGTCGTGGGCCACTCATATGTGAGGCGTGCCGGGGACGTATTCAAAGCAGGTGACGCGAATCACGCAGCTGGGGAATACGGGTACAGAGTGGCCTTCCATGGGAAGGGCGGGCTCTGTTTTGACCAATTCGAATCATTTTTTGAGGGTCTCCTAGGGCGGATAAGGTCACCGCCATCTGTAGTCATAGTACACCTGGGGGGCAATGACTTGGTGACACTGGGTAGACGAGTGTTGTTCGAACAAATTTTGTCTGCTGTTAGCTGGTTGGCTAAAAGAATCCCGGGGTGCACGATTGCCTGGTCCCACATGATTCCCAGGAAAGTAAAGCGGGGGGGCCTTTCAGTTTCAGCACTGAACCATTCGGTGAAAAGGGTTAATAATAAAATTGGGAAATTGTTTCGCTCTTCGCAGTTGCATAGCATTCCTCACGGGTGTATTCGGGGTGATCTCATGTATCTGAATGATGGGGTTCACCTGTCCAGGGAGGGGAATGATTTACTCATAGGAGACTTGATAGCATGGCTAAGGGGTTTGAGGAAGCATGACCTTTAGGAGGATTTGGGGGGGCCGGATAGTCGGTCAACTATCCGGCCTGTGGCGGTAAGGTCATGATCGGTGAGCAGTAATTTCAAGGTCCCTAGAGGGGGCGCCACCCACAACAGATGGGAGCGCCCGAGGGGAGGCGGCCATTGGCCCCTCCCATGGGGAGGCGGCACCCACTGAGGATGGGTCGCCTAGGTGGAGACGGCCATAGGCCCCTCCCAGGGGGTGAGGCGGCTAGATGCCCCTCCTACTAATTTCCCGGGGGCCGGATATCCGCGACGGCGGATAGAGAGTGTGGGGATGGGGGGGAGTCCACGCTGTCCTTCCTACAGATACCTCACACGGGAACTCAGACGACCTTTAAGATGGCGTCGAGTGGAAAGGGGGCCCCCACCACGACAAGGGAAGTTACAGTTGGCAACGAGGGTAGAGTCCTCTGCGCATGCGCCACTCACACTGTGAGGGCGAGAGTTTTGGTAGTAGGGATCTGACACCGGTTAAGACCTTGCCGTTGGCCCTTAATGCTAGGATGTACAATTTTAATTTAGAATGTTTGCATTTGCAGGATGTTAGACTCGGCTAGGAAACCTTTGTATTAGAGATCTGTTAAGGTTAGCCAAAGAACATGTCTTCATCGAAATGTAATAAATGTAAAATTGTACATAATTATGAAACTTTTATTTAATGTTTTAAATTTTGTTTCATATTTTAATAAATACGGCTGGGAGGGTGACTCCCTCCCGCCTTCCAAAAGTTCAAACTTGTGTCCGACTTCTCCCATCCTTGGGGATTGTGTTGAGAGGGGGTGGCGGGCATCCCGGCCATATGGAAAGAGGTGACCACTCGGTCCCCCCGAACGTATGGTTGGGTGCCCCGATCCCCCCGGGAAACCATTTTGGGCGGGGGAGTGGCTCGGATGGTATGCCCGAAGCGGCGTAGCTGGGGTGCGCCTTTTCCTGCCCAAGAGGGGTTGTCCTAGACACCTACACCGAAGACCACGCCCAGTAGGCGTACCGGAGGAGGGTACACGCCCTCCCATGGAAGAATAAATAGAGCGGGAATCCGAAGAAGCGTCCTCTTGTTCCTGTGCTCTGAAGGCTGCACCCACTCGTTGCTCGTGAGCCCTCGACGGAACAAGCAGCAATTTTGACCCACCCACCAGCCCCTTATGGCAATGTTGGTTTTAAATAAAG
Organism: Lissotriton vulgaris; assembly: GCF_964263255.1. NCBI lineage: Eukaryota > Metazoa > Chordata > Amphibia > Caudata > Salamandridae > Lissotriton > Lissotriton vulgaris. The sequence continues at coordinate 566,381,790 of NC_141695.1, forward strand.
TTTTGCTGAGTAGGCCTTTTTTCCTTTGTAGAAAAGTAAAGGAATGTTTATGATAAGGATGTGACTTCTGCCTATAGGATAATGTTTTTCTTGGTAGGAGTGAGCAGTCGATGACGCATCGAGGAAATGTCAGAATATTTTCCTTTAGTAGGTAAACAACTGTCGTATTTATTTTGGTCGGGCGGTAAGGTCATGATCGGTGAGCAGTAATTTCAAGGTCCCTAGAGGGGGGCGCCACCCATAACGGATGGGAGCGCCCGAGGGGAGGCGGCCATTGGCCCCTCCCACGGGGAGGCGGCACCCACTAAGGATGGGTCGCCTAGGGGGAGACGGCCATAGGCCCCTCCCAGGGGGGAGGCGGCTAGATGCCCCTCCTACTAATTTCCCGGGGGCCGGATATCCGCGACGGCGGATAGAGAGTGTGGGGATGGGGGGGAGTCCACGCTGTCCTTCCTACAGATACCTCACACGGGAACTCGGACGACCTTTAAGATGGCGTCGAGTGGAAAGGGCGCCCCCACCACGCCAAGGGAAGTTACAGTTGGCAACGAGGGTAGAGTCCTCTGCGCATGCGCCACTCACACTGTGAGGGCGAGAGTTTTGGTAGTAGGGATCTGACACCGGTTAAGACCTTGCCGTTGGCCCTTAATGCTAGGATGTACAATTTTAATTTAGAATGTTTGCATTTGCAGGATTTTAGACTCGGCTAGGAAACCTTTGTATTAGAGATCTGTTAAGGTTAGCCAAAGAACATGTCTTCATCGAAATGTAATAAATGTAAAATTGTACATAATTATGAAACTTTTATTTAATGTTTTAAATTTTGTTTCATATTTTAATAAATACGGCCGGGAGGGTGACTCCCTCCCGCCTTCCAAAAGTTCAAACTTGTGTCCGACTTCTCCCATCCTTGGGGATTGTGTTGAGAGGGGGTAGCGGGCATCCCGGCCATATGGCCTTAGTAGTTTCGAATGGGTGAGAAGCTAAATTTAAAGATAATTTCTGAAAAAAGGGGTTCAGGCACCCAGTAAATACACATATTGCACGTGTGGTCCATATACATAGTAAGATCTGAAATTCTCTTACCCATCTTAAAGGGGCTGGATTCTAAATTGGCCTTACATGAAAATTAGGCATGGGCGGAAAATCCGTTCTGCTCACTGATTTTGCGGATTTTTGGTAAATTCGCAATCCGCGAACTCTCACGAATTTACCGAAATTCCGCAAATTCGCAAGCAGCGGATTTTTTTTCTTGGTGATACAATATTGCGGCGTGCGGCGTTCACTTACCGTCATTCAGCATTTGCTGAGTTGTTTTTCTCGATATTTTGCGAGTGCTGCGCCATTTTGGATCTTACTGCAGGATCCCGCTGGAGTTTGGCGACGCATCGCGACAGTTCGCAATTGCGAACATGTAGGTGCGGCGGGCAGCAACAATCTCGCACTCGCGAAATTACAAAATTTGCAATTCTGCACAAGAAATCCACTAGCAAGCAGCATAGACCTTCTGAAAATTATGATTTTTATCAGAATAACTCATCAGGTTGACATTTGCCTGCACTCTTTTGGATTTGAGGCCTTTTGACTTTCTTTGGATCACTTTTAGATTAGAAATTAACTTTCACAAGTAGGTTTGTTTGGGGCATTACAGTTGCTGATCTGCAGAAAAACGAGTTTTGCAAAACTGAAAGCACTCAGCAGGTGCAAAAGTTCACTCATCATTAGTAACCATTCCCTGTAGTACTTCCTGAAGGGCCCCTCCAGAGTTCAGTTGCCTATGTTTGTTTGGGTCATTACAGTTTCTGTTCTGCAGAAAAACGAGTTTTGCAAAACTGAAAGCACTCAGCAGGTGCAAACGTTCAAACTCATCATTAGTAATAGTAACCATTCCCTGTAGTGCTTCCTGACTGGGGCCCCTCCAGAGTTCAGTTGCTAGTTGCAACAATTCTATGACCCTGCTCTGACCCTCACAGCAGGCTCATAGAATAGCTACAAGTAGGCCACAAAGGTCCTGGAAAAAAAATTGCACTAATTTCTAATTTCTAATTTAAAATATTTGTAGAGCGCAGCGTACACCTTGCGGTTTCTTGGCGCTGGGGGGATTGGCAACTGAGGGAAAGAGACCAGAAGAAAGGAAAGAGGGGGGTGTTGGGGAGTTTAGGAAGGGAAGGCCTGGTTGAAGAGGCACGTTTTCAGGTCTCTACGAAAGGAGAGGTACTGAGTGGCAGAGCGGAGGTGGTCGGGGAGTGAGTTCCAAAAAGTTGGAGCCAGAGTGGAAAAGCTGGCCCCACCCCACTTTTTGCGTGTGAAGCGAGGGGTCTGAAGAAAGGACTTGGAAGAGGACCGAAGATCTCTTGCAGGTACATACGGGTGGATTAGTGAGGAAATAAAAGCGGGGGCGGTGCCCTGGCGGGCCTGGAAGGCCATACAGCCGATCTTAAAAAGGGAGCGTTCTTTTACAGGGAGCCAGTGAAGCTCCCTGAGAAGGGGGGTGGAATGGTGATAACGAGGAAGGCCATACACCAGCCGGGCTGCCTGGTTTTGAATAATCTGGAGTCTACGCAGGCTGTACGCGGGGATGCCATGGTAGAGAGCGTTTGCGTAGTCCAATCGCGATATCACTAATGCGGCCATGATGATCTTAAGTGCCTGGGGGGAAAAGAAGCGAGAAATAGTGCGGATAGTGCGGAGGGTGAGGAAACAAGAGGACACCACAGAGCTGATTTGTGAATGAAGAGTGAGCTGGCTGTTAATTTTAACACCAAGTGTTTTGACCGAGGTGGAGGGGGTAGGAGAGGGACCAAGAGAGGGAGGCCAAAAGAGAGAGTTCCAGGGGCTGGATGAACCGCAATAGAAAGAAAATTACAGATAAGGAAGCAGGTGCCAGACTGGAATTTTAAAACAGTGACACATTAATAAATCAACCCCAAATTAATTCATGTCAGTTGAAGCAGGGCAGGTGTGCTTGATTTTCCCCCCCATAATCTACAGTGATAATGAACCAGAGGGTGGCATTGATGTACCAGAGGGTGTCATGGGTGAAACAGAGGACGGCAGTGGCGAAACAGAGGGTGCTGGGAACCTGTGATGATGAACCAGACGTAGAAACAACATAGTCACGACCGTTGCAAGCCGACAAGTAAGTTCGCAATTGCGAACTGGTACAAAACCCTCGCGAACTGGCAGAAACCCTTGCGAACACAAAAAAAAATCCGCAAATTCGCGTGAATTCGCGGATTTAGTGGATTGCGAGTTCGCAAATACGCAAATTCGCGAACGTCAGATTCGCAAAATTCGCCCATGCTCAGTGAAAATGTAGTGACGACAATCTGTCTATGGGTCATTTACCTACAATAAAGGGTGTAACAAGTGAATAAACATTTACCCACATTCTAACTTACTAAACAAAAACGGGCGCACAGGTACTCCTACCCGGTGTGGAAAGGATAATGCAATAATTCGGGCCACTAAGGTCAGCTGCGGAAATCAATCACACTTATCTTGTGGAGAGAACTGCACCCATCTGTTTCTCCTCGTACAATGACAAGTCCGCTCAACGGGATGTGGTCTTGTTTTATGCTCTTGGAGTGCGCTTTGTTGGCTGTAATTAAAATCTATGAGCAGACATGACTAGGATAAATTGAGGCACGAACAATTACGTTTCCTTGTGAAATCATTTAAAGGTGTATGGGAAAAGTCCATGGAGCATCGGGTTCAGGGGTGTCTTCTGACATCAGGTTTTCCTACCAGCTCTGGTTGTGGTTGGGGGGGACTCTTGAGGTTGATGCTGCAGGAGTCATCTCGAAGCTTGAGGGAGGTCAGGGATCACTAGATCCCAGGTCAGGATTGCTGGGGAGACCTCCTTGTGGTGTTGGGCCACTCGAACATGGACCTGTGGCCATCGGGGGCAGAGTGGTGCAGAATCGCCGAAATCCGGATTCTGTGGGTGAGCCTTTGCTTGACCAAATACGGTGCTCACAGGAGACAGAGTCTTTAAGATGGTTACAGTGCAGGTCCTTCGGACTCTGGAGTTGCTGGCTAATCGACTCGCTGTTTTTTTTGCTGAAGGCAGCTCATAGATGAGACAGACCGGTAGGGCTGGGGCCAAAGCAGTTGCTGTCCACTTCTTCTCCCTGGGTCAGCATAGCTCTTCGGGCCTTCTTTTTTCTTCCTCGAATCTGAAGAGGCAAGATTCAGGGTTGCCCCTAAATACTAAATTTAGGGGTGTTCAAAGGGGTGTGAAGGTCGGGACCAATGGGTCCCTTCGTTGGGGTGGGTACACCCCTATTATTTCACCCTCCAGGGGGAGGGAGGGAGCATGAGCCTCTCCTTAATGGGCTGAGTCCTCACATCTCCAAGATGGAGGGGACTGAGTTGAGTGCTTGACCTCTCCTCCCTCACCTAAAGGGTGGGGTTGGTAAATGTTGGCACACTTCACTTTCTAGTTTGCCCTAAGTTGGCAGGGTATGGCCAGACGTAGGTCCCTTGCTCACTTTGCCACTGGATTCAAGCTAGCGAGGCTGATCACGGCTGATTAGCCAGAAATCGGTCCCAGGATGCTTGTTTCCGGTCCAGGGAAGAGGCTTGGCAGTTCGGGCGGGACTGTTCCCATGAGGCACAGGGTCACACTGATTTGCATATGGCCATTTCTGAACTGGGGTAGCGGATTGAGCTAAAGAATGATGATGGATTAAACTCAGATCAGTTGACTGGGGGTGAGTGCTTGCAATGTTCAACACTCCGTCCATCATCCCCTTTGGTTTTGCTTTGTTTACCCTAAGTTAGCAGGGTATGCCCAGACGTGGGTCCCTTGCTCACTTTTCCACTGGATTCAAGCTAGCCTGGCCGATGACGGCTGATTAGCCATACACCGGTCCCAGGATGCCTGTTTCCAGTCCAGGGAAGAGGCTTGGCAATTCGGGCTGGACAGTTCCCATGAGGCACAGGGTCCGAGAGATTTGCATATGGCCACGTCTGAACAGGGGTGGTAGAGTGAGCTAAAGAATGATGATGGATTAAACCCAGATCAGTTGACTGGGGTGAGTGCTTGCAATGTTCAACACTCCGTCCATCATTCCCTTTGGTTTTGATTAATAAATGACAGCACAACTTAAGAAGGAGAGCCACACCAATTGATAAAAAAGCAAGTATCTTTATATACGTTTAGGCACCAGAGAAAATTGTTCCGGTAAGTATGAGCTCTGCAATGCTTTCCAAGGGAAGGAAGAACAAGTTCTGCAAGCAAGTACAGTACATCGACATGCAGGGGTGCGTGGTGCAGAGGTTACTTTGGTTGTGGGATTTCTCTTACCGGAACAGTTGCAGTAAAGGAAAGCTGCATGCAGAGGCTGCAGGCATCAAAGGGGAGTCAAGGAGGGATGAAACCACAATGTATTCGGGGTCTGGATGGCTGGGGAACTTTGTTGGAACCATTGGCCCACTTCAGCTCGGGCTAGAGGCGAAGGGTGCAGTGGTTGCTTCAGGTGCTATGGTTTGGTGGTTCCAGAGGCCTCCTAGTCTCTACTGTGGAGTTTCTTCTTGAACAGGTCTGCTGTTCATGTGAGGTCTTTAGTCTTTTTTGAAGGCTGGCAGTCCTTCCCAATTTCTGGAGTCACAACTGGTGGTCAAGTCTACTTTGGAGCACTTTTAGACAAGGATGGCAGACAGGCCGGCAGGGCTGGGACCAAGTCAGGTGATCTCTTCACACTTCTTCTTCTTTTACCAATCTTTTTGTCCTTTTTCTTCTTAGCTCATCAGGATCTGCTTCTCTGGACAAGGGACTCCCCTAAATACCAAATGTAGCTTCGGTAGAGTGTAGAGTAGTAGCCAATGGGCTACGGACCCTCTGGGTTACTACATCTTCCTAGTCTGTCAGGCATGGAAGAGTAAGGAAAAAAGGCTGGATTGTTGCAGGGCCTACTCTGCCTTACATCCTCCTGTTCTGGTCATTCTCTCCAGTGAGCTGGCTGACTTTGACAGTGTTAGGACTCAATTTAAAATGCCCTTTGTCTACCTCTTCAGTGTCCTTGCCCATTCTCTTGGTTTGAGATCAGGGGTTTCCACCTCTGCTAACCCTACATTCGACAGGGCAGCCCCCAGCTTACCCAAAGGGGTTATCCACAACTTGAGTAACCCCACAATGACCAACAGGTTCAGGGGGCCTAGCTTACTATTTGACATGGGGTCGAACCACCATGCTACGGACAGTGCAGCCATAAAGGTAAAGGCTAACACCCAGCAGATGCCACTGTCAGCTGTCAGTGCCCAGAGCCACACTTGTAGCTATTCACTGACATGTGAAGGTACTAACATACAGGCTTCTTTGTGTTCAGATTACCTGTCTGCTGTAGTAGAGTGGGGGGAGGGCCTTTACTGCAGCCTGTAGCAAACACCATCCTTCCACTCTCTCTTCTGTTAGCTGAGGAGCCACCATCTCAGGCTTAACAGTTGCCTGACTAGTCTGGACTTCTTGTGGGATAGGTAGGTCTTCACCATGGACACTTAGGGGGCCCTCCCCAGGAGGGGCCGGATCTCCTTGGCCTACTGGAAATTTGGCTAAAAGTTGCCTGTCTCTTTTCCCTCTTCTTCTGGGGCTTACTTGCACCAACTGCAGGGTCAGCATTTCCAGAATCCTTGGGTGAGGATTGACACTGGACTAGTACCTCACTTTGGGTCATACTAACCTCTGGGTTATCATTTCCAAGGAGACAGTCACAGGGATGGTTTTAGCTGACTGTCACCCTACTTCAACTAAGGGACCCAGCTATTTTGGGGGGTACTAAAGCCACAGACCTAACAGTAACCTCCCCTTGGACAGCCCTTACTCTTTAATTCTAATCTCACCTGAGATATACTGGTTTGAGAGTACTAACCTGTTATGCACAACAGTGTGATTGGCACAGATAACCCTTAGGGCAGTGGCTGGGATTCCAATACCCTGTAGGTAGTGGAAGTGTCTACTCCCCTCTGAAATCTCCAACTCACCTTTTGGGCCCACATTCCAGTTAAAGGGTAGGAGGACTTCCTCATCTGAGAAATCACCCTCAAATGCTACACTGGCAACCCCTGAAGGTACACTAATGGTTTTGTTTTTAGGACGGGAAGGGACGTTGGCTAGGTGACCTGTCTTGATACAGTTAAGGCATCAAGCATTCTTGGGGGTCCGAGATCTTACCCTGATATCCACTTTTGTTTTGTGAGGTTTCTAAGGGCCCACCCTCCTACACAGGTTTTTTGGGGCCTATCTTTGTCTTCAGAGTAGTCCACCTGCTCTTGGGGGGCTTTTCGACCTCTTCCTTTTGATCACCCCCACCATGCCAAGTTTGGACACACTTACCCAATGATCAGCCTTCCACCCCAACACTTGATGAAAGACTGGCTCCAGGTCCACCAGGTATTGATGCAACTTTTCAGAAGTACAATAACTTAACAGACATTCTTTCATAAGCAAATTATAAAGCTCATCATAATCTTGCACCTGACTTCCCTTTAAACAACCACCTAGTGTTTTCACTGAAAAGTCTACAAAATCTATCCACAACTGACTCTGGGTTTTCAGATTCTCCATGACCCTGATCCTGTACTCCTCAGTGGTGAGTCCAAAGTAAGTCAAGGCGAAATTTGCGAATTTGCGTTCCGCGAATTCACACAAAATCAAATTCGCAATCCGCAAAATCCACGAATTCGTGCGAATTTGTGGATTTTTGTTTTTTGGCGTGTTCGCGGGGTCTTTCGCGTGTTCGCAGGGTTCTTTGCGTGTTCGCGGGGCTTTTTGCGTGTTCACGGGCCGCTTGCATGGCAAAGTTACCCATGCGGTCGTGTATGAGCACAGCACCCTCTGGTTCACCACTGCCACCCTCTGGTTCATCACTGCCACCCTCTGGTTCACCACTGCCACCCTCTGGTTCACCCCTGCCACCCACTGGTTCACCACTGCCACCCTCTGGTTCAGCACTGCCACTCTCTGGTTCACCTCTGCCACCTTCTGGTTCAGCACTGTCACACTCTGGTTCACTACTGAAACCCTCTGGTTCACGACTGCCACCCTCTGGTACATCACAGCACCACTGGTTCACCACTGCCACCCTCTGGTTAACCACTGTCACCCTCTGGTTGAGCACTGCCACCCTCTGGTTCACCACTGCCACCCTCTGGTTCACCCTTGCCACCCTCTGGTTCATCACTGCGACCCTCTGGTTCATCACAGCATCCTCTGGTTCACCCCTGCCACCCTCTGGTACAGCACTGTCACCCTCTGGTTCACCACTGCCAACCTCTGGTTCATGACTGCCACCCTCTGGTTCATCACAGCACCTCTGGTTCACCCCTGCCACCCTCTGGCACAGCACTGTCACCCTCTGGTTCACCACTGCCACCCTCTGGTTCACGACTGCCACCCTCTGGTTCATCACAGCACCTCTGGTTCACCACGGCCACCCTCTGGTTAACCACTGTCACCCTCTGGTTCAGCACTGCCACCCTCTGGTTCATCACTGCCACCATCTGGTTCACCCCTGCCACCCTCTGGTTCACCACTGCCATCCTCTGGTTCATCACAGCACCCTCTGGTTCACCCCTACCACCCTCTGGTACAGCACTGTCACCCTCTAGTTCACCACTGCTACCCTCTAGTTCACGACTGCCACCCTCTGGTTCATCACAGCACCTCTGGTTCAGCACTGCCACCCTCTTGTTAACCACTGTCACCCTCTGGTTCAGCACTGCCACCCTCTGGTTCACCACTGCGACTCTCTGGTTCACCACTGCCACCCTCTGGTTCACTCATGCCACCCTCTGGTTCACCACTGCCTCCCTCTGGTTCACCCCTGCCACTATCTGGTTCATCACTGCCACCCTCTGGTTCACCCCTGCCACCCTCTGGTTCAGCACTGCCACCCTCTGGATCAGCACTGTCACCCTCTGGTTCACCCCTGCCACTTTCTGGTTCATCACTGTCTCCCTCTGGTTCACCACTGCCACCCTCTGGTTCACCACTCCCACCCTCTACCGAGACCTTTTGTGACGCAGCGGCAGCACAAAAGATGCGCCATGGTGCTGGGTATTAACAATGTGACGCATCTGAGAGATGCATCACGTTGTAAAGCCCTGCGCCATCAGGAGGAGGTCCAGCGCAGGGGAGGGCGTTCCTGTGCAGGAACGCCTCCTAAAAGTTGACCAGTGAAATCTACAAGAATTCACTCAGTCACTTTTAGGCCAATGCTGCGTCAAAACCCTGCGCCTGCTTGAAGCAGGCGCAAGGCTTGATGCAGGATTGGGGTGATAGGGCCCCCCAGAGCAGTGCTGGAGCTGCGTCGCAAGCTCGACGCAGCTCCAGCAATGCGCTGCTTTTACGGCACAGATGCGTGACGCATCTGTGCCATTTTTGCCACATGGTGCGCCGCATTATAAATGCGACGCACCATGGGTGGTGGAGCTGCGCGCACAATAACTGGCGCATCCCTGGGGATGCGCCATATATTGTAAATCTGCCCCTATACATTTAGCCAACAAGAGAGCACTTACTGATTAAACAGTAGAAAGTGCTCCAGTTGAGTAGAGGAATTGCACTAAAAGGTGGCATCTTCGTGGACAAACACGCAGGACAGGATTTATTCTGCCCCCTGTTAGACTCGTTTTTTGTGTCCTTCTGCCCTCTATTAGACTCGTTTTTCCCCTGTTTTTCTGCCCTTCTGCTCTCTGTTAGACTTGTTTTTCCCTTGTTTTTCTGCCCTTCTGCCCCCTGTTAGGCTCATTTTTTGTGCCCTTCTGCCCTCTGTTAGACTCATGTTTCCCTTGTTTTTCTGCCCTTCTGCCCTCTGTTAGACTCAGTTTTTGTGCACTTCTGCCCTCTGTTATTCCCTTGTTTTTGTGCCCTTCTGCCCTCTGTTAGACTCGTTTTTGTGCCCTTCTGCCCTCTGTTAGACTTGTTTTTGTGCCTTTCTGCCCCGTTAGACTTGTTTTTTGTGCCCTTCTGCCCTCTGTTAGACTCGTTTTTCCCTTGTTTTTCTGCCCTTCTGTCCTCTGTTAGACTCGTTTTTTGTGCCCTTCTGCCCTCTGTTAGACTCGTTTTTTCCCTTGTTTTTCTGCCCTTCTGCCCTTTGTTAGACTGCTTTTTGTGCCTTTCTGCCCTGTGCATCACCACATCATCACTCCGCGCTACCCCAGCATCATTCAGCACCACCACATTATCACTCAGCATCACCACATTATCACTCAGCACCACCACAGCACCACTCAGCACTACTACAGCACCACTCAGCGCCACCACAGCATCACTCAGCGCCACCACAGCATCACTCAGTGCCACCACATTATCACTCAGCACCACCACAGCACCACTCAGCACCACCACAGCATCACTCAGCACCACCATAGCATCACTCAGCACCACCCCAGCACCAATCAGCACCACCACAGCACCACTCAGCGCTACCACAGCATCACTCAGCACCACCACAGCATCACTCAGCACCACCACATTATCACTCAGCACCACCACAGCACCACTCAGCACCACCACAGCATCACTCAGCACCACCACAGCATCACTCAGCATCACCACAGCACCACACAGCACCACTCAGCACCACCCCAGCATCACTCAGCACCATCCCAGTATCACTCAGCACTACCACAGCACCACTCAGCATCACCACAGCACCACTTAGCACCACCACAGAACCACTCAGCGCCACCCCAGCATCAATCTGTGCAACCATTCAACAACAAATGGCTCAAATTTGTTCTCTCAATGTTTCAAACTTTATTACAAATGTCACAAAAGATGTTATCTTTCTCACTGAGACTTGGCTTCAGGACGCAGATACTGCTATAATCAATCTGGCATTCCCTTCCACCTATACAGTGTTTACTCTTAACCGCACGTCTAGGGGGGGTGGCATAGCCATGGCGACTAAATCTTGCTTTCCGGTTGATTGGAAAGCTCTTGATCTACCGATGTGCGAGAGCGCTTCTTTTAAGGTCACCTTCAGTCATCAGTTCACTCTTAGCGGTATGCTTATCTACCGCCCACCAGGGAATGACACTGTCTTCAAGGCCGCTCTTGCTGACGTGGTCAGCTCTTTAGCTCCTAGATGTGCTAATTTTAACATCGTAGGTGACCTCAATATACATCTTGATCAGACGTCATCTTCAACCATTAGTTCCTTGTTAGCGGACCTTGAAGCCATGCAATTGAACCAACTAGTTACCTCCCCTACCCACATAGGAGGTCACATCCTTGACCCCTTCTTTACCACACTGGATCGGGCTAGGGTATCTGACCCGATGGTGGTAGGTTGGACTGATCATCTGTTGGTTAAAGTTTCCTGTCCTTTAGATGGCCCACAATTTAAACCTGTGGACAGACTGATCCTTAAAAGAAATTGGCGTAAGCTCAAACTAGAGGAGTTTTTTAAGATCTTGGAGGCGCAGCCCCTGGGCAATCTGCTGAATGTGGAACAAGGATATGAGCAGTTTTGTAACTGGGCCCTAGCCGCCCTTGATTCTCTTATACCAATGCGCTGGTCGAAATGCCACGCTACAACGCACAGCCCATGGTATAATGATACTCTTGCCGAGCTCAAGAGAACGTGCCGGCAAGCTGAGAGGGCTTGGAGGAAATCCTTTGATCCCACTTTGAAATCTCTGTATTTTGCCCAGCTTAAGATCTATCACAGGGCAATCTGCCAAACCCGGGCCGCATACTATGCTTCTGAGTTTCTGAGCAGCCCTAACCCATCTAAATTAATCTTTAAGGTTCTCAAAGACCTTGTGGGGAAACGGGCCACCTCGTTAGAAATCTGCACGGACTCTCACTGTGAAAGTTTGGCATCCTTTTTCGTGGAGAAGGTGCAGGCAATTTACCGAGGATTTATGCCATCTGTGCCCGGTGCTGAGCCTACTGGTGTGATGGCTACAGTCCATGAAACTCTGTCCTCCCTGCCGGTTATGTCTGACGAGGTTTTTGACACTCTGAGCCTCAAAATTAAATCTGGCTCTCCATTAGATCCGCTGAAGCCAGAGCTATTTAAACTTCTCCCGCCCCTTTGTCGTGAGCCTATATTGGACTCACTCCGGGCGTGGTCCCTTCTTCCTGGAAGCAGGCAGTGGTCAGCCCCATTTTAAAGAAGCCTAATCTGGATCCCCTCCTACCAGAAAACTATCGTCCCATCTCCCTCCTGCCCTGGACCGCCAAGGTCACTGAGGCACACGTGAACTCCATCTTGTCTGCCCACCTCTCTCGAAATAATATTCTAGACGAGAGCCAGAATGGTTTTCGTGCACAACAGAGCACCGAAACTGCACTGCTCTTTGTGACTGAGCACTTGCCTACGGTGCTGGATGCGGGGCAGACAGCGGCGCTCCTCTTGTTAGATTTGAGCGCCGCGTTTGACACGGTGTCTCATGACATTTTGATGCGGCGTTTGGAGGAAGTGGGAATTGAGGGGACGGCTCTCCAATGGTTTCGCTCTTTCCTTTCGGACCGGTTTTTTAAAGTGGCTATTCCACCTGGTCAGTCCTCCTTCCATCCATTAGGGCTGGGAGTGCCTCAGGGTTCTGCGTTGAGCCCCACTATGTTCAACTTATATGTGAAACCGCTGGCTGCAGTCGTCAGACAATGTGGCTTAACCATGACATCGTATGCAGACGACACGCAGCTAGCGGTGACACTCAGTGGGGACCCTGAGGTGAACGCTCCCAGATTCCGCACAGGACTCATAGCCGTGGCAAACTGGATGCGCACTAACTGCTTGCAGTTAAATGCCCAAAAAAACGAGGTCCTGATCCTAGGGAAGCGGGCAGAACTCTGGGGAGACCAGTGGTGGCCTCCAGAATGGGGGGTGACTCCCATCCCAGCTGCCGAAGTTAAGAACTTGGGGGTTTGGCTGGATCCTACACTCTCCTTTACCAGCCACACAAAGAAGATTGCAGCTACCTGTTATGGCATTCTGCGAGGACTGAGACCAGTCCTCAAATTCTTCGACCCCCCTACTCGGCAACTGGTGATCCAAGCCTCCATTCTTTCCCGGCTGGACTATGGGAGTGCGCTGCTGCTCGGAGTGAATCAGGCGGAGGCTACTAGGCTGCAAAGGGTGCAGAATGCCGCGGCGCGTGCCATCATTGGCCTTCCTAGACGGTGTTCTGTCTCTGCAGTCTTGACCTCTCTTCACTGGCTGCCGGTCGGACTGCTGTTAGACTGCTTTTTGTGCCTTTCTGCCCTGTGCATCACCACATCATCACTCCGCGCTACCCCAGCTTCATTCAGCACCACCACATTATCACTCAGCACCACCACATTATCACTCAGCACCACCACAGCACCACTCAGCACTACTACAGCACCACTCAGCGCCACCACAGCATCACTCAGCGCCACCACAGCATCACTCAGTGCCACCACATTATCACTCAGCACCACCACAGCACCACTCAGCACCACCACAGCATCACTCAGCACCACCATAGCATCACTCAGCACCACCCCAGCACCAATCAGCACCACCACAGCACCACTCAGCGCTACCACAGCATCACTCAGCACCACCACAGCATCACTCAGCACCACCACATTATCACTCAGCACCACCACAGCACCACTCAGCACCACCACAGCATCACTCAGCACCACCACAGCATCACTCAGCATCACCACAGCACCACACAGCACCACTCAGCACCACCCCAGCATCACTCAGCACCATCCCAGTATCACTCAGCACTACCACAGCACCACTCAGCATCACCACAGCACCACTTAGCACCACCACAGAACCACTCAGCGCCACCCCAGCATCAATCTGTGCAACCATTCAACAACAAATGGCTCAAATTTGTTCTCTCAATGTTTCAAACTTTATTACAAATGTCACAAAAGATGTTATCTTTCTCACTGAGACTTGGCTTCAGGACGCAGATACTGCTATAATCAATCTGGCATTCCCTTCCACCTATACAGTGTTTACTCTTAACCGCACGTCTAGGGGGGGTGGCATAGCCATGGCGACTAAATCTTGCTTTCCGGTTGATTGGAAAGCTCTTGATCTACCGATGTGCGAGAGCGCTTCTTTTAAGGTCACCTTCAGTCATCAGTTCACTCTTAGCGGTATGCTTATCTACCGCCCACCAGGGAATGACACTGTCTTCAAGGCCGCTCTTGCTGACGTGGTCAGCTCTTTAGCTCCTAGATGTGCTAATTTTAACATCGTAGGTGACCTCAATATACATCTTGATCAGACGTCATCTTCAACCATTAGTTCCTTGTTAGCGGACCTTGAAGCCATGCAATTGAACCAACTAGTTACCTCCCCTACCCACATAGGAGGTCACATCCTTGACCCCTTCTTTACCACACTGGATCGGGCTAGGGTATCTGACCCGATGGTGGTAGGTTGGACTGATCATCTGTTGGTTAAAGTTTCCTGTCCTTTAGATGGCCCACAATTTAAACCTGTGGACAGACTGATCCTTAAAAGAAATTGGCGTAGGCTCAAACTAGAGGAGTTTTTTAAGATCTTGGAGGCGCAGCCCCTGGGCAATCTGCTGAATGTGGAACAAGGATATGAGCAGTTTTGTAACTGGGCCCTAGCCGCCCTTGATTCTCTTATACCAATGCGCTGGTCGAAATGCCACGCTAAAACGCACAGCCCATGGTATAATGATACTCTTGCCGAGCTCAAGAGAACGTGCCGGCAAGCTGAGAGGGCTTGGAGGAAATCCTTTGATCCCACTTTGAAATCTCTGTATTTTGCCCAGCTTAAGATCTATCACAGGGCAATCTGCCAAACCCGGGCCGCATACTATGCTTCTGAGTTTCTGAGCAGCCCTAACCCATCTAAATTAATCTTTAAGGTTCTCAAAGACCTTGTGGGGAAACGGGCCACCTCGTTAGAAATCTGCACGGACTCTCACTGTGAAAGTTTGGCATCCTTTTTCGTGGAGAAGGTGCAGGCAATTTACCGAGGATTTATGCCATCTGTGCCCGGTGCTGAGCCTACTGGTGTGATGGCTACAGTCCATGAAACTCTGTCCTCCCTGCCGGTTATGTCTGACGAGGTTTTTGACACTCTGAGCCTCAAAATTAAATCTGGCTCTCCATTAGATCCGCTGAAGCCAGAGCTATTTAAACTTCTCCCGCCCCTTTGTCGTGAGCCTATATTGGACTCACTCCGGGCGTGGTCCCTTCTTCCTGGAAGCAGGCAGTGGTCAGCCCCATTTTAAAGAAGCCTAATCTGGATCCCCTCCTACCAGAAAACTATCGTCCCATCTCCCTCCTGCCCTGGACCGCCAAGGTCACTGAGGCACACGTGAACTCCATCTTGTCTGCCCACCTCTCTCGAAATAATATTCTAGACGAGAGCCAGAATGGTTTTCGTGCACAACACAGCACCGAAACTGCACTGCTCTTTATGACTGAGCACTTGCCTACGGTGCTGGATGCGGGGCAGACAGCGGCGCTCCTCTTGTTAGATTTGAGCGCCGCGTTTGACACGGTGTCTCATGACATTTTGATGCGGCGTTTGGAGGAAGTGGGAATTGAGGGGACGGCTCTCCAATGGTTTCGCCCTTTCCTTTCGGACCGGTTTTTTAAAGTGGCTATTCCACCTGGTCAGTCCTCCTTCCATCCATTAGGGCTGGGAGTGCCTCAGGGTTCTGCGTTGAGCCCCACTATGTTCAACTTATATGTGAAACCGCTGGCTGCAGTCGTCAGACAATGTGGCTTAACCATGACATCGTATGCCGACGACACGCAGCTAGCGGTGACACTCAGTGGGGACCCTGAGGTGAACGCTCCCAGATTCCGCACAGGACTCATAGCCGTGGCAAACTGGATGCGCACTAACTGCTTGCAGTTAAATGCCCAAAAAAACGAGGTCCTGATCCTAGGGAAGCGGGCGGAACTCTGGGGAGACCAGTGGTGGCCTCCAGAATGGGGGGTGACTCCCATCCCAGCTGCCGAAGTTAAGAACTTGGGGGTTTGGCTGGATCCTACACTCTCCTTTACCAGCCACACAAAGAAGATTGCAGCTACCTGTTATGGCATTCTGCGAGGACTGAGACCAGTCCTCAAATTCTTCGACCCCCCTACTCGGCAACTGGTGATCCAAGCCTCCATTCTTTCCCGGCTGGACTATGGGAGTGCGCTGCTGCTCGGAGTGAATCAGGCGGAGGCTACTAGGCTGCAAAGGGTGCAGAATGCCGCGGCGCGTGCCATCATTGGCCTTCCTAGACGGTGTTCTGTCTCTGCAGTCTTGACCTCTCTTCACTGGCTGCCGGTCGGACAAAGAATTAAATTTAAGGCTCTTTGTCTGACATTCAAGATCTTGAAACTTTCCTCTCCTCCAGCCCTTGCTAATCTTGTTTCCCCCTATGTTCCTACGCGGGCTCTCAGATCGGAATCTCTTCATCTGGCGGTTAAGACCAGGTTCAGACTGAGTAGGATGGGAGGTCGTTCCTTTCGAGTTCTAGCGGCAGGATTGTGGAACTCTCTCCCTGTCCATATTCGTGCCCTGAACAGCCTGACTCTTTTCAGACGCGCCATAAAAACGTATTTGTTCCCTACTGCTGACTGATCCCCTCTCTTTTCCAGCATCGATTTGTTGTGTTGTGGTACTTGATCAGGCGCCAGGACGCCCCTTTGCTGGGGCAGCTGTGCGCCTAATAAAAGTTATTAACATAACATAACATAACATAACATAACATAACATAATATTTCACTTCTGTTCTTGGATTTTTGTCACAATAAAATACACTCAAAATAATCTTCACAAAAGTTATTTACAAAAGTTTAAGCTATTGCCATTATAAATTAAAATCACTTTTATTTAAGTATTAATTATTTAAAAAAATTAAAAGTCATTGTAATTTGTAATATCAATACAGCTAAGTCACGTAAACACAAAACATGTTGCATTACAAATGCTATAGGTGTCACATTTGCGAAAGTTATAACTATTGGCATTGTAAATGACAAAGCTATTAATTTAGCTATTTTCAAAACCAACACATAAATAAAAAAAATTGTCATTTACAAGACCAATAGCTCAAACTTTCCTAATGCGAGACCTATTGCATTGCAAATGCTTGTTTTTATGTCTGTCATTGCTTCCTGTTGAGGTTTAACTTTCGTGACAGGCGCCTCATTGCCTACTTGGAACTATTCTCTGACCCTGCTTCAAGGGTCAGAGCAGGGTCAGAGAATAGTTGCAAGTAGACAACGAGGCGCCAGGAAGCACTTACAGGCTTTCAGCAGCAGGTGCCCAAGTTGAAGTTAATTTCTTTGTAACCCTTTTGTAAAAGGTTACAAAAAATTAGCTTCAACTTTTGCACCTTCTGCTGTAACCCTGTAAGTGCCTGGCTGAAAATTCGTCCCCGCTGACTCGCGGATTTTACCGCGATTTCGCGAGATTTGCGGATCGCGAAATCATGGAAAATCCGCAAATTCCGCGAGAGGAATGAATTTTCAGGCCATGCTTAGTCCAAAGCCCTTAACCAGTTTACCCTCCATGACGTCCTAAGACTCCGCTTCTGAGAGTCAGTGTAAGGGGTCTATCCTGCACTTATTGGGGAACAGTTCCCATAAGAGAGAGCCCCAATATTTCTTGGCTACCCTTCTACTGAGACAAGCTCTCTGACAGCAGTAAACCATTTTTCAATAACATCACCACCTGAATATATTAGGGACAACCCCTTTGGGGGTCTCAGGGTCGAAAGATTCACTTTCGTCCCAAGTTATAATTTTGCTGCCATCAGAGATGGGTCCTAGACCCAACTCAATTCTTTGCTTTTCTATATCTAAGAGCTAGCTTATATAGCTGCTCTTTTGGCTAGTCTTTAAAGAGCAAGATCTTCTACAGAGAGGCCTTCACTTTCTGATGGTGGAGAGTCTACTGACTCTTCACTTTCATTGTCTCTACCAATCATCCTGGGAACCATGGGCATCCTCTGGTTGCTCTTGCTCATACTCTGCTAACACCTGTCCCTGTCCATTCTGCAGCACACATAGAAAGAGGAAAAAACCTCTGAGTATTTTTTTTGGGCAGTAAGGCGCCCCTTCCTGCACAAAAACAATCTTGCCGACAATACAGACAACCTGCTGTTGTAGCTGCAGTTACGTGTTCCAATACGAGGATAGATGGAGACACAATGAAGGCTGTCACAGCTTCATGCTGCAGCACCTCCTTACCCACATAATTTCTAGCAAAATACTCCTACCTACAAAGTACGCAAACATTCTGTTTGCATGTCTTCCCGGAGTGGAGGATAGAGTAATGCTAAATGTAGACCGTAGGCCAGAATTATTCATAGAAGCTCATGAGTGGTTGCCTTTTGCATACAATGGTGTAGAGGCTACAGTTGCAATGCTACAGCAAAAATACTGGTGACCAGGCTGATAGAAAGAGAGCAAAGACCCGCACCTTAAATTGCTACCACAGCACTTCTACCGCAGATATCTCTCTTAGTTTCAAACAAACCGCTCACCTCCATCTACCTGGACCATTGTTGACCATTACACAGTGACAGATCTTTTAAATACATCTAATTAGGAGTGTACTGCTGCTTTTGATTCTTATGGGTGTGTCCACAGAGATCAGCTGATGTTCACACTGTTATAAAAGACTTGCAAGTCGTCATTGGCACATATGCAGGAGCAGCATTCCATTCTGACCAGGGCCCACTATTTGCATCTAAGATTACTGTTATACCATGAGTACATGGTTGTGGCTATGCACTTTTCCTCCCCCTATCATCCAGAGTGAAACATGATATTGGAGAGGAAAAAAGTTACTTAAGGCAGTCTTCAATAGCTAGAGTATTAGGTTCAGGTTGTAGTTGAATTCCCCACCTGTATGGACTACAGAGAGTCTTACACGATCTGCCAAAAAGATCCTTGGGTGGTCAAACCCCTATGAACTCCTGTTTGAGGTAAAGATGTGGGTCCAGGCCTTGACAATCCATGTGTATTGGCGGCGAAAAAGTTATTTTATATCAGTGAACATTTGGCTGTCTTACAGGAAATTAAATAATTCTCAGCTTTTTTGCTGTATTTGTGGACTTTTTTAAAGTCATCATACCCACCACCGCATGGAACTCATACATTTATGATTTGGAATCGAAAATACATATTTTGCTTCACCTTGGATCTCCATTTGGATTTCCATTTGGATAATTTTATATCTTCTAATTTTTGCTTTTTCTTTGTGTTCTACATTCTGCAGCACAAATAGATAGAGCAAAATGCCATAAATGATTGTTTAGGTGCAAGAAGGAAGGTGTTCCTTCCTACATGTAAACAATGCAGGAGCAGGCGTTAGAATGGAGAAAAGAGGAGAAATAATTTATCCTCGTTTTTGCTTTTTCTATGTGCAAGAGTGCCTGAGATTGCACTAGGCAACTCATTTTAGCAACAGCACTAGGGAAAACACAAGGGTGCAATGTATTGTTGTAAATGTGGTGCATCCTTGCATTTTGGAAATGTTGGATTACAGATCTGTCATATTTGGTGCAGCGCTGTGCTCCAACATTTCATTGTACACATGCCCTGTTGTGTCCTCTGCATTCGACATACCATAGAGTGACACACCCCTCTTACAACATGAACAGAGTCAGCTTTGATCCACAGTGTTATAGAACTGGAATTTACAGACTTTGCACAATAGCAGTGTTTCCTGGAAGCATTTCAACACAACAAATGTATTTTCTCCCTATAATTTAGCAAGAGTACAGAAAATGATGGACAAGAAGGATGCAACATAAACTATGTTAAATATGGAACATCCAGAGAAAGTACCATTTACTGTGGCAGAAACACCATCAGCAGTTTGCATAATTCATGGATTTATATCTTTGGAAATGTCAACATTCCACTTTACAAACTGCTTACATTTATATCAAGTAGGCAGGTATGAAGCATTAGGGGAGAGGTTAGCACATGAGACATGGGTCCTACCTTTCAAGGCCAGGTGTGGGAATGAAGGAACTGAAGTTTTTGTCAGTAGTACAGACTGCAAGAACACTTTCGGACATTCATTACTTTACACTTTATGGAGCATACCAAAGGCAAACTTAGCATGTTATCTGAAGGGTTCCTGAACTGTTGTTATTCGTCCAGAATTTGGAATACTTTTGAAACGATAGTTATTTCATGTTCAATGGCCTAGGATGCTGTGGGATGAAACTGGGAGTGCCTTATGTGGTGACAGTATCCTGAGTCATGACCTGTTGTACAAATATGCTTTTTCCAACTGCCTGTATAATTGGAAAAGGGATGATTTGGCCTTCAATTTCTATCTTAAACATGGAATTTGATAATCTGAGCCTTTACTGTTTCAGAAGAAAGTGTCTCTAACAAATGCTAGGAAGACTTTTGATCTGCAAGTTGTAAGGACTTCCTCTGAAAACCAGTCATTATTCACTAACCTCCCACAATGCTTTGGATAATGTGTGCATGCATAAATAATGCATCAAACACTGCAGGAGTAGTACATTTCTTCAAAGTGACTGGGTCTGACTTTGTTAGCACTTTCAATGTCTGTCTTTGGAGTGATTCCATCTTTCATATACTGCTTGGTCTCCATCATTTTCAGAGCATACCACTTGTCCTGTTTCTGATTGTTGGGATCTTGGTTCTAGTTTTGCTGCTCTGCAATGGATGCTCCGCCATGCAGCCAAATGGGAATAGCATTGCCACAGGCGCTACTGTGTTGTGAACGCATAATGCAGTATTTTGGCACACCCTAGTTTCAGGAGCTGTACAACAGCTGGTCTTTGTCCTTTTGATCTGTTTGTTTGCATTGCATACTGCACATGTTCTGCTGTCTGCAGTGCACTTTCAGCTGTGTTTTGGATATATATCTTGGGATGACATTGGTCCAATCTATATATATAGAACTACTGAGAGGGGCCATTAAGAATTCACCTGCAAAGATGTCCTGCATGATTTCCATTGCTACGGAATGCATATTATGAGCTGGAATACTCGGCTTCTGGATTTTTGGACCCTGGTTCATTTTCTGCAGAAGCACTGCTGGCTGTCACATCTTCAGTGATGCTGATTGGGTTGAAAGAGACAATGTTTGTTCATAGGAACTTATACATATGGTGCCAATTGAAGCATCATCGGCAGAAGCTGGAAACAAAATTGTTTTGTCTGCCTCCCGGAACATTTAAACATACATGAATTTTCGAGAAGACAACATTCTTTTAATTCGGCTATTTATTAAAAGCAGAATTGTGTTTTTTTATATGCAGATGTTAATGAGGCATTTTTTACTTTTATATGCAGTTTGGCTTTGTTTCTGCTTTTATTTATTAAAGTGTGTAATACTTCAAAGATTTTTTCAGGTTTCATGTGTAAATTAAACGTTGCTTTAAATATGTTTATAGGTTTAATATGAATCTTTCTAGTCACCTTACAGACAAAGAGTTAGGGGCCCATTAGGATGTCGGGCCGATTGCCCCCGCCAGGCTGGCGGTAGCCACCGCCGGCCTGGTGGGGGCAATCTGCCCGACATCCTCTCCTGAATTCCCCCCACAATATTAGAATGGCGGGGGTGACCGTGGTGGACGGAAAGACCGTCTGCTGCTTTTCCGCCCCGGTCGCCTTGCGGCCAGTGTGGAAAAGGAATAATATGGTGGCGGTGTCTAATAGACACCCCCAGCCATATTGTGATGGGCCCAATCTGATGCCTTTGGAAAGGCATGCGGTCTTCACTCTGGGGGCTCCTTCGGGCCCCCAGAGTGAAGGAGAGGTGGGGGGTGCACACGGAGGTTACATGTGGTACCCCCCTTCATTTGCATAGACAAAGTGGCAGGCACCTCGCAGTGCCTGCCGCTTTGTCTATGCAAATGCTTTAATGCATTTTTAGCATTGTGGAGGGCAGTGCAGAGAACACCGCCCACCACAATGATAAAAATGCAGGATGTGCCCGCCACTGTGGCAGGCACATCCTAATACCCCCCACAGGATCCCCGCCCTTATGGCGTGCAGTCCCAATCCCCGCTAGGATGACAGGCATCCTAATAGGCCCCTTAGTGTTGTGAGGTTACATAGGCCCCGGCACAAACATTTAAATTTTACATGCTCACACTTAAAGGTTACATATTTTCAGACTATGGGCCTTATAACAAGTTTGGTAGTCCACCCGCCAAAGGACCATGACTGCTAGGAGACCGCTGCACCTGTGGACTTCCGAGCTCCGTGTTACAAGTTTACTGAGTGGCCGGCATTGTGCTGCAGCATTCTTGAGGCAGTGGGCAATGTATTTCCATATATATTGATGCCTGTGTGTACATCCCGACTGCATATGTGTCACATGCACACATATGCATGCTATATGTGGAAAAATACCACCTACCCTTTGTCGGAGTCTGACCCATATGTGGGCAGTCTCGGTAATGGGTACATGGTACCCAAGCACTTACCTGTATTAAGCCGAAAATGGGGTCGCATTTCTTGGGCTGAAGATGCTACTGTTTAGGGGGACCTGGAGAAAGTGATCATTGTTGAACTCTGCTGGGAAAAACTGGAAAGGGGTGATAGTTCACCCCAATCCTTCATTTCTGATCGCCGCAGTTGGCTTGTCAGGAAGTTAACTCATAATACGGATGGCAATGTTGTGCCTCTGTACCACACAAAGAAGGCTACGTTCCCCAACTGCGACCTCAGCTATGAGTGGTGTGCTAGCGGTGCCAGCAGTGACGCCACCGTCTTTGTAAAGCCAATCTGTCCAATTCATATTACTGCGGATTGCTCACCGCTTTCGGACCTCCAGCGCTGTGGCAGTGGTCCACAGACCACCAAACTCGTAATAAGGCCCTATGACTTTTAACGAACATTTGCTGTTGCTACCTCATTAAATGTACTCAGAAATAGTTTGCTTACATTTATATAGCTTTGTAGGCATATTATCCGACCTTTAAACTTTCTGTACAAGGACTTAGTACACTGTGCAAAATGTTTTTTTTTGTTGTTTGTTCAGTGACAGTTCTGGGTGGATAGAATCAACAATGACAACAGGACCAGGACTCAGGTATGGAAAAAATGGATGCAGTTTATCATATAAACAAAAATATGGCTCTGTTAAGACAGAGGAGCATCTCTATGTCTTCTCAGGTGGGTAGTCAAACTACACCATCAGCAGTTTGCATAATTCATGGATTTATATCTTTGGAAATTTCAACATTCCACTTTACAAACTGCTTACATTTATATCAAGTAGGCAGGTATGAAGCATTAGGGGAGAGGTTTGCATATGAGACATGGGTCCTACCTTTCAAGGCCAGGTGTGGGAATGAAGGAACTGAAGTTTGTGTCAGTAGTACAGACTGCAAGAACACTTTCGGACATTCATTACTTTACACTTTATGGAGCATACCAAAGGCAAACTTAGCATGTTATCTGAAGGGTTCCTGAACTGTTGTTATTCGTCCAGAATGTGGAATACTTTTGAAAGGATAGTCATTTCCTGTTGAATGGCCTAGGATGCTGTGGAATGAAACTGGGAGTGCCTTATGTGGTGACAGAATCCTGAATCATGACCTGTTGTACAAATAAGCTTTTTCCAACTGCCTGTATAATTGGAGAAGGGATGGTTCGGCCTTCAATTTCTATCTTAAACATGGATTTTGATAATCAAGCCGATCAGTTGGCTTGTCAGGAAGGTAACTCATAATACGGATGGCGATGTTGTGCCTCTGTACCACACAAAGAAGGCTACGTTCCCCAACTGCGACCTCAGCTATGAGTGGTGTGCTAGCGGTGCCAGCAGTGATGCCACCGTCTTTGTAAAGCCAATCTGTCCAATTCATATTACTGTGGATTGCTCATCGCTGTCGGACCTCCAGCGCTGTGGCAGTGGTCCACAGACCAGCAAACTCGTAATAAGGCCCTATGACTTTTAACGAACATTTGCTGTTGCTACCTCATGAAATGTACTCAGAAATAGTTTGCTTACATTTATATAGCTTTGTAGGCATATTATCCGACCTTTAAACTTTCTGTACAAGGACTTAGTACACTGTGCAAAATGTTTTTGTTTGTTGTTTGTTCAGTGACAGTTCTGGGTGGATAGAAACAACAATGACAACAGGACCAGGACTCAGGTATGGAAAAAATGGGTGCAGTTTATTATATAAACAAAAATGTGGCTCTGTTAAGACAGAGGAGCATCTCTATGTCTTGTCCGGTGGGTAGTCAAAATATCGAATTTAAAATTTCAAACTACATTATTATCGAGTTTTTAATATCATAGGAACAGAATATCGAAGTCAAGAATATCGTAGACCAGAATATCGACTCCGAGGTAATTAATATAGATTTTTTAAATATCGAAGTGAGTAATATTGAAGTAAGTAATATAGTAAGCAAACATATTGTTGTTAATAATATCAAAAACATTTTTAGTGTTATGTATTTTAGTATGTATTTCTTATGTATGTCAAACATTTTATAAATGTATTTTTATAAATTTTAAAATGTTTGTTTAGAAATTTGTAATTTTGTCAAAGTAAATTTCTCATTTTAGTATGAGAGTGGGTTGTGGGTTTATAGGGGAATAGGGTGGGAAGTAATTTAATTATAATTAATTAATTAATTATTATGTTTTTATTCATTGGTATTGATGATTATTTAACTGTTAATTATTAATTGGAAATTAATTTTTACTAATGTGTTACATATATGAATTAGAATTAATTTATTAATACTTATTTATTTTTATTGCTAATTAATTTATTGTGAATTGATAATTAATTGGTGATTATTTTAATTCAGTGATTAATTGATAATTACATTAATTTTGTTATTTTATATGTGTAGTGAGTTGAGGATTTATAGGGGAATAGGGTGGAAATAATTAAATTAAATTAATTATTGCGATTGTTTTTATTTATTGGTCTCTATTATTAATTAATTGTTAATAACTTATAAATCAGTCATTATTTTTTATTAATTTGTCGAGTATAATAATTAGAATTAATGTATTAATAATTATTATTTACTGTTATTGCTAATTAATGTATTGTTAATTAATTATTAAGTTGTAATTGATTATTAATTGGTAATTAATATGTATTATTTAGTTGATTTATAATTATATTAATTTATTATTAATTGTTATTAAGTGATTAATTGATAGTTAAATTAATTGTGTTTTTTGTATGTGTTGTGTGTTCTGTGTTAAAGTGGGAATAGTGTGGGGTATAATTTAATGTTATTTAAGTAAGTATTAATTTAAATGTATTGGTATTTACTAATAAAAAATAATGTAAGTTAATCATTATGTAATTTTTTTAATGAATAAATATGTAATTGATGAGTATGTTAACTTAACCCTTCCACTTTCTAGCACTTTCCCTACTGTTGCACTCTCTGGAGTGGGAATAGTAGTTTTTACCCCTACGCTATTCAGCACTTTCCCTACTGTTGCACTTACTGGAGTGGGAATAGTAATTTTTACCCCTACGCTATTCAGCGCTTTCCCTACTGTTGCACTTACTGGAGTGGGAATAGTAATTTTTACCCCTACGCTATCCAGCGCTTTCCCTACTGTTGCACTCTCTGGAGTTGGACAAGTAATTTTTACCCCCATGCAATCCATCGCTTTCCCTACTGTTGCACTCTCTGGAGTTGGAATAGTAATTTTTACCCCTATGCAATCCATCGCTTTCCCTACTGTTGCACTCACTGGAGTGAGAATAGTATTTTTCTATCCCTACGCTATCCAGTGCTTTCCCTAATGTTGCACTCACTGGATTGGGAATAGTAATTTTTACCCCTCCGCTATCCAAAGCTTTCCTTACTGTTGCAATATGTGGAGTAATTATATATAATAATTTATATTAGATGTTTAATTAATTTTAAAATGATATGTATTAGTTATTATTTTTTAAATATGTTTTAATCTTTATATCTATAATTTTATAAAATATACTAATTTTTTATTACTTTTTACATTACTATTAAACATTTAAAAAAATAATATTTTTAACATCGATAGTTTTTTACAACAATATTTTTTCCCTATTTTTTTGTACTTACCTTTATGTAAATAAGACTTCGAAATTTTTGATGTCGATATTTTCGTAGGTAGATTTTCTGTCTTTCGATATTTTGTCATTCAATCGTATTGTCAAAGGTTGTCCCATGCCTGAATTCTAGCCCAGATAAATTTAAACACCATCCTGAAGAAGTTGGCAGTCTGTTCTATAATAATTCCGGCTGGCAGATGATACACGCCCGTAATGGGAATACAATAACTCTAAGGTATACTCGACACCCTAGGCTTTATATGATAGGCACCACTAGGCAGGAGTTCAATTATATGTATTCACATAATATAATGCAAAGGCACAATGGTTGTTTTACTCATTCTGTTCACCTTTCTTGTAACGCTGGTAACCTTGTTTTGCTCCATTCTATTAATCATTGCAGAGCGTGTATTTTATACAAGAGCACAATTGCTTCAATGTTCGAAATCCCAATTTGTGTACTTCTTGTGTCTCCCTTTTGGGCATGCCTGAGTAACTAACGGAAAGGTAAAATCTATTTCCTCAATTTCCTTGGAGGAATAAGGTTTGTTATGTTCTGCGGTTGCAGACACCATCCAGAGCCCATTCAGTTTAGGGGTCCAGATGGTGCAATGTTGACTAGCCAGTAATTGAATCAAAATATTCTGATTGTATGAGATGACTCAGTTCCGCATAGTTTTGAAGCATATATTGCCTAAGCACACAGTCTTACTGAGAATGTTCGAACCGTACAACTCTACAACCCTCTCTCTCCTTGATTTACCTCCATAGTAAGAACTTAAATATTAGAATTATTTATCATAGCAACTCCTCTGCTATGGGCTACCTCAGATGTAAACACCAGCAGCTGGACCTAATCTCCAACAGATGAGTTTCATGTAAGAAAATCACTTCAGCTGTACACCCCCTTAAATGTTCTAATAGAATTTTCATTTTCTACCTCACCCTCAAATCATTTACATTCCAAGGAACCAACCTTAAGCCTCTATCTTTTATCCCGGGGACATGAGCAAAGAATAAAATAAAACCTAAGCTTCAATGATTTGAGGAAATTTTTTTTTCTTTTAACCCAATGCTCCCCACCCAAGTGAAACCAAGTGGCCAGAAAATAGCCAATGAACCACCCCCACCACCACCACCACCAACAGACCTGTACTAATATTGACAATAGGGTATTAACTTCCAATTGCTAACCTCCATCCTACTTACTTAGCCTATGTCCAGCTATGAAAATCACAAACACTGCATTCTACTGAGAGAAAAGAAAGAAAAATCCTCAACTTCTTCTCTTTTTAATTTCTTGAATCACCATATCTACTTCCTTCTCTTTGCTTATTATATGCATTTTATTATTCCATATGACTTTGAGTACTGCGGGGAATTTCCACTGTGCTTTCGTACCAATTGATTGCAACTCATTCATTTTTCTACCCAATTGCCACTGTCTTTCTTCCATTGTACGTTAGAGGTCGGACCTCAACTCACAGATTAATTCCTTATGTATTAGGGACTTATTTTTCAGGGCTGTAATTAATATTAGATCATTCACTAAGAAAGTGCGGAAAATCACCACGATTTTCCTAGGTCAGCTTCTTTTAGGGTGAGTCTAAATGGATCTCTGAAGACCCTCTGAATATCCTGCGCCAGATATTCAGACAAGGGGTTATCCTTTTTTTCAAATAGGCCTTCTCCTATCAAACTTATCAGAATGGCCTTAATATCTTCTGCCTCCACACTAAGCCCAGGTGGAGTTTGCGTAGCCCCGCTAAGTGGAACTACATGAAGCGTCAAAAAAGCTCTGCACCCCACGCAGAGTTCTGCGAGCATGAGGAGTTGCTTGATCCGCATGCTTGTGAGACGTTTCTGACATTTGGCAATGCAGATTGCGTGCTCAGGGGATAATATCACACAAATTTCACCACGCGGTGATCAATGGGCACAGCCATCTTGTTTTTGTACTCTTTTTTTATGGTTCTAGGGCCTGTTTTTGAATCCTCTCAAATCTTTTCAATCCTTTGTTTCTAAAACATTTTTTCTGATCTTTTTTATTTAGTATCCATCCCTCTCTCTTCCTAAGTATATATTTTGTATTTTATTTCTACTTTTACTGTGTTTTATACTATTTTTCTATTACTGACTTTTTTTTTATTTCCTTATCCTGATTTTATTTTATTTTATTTTCGGCCCGCGCCCCTAGAACCATGGCTAAGGGTAAGAGTGCAAATGAGATCTGCCTTCCTTGCTGAAGGCGGCACTCGGAGAGGGGTGCAGGCCTGGGCCTCATTCTCAGAGGTAGAGGTGACTGCCCTAGTTTTTTTCATGCAACTCAACCTCCCCTTAACCTTGGCAGTAGGTGGCAGGCCTGGTTGCGGCTTTAGGATCCAAGAGTGTCACCCCCGGTGGGGGAGGGTGCACCGGGCAGTATTTCACTGCTCTGAGGCCCAGCACACCCACAACTACCCGACTCACCGGTGGTCCGACATCCTGAACCAGGAGCAAGACCTGCCTGACCTGCTAGGTGTTGAGGTCATAGGGCTTGGTGAGTAGCTAATTTTTTACTATTGTGTGTTCTGTTCTGTGTTATGACGAATATTATTTGTTATCCCCAAATAGCAAGAATACTGCTACTGCTGCTTACATGCTGGTAAGTTATTTTAAAAATCTCATATTATGTGATTGTTATTCTTCTAGACAGGTGAAAGGTGCTACTAATCTTGTTTGCAAGTTTGCGCTTACTTGGGCTTATTATGTAAGAGAGGTTAGAGAACTTAAGTTAAGTAATGGTAGAGAGACTCCTTTCCTTTGTCCTGTCACTAAGATAGTGGTGGTAGGTAGCTATTATAGTTAGTTACTTAGTATTAGTTGGTACATTTTCAGCAATCCGGGTGACGCATCCTCCGTCACGTGCTGTTGACTCCAGACCTTAGTAGAACCTTTTGATGTGTGTTAGTGCATCAATCAATCAATCAATCAACATCTGTATAGCGCGCTACTGACCCGGAGGGTCTCAAGGCACTGGGGGAGAGGGGTCCGCTACTGCTCGAAAAGCCAGGTCTTGAGTTGCTTCCTAAAGGAGAGATGGTCCTGGGTTAGCCGGAGGTGTATGGGGAGGGAGTTCCATGTCTTGGCCGCCAGGTAGGAGAAGGATCTTCCTCTGGTGGTGGCACTGCGGATGCGTGGAACGGTGGCGAGGGCAAGGCTGGTCGATCGTAGCTGGCAGGTGGGAGTGTAGAAGATCAGGCAGTTGTTGAGGTACCTGGGGCCCAGGTCGTGGAGAGCCTTGTGTGCGTGGGTGAGGAGTCTGAACGTGATCCTCTTTCTGACGGGGAGCCAGTGTAGGTCTCTCAGGTGTTCGGAGATGTGGCTGTGTCGGGGATGTCCAGGATGAGTCGTGCGTAGGCATTCTGGATACGTTGGAGTCTTTTCTGAAGTTTGGCTGTGGTTCCGGCGTAGAGAGTGTTTCCGTAGTCCAGTAGGCTGGTGACGAGGGCCTGGGTGACTGTCTTCCTGGTTTCGGTGGGGATCCACCGGAAGATCCTTCGGAGCATGCGCAGGGTGTTGAAGCACAATGATGAGACGGCATTGACTTGTCTGGTCATCGAGAGGGAGGAGTCCAGCATGAAGCCTAGGTTACGTGCGTGGTCCGTTGGTTTGGGAGTGGTGCCCAGGCCAGGGGGCCACAAGGAGTCGTCGCAGGCGGAGGGCGATGATCCCTTCCGTCTTGTCTGAGTTCAGTTTCAGGCGGCTGTTCTTCATCCACTTGGGACATCTTTCATCCCTTCATGTAGGCTGGTTCTGGCGGTGGCGGGGTCGTGGGTGAGGGAGAGGATCAGCTGGGTGTCGTCAGCGTAGGAGATGATGTTGAGGTTGTGTTGACGTGCGATGGCTGCGAGGGGGCTCATGTAGACGTTGAAGAGGGTGGGGCTGAGTGAAGATCCTTGTGGTACGCTGCAGATGACTTCGGTGGCCTCGGATCTGAACGGGGGGAGGCGTGAGTTAATAATATAGCAACTCAGCACATCAGCAACCAACCAATAACTTGGTGTATGCAATATTCTTGCGTCCAGCTATGCATTTTTGAGGACTAAAATAAATGGAAATGCAGACTTAGTGAACAATTGGCCAATCAAAGGGGGTTGATTCATTGATGATTGGGAATGAGATCAGAACTTAGAAAAACCAAATATAATTTTTGGCAGTTCATTCCAAAGTCTTTGGAATAGGCGGGTTAGGTGGTACTTATGTTTAGGATTCTGGAATTGGAATGGAACATTGGAATAATAAAGAGATAGGTGGTCCATGACCGCAATACTGCTAGTCGGTCTGATTAGACAGGTCAATTTTATTGTAGTATTTATTATTTGTTTCACGCCAATTAATTTTGTCTCTTATTTATTATGTCTTACATGATCAGCATCCTGGGACAAGAAGACAATGGGGTCTGATGAGGTGGGAGCTGGAGGTGCCTACCTGGGCTAGGATCACTCCTCTACCGTTGGCTCTGCTACTAGCCCCAGTAAGTCCTCCTGTTGCTGATATTAATAATTATGTTTTCCTAACTTTTACTGCACCTTATTTTTTCAAACTATTATTTTTGTTTCCTAATTCTGTTTTGTACCAAATCCTCTTCGATCTATCTGTTTCTAAATTCTTGCTATCCCTACATTACCTACCTGGCTATTTTGTTATAATTCTAGTGTCTGTATTTATTTTACATCAATCTAACTGCCTCTGACTCTGTACTACTATTAGTCTGACTGTAGCTTGCTTTATAATTTATTCTTGTTTTTCAGTCAGCTTTCCCTCTACCCTTATATTTTGTGGACTGCCTAGTGGTAGTACTACTGTAAGACTCAAAGAACACATTGGTCCTTTACTACTACTAGTACTACTACTCTGCTGCGCAGATTGCATGCCCAACTAAGGTATTCTTTGCATCTTTGTTGAGATTAGAAGGTTTTTTTACTTTCTTTCTCATGTTCAATCAGTAAATAAAATGATGGTCACGGTGGACACCCCAAAGGGGTGTATTTTTACTTTTTCTCATCTAGGCCAAGTACTATTATTAGTACCAGCACCAGTTGATTGTGAACAACAGATTACTGTGCACCATGGCTGAAAGGAAGTATGAGGAGGAGGGCACATTTATATTTTCCAACCAAGAGAGAGGACTGTAGACTCAAAATACTTCATGCCTGATTGTTCGCCCGATTGGCCACTCTTTTTCTTTTTAAAAAAGTTTTAAAACTCAGATTCACCAATAGCTCTAGCTACTGAGTCTAGTCCTTTGGGTGTCCTCTTTTCGACAATTGTCACTAACAAAATGCCCAACCAGATATTTTATTATTTTTGATGAGATAGGAGATGCTCCCGTCTACTCTACTCTAGTACCCGATTTGTACTAGTGATGTGTGTGGTGTATGCATGTATTGTTTTTTCAATCTTGCTAGTGAAAATAAATAAATAAGGGGCATACATGGCACCAAAAAATGTGTAATCTTTTTTCTAGGGTTACAGACTACCAGTGCCGGGGCTAACGGGGAAAGTGATGCAAACCAGGAGCAAGCAGATGCAGCATCTGCAGGGGAGAGTGAGCCAGCAGCAGTGGCAGGCGGTGGTAAGATATATTCCCTACTTATTGACAATATACACTTGATGCAAGGGTGTACACTGTACTCTTGCGAGAGGCTATGTTGTTGTGAACAATGGTTGAAGAACACACCCTTTAACTAGCATTAGCAATAGCATTAGCGGCGGGAGTTGAGTATCTAATGGGCTTTTCTATCTGACTTCAACTCAGCTGGGAAAGTTTAATGAAGAAGACTAAGAGTTACACGACCTTGATGGATGGGTTGAATGAAAAGGGAAAGAAAGATGGAAGGAGGAAGGACGCATGACATGTAATTTATGACTGGCATAGAAGGATGCGAGGATGCGAGGGTGTGGGAAGGGGGCCTGAGATACATAGCTTGCTGATAGGATGCATAGGTGGGTGAAGGATGGGTAAAAGGCGGAAGAATGGATGTTTGCCTGGGTGGGTGAAACTGTATGGGTGATAGGAATCCAAAAGTTGGTTTGATGGGTCAAACTCAAAGGCAAGCAAAGACGCATGGGTGGTGGTTTAAAAAAAATTACAAATGTATGTTATAGGTGAAAGGTTTGTTGAGAGAATAAGAGGAATGATAGCCATGTAAACTTTGAATGGATGGATACCTGGGTGGAATTTAATCGTAGCATAGGTGGAGACTGTTACTGGATGAAGAAAATGTAAAAGAAAAATAAACCATGCCAGTGTAGCACAGCCAAGGGTGAAGATAAGAATACAAAAATACTGCGAGAAGAGCAATGCAATGATAAATGGAAAAATCGCTGGGAAGAGAAACAAGGACTGTTTTTTTTCAAGGTTGTATTTCAGAATACTCCCTTGACTCACAGTAGTTTACAAGCACAACATATATATAATGTATGTATGTAGCTATACCCACCCATTAACAATCGCCTCCCTCCGACTCTGAGGCTCATCCCTACCAATGTCATTTCGACCGTGTCAGTCATGGGTAGCATATCGGCTGCATGGTTACACAATCAATCAATAGTACCTCACGTTGTCCCATATATAATCATTCAGATCAGATATCATCTGTCTTGTTGTAGTAGTCAGGTGGAAAGTGAAATTGAACATCTGCCCCACCTCCAGACAGTATTAAATAACTTGAATCTGGAACACAATTATGTCTGTCTAAGGTGCAAGCTAACTGAGCTGGCATGCCTACAAGGTTATTTTAGCTAAACAACCGAGAGAAGAAAAAGACTCGTCAACTCCATAGTGCCTAGTAATGCCTGAAACACTCACAAATGTTACAGGCCAAGGAAGTGGGAGGATAGCACAAATGTATTGTACTTTGCTTGCTAATGCTACTGTGCCACTCTAATTTTATGAGTATAATTAATTTTGTGTCACTATTTGGCTAAGAGTATTGCTTACAACTGTCTTTTTTTTTATATAGCTACTCCTTCCCAACCGAAACAACCAAACAGGAAGGAGTTAGCAGCCATGGTATGGCAACGGAAGCTGGAGGCCATCTGAGTGAAATATCGGCGGCTGATGGTTCTGGTGGAGGAGGATAAGGAAGAGGCAGCAGCAGCTGCAGTCTCATCTAATGCCCAGGCCCCAGGCAGGCCCTCCCAGTGCCTCCAGGGGTACGGTGCTGTGGTCTGACAGCCACCCGCTGCAGCTCTTTAAACACTGCTGCTCACCCTGTTCAGGAAACTGCAAGACATTTAAGTGCTGCATGCTCGTCGGAATGGCGCACCTAGAGTAGCATATAATCACCCTAGAGTGGAAAACCCCACAGGGCCGCCGCTAGAACTCAGTCGCCTTGCCCCTTTTTTATTCTATTTTTTGGTGTGTGGGAATTGGGCATTGGGGAAAAGTTGGGGTTTATGGACATTGGACTCTTATGATGGACATTGGTTTGGTTGGGTTTAGAGAGCGGGGTGGGTAAGGTGTTGTGTTTTTTTCATTATTTTATTTGTTAGGGAAATACATTATTCATAGTTTACATATGATGTAAATGCCTTGTGGGGGGTTACTCTTTAACTTTACATGGTTTCCTTTGCTGCAGCCGATAGTGTAACACACCAACAGATAGATGGGATACCCTCACTTGTTACTTGTCCTACTAGTACTGTCATTCTCTCCTCCTAGTTTATGGAGTCTGCATCTAAATCCCATATGGATTCAGAAGGGTGTGGGTGTGTGAATTAATGATAGCAGGCTCCCACGTCCCCGTCTTGATGTTCGCGGACGACACGCTTTTACTTTCACGCACCCCGAGCGGTCTCCAAAAAGTGGTTGATGCCTTTGGTGAATTTTGTGATGACAAAGGCCTTGAATTGAATACTACCAAAACTAAATTCATGTGCCTTAACCACCAGTCCACCTTCAAAGGTGTAATAAAATACAAAGGCACCCCCCTAGAAAAAGTGGACTCTTTTTCCTATTTAGGCATCATCCTACAGGAAAACATGAAGTGGAAATCACATATTAATACAACAGTATTGAAGTTTAGTCAGCTTGCAGGCGCAGTTGCTTTAAAACACCGAGCCTCGCTAACTAAGCCGGTAAATTGTGCACTTGAAATTTCTAACATGAAAGTATTGGGTGCCTGTTTATATGGATCCGAACTATGGGGGTTTTCAAACTTGGGAGAGCTGGGACGTGCAGAAAACAGATTTTTGCGAGGGCTGGTAATGGTCCCACAAAGCACACCCATAACTCCTCTAAAATTGGATCTTGGCAGGAAAAATATAGAGGACATAGCTAGGCTACGGCCTCTATTATATTGGAGACGTCTGATGGTGACCCCTGAATTAAGTCATTATGCTGCAGCCCTGACAGATGTTGTTAAGTTCGATCATTTTCATTGTATTCCATGGCTAAAAGAACTTCGGGGACTTCTTGTAAAGCTGAAATTGGAACATCTATGGGGTACTAATGATGTGGCTAGTTTTCCCTCGAAAGCAAAGCTAAAAGAACTATACTGGGAAATGGTGTACCTAACAATGTTTTGTAATGGATCCCAATCAAAACTGTCAATTCGATTTCTGGATATAAAAATGTACCCGTCATGCAAATTATTCTGGGACGTAATTGAACGACCGCATGATAGGAAACTATACTTCCAATTCCGTATAGGAACATTACCAGTGAATGCTTTTAAGAAACACTGGTCTCCAGCATGGGATGAACATTGCTACCATTGCAAGGATCAAATAGAGCACATTTCCCATTTGTTGTTATGTTGCCCACTGTACACCAGCCCTAGGCGCAAATGGCTAAAGCCAGTGTGCCTAAATATGGGCACCCGTAGCCAATCGGTAGCCCTTAGGATACTAGAATCTGATTGTTCTACACTGTTTGTGGTTGCTGTAGCAAAATTTCTTGCATGGGCATGGGCAATCCGTACTCGCTCGCTAATGACAAATACAACAAAATGAATTATGTCTATTATTATTCCACCATCCCATCACATGAATTGCTATTTTTAATAATTTTTATGAATTGTGAATTTTTTTTGTATGTTAATATGTATTCTATTCGACTGTCAATGTTTAATATGTGTTTTAAAAAGTATTTTTATCTATAGTATTTATTGTATTAGGGTTAGGAGAATGCTTTTATGACAAATGTCGAATAAAGCTTTGAAACTTGAAATTGAATTAATGAATTATTTTCCATAGCATTATGCCTCTTCCAAACTTCTTCTCTTACCTGTGATTGATGTTTATTTATACTTAGGTGTTTCCCAAGTTGCAATGGTGGTGGTAGTAGTAATAGACACTGACAGTAGCGTGTGCAAATAAAGAAAATGAGACAGTCTGTCACCTGGGGGAGACTCTGGAACGAGTAGTAGAAGTACAGTACACAAAAAGACTGCCAAACAAGAAGCCATGATGAGGGCTAAAGTAAAATAAACCAGAATGCCTGGAGGACTAGCCTAGTGCAAGTTGAAAAGTGAAGTTGACTTGGGCTATGAAGATGAACAGACAAGCAGCTCCGTAACCTTTAGTGCTGGAACTAGTATGATTGTTGACCAATTACCTACCAATTACATTATTAATATTATGATGGATGATGTAATGTTCCTACAGAAAAAAAAAAATATTGAATGATGTGCATGGGTGGGCTATCTAATATTGTCAGTGTGGGCTAAAGTATACATACTTAGAGCAGAATAGGATCCCTGCCCTGCTTTGAGTTAGTTTGCTTTCTTTCACCATATCTACGCCAGCAAGTGTGTGATCAATAATTGGTGTCAATTTAATTTAGTAACACCTCAATATAAATCACACAGCCTGAGGGGAAAAGGTTTGGGTTTGATGAATGGTTGGGAAGGGGGAATTGGTGGAAAGGTTTGAGAAAGACAAACACTACACATTGACAACACACAATCTTGGCAGCCGACCATCATAAGTTTGTTAAGGGAGAAAAACGAAATGCATGCATGATGATGACTAGATGAGTAGCACTAGACTAGTAGTACAGGGCAGCAGTCTATTAATTGTTATTACGCAATTGCCTTGCCTGTTCAATGATATAATTATTCTCAAAATGAGAGTTGCATCTCGGCATTCCTCTTTGTCCTTCCGTAGACTGTCCGTCCATCAATATTGGGTGTCTGCATGGCAGATTCGGTTTGGTAAGGTAAGCGTGAGTTATTTTTCCCAGTATAGCGCAGGGTAAAGGCCGGCCTGTAGCTGGAAAAACAAAAATTATATTGAAAAATCAACGAGAAAAGTAAAGTTAAACTGCATTAATTAAGGAGAAGTGCAACAAGAAAACTTTCAGAGGTGGCATGGCTAATTCATGTCTGTTTCCAGCAGTTACCTCCAACAACAGGAGAAGGCCCACCCTCCCAATCTCCACTTACCTTAGATTTTGAGCCAGACAGCATGGTACACACATGCACATATACAGCAACGTAGCAGTTTCCAAATTAAGTAACAAAATCAATCCACCACTCAATCAATCAATCAGGGAATTGTAAGCATGCTACTCACCTGTGAGGGTCTCAAGGCACTGAGGGGGGGTCCGCAGGTCTGTTAGCCGAAGAGCCAGGTATTGAGGGTCTGCCAGAATATGTTCAGGGAAGGGACGCGTCTGATGTCTGCCGGTAGCTTGTTCCGGATCTTAACTGCAATGTGCGAGAAGTACCTTCCGCCTGCTCTTGCTCTGTAGATGCATGGGGTTTCAACCAGTGCGAGGTTAGAGGATCGTGGGTTTCTTTTGGGTGCATGGACATTGATTCTGTCATTGAGGTATTTGGGTCTGTTGTTTTGTAGGCATTTGTAGGTGTGTGAGGATTTTTAAGGTGACTTTTTTCTCCATGGGGAGCCAGTGGAGGCCTTGTAGGTGTTGGCTGATTTGTGCATGGTGGAGGATGCTGAGGGCGAGTCTGGCGGCTGTCTTCTGTATTTTCTGTAGTTTGTGTAGGAGAAACTTGTTTATGCCAGCATTTAGTGTGTTTCCATAGTCAAGTCAATTGGTGATAAGTGTGTGGGTGACTGTCTGTCTTGACTCCGGGGGATCTTTTGAAGGTCTTGCAGAGGATGCAGAGGGTGTTGAAGCAGTTTCAGGTGACGACGTTGACCTGTCGGTTCATGGTGAGCGATGAGTCGAGTACCATGCTGAGGTTTTTGGTGTGGTCCGAGGGGGTTGGTGGGTTTCCGAGGGCAGTCAGCCACTAGGTGTTGTCCAATGTTGAAGGGGTTGTTCCAAGGATGAGGACTTCTGTCTTCTCAGCGTTGAGCTTCAGGCAGCTGTTGGTCATCCAGACTGCAAAGCTTTGCATTCATTCCTGGAAATTGAGTTTGGCCGTGGTGGGGTCTTTGGTGAGGTAGAGGAAGAGCTGGATGTCGGCCGTGTAGGATACTATGTTGAGGCTGTGTTGTTGGACGATGGCTGCGAGGGGTGCCATGTAGATGTTGAAGAGGGTCGGGCTCTCCGCAGGTGCTTTTCCTGGGATCAGAGAGGGAGGGATCCTGATCCTTTGGCTTCTTCCGGTGAGGAATGATCAGATCCAGTCCATGGCTGCTCCTTGAATGCCGGCGTTGTGTAGTCTGGCAAATAGTGTGCGGTGGGAGACAGTGTCAATGGCCGCTGAAAGGTCGAGTAGGATGAGAACTGCAGAGTGGCATTGGTCCAGGTGGGTGCGGATGTCGTCTGTGGGGGCGAGTTGGGCGGTCTCTATGCTCTGGTTGCTTTTGAATCTGGATTGGGATGGGTCGAGGATGGTGTTCTCTTTGATGAATTGTGCCAGTTCCCAGTTCCCTGTTGATTGTTTTCTCTGCAAGTTTGCCTGCAAAGGAGAGAAACGAGAAGGGCCAGTTGTTCTTGAGGTCGGTGGGGACAGCCCCGGGGGTTTCTTGAGCAGGAGCCTGACTTCTGCATGCTTTCTGTCGCCCGGGAAGGTGCCTGTTGTGAAGTTGGTGTTGATGGTGAGTTGTAATCCTGGTGCGATGGCGGCCGCGGCTCTGTGAGGAGGGCAGGGATCGAGAGTGGGCTTCCAAATCCAAACTGTTATTTTTCTAGCTGGCTGGCTTGCTCATCTATACAAGTTTTGTAGCTGGCAACCATGGATCAAGAATTGTGGCACCAATGTAATGGTTGGATGACACAATGCCTCTTTGTACCCTTGTATTTTCAGATAAGTGAAGGGTTAAGGTCTCCACCAACTCATATGCTTCTTTTTTTCCTCTACACCTGCATACATTGCAGACACCCCCTTCAGCTGTTCCTGTAGCATGAGCAACAACGGTATGGCTTGTCCCATAGTACAGTCCTCCTTGCAGACTTTGCATGTGAAGACATTGAAAGAAAGCAACATATCTGTCAGGCATTTAACTAGGCCCCATTGGTCCACCTCAATGATTATGCCTTTCACAGTAGCATCCCCTCTTTGCATGACATATTCATTGATTGGTCTGTACGTTCAAGCATGTAATAAGTTGAGTTCCAACATGTTGGCACCTCCTGCATAAGTGCTTTAAATGGCATTCTGTTATCACGTTTTTATGATCCTCAGCTGCTTCCAGGCTTTAAAAGTATGGCGGAAATGTGTGCAGATTCTTCTGCAGGTGGTCAGTAAGTTGCTGACTTGGCCATCTTTTTTCAAAAAGTCTTGTACAATTATGTTAATGCAGTGCGCCAAACACAGGACGCTGAAATAGCCACCATCGGCCATGGGCTTAACTATATTGCTGATTTTGTATGTGGAAACAAAACCAATGTTAAGCCCTATTGGTTGCAACCATTCAAAGAACTTGCTGTCAAAGTCTTCTAAAATGTTTTCTGCAATATGGATTTCTCCATGGCGAACATAGCTACAGTGTAGGAGATAAACAAAGGCACCCTGAACTATAATGGTTCAATTCTTAGGACAGGGAAAAACAATTATGTGTAATAAACAATTCCTAGGCAATCATAGATGAATACATATATACATGTGCGGAGGGTATAGCAAAAATTAAAAAGACAATAAGGTATCTATAAAAATATATAGTGTATTTATTCTTCATTTATAAAAATTCATGGCAAATTAAAAACGTCAAAAAAATCATTATATAATAAATCAATATCAACAATATTTCCTACAATAAACATACAAGGTTATATCAAGAGTAACTAATAGATCACTTTTAGGATTAAAAGCAATATTTTCTACTTTATTTATCATTTTGCCTGTGTCTTCAATGTAAGATGTTATTTTCAGAATATGTGGACGTAAGTAGTGATCTATAAATTTTGACAAAGGCTCTGTATTAGTTCCAATTGTAGATACAATTGGCCTATAAGGTGGATCTACTGTGCTTTTGTGAACTTTACGCATGCCATATATGCATGCTGTCTTGTTATTATTATAGTGCAGAAAATCAAATTCTTTAGTATTTATTTCTCCATTGTGTAAGGCTGTACAAGTAAGGTCATATATTTTTTTAGAAATAGCTACTCTGGGATTAACCACAATCTTACTATAGAAAGTTATATCACTAAGCACGGTGTTCGTTTTGGTTTCATAATCAGCGGTGTCAATCACCACAATTCCTCCTCCTTTTTCGCAGCTTTTTATTACAACCTCTTTATTTTTTACTAGAGAAGTGAGTGCATCATGTTCATATCTAGGACAAATTTTAAATGAAATATTTTAGCAAACTCTGGTGCTTTAAATTTTTAAGATTAGGTGAAATAATTATTCTGTTTGATTAATTTATATCGTTGTATCATCTCGTGTACATATATCATCCTTTTTGAATTCATGAAATATGCTGATTTGATATATGACATATTTTGTACAGATTTCATTATTGTCGTATTTTATTGTCTTTTTTATATATCTGTATCCTGTGTCTTTTTGTGATTTTTAAAAAATCGAATAAAAGTGATTGACTGACTGGTCTGGAGGGAGTGCATCATGTTCATATCTATTAGGATTATATAACGGTTTTTGAATAAACAGTGTAACCTGTTCCAATCTTTGTAGGATGACCAATTCGAAAGCTGCCACTTCCGGTCCTAACTGATCTAATGATGGACTGAAAGTAGATGGTAAACTCAAGGTATTACTAGTGTTAGTCTCCTTATCTTGTGAGTTCTCATTGTTAAAGAATTTCTTAAATCTAATCCTACAAAAGAAGGAAATGATATCTTGGTGTAGTTCAAATATGTTTACATCAGAATGTGGGACAAAGGATAACCCTTTAGATAAAAGATTAATGCTATTTATATCTAGATCTATGGTGGATACATTGAAAACATGGATTATAGTCCCTGTTTCCAATAATGACGATTGCGCGTTTCCCGCATTAGTTGAGGGTCCTGCATTTGATGGTGAAATTGCAATTGGTAGTTTCCCCTTGTTTCTGATTTAAATCTGACTCGTTGGGGGCCCCTGTTTGTCTCTCAGTTGGCCAAATAAGGTTGAGGTTGGGTGCGTTACGCTTGAAAAGAGTTAAAATTGTTTTCGGGTTCATGGTAATTGTTACCATTATCACCTTCAGAATCGGATGTTTCTGTAAAAGTATTAGCTCGCTGTTGTTGTGCTCTTGACTCATCCGTGTAGTGATTTTGTTTATAGAAGTCTGGTCTTAAAAAAGGGTAGGTGTTTTCATGGGTGTAGAACCTTTTATCTTTTGTGAGTTTGTCATTTTTGCGTTTACTGAGATAGTTGCTAAAATATTCTATTTCTTTGTTACATTCTTCTAACCTTTTTAAGGCTTCTTCTACACTGCCTGCTTTTTTAATTTTATCTTCCAATTCAAGTACCTCTGTTTTAATATTTGATAGTTCTTTAGCCATTTCTACAATTAATATCCTCAGATCTCTTCAACACCTACTGGCAATCATACTCCACTTATCAAGGAATTATTTAAGGTGTACAAATAAACCAGGAATATTATGAACTCGGAGGCCTGTTGGTATGATACCTGCCCTTAGATACGCTAACATGAATTCTCCATGAGCTTCGATCCAAGTTAGTTTCTTTTCAAGTTCTTTAAAAATGTTTATATCATCCTGGTTATGATTACCTTCCTGGTTGCCACCACCAAAGGTGACAGACATACCAACTAGGATTGCAAATTCCTCATCCATAAAACCTAATGTTTTAAGTTGGGCCATGTTAACTCTACTGGGATTAATAAACAGGAGACCTCAGAGCAAAGAGTTAGAGATTGAAGAACAGAGTGCTGCAAATGGATAGACCAAACTGATAACACAATATAATTATATAAAAACAGCCCTGCCCAGCAAAGCTGTGGGTGAAATTGTAGGAGATAAACAAAGGCCCCCCTGAACTTTAATGGTTTAATTCCTAGGACAGGAAAAAACAATTATGTGTAATAAACAATTCCTAGGCAATCATAGATGAATACATATATACATGTGCAGAGGGTATAGAAAAAATCAAAGACAATTGAGGATCTATAAAGATATATATTGTATTTATTCTTTATTTATAAAAATTCACGACAAATTAAAAACATAAAAAAAATCATTTCATAATAAATCCATATCAACAATATTTCTTACAAAAAACATACAAGGTTACATCTACGGAAGGTTTTAGTCAAGTTGTGATCCACATAGTAATTTTTCGACACGCGTTTCGGCGTATCAAACGACTTTTTCAGGAAATTACCACAAACCTAGAAAAGAGTGTATTTATAAAAATATTAAAACATCTTGCCCAGCTACAGTTTCTTAAGAATAGCTTTAAACCATGATTATCTTAGTCTATGATAATCCACTGTGTGACTCCTTGTGCCTATATACATTATTTTAAATGCCATGTACAATTAATTTTTGTATACACATCACCCTATGAAGTATTTTGTACATATACCACTCCATTAATTATAAACGAGACACTGTTTATGTTGCTTTTCTTAGCCATATCTATTTTTAGAACACTCATTCTATAAAGTGAAGCAAACAAAGGATAATTTACTCTAAACCATCAAATATGAGGCTCAAGTCAGGAGTAAGGAGAGATAATTATCGACCTATACATAATTAATATAGGTATTGTAAATCTACTTACTTCATGTATTACAGGACATGAACAAAGACTTTGAATGTTGTCATTTGATTCCTTGTTAACGTTAGTTCTTTGGATAATAGTTTCGGCAATTTAGAAATAGATAGACATATGTACTATGATAATTACATTTCAGATGCCATATTTATTTTTACTAAAGATAAAGAGTATGGCACTAACTTAAAAAATCTCACTGTGAAGATATGGGGATTATAGAGTCATATGTGACGTTTAAAAATTGTCCAGTTTTCCATCCAGAAATTACCTTTTATCTAAAGATAGGAGATTTATTTATAAAGGTGATAAACCTATCTGTCTATTCCATATCTAAATTATTATGATGCCTCTTTATTTATGTTCCTATTCATGCAAAAAAAGTCATTAGACACTTAAACGTGATATTGCCAGCTTTTTATGTATTTATATGCTCGCCTTTATTCCAAACATATTATTTATTTATTTTTTAGCGAACCACCAAATTTTAGTTCTTATAAACCCTATTGATTTTATCCTATGTACAATGTTCGTCTATGGACTCAGAGGATTTTATAATATACTATTTGCTCAGTCTGATGTCGCCTATGAACTAATGACGCCAGAGATTTATAAACATAAGACAGTCAAAAACCGTACAAAATACTTAAAGTACATATTCATACCTGTATAAGAAAACATTCCTTGGTAGATAATAAGGCACTGTGATATTGTGTCCTTATGTCAACAGCTTCAGGAACAGTCGAGGTAGAGCTAAGAAGGATAGATAAAAAGACTGACTCGCTCTATCGCTGACGGTATGTGTTTCACAAAGTTTTACACATATTTATTTATTAATAGTGAAAAGAGACCAATGCTATGTCCATAGTGTGATACCTACCTATTAGGAAATTAAAATGCTGCAGGCCTATGATGTATTATACCCCAATGCTTGATGTAGCCGGCAGTAAAAGATGTAGGGGTTATAAGAATACTACAGGCAAGCGATGTGTGTGCCCCACAAAGCTTGATGTAGCCTATTGTAGGAACTTGCAGGGGTTAAATTAACCAAGCTGCAAATTAAAAGCATATACAAAAAACCACGGTTAACCAAAAATACCATAATGAATACCCTGCTTTTTGCCGACTATTGAACTACGTAGGTTTTCTAAAATTACCTGCATGAAATTCACAGCGCTGATACAGCTTGCTCGTCTCGCCCACTGTTGGCAGCTGACGTCACCGGATAGAAAGGTCTGAGAACCTAATCTTCAGTTTGCCTACTTTAAATACTTTTCATTTATTGGTGCTGCCATGCCACGTGACAGACAAGGGACGGTCTTCATTACTATGGTTACCTATTCATTATGTTGCTCAACTTTAATCGAACAACCAGCTAATTCTCAGCGAAAATTATCTTAAAATCAATATTAATGAGGGGTAAACCAAAACTAGAACAAATATCGTTTATATTTTCCTCAACATCAAGGATGGTCCTCTTTTACGAACGGACTAAAACACAGCTCATTCCCAACCAAGATAATCATAAAGGCGGATACCAAAAATAGAACAAATTGTCTTTTATATTTTGCAAGACCTCGTAAATAGTCCTACTTTATACTGTCGATATGATATATTATATCTATGTCTGATATTCACATAGACATAGAAGACAGACTGTAAAATCAATGATTGGGCGAACTTTGTTTCAGCTGATCAGTCCGCAGTTTTACTGTCTAAGGTCACTTGATGAACGGAAATAGACATTTGATGTTGGTAAAGTTCAATTATATTCTATTTATTCGAAATGTGACGAAAATATCGAAAAAAGGGGAGGGGGGGAAGAAGAGATACAAAAATATATCAAAAAGGATATATTAAAGAAAGGAGTTAAGATGGGAGTTCATTCTATTATCTCATAACATGCAAAACATTAACATATCTAGGTTGTTGGTACCTATATAAAAGTCCATAGTATCTTGATTGTTGGTAATAATTTATGAGCAGTCTACATTATTACTATTCTATTTAGTCAAGAGATGCCTGTACCTATCACTTATTGCCTTCTATGAATTCACTTCTTTACTAAGACACAGTGTGCAATACGGTGAACAGCCATTATTTAAATAATCATGTTCTCCCGGGGAATTTCACTATTCAGTCCCCTTCTATATGTGTCCAGTGAAAATATCCGAAATACTTACAGATTTTTTTACCTCCTTTATCATCCGGGGTTCTGATTCTTTCAAGAATCCTCCATTTAAAATCTTCTGGTTTATGATCTTTATCTACAAAATGTTTCACCATAGGTGAGACAAATTTTTTGGTCCGGATGGCCGAACGATGTTCAGTAAGTCTGGTTTGAAT
The DNA here is from genome assembly GCF_964263255.1 of Lissotriton vulgaris. Taxonomy (NCBI): domain Eukaryota; kingdom Metazoa; phylum Chordata; class Amphibia; order Caudata; family Salamandridae; genus Lissotriton; species Lissotriton vulgaris. The sequence continues at coordinate 566,426,255 of NC_141695.1, forward strand.
AGATCTCGATGTTTCCCCTAGATACCCTAATGCACAAGGGCAGAGAATAAAATAGATAACATTGGAAGTCTTGCAGTTCCACATTTCATTTGCACATAAACTATATACATTATGGACAAGAATTTCTTCTACATAGCTACAGTTGCATGTTTCCGAGTTGCATGAAAAATCTCAGCATTATCAACACCTGCAGATATCTTTTCTCTAACCCCCACAAAAGACATCCAGTGTGCAGTGATGCACATGTAAGCAAAAGCTTGGCAACGGGTCCACATAAACTGGTCCACATGTCTGTTGTCAGGTGGATAGTGTGAACAGCACTCTGCTGCAAAGCTTGTCCAAGCAATTCCAACACATTGTGATGCAGTGCTAGAACAGCAACTCTCTTGAAATAGGACAGTCTGGGAACCTTCTATTTCGGGCAGATGGTTGCCACAATTGTAAGAAAATTAACCCCTTTCACAAAAGAAAAAGGGAGGAGGTCCAGCGCTAACATTTTAGCCTGCTTTGCATTCTACAAACGTGTTGTTGGGTGGTTGTGTTTGTACTGCTCCTCTGACCTAAACATGCTGAGAATAGTAGCCCAGATTTTTTTCTTTTCTGGTGCCACTGAAGCAGGTGACTTCTTGGTGCCAGATGTTATGCTCAATGCATGTTTTTTCGTTGTGGTACTCTCTTGCCTTGGACCCCTTGGAGTCTCAGCCTGACCCTTGAGCCATTGGGATGTTGCTGATGATGATGTGGGTGGTATCACTGCACTGCTGTGGACAGGACTGCTTTGGGTAACAAAGAAAATATCTCCCTCTTGTTCACCTTGCAACATGATTGGTTCTTCATCTTCATCCCGTACACCAACAACACGCCCAGTTTTTTGGCCGCTAAGGTGTGCCTCCCACTGTATCAAGTGGTGTTTTCTCAGATGGGTTGTTTGGCTTCCGGTACCATAGTTTGTACCAAGCTTACCCCAACTAACACCTTGTCCACAAATGGAGCATATAGCAATGTTCACCTCCTTCTTGCTAATTGAAAATAATCTGAAACTGGGGAAATGTTCTGGAACTGCTGTTGCCACTTGCAATGTTGGATGAACTGGTATGTGTGTGTGACATTTGACTCTCTACAGTACCTACTTCTACTGAGATGGTTGTGGTCGATGTAAGTCGCTGCCATCAAAATATGGAAGCTGCAGGTGTTGTTGGTGGTATCTTCTGTGTTGGTCGTATCCGTGCCACATTCCACACAGCAATTTGGATTGGGGTAATGATGGTCTCCACTGGGGCGGCCGCAGGACTAATGTCCATGATGACTGGCTCGTCATCATCCTCCTCTTCTACATCTATCTCCATACTTCCAAGGCTTTCTGGAACCTTCCTTTTCCCTAGACTTGTCTCATGGCGTGTCTCACTCTCAGACTGAAGTGGCTTCCAAGTGGTGTCTAGATCATCAGAAGGGGTGCTTGCAGAAAAAGTTGATGAACTAACCTTCCTTTTCCTTGCTGGGGATCTGGAAGACAACGGATCTTCCGAAAGAGTGGCTTGCTCTTCTTCTTGCTCTGCAGGAAGCTCAATCTCCTAAACTGCCCCTACTGCGAGAGGAACAACTACTTTTGGGGGTGGATGCAGCTGTTGCTGCCCACTTATGAGAGTTTCCTGCAATGATTGGGTACTACTTTGAGATAACGATTGTAGGAAAGTAGGGTCTGCTTCCTATGGTTACCACCACTTTTTGCTGTGTTTCACTGGTTTGTCGACTTTAGTCTGGCTTTGGCCCTGCTAATCAGTACCGCAGCCTAGCTGTTCTCTCTCTAAATTGATATCATGTACTTTAGGTAGATACCATATTGGTTACTGGGTCACTCTTATGAGTCCCTGTATATGGTAACATAGATACCCCTGAGGCCTACCAGGGGCTGAAGCATGTATTATGCCACCCCTCGTTAGCCTTCTAAAATGACACCACAGGTCTGCACTTGCAGCCTGGGTAAGGTGGTGTAAGCACCTATTACTTATAGTATACCTATAGCTACCTTTACATATCGACACATATTAACCTATAATCCACTCCTATGGCAGGGCTTGACAATCCTGAAGGATTGGTTTTGAGTGAGAGGGTGCCCTAGCATGAGCTAAGCCCCTCTACAGCTTTCAGAAATATCTCCTTATAGCTGTTCTATGATACAGATATACCATATACTCTTAAGTGCATTAGAATACTTGCGGTTAAAAGCTAACTTTGGTTTGGCTTTATCAAAACATGCTGTGTAAGGTGTGAAATGATTTGGAACACTACCCCCCGCCAGTTCTGGTGACGGGGGTAGCATTCTACCCTTCTAGAGGGAAAAGACATATACACACTGGTATACCTGGTTAAAGTTAAACAGAACCCCAGCATCACAAAATGGATGCTGCTGACACAGACACGAGTCTGAACTCCTGCCGCTGGTTGAAACTCTGGCAGGTGAGGCCTGGACAATAGGTTTCCTGCCCAGAGAGGTGCTAGCACCTCCCCAGACAGGCTTTCGTGTATTGGGTAGGCATGGGCGGAAAATCCGTTCCGCTCGCGGATTTTGCGGATTTTCGGGAAATCCGCAATCCGCGAGATTTGCGAATTTCCCGCAAAATCCGCAAATCCGCGAGCAGCGGATTTTGCTCGCACTGCTCGCACTGTTCGCGTGAGTTCGCGCCCCGCGAATAAGTGCAAAATTGCAGAAATACGATCTTAGCAAAACTGAAAGTAACTACTTACCAGGTTCAAAAGTTCAGGCACATCATTAGTAGCCATTTCCTGTAGTGCTTCCTGAGGGGCCCCTCCAGAGTTCAGTTGCCAGTTGAAACTATTATGTGACCCTGCTCTGAACCTCAGAATAGTTACACATATGCCACAAAGGTCCTGAATTACAGCTAAGGGAGACAAGCAGGAGCCAGGCTGGAAGTTAAAATCCATTAATCAGCCCCTAATTCATTATTGTCAGTTGGGGCAGGGCAGGTGTTGTAACTAATTTTGCAACAATGAAAGCACTTAGCAAGTGCAAAAGATCACTAATCAGGGCGCACTAAGGAAGCAGGTGCCAGCTAAAAAAATATTCTGTGACACATTAATCAGCCCCAAATTAATTCAGGTCACTTGAGGCAGGGAAGGTGTGCTTTGCTTTGCCGAAAATAATGTACACTGGACAACCAGAGGGTGTGGTGATGAAAAAGAGGGTGGCATGGGTGGGCCAGAGGGTGGCATGAGTAGTCAGAGAGTGGCAGTGGTGACAGAGAGTGGCAGTGATGAAGAAGAGTGTCCCAAACAGGCTGGACACGTAGAAACAACAAGTTCGCAAAACTTGCGACCCGACAGGTAAGTTCGCAAATTGCGAAATTGTAAAAACCCTCGCGAACTGGCAGAAACACGGGCGAACACAAAAAAAAAAAAATCCGCAAATTCGCGGGAATTCGCGGATTTTGCGGATTGCGAATCCGCAAATCCGCAAAATTCGCGAACGCGAGATCCGCAAAATTCGCTCATGCTTAGTATTGGGGCAGGTGGGTGGCATTCAGCAAATGTTTTCAGACACTGCCTGGGGCACACAAGGTGCTCCATGCATCTGCCAGCCCAAGCTCTGGCGTGCAACTTGACAAAGGGGAAGGGGTGTAACCACCCCCTCCCCAGGTCCACCCATAGGTGAGACCTTGGAGTTAGCCCAACCCCTAAACTTAGTATAAGTATAAGAACCCATTCCCTAGGACTTTAGATTACCCTGGACAAAACTCTGAAGAAGAAATTCTGGACCTCCGACATTTCATTTCGACAGAAAGACTGAAGAATCTCTCTTGGGGTCAAGGAGTGACCCCCCCTGTTCAAACAGGCACCAAAGAAGCATCTTTGCCAGTCTGCATTTTTGAGGCCCCCGCCGGATCCCAAATAATCTGCAACACAGGACATGGACTTCCAGACATCACTGAAGCTGACACGAGTTCCCAGCAAATCTGAGACCTGCAGTTGGCATGAGAGATGAGGGACCGGAACTCCAGGACATCCTGCATTTTTTGCAACTGCGCCTACTTCCTGAAGTTTCCCAAAGTTGTGCATTGGGGTATTTAAAGCCCCTGCCCCACACACCTTTTGCACCAAAGTACAGAGGCCAGCACTCCACGAGTGACCCATGAGTCCCCTTTCTTCATCACAGCTTACGGCTACTTTGCGGTTCCTAGTCCGTTGGCTAGTGGACCCCCACATAGAACAATCCTTTGTTTCTTAAGCTTTTATGGTTGTTCCAGAGGTGCTCTGACACCCCTCCAAAGGGTGAGTCCTGCAGACCTTGTTGGTCTGCACTAAAGCCAATCTTGTCATCTTGGATGGGTTGCTGTTGCCAAGGCTTGTTGGGTCCAACCTGGATTCTGACGCTACAGCACTGGACATCCTTTGTGGGACAGCTTGAATCCTTCGTGGCTGAAGAGTCAAGCTTCACAACTCCGTTCCACCATTGGATCCACCCGGACACTTTTCCTCTGGTCGCCTGCAGCATTTCTTGCAGCTCTCCATTGGAATCGACGAAGAAACCAGACACCAAAAGACACCTAAGCACCCGGCTTCCCTGGATGAGGTAACACGAGTACTCCGGTGCTCCCTTGGGTCTTGACTCTTGAAGTGTCCTAGTCTAAAAGGTTTCCATCGTAGTTCACCTCTTAGTGTCCTTAATCTTTAAAATTGAAACTTGTTTGTTCTCCATAGAAAGTCAATGGTGATTCGTTGCTGTGTTTAGACACTACAAGCGTCCCCCGTGGGTCTCCTGTGTCCCTATCTTGGGTGGTTCCTGGTTGCCCCAGGGGTGCTACAGGCCCTAGGTCTGACTTCTATCCCTCACGTGGTTCTTATACCACTAGTTTTGTATGTGGTTTGTGAGGCCCGTATGACATAACATATACTATGCAACTTATCGTATTCTAATTAAGTTCCTTGTATTGTACTTTTGCCTCTGACCTCATAAGGAGACTATAGGGGTTGTGTTAAAAATAAATACATATATATTTGATATATACCTTTTGACGTGTACTTTCATTTGATCATTCAAGAGATTATAGACTGGTAAAACAACTTGCATATTTCGCCTCCAAGTCTTAGCCTAAAGGGTGGTCTCCACATCTACCACTAGAATAGCTTTCTATAAGGTTGACTTTAAACCTACCATCAATAAGGGTCGTTTGGACTGGTGCAAGGTGCACACTAGAATAGTGGACATCATATACCAGGCCAACTTCTCACAATGATAAGTCAATTTCAACATCACTGCTCATTGGCATTGGACTTGTGATTAGAATGGAGCTCAACAGATATGGGTTGGGAGCTAGGTTTTGTAGGGTGGGTCCACTGATGCAGGAGTGCTTCTCCCAGCTTGCTTCCCGGACACTGCTGCTGCAGGCACAATTTTGGTTTCGCAAAGAAGGTTTTGGGTGACATACCAGACTTGGTAATTGGCAGTGCCTTCTTCTCACTGGCAACTTTCTTGGTACTGGACCTGGTATCTTTCTTTGGGGCCATCTTGAAGATATCAGCAGCATGCAGTGGCACAAGTTGAAGAGATGTGTGATTTCATGTGACGTCGTGTGCAGCAGGACTTCTTTCTGACAGACAATGTGTGATGTTGTTTCCTCCCCTTTCATTAACCTAAAATCAAAAAAGCAAGAAGAACATCATTGAACTTGGCGTTCATTGTTGTGGTCAATTACTACTAGTGCAAACAAACAAATATAATGTATAACTTAGTGTGTGCCATCCAAGAAGAGGAAGGTACCCCTATAAACTTTACAGGGAGGGGGTATGTGCAAAACCAAAAAGACAAAAACCCTGTTACACAAAGTTACATAAGAGAAAAACTCCGAAATGCAGTAAATATTCCCTGTGGGCATCTACACAGAGTCTTTTATAGCAGGCTAAATATCATTTAACACAATAAGAATATTCTAATAATATTCCGGGTATCACAGTGCATTACAAAAAGCACATCTAAGAAAGATATTATTTAAAAAATACGTTTTATTCATGTATATTCATACATAAACCTCCCTAGGGGTTACAATCTAATTTTTTTTTTATATAAAACATGTCTCTTTCTAGTGAGACAGATATGATATGTTAAAAAATGTTGACGCGGCTTTTCGGTGTACAGTAGATAATTTTCACCTTCATCAGGACGAAACAATTCTTTTATTAAAATCTAGAAATAGAAAACAATACATTTAGAGACCTAGCATATATTGTAAACCCCAATACTTAACTTGTAAACATTATCCTTTCAGAATGCCTGTACAATTCAACCTATTATTAAAAACCAATGGAATTAGCAATTTTTCAAATATTTATTCATTAGTAACTGTTAGTAATTGGCACATGGAGATAATCCTCATATCTCTTAAGCAATTGCGCTCTTAGAATTTTGGTTAGGTCTATATTGTCATCTGTTTGACAGGAATTCTCATCCATACCTTATTATATTGCTTGGGTTATGTATCATCAATTTAATAATCCCTGGGGTACTTCAATAATCTCCCTTGGTATCGGCTGTTTAAAATGTCGCCTTTAAAATAGGAAAAAGCGTTTCTTATGTATAAAAACCTAGATAGGTCCTTATAGTCAGTACTCAAAATCACATTGTTAGAGAACTCCCCATGATTTTATTACCTTTTGTTACATGTGACAACTTCCTGTTGCAGTTATACGTTGGAGCCACCGTCTTTTTGGGTTAGGCCTGACTTGCGATAGGCTACAAAAACAACAGTGTCCCTTATTATTAATAGCCTGCGATATCTGCGATATCTCGCCTATTTGTAGCTGTAGGTATACCCGACATACCCCTTGGTATCGACTTGGGAAAATCGATTATAGTCTTTGGTCCCTCTGTTGTGGGTCACCGTATTTTCTCGGGTCTGTTTCCTTCAGTTTAGACCTCGTTTACTCTAGATGAAAAATAAGAGCACACAGGACATTTTTTAAAAGGTAATTATATCACTATGGCGTGATATTAATATTCTTCCTAAACGTTGTTTTAGGTATTTCTAAAAGGTTTCCAAAGTTTGTTTAAGACTACATCTCAGTAGAGCTGCTCTTACGGTCTTATCTTGGGTGTAACTGATAGTCTGGATACCTAGATCAAATTAAAACGTGCGTGCCCGTATCTCCTATTTTAGTGTGTGGTCACACTTGTTATTGTTACTAATAGTAATACATTTATTACCGCTGTTATCCAAAAAACATAAAAATACAGTGTAGCCATTTGTGAGACTTTGACAACAACAGGGGCTTTCATGGTTGGTGTACTGTATAGTACACCCAGGAAGGATAGGAAAGAAGACGAACAACAACAAAAACACAAATGTAACTGACCCGGTTTGCATTGTGCATCACCTGGGATGCAGCATTCAGGGAGCTGTAGCTGACAATGGATAGAAGCAATAAACTAAAAGGAACAAAGGAAGGACATGTAGGCCTATTGCAAAAGCAGTAAAGCACACCAACTGCCATCACAAAATGGTCACCAGCCACATGGTCACTCAGAAGTTGCAATAACAACAAGCAGGAGACCTGTAAAATAATTAACTCTAATAGGCCTATATGGAGTTGGACACAGACATTACAAAATTAATCCTGTCCACATGTGGAGGCTCAGCCAAGGCAAATGCCGGACCACTATTACAAACACACTCAGACACTGACCAGACAAAGGAGACGTGCTGAAGAACACAGCTTTGTTGCAACAATGCCAAAAACTAAAATCGATATGGCAATAAAAGGTTTGAAAGTTACCAGCACACACACCCAGCAAAGGCATTTATTAAACACACTAGAAAAAAATTAAAAAACAGATTCAACAGACATCACAAAAATAGTTGTTTCATGCACCCATGCGTAGCTCTGGGTCGATTGGCTGGAAAACCCATTGGCAGACTAGGCCATATAGTGAAACAATTCAAATCAATAATATTGCAAATTTATTAGAAAATGTAGTGAACTGTGCTAAATTTTTTGCTGGATAAAAGAAGAAAAAAGTGCATGCAAAACAACAACCAGCAAGAAGGCATGGCCACCACGAAAAAGGCTTGCAGTCCTAATATAGAAGCACACTTGCTGCCCCTTCACAAAATGGCCATCAAGCACATAGACAGACCACAACAACAAGAAAAGGAAGACATACAATGCAGACCTATGGCGAAAGCACACTGGCTGCCTTTCCAAAATGGCTGCCAGTCATACAGACAGGCCATAAGAAGAAGAAAGGGAAGACAGACAATGCAGGCCTATGGCAAAAGCACACTGTCTGCCTTTACAAAATGGCCACCTGCCTCATGCCCAGGCCCCAATAACAAGAAAGGGAAGATAGACAATGTAGCCCTATGGCAAAAGCAAACTGCCTGCCTTTCCAAAATACCAAAATGGCCACCAGCCTCATGGCCAGGCCACAACAACAAGAAAGAGAAGACAGAAAATGCAGCCCTATGGCAATAGCACACTGGCTGCCTTCACAAAATTGCCGCCAGCCACTTGGCCAGGCTACCACACAAGAAGCAATAAGCTAAGAGAAAAAAAGGAAAGAAGTCATGCAAGTCTATGGCAAAAGTACATTAGCTACCGCCGCATAAAAAGCCACAAGCCAGTGCCACATAGTCAGTCACAACAACAACAAGCAAGGGGCCTGGAAAACTATGAACTCCAGCCGGCCTATTTGGACACAAACTTTACAAAATTGCCCCTGGCCACATGGGGAGGCTCAGCCAAGGCAAATGCTTGCCCACTATTACAAACACAATTACACACTGGCCAGACATAGGAGGCATGCTAAACAACACAGCTTTAATGCAACAATGCCAAAAACAAAAATCCACAGGGCTAAAAAAGGTTTACAAAACAACCAAACACAACCAAAAAAGGCATTTATTTAACACGCATAAAAGAGTGATATACCAAACAAAACACATTTTGCATTTTAATCCAATGCCATCCATGCCCTAAATGATGTTTAAATTTAACAGACACCGCAGAAACAGTTGTTTCATGCACCCATGAGTAGCTCTGGGCCTACTTGCTTAAAGGCCTAGGCAGACTACTGGGCTAGTGAATTAAATACATTTTGCAAATTGATTTCATAAGTTGGAGAAAATGTAGTGAACTGTGAAACATGTTTCCTTAATAAAAGAAAAAAAGCACTTGCAAACAAACAACTAGGCCCCTACTGAAACTACGAGCCACCCACCACAGTAAACAAAAAAAAAAGATGAAAAGTACAAAAAAGTTGATGCAATACCCTAATCAAACAAACAACACCAAAGTTCCAATTTACTTGTGAAATTTCAAATTCAAATATGCTCAATTCTAATGATATATGATGCAGGAGACACAAAGAGTAATCCTTTCCAGCTCCAAATCCCAATGACAATTAAACAGCAGGATGGACGAAGCATTCAGAGGAGCCTGCTGGACAGGTACAGAAATTTGGAGACTCTGGGGCATATACTTCCTCTTAAAAAATAAAAGTAAAAAAAGAAAAAGGACCCCTTTGTACAAACAAGTACCGCCGAATGTCAATCTGAGGTTTTTTAAAATCTAAATCATCATTTCGAGAAGATTTTGATTTCAGGATTGCGTACTTCACAAAACTTTCACCGGACGCCGACTTTGCTGGCAGCTAGCAAGTCTCGCGGCGCGTGCAAATACATGGGAAATCTCGTAGACGATCGCATACACCCAGTAAGTCGCTCCAGTACATGCAGAAACACGAAAAAACCTCTGTTCTGTTGTGGAGTGCAGAGGTTTCCGGCAGCTCTGCATTATATGCAGAACGCAGAGTTGTCAAAATTCCACAAACTCCGGTAGCGGAGCGGAGTTTAACACCCAGGGTTACTCCTCACCTTCTGGCACATTCATAATCTTGATACTGTTATCCCTATCTTGGTTCTCAAGTCTTTCCTGCATAATCCTTTACTTGTCATTTAAAAGGGCACATTTTTTAGTCTTCTCCTCACCCGCCTTGCTAGTACTCGCAACTTGTTCTTCCAGTACTGGGGTTTTTCGAACAACTGCCCTAACTTTTCAACCAGATTTTGTCTTGTGCCACGGATGTCCTTCTGATTAGTCTCTGAAATCATGAAACAATTTTTGATTTCCTCTAAAATACTCTTCAACATGGCCTCAATCCTACCAATGGTATAACCGCCCCACTCAGGTTAGAAATCAGCTCTACAACCTCACTTGGTGACCCTCACTGTATGCTTGAAAAAGCACAGCAAATTTGTTGGGAAGAATGAGCAAGTTGTCATTTTCACCACTTCCCTTTCCAACCTCCCTCTGGATTCCACTATCACTGGTGTTGCCCTAACTTGGTAGAACTTCCCGCTTTCCAGCGCCAGGACCAAGCTCTTTCCCTTTGTTGTCTTGTCTTCTGCTACCCAAATTCTCAAAGGCCTGTTGAGGTGTAGAAACCAGTTTAAAAAAGTTGTACTAGACAGGGTCGGTTTGGGGATGCACTGGAACACTGCAGTTCCTCTAGTGCCTTTTAGTGGTGAGGGGCACATAAAGCCTGTCTGTCTGCCTTGCAACTCTGTTACTCATAGATAGCTTAAGTCGACTAGCTCCAATACTCATCAGACTCAGGCCTGATAGGGTCAGAGGAACAAACCAAGACATAGATACACCTGACCTTTTTAAACTAACACATAATGAGGAACCCTTCTTATTACAGGACAACTTCAGTTTAATTTTCAAGAGCGATGCCCTACAAACAACACAAGCTCCTAAACTTCCCGAAGGTGCACCTCTGCACTTTACAGTCAAAGAAGTTGAAATGGGGATCCGTGGTCTAACCAGTAACAAGGCCCTGGGCCCAGATGGCCTTCCCCCGGATTTATTCAAATCAACCGTTCCTCTCTGGGCCCCAATTCTCACAGCGGTTGTTAATGCCGGGGCCGCAATTGGGGCTCCAAAGACTTGGGGAGCCTCCACCATCGTTCCTGTATATAAGAAGGGCGACAGAACTAACGCAGCGTGCTACAGACCAATCTCCCTGATAAATTCAGTTGCTAAAGTAGTGGGAGGGATTCTCTTAAACAGGTTGACCACATGGGCCAAAAATAACAACATAATGGCACCCGCTCAATATGGCTTTAGACCGGGGCATTCAACAACAACTCAATGCCTGAACTTATACTTAATCAGTGGCAAGTATACCCTGGCCAGAAATGGAACATTATACATGGCCTTCATGGACCTTTCATCGGCCTTTGATTGTGTCGACAGAAGCAAACTTTGGGACGTCCTGCTGAACATGGGAGTTGAAAACAATCTGATTAATTTTCTGGCCGACCTCCATAATGATACACGTGCAAATGTTCGTTATACCAAAGACTTGAAAGTAACTAGAGACTTCAAAATCAATCGGGGGGTTAGGCAGGGCTGTATTTTAGTGCCTTTTCTTTTTAACTTATATAAAAACGGTCTCGAGGAGCATCTTTTAAAAACTGACACGGACTACCCTTGTATAGGGAAAAAGGGCGTCCCTGTTCTGCTCTACGCAGATGACGCCGTCCTTATATCCAGAACTGCACTTGGACTTCAGAAATTATTAGACTCCTTTCTCCAATTTATGAATTTGCGGGGCCTGAGCATCAACAACTCCAAATCATTTGTCATGAAGGTAGGCCCTGGATCTAAAAAGTCCTACCCCTTCTCTGTCAACGGGGAAAAAATACCAACAACAAAAACCTTCTCATACCTTGGAGTATTGTTTGATCATAAACTCACATGGGGACCCGCAATAAACAAAAAGAAAGGTGAATTAATAAGGACCAATGCTGGAATAATGGGCTTTGCACGCAAAATGGGCAACACGCCAGTGATCACCTTGATGAAATTATATCAAGCCAAAAGTATTGCGGTCGCCGGTTATGGAAGTGAACTTTGGGGCTTTGCCCTAGTGGACGCCCTTACAACCACTGAAAATAACTTTTTAAAACAGGTCCTGTGTCTACCAAAAAGTACTGCTAACTTCTCCACTCATAAGGAACTGGGCATACCACACTTAGGGGACAAGCTTGCTGTAAATCCTCTGCTTTGTTGGCTAAAATGCTGGCTGAACGACGAAATACCATTAACCCATAACATCCATATTGAAGCACTCACCTGGGAAGGGAAATTCAAGATACCCTGGCTCAAATACATCAGAAAATGCCTTCAAGATCTGGGCAGGCTGGATCTCTTTTTAACACCTCAGCATGTATCCAAGCACGATGTAACATATGTAAAGGACACTTTCCTGTTGAACCGACAGCTTGCTAGGGAAGAAATTGAACTGAAGAAGGGTAGTGTAATGAGACATATTTTAACTAAAACATGTATACAAATTGAACCATACCTATCCTGGCCCATTTCCAGATATGAGCGCTTCTTGCTGAGCAGATTTCGTTTTGGTTTATTTCACCTGATGCTAGCCGTACCGAGTGGAGCCCACAGAGGGCAAGTGTTGCCACCTTGCGGCTGCGACAACAAGTTTCCGCAAGACCTGGCACACTTTTTATTTATATGCTCATATTATGCGACACCGCGGAAAATGTTTTTAAAACCTCTGCTTAGGAAACTGAACTTCGTGCAAATAATGCCAGCACTATTATATCTCCAAATGCTGCACTGTGGTAGCACTTTCTTTACATCCAACTTTTTAAAAACAGCCCTGAAATTCAGAAAAAGCATGGAAGGCTAACTCCCAGCCGAACTATATTATCCCCGTAAATATGTCTCTGACAAATAGTATACTTATTTTGACAGTGATACCATATATTTCCTCACGATTATCTGTTTCTGTTGTATTGACTTTTTTTTAAATATGACTTGTATATATATGTATTTTATTGCACTTTTATGACTGTATTTCACACAGTCGCATAAAGAACTTTGAATTGAATTGAATTACAGGACAACTTAAATAACAAAAAACTAATCTTAAATTTCTCTGAAACAAACAAATTAATTAAACATGCTCAATGCCAATCCTGGATGATGAATGGGACCTTAAAAAATTTGTCCCAAACAGTTGACACAAATATACACCATGCATTGTTAATATGAAAATACCAATGCCCCTTTCGTACATGCTCTACCAACAAACAAATGAAGCAGCATCTACTATGGACTCCAAAATAACATAAAACAACATACAAATAAGCACTAACCCCAAAAAATAATTATAGATGTTGAACAATCTATGATTCAAACAAATCTAAAAATATACCTCTCTACAGCAATACTAGGCTGTTACTATCGCTTTAATCAACGTATGTGTAGATACTCCAAAGATCTACTCTAAGGGCCCAATTAAGGGTTTGGCAGTCTGACCGCCCGACCACCGCAGCCTCTATAAGACTTCTGCACTGGTGGTCTTCCGCCCAACCTTTTACGAGCTGTGCAGCCTGGAACATCGACTGCATTGACAGCACTTATCCCACCTGGCCACGGCGGTCTGCAATGTTGGTAATACGTACTCCGACTACATCAAGGCCGTGATTTCTTGCTGAGTCTATTATGACAACACAGTCGTACTAGCAGTCTAGTAGCCGCGGGTACCCAACTGTGGTAGACAGCCATAGTAGTCTAGCATCAAAGCATGCACCACAACATTTACCATTGGAAAATTTGAACAGCTAAACAGCAATCACACTATAAAACACACCCGATCCCTGACCAGGATCCTTCGCTTCTAATCTGCAGCACAGGAGACAGGAAACAACGTCCACACCTTTGTGAGCTGAGGCACCTCTTTTTTTCATCTTCCATCATCCCAGTTAGCACTCCCACACCCTTTAATTTTTTTTTCTTACTAATTTACCAATATCCTTTGCTTTGTTACATTTAATTTTGTCACTTTTATTTTATATCTCACCCCAAAAATCCATGATTCGCTGAGCTGTCAGTCATGGTGAATGAAATCATTAGAGTAGAGCTACACATTTTTGGAACAAAGTCCAACATAATCCTGTCAGTAGGAAAACGGAAATTTATTTATTTATTTATTTATTTATTTATTTTTGACATTTATAAAGCGCTACTTATACCCTTAGGCGTCAAGGCGCTGAATGTGGGACAGGATAGCCTAATAACATCTGGGATGCGACCAAATCTATAGAAATTACCCTTCACAGTCGCTAAATCCCCACATCCCTGTATATGGTAACATAGATACCCCTGAGGCCTACCAGGGGCTGAAGCATGTATTATGCCACCCCTGGTTAGCCTTCTAAAATGACACCACAGGTCTGCACTTGCAGCCTGGGTAAGGTGGTGTAAGCACCTATTACTTATATTATACCTATAGCTACCTTTACATATCGACACATATTAACCTATAATCCACTCCTATGGCAGGGCTTGACAATCCTGAAGGATTGGTTTTGAGTGAGAGGGTGCCCTAGCATGAGCTGAGCCCCTCTACAGCTTTCAGAAATATCTCCTTATAGCTGTTCTATGATACAGATATACCATATACTCTTAAGTGCATTAGAATACTTGCGGTTAAAAGCTAACTTTGGTTTGGCTTTATCAAAACATGTTGTGTAAGGTGTGAAACGATTTGGAACACTACCCCCCGCCAGTTCTGGTGGCGGGGGTAGCATTCTACCCTTCTAGAGGGAAAAGACATATACAAACTGGTATACCCGGTTAAAGTTAAACAGAAACCCAGCATCACAAAATGGATGCTGCTGACACAGACACGAGTCTGAACTCCTGCCGCTGGTTGAAACTCTGGCAGGTGAGGCCTGGACAATAGGTTTCCTGCCCAGAGAGGTGCTAGCACCTCCCCAGACAGGCTTTCGTGTATTGGGGCAGGGTGGGTGGCATTCAGCAAATGTTTTCAGACACTGCCTGGGGCACACAAGGTGCTCCATGCATCTGCCAGCCCCAGCTCTGGCGTGAAACTTGACAAAGGGGAAGGGGTGTAACCACCCCCTCCCCAGGTCCACCCATAGGTGAGACCTTGGAGTTAGCCCAACCCCTAAACTTAGTATAAGTATAAGAACCCAGTCCCTAGGACTTTAGATTACCCCGGACAAAACTCTGAAGAAGAAATTCTGGACCTCCGACATTTCATTTCGACAGAAAGACTGAAGAATCTCTCTTGGGGTCAAGGAGTGACCCCCCTGTTCAAACAGGCACCAAAGAAGCATCCTTGCCAGTCTGCATTTTTGAGGCCCCCGCCGGATCCCAAATAATCTGCAACACAGGACATGGACTTCCAGACATCACTGAAGCTGACGAGTTCCCAGCAAATCTGAGACCTGCAGTTGGCATGAGAGATGAGGGACCGGAACTCCAGGACATCCTGCATTTTTTGCAACTGCGCCTACTTCCTGAAGTTTCCCAAAGTTGTGCATTGGGGTATTTAAAGCCCCTGCCCCACGCACCTTTTGCACCAAAGTACAGAGGCCAGCACTCCACGAGTGACCCATGAGTCCCCTTTCTTCATCACAGCTTACGGCTACTTTGCGGTTCCTAGTCCGTTGGCTAGTGGACCCCCACATAGAACAATCCTTTGTTTCTTAAGCTTTTATGGTTGTTCCAGATGTGCTCTGACACCCCTCCAAAGGGTGAGTCCTGCAGACCTTGTTGGTCTGCACTAAAGCCAATCTTGTCATCTTGGATGGGTTGCTGTTGCCAAGGCTTGTTGGGTCCAACCTGGATTCTGATGCTACAGCACTGGACATCCTTTGTGGGACAGCTTGAATCCTTCGTGGCTGAAGAGTCAAGCTTCACAACTCCGTTCCACCCTTGGGTCCACCCGGACACTTTTCCTCTGGTAGCCTGCAGCATTTCTTGCAGCTCTCCATTGGAATCGACGAAGAAACCAGACACCAAAAGACACCTAAGCACCCGGCTTCCCTGGGTGAGGTGACACGAGTACTCCGGTGCTCCCTTGGGTCTTGGCTCTTGAAGTGTCCTAGTCTAAAAGGTTTCCATCGTAGTTCACCTCTTAGTGTCCTTAATCTTTAAAATTGAAACTTGTTCGTTCTCCATAGAAAGTCAATGGTGATTCGTTGCTGTGTTTAGACACTACAAGCGTCCCCCGTGGGTCTCCTGTGTCCCTATCTTGGGTGGTTCCTGGTTGCCCCAGGGGTTCTACAGGCCCTAGGCCTGACTTCTATCCCTCACGTGGTTCTTATACCACTAGTTTTGTATATGGTTTGTGAGGCCCGTATGACATAACATATACTATGCAACTTATCGTATTCTAATTAAGTTCCTTGTATTGTACTTTTGCCTCTGACCTCATAAGGAGACTATAGGGGTTGTGTTAAAAATAAATACATATATATTTGATATATACCTTTTGACGTGTACTTTCATTTGATCATTCAAGAGATTATAGACTGGCAAAACAACTTGCATATTTCGCCTCCAGGTCTTAGCCTAAAGGGTGGTCTCCACATCTACCACTAGAATAGCTTTCTATAAGGTTGACTTTAAACCTACCATCAATAAGGGTCGTTTGGACTGGTGCGAGGTGCACACTAGAATAGTGGACATCATATACCAGGCCAACTTCTCACAATGATAAGTCAATTTCAACATCACTGCTCATTGGCATTGGACTTGTGATTAGAATGGCTGCTCGACAGACATGAGTTGGGGCCTAGGTTTTGTAGGGTGGGTCCACTGATGCAGGAGTGCTTCTCTCAGCTTGCTTCCCGGAACCTGCTGCTGCAGGCACAATTTTGGTTTCCCAAAAAAGGTTTTGGGTGACATACCAGACTTGGTAATTGGCATTGCCTTCTTCTCACTGGCAACTTTCTTGGTACTGGACCTGGTATCTTTCTTTGGGGCCATCTTGAAGATATCAGCAGCATGCAGTGGCACAAGTTGAAGAGATTTGTGATTTCATGTGACGTCGTGCGCAGCAGGACTTCTTTTTGACAGACAATGTGTGATGTTGTTTCCTCCCCTTTCATTAACCTAAAAGCAAAGAAGCAAGAAGAACATCATTGAACTTGGCGTTCATTGTTGTGGTCAATTACTACTAGTGCAAACAAACAAATATAATGTATAACTTAGTGTGTGCCATCCAAGAAGAGGAAGGTACCCCTATAAACTTTACAGGGAGGGGGTATGTGCAAAACCAAAAAGACAAAAACCCTGTTACACAAAGTTACATAAGAGAAAAACTCCGAAATGCAGTAAATATTCCCTGTGGGCATCTACACAGAGTCTTTTATAGCAGGCTGAATATCATTTAACACAATAAGAATATTCTAATAATATTCCGTGTATCACAGTGCATTACAAAAAGCACATCTAAGAAAGATATTATTTAAAAAATATGTTTTATTCATGTATATTCATACATAAACCTCCCTAGGGGTTACAATCTAATTTTTTTTTATATAAAACATGTCTCTTTCTAGTGAGACAGATATGATATGTTAAAAAATGTTGACGCAGCGTTTCGGTGTACAGTAGATAATTTTCACCTTCATCAGGACGAAACAATTCTTTTATTAAAATCTAGAAATATAAAACAATACATTTAGAGACCTAGCATATATTGTAAACCCCAATACTTAACTTGTAAACATTATCCTTTCAGAATGCCTGTACAATTCAACCTATTATTAAAAACCAATGGAATTAGCAATTTTTCAAATATTTATTCATTAGTAACTGTTAGTAATTGGCACATGGAGATAATCCTCATATTTCTTAACCAATTGCGCTCTTAGAATTTTGGTTAGGTCTATATTGTCATCTGTTTGACAGGAATTCTCATCCATACCTTATTATATTGCTTGGGTTATGTATCATCAATTTCATAATCCCTGGGGTACTTCAATAATCCCCCTTGGTATCGGCTGTTTAAAATGTCGCCTTTAAAATAGGAAAAAGCGTTTCTTATGTATAAAAACCTAGATAGGTCCTTATAGTCAGTACTCAAAATCACATTGTTAGAGAACTCCCCATGATTTTATTACCTTTTGTTACATGTGACAACTTCCTGTTGCAGTTATACGTTGGAGCCACCGTCTTTTTGGGTTAGGCCTGACTTGCGATAGGCTACAAAAACAACAGTGTCCCTTATTATTAATAGCCTGCGATATCTGCGATATCTCGCCTATTTGTAGCTGTAGGTATACCCGACTTACCCCTTGGTATCGACTTGGGAATATCCATTATAGTCTTTGGTCCCTCGGTTGTGGGTCACCGTATTTTCTCGGGTCTGTTTCCTTCAGTTTAGACCTCGTTTACTCTAGATGAAAAATATGAGCACACAGGACATTTTTTAAAAGGTAATTATGTCACTATGGCGTGATATTAATATTCTTCCTAAACGTTGTTTTAGGTATTTCTAAAAGGTTTCCAAAGTTTGTTTAAGACTACATCTCAGTAGAGCTGCTCTTCTGGTCTTATCTTGGGTGTAACTGATAGTCTGGATACCTAGATCAAATTAAAACGTACGTGCCTGTATCTCCTATTTTAGTGTGTGGTCACACTTGTTATTGTTACTAATAGTAATACATGTATCACCACTGTTATCCCAAAAACATAAAAATACAGTGTAGCCATTTGTGAGACTTTGACAACAACAGGGGCTTTCATGGATGGTGTACTGTATAGTACACCCAGGAAGGATAGGAAAGAAGACGATCAACAACAAAAACACAAATGTAACTGACCCGGTTTGCAATGTGCATCACCTGGGATGCAGCATTCAGGGAGCTGTAGCTGACAATGGATAGAAGCAATAAACGAAAAGGAACAAAGGAAGGACATGTAGGCCTATTGCAAAAGCAGTAAAGCACACCAACTGCCATCACAAAATGGTCACCAGCCACATGGTCACTCAGAAGTTGCAATAACAACAAGCAGGAGACCTGTAAAATAATTAACTCTAATAGGCCTATATGGAGTTGGACACAGACATTACAAAATTAAGCCTGTCCACATGTGGAGGCTCAGCCAAGGCAAATGCCGGCCCACTATTACAAACACACTCACACACTGACCAGACAAAGGAGACGTGCTGAAGAACACAGCTTTGTTGCAACAATGCCAAAAACTAAAACCGATATGGCAATAAAAGGTTTGAAAGTTACCAGCACACACACCCAGCAAAGGCATTCATTAAACACACTAGAAAAAAATGAAAAACCAAAATAAAACACATTTTGCATTTCAATCCATAGCCACCCATGCCCTAAATGATGTTTAGATTCAACAGACATCACAAAAATAGTTGTTTCATGCACCCATGCGTAGCTCTGGGTTGATTGGCTGGAAAACCCATTGGCAGACTAGGCCATATAGTGAAACAATTCAAATCAATAATATTGCAAATTTATTAGAAAATGTAGTGAACTGTGCTAAATTTTTTGCTGGGTAAAAGAAGAAAAAAGTGCATGCAAAACAACAAGCAGCAAGAAGGCATGGCCACCACGAAAAAGGCTTGCAGTCCTAATATAGAAGCACACTTGCTGCCCCTTCACAAAATGGCCATCAAGCACGTGGACAGACCACAACAACAAGAAAAGGAAGACATACAATGCAGACCTATGGCAAAAGCACACTGGCTGCCTTTCCAAAATGGCTGCCAGTCATACAGACAGGCCATAAGAAGAAGAAAGGGAAGACAGACAATGCAGGCCTATGGCAAAAGCACACTGTCTGCCTTTACAAAATGGCCACCTGCCTCATGCCCAGGCCCCAATAACAAGAAAGGGAAGATAGACAATGTAGCCCTATGGCAAAAGCAAACTGCCTGCCTTTCCAAAATACCAAAATGGCCACCTGCCTCATGGCCAGGCCACAACAACAAGAAAGAGAAGACAGAAAATGCAGCCCTATGGCAATAGCACACTGGCTGCCTTCACAAAATTGCCGCCAGCCACTTGGCCAGGCTACCACACAAGAAGCAATAAGCTAAGAGAAAAAAAGGAAAGAAGTCATGCAAGTCTATGGCAAAAGTACATTAGTTACCGCCGCATAAAAAGCCACAAGCCAGTGCCACATAGTCAGTCACAACAACAACAAGCAAGGGACCTGGAAAACAATGAACTCCAGCCGGCCTATTTGGACACAAACTTTACAAAATTGCCCCTGGCCACATGGGGAGGCTCAGCCAAGGCAAATGCTTGCCCACTATTACAAACACACTTACACACTGGCCAGACAAAGGAGGCATGCTGAACAACACAGCTTTAATGCAACAATGCCAAAAACAAAAATCCACAGGGCTAAAAAAGGTTTACAAAACAACCAAACACAACCAAAAAAGGCATTTATTTAACACGCATAAAAGAGTGATATACCAAATAAAACACATTTTGCATTTTAATCCAATGCCATCCATGCCCTAAATGATGTTTAAATTTAACAGACACCGCAGAAACAGTTGTTTCATGCACCCATGAGTAGCTCTGGGCCTACTTGCTTAAAGGCCTAGGCAGATTACTGGGCTAGTGAATTAAATACATTTTGCAAATTGATTTCATAAGTTGGAAAAAATGTAGTGAACTGTGAAACATGTTTCCTTAATAAAAGAAAAAAAAGCACTTACAAACAAACAACTAGGCCCCTACTGAAACTACAGGCCACCCACCACAGTAAACAAAAAAAAAAGATGAAAAGTACAAAAAAGTTGATGCAATACCCTAATCAAACAAACAACACCAAAGTTCCAATTTACTTGTGAAATTTCAAATTCAAATATGCTCAATTCTAATGATATATGATGCAGGAGACACAAAGAGTGATCCTTTCCAGCTCCAAATCCCAATGACAATTTAACAGCAGGATGGACGAAGCATTCAGAGGAGCCTGCTGGACAGGTACAGAAATTTGGAGACTCTGGGGCATATACTTCCTCTTAAAAAATAAAAGTAAAAAAAGAAAAAGGACCCCTTTGTACAAACAAGTACCGCCGAATGTCAATCTGAGGTTTTTTAAAATCTAAATCATCATTTCGAGAAGATTTTGATTTCAGGATTGCGTACTTCACAAAACTTTCACCGGACGCCGACTTTGCTGGCAGCTAGCAAGTCTCGCGGCGCGTGCAAATACATGGGAAATCTCGTAGACGATCGCATACACCCAGTAAGTCGCTCCAGTGCATGCAGAAACACGAAAAAATCTCTGTTCTGTTGTGGAGTGCAGAGGTTTCCGGCAGCTCTGCATTCTATGCAGAACGCAGAGTGGTCAAAATTCCACAAACTCCGGTAGCGGAGCGGAGTTTAACACCCAGGGTTACTCCTCACCTTCTGGCACATTCATAATCTTGATACTGTTATCCCTATCTTGGTTCTCAAGTCTTTCCTGCATAATCCTTTACTTGTCATTTAAAAGGGCACATTTTTTAGTCTTCTCCTCACCCGCCTTGCTAGTACTCGCAACTTGTTCTTCCAGTACTGGGGTTTTTCGAACAACTGCCATAACTTTTCAACCAGATTTTGTCTTGTGCCACGGATGTCCTTCTGATTAGTCTCTGAAATCATGAAACAATTTTTGATTTCCTCTAAAATACTCTTCAACATGGCCTCAATCCTACCAATGGTATAACCGCCCCACTCAGGTTAGAAATCAGCTCTACAACCTCACTTGGTGACCCTCACTGTATGCTTGAAAAAGCACAGCAAATTTGTTGGGAAGAATGAGCAAGTTGTCATTTTCACCACCTCCCTTTCCAACCTCCCTCTGGATTCCACTATCACTGGTGTTGCCCTAACTTGGTAGAACTTCCCGCTTTCCAGCGCCAGGACCAAGCTCTTTCCCTTTGTTGTCTTGTCTTCTGCTACCCAAATTCTCAAAGGCCTGTTGAGGTGTAGAAACCAGTTTAAAAAAGTTGTACTAGACAGGGTCGGTTTGGGGATGCACTGGAACACTGCAGTTCCTCTAGTGCCTTTTAGTGGTGAGGGGCACATAAAGCCTGTCTGTCTGCCTTGCAACTCTGTTACTCATAGATAGCTTAAGTCGACTAGCTCCAATACTCATCAGACTCAGGCCTGATAGGGTCAGAGGAACAAACCAAGACATAGATACACCTGACCTTTTTAAACTAACACATAATGAGGAACCCTTCTTATTACAGGACAACTTCAGTTTAATTTTCAAGAGCGATGCCCTACAAACAACACAAGCTCCTAAACTTCCCGAAGGTGCACCTCTGCACTTTACAGTCAAAGAAGTTGAAATGGGGATCCGTGGTCTAACCAGTAACAAGGCCCTGGGCCCAGATGGCCTTCCCCCGGATTTATTCAAATCAACCATTCCTCTCTGGGCCCCAATTCTCACAGCGGTTGTTAATGCCGGGGCCGCAATTGGGGCTCCAAAGACTTGGGGAGCCTCCACCATCGTTCCTGTATATAAGAAGGGCGACAGAACTAACGCAGCGTGCTACAGACCAATCTCCCTGATAAATTCAGTCGCTAAAGTAGTGGGAGGGATTCTCTTAAACAGGTTGACCACATGGGCCAAAAATAACAACATAATGGCACCCGCTCAATATGGCTTTAGACCGGGGCATTCAACAACAACTCAATGCCTGAACTTATACTTAATCAGTGGCAAGTATACCCTGGCCAGAAATGGAACATTATACATGGCCTTCATGGACCTTTCATCGGCCTTTGATTGTGTCGACAGAAGCAAACTTTGGGACGTCCTGCTGAACATGGGAGTTGAAAACAATCTGATTAATTTTCTGGCCGACCTCCATAATGATACACGTGCAAATGTTCGTTATACCAAAGACTTGAAAGTAACTAGAGACTTCAAAATCAATCGGGGGGTTAGGCAGGGCTGTATTTTAGCGCCTTTTCTTTTTAACTTATATAAAACGGTCTCGAGGAGCATCTTTTAAAAACTGACACGGACTACCCTTGTATAGGGAAAAAGGGCGTCCCTGTTCTGCTCTACGCAGATGACGCCGTCCTTATATCCAGAACTGCACTTGGACTTCAGAAATGATTAGACTCCTTTCTCCAATTTATGAATTTGCGGGGCCTGAGCATCAACAACTCCAAATCATTTGTCATGAAGGTAGGCCCTGGATCTAAAAAGTCCTACCCCTTCTCTGTCAACGGGGAAAAAATACCAACAACAAAAACCTTCTCATACCTTGGAGTATTGTTTGATCATAAACTCACATGGGGACCCACAATAAACAAAAAGAAAGGTGAATTAATAAGGACCAATGCTGGAATAATGGGCTTTGCACGCAAAATGGGCAACACGCCAGTGATCACCTTGATGAAATTATATCAAGCCAAAAGTATTGCGGTCGCCGGTTATGGAAGTGAACTTTGGGGCTTTGCCCTAGTGGACGCCCTTACAACCACTGAAAATAACTTTTTAAAACAGGTCCTGTGTCTACCAAAAAGTACTGCTAACTTCTCCACTCATAAGGAACTGGGCATACCACACTTAGGGGACAAGCTTGCTGTAAATCCTCTGCTTTGTTGGCTAAAATGCTGGCTGAACGACGAAATACCATTAACCCATAACATCCTTATTGAAGCACTCACCTGGGAAGGGAAATTCAAGATACCCTGGCTAAAATACATCAGAAAATGCCTTCAAGATCTGGGCAGGCTGGATCTCTTTTTAACACCTCAGCATGTATCCAAGCACGATGTAACATATGTAAAGGACACTTTCCTGTTGAACTGACAGCTTGCTAGGGAAGAAATTGAATTGAAGAAGGGTAGTGTAATGAGACATATTTTAACTAAAACATGTATACAAATTGAACCATACCTATCCTGGCCCATTTCCAGATATGAGCGCTTCTTGCTGAGCAGATTTCGTTTTGGTTTATTTCACCTGATGCTAGCCGTACCGAGTGGAGCCCACAGAGGGCAAGTGTTGCCACCTTGCGGCTGCGACAACAAGTTTCCGCAAGACCTGGCACACTTTTTATTTATATGCTCATATTATGCGACACCGCGGAAAATGTTTTTAAAACCTCTGCTTAGGAAACTGAACTTCGTGCAAATAATGCCAGCACTATTATATCTCCAAATGCTGCACTGTGGTAGCACTTTCTTTACATCCAACTTTTTAAAAACAGCCCTGAAATTCAGAAAAAGCATGGAAGGCTAACTCCCAGCCGAACTATATTATCCCCGTAAATATGTCTCTGACAAATAGTATACTTATTTTGACAGTGATACCATATATTTCCTCACGATTATCTGTTTCTGTTGTATTGACTTTTTTTTAAATATGACTTGTATATATATGTATTTTATTGCACTTTTATGACTGTATTTCACACAGTCGAATAAAGAACTTTGAATTGAATTGAATTACAGGACAACTTAAATAACAAAAAACAAATCTTAAATTTCTCTGAAACAAACAAATTAATTAAACATGCTCAATGCCAATCCTGGATGATAAATGGGACCTTAAAAAATTAGTCCCAAACCGTTGACACAAATATACACCATGCATTGTTAATATGAAAATACCAATGCCCCTTTCGTACATGCTCTACCAACAAACAAATGAAGCAGCATCTACTATGGACTCCAAAATAATATAAAACAACATACAAATAAGCACTAACCCCAAAAAATAATTATAGATGTTGAACAATCTATGATTCAAACAAATCTAAAAATATACCTCTCTACAGCAATACTAGGCTGTTACTATCGCTTTAATCAACGTATGTGTAGATACTCCAAAGATCTACTCTAAGGGCCCAATTAAGGGTTTGGCAGTCTGACCGCCCGACCACCGCAGCCTCTATAAGACTTCTGCACTGGTGGTCTTCCGCCCAACCTTTTACGAGCTGTGCAGCCTGGAACATCGACTGCATTGACAGCACTTATCCCACCTGGCCATGGCGGTCTGCAATGTTGGTAATACGTACTCCGACTACATCAAGGCCGTGATTTCTTGCTGAGTCTATTATGACAATACAGTCGTACTAGCAGTCTAGTAGCCGCGGGTACCCAACTGTGGTAGACAGCCATAGTAGTCTAGCATCAAAGCATGCACCACAACATTTACCATTGGACAATTTGAACAGCTAAACAGCAATCACACTATAAAACACACCCGATCCCTGACCAGGATCCTTCGCTTCTAATCTGCAGCACAGGAGACAGGAAACAACGTCCACACCTTTGTGAGCTGAGGCACCTCTTTTTTTCATCTTCCATCATCCCAGTTAGCACTCCCACACCCTTTATTTTTTTTTTCTTACTAATTTACCAATATCCTTTGCTTTGTTACATTTAATTTTGTCACTTTTATTTTATATCTCACCCCAAAAATCCATGATTCGCTGAGCTGTCAGTCATGGTGAATGAAATCATTAGAGTAGAGCTACACATTTTTGGAACAAAGTCCAACATAATCCTGTCAGTAGGAAAACGGAAATGTGGGACAGGATAGCCTAATAACATCTGGGATGCGACCAAATCTATAGAAATTCCCCTTCACAGTCGCTAAATCCCCACATCCCTGTATATGGTAACATAGATACCCCTGAGGCCTACCAGGGGCTGAAGCATGTATTATGCCACCCCTGGTTAGCCTTCTAAAATGACACCACAGGTCTGCACTTGCAGCCTGGGTAAGGTGGTGTAAGCACCTATTACTTATATTATACCTATAGCTACCTTTACATATCGACACATATTAACCTATAATCCACTCCTATGGCAGGGCTTGACAATCCTGAAGGATTGGTTTTGAGTGAGAGGGTGCCCTAGCATGAGCTGAGCCCCTCTACAGCTTTCAGAAATATCTCCTTATAGCTGTTCTATGATACAGATATACCATATACTCTTAAGTGCATTAGAATACTTGCGGTTAAAAGCTAACTTTGGTTTGGCTTTATCAAAACATGTTGTGTAAGGTGTGAAACGATTTGGAACACTACCCCCCGCCAGTTCTGGTGGCGGGGGTAGCATTCTACCCTTCTAGAGGGAAAAGACATATACAAACTGGTATACCCGGTTAAAGTTAAACAGAACCCCAGCATCACAAAATGGATGCTGCTGACACAGACACGAGTCTGAACTCCTGCCGCTGGTTGAAACTCTGGCAGGTGAGGCCTGGACAATAGGTTTCCTGCCCAGAGAGGTGCTAGCACCTCCCCAGACAGGCTTTCGTGTATTGGGGCAGGGTGGGTGGCATTCAGCAAATGTTTTCAGACACTGCCTGGGGCACACAAGGTGCTCCATGCATCTGCCAGCCCCAGCTCTGGCGTGAAACTTGACAAAGGGGAAGGGGTGTAACCACCCCCTCCCCAGGTCCACCCATAGGTGAGACCTTGGAGTTAGCCCAACCCCTAAACTTAGTATAAGTATAAGAACCCAGTCCCTAGGACTTTAGATTACCCCGGACAAAACTCTGAAGAAGAAATTCTGGACCTCCGACATTTCATTTCGACAGAAAGACTGAAGAATCTCTCTTGGGGTCAAGGAGTGACCCCCCTGTTCAAACAGGCACCAAAGAAGCATCTTTGCCAGTCTGCATTTTTGAGGCCCCCGCCGGATCCCAAATAATCTGCAACACAGGACATGGACTTCCAGACATCACTGAAGCTGACACGAGTTCCCAGCAAATCTGAGACCTGCAGTTGGCATGAGAGATGAGGGACCGGAACTCCAGGACATCCTGCATTTTTTGCAACTGCGCCTACTTCCTGAAGTTTCCCAAAGTTGTGCATTGGGGTATTTAAAGCCCCTGCCCCTCGCACCTTTTGCACCAAAGTACAGAGGCCAGCACTCCACGAGTGACCCATGAGTCCCCTTTCTTCATCACAGCTTACGGCTACTTTGCGGTTCCTAGTCCGTTGGCTAGTGGACCCCCACATAGAACAATCCTTTGTTTCTTAAGCTTTTATGGTTGTTCCAGATGTGCTCTGACACCCCTCCAAAGGGTGGGTCCTGCAGACCTTGTTGGTCTGCACTAAAGCCAATCTTGTCATCTTGGATGGGTTGCTGTTGCCAAGGCTTGTTGGGTCCAACCTGGATTCTGACAATACAGCACTGGACATCCTTTGTGGGACAGCTTAAATCCTTCGTGGCTGAAGAGTCAAGCTTCACAACTCCGTTCCACCCTTGGGTCCACCCGGACACTTTTCCTCTGGTAGCCTGCAGCATTTCTTGCAGCTCTCCATTGGAATCGACGAAGAAACCAGACACCAAAAGACACCTAAGCACCCGGCTTCCCTGGGTGAGGTGACACGAGTACTCCGGTGCTCCCTTGGGTCTTGACTCTTGAAGTGTCCTAGTCTAAAAGGTTTCCATCGTAGTTCACCTCTTAGTGTCCTTAATCTTTAAAATTGAAACTTGTTCGTTCTCCATAGAAAGTCAATGGTGATTCGTTGCTGTGTTTAGACACTACAAGCGTCCCCCGTGGGTCTCCTGTGTCCCTATCTTGGGTGGTTCCTGGTTGCCCCAGGGGTTCTACAGGCCCTAGGCCTGACTTCTATCCCTCACGTGGTTCTTATACCACTAGTTTTGTATATGGTTTGTGAGGCCCGTATGACATAACATATACTATGCAACTTATCGTATTCTAATTAAGTTCCTTGTATTGTACTTTTGCCTCTGACCTCATAAGGAGACTATAGGGGTTGTGTTAAAAATAAATACATATATATTTGATATATACCTTTTGACGTGTACTTTCATTTGATCATTCAAGAGATTATAGACTGGTAAAACAACTTGCATATTTCGCCTCCAGGTCTTAGCCTAAAGGGTGGTCTCCACATCTACCACTAGAATAGCTTTCTATAAGGTTGACTTTAAACCTACCATCAATAAGGGTCGTTCGGACTGGTGCAAGGTGCACACTAGAATAGTGGACATCATATACCAGGCCAACTTCTCACAATGATAAGTCAATTTCAACATCACTGCTCATTGGCATTGGACTTGTGATTAGAATGGCTGCTCGACAGACATGGGTTGTGGCCTAGGTTTTGTAGGGTGGGTCCACTGATGCAGGAGTGCTTCTCTCAGCTTGCTTCCCGGACACTGCTGCTGCAGGCACAATTTTGGTTTCCCAAAAAAGGTTTTGGGTGACATACCAGACTTGGTAATTGGCAGTGCCTTCTTCTCACTGGCAACTTTCTTGGTACTGGACCTGGTATCTTTCTTTGGGGCCATCTTGAAGATATCAGCAGCATGCAGTGGCACAAGTTGAAGAGATTTGTGATTTCATGTGACGTCGTGCGCAGCAGGACTTCTTTTTGACAGACAATGTGTGATGTTGTTTCCTCCCCTTTCATTAACCTAAAAGCAAAGAAGCAAGAAGAACATCATTGAACTTGGCGTTCATTGTTGTGGTCAATTACTACTAGTGCAAACAAACAAATATAATGTATAACTTAGTGTGTGCCATCCAAGAAGAGGAAGGTACCCCTATAAACTTTACAGGGAGGGGGTATGTGCAAAACCAAAAAGACAAAAACCCTGTTACACAAAGTTACATAAGAGAAAAACTCCGAAATGCAGTAAATATTCCCTGTGGGCATCTACACAGAGTCTTTTATAGCAGGCTGAATATCATTTAACACAATAAGAATATTCTAATAATATTCCGCGTATCACAGTGCATTACAAAAAGCACATCTAAGAAAGATATTATTTAAAAAATATGTTTTATTCATGTATATTCATACATAAACCTCCCTAGGGGTTACAATCTAATTTTTTTTTATATAAAACATGTCTCTTTCTAGTGAGACAGATATGATATGTTAAAAAATGTTGACGCGGCGTTTCGGTGTACAGTAGATAATTTTCACCTTCATCAGGACGAAACAATTCTTTTATTAAAATCTAGAAATATAAAACAATACATTTAGAGACCTAGCATATATTGTAAACCCCAATACTTAACTTGTAAACATTATCCTTTCAGAATGCCTGTACAATTCAACCTATTATTAAAAACCAATGGAATTAGCAATTTTTCAAATATTTATTCATTAGTAACTGTTAGTAATTGGCACATGGAGATAATCCTCATATCTCTTAACCAATTGCGCTCTTAGAATTTTGGTTAGGTCTATATTGTCATCTGTTTGACAGGAATTCTCATCCATACCTTATTATATTGCTTGGGTTATGTATCATCAATTTCATAATCCCTGGGGTACTTCAATAATCCCCCTTGGTATCGGCTGTTTAAAATGTCGCCTTTAAAATAGGAAAAAGCGTTTCTTATGTATAAAAACCTAGATAGGTCCTTATAGTCAGTACTCAAAATCACATTGTTAGAGAACTCCCCATGATTTTATTACCTTTTGTTACATGTGACAACTTCCTGTTGCAGTTATACGTTGGAGCCACCGTCTTTTTGGGTTAGGCCTGACTTGCGATAGGCTACAAAAACAACAGTGTCCCTTATTATTATTAGCCTGCGATATCTGCAATATCTCGCCTATTTGTAGCTGTAGGTATACCCGACTTACCCCTTGGTATCGACTTGGGAATATCGATTATAGTCTTTGGTCCCTCTGTTGTGGGTCACCGTATTTTCTCGGGTCTGTTTCCTTCAGTTTAGACCTCGTT
Source organism: Lissotriton vulgaris (assembly GCF_964263255.1). Classification (NCBI taxonomy): domain Eukaryota; kingdom Metazoa; phylum Chordata; class Amphibia; order Caudata; family Salamandridae; genus Lissotriton; species Lissotriton vulgaris. The sequence goes on from NC_141695.1 coordinate 566,455,804, forward strand.
TACTCTAGATCAAAAATAAGAGCACACAGGACATTTTTTAAAAGGTAATTATGTCACTATGGCGTGATATTAATATTCTTCCTAAACGTTGTTTTAGGTATTTCTAAAAGGTTTCCAAAGTTTGTTTAAGACTACATCTCAGTAGAGCTGCTCTTACGGTCTTATCTTGGGTGTAACTGATAGTCTGGATACCTAGATCAAATTAAAACGTACGTGCCTGTATCTCCTATTTTAGTGTGTGGTCACACTTGTTATTGTTACTAATAGTAATACATGTATTACCACTGTTATCCCAAAAACATAAAAATACAGTGTAGCCATTTGTGAGACTTTGACAACAACAGGGGCTTTCATGGATGGTGTACTGTATAGTACACCCAGGAAGGATAGGAAAGAAGACGATCAACAACAAAAACACAAATGTAACTGACCCGGTTTGCAATGTGCATCACCTGGGATGCAGCATTCAGGGAGCTGTAGCTGACAATGGATAGAAGCAATAAACGAAAAGGAACAAAGGAAGGACATGTAGGCCTATTGCAAAAGCAGTAAAGCACACCAACTGCCATCACAAAATGGTCACCAGCCACATGGTCACTCAGAAGTTGCAATAACAACAAGCAGGAGACCTGTAAAATAATTAACTCTAATAGGCCTATATGGAGTTGGACACAGACATTACAAAATTAAGCCTGTCCACATGTGGAGGCTCAGCCAAGGCAAATGCCGGCCCACTATTACAAACACACTCACACACTGACCAGACAAAGGAGACGTGCTGAAGAACACAGCTTTGTTGCAACAATGCCAAAAACTAAAACCGATATGGCAATAAAAGGTTTGAAAGTTACCAGCACACACACCCAGCAAAGGCATTCATTAAACACACTAGAAAAAAATGAAAAACCAAAATAAAACACATTTTGCATTTCAATCCATAGCCACCCATGCCCTAAATGATGTTTAGATTCAACAGACATCACAAAAATAGTTGTTTCATGCACCCATGCGTAGCTCTGGGTCGATTGGCTGGAAAACCCATTGGCAGACTAGGCCATATAGTGAAACAATTCAAATCAATAATATTGCAAATTTATTAGAAAATGTAGTGAACTGTGCTAAATTTTTTGCTGGGTAAAAGAAGAAAAAAGTGCATGCAAAACAACAAGCAGCAAGAAGGCATGGCCACCACGAAAAAGGCTTGCAGTCCTAATATAGAAGCACACTTGCTGCCCCTTCACAAAATGGCCATCAAGCACGTGGACAGACCACAACAACAAGAAAAGGAAGACATACAATGCAGACCTATGGCAAAAGCACACTGGCTGCCTTTCCAAAATTGCTGCCAGTCATACAGACAGGCCATAAGAAGAAGAAAGGGAAGACAGACAATGCAGGCCTATGGCAAAAGCACACTGTCTGCCTTTACAAAATGGCCACCTGCCTCATGCCCAGGCCCCAATAACAAGAAAGGGAAGATAGACAATGTAGCCCTATGGCAAAAGCAAACTGCCTGCCTTTCCAAAATACCAAAATGGCCACCTGCCTCATGGCCAGGCCACAACAACAAGAAAGAGAAGACAGAAAATGCAGCCCTATGGCAATAGCACACTGGCTGCCTTCACAAAATTGCCGCCAGCCACTTGGCCAGGCTACCACACAAGAAGCAATAAGCTAAGAGAAAAAAAGGAAAGAAATCATGCAAGTCTATGGCAAAAGTACATTAGCTACCGCCGCATAAAAAGCCACAAGCCAGTGCCACATAGTCAGTCACAACAACAACAAGCAAGGGACCTGGAAAACAATGAACTCCAGCCGGCCTATTTGGACACAAACTTTACAAAATTGCCCCTGGCCACATGGGGAGGCTCAGCCAAGGCAAATGCTTGCCCACTATTACAAACACACTTACACACTGGCCAGACAAAGGAGGCATGCTAAACAACACAGCTTTAATGCAACAATGCCAAAAACAAAAATCCACAGGGCTAAAAAAGGTTTACAAAACAACCAAACACAACCAAAAAAGGCATTTATTTAACACGCATAAAAGAGTGATATACCAAATAAAACACATTTTGCATTTTAATCCAATGCCATCCATGCTATAAATGATGTTTAAATTTAACAGACACCGCAGAAACAGTTGTTTCATGCACCCATGAGTAGCTCTGGGCCTACTTGCTTAAAGGCCTAGGCAGACTACTGGGCTAGTGAATTAAATACATTTTGCAAATTGATTTCATAAGTTGGAAAAAATGTAGTGAACTGTGAAACATGTTTCCTTAATAAAAGAAAAAAAAGCACTTACAAACAAACAACTAGGCCCCTACTGAAACTACAGGCCACCCACCACAGTAAACAAAAAAAAAAGATGAAAAGTACAACACCAAAGTTCCAATTTACTTGTGAAATTTCAAATTCAAATATGCTCAATTCTAATGATATGTGATGCAGGAGACACAAAGAGTGATCCTTTCCAGCTCCAAATCCCAATGACAATTAAACAGCAGGATGGACGAAGCATTCAGAGGAGCCTGCTGGACAGGTACAGAAATTTGGAGACTCTGGGGCACATACTTCCTCTTAAAAAATAAAAGTAAAAAAAGAAAAAGGACACCTTTGTACAAACAAGTACCGCCAAATGTCAATCTGAGGTTTTTTAAAATCTAAATCATCATTTCGAGAAGATTTTGATTTCAGGATTGCGTACTTCACAAAACTTTCACCGGACGCCGACTTTGCTGGCAGCTAGGAAGTCTCGCGGCGCGTGCAAATACATGGGAAATCTCGTAGACGATCGCATACACCCAGAAAGTCGCTCCAGTGCATGCAGAAACACGAAAAAACCTCTGTTCTGTTGTGGAGTGCAGAGGTTTCCGGCAGCTCTGCATTCTATGCAGAACGCAGAGTTGTCAAAATTCCACAAACTCCGGTAGCGGAGCGAAGTTTAACACCCAGGGTTACTCCTCACCTTCTGGCACATTCATAATCTTGATATTGTTATCCCTATCTTGGTTCTCAAGTCTTTCCTGCATATTCATTTACTTGTCATTTAAAAGGGCACATTTTTTAGTCTTCTCCTCACCCGCCTTGCTAGTACTCGCAACTTGTTCTTCCGGTACTGGGGTTTTTCGAACAACTGCCCTAACTTTTCAACCAGATTTTGTCTTGTGCCACGGATGTCCTTCTGATTAGTCTCTGAAATCATGAAACTATTTTTGATTTCCTCTAAAATACTCTTCAACATGGCCTCAATCCTACCAATGGTATAACCGCCCCACTCAGGTTAGAAATCAGCTCTACAACCTCATTTGGTGACCCTCACTGTATGCTTGAGAAAGCACAGCAAATTTGTTGGGAAGAATGAGCAAGTTGTCATTTTCACCACCTCCCTTTCCAACCTCCCTCTGGATTCCACTATCACTGGTGTTGCCCTGACTTGGGAGAACTTCCTGCTTTCCAGCGCCAGGACCAAGCTCTTTCCCTTTGTTGTCTTGTCTTCTGCTACCCAAATTCTCAAAGGCCTGTTGAGGTGTAGAAACCAGTTTAAAAAAGTTGTACTAGACAGGGTCGGTTTGGGGATGCACTGGAACACTGCAGTTCCTCTAGTGCCTTTTAGTGGTGAGGGGCACATAAAGCCTGTCTGTCTGCCTTGCAACTCTGTTACTCATAGATAGCTTAAGTCGACTAGCTCCAATACTCATCAGACTCAGGCCTGATAGGGTCAGAGGAACAAACCAAGACATAGATACACCTGACCTTTTTAAACTAACACATAATGAGGAACCCTTCTTATTACAGGACAACTTCAGTTTAATTTTCAAGAGCGATGCCCCACAAACAACACAAGCTCCTAAACTTCCCGAAGGTGCACCTCTGCACTTTACAGTCAAAGAAGTTGAAATGGGGATCCGTGGTCTAACCAGTAACAAGGCCCCGGGCCCAGATGGCCTTCCCCCGGATTTATTCAAATCAACCATTCCTCTCTGGGCCCCAATTCTCACAGCGGTTGTTAATGCCGGGGCCGCAATTGGGGCTCCAAAGACTTGGGGAGCCTCCACCATCGTTCCTGTATATAAGAAGGGCGACAGAACTAACGCAGCGTGCTACAGACCAATCTCCCTGATAAATTCAGTCGCTAAAGTAGTGGGAGGGATTCTCTTAAACAGGTTGACCAAATGGGCCAAAAATAACAACATAATGGCACCCACTCAATATGGCTTTAGACCGGGGCATTCAACAACAACTCAATGCCTGAACTTATACTTAATCAGTGGCAAGTATACCCTGGCCAGAATTGGAACATTATACATGGCCTTCATGGACTTTTCATCGGCCTTTGATTGTGTCGACAGAAGCAAACTTTGGGACGTCCTGCTGAACATGGGAGTTGAAAACAATCGGATTAATTTTCTGGCCGACCTCCATAATGATACACGTGCAAATGTTCGTTATACCAAAGACTTGAAAGTAACTAGAGACTTCAAAATCAATCGGGGGTTAGGCAGGGCTGTATTTTAGCGCCTTTTCTTTTTAACTTATATAAAAACGGTCTCGAGGAGCATCTTTTAAAAACTGACACGGACTACCCTTGTATAGGGAAAAAGGGCGTCCCTGTTCTGCTCTACGCAGATGACGCCGTCCTTATATCCAGAACTGCACTTGGACTTCAGAAATTATTAGACTCCTTTCGCCAATTTATGAATTTGCGGGGCCTGAGCATCAACAACTCCAAATCATTTGTCATGAAGGTAGGCCCTGGATCTAAAAAGTCCTACCCCTTCTCTGTCAACGGGGAAAAAATACCAACAACAAAAACCTTCTCATACCTTGGAGTATTGTTTGATCATAAATTCACATGGGGACCCGCAATAAACAAAAAGAAAGGTGAATTAATAAGGACCAATGCTGGAATAATGGGCTTTGCACGCAAAATGGGCAACACGCCAGTGATCACCTTGATGAAATTATATCAAGCCAAAAGTATTGCGGTCGCCGGTTATGGAAGTGAACTTTGGGGCTTTGCCCTAGTGGACGCCCTTACAACCACTGAAAATAACTTTTTAAAACAGGTCCTGTGTCTACCAAAAAGTACTGCTAACTTCTCCACTCATAAGGAACTGGGCCTACCACACTTAGGGGACAAGCTTGCTGTAAATCCTCTGCTTTGTTGGCTAAAATGCTGGCTGAACGACGAAATACCATTAACCCATAACATCCTTATTGAAGCACTCACCTGGGAAGGGAAATTCAAGATACCCTGGCTAAAATACATCAGAAACTGCCTTTAAGATCTGGGCAGGCTGGATCTCTTTTTAATACCTCAGCATGTATCCAAGCACGATGTAACATATGTAAAGGACACTTTCCTGTTGAACCGACAGCTTGCTAGGGAAGAACTTGAACTGAAGAAGGGTAGTGTAATGAGACATATTTTAACTAAAACATGTATACAAATTGAACCATACCTATCCCTGCCCATTTCCAGATATGAGCGCTTCTTGCTGAGCAGATTTCGTTTTGGTTTATTTCACCTGATGCTAGCCGTACCGAGTGGAGCCCACAGAGGGCAAGTGTTGCCACCTTGCGGCTGCAACAACAAGTTTCCGCAAGACCTGGCACACTTTTTATTTATATGCTCATATTATGCGACACCGCGGAAAATGTTTTTAAAACCTCTGCTTAGGAAACTGAACTTTGTGCAAATAATGCCAGCACTATTATATCTCCAAATGCTGCACTGTGGTAGCACTTTCTTTACATGCAACTTTTTAAAAACAGCCCTGAAATTCAGAAAAAGCATGGAAGGCTAACTCCCAGCCGAACTATATTATCCCCGTAAATATGTCTCTGACAAATAGTATACTTATTTTGACAGTGATACCATATATTTCCTCATGATTATCTGTTTCTGTTGTATTGACTTTTTTTTAAATATGACTTGTATATATATGTATTTTATTGCACTTTTATGACTGTATTTCACACAGTCGAATAAAGAACTTTGAATTGAATTGAATTACAGGACAACTTAAATAACAAAAAACAAATCTTAAATTTCTCTGAAACAAACAAATTAATTAAACATGCTCAATGCCAATCCTGGATGATAAATGGGACCTTAAAAAATTTGTCCCAAACCGTTGACACAAATATACACCATGCATTGTTAATATGAAAATACCAATGCCCCTTTCGTACATGCTCTACCAACAAACAAATGAAGCAGCATCTACTATGGACTCCAAAATAACATAAACAACATACAAATAAGCACTAACCCCAAAAAATAATTATAGATGTTGAACAATCTATGATTCAAACAAATCTAAAAATATACCTCTCTACAGAAATACTAGGCTGTTACTATCGCTTTAATCAACGTATGTGTAGATACTCCAAAGATCTACTCTAAGGGCCCAATTAAGGGTTTGGCAGTCTGACCGCCCGACCACCGCAGCCTCTATAAGACTTCTGCACTGGTGGTCTTCCGCACAACCTTTTACGAGCTGTGCAGCCTGGAACATCGACTGCATTGACAGCACTTATCCCGCCTGGCCACGGCGGTCTGCAATGTTGGTAATACGTACTCCGACTACATCAAGGCCGTGATTTCTCGCTGAGTCTATTATGACAACACAGTCGTACTAGCAGTCTAGTAGCCGCGGGTACCCAACTGTGGTAGACAGCCATAGTAGTCTAGCATCAAAGCATGCACCACAACATTTACCATTGGACAATTTGAACAGCTAAACAGCAATCACACTATAAAACACACCCGATCCCTGACCAGGATCCTTCGCTTCTAACCTGCAGCACAGGAGACAGGAAACAACGTCCACACCTTTGTGAGCTGAGGCACCTCTTTTTTTCATCTTTCATCATCCCAGTTAGCAGTCCCACACCCTTTAATTTTTTTTTCTTACTAATTTACCAATATCCTTTGCTTTGTTACATTTAATTTTGTCACTTTTATTTTATATCTCACCCCAAAAATCCATGATTCGCTGAGCTGTCAGTCATGGTGAATGAAATCATTAGAGTAGAGCCACACATTTTTGGAACAAAGTCCAACATAATCCTGTCAGTAGGAAAACGGAAATGTGGGACAGGATAGCCTAATAACATCTGGGATGCGACCAAATCTATAGAAATTACCCTTCACAGTCGCTAAATCCCCACATCCCAGGAACTGGATGTAGCTGTCTAAGTGTCTCGATATTGCTGTAGGCACCTCTTAGAGTGCACGACTCAACATTGGTTGCAACATCCAACCCGAAACAGTGACAGTGAATTGAAAGGAAATCCTGGCCAGAAAAATAATGACATGAGTTTCACAATTGGTGTGATAGATGTAGGATAAGTGATGTGAGGTAGTAGGTCAGGCTCCAACTGATGACATTCATCCAGTATTGTTTGATGATTCAAACAACCTTTTTGGATGACATGGTCTAAACGTCTAAAGGACTGGAAATGGCTTGTACACTAGAGGCTGCCTTCTCCTCCATCTCCCTGGTACAAATGTGAGGAGTTAAAATAAAATTGTACATTGGTTATAGTGTCCAGAGTAACCTATATGAAGAGTAAGGCTAAAGTCATGTGACAAAACATAATAGCTTCATAAAGCATTACACATATCTGTAACAGAACTGAGAACATCATCAATTCTGAAAAGTTACATTTGCACAACATCAAGGATTTTGTGACATTTTATGTGAAATACCTCCAACCGCGTTGTTCAGTGCACCCCACACATTTTGCCATATGCCCAGTAATGCACTACACAGATTATATTTTTGTACTGGACATGGCATGTGCATGGATTTTTTCAAAAAGTAAACCTGTTAGGTCTCATTTGCGGTGGTTGTGACACACTTTTTCTGTCTTTCCTACCCCTAGAATGGCAGATGCCTGACCTTGCATATAGGACATTTTGGATTAGCCACTGGCGGTGGGTGGTTGCAACCAACAGCAGACAGAGCCATATGCTAGTGTTGACAGAAGTGACGGCTGCAGTCCAATGGCTGTTTAGCCTAAGCTAATGGGCGCGTATATGGCATACATGTACGCTGCATTTTGAAAAAACGAATTTGCCTCCTGACACTGTTACTATCAACACCACCTCCACTTTAGCTGCTGTTTGCCACCTCTTGGAGTAATCATGCCAGGATAAGCAGGTGAGATGGCCAATCCCTTCTCTGCAGAGGAGCTGGAGACCCTGGTTGAAAATGTCCTTCCCCTGTATGGCCAGTTCTATGGCTCTGTTAAATTGCTTCCTTTCTGTTCCCCTAGGCTTCAATTTGGCTAAGAGTTCCAGAGTGTAACCATATTGTGTTCTTTGGTGAAATGAAGTAGTCCCTACATACGCCAATCATGTAATGGATTATGAGGCACTGTACTTTGTGCAGTGAACGTCAGCATTGTAATGTCTGATAATCCATATATTGTTCTTGTTACATGTATAGATATGTTCATGTCTATATTTCATTGTACATAACATCATGGTATATGGCAAAGATATGTATAGACTTTACACCAGGAGCTCTGTCTTTACACTGGTAAAATCATTTATGGATGATGTTAGCCATGCACACAGTCCTAGAGATAACTCAGTCTACACCAGCCATGGCACAACTTTTGTCTGGGAGGTAGATATACCTCACAGACCCTTTCTGAGTTCCTCACAACCTCATGGTCACATCTAAGATAGGCAGAAGATTCACTTCTAGGTATATTATTGGAAATATGATGTACATATAATCATAATAATTGATTATCAATATGCTCAGCTTGCAGGGAGGAAGTCCTGATAATGAACTATAGGCAGTCTGGCCAATCAGCCAGGTTAGGGCAGACTTACTGTGACCAGACAACTGATGCACAGAGTAATCTCCATGTTGACCTGCAGATCCAGGAATGTTCCCTAAATTCGTTTTCTTTACTAGTAGTAGCACTGATAGCTGCTACATGGACAATATTTGGAATGGTGATGAATTAACTGCCTATTCACAAAAAAGGCCCAAAATCGGAACCCGCCAATTACCGCATGGTTGCTTTGTTGGATATTGAGGGTAAAGCATATGCTAGCGCCATCTTGAGGGACCTCGCAGACTGGTCAAGTGCAGCTGGCATCCTTCCATTCTGCCAAACCGGATTCAGACCTGGGTCTGCCACAGTTGTTAACATCATCGCTCTCTCTTTCCTGGCGCATCGCGCACGGTCAGGCAAAAGTCTTCCCCTCTTCGCCTGCTTTATTGACTACTCGGCGGCATTTGATGGGGTCGACCGTGCAATTCTGTGGCATAAGCTGGTCCAATGGAACATTAACCCGGGGCTGCTAAGAGCGATACAGTCCCTGTATCAAAAAACTTGGGTGCGCATCAAACTCTCAAGGGACCATGCTTCTGCTAAGATCTACACGGATAGAGGCCTAAAACAAGGGTGTGTGCTAGCCCCATTACTATTCAACTTTTACACAGCGGACATGGAGAGGGCCCTGACTGGCGCCGCCCTGGCCACTCCAAAGATTGGCAGGCGCAAAATACACTTTATGCAATATGCTGATGAACTTGTCCTTCAGGACCACAAGAGAATGGGGCTGCAAAAGGTGCTGACGGCACTTGCCGTATACAACGACAAAAACAGGCTTGTAGCTAATCGAACGAAATCAAAGGTAATTATATTCGGGTATCACCCAAGGAAAAAATCTTTGAAATGGAGGCTAGGCAATCTTTTGGTTGAAACTACACAGCGCTACATCTACTTGGGCATTTATTTTCAGGTGTCGGCACTCCCAAGTGCCCATCTTAAGTCAATCCAGGCCAAAGGTATATCCCTCACCTATGCCATCTGCAAGCTGCAAGCCTCCCTATACAGTCCGTCTACTACGGCCATCATTAGAGTGCTTAAAGCAAAGCTCATGCCGGCACTCAACTACGCCCTCCAGGCATTCCCGGATAAACTAAGCCATGAATTAGAAAAAATTCATTGCAAGGCTTATAAGAGACTTTTCCACCTGCCAAGCTGCACTAGAAACATCCTTGTTCGCCTGGAGTGAGAAACATATTTTACGACGCACTTTTACAACGCAGTACCTTTACAACACTGTATTTACAACAACAACCATTACAATGCATTGCGCTGGGGGGCGCTCTAGGATAGGGAATAAGTTTAATTTACTATCCATCACCTTCCCTAGTGTCCATGGGGACTGGAATTGGAATAGTAAATTAAACGATTCACTATCCCGCACCCCAAAGTACTATGCGTTGTAAAGGTATTCGTTGTAAATACCGCGTTGTAAAGGTATGCGTGGTAAAAGTATGCATTGCAACGTCATATATCCGCCTGGAGTTCTCACTCAACCAGCAAAACCTGGAAGAGCTGGCCGCCTTAAGCAAATATTATTTTCTAACAACGGCGGCACAAGAGAACACACTGAAGGCAGTCCTTAAATGCATTTTCAGTGAGCCAGGCAACCCTTGGTCGGCCACCCTCGAAGTGGCTAAGGCCCATCTCAATATTGCCATGGACTCCTGGAATCCTGAACATGTTACATATTGTGCCATCAAAAACGCAATTAGAAAACAAGTGCGTGCGCGGTCACGGGAACTGGACCTGGAGTCCCTGAGGAGAAGAAAAGACCTGCATGAGACCCTGTGTTTCCCGCACACCCTGCACACTCCTAAACAGCATCTCTCGCAGGCAGTGGGAAGGGCAGCCCTCCATAAGATCTTGGCCTACAGATTACACCCATTGCCCCTTAAAGAACTATACCCGTGTGGCAAGGCCAGCCTACGAGCACAGGAATGCAGGCTCTGCAGCTATAAACATGAGTCATTGGCACATCTTCTCTTCTGTTACCCTGCCCTGCGGTTGCCCTGCAGTCTTTATCTTAGGCCACTACTTAGATATTCTGGGTTACGCACTGCAAAGGATGGGATTTTTCACCTTTTCACCCTCCTGATACTTCTTTCCATTGACCCACATTGTCAATGTGTGAAATGCACTTATAAGTGAAGCGTGCTCCTAATGACCCATTAGTTGCATCCCCGTGGGCACTCGAATGTAGGTTCCTCTGTGACAAAAGTGAGGACTCCACACAGTTTATTAGAGTTATTCTCTCCTTCTTTTATTAATTGAATCGGAGTTCGTAAATTTTTATTCAATGGAATTCGTTTGTCATTCCATTTCATTTATAGATCATTATTCTTTTTTGACATTGTTGCTTTATTGGCTCCTGTGCTTTTCGGGCAAGAGACAGCCCTTCCTCAGGGAGCATCAATGTCTTATCGCTTTGCCGGTTTTACGAGTCTTATATCATAGGTTCACCTCCAGCGTGGTCAATCAGATTCGAGAGAGAACGCTCCCTGTATCAAATATAATTCTCATTTCATAGCTGAAGTGCACTTATGAGACTCCCGTTACTCACACAGACTAGCCACAGTGTAGAATTACAAATAAATCACACACCAAATGCAGCGAGGCAAGGCTTTGCAGGGCAACTGATGGCTGGCTGGTCGGGTTTCCATTTCCGTGTCTCCGAGGCTGAGGTCCTTCCATCCGAACCGAGACAAACATTGGAGAAGAACCGGAAGTGGGTGAAGCTCCTCAGCTGTCAATTCAGCCAATTTTACCCATTCCGCTCAACCAGACAGAGCAACGAGATCTTGCAAAGTGAAAGGGCCCATCCTAAGGCACAAAAATACCAAGAACTAATAGCATTACAACCCTGGAGCACACAGCGAAACTAAAAAAGGAGATTAAGGAATCCATAGAGCAAAACATTTAAGACCTCATAGGAGTAGACGGGGAGACTGTGAAGATAGGACCCCGCACATACCAATCAAAAACTTACTCCAAAATATTGTATTTTTAAGGGTCCTGGAACTGTCTTTTATTCCAGTAATGAGGACATTAAGGGACTCCATTCTCTCCTACTACTGGGAGCCTCCACCCACTGCCTGGAGGTATAATCATCCATTGCTAATGCCACAGGAGAGAATTGTAAACTTACCAGAATGAAAGACACAACTCCAGACAGTGGTGGCTCCTCTGCTAAGGCGGAGGACAGTTGCTCCACTACTCAAAAGGGAAAATAAAATGTTAAAAACGTATTGGTATATCATTTTATTTTTCCTACTGCAGTACGTGACAGGGGGGGCTGGGGCTGGCCAGAGCGGGGGAGGAGTGGATTGCACTCCCTAAGTGGGCTGGAACTGCTTGGAAAGCCCTTCTGTCATAGAAGGATATGACAGCCTGTGAATTCAAGAATTGAATCAGAATGGTGTGTGTGTTTATAACTGAAAATAAGGAGACAAGTGGCAGCAGGCTGCTCACCTAATATCAAGAAAGTGTAGTAATTTGCTTCCGTGTGTCCTACTTGTGGAGGTGTCAGCCGACACCGTCAATTCACTTCGGGAACGTCTAGTCTGCAACAGATGCAAAGAGAACATGGCCTGAGTCAAGCCTCTATGCAGTAATTGGAGAGGAGTAGGTCCTAATGTACACGTACCTTTGCAGACTCTATAAACTTATGATCACAAGCTGGTGGAATAAATAACATTGGGCGCTGCCGTAGAGATCACCAAGGACTGTGGAGGCAAAGAGGGCAATGATTTAGCCACTCAGAAATGCTAGCCGCTGAGCACATAAGCCATTTAGAGATTGCAAGTGACATGCATTTTAGTCATGCAAGCAACAAGTGAATTCTGCAAGCAAAGTCAAGCGCACACAACCTAAATTAGTTAATAGGTAATGTTTTCTATCATTCAATGAAAGGATAAGATCGAACTCCAATGTTATTATCTTATTTGTTTTTTATTCATCCGCTGAGAATAGTTTATTTCACAAGAAACCAGCCGACACGTGTTTCGTCAATAACGGGGTAGACCCGTGACTCTTCAGGGCTGGGGAGGTAAAGTAAAAGTGTGAAACAATGGTTAGGGAGGAGGGTGAATAAGGGTAAAAAAAATTTCATGGGGAAGGTATAAGAAGACCAGTGTGGAAGGGTGTGATGGAATGAGGTCAACTAGGGAGACGTGGAAACCAGAGAAGGTGAACAGGGGTAGAAAGGGTGTGAGCCTAAAGGGAGAGAGCACCCGAGTGAGACATCAATCCAAAGTGAGTGTTTTAAGTGTGGTGGTGAGCTGCTATTTAAAATATTGCAATTCCAACAAATGCAGCGACGCAGGAGAAAACCACATGGTGTGTGTCATGTGGGGAGAAAGTAACAAGCTGAAAATCACAAACAATTGTATATGCGACAATTAGGTAGATTTTGTCCTGGGGAAAAAAAGGGGGGGAAGGAAAAGGCAAACGAGTCATCAATCAATTACTCAACTGTAGTATGGTGGTGCGTGGTGTGCAGTGCCCCTACACATATTAGCATGCAATGTCATTAAATATCGCTAATATATTCATTGGAAACATTGGGTCAAAATAGAGAACAAATACTACTGGCCCTAAGGAAACGGCGATCGGTGGGGTACCTTGGGAGACAAAAAGAAACTGAAAATGTATCCCTTAGTGATGTTTTAAGACCAGCATCACCATTCTTGCTTCATTGTCTCCTAATAGATAGTTTCATAATTTAAATAAACAGAATTATTAGCGTTCGGGTGTACATTACTGTAACAAAAAAACACTGTAATGCCATGAAACATGAGGGTACATTGGGATCCAAAAACCAGTCCTAGAAATTCTCTTTGAGGGTAATCGTATCATGATAAAGTAGTATGGTTCCTGACGATTACAGTATCCAACATTTTTTTGTGTAATGTGATTTATGCGTAATGTTATGTTATGCCCAATGTCATGCCATGATGTTTTTAGGATGGTGTTTAATGCTAATGTGATAATGCTTAGGTCATTATGATACCAGTAGTTACTGGTTGTGTTTTGAATTTACTTACCTGATCTGATGGTTCTGACCGTGGCCCGATTGGCTGGTTCTTTATCAATCAATCAATCAATCATTGCATTTATATAGCGCACTACTTACCCAGAGGGTCTCAAGGCGCTGGGGGGGGGATCTGCTACTGCTCAAACAACCAGGTCTTGAGTTGCTTCCTGAAGGCGAGGTGGTCCTGGGTCAGGCGGAGGTGAGTCGGGAGGGAGTTCCAAGTCTTGGCGGCCAGGTAGGAGAAGGACCGTCCTCCTGTGGTGGCTCTTCGGATGCGGGGGACGGCGGAGAGGGCGTGGCTGGTCGATCGAAGCTGGCGTTTGGGAGCGTAGAAGTTGAGGCGGCTGTTGAGGTATCCTGGGCCTTGGCTGTGTAGGGCTTTGTGTGCGTGGGTGAGGAGACGGAAGGTGATTCTCTTGTTGACCGGGAGCCAATCCCCTGTGAATATTTGCCAGGGCCAGTTGGCACAGTGTAAATGTCTGATTAGTTTCTAATGTGTTTATGATAATACAAAGACTATTTTTTTATAACCTTGTGTGGAGTTCCTTTTGTGGTGTGCCTAATGTAATGCTGCTGTGAGATAGCAAACGGTTTACACATTGCCTCTTGGATAAGCCTGACTGCTCGTGCCAAGCTACCAAGGGGGGTGAGCAGGGGTTACCTTCAGCACATAACTCACTTGTCCAGACTAGAGTGGAGGTTTCTGCCAGGCTTTGGCGCAAGCCTTAGCCAACCAGAAATCCCATTTCTAATATATATCGAAAAGTGTGGTTCCTCAATATAGCCATTACCCAACCAGTGGCCAGCCGGTTAACAATTTTTCCCAAGCTTCCAACCCCATTGCTTGCTCCCAACTACAAGTACACAAATCTGTGGCCACACAGTCTAATGGCGAACCAGATAACAAACATCCTATCACTTACACAATACATTTTCTGCTAGAATATAAATCTATAAGGAGAGGAGACATCCTAAATATATAAACCCGAGAGCAGATGCACTGAAGCTCAGAAACAATCTTATATTAATAAGAACTTGCCTGCAGGAACATACTTGGAACAAACATTAATTGACCAATTGGAAGAGGAGGTTACATTATCTGAGCTTCGCCTCGCTGTTACCTCTCTTCCATCTAATAAAGCGGATGGCGAGGATACACTTCCCATAGAGCTGTATAAAACTTGGGCAGATGAAATTCTACCACTGCTCTGCTTGGTCATTAATTCAATTGCTGCTACTGGGAAGGCCCCAGATTCATGGAAGACAGCTAAAATTATGTTCTTTCTAAAAAGAAAAAAAACTCCGGTGGAGTGTGGGTCTTATAGACCTATCTCTCTGATAAATACTGATGCTAAAGTTTATTTAAAACTTTTAGCAATGCGATTAGCTCTCATTATGCCCCATTTGGTAAATGATCAACAACATGGCGTTGTTGTTGGGAGAGATACCACTACACATGTCAACATGGCTATTACTGCTTTTGACGTTGCTACAACTGATCTCGACCCACTTTTAGACGCGGAGAAGGCGTTTGACCAAGTGGGGTGGGATTATTTGTGGGGCATCCTAAGGCAATTTGGTTTTAGAGGGCGTTTTTTGAGAAGTATACAGGCAGTGTATAAGGACCCTAATGCTAAAATTAGCTATGCTGGGGCTCTCTCATCAGCTTTTCCAATCCTGCGAGGGACGCGGCTGGGATGTCTGCTATCACCCCTGCTCTTCGTTCTCTCCATGGAGCCATTTATTAAAGCTTTGGAAGCTCAAACCAAGATTGCCCCTATCTTCCATGAAGGTAAATCTCTAAAAATTACCACATATGCAGATGACTTAGCTATTTACACCACCAATGTCGTAGATGCATTAATAGGGATCACGGCAGAAGCTAAACATTTCGGAACTATCTCTGGCTATAAATTAAATATAAACAAAACACAAGCCATTATAAACTATAAGGCCAACTTACCAGTGCAAGGACTCTGTCAATCTGCAGTATATCTAGGGGTAAAGATATCATCTAATATCGCTGATATAAATTCATTAAATTATGATCCTTTATTAAAAGAAGTGACTAATCTTCTGAAAAAAATGGCACAAGATTCCATTAAACCTAATAGGTCGTATGAATTTGATCAAGATGAACATACTATCGAAGTTCTTATATCTTTTCCGTTCTATACCTTGTCGCTTTAATAACATATTCTATAAAAAATTAGACGGCATTTTAAGTAGTTTCATTTGGGGCTATAAGAAGGCTCGCAGGTCTGTGACAATATTAAAACTGCCATCTGAAAATGGAGGTTTAAACTTTCCGGATTTCATTTTTTTTTTTTTTTTTAAATATTTTTATTGTCGCAGGAAACGATAAGAAGCAAAACATAATACATAAATACAGTTACAGTTTCAAGTGTCTTTAGAAAGCATAAATTTACATTGATTATAATTAAGGGTTAGGATATTGGGATACAGAAAAAAAGAAAGTAGAGCAAGGATTAAATTATAAAACCTCTGGACGGCCCTAGTAATAAAAGAGCTAGTTCACGGAAACAAATAATGGTGATTTGATTATTGCTCATATATATCTTTATCCATCTTCACTAACCCCCCGTTAGTGAAGATTGTTTCCAGATCTTTTCCTTTCTAGCTAAAGTTTTTGGTCCTCTATATTTTGCGAGTGTAAGTTCCATGGTTCTGATTTCTATAACCAATGTTAGCCACTCAGCAACAGTTGGAGTGTTCTTAGATATCCAAGCTCTTGCTATAGTTAATCTTGCACAGGCTAACAAGATTGTTATGAGATCTTGGTTGGGACAGTGAGTCTCATAAATATCGAGTAAAACCAGTTGGGGGGATAAATCCGGTAACTTAATCTGACTGTCTTGAAGGTGTTTTATAATTCCCATCCAGTAGCTAGAGTACGCCGGGCAAGAATAGAGCATATGTTCTATATCAGCAGCATAAGTGTTACACTTCACACATTTTGTTTTGTCTGATGTTTGGTTCCCTTGAGCCCAAGCAGATATTCTCTCTGGAGTGTAATATAATTCTGTAATAGTCCTATATGATTGCAGTCTTAAGTTGGAGGAGTGCACAACATCACTTATATGAGTTAAAGCTTTACTAATCTGTTCTGAGTTTATGTCCCGATTTAGCCGGCGAGACCATTTAGTAGCAATTTTAGTAGTATTTTCGAATTTATCCTTGGTTAAAAGTTGATATCCCAGCTTTATAAGTGATTTAGTTTTATCGGAATATATACACTCTATAATTTCAGACTAAGTAACTGTTGTTAATTTCATTTTATTGATAAAAAAGTCTCTCAGCTGGCGATATCGATAGTGCATATTGTTTGTTACGCCATTTAATATTTTCATGGTTTCAAAATCTAACATACCATTATTTCCAAATAAGTCGCCTAGTGTGTTGAGACCACAATTAATCCAACGATACCCAGTCCCATCCGAGAAAATTCCCGGAAGACCCGGGTTGTCCCATAGCCTGAGTTCCGTATTATAAAATGAAGTCTGACTGATGTGCATAATTTTCTTCCAAATATTTATAGCATTTTTAGCAGTCTTAAATTTCACCCGTTTATAGTAATTTGGGTCATGTGTGCGGAGCAAAAATTGGTTGGAGTCGGTACCTAGCAAGTATTGATAAAAAAATAAGCAAGACTCTTTCTTTAATAAGCTCCGAATTCGAAAAAAAAAAGGTTGCCAAAAAATATAAATTAAAGTCCAGAAAAACAAGTCCCCCTTTTGAAATTGGTAGTGTCAAAAATTTTATAGCCCTGCGTGCCTTTTTGTATCCCCAAATAAAGCTGCTACAAACGGAGTCTAGTTTTTTAAAAAAAGATTGGTTCGGTTGTAATGGTATGGCTCTAAACAAATAGAGTAGCTTGGGGAGTATTTTCACTTTGATCAAATTTAGTCGGCCTAATAGACTAAGACGGATTTTGTGCCATTTTTTAAGAGTTGTGGAGGTTTCTTTTAGAAAAGTATCATAGTTTGTTTCCAATATTTTCCCTACTTTAGCCATTAACTTGATACCTAAATAAGTAGCTTCTCTGCAAGTGTCATAGATATGTATATCAGGAGTATAGTTAGCTATAATTTGAGTTTTACTCACGTTCAATTTGTAACCTGAGATTAAGCCATATTTTTGTGCTTCGTTAA
Organism: Lissotriton vulgaris; assembly: GCF_964263255.1. NCBI lineage: Eukaryota > Metazoa > Chordata > Amphibia > Caudata > Salamandridae > Lissotriton > Lissotriton vulgaris. The sequence continues at coordinate 566,473,882 of NC_141695.1, forward strand.
TAATTTCTGGCATAGCTCTATTAAAATCACTCGTATAGATAGCAATGTCATCAGCATAAGCCGTTAATTTCAAAACAGTACCTCCATGACTCACTGGAATAATGTTTACTTGGTCATTTAATGCATTTAAAAAAGGTTCTAAAGATAGGGCAAAAAGTAAAGGGGAAAGGGGGCAGCCTTGTCTCGTGCCTCTTAGTTTTTTAAAATTTTCTGATTCTTTATCTCCATAACTAATCAAAGCTAAGGGTTCGTCATAAAGGGACATAACCCAATCCAGGTAAGACCCGGAAAGCCCCAATTTCTTTAATACTTCCCACAGATAATCCCACCCCACTCGGTCAAAAGCCTTTTCTGCGTCTAACAAAATCATACCGAGTGGGGTGTGTGTACCTTCAGCAACATCAAAGGCAATGATTGAAGTGTTAACGTGTGTGGTAGTATCCCTTCCCATAACAAAGCCGTGCTGTTGTAAATTAACAATAGAAGGCATACTAGGGGCAAGCCGATTTGCCAGTATCTTAGAAAAGATTTTAACATCAGTGTTAAGTAAGGAAATCGGTCGATAAGACCCACATTCTTTTTCTGGTTTCCCTTTTTTCAAAAAAAATATTATTTTCGCTATTTTCCATGAAGGAGGTGCTTTTTTGGAGAAGCTAATTGAGTTTATCACTTTCTCTAATAGAGGTAGTAATTCTTGTGCGCAAAGTTTGTAAAGTTCACCTGGTAAGCTATCTTCTCCGACCGCTTTCCCTGATGGTAGACTATCTATGGCCCGTTTTATTTCCTCTAGTGTTATTACAGAATTGAGTTGTTCAATTGTTTCAGTACTGAGTGTTTGAGATGCGGTTAAGTGTTTTTCTAAATATTGTGTTATTGCTGATTTTGCAGGTAATGTCTCTGGAGTGTACAATTGTTGGTAAAATTTAACAAACTGGTTTAATATTTGATCCGTTCTGTCATATGTATTTAAGTCATTCCCTACTATTTCTTTGATTTTTGTTTTAGCTTTCCTATCCGCCGTTTTAAAGGCCAGTAATTTCCCAATGCGATCGCCACCCTCATATTGTCTGAATTTATATTTTTGTAGTTGTGAAGTGTATCTTGCTCTCAATGTTTTTAATAAGCCTGCTTGTAATTTCGCCAACTTTAGCCTAATACTCTCAATGTTATTCTTTGCATATTTTGTTGCCTCTGCCAAGCTTATTTCCAGATTTCGTATCTCGTCTATTATTTGTTTCTTCTCATGGCGAATCTCAGCATTTTGCCTAAATATATACTGCTGGGCGAAACCTCTGATACTACATTTACATGAGTCCCATACCATGTTAATGTTAGCCGTATTAATATTAATTGAAATAAACTCCTGAATATGTTGCTTAAGTAAGGTTGAAAATCTTGTATCTGTTAATAAATGTCTCGGGAAAGTGAATTTTCGTGTTTCTTTAGTTTGGTCTTGAAACATAACCTCAAGTAATAGTGGGTTGTGGTCGGAGGTAACTTTAGGGCAAATATCAATCAAACAATTATCTAAAATTTGTTCTGAGGCCCAAATCATATCGATTCTTGAACAAGATCTATGCGGTACAGAGTAATATGTGTAGCCTGCCTGAAGAGGATATTTTGATCTCCATATGTCTCTGACATTATTCAATCTAGCTAATTCCAAGATAGCTGTTCTAACTTTATACATTCTTTTGTGTTTACTTTGCCCGGTGGAGTCAATTTTATAATTAATAGTGCAATTAAAATCCCCTGCTATTACCAGTTCGCCTTCCCAATCCAATAAGTATAAACTCAATTCTTCATAAACTCTAGGGTCATCGATATTTGGTCCATATATTACACATAGTACTATTTTAAAGCTATCACATTGCATCTGCGCAATTGCCCACCTCCCAAGAGCATCTGAAGCAGTTTTTGTTATTACGAATCTAGCACCTCGTTGTATTAGAATAGCAACCCCTCTTATAGTCTCATCTAAAGTAGAGCATACCACCAAATTATAATTCAATTGTGAAAGCAGCTTGCGGTCTTGATATTTAATATGTGTCTCTGATAGCAAAACTATATTCGGATTATACATCTTAATCTCCTCCTTTACTAAGTTTCTTTTATTTTTACTGTTCAGGCCGTCCACATTCCAACTTAGTATTCTTAATTTAGACATTTTACTATCCTGTAGGTTATCCGGTACAAATTTCTCCCAACTGTCTTTGCCCTTTTCATATATATTACGTTTTCTATACTGAACTTAAAGAAACAATCGAATCCTGCGATCCATTTTTTACACACATTTTTTCCCCCCCACCCCTGACCTGGACGGTCAGACCCTCCCCTGCAAGGACCCCAGCATTGCCCTCGCACCCACCCGTCCCTTAGGGGGGAGCACCCCTCTATCTAGTGCTGCCGCTGAAAAGGCAGCAGAGAGAGAAAGCTAACATGATATTCTGCTCATGCTCATGCCACAATTAAATTACTCCTTGTTTGCTCATTCTTTTTATCTACAACAGTTTAGCCGATACTGGACTGTTTATGCTATTTAATTTTCACTCTGTTTTTCCCTAGAAAATTTTTCCAGAGCTTGTTCCGCATCTTCTAAATCTGAAAAAAAACCACCTTGCCATTTCGTATAACTTTAAGGCGAGCAGGTTCTTGGAGATAGGCCATGCAACCCAAATTTTTGAAAGGATCTATCAACTTCCTAAGCTCCCAGCGTTTATCCATGGTGCCCTTACTAAGATCTGATTTCACAAAGAACGTTAGATTATCAACAGTCACGGGATTGTTCGGTCTTGCTTTCAATGATACAGCTTGCCGCAAAAGAAAATTACCAAAATAAATCAGGAACGGTCGAGGAAATTTACTATTAGTGTTTTTTTGTATCAAGGGCAGTCTATGGACTCTCTGCAACTGTGAGTCCCAATCCCAGTCCGCAAGATCAGAAAAGGATCTCTGAAAGAGTTTCACCACAAATGTCCTAGGATCAGACCCCTCCATTCCTTCCGGTATACCAAATAGGCGGAGGTTTTGCCTTCGAGCGCGATTTTCCAAATCCTCCACCTTGGCCTCTAGCTTGGTAACTCTTAGAGTATTTTGTTTTGCAGTTACTGAGGTCTTATTAACATCTCCGTCTACTTCTACAATACGTTGTTTAATATCCTCGATCTCTTTTGTCGCGCCTCCCAGGCCTTGGCAGATGATACTCATTGTTTCTTGCATCTTAGTGTTGTCTTCTCTGAGTTGCAGATACTGTTGTTGAATCTCCGCTCTTTTCTCTAGGAGAGTCTGCATTATTGATTCCATGAACATCTTTGTTGGATTTGGAGCCTTATGGGTATTAAGGAGACTAGAAAGACTGGAAGGGTTGGTGGAGTTAGTGGAGTCATGAGATTCCTGTGGGACCATTGGTTGAAAACTTGTTTCAGATAGCAGTCCAGAACCTGTTGGTGTATCTTAGGTCTTACTAAGAGAGTCATCTGATCTCACCTCTATGTCCTTTTCTCCATGACTATTGCCTATATTCTCGATAGGGGTTTCTATGATTGGTATCTGTGTTTTTTTCAATTTAGATATTATAGGCTGATTTTCCTCATTTAGTTGAACTGAACTGAGGGTAACATGATCAGGGTCTTGGTCACTGGATTCGAATGTCTCAATATTGTGTTCAGCGGGAGTTGAAACAGTGTTGTCAATTAGAGTAGACGAGGGGATTGTACCTGTTGCGAGTACCCCAGATGCAAGCACTGAGTCGGTCATGGCTAAGACTGAATATTGCGGAGTCTCTTGGTTAATAGAGGCATCATCTTGAGTATGTTCGCTAGTGATGTCTATAAAGTTGTTTTTGCAAGCCCCCTGAGTATTGAGGCCCTCGTCTGGGCTAGCACCTGACAATCTTAGAGCCATGCTCTTAACTCCCCCCTTCGCCTCAATCCATCTTCTCAGAGGGCTATCGTCAATGAGACGGCTTTTCTTATTTCCAAGGGCTTCCTTGTTGGCTGTCTTAAGTAAAACATTTTTTTGCTTAGTTTTGACTTTCATCTTAATTTTCTTGACGGTGGTTTTTTTACTTGCTGGGTTCTTAAGTGCTCCTTCAACTCCCTCGTCTTCTGACAACTCTTCGTACTCTAAATTCGAGTCATCATCGGCTACAGCCGTGGGATCCAGCACTGTGCCCTCGCTGTTTCCTTTCTCCCTTATTTCAATTATTTCGATTAGGTCAGTATTAGCATTATCGGTAGCAGAGATAGACTGCTCCACCCTGTTTTTTGGATTATCATGGGGTTGAGCTTTAGTTTTTGCTCCCTCGGAGTCTTCTACCACTTCTGTTATTTGCAGGGTTGAGCTTCCATTGCTAGGAGTAGTCACTCTGTTCGCTACCTGAGTCTCCAAAACAGCTTCTGACATGTCTGCACATGAGACATTAACAGTGGCGGAGAGCTCTTTATCAGTATCTGTATCCGAATTTACCACCATTGTTGAATTAGATCTATTATTTTCTAATTCTTCATCTTCTTTGTCAGTGTTATTCAGTTTTTGTTTTTGAGTTTTGAGCGCAGTTACTCGCTCTAAATCCGACTCAAGTTCATTACAATCACCGCTAACAAAAGTGCCTTTCCCTTCCCCTTGTATCTTCTCCTCAGTCTCACCGGCCAGTTTACTACTTTTCTCTTTTACTTTAGACCCCCCTGCTTTTATCCATGCAGTTGTTTTCCTGAGCGAGCTGAGCTTCCTTACTGCTGCTGGACCCCCCCACAGCCGCTGTCCCAGCAATCCCAGTAATTGCAGCCATTGTACTTGCGTTTGGGTGTCTACCAGCTGGGGCGGTCTTCTTGCTCCGTGTGGTCCTCTGCCGTCCGGACATCGGTTTTCCTGATGCCTCCGCCTCCGCTCGCTGTGGCTGCCTCTGTGTTCCTGTGAGGATTGTTTCCTGAATCAGGTGTGTGATCAGCTGAGGTGAGCCAGCTCCGCCTCTCCCTCTCCCTCTGCCTCCCGGCGTGCTGACCGGTCGGGCTACCGCGTAGAACCAAACACGGGAGGTGTTGTTGCCTAACTGAAAAAGTGCCCTTAGCATTGAGCTTCTTTGTTTTTTCCAACCGGAGGATTAAATGGATTAAATGCGCGTATTCCTTTTTGTCCGCTTCTCCGCTTCTGTGTTTCTGTGGTTTCTCCGATTTTCGCTGCTCGAAACAGAATCTCGGCAGAGCAGAGCAGAATCATGTAGTGTCCTCACTCGGCGGTGTCAGCCCTCCATCTTGACTCCTCTGGGATCTGTAAACTTTCCGGATTTCAAAGCTTATTTTTTTTTTTTGCTTCTTTCTTAGGTCAGCTTCGTAGCATATTTGTCGCTAATAACCAATATTTTTTTTCAACAATTCATGCTAGGTGGTCACTCAAAACAATTCCTGGCTAATGTACAAGACTCAAATTACTTCAAACGGGTAAAATTTAAGACTGCAAGAGATGCTGTATTTATATGGAAACAGATGTTGACTAAGTGCAATACTCCGTTTTTTCATAAAGAGCTGCCAATATGGGATAATCCTGGGCTTCCAGATATTTTTAGAGATAAAATTGGACAAGAATGGGCTAACTATGGTATTGAGACACTCGGGAATCTTTATGGTTTTCTACAATTTCCAACATTGCAACTTTTGTATAAATTGCCTGAAAAAATGAGATACAAATACATTTAAGTTAAGGATTATTTAGTGCGCAAAATGAATCTGGTAGAAATTACCAGCTCAGATATATGGACATGTTTCCATTCTGTACATAGAAAAATCCCTAATTAGTTTGGGGTACAAGTGTCTCAGCCAAAATAGCTCTGACGAAGCCCCTAGATTGGCACTAAAATGGACTGTCAGCTTAGGATTTAATGTGACAACCCAGAATATCTCCGCTGCCTTAGTCAATATCACTAAAGCCGCCCAGTCTTCCAGTTTGAAACTCCAATCTTGTAGGACGATTAGTCAACTGTACTACACTCCATTAAAAATTTCAAAATGGGCACAAAATAACTCCAACAATGATCGTACTTTAATGTCCTAAATGTGGTCAGGTGGCAGCAGACCTTATACATATGATTTACTTGTGCCCATTATTAGCGAAATATTGGTTGGAAATAGAAAATATTTTAACCCAAAATCAACTGTTTAATTTTTCGTTAAATGCCGCCGCGGTACTTTTGGCTATATACCCGGTTAGTCCTATCTATAACGATTTGCTAAATATTACATTGGCTTGTGCAAGACTGGTGGTAGCAAGGGCTTGGATTTCTCAGAATCCTCCTCATACAACTGAATGGTGGTCATTGGTTTATGAAATGTATACTATGGAAGAAGCTATTGCCAGGAATAGAGGAATCAAAGCCAAAATTAAGTTTATTAAAATGTGGGGTAATTTTCTGCCATGTCGGTAATGATTTGAACCATGTATATTTTTTCTCAGTTTATGATATTATTAATTATTAGCGATTTGTCCTGACTAGGAACTACTTTACTTACCTTTTTTTGTGTTTTTATTTTTATAATATGAATTTGCACCAAATTGAATTTGATTTATTCTATCTTTTCTGACTATGTATTTGATATGTTGATCTCCTTGACTTGCTTGTCAAATACAAATTAAAAAAAAAAGCATAAGAGGGGTGCCAGTGAGCCAACTTTGTGTATTCTGTAGAATAGCTTTAATAGAAGTCTGAAGTCTTCTAGTGAGGAGATTTTCATATACGGTTGGGTGTTGTCCGCCTACAGGTGATATCGAATGTTTGCAGATTTCAATGCGTTTGCCAGGGACTGCAGGAATATATTAAAAAGAATGGGGGAGAGTGCTGAGCCCTGTGGAACCATTATAACACAAGGCCATTAAGGCCCAGCCTTCGTTCAAGTAGGGACAATAGATTGTCATACTTAACCGTATCGAAAGCGGAGGTAAGTATGTCATCTATTATGTGGGTGACGTAAGCCGGATTGTTGTTTGTCTAGGAGGTTGTAATTCTTGGTGGGTTTACATAGTTTTATTTGCACACATTTTTCCAGCAGTTTCGCTAGATTAGGGATGTTGGATATAGGGCGATAGTTGTTTAGATCTGATGAGAGGGAGTCAGATTTCTTTAGTATAGGTGTGACTTGCCCTACTTTAAGACAGCCTGGTATGGAGCCTTGTCTCAGAGAGGTGTGTACAATCTTCGATCATAAGGGTAGAATAGAGGTTTTGATCATTTTGAATAATGGAGGTAGGGGGTCAAAGAACTGATTGGAGGGGTTAATCGCTAGAAGGGTGCTATAGATTTCTTGTTAAGGGATGGGCAAGAAGGTGTGCCAAGAGGCATTGTTTTTTTGAGGTTTCCATCAGAGTGCTAAAATGGACCTTGATCTGAACTTAAAATGTAGTATCATGAGCAATAGGTTCTAGAAGGGCCTTCAATAAATGTCGAGTTCAATACATTTTGTTTTTCTTGGAAGAAATTGGCAAGCTCTTCGCAGTTAGGACTAGCCGAAACATTAAGTTTCAAAGATTTTGACGTATTGCGCGCTTGTTGTTTGATTATTTTGAAACATTTTTTGTGGCAGTTAATTGCTTGGTTAAGCTGGGTTTTCAAAAAAATCTGCCTTGGCATTTAGTATCTTCCTATTTTATGAATTCCTCAGCACTCTAAGGTGATATAGGTGATCAGTGGAGGGTGCTGATTTCCATAGTCTCTCGGCTGATCTTAGCTTATGCTGATCACAGTTCAGGTTCTCGTATTCCTTTTGTTTTTGTGGGTTGGCCCCTTTTTGGAACTACTTCAATATTGATGGAGAAGAGAATATTGTAATTTTCCGTCCAGTCACATGGGGTGATGGATTCTAGTGATATAGTGTTTGTTTTTTCTATGATGAGGTCTAATGTCTCTCCATTCTTTCTGGGTTGGACTCTCACAGAATTGGGACTGATCCTGATCTAACAGAAAATATTTAGGACAGCTTACACCAGGGTCGTTTGAGTTGTTCCAGTGGAGATTAAAGTTGCCCAGGAAAATCTGTTGTACATGTGAGTTGTTGTTGGATGTAATGACTTCCATTAGCTTATCAATGAATGTCAGATTCTCACCTGGGGGTGGTAAATTATGTGAAGTTTGCTGGGGAGGCTCTTGTCATCGGAGATGTTGATACAGAGATATTCGCAGAAGGATAAAGAGATGGAGTCTGCTTGATTGACTGAGGTTGTGTTACTATAAATGCAAGCTAGCCCACCGCCAGGTTTCACGTTTCTTTCTAGGCGGATTAAGTCCTGACTAGGAGGTACCAGTAGGACTATAATGGGAGAGGAGGCCATATTTCGGTAAGGACGATAATGCCTAGATCATTCGCAAGGATGAGGTTGTAGATGTCAGGAGCATGTTTGCTAGCGGATCTGCAATTGATGAGTGCACACTTCATCTTGCTAGTTGAATGGGAGAGAGTAGTCTGCACTATGTTGATATTAGTGAGGTTTTCTCTATTAATAGATCTTTAGTTGTGAGTGGGTTCTCTGAAGGGGTTGGTTTGAATGGATTTGATAGTGCCACATCAGGCTTACTGTTGGCAGTTTGACTGGCATAGGATATGAGGAGGTCATCTAAATAATTGTCGGATAGTTCAGCAGTTGCCCTCCTAGGAAGACATGGGTCATTGGGGGAAGGTATCTTAGTCTGCCTAGTGTACTCAAGGTGTGATTTCCTGGTGATGTATCTTCTAGTTTGGGGACCGATACGGTTCCCGGTGGCACTATTGGCTCTGTGTGTGTTTAGGAGTTCTTTGGTGATGGTTGATAGGTTTTGCAACTCAACCTTGAGATGGGATAGGCCGGTGGCGAACTCATTGAATCATGCAATCCAATCTAAAGTGGGATAATTATTTGTGTGTGTATGTGTGTGTTCTGTTATAGGGGGGGATCCGCAGGAGTGGTCTGGTTGTGTGATCTCGCTATCTGGTTACCTGGGGATATCCTTATTAGGGATCGATGGGGTTAGTTGATCATAGAGGTTTGTTTGAAGGCCCGAATCAGTATGGGGGATGGCCTTGAGATGTGACAGCATGATAGGGACTAACGCATGAGCTCTGCGTATGGACGTTGAGTGGTGAGTTTAGATAAGCGGAGTGAGTATCAAGTATTAGTCAAAAACCCTGGCACCAGTCTTCAAACAGATACAGATGAAGGAAACTAATTCAGAATCTGGGAAAGGATCAATAAACTCTCCTATTTTACAAGCAGGGCAACAAGGGCAATGCAGAAACACTACTGCCTTTGATAGAGCGCGCAGTGCACCCTGGTCACCGAGGTTACCAATTCTTTACACGCACTGGGCCCTGGCGTGCAAATTTTCAATACCACACTAATAATTCGGGTGAACCCGGGTGATGATTACTTTATTTCACCTCCTGCACGCTGCTATGAGTAATTAAGGTTTGATTTCACCTCTGCTTACCATGTACCTGACGTACCACAGGTACAGTTCCTACGACAGATCTGGAGCTATCAGGGAAAATAGCAGACAGGCCTAAGATCAAGTACTCTATATGACCAGTACAACACTTGTCCACAATTTCTGTAAAATGACCACAGACACCTGAGGGTAGTTCAAAACTTTATATAAAGTTTAAAAAGGTAATGACAAGGCAATAAGTGATAGGCAGAGTAAAGCGTCAACTAATAAAATCATAACAATAACGTAACTATAGATAAATGCTAAAACCATTTGAGTATATGGGATGACTAAGGTGGGAATTTTAGAACAAAGCTAGTCACTGCAACTTTATACTAGAAACATGGGACGAGGATGGGACCTAGAACATATACTTATCCTAAGAGTACTAGACTTATTCTTGCTAAGATCACTGCAAATCAGTTAAAGGAAAGGGAAAAATTGGAACATACTAATAAAATATAACAGTTTGGCAATTCTCTAAAGGTAGGGAGAGAAGTGGAACAGTTCTAACAAACAATAGCATATAATTTGCTTTCACGGTGATAGGGCAATATCACAGGCAAGAGTGCTTTATTAAGAAAAATGGAGAGAGAGAGAGAGAGAAAAGTGAGAGACAGGGACGCAAACCCACGGATTAATATTTACCTAGTTCAGAATGAAGACTAACCCTGGCCACGGGTCAGTTGGAAGGACGGGGACAAGGACCCTCAGGAAGGAATGCCAGAATGCGAGCAGGTACAGCTCACGGACAGTAAGGACAGGATACCCCTCAGGATTTGGGATCAGGACTGGGCTCGACTAACACCCACAGCTTCAGAAGCAACGCCAGCGTTACCCCTTTCTGCAAGTAATCCGCCAGTAACCCCGATTGGGTTTTCGAATTTCCCAGCAAAGTGCTTCGCCAGCACTTAGGATTATTTCCACCCCTTAGGAGTTTGTGGAAAGTATGGACAGAGTGCTCCGCAGCACTTCAGATTGAGCACCTATAGAGTTCGTAGGGTCAGTGACAGGTCTGCTACTCGGACAAGTCGGACAATTTTCCTAAGCTAAACTAGGGCAGTTATACTGTTTTGGGGACCCTCAGACCACCCACTAATGTTGCAAGTGACAGTTTCCCATATTATGATTGGTCAGGAGAGGTGGTGCGGTCATTACCACCTCCTAGAGTTCAGCTTTCTCATACTTAATATTCAATTTTGCACACCCGCCCCCCGGGTTCACGTTCCCATGCATGGAATACAGCAGTATAGGACAGTTCACAATAGGTAGCAACAGTATTGCTTTTTCCAAGGTAAGACTCCGTATTCCCAGCGATGTTCCCAGGCGCATTGTGCTTCAGGAGCCAGCTGGCTAGATTTAGCTTCTGCGCAGTTAGGACTTTCCCTGGTCACCTGACAGGGTTCAGAGGAGCCTCAGCATGGCGTCGCTCATGTATGCCCCAGCCCACAAAGACGCGGTACATGAAAAGTAAGCGAGAACAAGTTAAAATCATATACAAAATGATCACACTGTATACCATGATAAAATTCTAACCAACCCTTATTTTATAATGACTATAGCATTATTGTTTAGTGCGAAAAGACAGATAGGCTGAAGCAGCAGTAGCAAGCGGAGAGCGTGGTGAGAGACAAGCGGCCATGTTTGCAATAGTGCGCATGAGCTCAGAATCCCTCCAGAATGCGAGTGCGTCACATCACATGGGTATGACCGACGCATGCGCAGACTGAATTTCAGCGAAGCAGCCGGTTTTAGTGCAAGCTTCGTTAGTACGAGAAAAGACAAACAAGCAAGCATCCTGGGGACACCCGCGTGTTGGGAAAAACACTTTATGAATGACGAACAATGGTGTTAATATGATTATACGATTTAAGCAAGGGTTTTGTATGAGAGCAGGGCGCTTGCACGCGAATCCCAGCTCCATCAATCCCCTCTTTGATGATATTTACTATCATCACCACATAGAAGGAAACAGATGCCAACTTTTCTCATTCATCCACATCACTCATTTGGATTTCAATGAATTTATTATTTAGCTTTCTTTCAGCTTCTCTATGAGAGTGGTGATTTTTCGCCTTTTTGTAGATAGCACTCTTTAGCTCTTCTAATTCTAGTTCATCTATGTTTCTTTTCACCCCCCTCTGATTCACTGTATATTTCTTTTTGCACTTCTGGCATTTGCAGCAGATAAAAATGATCAATACAATTACACCTATTACAACTATTGGCATCAGTATTTTCCACAAAAGACTTCTACCTAGGTTAGTAAACCAACTACCTATAGAGGAGAGACCTCCAGTCAGTCTCGTCCAGGCACTGTCAACCTCCAATGGTTTGAGTTCTTTTTCCAAATTGGTTATATTCTTCACATATTGTTTTAGTTCAATACTTTTATCGGGAATGTAAGTGCAACAATGTTGCGCTTTCAGCATTCTACAGACTCCGCCCTCTTTTGCTAATAGGGTGTCAAGGGCAAGACGGTTTTGTAAAACCATTGATCTGATCGCAACCATTTCAGTGTTGACCATCAGGAATCTGGCAGCAGTGTCCGTTGATAGCCGGTCCACTACTGTAGACAATTTGCAGATTCTATGGGTGTTCAGAACTACCCCCATTCCAGGTATCAGTGCACTAAAAATATCACCTATAATTTCACCTACACTTTCACGTCTACTACGCACTAAGCCATTAGTATCTTCATCGCTTCCAGCTGCATTATTCACATGGTATATTTTCGGGAAAACAATGCCAAAGTAGCAGCTTCCATACCAGTGATCCGGCAATTTGAAATAAGCCTTGTTCCCACATATATAATATATTCCGGGAAACACAGGTTCTGACCCATTTTTGAAACCCCAACCTCCAATTACCTTGTAATTATGTTCACACTCGCTGGAACCGATGAATACATTGTTATAGTACTCTGTCTTTTCCCTATGGATACAAAGTTTCCCCTTTCGTTCAAAATCCAGCAACAAGGCAGGACTAGCTTCGCTTTGCGAGGTGTTATCCATGTGCTCAGCCCACCTAGGGACTCTATCTTTTTCGTCATTTGCCTTCTTTTGAAACTTTTCTCTCCTTCTGTCTGCCATCTTTATAAACATATTTTCCTGCTCTTGCAGAGAACAGGTCAGATTAGATTGTCTTGCTTCAACTAAATCTATGTTACCTATAGTCAGAAAATATTCTCCCATATAACGGGTCACGTCACTTGTAGTATGTACACGGTTCAAGTGTCCTCTAATAGGAAGTTCAGAAAATACTACGTCATCATTTGAATAGTAATACTGCAAGGTGCTTCTATAGAACAGGCTAGCTAATATACTACAGGAGATTCCATAGGTTAAAGGTAGATGGTGGTATGTCACGCCTTCAGCCACTGAAGTTGGCAGCTTCATGCAGACATAACAATCCTCTATTTCCATAGCTTCTACGTAATGCACTAACAAGTTAGCAAAAACATTCAAATGTGTCCTGTTTTTCATTTTGTGAAAATGTAGTCCATCCTCATCTGATGCTTCTAAATTAGGTCGTGTGTGTGTCAGTCTGATTTGGTTGTCGCGTCTTTCTAAGCTTCGTGGTGTTTCTGCAGTCTGTACATCTCCTACGTCTACTGCTTCGGGTTCAGTAGGGGACAAGTTAGGATCTTTACTTATCATAAAAGGTAGAAAAACTGTTAGTCCTATCCACAGTACTATTAGCATGGCTATACTACACAAGCATATCTTTGAGACACCCACACCGGGACCTCCCAGAGACACTCGGATCAGACATTTTTAGCTTACAGGTGGCTTTCGCTACCCCTCTTCGTTTCTTTGCACCAAAGGCTCACTTCGGGGCTTTCTCAAGGAGGGTCTTCGTCAGAACTCCGATCAGCAATGGACTCTTCGTCACTGTTGCCACTGTGGTGTGGTTCGTCTATTTCTTCCAACACAAAGTAAGTCCACTCAGGGCTCCGATACAGTCGGTTCTGCTTCTTTAGCCTGTCGCTCTTTCTTAGCGATTTGCCTTGGGCTGCCTTTCTTTCACTTTCAGCCCTTTTTCGGTCTTTTAGTTTTTCTTCGACTGTCTTTAGTCTGAGCCTTAGTCTCTTGACGTATCGGGGTGCACTTCTTCCTCCGTGCCTCCCAGTAGTTGAGGAGGCTTGGCCTTCTTCGTGCACTCTCTTCACTTTTTGTTGTGGCACCTCTGTTTTCCTGCCTGTCTGACTAGTTCCAGGTCTTTCATCTATTTCTTCTGCCTGGTCCCTATTCTGACCCTGCTCAGATTCAAATCGCACTTGCTTTTTATTTCTGGTTACTGTTGTTTCCGTTGTCTGAGCACTTTGATCTAGTTCTATCTGTTCCTGTTCATGCTCTTCGATCTCTTCGTTTTCTTCTGCATGAACGTCAGCTCTAATTTCTAACTGTCCCTCTCCAATTTCTGGAGTTTCAGGAGTATTTTCGATGTCTTGATCTGACCCTACTTGGCCTATTTCCTGATCAGGTGTGTTATGATTTTCGTCGTCCTGACCTTCTTCCTCTATTTCTAGCTCACCTGGACTATCCCACTCACTGTCTAAGTAGGAATATTTCCTGGTTCGTATTGGATCATGAACCTGGTCGTCGGCGGGGTACCATTCAACGTCTCGACTTGTGCTCGGCAGTTCGATGTCAGCTAGCTCCGGACTTTCTTCCTCAGAAGCCTCTTCAGCTGCGCTGCCTTCAGCTCCAGTCGCGTTTTCTCCAGATACCCGCTTTGTGTGGCTGGCGTGGATCCACTTCGGTACACCAGCACACTTTACAGCAGTAGTAGTGACGAGGATCACTTGTCGTGGCTTTCCCCACCTTGGCTTCAGGCAACTGCTCCGGGTGTGTTTCTTTAACGCCACCCAATCTCCTGGTTGCAGTTTATGCGCTGGAGTCTTTGGCCACTCGTCTTCTGTCTCTCCAATCTGCTGAGAGAGAGAACGCACTTGGTCACCCAGCTGCTTGCAGTATACTAATACCATATCATCAGAAATGCTTAGCAGTTTGTGTCCGGGTACCCATGCCTGTCGCATCACTCTTCCCATCAACACTTCATGGGGACTTAGGCCAGTTATTCTGTTCGGGATACTCCTCAGACTCATCAGCACAAGGGGTAAAGCCCCTATCCAGTTCATCTTTGTGGAATCACACATTTTTCCCAATCTGGATTTCAGGGTGCCATTTATTTGTTCCACTACCCCAGAAGCCTCTGGACGGTAGGCACAATGCAGTCTTTGCTTCATTTTGAATGCTTTACAGAGTTCTTCTAGGACATCGTTGGCAAAATGCCCACCTTGGTCCGTTTCGATAGTCTCTGGGATCCCGTACCTAGGTATCAACTCCCTGAGCAATAGCTTGGCTGTAGTTAGGGCATCATTTTTCTTTGCTGGGTAAGCCTCCACCCACCTGGAGAACAGACAAACTATGACTAGGATATATCTATATCCCTTGCATTTGGGCATGGTTATGAAGTCTGCCTGCATTCTAACGAAGGGACCTACTGCCTTTCCAATAGTACTCTGCTCTACTACAGTCTTCTTTCCTGCATTGAATTGCTGACACACTAGGCACCTCTGGCAAAGCCTTTCTGCCTGGTTCCTGAACTTTGAGTTACAGAACACCTTGTCAAACACCCGACACATTGCGTCTCTTCCCATATGTGTTGGTTCATGTATCATTCGGATCATGGGGTCAATCAAGCTATCAGGCAGTACAGGCACCCCAGTCGAGTTTACCACCACACCATCATCTCTCAATTTGCATCCTTCTGCTGCCCATTTTCCTTTCTCTTGCCTGTCTGTTGCCTGTTGCAACTCCTTTAATTCCTCCCACGTTGACACATTCTCAAACAACATAAGTTGGCAGCTGGTTCCACCCCACAACGCAATTTGGAGGGACATATGGTATCGGGCACAAAACTGTGCAATTTGGTCAGCGTACCTATTACCGGCAGTCACATCATCATTTCCAGATTTGTGAGCCGCACACTTAACCACAGCCAATTCTTTGGGCAATTGGATAGCTTCCAGTAAGTTATGCACCACCTTTCCGTTTCTGATCGGAGTGCCTGAGGAAGTCATGAATTCTCTTTGCAGCCATAATTGGCCGAAGTCATGAACAACCCCGAAACAGTACTGGCTGTCTGTGTAAACAGTAATTCTTTTGTTCTTACCCCTCTTACATGCTCTAGTTAACGCGATGAGCTCCGCCACTTGTGCAGATTTCACCTCGCTCAGGTAAGATGCTTCTATGGTTTCTGTCAATGTAACCACAGCATAGGCAGCACTCAGACTCCCACTCTCATGTCTTAAACACGGGCCATCCACGAACATTGTCTTATCCCCATCAAGTAACGCTATTTCACGGATATCCGGACGGGGCTTTGTACTGTACTCAGTTAAATCGATGCAATTATGTTCCCCTCCCTCTTCCATTTCTACATCCAGAGGGACTGGTAACAAGGTTGCAGGGTTTAGGACGTTGCACCGAGAAATAGTTATATTTTCGGCACCAATTAAAATTCTCTCATACTTAGTCAGCCGACTAGGTGTGAGGTACTGGGTCTTAGTTCTGGTCAGTAGGATTACAACAGAATGAGGAACATATACAGTGACGTGATGTCCCATGACAATGTTCTCACTCTGTTCCAGGCTGACGCAAGTAGCAGCAACTGCCTTCAAGCATCCAGGTAATCCAGCAGCCACCGGATCTAGAGTGGCTGAAAAATAGGCCACTGGCCTTCTAACCAGTCCGTGCTCCTGGGTCAGGACTGAAAGAGCACAATTCTCTCTTGTGTCACAGAATAGTTCAAAAGGCTTGGTGTAGTCAGGCATACCCAATGCAGGAGCGGTACATAGACAGTTTCTCAAAGTTACCCAAGCGTTCATGCTTTCGCTATCCCAACTGATGGGGTCTTCTACTCCTTTCTTTGTCATTTTTATCAGGGGTCTTGCTAGAGCTGCAAATCCTACAATCCATTTCCTGCAGTAACCCACGACTCCCAAGAACATTCTCACCTCTTTCTGAGTTCTGGGCAGTTCCATTCCTTTAATTATTTTAATTCTTTCGGTAGTGACTTTCCTGATTCCTTTTTCTATCTGGTGCCCCAGATACTTCACTGAGTTTTTACAGAATTGTAACTTGTCAGGCGACACTTTATGTCCTCCCTTTCCTAAGTGATTCAGCAAGGCAATTGTGTCAGTGACACAGTCAGTCTGGGTTTTAGACGCCACCAACAGGTCATCTATGTACTGCACTAAAACAGACTCCCTTGGCAGCACTAGGGATTCAAGGCACTTTTTTAGTATCTGATTGAAAATCGATGGACTTTCGGTGTACCCCTGGGGGACACGATTCCAGACATAGATATGGCTGTCAAATTCAAAACTGAAAAGGAACTTGCTTTCTGGATGCAAAGGGATGGAAAAGAACGCATGGCACAGGTCGATGACAGTGAACCATTCTGCATTCCAGGGAATCTGATATAGAATCACTGCAGGGTTGGGCACAACAGGACAGCAAGGCACAACAATTTGGTTTACCTTGCGCAAATCTTGCACTACCCGGTACTTTCCACTAGGCTTTTTGATCCCAATGATTGGCGAATTACAGGGACTGCTCATCACTTCCTCTATTATTTCGGCTTCGAGCAGCCTGGTAATTTCAGTCGCTACTCCAGCTTTTACTTCTGCACTCATTTTGTACTGTCTGGTTTTCGGGTATATAGCATTTGTTTTTATTGCTATTTTAACTGGGTCCACATTTGCCATTAAGCCTACATCTTTTCCTGTGAAATCCCATACTTCTGGAACTACTCTTACTTGGAGCTCTTCAGGTAAATCCTCAATTGTCAAAGGCTTAATATCAGAATCTTGTCTGACTAACATCAGCTTGTACAAACCATCTTCATCAGGGGTCTGAATTTCGACGCCTTTTGGTGTGCAATAGATGGTACAATTCATCTTGCACAACAAATCACGTCCTAACAGGTTCACAGGACTGGAATCACAGACCACAAATCTGTGCATTTCTTTGAAATTTCCTATAGAAATTTCCATTGGTTCTGTTACTGGAGTACTTATTATTTGATTTGAGACGCCCACTACTTGGATCGCTTCTCCCGAGAGGGGTAGGTTAGGAACATCCACTGTTCTTACAGTAGATCTGGTAGCACCAGTGTCCAACAGAAAGGTGACATCTTTTCCTTCAACCTTTCCTTCAATGTATGGTCCAGTCTGGTCTACCGGTAAGGAGGCGCCAAGCACGCACTCCTCATCCTCCCCTCTCAGGCCCCGTCAATCTTGATCTTCACAGAGGAAGGTATCATTTAACAAATACTGTGGAATGACTGCGTTTCTTTCACTCTCGACTTCCCATACTTCCGCCCTCTCATTCTGCTGACCCTGATTCTTAAAATTCTGTCTTGGAGCGCGAGGTACTGGAGGTAATTTTACCTGTTGCTGGTTCTTTCTCGTCCCCTCTTTCGGCACCTGTGGATTTAAACCATTTACAGGGGCATTACCGGCCTGCAGGTGTGGACACTCGTCTCGCCAATGCCCTATCTGGCCGCACCCATGGCACGGAAATTTCTTCATGGCCTCTTCCCTACTCATTTTAGTGCGGGGCTTCCCTCCTCCCCCAGCAGTGGCATTCTGAGCATTATTACCAGAGGTCAATTGGCTTAATTGTTTTTCTTGTTGTTCAGCTAATTTTACCTGTGCCCACATTACTTTTTCCTTGAGGGCTTTCTTTTATTTTCGATTTCATCTTCGCAGTATTTTGCATATTTCAGGACATCATCTATGGGCTTTCCCTGCCAACTGATTTTATTATCTCGAATCCATTGTGATGTTTCAGGCCTTAATCCTAGCACGAATCTGTAGCTGAAATGGGTCATGTCTTTCATGTCTACATTATCGATACCACTGTAAGTTTTGAATACCTGCAGTAATCTTTCATAAAACGAATGCACCGATTCATCACGTTCTTGGGTGGTTCTATCTATTCGGGTCCAATCTGTCTCCTTTGCTGGCACCTATTTCCTCATTACATCAGGTGAGGGAGCTCCGGTTTTCTCATCTCTGGGATATTCATCATTAGGCCAATCAATTTCTATTTTACATTCGGTCCATAGGTCTACAGGGACCACAATGTCGAAAAACCCATCCAGGTCTTTCAGCAGACACTTCTGAACTGTTATGAAGCGTTCTACCTGCCTGTACCAATCAACAGGCTTTTCCCGTAATTTCGGGAAGTCATTTGTAAATGACACAGTATCCTGTCGGGACCAAGGGACATGGACATATTTCCCTCCCGGGACCTCTCTCATGGGACACAATTTTTCTGCTGGTGTTACTTCCTTTAACACGAATTCTGAAGCCTGAGACTTCGCCCTGCTGTCTTCCTTTTTCTTTGCCCACCGGGTTCTCCATTTTCCCACCTCTCCCCACTTTTGCAAGAGCTTCAACAACTCTTTTACTTGGATCTGTTTTCCCATTACATTCAGGCTTTCTAAATCTTTGTCTGTAAAGTCTACTCTGTAGGGTTTCTGAAGAATTTTGGAACGACTAACATCAATTCCCATTTCTGTGGCTGAATCCATTATCCTTTCATGGAGCAATTTAGCACTCCGGGTAAGATTTTTGCTGATAAACAATAATTCTTCTTCATTGTATGAGCTTAGGCGCTCAACTCCTACATTTCCAGCCATCATTTCTTCTATTTCTATTCTCAATTTATATATCTCTAATGCTTTGGGTTGGGGAGTAGTCTCCTTCTCCAGCTCCTTTGTCCATCTGTCTAATTCTTCTGGGGTTACTACAGTGGCACTCCTAACCCCAGTTGCACCTTCAATTGACACCTCTTTTAGTCTAGGCTGACTTCTTGCCCCTGCTGTGCTAGTCCTAGGCTCTCTAATGGGCAAATCCATCAGCACCACAGACTCACATTCACTTTCCTGATCCTCATCTATAAATACTTCTTTCCTCGGGGAAGGGACGCTAGGAGTGGGCAACACTGGGGTGATAACAGGAGGACGGGGGCTAGTCAGGTCATTTCTATACAGTGGAATAGCTGGGCCAATAGTTACTGGAATAGTCAGAGAATCAGGATGGGGATGTATCTGGGCAATAGTTCGAACTAAATCTTCTCGCTGTCTAGCCAGGGCCTCTTTCTCTCTTTCCCGCAATCCCTTTTCGGCAGCATTGTCATGCAATACCTGAGGTACTAAGGACGGATAAATACTCGGGGCAGTCGGAGTGACCAATCGAGGTGGACCTTCTCCGAACGGCTGATAGTTTGGGACCGTGGATTTAGGTCTGCAAAACCCATCCCTGTCACTGGTTTTACTGTCTGTTCCCGTTCCATCTGTATCACTGTCCCTCCTGCATCTGGGATATTTTGAAAAGGGATTTGGAGAATGTACAGGTTCTGACTCTGCAACATAGGGAGGTGGATTTTTCATTAACAAATCTTCCAGGTGCTCATCTTCTGAGTCCCCTACGGGCATTAGGTGATGGGTCTTTTCTTTACATTTACCTCCCTTTTCTTCTGATACCCCCATCATGGGAAATAATCCTTCAGTCAACATGGATTGCCTCCACTGTTTCATTTTCTGCTCTTTGGTCTGTGCTTGAACCCTCGGATACCATTTACTCACTCCCTTATCCATCCGGGGTTTATCTCGCTCTGCAGCCTCAATTTCCCATTCCTCCAGAGCTTCGTACTGGGTCAGCCTAGGTCTAGGGTGTAATTCATTCATGCGGGTCCTGAGGTTAAACAGGATCCGCCCATTAAATGTACCTTCAACAGGGAATGCTAGGACTCCGTCCTCGGCAGTATATTTTGCCCAATTTTCTAACCAGACACAAGTGTGATACCCTTTATCAAACAACATGAAAGAAGCAGGGGTATTTGGCGGGGGAATGAGCACGCCTTCCCTCGTTCTAATGGGCTTGTCGGTCTTGAAAAAATTCTTAATTTTATCGGAAAGTGACATTTTCCTCTTTACTCCATACATCATGTGCGGTCTACCTCGTATAAGCTGATCCTTATGAAATCCTAGGTACTTTGGATTCGGTATGAAATCTGGATACCACATGCAACTCTCCAGACTCGCTTCTAACTCGGCTTGATTAATTTTGTTTACCTTAGTGCTTCCAATGCTAGCGCGACTTATTTTTCGCACTACCCAATCAGGTCAGAGATTACAAATACCCTTGTCCAATGGGTGCGCGGCCTTTTCGCAAGACAGAGTCTCACGCTTCGGCACTCACCCCTCCTTCACAAATTCAGCTCCGCTACACACCCGCTGTCTTGACCAATACCAGCGCGGCACGGAGTGACGTCAGAGCAGCTCTCCGACTGACTCCCTCCTTCACAAGGTAACGGAAACTTTTTACTCTCCCTAAAGTGCGAATACAGAGTTTATTTAACAACACGCAACGTTTGCCACTATGTCTGAGTGTTCTAAAAAGATAGAAGAACTTTCTCTCACTACAAGTAAACCACTTCTGTCTACTTTTCATTCACTCTGGATAGACTTCTTTGCCTGTCCCTTCACACTAGTAACATAGAACCCGTTATTCTTCTGACTCATCCACCTTAGTCGGGGATATGTACTGAGCCAGGATTTCACCAGCGAACTATCTTACTTACCAGACAAGCCTCGGAGACCCTACTACTCCTCCCGTATGCGACCCTTACTAGGTGATATCCCAATGAGAGTTTTATAAAAGGACTCGTAGCTATCATTCACTCTATAAAACAAAAGGTCCTAATTAGTGCTTCCAGTTATCCTCAACCCTGCACTAATGCCTCAAACCTAGTGACTTCAACAGCTAACCGGATTCTGCTCACCGTTAGCTAAAATACTTCCCCGGGGATTCGGACTACACTGAACATTCACAAACAATTTTGGGTTAATATAACATTTATAGCAGCAATGAGAAAAAAAGAAATCATATACATTTATATAGAACCCTTAAAACATTTCAAAATATTTGACTCAATACAATAGAAAATCAGCAGCACATTTTATGTTTACGGTTTGTTTATGACTTATCCTGTCTACCTAATCTAACTAGTCCAAACCATCCTCTGGCTGCCAGAAAATTACTGATAGAGCGCGCAGTGCACCCTGGTCACCGAGGTTACCAATTCTTTACACGCACTGGGCCCTGGCGTGCAAATTTTCAATACCACACTAATAATTCGGGTGAACCCGGGTGATGATTACTTTATTTCACCTCCTGCACGCTGCTATGAGTAATTAAGGTTTGTTTTCACCTCTGCTTACCATGTACCTGACTTACCACAGGTACAGTTCCTACGACAGATCTGGAGCTATCAGGGAAAATAGCAGACAGGCCTAAGATCAAGTACTCTATATGACCAGTACAACACTTGTCCACAATTTCTGTAAAATGACCACAGACACCTGAGGGTAGTTCAAAACTAGAAAAATAAAGTTTAAAAAGGTAATGACAAGGCAATAAGTGATAGGCAGAGTAAAGCGTCAACTAATAAAATCATAACAATAACGTAACTATAGATAAATGCTAAAACCATTTGAGTATATGGGATGACTAAGGTGGGAATTTTAGAACAAAGCTAGTCACTGCAACTTTATACTAGAAACATGGGACGAGGATGGGACCTAGAACATATACTTATCCTAAGAGTACTAGACTTATTCTTGCTAAGATCACTGCAAATCAGTTAGAGGAAAGGGAAAAATTGGAACATACTAATAAAATATAACAATTTGGCAATTCTCTAAAGGTAGGGAGAGAAGTGGAACAGTTCTAACAAACAATAGCATATAATTTGCTTTCACGGTGATAGGGCAATATCACAGGCAAGAGTGCTTTATAAAGAAAAATGGAGAGAGAGAGAGAGAGAAAAGTGAGAGACAGGGACGCAAACCCACGGATTAATATTTACCTAGTTCAGAATGAAGACTAACCCTGGCCACGGGTCAGTTGGAAGGACGGGGACAAGGACCCTCAGGATGGAATGCCAGAATGCGAGCAGGTACAGCTCACGGACAGTAAGGACAGGATACCCCTCAAGATTTGGGATCAGGACTGGGCTCACCAAGGTACGACCAACACCCACAGCTTCAGAAGCAACGCCAGCGTTACCCCTTTCTGCAAGTAATCCGCCAGTAACCCCGATTGGGTTTTCGAATTTCCCAGCAAAGTGCTTCGCCAGCACTTAGGATTATTTCCACCCCTTAGGAGTTTGTGGAAAGTATGGACAGAGTGCTCCGCAGCACTTCAGATTGAGCACCTATAGAGTTCGTAGGGTCAGTGACAGGTCTGCTACTCGGACAAGTCGGACAATTTTCCTAAGCTAAACTAGGGCAGTTATACTGTTTTGGGGACCCTCAGACCACCCACTAATGTTGCAAGTGACAGTTTCCCATATTATGATTGGTCAGGAGAGGTGGTGCGGTCATTACCACCTCCTAGAGTTCAGCTTTCTCATACTTAATATTCAATTTTGCACACCCGCCCCCCGG
Source organism: Lissotriton vulgaris (assembly GCF_964263255.1). Lineage (NCBI taxonomy): Eukaryota > Metazoa > Chordata > Amphibia > Caudata > Salamandridae > Lissotriton > Lissotriton vulgaris. The sequence continues at coordinate 566,496,857 of NC_141695.1, forward strand.
GTTCACGTTCCCATGCATGGAATACAGCAGTATAGGACAGTTCACAATAGGTAGCAACAGTATTGCTTTTTCCAAGGTAAGACTCCGTATTCCCAGCGATGTTCCCAGGCGCATTGTGCTTCAGGAGCCAGCTGGCTAGATTTAGCTTCTGCGCAGTTAGGACTTTCCCTGGTCACCTGACAGGGTTCAGAGGAGCCTCAGCATGGCGTCGCTCATGTATGCCCCAGCCCACAAAGACGCGGTACATGAAAAGTAAGCGAGAACAAGTTAAAATCATATACAAAATGATCACACTGTATACCATGATAAAATTCTAACCAACCCTTATTTTATAATGACTATAGCATTATTGTTTAGTGCGAAAAGACAGATAGGCTGAAGCAGCAGTAGCAAGCGGAGAGCGTGGTGAGAGACAAGCGGCCATGTTTGCAATAGTGCGCATGAGCACAGAATCCCTCCAGAATGCGAGTGCGTCACATCACATGGGTATGACCGACGCATGCGCAGACTGAATTTCAGCGAAGCAGCCGGTTTTAGTGCAAGCTTCGTTAGTACGAGAAAAGACAAACAAGCAAGCATCCTGGGGACACCCGCGTGTTGGGAAAAACACTTTATGAATGACGAACAATGGTGTTAATATGATTATACGATTTAAGCAAGGGTTTTGTATGAGAGCAGGGCGCTTGCACGCGAATCCCAGCTCCATCACCTTAATGCCCTGATTGACAATGACACAAAATATTATGCAGGGGTAATTCTGAAGGAACGTACATCTTGGGCTGCAGCTAAGACCAATATACCCAAGTATCAAACTGGCTTCTGCAAGCGTATGGGAACAAATACTAATATCATGGCCCTAGCACCAGTAATAGATGCTGCAAAGGAAGCTAAGCAATCGTTATTCCTCTGCTTTATTGATTATTGATTAGCATTTGATCATGTTGATCAAGCAAGATTATGGCAGAAGCTGAACAATTGGAGTATTTCTCTAACCCTCCTAAAACAGTTGGTCCTATTACACACAGCTCCTGGGTAAAAGTCAAGCTGGGACCCAAGAAGCACCTCTTCAGGCAAATCACCACCAACAAAGGGCTAAAACAAGGGTTAGTCCTCACGCACACTCCAATTGGACTACAGCACAGATAAGCTTTGAATTTTGCCTACAGAGACAGTACCTGGCTAGAAGGGGGTGTTAATAAAAAGCTGGCACAAGATCAAAGAAGCAGAATACACTAAACTCACATCTGTGGCTGAATTGTCACTTCGAGAAAGATCACCAGCCAGGGTGTATCTCCATGACCGCTTAACGCAGCTAGGCTTTAATGTCCTTTGGAAGTTTCCAGCAACCCATACCAACTTCAGAAAACTAATCTCTAAAGCTACTAACACAATTCCTATAATGGAATATAAGTCTGAGCTGGAAAAAATGGTTACACGGCTGATTTGTACTCAGCTCAGCATCTATGTTGCCACTAAATCGCAACTTTGCCTGAGTACAGGGTTCAACCAGACAGTGAAGGAAAGAATTTTAAGATACTGCTTGGGTATCCCACCAAACGCCCTGTAAATGTAACTTAGCTGTAACTACTTGCTGCCTACGTGGAACTGGAAGAGAAGAAAGGTCGACGTACAATGCTCCTACCTCTTTTTTAGCAAAAAAGCATTCAAACTTGCAGACAAGCGCTGCTTTGACCCAACTGCCACGTAACTAACATGTCACTTCACAAGATTTCTCAACATAGTAGAAAAAAAGACTGCCTCAACTGCCACCTTCTAATGGAAGAACAGTTGAGTATACTGATAAACCAATTAATCGCAACATCGGGTCCACTGACCACTGATGGATCTACATAGGTGTGCTATATTGGCCCTGAAACCCCTACCATTTTTTTATGCACTCAGCACTTTCAATCGGAGAGAGATAAAAAGTATTTTAATTCGGCAATGACTGTACCAGCAACTCATTACGCATATTTATATCCCCCGTTTTTAAAAGACTAATTTACGTGGGGAAATTGATTAACCATTTACCATAGTAGCCCCAGTGATCATGGCAACAAGAGTACACCTAGCATTTATCATTTGACAATTCTTCACTTCTTAATTTAATTTAACTGGTGCAGCATTGAGCGTGAAATCTGTTTTTTATATGTAACTTTTTCGCCTTAAATTCACACTTGTGGTTTTATTGAAATAAATTTTTAACTGCACATTAATTGCTATTTCTGAAGGGGAGGAAAATAAACGAATGAAAGCAGTCGGACAGACTTTACCGGTTACCCTGACAAAAGACATTTAACATAACGGTTTGTTTTGTACAGTGGAAAGTATGACTCTGTGGTGTCAAACTGCTTAATATCCTAAATATGATGCTAAGTACTGCACAAGCACTTTAATTGGCTCTTTTCCAAAATATTGACAACACCAAAGGCCTTTGACTATAAGCAATGTCCATTCTTTCCACTCAATTGTCCTTGAACCTTGCAAAGACAAACTGCATTACGACATCCCATTGGTATTTGTTTTTCTCCCTTCTCAAAGCTCTTAAACATTTATAATTTGAAGCTTAATCTCTTTTGGCATGTTACTTAACTCTGTTTTCCTTTCTTTTTACACACTTTGTTTAATTTATTTTCAATAATGTATCCAATGCCAGGTATAAGTAGAGGTTTTTATTAATCATTCATAATAAACTTGTTATTACCTTACTCACACAGGTCTGTTGTAACTTTTCCATAAGTCATGCTTCCACTGCACAGGCCTTTTACACATCTGACACATGAACAGTGGTGAGATAGTTGGACTTTTGAAAAGATTCGAAATGTAATTTTCTCAGCTTTGTTACCTTAAATCCACTTACACAACACATACAATGGTATGTTGAATGTCATCCCTGTTACAGAACCACATATGGAGAAAGGTGTGCATATACCACACAAACTTATTCTGACGTAGCATGATGTCCTAATAAGTAGTGCACATATCCACACATCCCCCAGAGAGGATACTCTCAGAGACACACATTCCAGGCCTTTCATTGTAATCTAAGTCTTAGGAAGTTGTGTACACTGTAGGACTCAGCTCCACGAACCACCTGCTTCAAGTAAATGGGCCTGGCAGTAAAGGTGTCTGAACTGTCATGCACAGGTTGTTTATCTTTCAGAAGGTAAATGTGGTATGTTGTGGGTCATGGTACCTCACCTTCCATGTAGGATGGTCCTGGCGTACATGATGTAAGTGGGCTGGCTCAGTCAGTGTAGGTCATGACCAGGGTTGAAGTGAGTCAGCAGATGACCACAAAAGTATGTATTCTTGCTTTAGTAGTGCTTAGCATGTGACGTTTACACATGTATTGTGTTGACTCTTGAGGAAGGTGTGTGCTAGGTGTCAACATAATGTGGCTCAACCATACAGATGCCAGTTACAATCTGTTTCTACTGTTACCTCCATGCAGATCAACGCCCCATCAGAATAAAGCCATCTGGAAAGCCATCACTCGAAAGGTGCGGACTCTGGTGGTGTCCAGCCATTACAGCATCCATTGCAGGAAGAGGTGAGAGAAACTGACGGGCTAGACCCAGAAGATCATCGAGGTACAGCTGGGGAAGTCCTCTCAACATGGAAGGGACGCGTGCCCGACCCTGACCCCCCCAATCACTCACATACTGGAGGTGGCCTACTGGGAGTTTGATGGGCAGTTGAGGGCCCAACAGCAGCTATAAGGGAGTGAGCCCCAGCCAGAGTAACACATTTTACTTTGTCCATTTTGTGTGTTATAGTCAGACATTTTCCAAACAATATTGATGGTGGTTCATTTGCCACACACAAAATGAGTCATTCTTTGTGTAGGTGGCAGTAGGTGCCTGGTGCTCAGTTGTGCCAATTGTATTTCTGACCAGGAACACAGAAGAGTCCTGTCCACTTCCAAGTTTATGTTTTGAGCACACACATGGCTGAGTGAAGTGGTGCATCATTTCATGTTGTTAGTTGCTCTGGGTGAAAATTTCACCACACAGGCAACTTGTCTACCTTGAGTGAGGAGTGATGTTCCCTAACTACTGTCTTTCATGTGATGGTAGCCCTATTGCATGTGACAAGACATGGAGGGAGCAGTACATGCAGTGACTGTAGATCAGTTCTCCTTGGTAAGTACTGTATTAGAGTGAAATGAGTGTGCAAGCATCATTGGTGCCATCTGCATTAGTGCCTACATGTTGACCAACGTGCATTTGTAAGGTGGTGGTTCATCTGCAATAGTGTTTCACAACACTCATTCACTGACTAGTGAAACGCATCAGGGAGTGACATGTAGAACTATAGAGATAATGTGTGAGTGTCTATTCTGATCCTTAGTAGGTAATCTGAGTTTTCAATACCAAAGAGTGCTATGATGTGCCAGCCCACTGGGACTCTAGTGATCCCATATCTTCATGCCATACATATTCAGGGACACTAAAAACCTTCAAAGGTGTATTGGTTGTAGGTATACAATCTTTGATTCTGTACCAAAAAGAATTGGGGATATTCATATGGCTATATGAAGATTTGTGCTTTGTGAAATCATATTAACTATCTCACAAATGTTTGGACTCAATGTTTTTAGGCAACTTCATATGTCGCATGTGATACATAGGTACTCTACTTCTGTACAGCTTTCATTAGAATTTTCAGGAAGTGGAACTATTATGTAACTTGAAGTCCAAAGTCTCATCAGTGTGCAATGAACATTTGCATGTAACATGATTTCTGCCACAGCACTAATTGATGGTAAATTGGTGTTTAACTTAAACTTCATGACATCATTATGTGTTATGAAGAATATGTAGATTTGAGTGAGCTTTGTGTAAATCTCAGAATTGTATCCATCCCATTTGGTTACATCAGTTTTACAGTTGTATGATACAAGTGCCAAAGTATGCAAGGTGATCAATTATCCTAGTATGGACATAGATTGTAGCCAACTCTATCAATGCATTTGGGCCTAGCGGGGGTTAAGACATGAGTGCATCCATTTATTTGTGATTATGTATCATGCATGCATATGCTAAATGTGAAGCCTATGGAGGAACCATAAAGCTGGTGTGAAATGTGTACTCCAACAATGTTTTCTGTTAAATGTGATGGTCAAGTAAGGAAATGAAGTTGCAATAAATCTATGTTATGTATCATTTCAAATACATCCTAAGCAAGTGAAGGAGAAGGGGCCAACAGCATTGGAAACACAGCTGGTCACAGTTGTTCCGGATGTGAGACCTCAGACACGAAGGGACCCAGAGACCAGGTGTGAGGATTGCCATGGGAGACATCAGTTCATGCTTGTCATCATCTGAGTCACACTCTGGTGGACAATCCTGAGTGGTGGTTGACCCCACAAGATTAGTTCCAACTTCCTCCTGGTCCAGCCTCTGTGTTGTCTCCCAACTAGTAGCCAGCCATGCTCCCCTAAGAGGAGAGCAGTCTCATTTGCTTCAGGCACCTCAGCCGCTGGCCCTGTTAACCCTGAAGCTCTGAGTAAGGTGGCTATTGACCTCCCGAAGGACCATCTGTGGGGGTCAGAAAGTGGTCCTGAATGCCATCCAGGGGCAAGACAAACAGCTGACACAGATGGTGCCCTACCTGGAAGGCTTTAAAACTATAACTCTGGCCTACAAAGATCTTTTCAGACTCTGCCTTCCTCTCTCAAGGCAGCCTTCCGCCGATCCCCACCTTCCACCCCATCTCCTACCCCATCCCCATCCCCAGCCCCATTCAAATTCCCTATTCCTATTCCTATACAAAGCACACACACACCTAAGCAAGTACACACTTCAACAGACATAAGCATCACACACAAACGCAAAACATAAAAAAACTCAAACATGTAGGCACCCCACAGACACTTACCTCCTCACCACCCCCCCATCCCCAGCATAGCCCCGGGCACCACAAAAACAGGCCCCTCCATACCCACAACCATACCCCCAGGCACCACAGCAACAGACACAGACCCCTCCACATCAACAGCATACCCCAGGCATCACAGCAGAAGACACAGACCCTTTCACAACACCCAGCATGTCTACAGTACACAAAGGCAAAAAACAAAAACACACACAGACACCCACACAACACAGTTCAGATGGCACACACAGCTCACACTTCCACTTGCTCTACCTCCAAAACCAAACTCCATCCCGAACATCCTACTCATTTTCCCTATCAAGATGTATTGTTTTCCCTTGCCCTTTACCCTGTGACAGCCAAGCCCACCCCTCCCAGTCTCAAAAACTCCTCCAAAAACCCTACCCATCCCTTCTACATCCCACTCCATCCCTGAGAAACTGGATCCCCATCCCACTGTACCCAGCCCAAAAACAAAAAAAAACCTTCCCAAAGCCCAACCCATCCGTTCCACATCTCACCAAACTGAAGCAGCACAAAAACAATAAGAACAAATAAACTCCCAAAGCCCAATACTACCCTTCCACCTCCCACTCCACCCCTTAGAAACTGGATCCCCACACCATTGAACTCAGCCCAAAACCCAAAACCTTTCACAAAACGAAACCCACCCGAGTCTGGCTGCGCTGTTCTGGATGGTCTGGAGTTTGTGTAGGCGGGCTTTGTAGATTACAGCGTAGAGGGAATTTCCATATTCCAATCTGCTAGTTACAAGTGTATGGGTGACGTTCTTTCTGGCTGTGGGGGGATCCACTTGAAGGTCTTGCGGAGAATGTAGAGAGTGTTGAAACAGGTCGACTTGACATAGTTGATCTGGCTATTCGTAGTGAGGGAGGAGTATAGAATGATATCAAGGATCCCGGCATGGTCCGTCGGGGTAGGTGGGTTTCTGAGGATGGAGGGCCACCAGGTATTTTCCAACGCAGAGGGGGAGGGTTCAAGGAAGAGGACCTCTGTCTTCTCTGAGTTGAGCTTTAGACAGCTGTTGCTCATCCAGCCTGTGACGTCTTTCATTCTTTCCTGGAAGCTGAGTCTGTTGTCTTTGGGGTTCTTCGTGAGGGAGAGGATGAGCTGGGTGTCATCAGCGTAGGATGCTATGCGGAGCCCGTGCTGTCTGATGATGGTGGCAAGGGGGGCCATGTAGATGTTGAAAAGTGTGGGGCTGAGTGATAATCCTTGGTGTACTCTGCAGTTGATCTCTGTGGGTTCAGAGAGGAAGGGTGGACATCTGATCCTTTGGGTTCTGCCTGTGAGAACGGAGCGGATAAAGTCAAGGGCGATTCTCCATATGCCAGCGTTGTGGAGTCTGGCTACAAGAGTGCGGTGGCAGATGATGTCAAAGGCTGCAGAGAGGTCTAGCAAGATGAGGGCCATGGTGTGGCCTAGTTGAGTAGCCTGTGGATGCCATCGGTGGGGGCGAGGAGGACAGTCTCTGTGCTGTGGTTGTTGTGGAATCTGAACTGTGAGGAGTCTAGGATGGCATTCTCTTCGATGAAAGTGGTCAGCTGGGCTTTGACCAATGTCTCTGTGACTCAACTGCGAAGGAAGGAGAGAGATGGGCTGGTCGTTATCAGATTTTTTTGGGTCCACTGAAGGTTTCCTGAGGAGGGGCTTGACTTCAGCTCGCTTCCAGTCATCAGGGAAGATGCCCGATTAGATGGGGTTGTTGATAGTGCAGCGTAGTTCGGGAGAAATTGTGGTGGTGGCTCTGTGGAAGATGTGAGGCGGGCAGGCTTCCATGGGGGCTACTGAGTTGGTGATTTTCATGGTGGTGGTGGTGTCTTCGGTGGTGACCGGTGTCCAGGTGGTGATGGTGGGCTGGCCTTCGTTGATGGAGCGGAGGGTGATTTCTGGAGTCTGTTCACTGAAGTTGTTGTGGAGGGCCTTGATTTTCAGGTGGAAGAAGGAGCCAAGCTTGTTGCGGCTGTCCTGGGATTCATTCAGGGGTTTAGTGAGCTGTTGGATGATGTTGAAGAGTTCCTTTGGGTTTTCTGGGGTTGGTGAGTATTTTGCTCTTGATGAAGGTCCTCTTGGTGACACTTATGAGTTGGTGGTATTCTGTCATGGTGCGCTTATAGTTGGTCTTGTCTTCAGTGGTTTTGTTGTTTCTCCTTCGTTTCTTGAGACGTCTGCAGGAGCGCCTGGCTTCTTACAGGTCAGTGGTGAACCAGGCGGCCTTCAGGGGGCATTGTCTGATGGTGTTGCGGAAATGCAAGTTTGTCTGCTCAGTTAGTGATCCAACGGTGTAGTTCCCTGGCTGCAGAGGTGGTGTTGGTCATGGCGGAGGGGGTGGAGGATGAGAGTGGATTTGAGGTGCTACTCTGTGACCTTGCTCCAGTTCCTAGGTGGTCAGGCTCAGGGCATGCTTGTGTGCTGTGGTGGTGTTGAAAGAGAAGTGTATGCAGTAGTGTTCTGTCCAGAGGGGCTGTGAGGTGTGGCTGAAGTGGAAGTTATTCCCTCCTGCGAAGAAGGGGTTGAGGATGTGTCCAGCCTTGTGGATGGGGGTGGTGATGAGCTGCTTTGTTGCAGGGATTCTGCACCTACACAGAACTATGTGCAGAAAAACAGTACCTTACCCCAATCAGCTAACTCGGGAAGTAAATCTTCAGGCAAACATATAGCTAAGATCGTGTGTTCATCCACTGGACTGGTATTTGGAAAAACAGCCTCTAGTTGTCCAAATTTTTCAGCAAGTCAATAAGGGAACTCATCCATATTCTGTGGACCCTTGCCCATTACTGAACTATCCATAAGGGGACTGATGGTCACACCACCAGGACCTGCAGGTTGAGCTGCAGCAACGCCAAGTGGTCCCACCTGGAAGTTGCGTGACATGAACTGTATAACAGCTCTATGCACGTGTATTAAAGATGTATGTAACACACAGAGTTCTGTAAGCATTGGTGTTGTCAGCCTACGGGGATGAGGGGTATACCAAGCCAAAACGGGCTACGTGGCCCCATCTATCGAGAAAGGGACTAAACGGACAGGTTGTGTGTATTTAACAAGGACCCCCTGAGTTTATGAATTCTGCAATTCCTAGGTCAGGGAAAACAATATATATGGAAAGGGGCGACCATTCGGTCCCCCCGAACGTATGGCGGAGTACCACGATCCCCCCGGGAAGCCATCTTGGGCGGGAGGCGAGTCTCGGCTGGTATGCCCGAAGCGGCGTAGCCGGGGCGCGCCTTTTTCCCGCCCTGGAGTGGGCTGGCCTAGACACTGACGCGGCCGGCCACGCCCTTCGGGGCAGGCGGGGGCGGGTTTACTCCCGCCCTGAAGACGGATAAAAGGAGCAACAAGCCAAGAAAGCATCCTCTTGTTCCTGTGCTCTGAAGCTGCACCTCCTCGCTGCACGTGAGCTCGAGACGGAACGAAGAGCCAATTTTGAGCGTGGTAATCTTTCTTTTTTTTTCTTGCAGATACTCTGTCGGAGAAATGCCCAAGAAAGGCGGAAAGAGAATAACTACTGAGCAGATGCTGCGGGTACTCATGAAGGAGATGACCGAGCTGAAGAAGCGAGTGGCGGAGAGAGAGGGGGAAGGGGGACCGAAACGTCCCTTGGCGGGAGCAGCTCCGGGAGGAAAAGGCAAGAGGCCTAGGAGGGGAGCAGCTGGGGGAGACGTCCCGGTTCCCCGTACCCCGCTCGAAGAGCCAACTCCAGTGCCGGTGGAGGGGAATCCGATTCCCGTAGTGGTCACCCCCGTGATCTTGATAACCATTACTGAAGAACTAATAGCTATAAATGAAAACCATAAAGAATGTTTTTGTTTATAATAAGGGCTGTACAATCCTTCTTCCCTAAAATATTATAACCATAATTCATTAGTCTTTCTCCTCCGTTACAATAAGGTGTATTAAGTGGGATGTGTGCAATCAATGATTTTGATTCAAAACTCCTCGCGAGACACACTAGCAATTAGGGAATACGTCTCATAAAATCCCCAATGTCAATCTGCACGAAAATAATGTCACTTTATTGTGAATAGATTCAAATAATTCACTATAGGAAAAGATGCTATTAACATAGTTCAAATATAAAACTTGCGAAGTATTTTCTAATAGAAACACGATAGTCGGAAATCGCCAAATCAACAGAGTAGATACAATGTTCCGGGAACAAACCGCCAATCAATGAAGGCATTGTTTAACTACGCGGTAATGATTCCCGCCCCCGGTAGAATTCACGGGTCAGTGTCAAATGGAAACCCAGTAGGCGGGAGTTGCCCTATCATCAGTGTCGACACAGAACTCCGCAAAGAATAACCGCCCAATCAACACAGGCGAATTAAAACTCCGTGAATACTGTTGAACTCCGCGATAATATTGCCGCCTCTAAGGTGAGATTACGCAAGTAATAGATAGAACATAGGTGATAAAATTTTACACCAATTAACACTACTATAAATACTAAGTCGGCAAACGGGGTTTTGTTCATCCACTTCCCGAGTTTGCAGTCGTCAGACGGAGCTCTCACCATCGGACATAGAGAGCCTTGCCAACTATCCTTGGGTAAGCTTATAGATCGAATTCAGCCCATAGAAACTAAATTAGGACAGAGTGGAAGCTAACAGAGCCCCTTTTTCTCCTTTCTCCCCATTCTTTTACAGGCAGGGAGATCTTTTAATCAACCCTCTAACCTCTACATAAGATCTGAGAATCTTTTTTAACTTCACCTCATCATAGAAATAGAGAACGTTGGCTTTCTAGGTAAGATGGTTAAACCATTACTCTTAAAGACACAGTTACCAGAAAATAGTAAAATAGCTTAACTTTTATATTTGATTATTCTTTTATAGGCGAATAGGAGGCTACCTAGGATAATACCTCGCCAAATGACCACTCTCTAAAATTGAAGAATTTATCCAGAATATCAGTAGAACATTGTAATTTTTTAATAGGTAAGACTTAAACCGAATATAAATAAAGGGATTTTACTCCATTTTTTTATGCTCACAAAAATCCGCTCTCTATCACCACCATTAAAAAAGAATACCTGATCATCTTCATTTTTTTGTATATATCTCTTATACCTAGATACCAATAATACTTCGAAAAACTGATCAAACATAGATACAGCAAAGTGATAATCTAAATGAAGGGCTCCGGTGGTGGACGCTAATTATCAGTCATCTATACCAACCAGGTAAAGTTACCTGAAAATAATTCCTTAAAGAGTAACCATAACCATAATACTCTACAAAATACTAACAGTGAACACACCTCTTCCAGTTTATACGCAGGCAACACCTAACGTGGAAGAACACATAACAGGAAGCAGGCATTCTATCTGTTTTGCACTGTAAAACAAGAAAATATTTTTATAATAGTAAGTATGCTGTTTCCAATGAGATGAGATAAAATAACTATCTGAGCAATTTCTCTTGAAAAGTTGAGGGGTAATAATAAAGCTGTCTATCGGACATCTATCTCCTCACGCTTATTGGAAACGTAGAAAGCCCTTTATATATCTGAATGATTTACATTTCTTCATTAGACACTTGACCTCTTATCAGAAATCCAACACTCTGAACCAGAGATTATCTCTCGGTGGTCTCAATATTTGGCACAACATATATCCATGCCAATTGTCCCACTCTTTATATATATCGTTCATGAACTGTCCCTACTCACACTTTAAATGGAACTACAAGGAAATGACAACAATAGAGGAAATTATAAACTAGATTGGTTTCTATGAATTATATGTTTTCTAATTGACTATGGCTGCTAAGACATAAACCTTTTTTTGTAAAACACTGTTTTTTATTAGAAATTGCATAACTATGTGAATTTGTATTGATTTACATTTTCATTCTTATAGATATTACGTGGCTACTCCAGGAAGAAGGCGCTGGCCGCCGAAACGCGCGTAGAGTCATATAATCTCGCCACTTATCTACCATAGATAAAGAATTAGCTTTTTAGACTGTTTATTGAATTTTGTCTTATGATGTTTATTTAAATTTTGTGAGTCATATAATCTCGCCACTTATCTACCATAGATAAAGAATTAGCTTTTTAGACTGTTTATTGAATTTTGTCTTATGATGTTTATTTAAATTTTGTTCCATGATGCTTATGATATGTTACACTGTGGATTTTAATTTTGTGTTATATAAATGAAATGTTTACTTTCTTAATTGTCAAATAAAAACACAATGTCTTTTAGTCAGCTGTAGTCAATCACTTATTACCGCTCACCAATAGGGTATTTTAATCATCAATTGCCTAGGTTGTTATTTTTCATATATATTGTTTTCCCTGACCTAGGAATTGCAGAATTCATACACTCAGGGGGTCCTTGTTAAATACACACAACCTGTCCGTTTATTCCCTTTCTCGATAGATGGGGCCACGTAGCCCGTTTTGGCTTGGTATACCCCTCATCCCCGTAGGCTGACAACACCAATGCTTACAGAACTCTGTGTGTTACATACATCTTTAATACACGTGCATAGAGCTGTTATACAGTTCATGTCACGCAACTTCCAGGTGGGACCACTTGGCGTTGCTGCAGCTCAACCTGCAGGTCCTGGTGGTGTGACCATCAGTCCCCTTATGGATAGTTCAGTAATGGGCAAGGGTCCACAGAATATGGATGAGTTCCCTTATTGACTTGCTGAAAAATGTGGACAACTAGAGGCTGTTTTTCCAAATACCAGTCCAGTGGATGAACACACGATCTTAGCTATATGTTTGCCTGAAGATTTACTTCCCGAGTTAGCTGATTGGGGTAAGGTACTGTTTTTCTGCACATAGTTCTGTGTAGGTGCAGAATCCCTGCAACAAAGCAGCTCATCACCACCCCCATCCACAAGGCTGGACACATCCTCAACCCCTTCTTCGCAGGAGGGAATAACTTCCACTTCAGCCACACCTCACAGCCCCTCTGGACAGAACACTACTGCATACACTTCTCTTTCAATACCACCACAGCACACAAGCATGCCCTGAGCCTGACCACCTAGGAACTGGAGCAAGGTCACAGAGTAGCACCTCAAATCCACTCTCATCCTCCACCCCCTCCGCCATGACCAACACCAACTCTGCAGCCAGGGTACTACACCGTTGGATCACTAACTGAGCAGACAAACTTGCATTTCCGCAACACCATCAGACAATGCCCCCTGAAGGCCACCTGGTTCACCACTGACCTGTAAGAAGCCAGGCGCTCCTGCAGACGTCTCAAGAAACGAAGGAGAAACAACAAAACCAATGAAGACAAGACCAACTATAAGCGCACCATGACAGAATACCACCAACTCATAAGTGTCACCAAGAGGACCTTCATCAAGAGCAAAATACTCACCAACCCCAGAAAACCCAAAGGAACTCTTCAACATCATCCAACAGCTCACTAAACCCCTGAATGAAGCCACGGACATCAGACCGTCCCAGGACAGCTGCAACAAGCTTGGCTCCTTCTTCCACCTGAAAATCAAGGCCCTCCACAACAACTTCAGTGAACAGACTCCAGAAATCACCCTCCGCTCCATCAACGAAGGCCAGCCCACCATCACCACCTGGACACCGGTCACCACCGAAGACACCACCACCACCATGAAAATCACCAACTCAGTAGCCCCCATGGAAGCCTGCCCGCCTCACATCTTCCAAAGAGCCGCCACCACAATTTCTCCCGAACTACGCTGCACTATCAACAACCCCATCTAATCGGGCATCTTCCCTGATGACTGGAAGCGAGCTGAAGTCAAGCCCCTCCTCAGGAAACCTTCAGTGAACCCAAAAAAATCTGATAACGACCAGCCCATCTCTCTCTTTCCTTCGCAGCTGAGTCACAGAGACATTGGTCAAAGCCCAGCTGACCACTCACCGCCATCTGTAGTCATAGTACACCTTGGGGGTAATGATTTGGTGACCACTGGTAGACGACTTCTTCTTGAGGCGATGCTTTCCACGGTGAGTTGGTTAGCGAGAAGAGTTCCAGGGTGCACAATTGCATGGTCCCATATGATCCCACGGAAAGTGTGGCGGGGGGCTCTTTCGGTTTCTGCTCTGAATCATTCAGTAAGGAAGATTAATAATAAAGTGAGTAGATTGTTCCGTTCAAATACACTGCATTCTATTTCCCATGGTTGTATTAAAGGGGACAGTATGTATTTGGGGGATGGTGTTCATTTATCCCGGTTGGGGAACGAGATACTAATAGGAGACCTGATAGCTTGGCTAAAGACTTTATGACATGACCTTTAGGCAGGAGTTGTGGGGGGTCCGGATAGCCGGTCAACTATCCGGCCTGTGGCGGTAAGGTCATGATCGGTGAGCAATAATTGGAAGATCCCTAGGGGTGGGCGTCACCCATTACGGATGGGAGCGCTCGAGGGAGGTGGCCATTGGCCCCTCAACGGGGGGCGGTCCCGTCTAAGGATGGGCCGCCGAAAGGTAAGGAAAGGCGGTCAAGGCCCCTTCCTTGGTAGGAGGGGCTACAGCCCCCTCCTTGGGAATTTCCTGGGGCCAGGTCATCTGCGACGGCAGATGTGGTAAGTTGTGTGGGGTTCGGGAGGGGGTCTACGCTACCTTCTAGATACCTCACACTGAGTCCTCGGACGACCTTTAAATGGCGTCGAGTTTATTGGGGCCCCCGTCAAAGTCAAGGGAAATTGGTAAATGCACTTGAGGTATGCCTCTGTGCGGTCGCCCCTCACAAGTGAGGGGGATATGTCTGGTTTAGGGATCTTGACACCGGTTATGACCTTGCCGTTGGCCCTTAAACGTTAGGATGTACAATTTCAATTTAAAGTTTGTAGGATGTTAGATCGGCTAGGAGAACCTTTGTATTAGAGAATATGTTAAGGTTAGCCAAACATCGCCAATGTGGAAATGAAATTGTACATTAATATGAAACTATTATTTTAACGTTTTAATTTTGTTTCATATTTTAATAAATACGGCCGGGAGGGTCACTCCCTCCCGTCTTCCAAAAAGTCAAGAACGTTTCCAGTTTCCCATCATTGGGGATTGTGTTGAGAGGGGGTGGCGGGTATCTCGGCCATATGGAAAGGGGCGACCATTCGGTCCCCCCGAACGTATGGCGGAGTACCACGATCCCCCCGGGAAGCCATCTTGGGCGGGAGGCGAGTCTCGGCTGGTATGCCTGAAGCGGCGTAGCCGGGGCGCGCCTTTTTCCCGCCCTGGAGTGGGCTGGCCTAGACACTGACGCGGCCGGCCACGCCCTTCGGGGCAGGCGGGGGCGGGTTTACTCCCGCCCTGAAGACGGATAAAAGGAGCAACAAGCCAAGAAAGCATCCTCTTGTTCCTGTGCTCTGAAGCTGCACCTCCTCGCTGCACGTGAGCTCGAGATGGAACCAAGAGCCAATTTTGACCCACCCACCGCCCCTGAGGACAGCAAGTGGTTTTTGATAAAGTTGATATGATAACGCTAATTTTTTGCAGGTTGTGATAAGTATTGTGATGACTTTGAATATGCAATAAAGAATGGTCTAATTGTGGTATGTGATGCAAATAAAGTAATGATGCACTAGTGTTGATCAGTAATCATGCCTTGTAGTAAATCGTAATTGTTACTGGCTTTTAGTAATTTAGTCATTTAGTAATTTAGTTAGAATTGTCGTATTTATTTGGTAGGCGGTAAGGTCATGATCGGTGAGCAATAATTGGAAGATCCCTAGGGGTGGGCGTCACCCATTACGGATGGGAGCGCTCGAGGGAGGTGGCCATTGGCCCCTCAACGGGAGGCGGTCCCGTCTAAGGATGGGCCGCCGAAAGGTAAGGAAAGGCGGTCAAGGCCCCTTCCTTGGTAGGAGGGGCTACAGCCCCCTCCTTGGGAATTACCTGGGGCCAGGTCATCTGCGACGGCAGATGTGGTAAGTTGTGTGGGGTTCGGGAGGGGGTCTACGCTACCTTCTAGATACCTCACACTGAGTCCTCGGACGACCTTTAAATGGCGTCGAGTTTATTGGGGCCCCCGTCAAAGTCAAGGGAAATTGGTAAATGCACTTGAGGTATGCCTCTGTGCGGTCGCCCCTCACAAGTGAGGGGGATATGTCTGGTTTAGGGATCTTGACACTGGTTATGACCTTGCCGTTGGCCCTTAAACGTTAGGATGTACAATTTCAATTTAAAGTTTGTAGGATGTTAGATCGGCTAGGAGAACCTTTGTATTAGAGAATATGTTAAGGTTAGCCAAACATCGCCAATGTGGAAATGAAATTGTACATTAATATGAAACTGTTATTTTAACGTTTTAATTTTGTTTCATATTTTAATAAATACGGCCGGGAGGGTCACTCCCTCCCGTCTTCCAAAAAGTCAAGAACGTTTCCAGTTTCCCATCATTGGGGATTGTGTTGAGAGGGGGTGGCGGGTATCTCGGCCATATGAAAAATAACAACCTAGGCAATTGATGATTAAAATACCCTATTGGTGAGCGGTAATAAGTGATTGACTACAGCTGACTAAAAGACATTGTGTTTTTATTTGACAATTAAGAAAGTAAACATTTCATTTATATAACACAAAATTAAAATCCACAGTGTAATATATCATAAGCATCATGGAACAAAATTTAAATAAACATCATAAGACAAAATTCAATAAACAGTCTAAAAAGCTAATTCTTTATCTATGGTAGATAAGTGGCGAGATTATATGACTCACAAAATTTAAATAAACATCATAAGACAAAATTCAATAAACAGTCTAAAAAGCTAATTCTTTATCTATGGTAGATAAGTGGCGAGATTATATGACTCTACGCGCGTTTCGGCGGCCAGCGCCTTCTTCCTGGAGTAGCCACGTAATATCTATAAGAATGAAAATGTAAATCAATACAAATTCACATAGTTATGCAATTTCTAATAAAAAACAGTGTTTTACAAAAAAAGGTTTATGTCTTAGCAGCCATAGTCAATTAGAAAACATATAATTCATAGAAACCAATCTAGTTTATAATTTCCTCTATTGTTGTCATTTCCTTGTAGTTCCATTTAAAGTGTGAGTAGGGACAGTTCATGAACGATATATATAAAGAGTGGGACAATTGGCATGGATATATGTTGTCCCAAATATTGAGACCACCGAGAGATAATCTCTGGTTCAGAGTGTTGGATTTCTGATAAGAGGTCAAGTGTCTAATGAAGAAATGTAAATCATTCAGATATATAAAGGGCTTTCTACGTTTCCAATAAGCGTGAGGAGATAGATGTCCGATAGACAGCTTTATTATTACCCCTCAACTTTTCAAGAGAAATTGCTCAGATAGTTATTTTATCTCATCTCATTGGAAACAGCATATTTACTATTATAAAAATATTTTCTTGTTTTACAGTGCAAAACAGATAGAATGCCTGCTTCCTGTTATGTGTTCTTCCACGTTAGGTGTTGCCTGCGTATAAACTGGAAGAGGTGTATTCACTGTTAGTATTTTGTAGAGTATTATGGTTATGGTTACTCTTTAAGGAATTATTTTCAGGTAACTTTACCTGGTTGGTATAGATGACTGATAATTAGCGTCCACCACCGGAGCTCTTCATTTAGATTATCACTTTGCTGTATCTATGTTTGATCAGTTTTTCGAAGTATTATTGGTATCTAGGTATAAGAGATATATACAAAAAAATGAAGATGATCAGGTATTCTTTTTTAATGGTGGTGATAGAGAGCGGATTTTTGTGAGCATAAAAAAATGGAGTAAAATCCCTTTATTTATATTCGGTTTAAGTCTTACCTATTAAAAAATTACAATGTTCTACTGATATTCTGGATAAATTCTTCAATTTTAGAGAGTGGTCATTTGGCGAGGTATTATCCTAGGTAGCCTCCTATTCGCCTATAAAAGAATAATCAAATATAAAAGTTAAGCTATTTTACTATTTTCTGGTAACTGTGTCTTTAAGAGTAATGGTTTAACCATCTTACCTAGAAAGCCAACGTTCTCTATTTCTATGATGAGGTGAAGTTAAAAAAGATTCTCAGATCTTATGTAGAGGTTAGAGGGATGATTAAAAGATCTCCCTGCCTGTAAAAGAATGGGGAGAAAGGAGAAAAAGGGGCTCTGTTAGCTTCCACTCTGTCCTAATTTAGTTTCTATGGGCTGAATTCGATCTATAAGCTTACCCAAGGATAGTTGGCAAGGCTCTCTATGTCCGATGGTGAGAGCTCCGTCTGACGACTGCAAACGCGGGAAGTGGATGAACAAAACCCCGTTTGCCGACTTAGTATTTATAGTAGTGTTAATTGGTGTAAAATTTTATCACCTATGTTCTATCTATTACTTGCGTAATCTCACCTTAGAGGCGGCAATATTATCGCGGAGTTCAACAGTATTCACAGAGCTTTAATTCGCCTGTGTTGATTGGGCGGTTATTCTTTGCGGAGTTCTGTGTCGACACTGATGATAGGGCAACTCCCGCCTACTGGGTTTCCATTTGACACTGACCCGTGAATTCTACCGGGGGCGGGAATCATTACCGCGTAGTTAAACAATGCCTTTATTGATTGGCGGTTTGTTCCCGGAACATTGTATCTACTCTGTTGATTTGGCGATTTCCGACTATCGTGTTTCTATTAGAAAATACTTCGCAAGTTTTATATTTGAACTATGTTAATAGCATCTTTTCCTATAGTGAATTATTTGAATCTATTCACAATAAAGTGACATTATTTTCGTGCAGATTGACATTGGGGATTTTATGAGACGTATTCCCTAATTGCTAGTGTGTCTCGCGAGGAGTTTTGAATCAAAATCATTGATTGCACACATCCCACTTAATACACCTTATTGTAACGGAGGAGAAAGACTAATGAATTATGGTTATAATATTTTAGGGAAGAAGGATTGTACAGCCCTTATTATAAACAAAAACATTCTTTATGGTTTTCATTTATAGCTATTAGTTCTTCAGTAATGGTTATCAAGATTTTTAAGAAGATAACCCGAGAGAACATATAAAATACGGGGTGCCAGAATTCTATCACATAAATGGCTGATTGGTTTTATATATTCTCAATGGTACATTTACATTTTTAATATAGGTCTATAGTTATATCATTGGGGATATTATATGAGAGCCTAGTGTACAATTCCCAGATTCTAAATTAAGTGATTTTATAATTATTTATCAGGTCAACTGTGCATACAATAGTATCTTCTGTATTCAATTCCCAGAAGACGGCAGCCTGTATACGATTCACAGATTTCTAACTACTAATCTTATTCTATATTATAACCTAGGTGTTTATATTGACTGATTGTTTTATTATTTTCTCAAGGGTACAGTTATATCTGTATTGTTGGTCTATTATCGTATTCTTGGGGTCAATAACATTTTACACCAATTAACACTACTATAAATACTAAGTCGGCAAACGGGGTTTTGTTCATCCACTTCCCGCGTTTGCAGTCGTCAGACGGAGCTCTCACCATCGGACATAGAGAGCCTTGCCAACTATCCTTGGGTAAGCTTATAGATCGAATTCAGCCCATAGAAACTAAATTAGGACAGAGTGGAAGCTAACAGAGCCCCTTTTTCTCCTTTCTCCCCATTCTATTACAGGCAGGGAGATCTTTTAATCAACCCTCTAACCTCTACATAAGATCTGAGAATCTTTTTTAACTTCACCTCATCATAGAAGTAGAGAACCTTGGCTTTCTAGGTAAGATGGTTAAACCAATACTCTTAAAGACACAGTTACCAGAAAATAGTAAAATAGCTTAACTTTTATATTTGATTATTCTTTTATAGGCGAATAGGAGGCTACCTAGGATAATACCTCGCCAAATGACCACTCTCTAAAATTGAAGAATTTATACAGAATATCAGTAGAACATTGTAATTTTTTAATAGGTAAGACTTAAACCGAATATAAATAAAGGGATTTTACTCCATTTTTTTTATGCTCACAAAAATCTGCTCTCTATCACCACCATTAAAAAAGAATACCTGATCATCTTCATTTTTTTGTATATATCTCTTATACCTAGATACCAATAATACTTCGAAAAACTGATCAAACATAGATACAGCAAAGTGATAATCTAAATGAAGGGCTCCGGTGGTGGACGCTAATTATCAGTCATCTATACCAACCAGGTAAAGTTACCTGAAGATAATTCCTTAAAGAGTAACCATAACCATAATACTCTACAAAATACTAACAGTGAACACACCTCTTCCAGTTTATACGCAGGCAACACCTAGCGTGGAAGAACACATAACAGGAAGCAGGCATTCTATCTGTTTTGCACTGTAAAACAAGAAAATATTTTTATAATAGTAAGTATGCTGTTTCCAATGAGATGCGATAAAATAACTATCTGAGCTATTTCTCTTGAAAAGTTGAGGGGTAATAATAAAGCTGTCTATCGGACATCTATCTCCTCACGCTTATTGGAACCGTAGAAAGCCCTTTATATATCTGAATGATTTACATTTCTTCATTAGACACTTGACCTCTTATCAGAAATCCAACACTCTGAACCAGAGATTATCTCTCGGTGGTCTCAATATTTGGGACAACATATATCCATGCCAATTGTCCCACTCTTTATATATATCGTTCATGAACTGTCCCTACTCACACTTTAAATGGAACTACAAGGAAATGACAACAATAGAGGAAATTATAAACTAGATTGGTTTCTATGAATTATATGTTTTCTAATTGACTATGGCTGCTAAGACATAAACCTTTTTTTGTAAAACACTGTTTTTTATTAGAAATTGCATAACTATGTGAATTTGTATTGATTTACATTTTCATTCTTATAGATATTACGTGGCTACTCCAGGAAGAAGGCGCTGGCCGCCGAAACGCGCGTAGAGTCATATAATCTCGCCACTTATCTACCATAGATAAAGAATTAGCTTTTTAGACTGTTTATTGAATTTTGTCTTATGATGTTTATTTAAATTTTGTGAGTCATATAATCTCGCCACTTATCTGCCATAGATAAAGAATTAGCTTTTTAGACTGTTTATTGAATTTTGTCTTATGATGTTTATTTAAATTTTGTTCCATGATGCTTATGATATGTTACACTGTGGATTTTAATTTTGTGTTATATAAATGAAATGTTTACTTTCTTAATTGTCAAATAAAAAAACAATGTCTTTTAGTCAGCTGTAGTCAATCACTTATTACCGCTCACCAATAGGGTATTTTAATCATCAATTGCCTAGGTTGCTATTTTTCATATATACTAAACGGACAGGTGTTATTGGGTGAGGAAGGGTGTCATTAAACCAAATTTGGTGTTGCCGGGAATGTAACCCAAGAATAAAACACCTTGAAGTGGAAAGCTGGATCAGCTTCCACAACAAAAATATGCACGGCACCCTTATCAGGTACTCCATACTGAGTCAAATATGCCCTGAGCGGCGCACGGCTATTAGGCGCAATATCTACCACCATAATGAAAAACAAAGAACAACAACCGACAGTGAGGTAGCGCAAAGGCAGGTTAAGAATAGAGAAAACAAACCTTTTAAAACTTCAAGCTTGAAAGAACCTATAAAACATCAATATAGGAGGTTATACCAACAGATCTGTCGCCGGAAACAGAAGTGATAGTTTTGTGGACAAGCACAAGCACTACTCAAGAGTCCCGCAGATAAGAACCAGACCAAACATTGGAGGCTCCATGTTGCAGGGATTCTGAACCTGCACGGAACTATGTGCAGGAAAACAGGGCCTCAGTGTATGGGGGTGTACTAACCTACCACCTTAGTACCCAAAATCCCAAAACCAACTTGCTATAGTGTCTCATTCATTCTCCTCCAAAAATCACGGAGCTACAAATGGACAGACAACCTAGAACACAACACTCCCGACTCTCAGGAATTACTGTAGCAAGCCATACCCTTTCACTTGCTCACTCGCACTTGTCCACAATAAGAATTGGCAGAGTCACTATAATAGTTCAAAATGCTTATTTTAACTATTGTGCTCAACAAAACAGTATACAAGCCACTACCAATAGCAAAATGCATAAACTCAAAACAATTAGCATTGTTACAATTCCATAGAGTACAAAGGGGGAAGTCATTATATAAATACAGTGAAAAAGGGACTATAAGACTCAACCACCCTCCCCTTGACTGGAAGAAGTTTATTTTTATAAAGGAAGATCTCTGGGCTTTGACAGCAGACCCCATACCTGAAAGCCTTGATGTAATGTTTACATCATAGGAACGGCATAGCTCTTCTCGATGGAAAGGCTTTCTCCAAGTGTGTTAAAACAACATCCATCCCCATAATATCAAAGCACGAGTCTTCAGCATTGCAGCTGTGTTTAGCATGTTATGTCTAGGTGCTAGGGACCGACCAGAACAGAATAACAAGGGGCAATGTTTATCAACCTTGCACATTGTGTTCAGATTAAACTCCAGGAATTTAGCAGAAAACACGAAAGGCAGACCGTTCTCATGAGAAAGGCAAAAACAGAGTCTTGCAAAAACAAAGTCATGTAGACACGTGCTCAAAAGCGGCATCATGGCAGCAAAGCTCATGCTAACTCAGCAATGTCGACAATGTCCCTAAGGGCCGTAAAACAGCTTCAGTCCGAGGTTCGCGAGGTTGACCAGACGGGTGATGGAGTCTGGGTTGCTGCCGTTGTTGAGGTGGAAGTTCAGGTCTCCGATGATTATGTAGTCCGTGGAGGTGATGGCGTGGGGTGCAATGAGGTAGGTAATTGCAGTCGTGAAAGGAGCACGAGGCCCAGGGGGTCTGTAAGGGAGGGTGCCGTGTAGTGTAGTTCCGGGGCTGGTCCAGATCTGGAAGTTAAGGTGTTTGGTGTGGGAGAGGGAGTAGTCGTGCTGGAGGTGGAGAGTCAGAGGTAGATCTTGTGTGAGACAGCGGGTCCTCCTCCTTGGCGGTGGGGGCGGTCCTTCCTCTAGATCTTGTTCCGTCTGGAATGGCGGTGACGATGTCAGGGCAGAGGCAGCGTTTTTCCAGGTTTCTGTGAAGAAGGTGATGTCTGGTGAGAGGGTGTTGAGGAGGTCCCAGATCTCTACTGTGTGTCTGTGCAGGGAGTGCACGTTGAGGAGGAATCACTTCAGGGCTTTGGTGGAGCGGGAATCCGGCATGGGTGCTGTGGATGGTTAAGGAATGTCAGCAGTGTCGGCAGGGCAACTGGCCATGGGTGGTGTTCGGCAACAACAGCTGGCAGCTGCTGTTCCTTCCTGGATTGAGTGCGAGGAGGGTAGCTCGGTCATAGCGGTGGAAGGTCAGAGATCCAGGGTCCTTGGCACTGGTTGCAGTCGGGTCACGAACGGGCACAGGCAGGCTTGCGTTTGGCGCACAGCGGCCACCATTAAATAGGGTAGGGGAAGTGTGGGAAAACTGGTAGGGGGGGGCCCATGGGGGCAGCAACGGCAAAGAAGGGTGGGAAACAGGAATGGAGGCGGGGGATAGCAGTTGCCATTAAATAAGGGAAGGGGGAGGAAAGTGCAGCTGGGAGACCAGAGCGGGAAAACTGGCAGGGGGATGGAGCTGCGGGGACAGCAGTGGCGAAGAAGTGTGGGATACAGGAACAGGGGCTGGGGAGATCAGGGGCATAGAGCACAGTGGAAGCAGAAGGCTGTAAGGAACTAGACATGAAGCAGATTTAAGAAATAAGGCAAAAAAGGAAGTAGTGAAAGAAGGCAAAATAAATATATAAAAAACAATATGGCGAAGCTGCAAGTCACAGGGACACAGTAGACCAAACCTCTTCCTGGAGCAGAGGTGGAAGGGGCAGCAGAGGGGAGGCTCAGTCAGCAGAGCTGTATAGGCAGAGAGCTGGGTCTTTGACCAGGAGGTCAGAGGACATTTAGTTTGTACTTCTCCCTATCATATCAGTTGGATATATTTTTGAAGAGGTTAGGTTTGATATTCGTTTATGCACACATAAAGGTGTTAAATATTCATACCTTTGAGACGTTTTGTATCGAAATATGTTTATTTTCTGGTATGTACCTTAAACCTACTTTATTTAGTTGTGTGACAAATGTTGTTAGTGCTGTGTTTGCTCTTAAGATTTGTACTTACACATTACCTACTTATGCGTAGCCCTAGGTTATGCTATTGGTTGTCCCTGATATATTGCAGTTCACAGGTCCTGTACACATTGAGCTTTTCAGCAATATGTATTGTGCACCAGAGCCCCAGCCTTTCAGTGCTCCCCTTGATAGAGACACACATATTCTGCAGTGTTTTCATTATGCCCTTAGAATTTGTCTCCCATTGATTTTTTTAAATCCCATTTACTGACATTACCTTTTCATGTGGCTGATGTGTGAGAATCTGACACAAAGTATCAGAAGAAAATGTCTGTTTAACTTTGATGAGACATCCATACAGATGCATCTTTGACATCAAACAGGACCTGGGATGTGTGCAAGGTGAGTGTGTCTCAGGCATTCATAGGTGCTACACAATGATGAGGAGGTGCTGTTGTGTGACACAATTTAATGAACTCATCACTATCACTGATTATGAGACATAAACACGTGTCCATTTGTGTGCAATATGCATGTGCAGTGTTGGAAGGTGTGTTATTCGTAGTGGTAAGTAGACACACACCACTGGCAATAAGGCTACCAACCCACTTGAGTGTCAAATATAGATATCACTATATTATTCACATGCTCAAGCCTTGGGAGATTGGCTACGAGCAGACAGGCTTAATTTAGGAGACAGGCATGTAAAGCATTGAAAAACTCCAGTTAAGTAAATAAGTAAGACACAACACACAATGACAATCTCACACCTAATTATAAAAACAGGAAATATTTTTATCTTTAAAATGACACCAAAACTACTATAATCTAATATAGAGGACCAGAGATTTGATTTTTTTAAGAATGAACACTTTCTAGAATTAAGTCACCTTTATGAGCTTTTTTCCAAAGTGCCCCAAACCTTCCCATAGTTCTGGAAATTCTTACAGAAGTTCATCCTGTGAGCCAAAAAGAACAATCTAAAGACCTGAAAGCTTCAAAATGGTTCTTGCAAGTTTGGGACCACAATTCACACAATGCACCTGACCAAAATACTTAAAAGTCCACTGGATGCACGTCAGGCAGGGGACTCTTGGGTGAGTTGATACAGGTTAACAGAGGGAGTCCACTCTGTAAGCCTTCTAAAGCACAGTACCTCCTCAGGGCTGTACTTCCAGATAGTGCAGCAGGCTCAATCGGTCAGAATTCAGGTCCTGATGGTGCAAATTATTTACAGCATGGCAATCCTTTTTCTTCTCTTAGTTTCAAGCAGCAGATGTGAGAAGCTCTGCACCACTCACATATTTATTCAGTGTTCTCTGGGGTCAAGAAAGGGAGCACCCCTGTCCAAAGAGGTGTAAGGCCACACCCCAAAGCATGATCACATCCTCTAAATTGTGGCATATTCGTCACCCAGAAAGCACTATTCCTCCAAAACATATCTAGGATAAAGTCTCAGCAGATCATAAATAGCTAACTAAACAAACTCTCAGTGTAGCTCATTTCCTCAGCTCTCCAACCCCTAACAGCTGCAGATTCATTCTTATTCCTGCTATCTGGTTGGCCTTTAAAGTTCCTCCTTTGAAGCCTCATGCTTTCCAACCCGTCCCCCTGTTTTGGCTTTCCTGTGTAGCAGAGCCCTTTCCAGCAGATAGCCTTTTCCCTGGTGAGTCACTTATCACTTCATCAAAGCATCGTAACTACTCCTGTTAACTCTGGCCAATCAGGGAAGACTGTAGGAATGCTGAATTTTGGCATACCAACAAGAAAATCTCATAACTTATTTTCCGTACAATTTAGAATAAGTTCAACAATGGCACATTGTTGGATTTATCAATACCATTCTCCTATGTCGCTGAATGATATTCCTAGCAATAATGTGTGTTCATAAACTATTGCAATGTTATCCTATGTGGCTAGGCATCTGCAATAGGAAAACTGAAATTTGTAATTTCTCTATCCCCAGGGCATATAAAACATCTTATATAGGGATGCTGCTTATAATTATATGTTTATAATCACATCCCCTATGTGTCCTGGGACACATAGGGGAGACCCTGGGGTTACAAAATATGTACAAGTAATGTAGATTATCACTTGTTAAGTGCCCCAACCACTAAAATCGAGTTTGCAGTCAAATATACTTTTAAAAACAGTGCTGTAATGCAGGACTGCGTTTAAAATGACCTCAAGTACTTAGCACTGCACCCATGCAAGTTCAGTAAGGGCTGCTGGCCTCTAAACCACCATGCCCTATTATATACTAGGGGCTTATAGGTAGTTTTAATCACCTGGCCCGATTATCTTAAAGGGTATGTCGTAGCAAATGTAAGTGAACCATAATACATAGTTAGGCTTTCCTGTTTTCAGTTTCTATTTTTGGTAAATTCTGGTGGTGTTTTCTCAGTGTTTTCCAGTGATTTCAAAACTTCTAAAAAACAGTGCTTTTCAGTGGTTACTCATTTTCGCGCCATAAAAAACAACTGAAACAGTGTTTTACCGGTGTTTATGGAACGCTTTGCTTTTATTATTGCTTGCTTTCTTCATCAGACCCCAGCCATGATAAGGACCACACTGTATGGCATTTAAAGTGGATAGGAGGGTGATCATGATGTGTGCTGAAGAGATGAATGCCAGAATGTCACAATCTGACCAGACCAAGCAGGGTATATAGGTACAAACTACAGAGAATCGTTTCAACCTCAGAAGATGAAAGGCTGAGTGGATGGGTGTGTCAGGATTGGAACTAGGTTCCATTAAGTCAAACACGGGTCCCTACAATGGGTGTATTAATCCACCGAGCAACCAGCCCTGGATATTTTTTATTTTTTGGTTTTTTTTCTACATTTTTATATTTTGCTAAACATTGATGATATGCATATATACCTCTAGGGCCTTAACCTTAAAAATGTTTTTAATTTTTCTTCAGAAATTGTATATTGCTCTACATTTCAGAATATTAATACAGTCATGAAATACTTTCCATTGTCCTTTGATTCTACAGCTCAGATTTAACAAGCATTTGCAATGCAATACGTCTCGCATTTATGCAAGAGTAAGCTATTAGCACTGTATTTAAAAACAAAAACAAAAATAAAGGGCATTGTTATTTGCAATGTCAATAGCTCAAACTTGTGTAAATGCGAGACCTATTGCATTGCAAATACTTGTTTTAAACGAAAGCGTGAATTGGTCACTCAGCAAGTTGAAAGTTACAGTCTGTGTTCCAGAGTCGCCACCCCTCCCCTGCTCAGAGAGTGTCGCATTGCATTGTAACATCAATATAGCGCCCTCACACGACTTGTGTGCGTGAAGCACTGTTTGGTACTTCATTTGGGGCCATATGTATCAAGCAAATTCGCATTCGCAAAGGCAGAAATTTACAGAATTTCAGCCTTTGCGAATGCAAATTTGCTAAATGGTATGTATAAAGCAAAATCTGGTGCACAACAAGGAATCGCAAAAATTGTGATTCCTTATTTTGCAATTGCATTTAAGGAATAGCAAATTTTGCGTTTCCTTAAATGCAATGTATGAAGCAAATACATTTTGCAAAATGTCCTTAAGGAATCGCAAATTACCACCAACCTCTAGTTGGTGGTAAGTTGCGAATTCCTTGAAAAATGCAAATTTTAGCATTTTTCAAAGTGCCATATGACGCACATACATGTCCTTAGGGCATGTATGTGCGCCGCATGTGCACCCATGCATATTTCAGGGGTGCAACAGGGTGTGCACCCTTGAAATTATTCTCAATTTGCGATTAGCAAATTGAGAATCACAAATTGAGAATAACTTCCCATTCATTCCTATGGGCCTCCTGGCCCATCGAAATGAATGGGAAAGTATTCCTTAATTGCGATTCTCAATTTGCTAATCGCAATTAAGGAATTTTAAGAAATCGCAAAAAAATGCGATTATGTACATACATACCTATTTGCGATTCTCAAAAAGCGATTTCTTAAAAATCGCTATTTGAGAATCGCAAATCAGGTTGGTGTCTTTCAAACTAATGGCTCACAGCACATATATTGCATTTTCTGCGTTGTTTACGCGTGAGTATCATTTGCCAGCTGTGCCATAGGATCCAATATATAAATATGGTGCCCCAGCTCACATACAGCCACAATACCTTCGGGTTGAGTTCCTGTTATATCATACTGCCGTGGCTGCTGAAGTTAATGGAGCGTGAGGTCTATTGCAACTGTTCCGTGAATGTGCATACGGCTTGCACTGCTGTACTTGAGCTGTGCCTCTTTTGTGCGTGCAACGGAAGGTGCATGGCTGTGCTGTTCCTATTGTGTGTTTGATAGACTCTTGCACTGCTGTTGTCTGTTATTTACCGACCCTAGGCGGCGGAAGCTTGCTCACCTAATGAGTGAACTGTTTCAGTTCTAGCACCTGTTATGTAGCTGTTCTGTGTGCTCAACTCGAGTGACTTTCTGGTGTCTCTCCGCTGTACTTTCCGCTTGTGAAAAGAAAATATGCTTTGCCTGTTTTATCTGTTTGAGGGACGCTTGTTCAGCGGCTGCCTGTGCTAAATCTGAGCCAGTGGCTTTCGGCGCTCGGCAGAATTGTCAACATCGACTCTTATGACAGTCTGCCACGCTGTTAGTCTAATTTAGAAATTAATACAAAAGTGTATTATTAAATGAGATACATTAGAAACGACTAATACCTCTGCTCAAGCCATTCTAACAGCTTTGGGTATCTGGAATCGTCTGACTAGTCTCACTTGTAGCAGTGTGTTGTTAATAGTTCTGCTGGTACTGTCATTGGCTGGACTCGCAGGGGCAATAAGGTAGCACAATCTACAGTGGCCTCCTGACAAAGCCCTGGCACTTTTTTTTTTTACAAACTAAGCACTTCTACCTGCGCTGTATCTATTTACAGCAGGATAGGGAGGTTACACCGCTCCTGCCTGTCTAGTGCCAGTTCTCAGTACCCCCGTGTGTAAGTAGGGCAGTCGGCTCCGAAGGTTCCAGTTCATCTTATAAACTCAAGATTTTTTTGAGATGCCTTCGGTTCTTCACAAAAGCTCTACCCAAACAAATTTGATGATGCAAAATCATGAATGTGGCACTTTTTTTGTGAACAAGGTCGGCATGAAAAGTTCATTGTGCTCATTCGGTGCTTTGAAGCAGCAGGAAGAAAGCATGAGGCACTTTAACTGCAGTAAATAAATACATGCAATACTGCACACTGCTTCCGCCGCCCCTTCTCACACAGGGCTAACATTAAGAAATGCTACGAGGAAGAGGTTTACTTCCTAATTGTTTCAAAGCTCTGTCATTTATAAAAGCGCAAGCAATAATAAAGATTTGACTAAGACCAACGATAGCAATTGTCAATGCTAACACTGGTGACTCACCTCTTGCACGTTTACAGCAGGCGCTGCCATATGGTGTGACCCCCCCGCCCCTTTTTAAAATCGTACGAGGTGTTAATTTTTGAATCTCCTTTGAATCTCGGGTGAAAGAACAACAAAGCCTTGTGAAGTGTTTCAACAGGGGGTGTAAAGCGCACCTCAGCACCTCCTGTGGTGTATGTAGCCAGTTCCTCCTCAGGGCGCAGACACTGGCGGCGAGTCACAGTCCCACAGTTAATGCAAAAGGCAGACCCCGTGGAACTGGAAGGAGCGGACACCCTAGGCCGGCTTGAAACTCTGGGCTTTGGAGGAAGTTGCACATTTAAAGAGAAGACCCGCCTTCTTAAATAATTGAGTTGCAGAACAGCGCCAAATATTTAGCACAAAGGGGATGATAACTTTTCAAATTAAAGCTCACAGCCTTGTTACTTCAATTAAAACAAGGGCACTGCGCTGAGATTAAAGGACACTGGCGCTCGGGGTTTAACTTAAGCCCCGGTGGAGACATACACTACAGCGGGGAGGGGTACAGAGCCATCGCCGAGTGCAAAGCGCAGCGCCCATTTCAAGAGCACCGCGCTAAAAGTAAAAGTGTGTTTAAAGGCCATGAACAGCGGGAGGAGGATGAAATGTTTCATGAAATTACCGATGCCTAGCTCGGATGCTGGGTTTGTACTGCTTTGGCTCCCTCAAGTGGTCAAAAGGTGCAAATGGCCAAGTGGTCAAATAAATTTGAAAAATTCAGCGATACTCGGTTTAAACCGGGTCAGCAGATTTGCAGTCGGTATGGTAATATCGAGCAGAGTCGGTTTTAACCGAATTCCGAACAGCCTATACATAGTGTATCCTAATGCATGTGTGTGTTTTCACTGTGTATTCAACATGTAACTGGCCCTAGGCCTATTTAGACTGAAACCAGGGCAGTCAGAGTCAGTTACGACCAGTACCAGTCAGCAAAAAATGGAGGTACACAGAGGACACAGGATGACTTTATGACATGCAGTAACAGTGATTTGGGGAAGGAGAACATCATGGAGATGTATTTGGGTTATATATTCAAAATAATCCCATGCAGGGTCCCAGTAAATATGTTTGACCAAGCCACACCAATACCTTTACCTGGTACATGGTGGAACATTATTTGCTGAGTCGATGGAAGCAGGTAGAAGTATAACTTACCGTCAGTTGTGTACACAATGGTGTGGGTTTTGGACGTGATCAAGCTGGTACAGCAGTGGCAGTACATGCATGATTGGCTCCATAGTGACACAGGATTCGTAGAGGTGAATATGGGAGAGTTCTGACCTTATATACCTTGCTTTTCGCATTCTAGATGTGCTGGTACAAACGCCTTGGTCACGCTGTTTGTAAGGCATCTCATAATGGGGCCGGCGGTTACACTGGTAGTCGGAGCTTCAGACAGACTCATTGGCCTATTCTAAAGCGTCTGCGATTGGATTGGTCAGGTGGTTACACGGCGGTACCACAGCAGTCTTTTGTCTATGTAACCGTATGTCTCATAATACAGCAGTCAGACCGCTAGTGTTGTGGCAGTCGAACTTCTACTGCAGGTATAGCGGTCTTGGGACCGCCAAATTTGGAAGGAGACCCTCAGTGTAGAATACTCAACTATCAGCAAATTTACTTTCAAAATCAAAAAAAATGATAGCACTAGCCTGCTTCACTGTCTCAGGGGTTTTTCCTTTTTGGATTTCCACATTGTAGTATCTCTCCTATCTAGCAAAGTGTATATGTAGTCCCACATGAACTTTACAGTGCCAAAATAAGCTACTTGTGTAAGAATTGATATGTTGAATCTAAACAATGTTTAACTCAGGAAAACATTCACACCAATACTTACATAGAAGTCAAGTCTCTGGTCAGTCTTATAATATCTTTATTCCATTGGTTCTATCATAGGCTGTCATGATATCAAATCACACATGACTAAAATATTCAGTGTCATTAATCAAATTTTCAGGTGCAGACCTGAACAACACGGAAGGAGGGGATACAGCAGACTATTTCCTGTTGAATAGGCAAAATTAAATTGGTCTATGTCATCAGCTAGAGCCATATTGCCTACCTCACAAAAGGGATCCCACATCATTTAAACCATTGAACAGAAACATGGCAGTGCAATGGTTTCTGATCACAGGTTCATTCAAATCCAGTGTTGCAGTGTCATATAGATATATAT
Source organism: Lissotriton vulgaris (assembly GCF_964263255.1). Classification (NCBI taxonomy): domain Eukaryota; kingdom Metazoa; phylum Chordata; class Amphibia; order Caudata; family Salamandridae; genus Lissotriton; species Lissotriton vulgaris. The sequence goes on from NC_141695.1 coordinate 566,528,328, forward strand.
AGCTGTGTTAAGTTAGCATGAGCTTTTTAGGAGTTTCAACGCCATTTTACCTTTCTGCTGCTTTTGCACACAACACATAGCTGTTGCTTTAGCTTTGAGCCTAGTAGAATGTTTTTGATTCATGCGAGAATAATATGTTGTTACTCTGATATCAGTCTTGTTTGGCGAGCTGTGTCTGTACAATGAGTGCAGAAACATTCAAGGATATCTCAACACAGTGGTTGTTGTGAGCACTGATCTTCACACGTTCCTAGACATAACATAGATGCAGCTGCAGCCAAGTTCTTTAGGCGCGTTTTATATTGCTTTGCACAAGAGCATACAAACACACTTGATGGTGCTTCGCATGCAGAAGAGCTGGTTGCTGATGATGTGATCCCTTACCACTAGGATCTTGAGGTATGGGGCTGCTCTGCTAAAACCCAAAGAGACCTTCTTAGATATAATATAATATACTAGCTAGGGAGGGTGAGAACTAGCTTTTGTTAAACCCTATTCATTTTAGCATAATACCATGCTTTCACCGTTTGTGTTCTATGGACTAGTGACTATGATGATTACTTTGTTTCTTATAATATGTTTGCTTGTATTAGCTAAGATACTGCGTTTGAGAACACTGCATTAGTGAATAAATATTTCAAATATGCACGTGTCCTCTTTTACTCCTTGTTCTGGATTGGAATGATTGTGTAACGGAAGAGTAATCATGTATTCCACGTTACCTGAGGTGTACTAAGTCCATGTTCTGGTTTGTCTAAGCATTGGGAGTTTATGATGACCAATGAGACACTGATTGCTAGTCTGGTCGGGGATTTGTGGGTACTAAGGTGAGTTTTGGCACACCCTAATTCACTGAGGTTCCAAGCCTCTATGCACAGTTCTGTCTGAGCACGGAATCCCTGCGACATGGTGCCCAATCGTTGGTGGTCTTATTGCATGATACTTGAGTAGTACATCATTCAGTCCTTAACCCCTTCACTATTGTTTCCGGTTAACGGTGGTGTCGGAAAAACCTACCTGTATTCGTATAGTTCCTTTCAAGCTTCAATCTTTCTAAAACGGTTTCATTGAGTTACTACCCAGTTGTGCTACACAGTTTCCTTTGTACCTTTTTTCATTCTGTGTCACTATGGCTGCGGTGGACATTGCGCAACATAGCCACATTGAGGTGTGCAATCATTTGCAGATTTATAATGTCCCCAAAGATGGTATGGCCGTGATCATGGTAGTGAGTGCAGAGGTGGCTTACCCGTATGAGATTTTCTACTCATGGGTGACCTTCCCAGCTATGAATGCAAATACTTGTGTGTTCGACACCTACACTCCCACGGCTGTGCCAGCAGAATATGCACCATATAGGGCACAGGAGATTCCTATTGATACTTGGCAGCATCGAGCTTTGTTTAATGGCGCCCTACCCCATTCATTATCAGCTCCGAGGTTAGGTCCTTTGTCCATTCCAGGCGCAACTTGGCCTGTTTTGGCTGGCTTTACGCCTCATCCTCAGCACGGAGCATGAAACATAGCTAAGTTAAGATGACTACATGTGGTCTCAATTAGCGTGATTAGGTTGTTAGTGCAATACACCCGGGGTCCCGGGTGGTGCGGCGCTTCCTGCTTCACAAGGCGGAATGAAGCTCAGTCCCGTTATGGTCAACGCTGTGATGGGCAAGCATCCCCAAGAACAGGATGAATTTCCTTTCTGGCTTGCCGAGAAGTTTGACCAGCTGGAAGCGGTATTTCCTAACACGTCTCCTGGTGAAAAAGACAGGATTCTGACAATTAGCTTACCGAAAGACTTGACCCCTGAAATCGGTGACTGTGAGACCCGGGGAAAGACATTTGCGGTGTTCTACGCGAGGTTTTACGGCACTCCGTCTATGACTGTCCTGCCGACGGTCCTTAAACGTGTTCAGGATGAACACGGACCGGAGACTGCGGTTGAACTGGGTATGCGTCTCTGTGGCACCTTTGATGTGGTTTCCGATCTCATACTTGCTATGTAAAGGGGGATGGGGTAAACTTGCAGGTTGCCAACAATTTGCAAGCAATTCCCGAAGCTGAAAAACCCAGACAGTTTGCGAGGATTATTGTGGCGGCATATAAAACAGTGGGCAGCAATAGTAGGGGTCTCAAGCCTTTTTCAACTTAAGAGAAAAAACAACCCCAAGGGCAGAAGTCGAAAACCGACGTCCAGCCCAAGTATAAAAAACAAAATTGACCTAAAAAACAAAAACAGGGAAAGCAACAACAACAACAGAAACAGGAGTCTCGTTCTGCGTCTCCATTGCCTGTGCCCACAGAACGTGTTTATGACTTGCGCGATCACGCAAGGATAAAATCACCTGATCGTTTTCAGGTTTCTGACCAACGCTCTCCTTGTTCTTTTCAGGAGTAATCGGCCTTTTCATCCGGTGGTGGAGGAGGCGGCAGGGGTCGGGTGGCCAGCAAGGACGTGACCAGCCCCGCCCGAAAGACGGTAAAGGCAAGCAGGACGAGTCTACACCGAAGAGACCCCAGTTTCAGAAAAAGAAAGTCGCTGCTTTAACATCACACAGATATGCCACAGATAGTGAGAACCCAGCTACGGAATCAGACTAGGGCTCTGACCTTGCTGGACAGCGCGGTGAAGATTACCATAGTGCGAGAGGCCCTGCGTCCACTACTGAAGGTGACAGCGACTGACCGTTATGTTGTTGTGGAGACAGCTGACACTAGAGTAGCTCCCCCTGACAGACTCTATGAAATAGTCTTATTCATTGAGGGTGACGTTCAACGTACCATAGGGGTATTTTGGGAGAATCTTACGACTACCTATGACATTTTGTTAGCGGAGGCTGAATGGCCCCCACCTTTTGTGCTCGTAGCTCCGAGAGGGGAGGAGGTAATCCTCCCTAGTTTTGCGCACACGGTCTCGAAGGAGCATGCGCTGAATTTTGCAGAAGAGTGGGCTAAGGCCTTTGCGCCGGCTCTGTAATGTACTCACTGTGGATGGGATAAATTTTCCCCTCACCACGAGATTCCTTTGCGGTCTATACCTCAGCCTCAACCTCAATATCCCTTAAAGCGCGAAGCGAAGGCTTCCGTTGTGGAAATCCTTGAACAATTAGAATATTAGGGTTTTATTGAAATGTGTGTGTCACCAATGAATAACCCTGTTTTTACTGTAACCAAGCCCGACGGTTCATATCGTTTGGTATTGGATTACCGCCATTTAAACTCGCATTGCCGTACCTGTGTAGTACAGAACACTCACGGCTCTGCTTTAGTGGATAGTCTTGTGCGTAAGCGGTTTAAAACCTTGCTTGACATTTCCAATTGTTTTTATGCCCACCATTTGGATGGTCTTAGTTCCCAATGGACCTCCTTTACTTGCGGCGGTGTCCATAACATTTCAAACGTTTACTGATGGGCTACAAAATAGTCCTGGAGTGTTTGCTGCCTGCATAGTCTCTCTCTTAGAGAGGGTTGACCCAGATGCTTGTTCATATGTGGATGACATTTATCTCACAGATGATGAACTGAGGGAGCATCTGTGTCGCATTGACCGCTTAATTTGTAGCTTTGCGGACTTGGATTACAAATTCAACTTTGCAAAATCGCACATTGCGGAGTACACAGTATTGTTCCTGGGCTACGAGCTCAACAATGAAGGTCGAGGATTGGCTCCTCACTTTCTGGAGAAATGCGCACAATTGCGTGCTCCGACAACTCTGAAAAAATTGTAGTCTTTGCTGGTATTCTTAAATTTTGGGAGGATATACATACCTGAATATGCCCAGCGTATCAAGCCCTTGTATGCTTTGATACAACCAAATTTTACAAAATCGAACTGGCTGCCTGAGCACTCGGCTATACTGCAATCTTTGCAGGGTGATCTACTCGCTTCTAGATACTTATTGACTCGTGACAGTCACACCAACCTGGTGATAAGAATCATCCCTGGGACGGTGGGTTTCACATACCTTACTTTTAACTAAGGAGATACAGTACCTATTGCTTACAAGTGACACTTGTACACTTCGGCTGAAACACGGTTTTCCACTGTGGAGAAAGTTTTGATGGCTGTGCAGATGGCGATTCTAAAGGAACGTGCTCTGTCACAGGGAAAACGCATGTTGGTTGTTATCAAGCTTCCTGCTTTGGAAGCAGTTACGAAAGCCAGTGTACCAAATTCTAAAGCTTTGCACCCACGGTGGATACAATGGGCTGCATCATTGACATCTCAGGATGTCACGTTCATTTTTGATGCCTCCTTACGGTCGCAGGAGTTTTTGCAATATGAGTTTGTTCATCCTGCACCTTTGGCTATGCGGCCTTTGGAGGATTTCCACTGCATCATATACACTGATGGTTCGGCGCAGTTTGCGCATGGTTCTAAACATGCCTACGTTTCCGCTTGCGCCATTGTGGTAGGTGCCATGGTGAACGATGAGTTCAAGTCCAGAGTCGTGCACACGCAGACTCTAGGGGACTGCACCACACAATTAGCAGAGCTTCGTGCTCTGATGCTTGCATTGGAGTACGCTGATCCTAGTGTGGCAACACTTATCGTAAGTGATTCTTACTACTGTGTCCAGTCTTACAATGAGAACTTGTTCTTTTGGATTCAGAATGACTTTCGTGATTCCAAGGGTAGCACAATAAAACATAAAATGATCTGGGTCCGAGTGGCTGAGCTTAAAGAGAAGTTGCCACTCGTGTATGTCATTCATACTCTCGGTCACCAGCGCATTGGAGTCCATGCTGTCAGCAACTCGCTTGCTGATGAAGCAGCGAAATCAGCGGTATCGACATATTTAGTTGCAGCAGTCACCCGGTCCAAAAGTAAGATTGATGATGATATCCTGGCAGCTGTTGCTGCCCCTGAGAAGGGAGGTAATTATCCTGCTGGGTTCCCTTCGAAGTACACACACCACTTAAGTCCCGATAAGGTTCCTTATGTGAATATACCTGAAGTTGGGGAGAGGTTGATACCCATCTCAGATCGCAGACATTTACTGATCGCAGCGGCCCATTAAGGGGTTGCGTCTGCGAATACGGGCGTTTCAGCTACTGTGTCTCAGTTGCAACAACGTTTTTGGTGGCGGGGACTTTACAAACAGACGCGTGATTATGTCCTTCAATGTGACATTTGCCAGCAGATTAAGCCTTCCACTGCTACGCGTCCGCCCCAAACACAGTTGATCATTTCTAATAAACCGTTTGGTTGTGTTTATTTAGATCACTGCGGTCCTTTTTCTTCTGATACTGCGTATAAGTACATCTTAGTAGCAGTTGATTCATGCACACGCTTTGTTTGGGTCTGGCCTCATCGCAGCGCTGATTCATGGACTGTCATCAGGGATTTGCGTGTCTTTGTAGGGATTTTTGCCTGTGGTACCTTCCATTCGGATCAGGGTCCTGCTTTCGCCTCTAAGGCGTATAGGGATGCCCAGGCTTCGATAGGGGTCCAAGTCAAGTTTTCGTCTCCATACCGACCTGAGGGTAATAGTGTTGTGGAACGAATGAACTGTGACTTAAAGCAATCACTGACAGCTTGAGTTAAAGGCACTGGCAGAAACTGGCTGGCCCATCTCAGTGGCATGCAGCGTGTTCTTAATAATCTCCCTAGAAGGTCTCTGGGTGGGCGGACCCCATACGAAATGCTCTTTGGTATCAAGATGTATGTCCCGGACCTTGACCATCTAGACATGGTTGGTTCGGCTGCCTCCTTTGACATAGATGAACATTGCAATGTTTTACTGACTCTACAAGAGACGAGAGACAGTATTGCAAAGGAACATTTGCCCTATACCTCCGATGGTGCATTACAGATCCCGGTAGTTGGCTGGCTACCCCAAGTTGGAGAACTGGTTCGGGAGAAGATCGATAACAAAAAGGAATTTGGTCACTCATACCGTGCTCTAGTTCCTGTGCTAGGAGTGAAGGGCACAATAGCAGTCATTTTACCACCACTTCCAGGTCATAAAGAGAACAGGTATATCTCCATTGACAATGTCAAAATACACAGAGTGGCCGATTCTTCTTAGCATGACACCGGCAGACTCATGTCCTTCAATAGTGAGAAATTCTGTTTTGGCCACTGCTTCGGATCGTGCACCGGAGGTGGCCCTTGAGATGCCTGCAGTTTCAAGTCCTTTATTGAGTGCTTTGCCTGGTACTCACCTTGATGATACAGTCTACACCTACCCAACTGAATTATCGATGCCTGATTTGCAAACTCGTTTAGCCACAGAATCCAGATTTTTATTTGACACTGTTTCACATACTTCAGGGAAGCCCGCAAGGCTGAGAGCCTACATGACTTTCCCCCTTGGACCTACAATTGGCTGGGGCTTTTTGCTTTCTATCTTTTTATGTCAATTGGTTTTGTGTTTTATTTTTTCCGATTTATCAATGGACATTATGTTGAGGAGAGAACATGCGTTAGACATCTGAATGGAACATTGGCTCCCCACTCCTCATCACATTCGGCCCACAGATTGCAAAGGGACTTGGCCTTTGCTAACATCACCACGTGGCCTGTCCTGGAAGGAATAGTCTGGGATGCAGTAAAATTTCAAATCTATGGCCCGACTGAAATTATTAATGTCCCTAATGTGCTTAGAGTTAACATGGGGGATGTGGTTCAACAAAACATACGTTCTGATGATTGGGATGTTCAGGCCGTAGAATCTTTGTTTGCTGATTTGAAATATTATGCTGCCTTTGATGCTGAAAATTTATATTTAGAATCTGCTAATTATGGTGATTTGTTTTGCTTCCAACATTTTGGCAATCACTTTCTGCATAAAACTAGTTCTAGGAGAAGTATTGTGAATTATACCCAGTGGGAACATTGCTCAGCTCCTTTACGAGGCAGCTCGTATACATTTTTGAAAAATTACACTTATTTTACTGACTTTAATCAGTCCAATCCTGCTTCATTTTATTTTAAAATGACAGATTAATCCATGTCCAAGGTTAGACTTACTGATACTAAGTTATTGTATTCGATGTCCTTTTTAGACCAGCTAGCTGTTGGTGGCTACGAGTTGTGGAAGAAGACAATTGACCTTAAATCAGTTTGGGTTTCTAAAAGTTGGCAGGTACGAGGCACTGAGGCTTTACACCATGCATGTCTCATCCCAAATCATATGTTGTTTTTGAATTCTACTATTTCACAGACAACATGCCTTGGATTGGCTACTTCTCAAAAATTAAATGTTCCTTCCTTCCCTGATTTGGAAGAATATTCGGGTTGGGGAAATTCAACTAAATTTTCAACTAAAGAGTTGCAGACCCTTTTGCTAAATTCATCCTTTAACATATCCAGTTTTGATCTCAAGGGTTGGTTAATTTGGCACAGAAGTGCAGATTCGTGCCAGCATCGTTTTTTGGGCCTAGCAGAGGGTTTTACACAGGTCAGAGTAGACTCCCGTTTTGAGAGTGACCAGTCTGTAACCATTTATTCAGTGGGCAAATTGTGTCAGAGTTGGCTCAAACACTCTACATTGGCGTCAGTAAAATTACATTTATCTAAACTTGTTGCGTGTTTATCTAGGTTCCTGATCGATACTGTGACCTTATGCCCCTATTCGGCTATAAATCAATTTATTCCCTATATTGGCATAACCGTTCAAGTGCAATTTTCTGAAAAGTCATCTCTGGCCTCACACGAACAGAGCCACATTCCAGCATAGTTCCCTCTGCCACTTCCTTTGCGACCAATTAGTGCAATGACAGAGCAGTAGTCACTATCTGATATTCCTAGATAACACTCCGAGTTCTTCAACAAGATAAAAACTTAGCAAATCTGGAAATCCCCGCTTGCTATGTTTTGATTAGTAATGGAACTCTAATGAGCAACTGATAACTATCACTTCCTAGTGACATCTTTAATTGACGTCTTATGTCCAGCAAACTTGCGTCAAACCCGGCACCTGTCAGGTATAAATATTACCAACGTTGCCTTAAGCAATGTGAGCTGCAAGCTACTGTTGCTGATGCTGGCTGCCTGCAAGACCCTGTGTTGGTAAATCTAGCACTCTGTCGCTGCAGCCTGCTATCCTGTGGTGGTGAAGCTGCTGATACCATTATCGCCGCTAAAGCGCGAACTATGGTGCAGTACGCTTAAGGAGCTGAACAGCCGTCCCTCTGCGAAGACATCCAGCAGATTCCAGCTGCCCGCGGACGCTGTCCCCCCTCCTTCCTTGACGCGCTGAAGAAAAGCCGCTGCCTTTCTCGTGCAGAGAAATTCAGCTACAGCGTTTCCGGTTTACCCTCGCGGGTGACTGGGATATCAAGAGTGACCCCTGAAGGAGATACCAATCCTCCATCATTCTATTCAGAGGTATGGTGTTGACTAAACCCTTAGGCGAGAATTCTTGAAACAAACCTTGGCAAAACCAACTTAACTTAAAGCTACTTACTTACTCCCCTTTCACGTGTTAGGCTTAGGTCAGGCACACTGGGGTAGGCCTAGTTAGAAGCACCAGTTGAGTATGTTAGCCTAATGTATATATGACTGTATATATGTTTTATTACTTTTAAACCATTGTATGGCTAAGAAACCATATCAATGCTTTTACAGTTCTATTTCGCAATACTTATCTTACTGTACGTACTTTTTATAATAACAATTATTGCAATTGTGGCAATACATTTCTCTTGTACGAGAAGAAAGACTGTTCAATAAATGTTAACCTTTATTGACAAACGCCCGTCTCTCTATTCTCTACATCTCGTGAAAGTAAACTGCACTAGACTGACTGAGTGAAATACATGTCTATTGTTTCACACGACCCTAGAGATTGACTCTTGATCTGAGGAGCAAAGTTGTCATGTTGCACGGTTGTTGGAAAACTGAATCCCTTCTTGTCTGTGCCAAGGAAGCTGATCACTTCCTATGCAGAGAAGAAAGTTTCCAGTGACCTCTGAGCTAGTTGGTAACACAACCCAATTAAGTTTAGCATAGTCAGTGGAGGCCTGGAATATAAGCAGTTCCACGTCGATACTACTGTTTATGTTATTCCAATGCGCAGGGCCTAGTGGGAAACTAGGAACTACACTACATGGCGCCCTAACGTTTGGTAAGGCGATAAACTAATGCAAGACTTATAGAGTAACTCAGTTGTGCATATTTCACACCCCTTTCTCCCGTAAATACTCCAATAGACGTCTGGAGTGGGTGAAAGGTTAAAATCCGCCCGACCTTAGTAGGAAGAGATTCCTATGTAAAGCTCTGGTTTATTCAACGTTGAAGGATACAGTGTTCCAAAATATTGTGCACCTAATCTTTGTCTCCTTGGAGACCTACTCTGCAAAGCCTGCATTTTTAAAATGTCAGACAGTGAAGAAGAAAGGGAAGCAGCTAGGCTGGCATCCATACTAATAGAGGAGGACTCGAGTCTCCTACAGGCTGACCCGGATGCTATTATCATCCCGGTCCACTTAAGAAGATCTATAACTTTAAAACTTATAGAAAACGGACTGACACCTCTAGGTGGTACAGTAATTTTCGTGATAGAGGCTCACGAATATCGGCAGACAGAGGTATTCTATTCATGGATAAACTTTCCAGCGGTAAACGCTAGAACAAAAGAGTTTCACTATTACAAAATAGAGAAACCTCCGGAAGAGTACGCTCCTTTCGAGGAGATTGACATTCCACTTAAATTTCAAGAGCACCTGCTCTGGTTTAATGGCGCCCTAAAACACAATGATCACATTACCAGGCTCGGTCCACTAGGTAGACCAGGAGCCACGTGGCCGGTTCTAGCCAGCTACACACCACATCCGGACATTGTAAAAATGTCTAGAGAAGAGCTGTTAGTACAGCTAAACACATTAATAAAAATACATAGGCAATTAGTCCAATATGTACTGCGGACTGCAACAGTCCAGCCAGCTGTTAATACACCACAGCTGACCCCTCATCAGGGGAATACAAATAAAATTACACCACAGAACATACAGTCATGTCTTGGTAAAACACCCGTAAAACGGGAACAAATTCCTTTCTGGTTAGCACAGAAAATCACTCAAATAGAGGCAGTATTTCCTGATACTACCCCTATTGAGAAACACAGAATCTTGACCATCTGCCTTCCTATGGGAATCGCCCCACACGTGGAGGACTGTGACACTTGGGGTACAGTCTTTGCTTCCATTTACACAAAAACACACGGTGTTCCGTCTATGGCGGTAATACCAGAAGTGCTAAAACAGATTCAAAATGAATTCGGTCCAGAGCCCGCTTTAAATCTAGGTATGAAATTACTGAAAGATTTCAAGCAGGTCTCGGCTATATTATTAGCCAACATAAGAGGAGAAGCAGCATCTGTGGCGATTCGCCAGAAGTTGAAGGAAACAGATATAAAAGATCCTGTTGAGCTTGCAAAAATCATAGAAAAATGCTATGAAGAATTTGGTAGAGACAGCTTGGGTGGAAAACCGGTAAAGCCCCAACTGCTCAAAAATCCTGAAAAATTATTTATTAAAAATAATTTAAACACTCCTAAAAAGAGCTGGGATGGAAATAAACAATCCACTCCCAAGGAAAAAGTTTTCCAGTCCAGAGGAAGGTCTCCTCGACGGAGGGAAAGAACTCCGACTCGAGAACGCCAGTCTCCCCAGCGGGAGCCCTCTGAGAAAAGATATAACCTTAGAAATAGGGATAATCTGAAAAAACCTGATAGATATCAAAGTATTGATACACGTCCCTCTCGATCTCTTCCACAGAATTCGGAAAGAAGAGGACGGTCAGACCCAGGAGAGCACACCAAGTCCAAAGACAAGGAACCTGCTCAAAATAAAAAATCTCAATTTCAGAAAAAGAAGGTAGCCAGTATTAGAGTAATCAACCATGCCGAGAATACTGAGGACACAGTTGAAAAACGGGGAGTGGGCATTGACAATGTTGGACAGTGCAGCAGAAATCAGTATAGCGCGCAAGATCTTGATGAGTCATCTGGAGACAGTGGACACGAATGAATACATTCAGGTTGAAACTGCCGACGCCAGACTTAGCGAGCCCCATAAAATATACGAAATAACATTGCGTATAGAGGGTGATAAGACTAGGAAAATTAAGGGTCTATTTTGGGATAAGCTCTCAAAAGGCTATGATATTCTGTTAGCTGAAAAAGATTGGCCCCCAGAGTTTGTCAGGGAGTGCCCTCGTGGCGAAGAAGTGATTATGCCTGCCTTCTCGAATCACATTCCGATTCACAAAAAATATACATTTGCAAGGAAATGGGCAGTAGCCCAGGCACCTGCATTGTATAAAAATCATGTAGGATGGGATGAGGATTCACCTCCTCACAAAATCCAGCTAAAAAGTGAACCAACTGCCCAACGGCAGTATCCCATAAAGCAAGAAGCTAAAAAACAGGTCAGGGAGATCTTAGATCAACTTGAATACCAGGGGGTGATTGAAACATGCACCTCTCAAATGAACAATCCTTTGTTTCCTGTCTCCAAGCCAGACAATTCATATCGTCTAGTTTTGGACTACAGACATCTTAATACATGTTGCAAAACTTTTGCAGTACAAAACTCGCATAGTGCAGCCCTAATGAATAATATAGTTAGGAAAAAATATAAAACGACATTAGACATTTCTAATGGTTTCTTTTGTCAAAACATTGCACCAGAAAGCAGATATTTGACCGCTTTCTCCACATTTGGGTCACAGGAAAAATTCTGTCGACTCCCACAGGGGTTCAAGAACAGCCCAGGACTATTCTCAGCTAGGGTAACAGAGTTACTACAAATATATGATGATGAAGCATTATCTTACGTAGATGATATTTATCTCACAGATGACGACTTGGATACTCACTTGAAAAGAGTGAACACCATTATACTTGGGTTCGCAGCAGAGGGTTACAAATTCAACTTTAAAAAGTCCCGAATTGCCCATCTGACAGTACTGTTTTTAGGGTACGAATTATCAAGTGAAGGGAAAAGCCTAGCGGACAACTTCTTAGAGAAGTGCGCTGTACTCCAAGCTCCAAAAACGCTGAAGAATTTACAATCCATTCTAGGTTTTCTGAATTTCGGAAGAACTTACATCCTAAATTACGCAGAGAGGGTTAAACCTCTCTACGAACTAATTAAACCTGATTTTAAACAAATCAATTGGACTCAAAAACACACAGAAATTTTGAGATCACTGCAAACAGACATGTTAGCAAAAACAAAATTAGATACACGTGACAACACGATCGATCTTGTAATCCGAGTCATCCCAGGAAGATGCGGATTCACGTACCTAACCTCTAATGAGGGAGAAAAGGTACCCATTTCAATTAAATCTCACTTGTACACACAAGCAGAAAAAGCATTCAGTCACACAGAAAGAACTGTGAACGCAGTGCAAATCGCATTAGCAAATGAACGAGAACTAGCACACGGCAAACGGATTAATATCCTTACAGCGGAATCCGCCTTCGAGGCGCTATTCAGCCCAGTAAACCTGCCTACAGTGTCACTGGATCCGAAAAGGATACAGTGTATAGATTCTCTAGGAGCGGAAGATGTGAAAAACTATTTTGCCCCGCAATACAAAGAACTGAATGATTTAGAATATGAAGAAGAATATCCTCTGCCAATCGAAATTCTGCCTCTCCCACAATACGCATGTATAATCTATACAGATAGCTTTGCACAGCATTTCAACGTAGAGAAAAAATCCTACGATGCAGCATGTGCGATCATTAAAGGTCGTTGGCTGTGCGGTAAATTAAGACCGAAAGTAACAAAAACTGAATCTGTAAGAAACTGTTCGGTTCAGAGAACTGAAATCAGATCTTTAAAGATGGCGCTCGAAAATGCAGAACGCGAATTCCCGACACTTATAGTGTGCGATTCTCATTTTTGCGTCAACTCTTACAACGATAAACTGCAGAGTTGGATCGAAAACGACTACAAAGATGACACAGGTGCCACAATAAAGCATAAATTGCACTGGAACGAGGAAGCTCTTTTACACAAAGAACTACAAAAGACTCACGTGATTCACGCACAGAATACATTCAGGTTGAAACTGCCGACGCCAGACTTAGCGAGCCCCATAAAATATACGAAATAACATTGCGTATAGAGGGTGATAAGACTAGGAAAATTAAGGGTCTATTTTGGGATAAGCTCTCAAAAGGCTATGATATTCTGTTAGCTGAAAAAGATTGGCCCCCAGAGTTTGTCAGGGAGTGCCCTCGTGGCGAAGAAGTGATTATGCCTGCCTTCTCGAATCACATTCCGATTCACAAAAAATATACATTTGCAAGGAAATGGGCAGTAGCCCAGGCACCTGCATTGTATAAAAATCATGTAGGATGGGATGAGGATTCACCTCCTCACAAAATCCAGCTAAAAAGTGAACCAACTGCCCAACGGCAGTATCCCATAAAGCAAGAAGCTAAAAAACAGGTCAGGGAGATCTTAGATCAACTTGAATACCAGGGGGTGATTGAAACATGCACCTCTCAAATGAACAATCCTTTGTTTCCTGTCTCCAAGCCAGACAATTCATATCGTCTAGTTTTGGACTACAGACATCTTAATACATGTTGCAAAACTTTTGCAGTACAAAACTCGCATAGTGCAGCCCTAATGAATAATATAGTTAGGAAAAAATATAAAACGACATTAGACATTTCTAATGGTTTCTTTTGTCAAAACATTGCACCAGAAAGCAGATATTTGACCGCTTTCTCCACATTTGGGTCACAGGAAAAATTCTGTCGACTCCCACAGGGGTTCAAGAACAGCCCAGGACTATTCTCAGCTAGGGTAACAGAGTTACTACAAATATATGATGATGAAGCATTATCTTACGTAGATGATATTTATCTCACAGATGACGACTTGGATACTCACTTGAAAAGAGTGAACACCATTATACTTGGGTTCGCAGCAGAGGGTTACAAATTCAACTTTAAAAAGTCCCGAATTGCCCATCTGACAGTACTGTTTTTAGGGTACGAATTATCAAGTGAAGGGAAAAGCCTAGCGGACAACTTCTTAGAGAAGTGCGCTGTACTCCAAGCTCCAAAAACGCTGAAGAATTTACAATCCATTCTAGGTTTTCTGAATTTTGGAAGAACTTACATCCTAAATTACGCAGAGAGGGTTAAACCTCTCTACGAACTAATTAAACCTGATTTTAAACAAATCAATTAGACTCAAAAACACACAGAAATTTTGAGATCACTGCAAACAGACATGTTAGCAAAAACAAAATTAGATACACGTGACAACACGATCGATCTTGTAATCCGAGTCATCCCAGGAAGATGCGGATTCACGTACCTAACCTCTAATGAGGGAGAAAAGGTACCCATTTCAATTAAATCTCACTTGTACACACAAGCAGAAAAAGCATTCAGTCACACAGAAAGAACTGTGAACGCAGTGCAAATCGCATTAGCAAATGAACGAGAACTAGCACACGGCAAACGGATTAATATCCTTACAGCGGAATCCGCCTTCGAGGCGCTATTCAGCCCAGTAAACCTGCCTACAGTGTCACTGGATCCGAAAAGGATACAGTGTATAGATTCTCTAGGAGCGGAAGATGTGAAAAACTATTTTGCCCCGCAATACAAAGAACTGAATGATTTAGAATATGAAGAAGAATATCCTCTGCCAATCGAAATTCTGCCTCTCCCACAATACGCATGTATAATCTATACAGATAGCTTTGCACAGCATTTCAACGTAGAGAAAAAATCCTACGATGCAGCATGTGCGATCATTAAAGGTCGTTGGCTGTGCGGTAAATTAAGACCGAAAGTAACAAAAACTGAATCTGTAAGAAACTGTTCGGTTCAGAGAACTGAAATCAGATCTTTAAAGATGGCGCTCGAAAATGCAGAACGCGAATTCCCGACACTTATAGTGTGCGATTCTCATTTTTGCGTCAACTCTTACAACAATAAACTGCAGAGTTGGATCGAAAACGACTACAAAGATGACACAGGTGCCACAATAAAGCATAAATTGCACTGGAACGAGGAAGCTCTTTTACACAAAGAACTACAAAAGACTCACATGATTCACGCACAGAGTCTTCAACGTGATGGCGTTCACGTTGCAGGGAATTCATTGGCTAATACAGCCACCGCGGAAGCAACTAAACCGGCTTCCGTAGCCACAAAAAAGCGTACAGATAAGTACATAGACGGGGAAACCATGCTGGCAGTAAAAACGACCGTAAAAGGCGACTGTGCAGCACTACCCGTAAACTATCCACTCAATTATGCATACATAATCGATGCAAACTCCGTTCCTTTTGCTCGAATCCCTGGAGTGGGGGACAGAGTAATTCCAAACATGAACAGGAAAATATTTTTAAAAGCAGACGCACACATGGGTTTGGGTCTAAGGCACAGAGAGATCAAGGAATCA
The DNA here is from genome assembly GCF_964263255.1 of Lissotriton vulgaris. Taxonomy (NCBI): domain Eukaryota; kingdom Metazoa; phylum Chordata; class Amphibia; order Caudata; family Salamandridae; genus Lissotriton; species Lissotriton vulgaris. The sequence continues at coordinate 566,543,724 of NC_141695.1, forward strand.
CTGACTGAATTACAATCAGTATTCTGGTGGCCGGGAATGAGTGTAGAACACCAAATATATGCAAACAACTGTGAAAACTGCAATAGGGATCGCAGTAGCGAACCCTGCTACCGGCTACCAGTCAGAAAGAGCGTAACGCTGCCTACACCCCATCCTGCGTCCTATTAATAGTTAAGACGAAAAGCACTTAAAAAATGAGGCCACCAGCGCTCGGCTGACGCTAGAACGGTTATAAAAGATTTGCGAGTCCATATCGGCATATACGCAATTACCACGTTCCATTCTGACCAGGGTCCTGCTTTCAGCTCTCGAGCTCATAAGGAGGCCATGGCTAGCATGGGAATTGGGTTGCGGTATTCTTGTCCGTCATACCCCGGAAGGGAATAGTGTGATAGAAAGAAAAAACCGGGGCATAAAGCAATCTATAACAGCGAAGGTATTAGGTTCAGGCGCTGGGTGGGTCAAACATTTAATAAGTGTCCAGACTAGTCTTAACAACATGCCAAGAAATTCTCTAAAAGGTTTCAGCCCATACGAACTATTGTTCGGAATTAGAATGCGAGTTCAGGACCTCGATAGTCAGATGTCAGTGGTACAAGAAGAAACAACACACTTTGATGTAAAGGATCGTTTGGCTGTTTTACAGGAACTGAATGAAACAAGAAAATCATTAAGCAACATAAAGTTAAAGCAACAGCCAAGTACCACTGAGGAGGCACCACCCGCAACAGCCCCAGCAAGGCCTGTCTGGATTCCAAAGATTGGGGATCTAGTCAGAGAAAAGATCGCGGTTAAGAAGGAATTTGGGCCTTCTTACAGAAAAGCAGTACCTGTCTTGGCAGTCACCGGAACAAGATCAGTTGTGCTACCGCCCCTTGCTGGTAAAAAGGAGAACAGAGTTGTGTCCATTGATCTGGTAAAACCACAAGCATGTGGCCTATAATCAACAGTAGGCCCAGTGGACTCCCAAGAAACAACAGAATACCCAAACTTGCAACAATCCAAGAGGTTCAAACTGAAAGACTCATCACATTCGATCAGCCTGCAGTGCACAATGAAGGACTATGCAATAATGCCATGGAACTCGTGCCTCTTGAAACACAGATTGAAACAGTTCGTCAAGAAACAACACCAGTCTACAATAATGTGGCATCAGAAAGTGCTACCGAGAGACAGATTGAAAGAACAATCCCATCAATTGACAGCACTGCCTCTGGTTATTTCATCAACTTCGACAACTTCTCTGAAGATTTAAATGACCCCGAAGTGATGCCAGAAACAAAAAAGTCTTTTAAAGAAAAAGCAACGGAACTCTTTCATCAACTGAAGGAAATCTACCTCATTTCCCCTTGGCTAGAGTTCTGGTTCGGTCTAGGTGTATTTTTCCTCCTGCTTTGGCTCATCATGGTACTGTGTTTGGGAAAATTCATTGAAGGAAAATATATTACAATGGACACAGCAAGTCAGAACATCAACCTAGTCCTGAAACCACACAGATCATCACACGTGAAGAAAAGAGAACTGTCAACAGTAAATGTCACAGCAATTCCAATACCTGGTGGGGTAGTATGGGAGAAAACAGACTATGAGATATATGGTCCGGTCGAAATCCTGAAGTATCCTCATCAACTAAAGGTTTCCTTAAGTGACTTTGTGACTCCTACCCCATTCTCTGATGATTGGGACTTTAACAGTATTAATGACATGATGTCTGATTTAGTAATGTCAGCTAGATTCACAGATCATGATTATTTACAAGGTTCATCTAGTTATGAGCAGTTATTCTGTTACACCCACTATGGGGATCATTACTTGCATAAATCTGCACAGCCTAGAAATGTTTTTATGTATAACCAATGGGAACATTGTTCTACACCACCTAAAAGCAGTTCTAAAGCATTTTTTGAGAAATTCAAATACTTCTCAGGGTTTAACACCAGTGATGCAGAAACGTTTTATTATAAACTGTTAGATAAAACAGGAATGAAAACAATGCTGACAAATTCTAAATTGATATATTCAGAAGCATTTTATGACAAAATGATGACATTTGGTTTCGATTATTGGAAAAATAATATTGAAACGAAAACAATTTGGGGTACAAAAGATTGGCAGGTGCAAGGCATAGAAGCACTATTTAGAACCTGCATGATACCAGAACAAATGTTGTTTTTAAATGACACAGTACACCAAACATCTTGTCTTGGCCTAGCTAAGAACAAAGACCTTAAAACATTGTCTATACCAAAGCCAATAGCTGAAAATGCAACCGCAGATATTGAATTAGACGTGTCACAAATTTTACATTTCAACAGAACACATCCTGATTGGAAAAAGTGGTTAATCTGGCCTACAGACACAAATAGCTGTCAAGATAGATTACTGAATAAAACACAGGGTTTACAAATGACCAGATTAGACTCAAGATATTCCCAGAGACAACATCCAGGGATTATAACAACATACAGTGTAGGGAAACTCTGCCTTGAATGGCTAACTTCGTCCACACTGGCTGAAATTAAGCAACACTTGTCTTTACTAAAAGATGGTGCTGATTTGCGCGATTTCATTCTTGGACCACGCAAACAGCGTCAAAAGTGTTTCATAGCGACCAGCATCTATGCTGCTTACAATGAGGCTTGGAAAGTAAAGCAAATTGAAACTGCTGAAAAAATACGAGAAATTGATCGTATTAATTTGGAGAAATCACTTTCTGTAGTAGACAATGGGTTAATGACTCTGTCTTCCAGAATATATTCGTTGGACAATATTGTATCCTCTGCCTTTGATGTGATAGACAGAGATTTGCTTATGTTACAACAGGGCCAGTCTCAATTACGTTCTATTATAGAATTAGGCTGGACGCTGCAAAATATTCGTTCAGGCTATGTGCCTTGGCGTTTAATCAACACAACGTCATTATTTTCCAGTTTTAACCTTACTGATAAACAGATCAGTTTGGCACAGAAAGGAGCAGACTATACAATCCTGAGCATCGAAAAACTCGAGAGATTACCATTGACAATGTCAGAGAGTCCTGTCATTGAATGGATAATACACGGAATTATCACAATTCCGATAACAACTTTCCGCTTTAAAAAGTGCCTTGAATACATACCTGCTGGCCAGTATGAACAATTGGGTAAAGGATATGTAAAATCTATATGGAAATTACCATACACTCATTCTTGCTATAGTGACAGCGACAAAAATGTATTTCTTAGTGGTGAGAATTGTAAACATTCACTAAGCGGTATACTTTTGTGTCAGGGTATTAATTTACACGGAGCATGTGATGGAAATTCAAACAACCTTTCATGCCACCAGCTAGTCACACCTGCAACTCAGATAGAGCCCTTCTTTATGCAACTTTCGAACGGGAGTTACATTCTTAGAACAGATCACAGATGTTGTTGCCTCGTGCCAGGGAAAAGTTATCTAGTAGAAGTAACATCCATGGTCAAATGCTGTATGCAAGCATTGTTTCCGAGTGGGCCTCCAGACATAGTGACTCCCATCTGGCCTCGTCTGAATCTCTATTCTATACGAATTGATACATTAGGCAAAATGAAATCTGTACTTTTACAGACAACAGTGCCTATAACGTCATCTAAAGAGACGTATGATCTTCTAGTTGCAAGGACAGCTACTGAAGTTCATGACCTTTTATCAACAAATTGCCCCGTGCATTTCGTAGAAATGTTCAGCCAACTCCTTAACATGTCTAGTGCAGCAAGCATCCCAGGCATATTTAAGACAGTCTTTACGGGACTGCTAACACCCTTCCAGGCAATTTTGGGAATCTTTCCTAATTTTGTGCACTCCATTTTTGGCGGCATACCATTATTTTTGGGACTCGTCGCAGGGATTCTATTTTTGACCCTCCTGCTACGTTATGGCAAGCCTCGGCTCAGACATAGCTCCCATGGGAATGGAAGAGACAATCCTAGCAATGCGCTACCGGGACAGGATAACTAACGTCCTCGGAAAGGCCAGGCTGAGAGATCTAAACATGACCTGGTTCCTTTCATTCAGACCGATATGGCAAAATTGCATTTTACCTGTGCTACGGTGTATGCTTTGCGGCGATGAATGCGTGTTGGACATCTGTCTTTCACTTCCATCAGCAGTACCAATGGACGTCGATACTTTGCTCAGTCCAATAACGGCTCACGCATTGTGTTGTCCCCAGCTACCAATCCTGATGACGGCATTCGTGGAGACTCCTGTACTACAGCCAAGTGGTAACAGTGGAGCGATTGACAAAAGCAACATCATCCAGGTACAACGTTCTGTGAGCATTGCTGGTCCTGCCTTCGATGACAGCAATCATTCTCACACCTGCCAAGTTACAGCGCTATCTAATTTGGTTGAACTATCACCTGATTTTGTAGACCAATTCTTTGAGAGCCTGTCTGATACGATGTTCTCACCCGTAGAGAAACAATAACTTTTAAGAAGCTTTCCGACACACAGCGTTCCCATGAACTCTGAATTCGGCCTTCAGTTTTGATCAACAAAAACTGCCAAGAGCTTTGGAAATCTATTTTCTTTGAATTGGACAATTTTTTTAATATTGACCCTTTTTGGCACGAACAATTCTTTGCTTAACGTAGAAACTATTCTTAGAGAACATAAGCTTCACACTTCTATTTCTAAACACATCTAGAGACATAACAACATTACACCAGCCTCTAGCACACATGTTATTACAATGCATTTTTATGTGATGATTTATCTCGCTTTTCTTCTGTCAGAGATACTTCATTTGTAATTCCTTTTGCATAATCGTTCATTGATTTCATATGCAATAATTTTTTGAATGATTACTATGCTTTAAAAAACGTACAGTACCTAAATTCCATGTATTACAAGTACGCCTATTTCGAATGAATTTATGTATTTTGGGGTGGGCAATGTTACACATGCATCTAATTGCTTAGTTTTAGTAATTTTGATGGACATTAACCCGTGGAGTGGGTGTTGCGTGTTTATCTAGGTTCCTGATCGATACTGTGACCTTATGCCCCTATTCGGCTATAAATCCATTTATTCCCTATATTGGCATAACCGTTCAAGTGCGATTTTCTGAAAAGTCATCTCTGGCCTCACACGAACAGAGCCACATTCCAGCATAGTTCCCTCTTCCACTTCCTTTGCGACCAATTAGTGCAATGACAGAGCAGTAGTCACTATCTGATATTCCTAGATAACACTCCGAGTTCTTCAACAAGATAAAAACTTAGCAAACCTGGAAATCCCCGCTTGCTATGTTTTGATTAGTAATGGAACTCTAATGAGCAACTTATAACTATCACTTCCTAGTGACATCTTTAATTGACGTCTTATGTCCAGCAAACTTGCGTCAAACCCGGCACCTGTCAGGTATAAATATTACCAACGTTGCCTTAAGCAATGTGAGCTGCAAGCTACTGTTGCTGATGCTGGCTGCCTGCAAGGCCCTGTGTTGGTAAATCTAGCACTCTGTCGCTGCAGCCTGCTATCCTGTGGTGGTGAAGCTGCTGATACCATTATCGCCGCTAAAGCGCGAACTATGGTGCAGTACGCTTAAGGAGCTGAACAGCCGTCCCTCTGCGAAGACATCCAGCAGATTCCAGCTGCCCGCGGACGCTGTCCCCCCTCCTTCCTCGACGCGCTGAAGAAAAGCCGCTGCCTTTCTCGTGCAGAGAAATCCAGCTACAGCGTTTCCGGTTTACCCTCGCGGGTGACTGGGATATCGAGAGTGACCCCTGAAGGAGATACCAATCCTCCATCATTCTATTCAGAGGTATGGTGTTGACTAAACCCTTAGACGAGAATTCTTGAAACAAACCTTGGCAAAACCAACTTAACTTAAAGCTACTTACTTACTCCCCTTTCACGTGTTAGGCTTAGGTCAGGCACACTGGGGTAGGCCTAGTTAGAAGCACCAGTTGAGTATGTTAGCCTAATGTATATATGACTGTATATATGTTTTATTAATTTTAAACCATTGTATGGCTAAGAAACCATATCAATGCTTTTACAGTTCTATTTCGCAATACTTATCTTACTGTACGTACTTTTTATAATAACAATTATTGCAATTGTGGCAATACATTTCTCTTGTACGAGAAGAAAGACTGTTCAATAAATGTTAACCTTTATTGACAAACGCCCGTCTCTCTATTCTCTACATCTCGTGAAAGTAAACTGCACTAGACTGACTGAGTGAAATACATGTCTATTGTTTCACACGACCCTAGAGATTGACTCTTGATCTGAGGAGCAAAGTTGTCATGTTGCACGGTTGTTGGAAAACTGAATCCCTTCTTGTCTGTGCCAAGGAAGCTGATCACTTCCTATGCAGAGAAGAAAGTTTCCAGTGACCTCTGAGCTAGTTGGTAACACAACCCAATTAAGTTTAGCATAGTCAGTGGAGGCCTGGAATATAAGCAGTTCCACGTCGATACTACTGTTTATGTTATTCCAATGCGCAGGGCCTAGTGGGAAACTAGGAACTACACTACAAACTGACTGACGAGGTTGACTTGATTGACTTCATTAAGGGCCCGGCTAAAGGTAGATCTAAAAGATGGATCTATGTCGTTTATAATTAATTCTGGAAAACATCACAGATTGAAGCAGCTACCCACCTTAGGGCTATTGATCAAGCTAATTTGGAAAAAGTGCTTGCAGTTGTGGATAACAGCATTACCACCCTTTCCTCCCGAATTTACACATCGGATAATATTGTGTCATCTGTTGTTGAAATTGTACAGGATGAGGTGTCTGTTTTGTACCATGGTCAAAATCAATTGCGTTCTATTATGCAGTTTGCATGGACCCTGCAGACACTACAAAACGGAAAAGTGCCTTGGAATTACATTAATGTCACGTCTCTGTTTACACCTTTTAATTTAACAGAAAAGCAACGTTTGCTTTCAATGAGAGATGCTTCTTTTTCCATGTTACACATTGAACCCTTGGAGTCTTTGCCCTTTTCGGTGGCAGAGGCCACTGCTGCAACGTGGCTTATTCACGGGTTAATAACTTTACCTTTTGCGCTTTTCCAATTTACAAATTGCATGAAGTATTTTGCCATTGGTAGGTACGAGCCACTTGGTAGCTCCTATTTACATGAAGCCTGGTCCCTCCCTTTCACTTACAGATGCCTTAGGGATGGAAAGGAGGTTTATCTGAAAGGGGAGGAGTGTACGGAAACACCAGATCACTCATTGATGAGTAGACACATCCAATTGCATGGCTCTTGTAACCAAGAATGCCCTAATTTAGCATGTGTTTTGAAAGGTACACCTGTGCCCGCTATTGTCCCGACTTTTACTTTATTAGCAAACAGAAGTTATTTACTTTTAAATAATGAAGATTGCTGTAGGTTAATGAAAGGCATAGCTTATGTTGAACCAGTCACTGAGCGTGTGGTTTGCTGTAAAAATGTGTTGTATCCACCCATGCATGGGAACCTGGATGTTTCCATCTGGCCGAGAATTCCGACCTTGAAGTCAGAGTTCAATAAGATGAGCAGAATAAGAGCATTAATGTCACAAAAAGAAGTTGCCCTGACATCTGCTCGCGAAACATTTGTCCTTCACGTAGCTAATACCCGCACAGAAGTGCATGCTTTATTAAATACTGACCTTCCTTTACATTTCGGTGAGCTGATTCATACAATCTTTAACGCGTCCTCCACTTCGGGACTCGCCCATTTTTTTAAAGTAGTGAGCAGTGGTCTAGTGACTTCTTTCCAAAAGATATTTGGAGTCATTCCTGCTTTCTTCCATTCGATCTTTTGCCAGCCTATTTGGTGGATTTCCCGATCTACTGGCGCTGGCTGCTGGCTTTTTGTTACTATTTAGTTTTATTCAAAATGGATGCCCGTCCTGTGTTCATAGACAAGCAGGAGCAGTTAGCACTGTTTCACAACAGGATGCTTGAATACTATGGTGCGCTGCCCCTTGCCACCTTAAGTGTATCGTAAGGATTATCGTTTCGATTTTCCTATTTCACCTGTGTCCAGCCTGTGTTTCATTGCCTGAGCTATGATTTCGACTGGGCCCTGGATTTGTGTCTCTCCAATTTGGTGCCTCCTGAAGTGTATTATAATCATCTCATGGGTCCCTTAGTTGCTCATGAATTGCTTTGTTCTGACGGAGGGATTATGGCCTTTGCAGTGATGCATGGAGTTCTGGCCTGGGTCGGTGGAATATATTCGCAGTGGCGCAAGATTTCTTGGAACACAGATTCATTGAGAACCCACTGAGTTGTCCTCTGATGGTACTAGCGGCTCAGGTAATTGAAGAGCATGTATGTTTTTTCTCACTATTAAATTGGATGGCTGAGTTATTTTCGGATGATAACAGTGACTTCCTTTTGGAAGCGGTTGCTACTTATTTCGAATACTCAGTTTTAGGCTGACTCCTATTGAGGCCTTTAATGTCATAATTTTTTTTCTTTCTCTCAAAATTTTTTTCAGAATTATGATGAACATTTTTTTTTTATATCAGACCTATTGGCCTTACTAACTGTTGACATTACAATGTCATGCTGGAGAGATTTTGGATCATTGGCCGGACTAAATTATTTTTCCTCACCTACTCGATTTCGAACTGAATATTTTATTGAACTCTGCTTTCAACATTGAGCCCCTTAGCTTATCTTATCTTATCTTATCTTATATTATCTTATCTTATCTTATCTGACACATGCTCGGATCAAGGGAGGGTGTCATATAGATATATATAGCCTGTATGCTTTGCTAAGTTAGCATGATCTTTTTAGAAGTTTAAACGCCATTTTACCTTTCTGCTGGCTGCTTTTACACACGACACATAGCTGTTGCTTTAGCTTTGAGCCTAGTAGAATGTTTTTGATTCATGCGAGAATAATATGTTGTTACTCTGATATCAGTCTTGTTTGGCGAGCTGTGTCTGTACAGTGAGTGCAGAAACCTTCAAGGATATCTCAACACAGTGGTTGTTGTGAGCACTGATCTTCGCACGTTCCTAGACATAACATACATGCAGCTGCAGCCAAGTTCTGGCTTTAGGCGTGTTTATATTGCTTTGCACAAGAGCATACAAACACACTTGATGGTGCTTCGCATGCAGAAGAGCTGATTGCTGATGATGTGATCCCTTACCACTAGGATCTTGAGGTATGGGGCCGCTCTGCTAAAACCCAAAGAGACCTTCTTAGATATAATATAATATATTAGCTAGGGAGGGTGAGAATTAGGTTTTGTTAAACCCTATTCATTTTAGCATAATACCATGCTTTCACCGTTTGTGTTCTATGGACTAGTGACTATGCTGATTACTTTGTTTCTTACAATATGTTTGCTTGTATTAGCTAAGATACTGTGTTTGAGAACACTGCATTATTGAATAAATATTTCAAATATGCACGTGTCCTCTTTTACTCCTTGTTCTGGATTGGAATGACTGTATAACGAAAGAGTGTTCATGTGTTCCATGTTACCTGAGGTGTACTAAGTCCATGTTCTGGTTTGTCTAAGTATTGGGAGTTTATAATAACCAATGAGTCACTGATTGCTAGTCTGGTCGGGGATTTTTGGGTACTAAGGTGAGTTTTGGCACACCCTAATTCACTGAGGTTCCAAGCCTCTATGCACAGTTCTGTCTGAGCACGGAATCCCTGCGACAGCGCATCTGGTGGAATGTCAGAAACAAATTTCAGTGATGTGCCACAAACACTTTGGCTTACAATAAGGAGACACATCAACAGCTACAACAAGTTCATGCTCAATGACAATGTAGCCAATGTAAAGGGCATGATTAGGCCCCATAACAACATTATGCTGGAGCACATGATGGCACACATATTGCATTAGAACCACCACATGACACTTGACAAAATCAATTGATTCCTCTTGACTTCCATCCTTTCTCTGTGCATGCTGTTTTGGTACAGGATTTGTACATGCAAAGTCTTTAACAGTCATTCCCAGAAACAATCCATGTCCACTTCAAATGTCTAAACAGCATCATATACTGCTAATGTCACTCTCTCTGAAATGTTCAGAGGGAAATGCCATGGTGAAGGTACTTAAAACAGACCAAAACAAAGAAATCAGCTATGAAACCATACATATGACATAAGTCACATAGTCGACTTGTGGAGAACACAGTTTATGACAAAATCCTAATCTAAAGAAAGCAACACTAACAAAGCAAGCATGTGTCAAAACCTTCCTCCACAGACACTTTTCATCAGATTTTACCAGCACTTTAGATTCCTGATATTTTACCTAAGCATCCTCCTCACATCAGCACAACGTGGCACATCAGCACAACAGGGCGCCGGGACGCCCCGTTGGGGCAGCTGTGCGCTTTATAAAACACACAAATAAAATAAAACAAGAGTAATTTATTGTCAAAGCCATGAAATCTCACAACATACTTACATTCAAGAGAAACCGTTATCAATGAGGTCTTCATGTAAGTCAGCTCCTTCCTCTTCACCCTCTAGCATCATAATTCTGCATTTCAGAATTATCATCCTGTGGCACTTCAAGGTCTCTACCTTTTGCAATATAAGGTATATTTCATCACAAAGTGATATTGTGGAGAATGAAGCAGGCCACAGTGATTTGACACACCTTCCAGGTTGAGTAGAGGAGGGCTTCCCCCTTTTGTCCAGACATCTGAATATGGCCTTCTGGAGCCAAAATCCCATACCAGTAGTCGTTGTGTTCTTCCATTGGCTTCATTGAAGCAGACTTCCCCTCATAAATGGAAGACAGACATAAGTGCCACAATAAGGTACAAGCTTTATGATGATACAACCTGACATTACCCAAACAAGTTAGGACATATCATACTTATCAATAAACCAGGCCATCTCTGGTGGTAGTTGTGACATCAGCTGGTGTATGATACTGTTCTGTAGTATGAAGGAATCGTGGGCTGATCCTGGGAACCGGGCACAGACGTTTGAGATGTACAAATCCAGTAAACAGACAACTTGCACATTGGTACAATGGACTTGCTTCCTGTTATGGCACACTTGCCTCTGGTGGCACTAAAGGACTATGGGTGCCATGAATGGCTCCAACCACATGTGGGATGAGACCAAATCCAAAAGAATCTCCCTTCATATTGGCTAAATCCTCATGTCTGAGGACCTGGATGTAGCTGTCAATGTGTTTCATCACTGCTGAAAGCACCTCTAGTAGTACACCACTGAACACTGATTGTGATATGAGACTAGATATAGCCACAGTGTTCTGGAAGGAACCTGTTGCCAGATAAAGGCAATACTGCCATAAGTCTAACAATAGGTGGAATACATGTGGGATTTGGATTTTGCAGAAACAGATCGGGCTCTAACTCATGACATTAATCCTGTACTGTTTACCTGTTTAAACAAAACATTTTGATGACATGCCTCACTTCCATAGTGTGAAGGTCTGAAAATGTGGTGCACATTGGAGCCTATTATCTCCACCCTCTCCCACGGTACCTATGTGTGGAGTTAAGACAATGTAGAACATTTATCATAGTGGCCAGAGTCACATATATGTAGAGTTATTCAAATATAATGTGACAAGACATCACTGATTCACAAAACATTACACTTAATTCACATAACTATTGTCTACTGTGCAACATTCACTAATAATCCCCTTTGTGGCCTTCAGATGTGTCTGTACCATAAATGTGCACAATATATATACAGAAATGTGATAGTAGCACATTACTGCTGAATCGAGGACATTTTAGATAAAAAAACAACAACCGCAGTGTACAGTGCACTGCGCATATTTTGCATTCATGCACAGTAATGCACTACACATATGATTAGTGCACTGGAAATAGTGAATCCAACTAGATAATGGACGGAGTGCTGAAACTTTACAAATACTCACCTCCAGTCAAGTAATCAGGGTTGAATCTATTGTTCTTTTGCTCACCACCTCACCAGTTTGGACTCAGCCATATTGCAATTAGTCTTGACCCTCCACCTCATGGGAACAGTCCAGCCTGAACTGCAAGGCCAGGTCCTCCCTGGACGAGAAACAAGCATCCTGGGGCTGGTTTCGGAGTATCAGGTCTCATTAGCCAGGCTAGCTTGAATCCAGTGGCACAGCAAGAAAAGGACCCATGTTGGGCATACCCTTGGCCGCTTAGGGTGAACAGACCAACCACAACAAGATGATGGGAACAGTCCAGCCCAAACTGCCTGGTGTGATCCACCATGGACCAGAAACAAGCATCCTGGAACTGGTTTTGGGGTATCACCCCTCATCAAGCAGACTGACTACAATCCAGTGGCACAGGGAGCAAGGCACCAAGGTCTGGGCATACTCTTGACCACTTACGATGAACATACCAAACACAAAAAGAGGATGGACAGAGTGCTGAAACTTGTCAAACACTCATCCGCAGTAAAGAGATCTGTGTTAAATGCATTTCATTTTCTTTGCTTACCATCCTACCCCAATTTGGGGTCCAGCCGAAACTGCTAGGCCAGGTCCTCCCTGGTCCAGAAACAAGCCTTCTAGGACCGGTTTCAGGGTATCACCCCTCATCAGGCAGGCTAGCTTGAATCGAGTAGTTCAGCGTACAAGAGACCCGTGTATGGGCATACCCTTGGAAACTTATGGAAAACATAGCAAACTCAACAAGATGATACATGGAGTACTGAAACATTTCAAACACTTAGTCAGTCAAGAGATATGGGTTAAATCCATTGTACTTTTGCACACATGCCACCCCAGCGTGAACCCTGCTTATGCAAATCAGTCTTGACCCTGCTCATATTGGGAACAGTCCAGCCCAAACTGCCTGGTCAGGTCCTCACTGGAACCGAAGCAAGCATCCTGAGACCGGTTTCAGGACCTCACATATGGGATATTTGGAACGTGCTGCCACCGGTTTGAAGTCACCCACACGATGGGCAGTTTCATCCAAGGAGGACACAACCATAGGCTGATGTTAGTTTTGTGATAGTCTTGGCCCAATAGCTGGGTGTGTCTACACTGATGACTATGTAGATGGCATACAGGAACACCAGAGTTTTAAAAATAACTCACTTGCTTTCTGACACTGCTGCTTTCAACATTTCTTCCACTTTAGCTCCTGTTTGCCACCTCTGGGAGCAATAATGCCAGGCCAAGCAAGTGAGAGGGCCCGTATCTTCTCTCAAGAGGAACCGGAGACCCTAGTTGAAGAGGTTCTTCCTCTGTATGGCCAACTCTGTGTGGTATGATTCCGGTTCTTAAAGACATTACAAACATAGACCTTACAAGGTTATGCCTTAATATTCAGTAAAAAACCCACCCCTTTTCCATGCATGCAGCACTCCAAAGAAAGTTATATGTGTATTATGTAAATGCTTGCTAAATGTCATGCATATTGTATTTAGTGTTTATTGTGTGTTTTAATGGTACTTTTTATTTTAGTGCAGAAAAGGCATTCAGAGCGCATTGTAAAAACAGTGTTAACTTAGGCTGTTGATGTTTCAAGTGGCAAAGGTAATCTTTCATTTTGAGCGGCAAAAATGTCACTTTATCTTCGGAGAAAAGTAAACAATGGACCTTGCGCTACATGCGCACAAGAAGAAAGAGCTTTCCCTGGTAAACATGTCGCCTCGCGTATGAACTCAAGTGTATAAAAGCCACACCCGAACTTCTGGAAGGCGCTTAGCCTTCAGGACGAATGTTGCTGAAACGGTTGGCTTACCTTGGACATCCGGCTTCAGGAACTCCGTTGTTCCACAGGATTCACAGCTTCTGGAAAAGAACAGAAAGCTAAGTTTATCTTTTTGTTCTTCTGTTAAAAGGTGCCCTAGACAAGACAGAGGAAGACTAGTTATTCAAAAAACTAAGAACATTTTTGGGAATCACTTTGGATTGCTCAGAATTTCAAAGGACACTTGGCATGAGGAAAGTCACATAGTAATATTAAGAATTATGTGTTCAGGACTATATTTCATGACATTTAGAAGAATGGTCGTTCTATATCTTTTGGTGCATGTTTACTATTTTCTTTAAGGAAAAAGATTGTGTGATGGAGAAAAGACAACCTTAGAAGTTATTTAAAGTAAGTGAACAGGAATTTAGAAAGTAGTGAATAAAAGAGTTAGGAGTTTTGGTATTTTTTTAACATTAGAAATAAAAAGCTAATATATAATTTTTGTTTATAAATTTAGAAATACATCAGGTGACTTTGCGCAACTACAACCTGCATGACTTCAACAACACTCTTCACTACTTCACAGAAAAGGCTCGCCACACCTCAACGACCAGGACTCTAGGACCATTCCTGGAGATTTGCAGGTAGGCTGTCGCCGCTAACTACTTCCATAGATTACTATAGGAACTGTATAGTTAAGAAGACCTTAGAATTACCAAAAAGCTCAAAATATTCCTGTTGCCTCGCAGGTCGTCAACAGGAATTCATCAGCATCTGAATCCGGCCCTCCTCCCTAGATTTCTACTTTGTAGCCATAGTGATTTTTATACAGTTCTCTGGTTATACTTAAGTTTTCTGGGAGTTTGGCCGATAGTATCTCTGCAAAACCTGCCAAGCACCTTACAGGTAAGATTGCAAGCATCTTTCAGGTAAAAGTGACTTGGTAACTGTGACAGAAGGCTAAGCCCACAAATACGTTTTGCCTAGAAGCTATGGATCAATCTTCACCGATTTCTTTACAACAAATAGCTGCCCTTTCAGCAGACATAAAAAATGAAAAGGTTGAATTACGTAAGGATATTTCGGATTTACAGGCTAATATGGGAACTACAAAAGATCAACCTTGGAGTTTCCCTTGTGCAAATAAACCTATCTTAAAACCACCAAGTTTTCAACCTCATATGCAAAAATTACAGAGTAGTGGTACTGAGTCATTGCCTATGCAGATCCAAGTAGTAACTCCAGTGTCAGTACCTTTGGCGCCCGCAGAGATATTCAATGGGGATAGCAATAAATTCACAATTTTCCTAAATCAATGCCATCTCCATTTTATAGCCAAACCTACTGCATTCCCAGACGATTCTTCTAAATTCACTTTTGTACTCTCATATTTAGCAGGAAAAAGAGCATTCGTCGGTACATATAGTAGAAAGAGATGACCCTATCCTGTATGATCTTAGACGATTTCAGGAAGCTATGAAAAAGCTATTTTCTAAACACGTCTTCATACAATCAGCAGATCATGAACTTCTACATTTAAAACAAGGGTCTTCTGATCTTTTACATTACATTTCAACATTCAATAGACTAGTAATAGAAGCAGAATGGCAAGAGGAAAAACGTGTTTCGCTATTTATAAAGGTCTTAAAGATGAATATAAAGATATTATGGTTACCCAAACATTCGATCCCCCAACAGACAGTGGGGAATTTTTAGATCTTGTAGTAAAACTGAATCAAGGTCTATCAGAAAGACGGGGTGAGAGAGGAAGAACAGATCATAAGGTTTTTCAGTTTAATGATAGAGTGTAGACTAAATCTGAAACATCCAATAAAACAGATGTAGGAGAACCCATGCAGATAGGAACCCTTAGAGGAGCTCTCACCAAAGAGGAAAAGGAGAAACGTAGAAAATTAAATCAATGCCTATATTGTGGAAAAGCAGGATACTGTGTAAAGGAATGTCCTATTAAACCTACTAAACCAAAAGTTAAAAATACTGAAGTGGCAGCATCTCAACAATCGGAAAACTACCATGCTCAACTAATAACGAGGTCGATTTTTCGAGTAAGCAATCTAATTTGGCCTCCACCGCCAACAACTCTGCAATGTCACATAAGTATTCGTGTGATGTTACAATCTCAGATAGAGAAATATAGAGCCTGGTCAGTGGACACATTAATAGATTCTGGAGCTACTGGGAATTTTATTGATGCTCATTTAATGAATGAATTAGGCCTTAAAAAGATACTAAAAGGCACCCTAGAAATTGTACCAGCAGTAGATGGAGAGGGACTAACCTTAGGTCCTATAAAACATCATACAGAGACCCTTACCATGACTTGTTCAACAAAACATAGTGAAAATATTTCATTTGACATTATTGATGCCCCACATTTTTGTTTAATGTTAGGAATTCCTTGGTTAGTATTGCATAACCCTCTTATTGATTGGACACAAAAAGCTATTTTATTCAAGTCAGAGTATTGTGTGTCTAATTGCTTACAACATCAGGAGGTTGAGCATTCAGTCCAAGGTTATGATTTCCCTATGGAATCAAAGAATGTATTACTGTTGGAAGGGGTTCCAGAAGACTATGAGGATCTATTGGATGTTTTTGATAAAAAAAGGTGAACACATTACCACCACATAGGGACTATGACTATTGCATTGACTTGACTCCAGGTGCTACATTACAATGTAGCCACATCTATGCACTAACGGAATCAGAAAATAAACATTTGCGTAATTACTCAGATGAGTACCTTGCCAACGGTTTTATCAGACATGCTAAGTCACCCATTTCATTGCCTCTTTTTTTCATTCCGAAGAATGGAGGCAAATTGCTCCTGTGTATTGACTATAGCGCAATTAATGACGTGACTATTAAAAATCGGTACCCATTAACATTAATACCAACACTGCTAGATCAAATAAAATATGCTACCATCTATACTAAACTGGACTTAAACAGAGCCTATCACCTGGTAAGAGTTTGAGAGGGCGATGAATGGAAGACGGCTTTCCATACCAAATTTGGCCTATATGAATACCAAGTGATTCCCTTCAGACTCTGCAAATTTCCAGCTATGTTCCAGTTTTTTATAAATGAGGTATTAAGAGAATTTTTAGACATATGTTTTATGGTATATATTGATGATATCTTAATATATTCTAAAACCACTGAAGAACATGTAAAAAAATGTAAGAGCTATTCTCTAACAGCTTTTGAAAAAATATTTCTCTGTGAAGCGTGAAAAAAGCTTGTTTCATGTTACCAAAGTTGACTTTTTGGGCTATATAATAAGTCATTTTAGACTCAAAATGGACCCATAGAAAATTGAAGTAGTCTGTTCTTGGCCAAGCCCATCATCTGTAAAACAAATTCAATGTTTTTTGGGATTTGCTCATTTTTATAGACGGTTCATCCCTAATTTCTCACAGATCATTACCCCTATTACATGATTATTATGGAAAAACATGAAATTTGATTGGAATAAAGAAGCTGAACAAGCCTTCCAAGAAATAAAAAGTAAATTCACTTCTGCCCCTATTCTTATGTATCCAGACCCTTCCCTGCCATTCATTGTAGAGGCGGATGCTTCACAATATACCATAGAAGGCATTTTATCTCAAAGACATCAAAATACTGGACAAATGCACCCCATAGCGTACTACTCTAGAAAACTATCACCAGCAGACCAAACTATGCAATTTCTGATAGAGAATTGTTAGCCATAAAAGGTGTCTTTGAAAAATGGCGACATTACTTGTTGGGTGCTCGTCATCCTATTACCAATTATACTGATCATAGAAATGTACAAACATTTAGATCTGCCAAAACCCTTTCAGCCTTTAATTTGAGGTGGACTTTGTTTTTTAATGAATATAATTTTATATTCACTTACTGACCTGGAAAAGAAAACAATAAAGCAGATGCTCTCTCACGATTTGGTATAACAGAGGATACAAGTGTAATATTGAAATCTTCACCACTGAGTTTGCCTTCACATTGTTTCCAAGTAGGAGTGATTGATTCTAATATTATCAAAGACATACAAAAGGAAATAAAGACAAAAAACTAAGTAGACTGGCTAAATATTACCCTTTATTACAATGGACAGATGATTGTTTGTACAACAATTAACACATTTTTGTGCCAACATCTCAATTACAACATCATGTCATGCAAACCCACCATGATACCTGTTTGTATGCACACCCAGGTATTACCAAAATGTATCAATGGATTAAAAGACATTTTTGATGGGCTTCCATGTTTAGTGATATACAACTATATGTGGAGACTTGTGTTAATTGTATTCAAAACAAGTCCACTCATCATGCCCCAAGTAGTTTGCAACAACCATTACCGTTACCTCCACAGCCATGGCACACTTTAACCGTAGATTTTATAGTGGAATTACCAAGTACTAGGTCTGGATTTACCACTATTTTGACTGCCATAGATCACTTTAAATGAATGGCTCATTTTATTCCATTACGGAAATTACCTACTGCTTTTCAAATGACTCAAATTTTTACCAAAGAAATAATCAGATTAAATGGAATTCCTTCAGTGGTACTTTCTGATAGGGGTGCCCAGTTCATTTATCATTTTTGGCAACATTTAGGGAAATCATTGAATATGGAAGTACTCACCTCGTCCAGTTATCATCCTCAAACAGATGGTTTAACTGAACAAACAAACCAAACTATTGAACAGTTGTTATGTTGCATGTTAGCTACCTGTGACGAAGAATGGTCAGACATTTTATGGGCTATGGAATTCGCATACAATAACATGGATCATTCTTCCACAGGCATGTCTCCATTCTTTTGTACCCATGGATTTCGCCCTAAAGCACTTTTTCAACAAACAAAATACTACCTTAACTAATCCAACTGTAAATGATTATATAATGAACTTGGTTTCCATCCAACAGCAAGCACAATATCATTAAGCACAAGCAAAAGAAGTACAAAAAAGAACTGCTGATAAACACCGAGCCATACCACCATCATATTACCAAGAAGATAAAGTCTGGATATCAACCAAAAACGTACGTATTAACAGTTGCAAGAAATTTTGCCCATGATTCATAGGACCTTTTGTTGTCGAAAAAGTAATCAACCCTGTTTGTGTACGTTTAACACTTCCACTTAAGTCCCGAATTCATGCGGTATTTCATGTTTCCATGATCAAACCATTTCATACTCAGACACAAATTACTAAAGCTCCATCAGCCATTGATGTGGATGGTGTACCAGAATTTGAGGTAAAGAAAATACTTGACTCGAAGAGAATGCAAGGTAAATCGTACTATTTGGTGGACTGGAAGTGGTATGGTCCAGAGGAACGAACATGAGAACCTCTAGAACATTTGCAAAATGTACCACGATTGGTTAGAGCCTTTCACTCATGGTACCCCGACAAGCTAAAAGCAATTCCAATGGTCTTGGGGGGATTTTGCGGGGGGTACTGTCATGATTCCAGTCCCTAAAGACATTACAGACATAGACCTTACAAGGCTATGCCTTAATATTCAGTAAAAACCCACCTCTGTCACGTGCATCTAGCACTCCAAAAAAAGTTATATGGGTATTATGTGAATGCTTGCTAAATGTCATGCATATTGTATTTAGAGTTTATTGTGTGTTTTAATGGTACTTTTTATTTTTGTGCAGAAAAGGCATTCAGAGCGCATTGCAAAATCAGTGTTACCATAGACTGTTGCAGTTTCAAGTGGCAAAGGTAATCTTTCATTTTGAGCTGCAATAATTTCACTTTATCTTTGGAGAAAAGTAAACAATGGACCTCGCGCTACACGAGCACAAGAAGAAAGAGCTTTCCCCGGTAAACATGCTGCCTCGCGTATGAAGGCGAGCGACGTCAATAATTGCTTGGGTGCAGTTTTGGGTGTGGCAAGTGTATAAAAGCCACACCCGAACTTCTGGAAGACGCTTATCCTTCAGGACGAATGTTGCTGAAATGAGTGGCTTACCTTGGACATCCAGCTTCAAGAACTCTATTGTTCAGCAGGATTCACAGCTTTTGGAAAAGAAGAGAAAGCTAAGGTAATCTTTTTGTTCTTCTGTTCAAAGGCCCCCTACGCAAGACAGATGAAGACGACTTTTTAAAAAAACTAAGAAAGATTTTTGGAAACACTTTGGAATGCTCAGAATTTGGACACTTGGCATGAGAAAAAAGTCATATAGTATTATTAAGAATTGTGTGTTCAGGACTATATTTTATGATATTTAGAAGAATGGTTGTTCTATATCTTTTGGTGCATGTTTACTGTTTTCGTCAAGGAAAAAGATCGTGTGATGGAGAAAAGACAAACTTAGAAGTTATTTAAAGTAAGTGAACAGGAATTTAGAATGTAGTGAATAAAAGAGTTAAGATGTTGGTATCTTATGAACATTAGAAGAAAAAAGCTAATGTATCATTTTTTTTTTAATAAAAGCAGAAATACATCAGGTGACTTTGCGCAACTACAACCTTCACGACTTCAACAACACTCTTCACTACTTCACAGAAGTGAAGAGACTTATCACACAACGACTAACAGAACGCTAGGACCATTCCTGTAGACTCGCATGTAGGACCTCAACGCTAACTACTTCCCTAGATTACTATAGGAACTGTATAGACCTTAGAGTTACCCAAAAGCCCAAAATATTCTTGTTGCCTCGCAGGTTGACAACAGGAATTCATCAGCGTCTGAATCTGGCCCTCCTACCTAGATTTCTACTTTGTAGCCATATTGATTTTGATACAGTTCTCTGGTTATACTTAGGCGTTCCGGGAGTTTGGCCCATAGCGTCTCTGTAAAACCTGCAAAGCACCTTACAAGTAAGATTGCTAGCATCTTTCAGGTGAGAGTGACTTGGTAACCTTGACACTGTGGCCCAATACAGGAGCAGGTGACTATAATACAATTTTACCTCTGTTCAACTTGATTATTTTCATTCCGTTAGGCTACAATGTGCCTTTGAGTCTCAGTGTGACATCAGGTAATAATTATGTCAAATTTAGTGGTCCCTACATAGGACAATCATGTAATGGATTATGGGGCACTGTACTTTGTTGATTTAACATCACCATTGTGATGTGTGATGTATGAAAAGCTGTATATCTTACATGTGTTGCATGCACATATCTATGCAATTATACATTTCATGGCACCTATAATATATGGGTCATTCAGATCATGTTAAATGTGCAAAGAAAGGTATAGGCTTTACAGCATGAGCTGTGCCTGAATAATATAAGATTCAGAAAAGGGGGTGGTGATGGACAGAGTATCTGAATTAAACAGAACACTTGTACCCAGTCAACAGATCAGGGCTTGATCCATCACTGTTTTTTAGCTCACTGCACCATCCCAGCTTAGAACCTGGCTACATGCAAATTAGTCTGTCCCTGGCCCAGTGCATCATGGGAACAGGGCAGACCAAACTACCAAGCCAATTCTTTTACTGGAAAGGAAACAAGCTTCCGGGGACCGGTTTCTGGCATTACAGCCACTTCGGCCCGGCTTGCTTGAATCCTGATTGTGCAGTGAGCAAGGGACTCATGTCTGAGCATACCCTTCCACGCTTATGGTGGACAAAACGATTCAGAAAAGGGGGTGGTGATGGACAGAGTATCTGAATTAAACAGAACACTCGTACCCAGTCAACTGATCTGGGCTTGATCCATCACCGTTGTTTAGCTCACTACACCATCCCAGCTTAGAACCTGGCTACATGCAATTTAGTCTGTCCCTGGCCCAGTGCATCATGGGAACAGGGCAGACCAAACTACCAAGCCAATTCTTTTACTGGAAAGGAAACAAGCTTCCGGGGACCGGTTTCTGGCATTACAGCCGTCTTCGGCCCGGCTTGCTTGAATCCTGATGGTGCAATGAGCAAGGGACTCATGTCTGAGCATACCCTTCCACACTTATGGTGGACAAAACGATTCAGAAAAGGGGGTGGTGATGGACAGAGTATCTGAATTAAACAGAACACTCGTACCCAGTCAACAGATTAGGGCTTGATCCATCACCGTTTTTTAGCTCACTGCACCATCCCAGCTTAGAACCTGGCTACATGCAAATTAGTTTTTCCCTGGCCCAGTGCATCATGGGAACAGGGCACCCCAAACTACCAAGCCAATTCTTTTACTGGAAAGGAAACAAGCTTCCGGGGACCGGTTTCTGGCATTACAGCCGTCTTCGGCCCGGCTTGCTTGAATCCTGATGGTGCAGTGAGCAAGGGACTCATGTCTGAGCAAACCCTTCCATGCTTATGGTAGACAAAACGATTCAGAAAAGGGGGTGGTGATGGAGAGAGTATCTGAATTAAACAGAACACTCGTACCCAGTCAACAGATCAGGGCTTGATCCATCACCGTTTTTTAGCTCACTGCACCATCCCAGCTTAGAACCTGGCTACATGCAAATTAGTCTGTCCCTGGCCCAGTGCATCATGGGAACAGGGCAGGCAAAACTACCAAGCCAATTCTTTTACTGGAAAGGAAACAAGCTTCCGGGGACCGGTTTCTGGCATTACAGCCGTCTTTGGCCCGGCTTGCTTGAATCCTGATGGTGCAGTGAGCAAGGGACTCATGTCTGAGCATACCCTTCCACCCTTATGGTGGACAAAACGATTCAGAAAAGGGGGTGGTCATGGACAGAGTATCTGAATTAAACAGAACACTCGTACCCAGTCAACAGATCAGTGCTTGATCCATCACCGTTTTTTAGCTCACTGCACCATCCCAGCTTAGAACCTGGCTACATGCAAATTAGTCTGTCCCTGGCCCAGTGCATCATGGGAACAGGGCGGACCAAACTACCAAGCCAATTCTTTTACTGGAAAGGAAACAAGCTTCCGGGGACCGGTTTCTGGCATTACAGCCGTCTTCGGCCTGGTTTGCTTGAATCCTGATGGTGCAGTGAGCAAGGGACTCATGTCTGAGAATACCCTTCCCCTTTTCTGAATTGTTTTGTCCACCATAAGCGTGGAAGGGTATGCTCAGATGTGAGTCCCTTGCTCACTGCACCATTAGGATTCAAGCAAGCCGGACCAAAGACGGCTGTAATGCCAGAAACCGGTCCCCGGAAGCTTGTTTCCTTTCCAGTAAAAGAATTGGCTTGGTAGTTTGGTCTGCCCTGGTCCCATGATGCACTGGGCCAGGGACAGACTAATTTGCATGTAGCCAGGTTCTGAGCTGGGATGGTGCAGTGAGCTAAAAAACGGTGATGGATCAAGCCCTGATCTGTTGACTGGGTAGGAGTGTTCTGCTTAATTCAGATACTCTGTCCATCCCCACCACCTTTTCTGAATCGTTTTGTCCACCATAAGCGTGGAAGGGTATGCTCAGATGTGAGTCCCTTGCTCACTGCACCATTAGGATTCAAGCAAGCTGGGCCGAAGACGGCTGTAATGCCAGAAACCGGTCCCCGGAGGCTTGTTTCCTTTCCAGTAAAAGAATTGGCTTGGTAGTTTGGTCTGCCCTGTTCCCATGATGCACTGGGCCAGGGACAGACTAATTTGCATGTAGCCCGGTTCTGAGCTGGGATGGTGCAGTGAGCTAAAAAACGGTGATGGATCAAGCCCTGATCTGTTGACTGGGTAGGAGTGTTCTGCTTAATTCAGATACTCTGTCCATCACCATCCCCTTTTCTGAATTGAATAATGTAAGAAGCAGGTGAGGAAGATGGTATCTATGTCTACAGTCAAATATATCACTTAAACAACATCAAGATTCGCCAAACTGTTGTCTGGGAGCTGGCCATACCCCACAGACCCCTTCAGAGTGCCACACAACCTTGAGATCAAGTATTTGATGGCCATAAAATTCAGTTTTATGTATTGAATTAGTGGAAATGTTATGTTCATGTGGGATTTGTATGTTCAGCCTGCAGAGAGCAATGCCTGACAATGAGTCATGTCCATTATGTGACACGTCCCAGACTGGGGCAGAGTTACTGTAGCAATACAAATGATGCAGAGTAATCTCCCTGTAGAACTGCAGATCCTTGGATGTTTCCAAATGAGTTTTCTGAACCAATAGTAGCCCTGATTGTTTTTACATGACCTGTATGTGAAATGGTAACTGAGGTAAACCCCTGACCTGATACTTCTTTCAATTCACCCACATTGTCAATTTGCTGTTGTTTACTTATGACAGGCCTCTTACTCCCACAGGTCAATTGCCACTTTTTCATAATTTGTGCTTGCACTGTAGAGGGGCCTAAAGCACATATGACACATTGATAGAGTAGATAGCTTGTTATTTCTGAAGAGATTTTATTATTTGAATCACCCCCTTTGTTATATTTAATCTAATAATCCAAGACATAAAATAGTATGTTGATTGTCATCCCTGTAACAGTGCAACAAATGGCAAAAGGTGTCTCCTTTGATGGCAGTACATACCACACAAGCTCAATTAGACTTAGAATGATATCCGATTAAGTAGTCCATCTGTACACACATCCCCAGAGAGGAAGCTTTCAGTGACACACATGCCAGCACTTTTACTGTGCCCTTAGTCTTATTATGTAGTCAATACTATGGTACCACGCGCTATGGACCGTAAGCATCAAGTCAAACGGACTGACGCAAAAGTTGTCTGAACTAGGCGTAGGTGGAGGTCGCAGAGTTCTGATATGTGAATCTCTGCAGAGTGAAAAATAAAATCAGCTGAGCTATGCGAAGTTCTGCTAGCGGGCAGGGTTTGCTGGCACCACTGTTCACACTGTGATGGGAATAAGGTGTGCATCCTTGCACTGCAAATTGCACGTGAATGGTACTGCGCAGTTGTCAAGTGTGTTCTTGTGTTCTAGATCACACGCAAACAGCACCACATGGTCTGCACGGACCTGGCCACCTAGTTTTTATGCTCTCTGTTCTGGTGCAGTGCCTAACTCTTAACCGCTCTTTAATCTCTGTAATCCTCCTCCTTTAAAATGTATCTATCCCTCATTTTTATTTTTTATAATAATGTGGTTCTTTGTGTTTGTGTATTTTACGTTTTTGCGAAATTTTTCCATGTTTTTCGTTGACTTTTTATATTTTTATTATTATTTCCACTTCCTTCCTTATTTATTCTTTCCTTTCCTATTCCGTCTTTTGATCTACCCCACCCAGCATTACGGCAGAGGGACAGCTTCCTTATGGGCGGTGCTGCCTCCTAGATATGCAGCCCCGGGCGATATTTGGAGAGGCAGAGGCAGCACTAGTTTATTTTGTGCAGCACCACCTCCCCTCCTTGCTGGGTGCATTCTTTTTCCACATAGCATGCTGCTCACACTCAGAGGTAAGTTACGTTTAGTTTATGCTGGGATATTATTGTGTGATCCAGTTTCTAGTTTCTGCTAGGCAGTTGCTCAGTGCTACCTAATTGTACTCATCATTGGTGCTTATTTTGGCTGCCAAAATTAAGAAGCCATTGCAGACTGTTCTCCTGTCACAATAGCAAATCTCTGAGTAGAGCTTTCTCTCTGTGACTTTATTAATGTAGCTTGTACAGTTCAAAGGCATTTATTTCACAGCAACGTGTAGTCAATCAATCAATCAAATGTAGCTTTATTCGAGGTAAAAAACTCATAAAAGCATAAATACAGACATGACATTGTTACTGCTCCATAGTTACAGTAACCGCTTTGACAGTTCTATTAAACGCAGGGCTTATCATTCATATAAAAAAGCATTTTGACATTTTGATCAATTGAATTTAAAATACATATAAAACACTAGTATGTTAAAAACATTGTTATACAAATTAAAAATTCAGACATCACCCAGGGCAAAATATCATTCAGTGGAAAGAAATTCCCTTCTGATGGACCACAACCAGCCCAAGAACTTTGCAACAGCAAATGTGATGACTGGTAGGCTGCTGGTGGAAATTATTCTTAATGCCACCCTACTGTCCCTAGTGCCTAATAACTTGCACGTTGCTTTAAGCCAAACTCGTCTTGGATTAGCGTAGGCCCTGCATACAAAAAGAATATGTGCAATAGTCTGCATCTATGCATTGCAAGAAAAGGGAGACTGAGTTGGTCCATCAAGGGGGTTGAAAAATGGGAATACAATCAAAGTTCAGGCACAGCAGTGCATTAGTTCCAAATGTAGTTTTTGTTAAGGAAATTTGGAATTGGGATTTCAGGATTAGTATGAGTAACTCAACGATAGATTCTAGTCAAAAGTAGTGGTACTATAGGCGACCTGTTTTAGATAAGTACAATGTGAAAACATTTGCATGTCATGAAAAAAATTGTAGAGATTATAAAAAGAATCATGAATCTATTTTTTTTATCGTCATGATTTCCTACATCAGCACCCAAGGGCAAGAAGATGGACGTTGTTGACTGTCTGGGAGAAGCTACTCAGCTGGCGCCGACCACTAGCGCCAATGCAGAGGGCTCTGCTGACCCTAGTAAGTCCTTTTATGATTGTTGTGGACTTCATGGGATGGAATATTGGGGTATTGAAATGATGGTGCTGTCAATTTTGAAGATTCAGATTGCAGGCCCAAGTAAGCGAGTATTATAAATCAAATTCACCATGTATGTTTGTTGCAAAGGCTTTCAATTCCTGCTCATGCTCTAACACAGCTGAGTTCACGAGAGGGTGGCCTTGGTCATCATGCCCCCCTCCCCCACAATGTAGTGTACTGCTGTCTCATTCCATTATATATTACAGTATAAAAGCAGTTTCCCATGACAGTGTAGCATGGCTGGAAAAAAGTATGAGGTTCCGCTCCCATTGCATTTACCTACCAACAGCATCTCTTTGATTGACCATTTTTCCACAGCTGGCTTTTCTAACTTTGTGAACTACCCAATCAAAGGCCAGATGTAGGAAGGGTATTACCAGTCGGTAACGGCCGAAATCGACCATTACCGACCGGTAATAGGGTTTTGTGATGTAGGGGGGAATTTCAGATTCGGTAAAAACCGAATCGGTATTTACTGATTCGGTAATTGACATTCATTCCTATGGGCCTTCAGGCCCACAGGAATGAATGGCACTTACCGAATCGGTAAATACCGATTCGGTAAATACCGAATGTTAATGATTCGGTAATTTTTACCAAATTTTTATCTACATAGCTTTTACCGATTCGAAAATACTGAATCGATAAAATTCTGTATTTTCAATTCGGTAAATGCTATTTACCTACATCTGGCCCTATATGCCCAGAGTGATAAATGGAAGATACTGCAGTACTAACTGAACTGTAGTGCTATATTGCAGTTGTATTTAGGATTGAGTATCTGTCATCAATATTAAGTATAATGTTTTATTGTAGCCAAACAGAAACATCGGTGATGCAGCCTCTAGTGCCGCTGCAGGAGGAGACAAGTCCTTTTGGGGGATCGAAGCCGCAGCAGGGAGGGGCAGTGGTAAGTCACATAATTTCTTACAATTGCTATGCTCACTAGCTAGCGCCAGGGTCACTGTAAGCAAGGCAGCTCTTTTCATTAAAAATAATAATAAATAAGCAAGGCAGTTCTTCTCATGAGGAGAATGCTGCACACCTACTTTGCTTACTTGCTCAAAGCTATGGTTCTAAGTGGAGGTATGTTTTTATTCTTTGTTCTATTCCCTTGACTCACTGTATTTGGTAAGTGAGCCAGATATATCCCACCCATCACTCATCATACACCCCTCCCTGTCCACAGTATTTTTGCCACCGATGACCGAAGTGCAGTATGGGTCAATTAGTGACTGCAGTGTTGGCTGTGCAATGGGCGTTTTCTTCAGTTAATGCAGCATTTACAATGTTTTTGATGCATTGCAACCTGAACACACAAGGTGTGTTGTTTCTCTTCGCCCACTCTGTCACCTCTTAGTACTTCAATTCTTTATTTTTTCCTAAGTTCTTCCTTCCTAACCAACCAAACTGGAAAATCCATTCTTGGCCAGGGCTTAATTTGTGCCGGTGCTTTCCGGTGCTTAGCACCGGCTCTTTCTTGACAGGGCCGGGTCTACACTCTTGCACTGCGCGCACCAGGCGTACGTCACATTTTTCAATGTAAGTTAATTTAACAGTAGTATTGTGTGTGTGATGCATGTATCAATCTGTATGAACTCAACTGTCAGACTCTCGTGCCGTGCCGGGCCCGTAGCCTGTTTTTCGCATCTCCCGGCGAGAAGTGAGTCACACACACTAACACTGGCTGTATTCTTATTCATGCTTAAATAAACGTAACTGTGTTGTTGGGCGGCAAATGTGCGTGGCATCATCGCACTGCGCGCCGTGGAGGCCTACACCACTTACTGGCTGCTGTGGGCGGGCAGGAGGTTTGGGAGAATTTTGAGTAGCTTTTTGGTTATGTGATGGGGTAGGGGCTGTGCGGCAACATGCGCAGATTTTTACACATTGTCACGCCCAGCCCCCCAGCATAACCACCACATGACCGTCCGCAGCGCGCAAGAGGCAGCTGAGCTCTCTCAAGTCGAGCTGAACATCGTGCCTAAAAATTGGCCCCTTCCCCCGCCGCCCGAGGCCCGACCCGAGTTTGTCTTGTGGTGGGGGTACTACAATTAGGCAGCAGCAGTAGCACCAGGCCGTCCGGACCAGGCCTAATGGAAGCCGGTGCAGGGTGTGTGTGGCTAGCTGTTCTGTGTCCCGAGTCCGCAGTCCCTGCAGGCCGGCCCACCCACCACCACAGCAGGTAACGGGTAAGAGACCTACGACAACATTAACAGCACATGTATTTCTCATCGTACTGCGTTGGTGTCTTTATTCTGGTGGTGCTGTCTCTCGGTGTACATTTGCATGTATACTGACACCTATCCGTTTCAACCAACATTCTTGTCTATGTGTTCTTGCAGTGCCTTTGAATATCTTGTAGCACGGGCGCAGACAGCCCAGTTCCCATGAAATGAGGCAACGGGATTATCAGCAGGAGGTAGCCATTGAAATGAGGCAGCATTCCAGCCCCATGAGGCCCCCTTCCAGGGTCGCTATTCCCGGATACGATTCACTTCGCATGGTGGACATGTGCCGGTAAATTTGTGACAAAAGGTGGCAAACGATGTTAAAGCCGGGGACATTAAAATAATTCCTGATGTGGAATTAGCTCTGAAAGGCCAGGAAGCTTCATCCAGAGTCATTCACATGCCCGGCAGTAGAATGGGACTACCACGCGAAGTATAATTAATGTCGCAGGCTGGCATATAAAGAATTTAAATCGGTAATAAACTTTAAGAAACAATTTTTTTCTTATCACAACTCATTATTTTATTAAGTAATAGCAGCACATCTTCAGTAGATCCATTTGCCCAAATCCTATTAAAATGTAAAGGCAATTTCGTGGACATAACAAGGAGTAAACATTTCGTGACTACAAAAGCAACATTAATATTAAAAATATACTTATTCTTTTTTAAAGAATTTAAAAAGTAAATAACTCATTATTGATCTGTTCAGGTGACAGTGCAGCTGACCACGCACCTGAAGATTCAAATATAGAAACATATCCAGAGCAAATGAGAATAACAAATGCCAACCTTTTTGTTTCTGAATTATATTGCACACAAATTTTAGAAGAGACATTTAAAAACGCAGCCTAAATTTCCCCACCACGGATTAATCCTGAACTCCTATGCGAATTATGATGGCACTGTGGCCAGTGTGTCTTAGCTCATCCATGAACCCCCTTCTGAATGCGGAGGGTCGAGCATGGTTACTCTGCCATTCAGGGCTTTAAAGTGTACAACACTCCTTGCCTCCGAAACAGTTGTAGTGGCATGCTGCAGTGGGGAGTCTGTGGGTGGTCTTATTCACTGCGCCAACGCGCTACAGTAGTGGGTCTTTGTCTTGTATCTACGGTGCAGTAACTAACTTCAGCATTGCTGATTGTGGGTCTCTCTGATTGTCCATCATCACCCTGTTCTGCAGGGCCTCTCTATTGCAGCTTCAGTGTGGTAGTATTGGTACCGCAAGGCGGACCCAACTTTAGCTAGGAGAGCCGGGCAAGGTTTCCTAGTAGTTGTCACACTGAATTTGAACACCTGGTGCGAAGTGGTAGTATGAGCTGTGTGAAGATGCCTGCCTCTGCCTGCAGAAGGGTTTGAGTGGCTGCTCTGTGTTTCCATGTGAAGTATAATTAAGTAGGTCATACCCCATACTAGTGCCATGATTTGTGGTGCTCCCAGCCACTTCTGGGGCCCATGTGTTGAAATATGGTATTAAAAGTTGGTAAAAATTATATAAACATCACCAGAGAGGGGCTTTCAATCTGCCCACCTGTTGGTAACCAGTAGTACATGGTATGATTGGGCAGAAGTTGTCTGCTTCCACAAAAAAGTGCTTGCATTCTAGTTCCAGGCAGCTGTGATCATTTTGCGTATTTATCCAGCTGCCCAAGCCTGAACTTTCAGGGACACACACACATGACATTAGAATGCCATTGAAGTACCTTAGAAAACTAGATGATTTATGTTGTTTTCCTCCTGCAGCAGCGTAAATGGGGAGAGGGCTGTCATTAACTTATATGGATGTTTAGGTCTGGCTTGACAGTGTAACTCACCAGACCTTTTACCCTCCACCAATATTATTCTACAGTTCTTTGCTACCACACGAATACATATCTATTCCCGTGCTATTTACTTGTAATGCTACACACTACAAGTAAATACCTTTTAAGCCAGACCTATTGGCATTGCCAGTGCTTGCTGAGTTGTGTTGTCAGTATAGTGAGCATGCTACAACTGAACATAGTACAAACCATTTGAAACTAGTCAATAGGAAATTTCCACTAAGAAAGTCACATGGAAGACGCCAATCACCAAAAGACCTGCCAGAGAACAGAGTTGTCTGCTGGGCAAACTTTGGTAATGGTTGAAGTAGCGAAGCGATGTGCAGATGATATGGGATAGGGAGTTTTAGCGTAAAAGCGAGGGTAGAGAGCTAGACCTCACATATACGGAATTACTTATGGAGTGACATTGCCCAAGCTACACTGCTTAAGAGGCACGACTGCAGGACATCTGAGAAGCCAAAACACACCAACACCAACAAAATAAAATAACACACATGGACACTATTGCATAATAGTTTCCATCACAAAGTAGAAATATACACCCACTCCCACCCTTCTAACTACACAACTAATACACATCCTAAACCCTCTTTACTGCCAACATTTCTCTCTTCCTCCACACCTAACACAAATACACAAACACAACAATTGTCATCTCATTATGACGCCTCTCATCCATTGCACAATTCAGATCCTTACAACATGACCCATGTGCTGCACCACCACCCCTAACTCATACACCTTCCACCTTAAGCAGACACAAACAAAATGAACAACTCCATGTCTGTTACACTACAAGACTACTCCACATCAAAAACACAGCTCACCAACTCACTCTCAAACACCATCTCCACCACCTACCCTTGCACATGTAGACCCATCACAATGCCTTCTAAGCCTGCTGGACGGGAATTAAATATAGAAAAGCAACACGATTGCTATCTTCATACAGGCAAACTGCATCATGTATCACTTTTGCGCGCCGGAAGTGGGATGAGGCTGCGACTAGGAGTTACGTCTTTGAGTGGTGTTCCACCTTGGGGAGTTGACCAGATCAACAGCATCAGCGCTGTCAGGCGTGTGGTCCAGATGAGTTTATTTTGTTTCTCTGCTGGCGGTGTGTGTCATGCCGGCAGCTGCAGGAAGCAGAGCATGTCTGCACTATGAAGCAGGAGCATGAAACCACCACACGCCTGCACAGTGCGTGTTCCTGGTCAAAGCTCTGAGCTAAGTCGCTAATACATAATATCATCTCTCACCCACATGCAAAATTCTCTCAGGTATGTGCATCGCTCTCCGACCAGTGAACAGCAGATTCATTATTGAACACATGCAGAGCTCCGTACCACGTGCTGTACGGTTCTAAATGAACCTTTGCCACCATGTGATAGTTTTCTGGCACTTGAGAGTCAGCAGTGTCAGTTGAGGATGTGGGGTAGCAACTAGAGTAAGTGGGAGGAGTCACTGATAGAAGAGGGTGGAGCCAAGGGCCTCCTAAAAAAATTTGAGCACCTGCACTTCATATTTTACAAATTAAGCACTGTTCTTGGCATGTCCCACATTTCATTTTATAACCATGTGAAGTCATTCCAGAATATATTTCATGGTTTCCCATGACAGATTTATTTTACGCTTGTTCAGATTTTTCCATTTAAAATGTACAGTTACTGAATAAGCCAAAGATGACAAATCGATAAACAGTGTAATGGATCCTCTATTCTATATCAAAAAAGCTTTACCCTACCTGTCTAACGCCTCTACCCTACCCCCTGCAGTAGAGTAAATCATCAAGTTACCTTCCCTTGCTTACAGCCCAGTGAATTAATTTCTTGGGTATATGTGGTGGTGAATGTGGCCACAGAGTAAAGTGGGATTTAGTGCATGATTTGATGTCAACTTTGTTGTAGGTGAAATTTAATTATTAATTTATTTATTTATTTTTGACATTTGTACAGCGCATTTGTTACCCGTGGGTGTCCTGGTGCTCTGAAAACTCCCTAAGAACAATTGATTAAGGCTTAATAAGTAAACAGCCAGGTCTTAAGGGCCTTCTTGAAGGTCATGAGGTCCGTCATCTTTCTAAGAGCCTGGGGTAGGGCATTCCAGGCCTTGGCTGCTCCCAGCCCAAAGCTTCTGCCTCCCCACCGTACTTTCCTAAAGCGAGGGACTGCAATCCGCCCAGCGTTAGCAGGTCTAAGGGGCCTTGTCGGGAGATACCAGTAAACATACTGTCTGAGAAATGTTGGCCCAAGGCCTTGCAAGGCCTTAAAGACCAGACAAAGTGATTTAAACAAGATCCACTTTCGCACCGGGAGCCAGTGCAGTTTAGTTCAAAGCCAAATGCCCGAATTACTGGGGCCAGAGAGCTAACGCATAGATTGAATAGAGTGGGGCTTAAGGACGAGCCCTGAGGAACCCCACAGGGCAGAGTGAAGGGTTTAGTTTCAAATTCGCCCAGCGCCACACTCTGAACTCTGTTGGAAAGGAATGCCTTTAGGATGTTAAATGCATTTCCTTGTACTCCACAGGCCTTCAAACGGTCCAACAGTATCATGTGGTGGACCGTATCAAAGGTCGCGGAAAGGTCCAACGGTACCAACGCGGACCTGCCCCCAGCATCGGTCACTGCTCTGATCTCTTCAGTCGTTTTAATTAGCGCAGATTCTGTGCTATGGCTGGCCCTAAAACCGTGTTGTGACCGGTCCAGTGCTTGAGTAGTCATAAGGAATGAGCTCAATTGGAGATTCATCACCTTTTCTATTAATTTGGCTGGTAAGGGGAGTCTCGCTATAGGGCGGTAATTATTCGGATCACTGATATCCAGATTAGGTTTTTTTAATAAGGGCAGAACTGAGGCTCATTTCCAGCATGAGGGAAAATCTCCTGTCCTGAACATATTGTTAAACAGGGCTACCAGTGATGTAACAATAGGAACTGGGGCCAGCTTAATCACAGCCAACGGGCATGGATCTGATGGAGAGCCTAACCTTGCCACTTGAAGCAAGCCCATTATTCCTTCAACATTTACCGGCGAGAAACACTCAAGTTTTGCCCCTGCGCTAGCCTCCACTGTATTTACTGGAGTATTCTCTGGACAGTTCACTGTGTCTAAACCCGTGAAGGCCTTGAAAATAGTCTCAACTTTATCGGAGAAAATTTTGGCTAGTTCCTCACATAGCTCAAGGCTAGCGGGTGTGGCCGCCGGTGCTGGGGCAGCCAGACAGGAGGCCGTTCTAAACAATTCCTTCACCGAGGTTTTGGCCAGGCTGATGCGTTCGGTGAAGTATTCTTGTTTCGCCGCCAACACCAATTTTATATAGAGGAACAGGCTATGTTTGAGTAACCTTTTACCTGATTCCTTGTAGTGTTTGCGCCAGACCCTTTCCAGTCTTTTACACCCTATTTCTGCTCCCTAAGTGCCTCTGAGAACGAGAACCAGGGCGCAGAGGGATGTGGCCTGGCTGGGGGGGCAGAGTTTGGGTGGGGCGAGGGTGGCACAGGCCTTTTCAATCCACCTTGTATAGGCCCCTCCCGCTGCCTCAACCTCTAGAGGGAGTGCCTTTTTAGAGGAAACCAAAAGGTCCTCAAGTGCTCCTCCATCTATTTTATTCTAGGCCCTGCAGGTCCTGGCAGATTTAAGCAATCGACCTGAACTTTGAGAGCTCAGTCCTGAGATAGAAAACAAAACTACCATATGATCTGACCAAGTAACTGGTATGACTTTTGTAAACTCTAGGGTTGGATGGTTAGAAAAAATACCATCCAAGGTGTGGCCCAGATTGTGGATAGGTCCCTTCACCAATTGTTTTAGGTCCGCACCATCCATCAGCTCAATTAATGCTTTAGTATCTGCATCCATCTGGTTTTCCAAATGAAAGTTAAAATACCCCAGTACTGTAAAGGCATTCGTGCACAAACCTTCCTCCAATATACTACCTACAGAACTAAGAAAAGTGATTTTGGGACCAGGCGGTCTATACACTAAGCATCCTCTAAAGGAGTGGTGATTAAGAAGGGTAAAGTTAAATGCCAACGCTTCACACCTGTCCAATATTAAGGGTTGAAAATAGACATTAAGGGAATTATGATATATTACAGCTAAACCTCCTCTCATCTCAGAGGTCTATCCCTTGTGTATCTAAGATACCCTGGTGGGGTGGCCTTATCTAAGTCCGGGCCAGAGGCCGCGTCTGTCCATGACTCTGTCACAAAGGCAATTTTAATGTTTCCATCCTGAATTAGCTCAGCGCATTCAAGACTATGTTTAACCAGTGACCTGGCGTTCAGGAGGAGGCGACTCAGGTTTTCCACTCCTCCCTCCCCACCTCCTTTATTATTATTTAATAAGGCCTGAACAAGAGACATTTGAATGGCTGGAATAGGTCTTTTGTAACTTGGGCAGGCACAGGGGCTTGTCAGTAATCCCTTCTCAATTTCTAAAATAATACAGTTGGTTGTTCTCCCTGCGACGTTTAGCTTTTTTAGTGTTTCTCCATCATAAGTAATAATGGACAAATTCCAACTTGTATCCCTACCAGGGGTCCTGGCACTAGGCGCGGGCCAGACGCGGACGTGCGCATACGAGCTTGCCTTCGGCGCGCCCCGCTGCACGCGCCCCGCTGCGCACGTCCGCTGCGCGTTTGCGCCACTCTGGTTTAAACTGTCTCCGGTGTGGAAGGCTACAGCGCTAACCCTGGACCACCTCAAAATCGCGTCCGTCCGGGTAGCTGCTCGAGTCTAATCACTCCCCTTCAGTGTCTGAATTACACCAACGATGCCCTTGTGATCCCCAACACCTGGTGAATTGTAAGTTTAAAATAATCCGGTCACAATCCCCTCCAAAGTGCAATTTTAAAAACGGCGATTTTCGGGATGTTTTCCCAGATTTGAAAGATGTAAATCGTGCAAAATAACAATTAAAATACAGGCAAATCACTGACTGTGCTTTTCCTCTCCCGGCTCACGCCTCAGGAGCTTTCAGAGTCCCGCGTTCGCACCAGCTGTGTTTTAAACTGTCTCCGGGGTGGAAAGCTAGAGCCCTAACCCTAGACCACCTCAAAATGGCGTTTGTCCGGGTAGCTGCTCGAGTCTAATCACTTCCCTTCAGTGTCTGAATTACACCAAGGAAGCGCTTGTGATCCCCAACACCTGGTAAGTTCTATGTTTAAAATAATCCGGTCACAATCCCCCCCAAAGTGCAATTTTAAAAACGGTGATTTTCAGGATGTTTTCCCAGATTTGAAAGATGTAAATCGTGCAAAATAACAATTAAAATACAGGCAAATCACTGACTGTGCTTTTCCTCTCCTGGCTCACGTCTCAGGAGCCGGGAGAGTGATGAATGTGCAAAATAATATCTATATAGCCCGTTCCTTTCCCTTTACTGCGGTTCATCAGATTAATTTTCGCCAACGTCTACTCACGAGAGACAAGATAATATTAATATCCGCATTTCATACTTGAGGTGTGTGATGTAATATCTTATTTATAATTCATCTGCTAGGGTAGAAAGAGAAATGTATGTGGAAAAGAGAAGGGCCATTTTACAGTTGGCTCAGCTGCAGACAGTAGCAAACTACCAGACATGCTGGCTAGCAATGAGCATGGCTTCTTTATTTTAGCACAACACACCACTTTTCATCCATATGGTGCACGATGCTGTACTTATTAACAAAAGGTAATTTATTTTTCAACTTAAAGTGTCTGTTTATAGTTACTTGAAAAACATTTAAAATAAATAAATATTCAAACCACTGTTTTTTTATCTTTGATGTTATTCTGCCCTTTAATACTTTTCTGCCACACAGTCAGTGCTTTTTTTATGAGAGCCTACTGAGCCACCCTGTAATTTAAAACAATTGTTTGTAAAGAGCATTATTTACAATTTGTCTTTTTAGTTTTTCTCAATATAGCTGCGACCGTAGAGGCTGGAGCGTATCCAGCAAGAGTTCCAGTGGCTGGTGGTTCTGTAAGAGGAGGTGGGGAAAACAAACACACCGCAGCCAGACCCATGTAGAGCCAACTCCCCTGACCCTCCAATGCTCCCACCCCCTACCACACTGACAACAGGTCATTGCTCCACTGTATCATGCAGTGGCTGAACACAATCGAAGGCTAGGTCACCACTATGGAGCAGTGCCTGGATCAGCTCCTGACCGGCATCCATAATGCCCTCTTTTAGTTCTTTTAAACATAAAATGTTGGTGGGAGGGACTTGTTGAATGTTGGGGCTGGGTGAAGAGGGTGGGAAGGGAGTTGGGACTGGAGTTACTTTTCCCTTGGACATTTTGAGTTTAGGGACTTGGGTCAGTTTAGTTTCTGGAGAGGGGTGGGTATGTTGTTTGGATGGAGAGGGTGGGTTTCTTATTAAAGATATAAAGGGGAAAACCACTTTATTCAACCAAAATGTATGCCTGACATAGTTTGCTGTACTTTTACTTTGCACTTAGCACTTAGTTATAGAGTTATACTTCTTTAACAATCTTGATCATTTGAGGTAATGCTGCCATGATGACCTATATTGTCTACAACAACCTAGATAAACAATAGTAGCAGTTAGTTACTTACTACATTAACTGGTTCAAGTTCATCCATACAGGTTGTCTTACCTGAGTATCGATGAAGCAATAGCAGGAAAGGCATCACAACTTCAAAAGCGAAGTTCCACTTCTAGTTCCACCCAGGTGAGCTCCAACTGTGGGATTAATCTGAATGAAGGCAACTAAATGGAAGTTGCTGTACTGAGTTAGTGAATGGATAAACGTAATTAATTTTATAAAGAACGCAAATACTCATAGGCATCTTAGCACTGAAAAATGGCCGGACAACAGAACAAGTAGGTTGTTAAAACGCAAAAAGGACTGCTGCAGCAGCTTATTCAACAGCTTTAGTAAACAGCCAGGATTTCAGCTGCTTTCTAAATTGCATCAGAAAACATTGATAGTGTAGCATAAGAGGAAATGAATTCCACCATTTTCCTGCACAAATGGAAAAAGCCCTACCCCCATCTTGCTTTGTTTGATCTTGGAATGATAACAAAGCATGAGGAGCTGGTTCTTTGGTTCCTGCTTGGCTTGTACCAGGATGAAGATGATGATGAGAAATGATCCTGCAAGTACTTAGGGCCAGTCTGATGGCGGGCCTTGCAGAACATGCACATGGCCTAAAACACAATCCTTTTTCTCACAGAAAGCCAATGAAGACTCTGCAATGATTGAGATACGGAAATAAATTAAGGGATTTTGAGCAGCAGTCTCGCCACTGCATTTTGCAAAACCTGCAGTTTCTTTACCACACATTTCTGGACACCTAAATACAGAGCATTACAGTAATCCGGCTTTGAGAAAATAAAAGCTGTTCTCAGTTTTCTGCAGGTCAAGCGGAATAAATGGAAAACATTTTTTAGGATCTTCAACACAAAAAAGCCAGAAGAAGTAATTGAGTTTATTTGCTCTGAAAAAAATAATTCTATATCAAAAAAGATTTCTTACTTTCTGGACCAAAGCTAGTAATATGCCTAGGCTCAACGACCACCATGAGTCATTCCAGAACGTAGTGAATTTTCCAAAAGGCAGCACCTCTGTTTTGTCTGTATTGAATTTCAGACAATTATTCTACATCCAAAGTGCCACCTGGGACATGCAATTACACAAGTTTCTTGCCTCCTTGTTTACCTCTCTGAGATAGAAACAACTATCTGAGTATTATCAGAGTAGGAGAACACGGCTAAACTATAGCCTTCAATGAGCTTAATGAGGGGGCTGACATAAACATAAAATAAAGTGGGGCTGAGGGAAGATCCCTTGGGAAAACCACAAGGTAGGGAGAATGGTGACAATATTGCATCCCCCAACTCCACCTGTTGCTGCCTGTTACTCAGAAATGAGCTTGGCATAGTCAGATCTGAATTATTAAAACCTAGCAAATGAAGACTTCTTATGAGGAGTGAATGATGAACCGTGTTCAAAGCAGCAGAAATATCCAATAAAATCAGTTGCGCTTTTTTTCCTTTGTCAACTGACATTCTTAGTTCCTCAGAAGCTGCTACGAAGGCTGATTCAGTGCAGTGATTTCCTCTGAAGTCATACTGTGAAGGGCCAAGCAGTAGGTTAGCATAAAAAAAAGCTAGCATCTCCTCATCAATAATTTCTCAAGACTTTTAGCCGGGAAAGGTAGATGGGATATGGGCCTATAGTTTTCCATCTTGTGAAATGAATCAGGAAGTGAGATCTCGAACTGCAGAGATCATATGTTAGTGTCTACACTCATTGTTACAAGGAAAGTTTATTATTCTATCCCAAAGAGGTTCTGTGATGTGCAGTCGTATCAGGACTTTAGTAATCCCACATCTTCATGTCATAGATATTCACTGATGCCCAACAACATTCAAATATGTATTGACTTGTGGGAATGCTATCTATGAATGGTGTTATCACCTATTCCAAGCCATCTTGGGGATGTTCATATGGCTATATGCTGTGTGAATTTGGTTATACACAACAACAGTGGTCCCATGCAAAGGAAATTCATGAAAACAATAAATATAGACACAGTCGATTCTATATTACTTTAGACATGTCCAGCAGGACAGAGGTCTCAATTTTTACTTAATGAAAAAGAATGAAATAAAAAGAATTCCTTCAACAAATCAACGTAGTAGGGCACAAGCTTGTACCCTAACACATACAGATTGGTACTGTGAGGAACCAGAAAACAGAACAGGGCTTTTTAGGCAAAAGCTGTAAATTTTCTGTAGTTTCAGATAAGACAGAAAATTCAAACGGCACCTGTACAAAAACATAGCAATTGGTATACTTTCTGTATAGGGTGCACATGAAGGTCGACGGCGTTTCGATCCCACTATTAGATCATGTGGATCATTATCAGGACATTGATTAATGCCTAAGTAGTTTAAGTCTCTATTCCCTAGGAGAAGGAAGTAAGAAGGGAAACATAGAGCATTTAATTTACAAAAACACACAGATGGGAGTACAATTACAATCTCGTGGTGCATGGAAAGATGTGTTGTCCGTGTTGGTGGGTGCCCGGAGTGTGGTTGGAGAGACTTGTTTATCAATATTGGGCGCACTGCCGTACTACGGTGGGGCAAGT
Source organism: Lissotriton vulgaris (assembly GCF_964263255.1). Lineage (NCBI taxonomy): Eukaryota > Metazoa > Chordata > Amphibia > Caudata > Salamandridae > Lissotriton > Lissotriton vulgaris. The sequence continues at coordinate 566,583,045 of NC_141695.1, forward strand.
GGTGCACCATGCAAGGATCCATATGATGTGTGATAACGGGTGAAGGAGCGAGCTGTATTAACGGCGAATACTAAAAGGTTGTGGTATCATGGGTAGTTATAACCAAAGTGTTGTAGTGCCTCGAGATAGAAGCGAGCAGTTCAGGAGTATCTATTTCTCAAACCTTTGTCACTCAAAGTTTCAAAGCTAGCTTTCTTTGGTACATGTGATATATTGCTAAACTACTTCAGTATAGCTTTCTTTAAACTTTTCAGACAGCGGACATATGATAAAGTCAAAGGTGTTATCAGTGTGCAATGAGCATTTGCATGTGACATGATTTCTGCTACAATACATATTGATTATAAGTTGGTTTTTAACTTGACCTTCACAACCTCATGGGGTGTTAGGAGGAAAACGAATATCTGTTGAAACCTGGGACTTGTGTGAACATTGTGTAAGTGTGAATATTTCTATCCATCATATTTTGGTATACATCATTTTATTTAAGCGTGGGCGTAAAATCCGTTTCATTCGAGAATTTGCAGAATTTTGGCAATTTCCCTGTCCACGAATCGCGCGAATTTGCCCAAAAATCCGCAAATTCGCAAGCTGCGAATTATTTTGCTTGGTCTCGCTTGAAAAATACAATATCGCGCATGCGGTGTTGACTTACCGTGATTCTGAGTCTGCCGAGTTGTTTTTCTTCCGGTTTGACTGTGTGCTGCGCTATTTTCGGTCTTGATGCATGATCGTGCATGCTCATTTTCTTTACAGCATCAGCCGGAAGACCCGAAAACCTGCGAGGCTTCTTTTTTCACTGCCGCTGCCGGCTCCACTGAGCGCGAGTTGAGCCTAGTTTAACTTCCTTTAGCCCATAGACTTATCCTACACCATTTACACGGTGGTTACAAATGATGCATTTGTATTACAGAACCTGCCGGCTTAATACTTTGATGTCTGTCCCGTTTGAATTGAATTGATTTTAAGGTAAAACCTTCTCTGTGTTAAAAAAAACCTCCCTGTACCAATAAAGTTTAGTTAATTGAATTGCCTTTAAGGTAAAAGCTTTTCTATGAAATAAAAAAAACCCTGTACCTCCTAGTTTAGTTATTTTAACACCGTTTTTTGATTACCTGATTTAACCTATGTGCCCAACTATTGAATGAGTTCTTGGCTCTCGTATGAAACTTATCCACCATCTATGTGACAGTATAATGGTAATTTTGTTAATAATCCTCTGTGCACCTAAATTCCATATTCACGCCCGATGGGGCGTTCACTCTTGAGTGTATACGGGGATCTTCCATAACCCCCCCCCCACCTAAAGCCTGTTTTTAATCGTTCTTAGGATCCCTGCCCACCCCATCCCCCGTCCTGATGAAGACCCGCTTCGTAAGGGGAACTGTCCCTACTATTCCGAGGGTCGAAACGTAGACAATACCTACTACGATACCAGCTTCTGTCCAAAGCAGGATTAATTCAGCTACAACAGAAGACTGTTTTCATTTAACCTTCTCTGACTTGTTAAAGCAGTGTATTGTGGCCCCTGGAAGGGGAGCCACTCTAAATAATTTGTGAGTGTATATGGAATGAAATGCAATTCTATTTTGTTTCTTGACCAATGAAGTTTTTCCTGCACTAATCACAGATTTCCTTCACAACCCCTGCACTCCCCCCCCCCCTTTTCCCCTTTGCGCGCGTGGGCACAATTATGGTACAATAATCTAATGATTGTCTTAGATTCACACTGTAATAACCAATTGTAGGTTTCGGTATGTTGTGAATAAAAACAACCATACTATTGAGATTCAATTCTTGTACATTGATTAATTTAGAGTTGAACTTTCTATGATACTAACTCTTTTTCCCAGTCTGGGACCCCTCTATCTGTAAAGGAACACATAGATGCGGCACGCAGCTGACTTCCGGCGGGAGATTTGAACAGCTCGCTTTCCTGAAATTGCAAAAATTGCAATTCTGCACAAAAAATCCACCGCGGGAAGCATAAACCTTCTGAAAATGATGATTTTGATCAGAATAACTCCTCAGATTGACATTTGGCTGCACTTTTTGGTGCAAGGAGTCAATTAGTGGGGGGCGGGTAGGAGGAAGGAAGTGCCTCAGAGTCTCCAACTTCCTGTTCCTGTCCAGGGGGCTCCTCCCAGTGCTTTGTCCATGTCCTGGTCACTTTTGATTTGGATCTGGAGCTGGAAGTATTACTTTTTGTGGCTGCTGCTGGAAATTTGTATTTGAGGACTTTTTGGAAAGGGGCGACCACTCGGTCCCCCCGAACGTATGGATGAGTGCCTCGATCCCCCCGGGAAGCCATTTTTGGGCGGGAGGCGCGTCTCGGCTGGTATGCCCGAAGCGGCGTAGCCGGGGCGCGCTTTTTCCCGCCCTAGAGTGGGCTGGCCTAGACACCGACGCAGCCAGCCACGCCCCCGGGGCAGGCAGGGGCGGGTTTTCGCCCGCCCTGAAGACGGATAAAAGAAGGCGCAAGACCAGAAGACGTCCTCTTGTTCTTGTGCTCCGAAGCTGCACCTCCTCGCTACACGTGAGCTCGGGACGGAACGAAGAGCCAATTTTGAGCGTTTTGATCCTTTTCTTTGTCTTCCAGATACTTCCTCGGAGAGATGCCCAAGAAAGGCGCAAAGAGAATGACGACCGACCAGATGGTGCGGGCCCTTTGCAAAGAGGTGTCCGACATAAAGAAACGGTTGGCGGAGCGAGATGGGGAGGAGGGTTCGGGCCCTGCGCCGGCTGGAGGGAGACCTAAGAGGCCGAGAAGGGTTCCAGCCGGTGGAGACGCCCCGGTTCCCTCTGCCCCGCTCGAGGCCCCGACCCCAGTACCGGTCGAGGGGAATCCAATCCCCGTTGTCGTCACCCCGACACCCAAGGAAGACATGCCCCCCGAGCTGGCAGCACAGCTAGCAGCATGGTTGGGGGATAGCAGTGATGGCGCCACGGCTGCCGAGGCACAGGCGCTGATAAAAGGGCTTCGTGAGAAGAAAGAGGCAGCTAGAGTGGCTGCACCGTTGGCGGGGATAGACAAGCCGCAAGCGGCAGAAGCTGCGTCCGGTTCAGGTAAGCGGCCATTGCCGATTGCACGGGACGAGTCAGCACCCTCTCGCAGAGAGAGATTGGGACAACATGTGCCCTTAGCGATAAAGGAAAAGATCTGGGCAGGGGAATACGTGAATATTTTTTCCTTGCTTGTTGATCATTATGATGTGGAGCATGTAAAAGTCAGAAGGACCTAATGCATCCGAGTGTTTGGCGCGCAAAAATGGCCGCCTTTAAGGTAAATGAGAATATTGGTAACTGGGGCAATGCGTGGGGTATTTTTACATCGATTTTGGGGGAACGTAGGCCCGAGTTGCTTCCTGAGTTTCCCGTTTACCAATCAAGAATTATGGGTTACTCGACAGCGTATCAAGGTAACCATTGGTTTTGTTATGATAATCTGTTCAGGAAAGAAAAAGAACATAACAAGAGTTTGACTTGGGATTGTTACGATTCTTTAACATGGGATAAAATGAAAGAATCGGGAATGTTAAGAATGCCATTGGTTGGGAGCAATGTTGTTGATTTCTCCCGCCAAAATGTGGGGTCGCCCTTTCGACCAAGTACGAGCACCGACGACCAGTCGAGGCCCGCAGGCAATACAGGGAGAAAGGGTTTCTGTTATAACTTCAACAGAGGGAAATGTACCAGGCCTCCGGGATCATGTAAATTTAGACACGAATGTAGTACGTGTGGGTCATCCCATCCTGAGTCATCGTGCAGAGCCAGAACGAGTGAGAATGGGGGTAAGGGAGGCGCCAAACAGGTCTAATCTAGGCCGAGGGGCGCCTTTACCAACTCCGATTGATACCTTGGCAATGATTCCCTGGCTCAGCGAATACCCGGATCGGACTTCTGCCGGGGTGCTGCGGAACGGTTTTACACATGGTTTCCGCATCCCGGTAGGGGACTTTCAGGGTGTAGGGATGTGCAAAAATCAACTTTCCGTTCTACAACATACATCTGTAGTGCAAGAGAAAATTCAGAAAGAGGTTAGCCGGGGACGGGTCGCCGGCCCGTTTAGTGTACCCCCGGTACCGGATTTTGTTTGTTCTCCGTTAGGGGTGGTCCCCAAGAAGGACCCAGGTGAGTTTCGATTGATTCATAATCTGTCTGCTCCACATGGTCTTTCGGTGAACGACGCAATTGATCCAGAAGTTTGTTCGGTGCGATACGCATCTTTTGATGAGGCAGTAGCCATCTTGAATCGCCTGGGGCCCGGGACGTTGATGGCGAAATCTGATATCGAGTCAGCGTTCCGGTTGCTCCCGGTACACCCAGACGATCAGCGTCTTTTGGGATTCGGGTTCCAGGGATCATTTTACATGGATAGGTGTATGCCAATGGGATGCTCTATATCATGTGCTTATTTTGAGCAATTCAGTACTTTCCTGCAATGGGTGTTCACTAAGAAAACGGGTTTTCGAAATGTAATGCACTACCTTGACGATTTTTTGTTCCTTGGTCCCGCCCGAAATCCCGAATGTGCCCAGGCCTTAGATGAATTCTGTGTGTTGATGGGTCAATTTGGCGTGCCGTTGGCACCGGGTAAAACTATGGGTCCCACGACTTGCCTCGAATTTTTGGGGATCGAGTTGGACTCAAGGGAGGGGTGTTTCCGTTTACCAGCTAGCAAAGTGTTGAAATTCAGGACAGCCCTCCGAGTATGTTTGAATACACCTAAGGTTACACTGCATCAGTTGCAACAATTAGTGGGAAAGTTGAACTTTGCCTTGAGGGTAATCCCAATGGCTCGCCCCTTTTCCCGCTCCATTGCCCAAGCGATGGTTGGCCTGAAGGAGGGTCATCATCGCACGAGGTTATCGGCTGAGGTCCGCCAGGACATGCGGATATGGTTAGCATTCTTGGCGGACTTCAATGGCCGAGTCGTCTGGAACAAGCCAGCCGTGTCCTCAGAAGAGCTTGGGCTATGGACAGATTCAGCAGGAAGCATAGGTTTTGGCGCCATCTTCGGCACGAACTGGTCTGCTCAAAGATGGCCCCTATGGTGGCACGAGAAGGGGCTAACGAGTAATATTGCTTTCCTTGAATTATTTCCCATTCTCGTGGCCCTGAGAACCTGGCCAGAAGGTTTCAGGGATCATTCTGTCATTTTTTGGTCCGACAACATGACCGTGGTAGAATGCATCAATAGTCAGTCAGCCCATTGTAAGTTGATTTTGAGGCTGCTCAAAGAAATTGTCCTACTATGTATGCAACTGAACGTGGTATTCAGAGCAAAACATGTCCCAGGGGTGATGAATCAGGCTGCTGACGCACTGTCTCGTTTTCACATGCAGGCTTTCTCGGGTTTCCTTCCTTCAGCGGACCCGGAGCCGGCACCCTTCCCCGAAGCTCTCTGGTCTCTCGGTGCCCCGAACTTCGTCACCTCGTGGGAGAGAGTCTAGCACCCAGGACAAGGAAGGCATATGAAGGGGCGTTCCAGGCCTATTTAGCCTTTTTAGGGGCAGAGAGAGGGGGTCTGTGGGGTCAGGAAGAGTGGGTAGTACTCTTTCTGATGTCTTTACATAGGGCTGGGAAATCGGTGGCTACGGCCCAAAGGCATCGTGCCGCCATTTCCTTTGTTGCCAGGGCCCATGGCATCCTGGACCCAACAGCGTCTTTCACAGTACAGAAAGCGCTGCGTGGGTGGCAACGCCTAGAGGGTCGCAGAGTAGACGTGAGACGACCGATAGGTCTAGACAGGTTGTCCCAGTTACTGGACACACTCCCTAACACATGCTCGTCCCCTTTTGAGACCTGTTTGTTCCGGACTGCATTTACGCTGGCGTTTCACGGGGCTATGAGAGTTAGTGAGCTGGTTGCAAGGAACAAACAGGATGTGACGGGGGGCTTGTGCAGGGAACATGTTCAGATCAGGGGGGATGCGATGATTGTCTCCTTTCTCAGGTCTAAGACTGACCAAGATGGGAAAGGGGACTGCACGATCATTCGCAGGGACCCCGAGTCATCCATGTGTCCGGTACAGTGCTTAGAAGATTACCTAGCACAGAGAGTGGCATCATGGGGGGGGACATTGTTGAGGCATGCAGACGCCACCCCGCTGACGAGGTTTCAGTTTCAACGGGTGCTTGCAATGGCCATTGCCGCAGCGGGCTTGGACCCGGGCGAATTTGGGACCCACTCCTTTCGTATAGGGGCTGCCACTGAAGCTACAGCCAGGGGTCTTAATGTAGAACAAGTGAAACGTGTGGGGCGCTGGTCCTCCAATTGTTATAAGAGGTACGTGCGATTGCACATGTTGTGAAGCTATAATCATGTACTCACGCCTCTTGTCTTTTGTTTGTTTTCAGTTGCGCAAGCCTACGCGGCAGGGCAGACTGAGCAGTCGACCCAACACCAGGCCAGCGGTCGCACGTCACCGGCTGTGAGGAAGGAGGTGTGGGTCGTGGGCCACTCATACGTGAGACGGGCCGCAGACGTATTCAAAGCAGGTGACATGTTTCACGTACCTGGGGAATACGGGTACAGAGTGTCCTTCTACGGAAGGGGCGGTCTCTGTATTGACCAGTTTCAGGAATTTTTTGAGGGCTTGTTAGAGCGGATGAGGTCACCGCCGTCCATAGTCATAGTGCATTTAGGGGGCAATGATTTGGTCACCACCGGTAGACGACTTCTCCTGGAGGCTATGCTTTCCACGGTAAGTTGGTTAGCGAGGAGAGTTCCGGGGTGCCTGATTGCGTGGTCTCATATGATCCCACGAAAAGTGTGGCGGGGGGCTATCTCGATCCCTGCTTTGAATCATTCTGTTAAAAAATTGAATAACAAAGTGAGTAGGTTGTTCCGTTCCAAGACATTGCATTCGATCTCGCATAATTGTATTAATGATGACAGTATGTATCTGGGGGATGGTGTGCATTTGTCGAGGGCGGGGAATGAGTTACTCATAGGAGACTTCCTAGCCTGGTTAAAATCTTTAAAACATGACCTTTAGGTAGGAGTTTTGTGGGGGGTCCGGATAGCCGGTCAACTATCCGGACCTGTGGCGGTAAGGTCATGATCGGTGAGCACTAATTGGTAGATCCCTATGAGTGGGCGTCACCCAACACGGATGGGAGCGCTCGGGAGAGGTGGCCATTGGCCCCTCAGTGGGGAGGCGGTCCCGTCTAAGGGCGGGACGCCGGAAGTAAAGGAAAGGCGGTCAAGGCCCCTTCCTTTGTAGGAGGGGTTACAGCCCCCTCCTGGGGAATTTCCCGGGGCCAGTGTCATCTGCGACGGCAGATGCGGTAAGTTGTGTGGGGTGGGGAGAGGTCAACGATACCTTCTAGATACCACACACAAGTGTTCGAACGACCTTTAAATGGCGTCGAGTCTTAAGTGCCCCCGTCAAGACAAGGGAAATTGTTAGTAGTTGCACTTGAGGTAAGCCTCTGTGCTGTCGCCCCTCCCAAGTGGGAGGGGTAAGTCTGGTTAGGGATCTTGACACCGGTTATGACCTTGCCGTTGGCCCTTAAACGTTAGGATGTACAATTTCAGTGTTCTTAGAGAATGTTTTTTGTAGGATGCTAGTTCGGCTAGGAGAACCTCTGTATTAGAGATTATGTTAAGGTTAGCCAAACTCGTAATGTGATAATGAAATTGTACATAACATGAAAACGTTTAATGTTTTAATTTTTTGTTTTAATAAATACGGCCGGGATGGTCACTCCATCCCACATCCAAAAACTTTAAGAACTGTTTCCGGTTTCCCTCCTTTTGGGGATTGTGTTGAGAGGGGGTGGCGGGTATCTCAGCCATATGGAAAGGGGCGACCACTCGGTCCCCCCGAACGTATGGATGAGTGCCTCGATCCCCCCGGGAAGCCATTTTTGGGCGGGAGGCGCGTCTCGGCTGGTATGCCCGAAGCGGCGTAGCCGGGGCGCGCTTTTTCCCGCCCTAGAGTGGGCTGGCCTAGACACCGACGCAGCCAGCCACGCCCCCGGGGCAGGCAGGGGCGGGTTTTCGCCCGCCCTGAAGACGGATAAAAGAAGGCGCAAGACCAGAAGACGTCCTCTTGTTCTTGTGCTCCGAAGCTGCACCTCCTCGCTACACGTGAGCTCGGGACGGAACGAAGAGCCAATTTTGACCCACCCACCAGCCCCTGAGGACAGCAAGTTGTTGTGCAATAAAGTGAATTTATAAGTTTGTTTTTCCATCTCGTTTACAGGCTGTGACAGTATCAGTTTGTGGTTAATCATAATAAAGTATGGTGAATATCGTCTAGGTTGTTACGATTAAAATGATTTGATGTAGTGTTACATTTCTAGCATGTTCTTTCGGTCGTAGCGACCAATGTTTTCATAGGTTTGAGTAAGAATTGTCGTATTTATTTTTGGTAGGCGGTAAGGTCATGATCGGTGAGCACTAATTGGTAGATCCCTATGAGTGGGCGTCACCCAACACGGATGGGAGCGCTCGGGAGAGGTGGCCATTGGCCCCTCAGTGGGGAGGCGGTCCCGTCTAAGGGCGGGATGCCGGAAGTAAAGGAAAGGCGGTCAAGGCCCCTTCCTTTGTAGGAGGGGTTACAGCCCCCTCCTGGGGAATTTCCCGGGGCCAGTGTCATCTGCGACGGCAGATGCGGTAAGTTGTGTGGGGTGGGGAGAGGTCAACGATACCTTCTAGATACCACACACAAGTGTTCGAACGACCTTTAAATGGCGTCGAGTCTTAAGTGCCCCCGTCAAGACAAGGGAAATTGTTAGTAGTTGCACTTGAGGTAAGCCTCTGTGCTGTCGCCCCTCCCAAGTGGGAGGGGTAAGTCTGGTTAGGGATCTTGACACCGGTTATGACCTTGCCGTTGGCCCTTAAACGTTAGGATGTACAATTTCAGTGTTCTTAGAGAATGTTTTTTGTAGGATGCTAGTTCGGCTAGGAGAACCTCTGTATTAGAGATTATGTTAAGGTTAGCCAAACTCGTAATGTGATAATGAAATTGTACATAACATGAAAACGTTTAATGTTTTAATTTTTTGTTTTAATAAATACGGCCGGGATGGTCACTCCATCCCACATCCAAAAACTTTAAGAACTGTTTCCGGTTTCCCTCCTTTTGGGGATTGTGTTGAGAGGGGGTGGCGGGTATCTCAGCCATATGGACTTTGGAGTTTGGATCACTTTTGGACTTGAGATTTTACAAGTAAGTTGGTGTTGTTTGTTTGGGGCATTGCAGTTGTGGCAACTACAGTTTTAAAACTTTTTTCACTACTTAAAAAAAAAATATATTGTGGGTAGCCACAGTATCCAGTAGGCCCAGGGTTAGTCATGGGTGCATGATACAACTGTTTCTGTGAGTATTTTAAAACTTAATTCTCATTTATGTCATGGAATTTTAGCTCACTGTTATATGTTGATTTTTTGTAAACTTTTGGGGTGCCTGTAAAGTATCACTAGCCAGTAGGCCCAAGTGTAGTGAGTGGTGCATGGACCTAGTCTTTCTGTGGGGTGTCTTGAATTTAAACATCATTGAGAGCATGGATGGCATTGGATTGTGGTGATTTTTGTGTGTTTTTTTACTTTTGGGTTGTTGTTGGGGCCTGGCCATGTGGGTGGGGGCCATTTTGAGACCTAGGACTGGCAGGGCCTGGCCATGTGGTGGGGGTAAAGGGGCCATTTTGAAGCCAGGCAGTGTGCTCAGGCCTGCTCCCTCTTTGCCTTGCTTTCAATCATTATGCCCAGGGGTACTCAGTGGTGCATGGGCCTAGTCTTTCTGTGGGGTGTCTTGAATTTAAACATCATTGAGGGCATGGATGGCATTGGATTGTGGTGATTTTTGTGCGTTTTACGACTTTTTGGGGTGCTGTTGGGGCCTGGCCATTTGGGTGGGGGCCATTTTGAGTCCTGGTACACGCAGGACCTGGCCATGTGGTGGGGGTCAAGGGGCCATTTTGAAGCCAGGCAGTGTGCTCAGACCTGAACCCAGTTTGCCTTGCTTTCAACCATTATGCCCAGGTGTAGTGAGTGGTGCATGGAACTAGTCTTTCTGTGGGGTGTCTTTTATTTAAACATCATTGAGGGCATGGATGGTATTGGATTGTGGTGATTTTTGTGTGTTTTTTTTTACTTTTGGGGTGTTGTTGGAGCCTGACCATGTGGGTGGGGGGCATTTTGAGGCCTGGTACAGGCAGGGCCTGGCCATGTGGTGGGGCTCAAGGGGCCATTTGAAGCCAGGCAGTGTGCTCAGGCCTGCACCCAGTTTGCATTGCTTTTAACCATTATGCCCAGGGGTACTCAGTGGTGCATGGACCTAGTCTTTCTGTGGGGTGTCTTGAATTTAAACATCATTGAGGGCATGGATGGCATTGTATTGTGGTGATTTTTGTGCGTTTTACGACTTTTTGGGGTGCTGTTGGGGCCTGGCCATTTGGGTGGGGGCCATTTTGAGTCCTGGTACACGCAGGACCTGGCCATGTGGTGGGGGTCAAGGGGCCATTTTGAAGCCAGGCAGTGTGCTCAGACCTGAACCAAGTTTGCCTTGCTTTCAACCATTATGCCCAGGTGTAGTGAGTGGTGCATGGAACTAGTCTTTCTGTGGGGTGTCTTTTATTTAAACATCATTGAGGGCATGGATGGTATTGGATTGTGGTGATTTTTGTGTGTTTTTTTTTTACTTTTGGGGTGTTGTTGGAGCCTGACCATGTGGGTGGGGGGCATTTTGAGGCCTGGTACAGGCAGGGCCTGGCCATGTGGTGGGGCTCAAGGGGCCATTTGAAGCCAGGCAGTGTGCTCAGGCCTGCACCCAGTTTGCATTGCTTTTAACCATTATGCCCAGGGGTACTCAGTGGTGCATGGACCTAGTCTTTCTGTGGGGTGTCTTGAATTTAAACATCATTGAAGGCATGGATGGTATTGGATTGTGGTGATTTTTGTGCGTTTTACGACTTTTTGGGGTGCTGTTGGGGCCTGGCCATTTGGGTGGGGGCCATTTTGAGTCCTGGTACACGCAGGACCTGGCCATGTGGTGGGGGTCAAGGGGCCATTTTGAAGCCAGGCAGTGTGCTCAGACCTGAACCCAGTTTGCCTTGCTTTCAACCATTATGCCCAGGTGTAGTGAGTGGTGCATGGAACTAGTCTTTCTGTGGGGTGTCTTTTATTTAAACATCATTGAGGGCATGGATGGTATTGGATTGTGGTGATTTGTGTATGTTTTTTTACTTTTTGGGGTGTTGTTGGGGCCTGGCCATGTGGGTGGGAGCCATTTTGAGGGATGGTCCAGGCAGGGCCTGGCCATGTGGCTGGGGGTCAAGGGCCCATTTTGAAGCCAGGCAGTGTGCTCAGGCCTTGACCCAGTTTGCCTTGCTTTCATCCATTATGCCCAGGGGTATTCAGTGGTGCATGGACCAAGTATTTCCGTGGGGTGTCTTTAATTTAAACATCATTGAGGGCATGGATGGCATTGGATTGTGGTGATTTTTGTGTGTTTTGTTTACTTTTTGGGGGTGTTGTTGGGGCCTGGCCATGTGGGTGGGGGCCATTTTGAGGCCTGGTACAGGCAGCGCCTGGCCATGTGGTGGGGGTCAAGGGGCCATTTTGAAGCCAGGCAGTGTGCTCAGGCCTGCACCCAATTTGCATTGCTTTCAACCATTATGCCCAGGGGTACTCAGTGGTGCATGGACCTAGTCTTTCTGTGGGGTGTCTTGAATTTAAACATCATTGAAGGCATGGATGGTGTTGGATTTTGGTGATTTTTGTGTGTTTTTTGACTTTTTGGGGTGTTGTTGGGGCCTGGCCATGTGGGTGGGGGCCATTTTGAGGGCTGGTTCAGGCAGGGCCTGGCCATGTGGCTGGTGGTCAAGGGCCCATTTTGAAGCCAGGCAGTGTGCTCAGGCCTTGACCCAGTTTGCCTTGCTTTCATCCATTATGCCCAGGGGTATTCAGTGGTGCATGGACCAAGTATTTCTGTGGGGTGTCTTTAATTTAAACATCATTGAGGGCATGGATGGCATTTTATTGTGGTGATTTTTGTGTGTTTTTTTACTTTTTGGGGTGTTGTTGGGGCCTGGCCATGTGGGTGTTGGTCCATTTTGAGGCCTGGTACAGGCAGGGCCTGGCCATGTGGTGGGGGTCAATGGCCATTTTGAAGCCAGGCAATGTAATCAGGCCTGCTCACAGTTTGCCTTGCTTTCAACCATTATGCCCAGGGGTACTCAGTGGTGTATGGACCTAGTCTTTCTGTGGGGTGTCTTGAATTTAAACATCATTAAGGGCATGGTTGGCATTGGATTGTGGTGATTTTTGTCTGTTTTTTTACTTTTTGGGGTGTTTAACTGATGTTCCTCTGTCTTCCATTGCTTTTAGGTGTACAAGAGAACCACCAGTGCCAGGAAGAAGTCCTGCAGCGGTGTGTGCATCACAACGCCACGCGACGTCACTTGTGGCCACAGACAAGACAACTCTGCAACTCGTGCAACTGCGTCCTGTTGCTCTGACATCTGAAGAAGAGGGTCCCAAAGAAAGGTGGCCGTAGCGCCTCAGTGACAAAAGTTGCCAGTGCTACTTGCTAGTAAGAAGGAGCAGAAGTAGATAGTGGCACCGCCTACCAAGGAGACTGGTGTGCCCACCGACACCCTTTTTGGGGAAAAAAAACTACGCCTGCAGCAGCACTGGTGTCCGCCGGGGATCAAGCTGGAAGCAGCACCTCCGCTTCATTGGGCTTAGTGCCATCACGCCAAGTTAGGTCCAAGACCAAGAGTGCTGCTGAGGCAGCCACTTTACTTTCTCAATCACCATCGACCACTGATGTTGGCTCATCACAAGAAAGTACCATCAAATCAACGCCGGGTGTAACTCAGCTGACGAGTGTTCAACAACTACAGCTGCAACGACAACCACAGGTGCAACTAGTACAAGCGCAAGTACATGGGCAAGGAGAGGATGCAAGGAGAGTGGCAAGTAGAGGCGCAAGGAGAGGCGCAAGTAGAGGCGCAAGGAGAGGCGCATGGACAGGTGCATGGAGAGGGAGGTGCAACTAGAGGTTCATGGAGCGGCACAACTGCCTACAACGCTTGTTCCGCCAGAAGTAGGGGCACATCAGGAAATTGATATTCAAGTGGAGGTATCATCCGAGGAAGCCACTCCTCCTGATAATATTCCATTGTCTTTCAGATCTCCAGCAAGAAAAGGGTCAAGGAGGGCTCCTACTACTACTAAGTACTTCTTCAAGCCCCTTTCATTCTGATTACCTTGATCTTGATTGGATCCCACAAATGCAGTCTGAGAGTGAGGCACGCCATTTGCCGGCAAAGGTAGCTAAGCCTAAAAGGAAGGTTCCAGCAAGGCTTAGTCTTATGGGTGATGATGACGAACAACAAGGGTGTCTGCTGCTGCTGATGAACAGTCTGACGATGACCCAGTCATCACAGTCATCACTCCGGCCCCAGCGGGCATGCAGCAAACAGACATTTTCACCCTTTCCCGAATGGCTGCTGAGCGGGATGTGGGCGGCGTGGCACTGGTACCACTACCAATGCAGTTAACTACAACACCAAGTTAAGACAAATTACCACTGGAAACCTCGCTGGTGAGGGGGCTCAATATATCACCAGGGAATAGTACTACATTTACAAGTCAGTGGTGCTGCTAGGTGAGAAAGAGGGTGGTTACCAGACTACCCTCAATAAAACCACACCTGGTGTGGAGATAAGAGCTACAAAATGGAGGATCTCACCCACGCTCCAAATATCTAAATTAAGGTAGACCTGGTACAGGTTCAATAATCATTAAAATTGCACATCGCAAAGCTATAACATATAACAGAGTTATAACAGTAGTGTTTTGACCATAAGTAGCTGGTCATGAATGGACAGTGTTCATTCCTCCACTACTGGTCAGAAACTTCAACACATCCACAATCAACATTCAAAATTATTGTCCACAACTGTATGTTTGGCCGTAGTATTCTTCTTTATTCTTAACTTTTGTTGCTTGATGTATCAAACTCCAATACAGTCAGTTCACAGCAAACACGTGTTTCGTCTGGCCTGATACAACGGCCTATGACTTCATCAGGGCTGTGTTATGAACATCAAATAAATATATATCAGTACACTATTGTTGTTACAAAGTTGTTCTTAGTAACCGGGGGTAGATAAAGATAGTAAAGATCCACCTAGTGTATACCAGTGATTTGAGAGGAATATAAGAGAAAGTATACTACACCACCAGGGTCATAGGGGCACCATTGTGCACACCATATTGCCCAAGATCTAGTTCAAATATGACCATAGTCACCTCTAAATATAAGCAAAATGACATCACAGGAGATTCTTCTCATCTTCTAGACTAAGAAAGCGATCATCATGTCCTCTGAATAATAAAATAAGTCAGGTAAGTAGTTGTTCTAGCTGAACTACAACACCCCACCATGTTGTCCACGCCACATATAGTCCAGTACTAAAATAATCTCTAGTCCATATTAAATAATAATAGTAGAAAACATTTCCATCTAAACTCACCAATAATATATATCTCTCATCATCAATTCCCAAAGGTAATAGGGAATGGACAATACAATCTCTCCGTCTTTTGCCAGCGTATTTATGGGCTAATCCACCAATTGGTCCTCACTGCATCTCAAACAGAAAAATATGAATAACTATACTGATTGAGAAAATTGAAGTTATTTTTGGACCTTTGTTTCTAATTGCATTTCCACGAAACTGTATCACTATAACAGTTACCATTAATCACAGATCACGTTTATTCACTGCTGCACTTATTTACAGTCATTATATTTTCAATGTGTATGGACAACCAATATTTTTTTTTAATGTTGAAAAAAGAAAAAAACTTTGCAAAGTACGTGAATAATTACAACTTTGCTTAAAGAAAAAACGTTTGGTGTGTGCATTTTTCATAAAAGTATTTCCATGTTTGTTAAGAAAAAGTACATATAAGAAAATACTAAGCCAAATAGCTATTGAACAAAGAAATTGAGTACAATCCGACAGAACCACTGATGAAGTCATTGGCCGTTGTATCAGGCCAGACGAAACACGTGTTGGCTGTGAACTGACTGTATTGGAGTTTGATACATCAAGCAACAAAAGTTAAGAATAAAGAAGAATACTATGACCAAACATACAGATGTGGACAATAATTTTGAACTGTTGATTTTGGATGTGTTGAGGTTTCTGACCAGTAGTGGAGGAATGAACACTGTCCATTTATGACCAGCTACTTATGGTCAAAACACTACTGTTCTAACTCTGTTATATGTTATAGCTTTGCGATGTGCAATTCTACTGATAATTGAACCTGTACCAGGTCTACCTTAATTTAGATATTTGGAGCGCAGGTAAGATCCCCCATTTTGTAACTACAACACCAACACGACCTACAGCTTCCATTTTTTTTTAGTCAGAAGGGCCGGCAGGGTCGTGAACAACAGAAACGAATTCAGCCATGTCTATCCTCTACTTCATCGGGCATTGAAAGTCAAAGTAGCACCTCCACCACCAGCAGACATTTCCAGTCCCCAGTTTGGGACTTCTTTACTGTTAGCAAAAATACGGAAAACATGGTCATTTGTTCAATTTGTAAAACATTAGTTAGTCGGGGTAAGCATGGTACCAACTATGGTACCGGAGGCCAGAGAGGTCATCTCAAAAAACACCAAACTATCCAGTGGGAAGCACACCTAAGTAAGATCCAGGAAGCCAAAAGAAAAACAAATGCAAATGTATCCATTGATATTGCATCTGATGATGAGGAGAGGCTGATCATGCAGGGGGGAAGTGAAGAAGTGACAGACATTTTTCCTGGTACACCCAGTACCCCTGGCAGCAGCACTGCAGTGGTATCGCCCACACCCTCTACCACTGCAACATGTATGAGGCACAATAAGAGTCTGGGAGAGGCACCAATGTGAAAAAGTGCATCAATGGGCCTAACTGGTTTGAAGAAGTCATCATCATCATCATCACGTAAAATGGTCCAGCCCACCATTAGCAGAATGTTTTGGTCGGAGGCGCCATTTGAACGCAACCACCCAACGGTACATCTGTACTTTTGTGTAAGGGGTGGGTTTTCTAGAATTTGTGGAAACTGTCTGCCCTAAATGGAAGGTTCCTACCCGGTCCTATTTTGCCAGAGTTGCGGTTCCAGCACTACATCAAGATGTGCTGGAGGTGATTGGGGCAGCTTTGCAGAAGAGTGCTGTTCCCACTATCCACTTGACAATAGCTATGTGGACCAGTTGCCAAGCCCTTGATTACATGTGCATCACTGCACACTGGGTCTCTTTTACAGGGGTTACAGACAAGACAAATGCAGGTGTTGACCCAGACACACTTTTTCAAGCTACTCGGAAACATGCAACATTAGCCATGTTTGCCATGGAGAAAACTCATACCTCACCTAACCTTTTGGAGGAGTTTGATAGGAAGGTCTCTGAATGGCTGCATCCAAGATATCGGATAGTTGGTTATGTTTCCATGGATAATGGCAGTAATATAGTTAAGGCCATGCAGCAAGGTGGCTATTTCAGAGTGCCGTGTTTGGCGCACAGTATTAACATTGTGGTGCAAGATTTCTTGAAAAATGAAAACACAGTCAGCAAGTGACTGACCACCTGCCGAAGAATCTACACACATTTCAGCCATTCTTTTAAGGCCCGGAAGCAGCTGAGGAGCATTCAACATGAACGTAGACTGCCAGTCAAAGGACTCATCCAGGAGGTGGCAACATGTTGGAACTCAACCTTTTACATGCTTGAGCATCTGTCTGAGCAGTGCATGGTAATCAATGAGTATGTCTTTCAACAGGGTTCTACTATGAAAGACATGAGGCTAGAGTTGGAGGAATGGAAGCTACTTGCAAGCCTGACAGACATGCTTCATCCTTTTTGAGGTCTTCACGCGTGAAGTCAGCAGGGAGGACTGTTCTTTTGCCAAAGCTATCCCATTGTTAGTCATGCTAGAGCAGCAACAGAGGTCTTTGTTAATCAGAACCCCTTTGCTGTATTGGTATAGAAAAGGTCTCTATGGCCACTGATCACCAACCTGACTCTAAATTATTTGTCTTGTCCACTCGCAAGTGTCTCTTCTGAACGTGTTTTCAGTGCTGCTGGTGCTATTGTAACTTCTCGCCCAAAAATGTGGACAGGTTAACACTGATCAAGATGAATCAGCACTTCGTATCACCAGATTACAAAATATGTGAATGCACGCAGGAAGAAGAGGACACTGACTTAGGTGTTGGAAGTTCTTCTCTGTTAGCCTCCCTACTCCCGTCTCAATTCATAGAATTTGAGGACGAACTCTACTTCCCTGACACCCAGGCCTGAAAATGACTTCCTTTTTTTTCGTCCTTATTCACTTTTATTCCTGTGTGTCATTCTTTCTTTTGCAACTTTGACCACAACAAAACTCTCACAACAAGTCCATTAGCAGCACTGTCTTCATCTTATTTTCCTTATTGATTTGAAGGTGCTGCAGTTTGCATTCCTGAGGTTCACAAGTTCACAACTCAATCATGCTCCTCTATCCTCCTCCACCAGACTCCACCTATCCATTTTCCTCAAGGCAGATGGATTACGAAGTAATAAATAAAGAAACTTCGTTTTCATAGACGAGTCCCCTCAAGTGGGACAGAAAATACTGACTGACTGCATGCTTGCTGATTGCTGACAGAGTTACTACTGAAATTGACAGGCGAGGCTGCCCTGTGGGCCCTCACTTTCCGAAGAAGATGCAGACAAAAAGTAGAACAGGTAATGAATAATTGAGAAGATGGCATGCAGTGGACAGCAATGGCTGCCTGGCTCTGATTAAACCAATTGCTGTTTGTTTTTTGTGCATTACATGAATCATATATCTTGTCTTAGTTAGTATTTATTCTTTTTACACAGTAATTGTAACTCATGTCAACTAATCTGTTTGTTTTTACCTTGTTTAATTCAAATTGTACTTCAAATTCAGGGGCCACTATGTTGCATTTTAGAATATGCAAAATGTCCTTGGAGTGGACTCATTGCATATATACCATGATAATTGATTAAGTAATATATATTTTTTCTTTACAGTCACTCACTGGGATGTATGGATCATCAGCGACGGTTTACCGAAGAACTATGGCCAATTCGTGAGTGGCAAATAGGTAAACCAGTCTACAAAAACTGCTACAGCAGAACTACATGTTTGTCTATTTGTGGTATGTAGTGGTCGAGGGTGAGGCAGTGTACTGTGGTTGTTATGCAAGGCAGAGTCCACTCCAGAGAGCATTTCATGTAAAATTGGGGCTATGTGGCTTGCTGCATACAATTAGATATGCTTAGTCTGTCTGACAAAGAGCCTAGGTATGCTACATCAGGTTGCTTCACTCAGTGGTGCCTGCCTTGACCGTCTGCATGGCACTGCCTCAAGCTTGGGCAAAACATATGTTATCTTTGAGAAATTTGCTGTTTTTCGGTTTTTAGAGAATCTTGCAAAATTACCGAAAAATCACAAATTCTTGGGCGGAACGGATTTTTGGCCCATGCTTGCGGCAGGGCCATGCAGACGGTCAAGGCAGGCACCACTGAGTGAAGCATCCTGATGTAGAATACCTAGGCTCTTAGACACAGACAGACAAAGCATATCTAGGGTTTAGGTAGTTGGTAGGGTTCCCGCTGAGTGTAGGGCTCAGGGTCCGATGCAGGCTCCTCCATAATGATTTTGACAAGGTTTTTGGGGGGTTTGGCATTCTTTGGTCCAGAATTGGCAGAATTTTGGCCTTTTTTCGTGTTTTGCGGGTTCGTGTGTTTGGGTGAAAACTAAGAGAGAACTAGTCGTAGACCTTCTTATTCTTCTTCTTCTTCAAAGAGCGCAGTGGTTCGATTTTGTTCTGCCTTGCTGAGATTCTTGGGAATCGCTGGTACAAGTGTTCAGGTAAGTTTCAAGAGGATCGAAGTAGTGGAAGTGCTGAAAAGTTGAACAGCAATTTTTGGTGAACAGCGCAATTTGCCATGTTTTGAATATACCAGTATTGCATGTTTTTGGTGGGCTGTTTGGGGGTGTTCTAGATTTATGAGGGTGGGTTTTGTGGTATGGGAGCACTGCTGGGACAGTCTAATTTTGATTGCAAGTGGTTTGAAGAAAATCCATCGTGGAAAAGGGGGGTTTGGGCCTAATTGCAGACAGCGTTTTGGCACAATTTAAACTGAGGCCTAGCGGTATTGTGTGTTTTTGGGGGGCTGTTTGGGGGTGTTCTAGATTTGTGGGGGTGGGTTTTGTGGTCTGGGAGCACTGCTGGGACAGTCTAATTTTGATTGCAAGTGGTTTGAAGAAAATCCATGGTGGAAAAGGGGGGTTTGGGCCTAGTTGCATACAGCGTTTTGGCACAATTTAAACTGAGGCCTAGCGGTATTGCGTGTTTTTGGGGGGCTGTTTGGGGGTGTTCTAGATTTGTGGGGGTGGGTTTTGTGGTCTGGGAGGACTGCTGGGACAGTCTAATTTTGATTGCAAGTGGTTTGAAGAAAATCCATGGTGGAAATGGGGGGTTTGGGCCTAGTTGCAGACAGCGTTTTGACACAATTTAAACTGAGGCCTAGCAGTATTGCCTGTTTTTGAGGGGCTGTTTGGGGGTGTTCTAGATTTGTGGGGTTGGGTTTTGTGGTCTGGGAGCACTGCTGGGACAGTCTAATTTTGATTGCAAGTGGTTTGAAGAAAATGCGTTGTGGGAAAGGGGAGTTAGGGCCTAGCTGCAGAGCGCGTTTGGACTGAATTGAAGGTAGGCTGAAAATTTTCTAAGTGTTACATTTAACAATTTTGCTTTTGACCTGTTGGGGGTGTTCTACTTTTTTGCGGGTGGGTTGACGGCTCTGGGGGCATTGCTGGGAATGTCTAATATCGGGCGCAAGTGTTTTGGATAAAATCCATGGTGAAAAAGTGTTTGTGTTTTTTGCTCACTTGCCTGTTTTTGGGGGGTTGTTTTGGGGGCTTCTAGGGTTTTGGGGTTGGGCTTTGTGGTCTGGGAGCACTGCTGGGACAGTCTAATTTTGATTGCAAGTGGTTTGAAGAAAATCCATGGTGGAAAAGCGGGGTTTGGGCATAGTTGCAGGGTGGGTTTTGGCACAATTTGAAGTTAGGGTTCAACCTGGCAGCAGTATCACATGTTTTTAGGAGGGCTGCTTGGGGATGATCTAGATTTCTGAGAATAGGTTCAGGGGTCTGGGAGCACTACTGGTAATGTCTAATTTTGAATGCAAGTGTTTTGAAGAAATCCATGGTGGAAAAGGGGGGTTTGGGCCTAGTTGCAGAGTGCGTTTTGGCACGATTTGGAGTTTTTTCTGGGGGCTGCTTGGGGGTGTTCTAAATTTTTGCGACTGGTTTGAGTGGTCTGGGAGCACTCCTGGGAATGTGTAATTGTGATTGCAAGTGGTTTGAAGAAAATCCGAGGTGAATTTTTTTTCAAAAATTGCATTTCTGGGGAGGGCTATTTGGGGGGGTTCTAGATTGTTGCGAGTGGGTTTAGGGGTCTGGGAACACTCCTGTGAATGTCTAATAATCATTGCAAGTGTTTTGAAGAAAATCCATGGTGGAAAAGGGGTCTTTTGGGCCTAATTTCAAAGTCCGCTTTCTGCCTGATTTTCAACTAGGCCTCATCCCCGTCGCAGTATTGCATGTTTTTGGGGGGCTAGTTGGGGGGGGGATTTACAGTTTTGCGTCTGGGTTACGTGGTCTAGGGGCAATTCTCGGAATGTCTAATTTTGATTGCAAGTGTTTTGAAGAAAATACACGGTGGAAAAGTGGGGTTTGGGCCTACTTGCAGTGTGCATTTTGGCACGTTTTGAACCTAGGCCTGTAGCACTATCGCATGATTTTAGGGGGCTAATTGGGGGTGTTCTACATGTTGCCGACTGGGTTCAGGGGTCTGGGAGCACTCCTGGGAATGTCTAATTTTGTTTGCTATTTTTTTATAGAAAATCCATTTTGGATCCGCAGAATTCAACCATAGTTACTATTACTATCCTTGTAAAGGAGAACCAGGTTACACACTTTTGAAGTGATGAATGTATATAATAATAATGTCAGCTCTGAAAACTGAAAGTGTTATTCTTGCACTACACAGTTTACCTTAGATTTTTTTAACTGGTTCACTTCCTGTTTTTTCCCATAAAAAATTACAGGGCGGCTTTTAATATGTGCCATGGAACAAACGATGAACTCAGAAGCAATCCGCAATTACTCATCAGGCAGCCAGTGGACAGTGTGTCTGGTCACCAATATTGATCGACGGAGCGTAAGATGGAATGGAGGAGTATATCGCGAATAATAGGAATGGCTGGATGCATGCAACTTCACCAATTCAACAGGACAACTACAACATAAAGTTACAGTATTCTCTCTTAACTTCTACTTATCTTTTAAATGTTATTGTTGTAAATTTGAACTTCTACGAATGTGACTAGGTGCGTTTCTTTGTTCTCTGCTTCAAATTCATCTCTCCAACTATTTCATACATTTCTTTGCTATTTTTATAACTAACTTAATCTGCTAATAATAAGTGTTTATTCTCCATGAGGGCCGAAAGGCAAGTGAAATTGTGTAATTAATGCAGCCCCATACTAGTGTCAATGTCAAATTGTTTCCTCATACTTACCAATACGATGTAGTGAGTACAACTTTTCAGTAACCTAACCATCCGTTTAACAAACAACTTCATGCATGCAGTAGTTCACTACCTTTATGTCCCTTAAAAGATTTATGGATATCTTTGATTCCAAACATTTGTTTTTCTTCATTTGTTGTTTGTACATGCAGTGTTTTTTTTTCTTCTCTCCACAAAACTTTTCCCAAAAAACCCCATTCCCATCCAATCTTCAAAAACCCTAACCCTCTTCCCCCGAGCTGTGTGGTTTTTCATTGACGTATGACTAAATGACAACAAGAAATTAAACACACTTGCAGGGTAGGATAAGGTCTAAGCAACAGAAAAATGTTGGAAAATGGAATATCCTGTGCAATATCATGGATTGAGCATCAAACATCATGCTCGTACACATAACGAATCAAATGGTTAATTCTTATGTTTAAGTATCCTTTGCCTGCATAATATTTCTTATAGTAGCCATAGTCCACGAAACTAGTACTTATATTTGGAATACTTTGGCACTGCTTAGGCTACAATTTATAGCACTGTTCTGTAGCGTACTATCTTTCGTACTGTTTCTAATGCTACGCTCAGGCCACTCAATGTTTCATTTCCTTTTTTTTCATATGCTGCTACTGCCAGTGTGTACCACTAAAACTACCATCATAATAATGATATTTCATCCATCGAGGATTCAAGTTAACAACCAACCTTAATCACCATTTGCCATACAGGCAGCCCTGTTGCTACAACTTTTCTCAAACACAAATCACAGGTAAGATAAGCATTTTGGAGAGGTAGAATAAAGGGCTAGGAGTGAGAGGAGAGCAGAGACTGCCAGAACTACTAGTAAAGTACTAGTACAGCTACTGAATTCACTAACTCGGTTACTGGCACTTTGGTACATTTCAGGACTAGATGTTTCATTCATGCTGGTAAGTTGGAAGAAACCAAACGTCCAGTAACCACCGCCCACCCCCACAAAAAATATTATGAACGTGCATACTATGTTTTGGTATGAAAAATAATTATTAAGAAATATATTGAGGTAGTCAAAAAATAAAATAAATTAACCCAACTCACCATCCTGCCTAACCCCAACCAATGTCCAAAAGTCCAAAAGTCCCCTTTCCCAAACAACCAATTCCCACGCCCCCAACAGTCTTTAAAAAAGGGGCAAGGGACAGCCACTTCCTCCGGTGGCATAGTGTGGACAGCTGATCCTGCACGTCCCACCGCTCTTTGCGGAGGTCCCTGAGCTGGCCCTGATATTTTTCGACCAACCGCTCCAGGTAGTCCACTCTTTTACGGAGGCGGCGCTGACGTACCATTCAGGCTCTTGGGGGGGCAGCTGATTGTGTTGCTGCTGTGCAGTGGCGGCGGGAGGCTGTTTGGCCACGGCTCCGTTTGGCTGGAAGCTTCTGGCTGGTGGACACGGGGGCACTGGAGGAGGATGCAGTGGTTGCTGCCTCCTCCTCCTCCTGCTCCCGAGCCCACAGCCGCCAATACTTGGCACAAATAGCCTCCAGCTTACGGGCCCTGGCCCGGACAGCCATCTCCTTTCTGGTGAGCTTTTTCGGAGTAGCATGTATATGAAGAAAGAAAGAAAAATACTGTAGCCAATAGTCTGTAACATAAAGTCCAAATATGTCAACGGAAAGTTGACTCTCAGTAACACCAGCAAGTAGCAAACACATATAACATTTTGGCATGTATCTTTCAGCCATCTTTGTAGGCCTGTGACATTACTGGGAGTTTCAGGAATTCCACTAGCAGGACTATGGATGGACTCACTACTACATACATAGTCAGAGAGTACTAAAAAAAGTATTCTTTTTTTTTCTCTTGTTTTGAAAAAGAAATTACTGGTACGTTAACTTGTGGTGGCCGGCATGGCAGCTCACTCAGCTTGCACCGAAGAAAAACAGACACAAGCCATGGTGACGCAGACTCGCAGTACTTTAAGCAGTTCATGTAGGTGGGGATAGGAAGCTCTTACTTCTCTATAGGGGTGGCACTGCCACTGGCCATACTCGGTTACATCAAGGGCTACTGCTCAATTTAATGATATCTTTCGCACTGCCCACCTGGGCCTTGACTATTACAAAAGAAGAATGAACATTATTCAATTCTGATCACATATCATTATCCTGCCGATCACTTGATCTTTGGTTATATGATGGATGACTTTAGGTGCTTTTTGTTTTGATAGATTGAGTGAACTACAGCGATAGTCCTTCCCTGACACAGCTGAAATAAAACTATTAACATAGGGAGTGAGTATGGTATCCATAATTGCCGTAGAAGGGACTTGACTTGAAATAATGGTGTGAACTATACAATACATACACAATAGATGCTGTGCTTACAAAGTAAAGTACTGTACTGCTAGTCAAGGCAGGGAGTATTTGTGAACAATCACAACTACTAGTAAGTCTTCACCAGCAGTACTTTAAGTAATTTAAAGAAGGTGGGGGCTCCCGCACAGTTATTCTAATAATTTCATGTGACTGTTAACTATTAAGTTAAAGTATTTTGATTCATGGGAATGCTGTTTAAACTTTAACGTAATCTATCAGCAGTTCTCGCTCCGAATACTACGCTATTAAAAATAAAGAAATAATTTTTTCATTTCTTAATTGAAAATAAAACTTTAAAACTAACAAACACTGTGTGGTTTTTGTTCACGAGTGAGTGAGCGGAAGGGCTTGAGCTACTGCACTTGGCAGTCATGTTTCAGTGACTCAGATAGGCCGGGACTCGGCGGTAGTCTTCTTCTGTTCTTCTGGGTCATAAAATCATTGGTCAGACACACTAGATAGTCGGTCAGGGGATTGGGAGTTCAACTTCTGTTCTGGATCAGAGTTTTATTTAACACTGTTTGCTGACTGGGCAAGCTTAGCTAGCTACACAGACTGAATCATAATCGTGAATAGTAGTAGCACAGAGAGTGATGGTAGAGGCAGGGTAAGAATGTAGAAAGTAGTCTAGATTAGAAGATGATCAAAGACTATTTTGTAAAAAAAAGAATTAGGAAACAGTTTGTACTGAATAGGAGCTGCAAAAGTTAGGAAACTATAAGTATTCATACAACAATAGAACAACTTATTGGGGCCAGCAGAAGAGCCTGCAAGGGACCGATCCTGTGACTGTCCACCTTCTTCCACCGGAGTCTCAATGGTGCTAGTCGCCTTGCCCCTGGGAGGTGCTGATGATCATGAAATAAAGAAACACAACATTGATGATTGTTTTTTTTAAATATTTGATTTATTTGAACACAATCTAAAATTATCTCGGGGAAACAAATTAACAACAATTGCACTACATGTATTGACCTATCTGATCTGGTCAACTAGGAGGATAGTACAGTATTGCAGGATTCGCAGACTGTCTAATAGGAAAGTTATGTAATTCACTAACTACACCAACAACAAAAAGGTTCTACTATGACTGCCATCACTCAGCAGCACGAGACGTCACGTGACAGACATAGTCCGTCATCATGATTGCGGACCACTAACAAATGTCCTATAAAAAGTAATAAATAATATACTCAGCATATCAATCCACCACTATCTCTTCTTAGTGGCAGCAGGAGTACAAAGAAGGACTAGACTTGAGTCTCTACTGTCTCTAGCATTACGCAGTTAAGCTCTCAAAAGAGGAAAAAGTTGCAAACAAGTAAGCATAGTAGCAAGCAAATTACCAGGCGAGCAACTGCAATGACAAAGCTATTTAAACATTAATTTACCTGCAATGTAATCGAATCAGCAGCATTCTTACTCTTCCGGAAAAAAATAGATTAGCAATATAACACAGAGCAGAAGAAAACAAAGTAGTTATTAAATAGCTACTCACCAAGGCCAGAGATCTCCACACCTAGCAGGTGGAGCAGGTCCTGCTCCCGATTGAGGACGTCGGCCCATCGGTGCGTCACTTGGTCGTAGGTTTGCCGGATCCCTGACTCCCTCCGCATTGCCCGCCATACCTTATCCCACCGCTGGTGACGCTCCCGGAGGCCATACCTTTGACCGGGCCTGCCCGCTGCTGCCACGGTCTTAGGGAGGTGGCGCAGAACAAAAAATATAAGGGTGGCCACCTCCACCAAGGTAAAAACTTCCCTTGCCACTATATCCACTCCCCTCAATCGCCCGCAAGGCAGCCAGCTACGGGGTGCGGGACCCTTCCCCTTCGACTTGTCGGCTCCCTTTGCCATGGTCCTGAGCGAAAGAAGAAAAGAATGGGGGGAAAATAATAAAAGAGATAGCTAAAAACAAAAAAAAGTAGTTATTAAAGTAACAAAAAGTTGAAAAAAACACAAAATATAGATCTAGACAAATAGAGAGATCGATAATGAGCAAAAAAGAGCAAAAAAAGTTCAAAGAAACAAAGGATTGCAAAGATTCAAAGAGGATAGAAAAGCCAGGCCCAGAACCAAAGCAATGAATGAAAAACAAGATAGCCGCGCCCATTAAGGACCACATGGGTAAGTTTGCACGATATTTCCCCCACGAGCACGCAAAAACACACGCAAACTCATAATAAAGGGACACACACAACGCAAGATTGCCAACAAAGTATACAATGTGATTAACTATCCTAGTATGGACATAAGGATGGAGTGAAGACAAGTGCAACAAAGCATTTGGAGCTGTCTGGGGTTAAAACATAAGTTGAACCAACTGTTTGCAGATCATGTTGCATGCAGGCATGTGCTCCTGCTAATTTTGAAGCCTATACAGTGAACCATGAAGCTGGTGTAATATGTGTACTTAATACATTTTCTCTACTGATATGCGATGGTCAGGTATAGAAACACGGTTACATTAAGCCTATTTTACAAGTCATTTCAGATTCATCTAGGGCAAGTGAAGGAGAAGGTGCAAACATTGTTGGGTACACAGCTGGTCACAGTGGTTTCGGACATGACAGCACAGATAGAGAGGGACTCAATGACCAGGAGGGTGTGG
Organism: Lissotriton vulgaris; assembly: GCF_964263255.1. Lineage (NCBI taxonomy): Eukaryota > Metazoa > Chordata > Amphibia > Caudata > Salamandridae > Lissotriton > Lissotriton vulgaris. Next base: position 566,609,627 of record NC_141695.1, read on the forward strand.
AGAGTGTCACAGAGGACACAAGTACAAGTTCTTCATCACCAAAATCCTCCTCCAGTGGACACTCCTGAGTGGTGGTGGACCCAACAAGATAAGTTCTGTTTCATTCTTGTCCACCACTCCCAGTTTCATTTTCACCCTACCTGTTGTTTTCTGAATAGTTGGCTGGGCCCACTCTCATAAGAGGGGACCTTTCTCCTTTGCTTCTGGCACCTCAGCTTCTGCTCCTGTTAGCCCCACTATCCTGAATGAGAAGGCCATTGACCTACTGAGGAACACCTTTGTGTGTCTGACTGCACTCCTGAAAGCGATCCAGTGCAAGGTAGCCAGCTGACACAGATGGTGGCCTACATGGAAGGCATCCACTCTGCTATGTCTGGCCTACAGATGCCTTTTCAGGCTCTGTCCTTCTTTTTCATGGTAGCAGTTCACCCCTCTCAACCTTCCACCACACTTCCTGACCCTTCCACAGGCAACTTGTCTATTTCCATGCCTGTCCCAAGCACACTCACACATCCGCACACACACATCTCACCAGACCCAAGTACCACATAAAAACTTAAACAGCTGAATAAACACAGACATGCAACCACTGACCAGACACTCACCCCCCTCACCACCACCCTATATCCAATATACAACTATAGCCAAAGATGCATCCCCAACCACCAGCATTCCTGCAGGCACCACACCAACCCGCACAGACCCATCCCCATCCACCAGCATTCCTACAGCCACCACACCAAAACCCACAGTCCCATACCCAACCACCAGCATTCCCACAGCCATAACACCAACATCAACAGACCCATCCACAACACCCAGCATAGCAAGCGCATCCACATCACACACACCCAAAAACACAAACACTCACAGTCACCCACTGAACCGACACATACAAAACACAGAAGATACAGCAAACTCACCTCTTACTTCCACTCACTCTACCTCCCAAACCCAATTCCCTCCCAAGCATCCTGCACATTTCCCTGTGAAACTGCATTAATTGCCCTTGCCAATACCCCGGTGAAATCTGCTCCTTACCAAAGTCTACAAATCCTCTGCCAAAGCCTAATCCATCCCTTTAACATCCAAATCCACCCCTGAAATAACAGATCCCCACCCTACAAAACCCAGCCATACCCTTAAGAAGTCCAAGAAACCCCTTCCAAAACCAAACGCACCCTTCCCAAAACTGACCTCCCCTTCCCAAGTCCCATCTTCAAGGTGCCTGCCATGCCAAATGGATGCCCCTTTGTGAGGGTGTTCCCTGGCAGTGCCAGTAAGTGCATGTTTATTGATACAGCAGCATGCTTTGACATAGTTAGGACCAAAGGACTGGCCATTGGCTTGTACAAACGTACTTATTTTGGGAGCCATTAGTCCTGTAATGACTTTTCTTATTATTTAATATTAAGGCTAGTTAGTGATGGGTTTGTTTAATCTAAGCCTGGGCAAAGCACTACGCTTTGCCCAGGGTTAATCAATCCACCACTATCTCTTCTTAGTGGCAGCTAGAGTACAAAGAAGGACTAGACTTGAGTCTCTACTGTATCTAGCATTACGCAATTAAGCATTCAAATGAGCAAAAAGTTGCAAACAACTAAGCATAGTAGCAACGCAAATTACCAGGTGAGCAACTGCAATGACAGAAGCTTTTTAAACATTTATTTACCTGCAATGTAATCGAATCAGCAGCATTCATACTCTTCCGGAAAAAATAGATTAGCAATATAACACAGAGCAGAAGAAAACAAAGTAGTTATTAAATAGCTACTCACCAAGGCCAGGGATCTCCACACCTAACAGGTGGAGCAGGTCCTGCTCCTGATCGAGGACGTCGGCCCATCGGTGCATCACTTTGTCGTAGGTGCGCCGGACCCCTGACTCCCTCCGCATTGCCTGCCACACCTTATCCCACCCCTGGTGACGCTCCCGGAGGCCATACCTTTGACCGGGCCTGCCCCCTGCTGCCACGGTCTTAGGGAGGTGGCGCAGAACAAAAAAATTAAGGGAGGCCACCTCCACCGCGGTAAAAACCTCCCTTGCCACTACATCCACTCACCTCAATCGCCCGCAAGGGAGCCAGCTACGGGGTGAGGGACCCTTCCCTTCGACTTGTCGGCTCCCTTTGCCATGGTCCTGAGCGAAAGAAGAAAAGAATGGGGGGAAAATAGTAAAAAAACAAAATATAGATCTAGACAAATAGAGAGATCGATAATGAGCAAAAAAGAGCAAAAAAAAGAAGGACTAGACTTGAGTCTCTACTGTCTCTAGCATTACGCAGTTAAGCTCTCAAATGAGCAAAAAGTTGCAAACTAAGTAAGCATAGTAGCAACGCAAATTACCAGGCGAGCAACTGCAATTACAGAAGCTATTTAAACATTAATTTACCTGCAATGTAATCGAATCAGCAGCATTCATACTCTTCCGGGAAAAAATAGATTAGCAATATAACACAGAGCAGAAGAAAACAAAGTAGTTATTAAATAGCTGCTCACCAAGGCCAGGGATCTCAACACCTAGCAGGTGGAGCAGGTCCTGCTCCCGATCGAGGATGTCGGCCCATCGGTGCGTCGCTCGCGTAGTTTGTGAAGTTTGCGCAACGTTGCACTACACGAGCTGCACATGGCACAGTGCAAACATGCGTAGCGTTGCGTAGTGCAGCGCTCATTTTTTGCTTGCTCGCTGTCCTCAATGTCAAGTTGGCGACCGCGAGCAAGCAAAAGGACATCCTCGTGAGACTTTATCCTTGTTCGCGATCACGAGCATAGAAAATAAACCTCCCGGCGAGATTCTCAACACAGGGAGGTCAGGTTTCTCATTCCGAGTGGTCGCGCATGCTCGTGCACGCTCGCAATGAGAAATTACCAGTCCGAGTTGAGGAAGCTGCAGCTCAAGTAAAAATCTACCCGAGCTGCAGAAAAGTACAGCTCGCACTGTGCAAGATACCATTTTCAATGATTGCACATGGCCGGATGCTTGTCCGCACTGTGCAATCATTGAAAACAATATCTTGCACAGTGCGAACATGCTACTACGCAGTTCGTGAAGTGCTACGCGTAGCTCGCGTAGTGCGAAGTGCACTTCGCGTAGCGCTACTTGGCGAACTACGCCCACCTGGGCCTGACTGGCTACCGGGCTGTTTTTAATGCAGCTGAGCTGGGGGTTAATTCCGTTGATGGGGACCTGCGTGTGCTAAACGAAATTTGTTTTGTTTTCATTTTTTTAATGTTAAAATTGTCAAACAATATCCTAAAACATTTTATAAAATGTCTAATGTGTAAATTAAATATTAGTATAAAATGTATTCCATTTTTTAATATATACTAATTAAATATTGTTAAAATAATACAAACAAACTGATTCATAACAAATAAATATTTAAAATGTTATCTTGTTAAACAATGTTGTGAAAAATGTTTTCAGAATCTGTCAATTATAAATTAAATAATAGTATAAACTATAAACAATTATTTAAAATGTATGAAAGATTATAACAATGTAATGTATAAAAGTTAATGTATTAAAATTGTAAGAAATGAAAAATAACAATTGCAGATGTAAATGTACATTATACAAATATTTAAAAAATAATGAACTTCGATTTTTCACAGTAAAAAATAACAAAGTATTTTTGTCACATTGTTATTCCTTATACTTTTACTTGAAAAATATGTTTTTATATGTAAAACTATGTAATAAATTAAAAATTATAAAAAAATTAAATATGGGTGAAATCTGTTTATTGTACTAAATTTAAAAAAATCTTATACACTAAAGGTATGGAATTTACTATTCCAACTCTAATCTAAACCAACTTGGGGAAAGTGTTGGATACTAAAGGAGTGATGTTTACTATTCCTACTCCAATCTAAACCAACTTTGGGAAAGTGTTGGGCACTAAAGGGGTGACATTTACTACTGCCACTCCAATCTAAACCAACTTGGGGAAAGTGTTGGGTACTAAAAGGATAACATTAACTATTCCCACGCCATTCTAAACCATCTTGGGGAATAAATTGATGACATTTAGTAATTCCACTCCAATCTATTTTAATTTGAGAAAAGGAGCTGGACCCTAAATCTTCAAAATTATAAATCCAATTTATATTAGTACTTTTTTGCTTTAAATATTAGAAATTAAAAATTACAAACAGGAATTTAGTACTAAACTTTCTAACGTTTCAATAAAAGAAAAAATATTCAAGCACTCTTTTAAACTACTATCCTTTATAAAATAAATTGGCATGAACTGCAAATCTGTATGTTATAAAATTGATGTAAAACCTCAAAGTTTCCTTTACTATTTCCCACCATTCATACTCTAATAAAAATCTAATTACAGAATTTTCAATGAATAATAATATCATTACAATTTGTAATATTCATTTTTTAAATCAATAAATCCACATTTTTAAATTATGAAACAAATTTTTACTTTTTTAAAATCACAAATAATACAATATTGCGTTTAAATTTAAATATACCAAAAAAGCAAATGTATTACTTAATACAAATTAATTTTAAAACATTGATATATATCCCAAAATGTAAATTAAAAAATATTTTAATAAATTCCATAAAAATATGTAATATTGAAATAATTTTTTAAGACATATTATAATACCATGTACTTTAAGATTTAAAAAAATAGATTTGCATATCTTGGAAATAGTCAACATACATTTTCAATTGTTAACACATATTTGTTTAACTTCCCACACTTATCCCCTAATAACGCAACATCCTGCTACTAAAAACATATTTTTAAAAGTATTTAAAAACATAATAAATTTTAAAACAATTTTTTACTTAACTAAAATATTAACAAAATAACAAAAATATAATCAAATATAATAAGAATACATATAACACATTACATACTAATTAACACTAAAAAACGATATATGCAACAATATTTCCTACATCTATATTTTTCACTACAATATCGAAATCAACACTAAAAGCAATATTTTCACCATTGATATTCCCGTCCACGATATATGCGAAGCCCCAGTATTCTTGACACAATATTACTGTATCTCAATTTTTTTATTCCAATATTTTGTTCAAACAACTTGCACTGTTTGGTCTTTCAACTAAACATATTCAGATCATTGCTTGAAACGTCAAAGGATGGAGCTGGACAGATATACTTGGTGATGATGCGACGTATGAAGTTCCCAGGAGTGTTTCTTGCTTAAATTTGGCTCAGCTAAATATTTTATAAAGGTCTTAAAAACAGCTATGAAATTATGGTAGAAAGTAAGCATTAAGTGGAGAATTCCATATTAGTCTTTGCAGGCACCAATTTGGAAATCTCTAGGGACACCTGAATGTCTGTAAGACGCTTTAAGCCAACCACTTAAAGTAGAAAACTATGTAAGATGTGGTGATCAAATTGTTGACGGCGGGCTGAGATCTTGGAAACAAATCTATGATCTCAGATGGAAGTTTATATTGATTCACATATCTGCTACTCCTATCTTGGTTTGTGCCATTAAATCAAGAGAGATATGTGGAGGATTGGATGCTGTAGAGTGCCTTGCGGATGGCTGGCACACATAAAAAGAAAGTGGTGAAGTCGTATCAATTATTGCACAATGCAAAGGATAAAGGGATACCTCCATCCTATCAGAAGTGGAATGAATGCTTACCAGACAAAGATCTAAACTTTTTAAGGCAAGGATTTTCTGAGCTTTTATACACCTTTGTTGTTCCTCCTACCTTGTAGAAAAAAACATATTTTTATTCTGTATAGGGAGCTTAAGGGACCCCTAAGAAAATGGCAAAATCTGCAAGACTAAACGAAGATTCCAGTAAAAAGAGTGATGAGCCAAGTGTTGACGACATACGCATGTGTGTGTCTTGCCATTCTTTGAAGTTGTATTGGGAGGATGTAAGTAACATTATAAGTGCAGTTACAGGAATTGAATTTAAGGTAACCCCTAACATCATCTTGTTTGGTGTCAAAAGAGATGACAATAGAGAGAAATATTGAGACCATAAAAATTGATTTTGTATCCTATGTTTCTCACGTGTTATTTGATATGTAGAATATGGGTAGATAGGATCCCACATAGCTATAAGGAGTGGCAAGAGTTGACTGATAAGACTATTTAGGGGTCAATTACAATGCCGTTTGGAAAACATTCCTACAGAATCGGTCTCCGAATGATCAAATCAAATGAAGTTTATTTGCATAGTTAATTAAAACAATTTCATAAAATAAAAACCAAATCAAGAACTTCAAAAATATAAAAATGTAAAGCGTCTCAAAACAGCTCTAAAAACCATTAACATTTTTAACATTAAGCAGTGCATTCTAAGTTTGTGTAAAATGTCCTGCAGTAAAAAACGTCCTTATGCAAAAGATTCTGTACAGTAAAACTCAAGATTATTATATGTTCTTTAAGGTAGCCCTCAGTGGCTTAGTTTATAGCAGAGCGGCCACAGCCCAGTTCTTAATTGGGGTATAGTTCAAGATGTATTTGCATGCTGCGGGCATTGTTCCAGTACAGTTAGGAGTTGAGTCCGTAAAAGTGGTCATTGTTGGAACGTGTTCCGATCGGGTAGGTGGCATGGTTGGCAGATCCTAGTTTGTTTTTAGCGTTTTTGAGCAATTTTTGTTCGACTATCATTAGGAATTTTACTAGTCGGCAGTTTAACTGGGTGTTTTCAGGATTTAGATCCCACATAGCTGTAAAGAGTGGCAAGAGTTGAGTGAAAAGACTATTTAGGGGTTGATTACAATGCCGCTCGGAAAACATTCCTACTGAATCGGTCTCCGAATGTTTTCTGACCGAATCAGGTCCGGGAAGTCCAACCGACTGGTTATGATGCATCTGGATGCTTCTGGATACGATTCGGGCGTCCCATTGAAGAAAAGGGAGGCTGGGGAAAATCATGCGCCCTGTGGCAGGCACCCCATAGTGTCTGCCACAGTGTGCATGGTTGCACAGAGGGTTCCCTTCGGAACACCCACAGGATCGAATCAGAAGGCCCCGGGTGAAGAGGGGCCTGCTATCGTTCCCCATAGTCAGATTCTGATAGCCGATAAAAGTCAAAACAACCAATCTGGTATGTCTGTCCGAATCTGACATCATAATCGCTCTGTTGGAAAGCTTCTGAGTCGTTAGTAAACGCGGCCCATACACACACAAGATTCAGGTATGAAGGACTTGGACTTTCTGAATGCAGTTGAATTCGGATCCAGATGTGATTTGGAAAGTCCAAACATCGTAATCGGTCATTGGAAAAGGTTTCCGAATCGCTCGGAAACAAGGTTTCCGAATCCGAGTTGGTAGACCCAAATCGGATTTGGATCCTCTCCGAACGGCTTTGTAATCGACCATTAAGACTGACAGAACATGTTTTAAATAAAAGAAGACAACATTTTGGGTAACATTTTTAAGCTGGATAAAATAAAATAATGGAACATGATGACTAGTTGTGTCAAATGATTTCACCATAAAGGGCCCAGGGTATATAGTAAGCCTGGGTTAAGTTTGCGAGTGGCAGGGTGGGTTATCTCACCCTGTTCACACTGATTTTTAGTGCTGGGTGTTTGTCCTGTGCTGTAAAATCAGTGTGAATGACAAGCCCGCACAACGCAAGAGGATGCTGCTTCTTTCTGCCACTCAAGTAGAAGTTTGAGTTGCACCTTCCGCAACGCTAACCGAAGGTTTCTCAACGTGAGCGGTAGCGACCATCTAAGACAGCCTGCATTGAGGAATCTTGCTGGGAAGTGGTCTAGCATTGGATTTTCCTCGCTTGCGCTCTCCAGCTTACCATTGGCAAGTGCAAGCAATGAAAAAATTCCTGGTGCTAAGCGGAGCTGAGTTTTTTGCGGAAATCCACAAGCTCTGTGGAGTGCGAAAAACTCAGCAAGCTCTGCAAGCAGATTGGAGTTTTCATCCCCGGCCTAGTATCTTGCCTGGTAGCCTTTTTCGAGTGTCCACCAAAAAGGCGGCTTGAAGGGGAAATGAGCACAACCGGACTGTGTTTGGAGCATACATTTGAGTGTAATAAACCAGCTCCAAGATAATGTGGACAAAAAAAAATGATAAAGAAATAATAATCACATCCTGGGCCAGCTTGCAGAACGTAAAAACCTTCTCAGGGGTCCCACTGATACTTGGTCCTTTTAAACTAACAAAGAAGAAAATGGCTCAGAAGCTGAAATATAAAAATAATGCATTTATTCCCCTCAGATGAGGGAGACTACATAACACAGAAGCCTTAGCTAACTGAATGAGGCAGCCTCAGGAGTACCGCAAACAGGGGCCTTATATATGCTTAGGGTTACATAGTCAGCATAAGACCAAGGGCCAGTCCTGGGTCATGTAAGCATGCAAAATGCCTAAGATCAATCAATCAATCAATGACATTTATAGAGCGCGCTACATACCCGTAGGGTCTCAAGGCGCTGGGGGTGGGGGGGGTGCCGCTACTGCTCGAACAGCCAGGTCTTCAGCTTCTTCCTGAAGGAGAGGTGGTCTTGGGTCAGGCGCAGGTCGGTCGGGAGGGAGTTCCAGGTCTTGGCGGCCAGGTAGGAGAAGGACCTTCCTCCTGTAGTCGCTCTTCGGATGCGGGGGACGGCGGCGAGGGCGTGGTTGGCTGATCGGAGGTGGCGTTTGGGAGCGTAGAAGTTGACTCGGCTGTTGAGGTAGCTCGGGCCTTGGTCGTGTAGGGCTTTGTGTGCGTGGGTGAGGAGGCGGAAGGTGATTCTTTTTTTGACGGGGAGCCAGTGAAGATCTCTCAGATGTCCGGAGATGTGGCTGGTTCATGGGATGTCGAGGATGAGTCTGGCTGAGGCGTTCTGGATCCGCTGGAGTCTCTTCTGGAGCTTGGCGGTGGTACCGGCGTAGAGGGCGTTGCCGTAGTCCAGTCGGCTGGTGACGAGGGCCTGGGTGACGGTCTTCCTGGTCTCTGTGGGGATCCACCAGAAGATCTTCCGTAGCATGCGTAGGATGTTGAAGCACGCCGAGGAGACGTTGTTGACTTGCCTGGTCATGGAGAGGGAGGAGTCCAGGATGAAGCCCAGGTTGCGTGCATGGTCTGTCGGTTTGGGTGCGGTGCACAGGCCGGGTGGCCACCAGGAGTCGTCCCAGGCGGAGGGTGAGGAGCCCAGGCTGAGGACCTCCGTCTTGTCCGAGTTCAGTTTCAGGCGGCTGGTCGTCATCCACTCGGCTACCTCTTTCATCCCTTCGTGCAGGTTGGCTCTGGCGGCGGCGGGGTCGTTGGTCAGGGAGAGGATCAGCTGGGTGTCGTCGGCGTAGGAGATTATGTTGAGGTTGTGCTGGCGTGCGATGGCCGCGAGGGGGCTCATGTAGACGTTGAAGAGGGTGGGGCTCAGAGATGATCCTTGAGGGACGCCGCAGATGACTTCGGAGGCCTCTGACTTGTACGGTGGTAGGCGGACTCTCTGTGTTCTTCCGTCGAGGAAGGAGATGATCCATTCCAGTGCCCTCTCCTGGATTCCGACGTTGCTGAGGCGCTGTACTAGGGTGCGGTGGCAGACAGTGTCGAATGCCGCGGAGAGGTCTAGGAGGATGAGGGCCGCTGTTTCTCCATTGTCTATCAGGGCTCGGATGTCATCGGTGGCGGCGATGAGGGCGGTCTCGGTGCTGTGATTGGCTCGGAAGCCGGACTGTGAGGGGTCGAGGGATCCATTCGTCTCGAGGAAGGCGGCCATCTGCTTGTTGACGGTCTTCTCGATGACTTTGGCTGGAAATGGGAGGAGCGAGATGGGGCGGTAATTCTTGAGTTCGGTGGGGTCCGCTGTGGGTTTCTTGAGTAGAGCGCTGAGTTCGGCGTGCTTCCAGCTCTCAGGGAAGGTGGCGGTGTCGAAGGATGTGTTGATGATGTCTCGCAGGTGGGGTGCGATGACAGCGTCAGCCTTGTTGAAGACGTGGTGAGGGCAGGGGTCGGTCGGTGATCCGGAGTGGATGGAGTTCATCGTGCGGATGGTGTCTTCGGTGCTGATCGGGGACCAGGCGTGGAGGGTGGTGGTGGGGGGTGGTTGTTCGGTCTTGGTGTGCGTTGGTTGGTTGTTGAAGCTGTTGTGTATGTCCGCGATCTTGTTGTGGAAGTATGAAGCGAGGGAGTTGCAGAGGTCTTGCGATGGGGTGATGTTGTTGTTTCCTGCGCTGGGGTTGGATAGCTCTTTCACGATGTTGAAGAGTTCCTTGCAGTTGTGTGCGTTGTTGTCCAGCCGGTCCTTGAATGCAGTTTTCTTGGCGGCGCGGATCAGCTGGTGGTGCTTCCGGGTGGCAAGCTTGAAGGAGGTCCTGTTGTCCGGTGTAGGTTCCCTTCTCCAGACTTTCTCGAGGGCTCGGCAGTTCTTCTTGGAGCTCTTGAGTTCGTCGGTGAACCATGGGGCTTTCTTGCTGCCGGGTCTGCTGGGCGGGGTCCTCAGCGGGGCGAGCTTGTCCGCGCAGTTGCTAATCCACTTCGTGAGGTTGTCGGCGGCCTGGCTGGGGTTCGCTGAGCTGGCAGGAGGGTGCTCGCTCAGGGAGGTGGCTAGCTGGTCTGCTGTGATCTTGCTCCAGCTTCTGCGGGCAGCCTGTTGCTGGTGGTGGTGGGTCGTCGTTCTCTTGAAGGTGAAGTGGACGCAGCTGTGGTCCGTCCATTGAAGCTCTGTGGCGTGGCTGAAGTCGATGTCTGTGCTGGAAGAGAAGACTGCGTCGAGTGTGTGTCCGGCGAGGTGGGCATGGGCATGAAAGATCTGCTAGATCAACAAAGTGGGAGGAGAGTTACTTCTCCATACAGCAGCAAAAATAGCCGGACAGTTATTCTAGAGAAGCAGGTGCATTCTACTGGCTAGGCCCCTCTGAGCATGTGCGAAGGTGGAAGATGCTAAATATAGTTAGTTTTTAGGCAGATTACAAGAGCAGTCAACACTGAGGGAGGACAGAGCACATGGCGAGCACGTGGCAGCGCATGGCAAACAAGATGGCTGACAGAATTACAAAATGGCTTTCAGCTCATGCTAACAAATCCCTGCAATATTTAACAAGCTGCCCATGCTTTGTTATCCCGCTCTCACCCTACTGTTCCCCCCCTACTCCCAACTTCTGGAGCAAGTTGCATGGCAGCACTATGGTCAAATTCATGCTCCGAGATTGAAATTGCATCATCTAGGGCTGATTAAGACGACGAGAAAGGGGCAGAATCCCTTTTATCTCAGTGGACGTTGTGTACCTGGTGTGTATATGCAACTCAATAGAGAGATTGTGAGTAATTTTGGGAGACTAACAGACATATGGATTGCTATTGACCGATATAGGGCCATGCATAGACTATAATGGAGCTAGTGGGGTCGTAGAACGGTCATTAAGGGAAAATAATAAGGTGATGTTATCTCTCTCAATAACACAGCAAAAAATGTTCCTTAAGGAATTACTTCACGTTATTTTAAATTTCAAGTTTGTCACAGCAGTGAACAAAATTCCAAAATGCTCAAGAGACTATTATCAAAAAAACAAATATTTCTTATAGTTTTATCTCATAAGATACATAAAAAACATCCTATTCATATTGCATAGGTATAAATCCATACGTCCATTCATGTATGGCAACTCAAATATCCACTGCTATCTGGTTTTCTAATATGTGCAGTGGTTTCTGACACTTTTACAAAATATATGGACAATATTTACAAATTTGCCATACATACATTATTCAGCATTTATATACATAATTAGAATACAATGATTGATAATAATATACATAAAAAAGTGTCATATCATCGACGTTTTGGTCTCACACACTGTATTTCTTCGAGACCATCATCAGGACATGTGTTGCACCATGAATCTATCATAAAACAACATATATATGGTCAACATACTTATAAACAATCTCTTGAGTACATTATGTGTATCGTCTGCCCTCACCAAACTAAGTGATCTAAAGTGTATATTTACAGTGTTTATTTACACAAATGCCACACACCTTCAACTCCCAAAAGTGCCAAACGCGTAGGAACACCTCTAGACCTCTAATCAAATTACATCGTTCATGCCGCACATTACATCACTTTGACATGCATGCGCAGTTATAGTCAATATATAAGCCTTAGTACACACTAGTACACACAATAACGACCGGTAACTAAAACCTTAACCGTCTGGTCCTAAAAAGAAGAAACCACAGCCAATCATGAACACCTAATTTGAATTACCACAAGACCCTGATATTGTGCATCATACACAATAGTGCATCTATCTTACCTTCTGCCTCTTTCTGTTAAGAGTCTCTAAATAAAATGGACATACAGGCTCATCAATTCTAATATTCTCTCATGTTATCAAGATCCAAGCTTTACATATCCCCATATAACGGGTCCGTCTCAACTTTGCACTGTATCCGAGACTGGTGTTGCACAATTCTCTGTTTGATTTCCTGTGTGGTTTCACCTATGTAATACAAAGCGCAGGGACATTGTATACAGTAAATTTCATTTTTCGTTAGACAATTCGAATGTTGTCTTAATGCCCAGTTTTTCCATCAATAGATCAAGCTTTTACAACTGATGTTGTTTGAAAAGCAACACAGGGGCCACAAGGAAAGTGACCCACAACAGGCATTAGTCCCCACATACTTTGAATTGTACTCGCAGTTGGTTCTTTGTAAGCTTTTACAAGATAATCCCTCAGATTGCCTGATCTTTTAAAGGCAAACCGTGGTGATTTAAGTTGAGGTTCAATTTTCTCTATGAGGTGCCAGTTTTTTGTCACTATCTTTTTAATCATATTCGATTCAGATCCGAATGTAGTTACACATGTAATCGAATCACTTACATTAGCTTTTGAGACTTTAGGCTGTAATAGGGCCTATTGACCGATATAGGGCCATGCATAGACTATAAAGGAGCTAGTGGGGTCATAGAACGCTCATTAAGGGAAAATAATAAGGTGATGTTATCTCTATCAGGCATACAGTCACATAAATACACACACACACACACGTACGCATATATCTCTGCTTAAATAGAACATGGTTGGGGAGAACTGTGCTTTACTCTTTTTTTACAGGCATTACCACAAATTAGAAAAACAATGGGCCTCATTTATGAGAAATGACGCACCGCTGCGTGAAAGCAGCGAAGCGTCACTTCTCAGTGCGTACTCCTTGCGACATTCCTGATGCATCATATTTAATGTGTGACGCATCATGTCGCAAGGAGTTACAGATACGTCAGAATTTCTGACGTATCTGTAAGCGCAAAAGTGACGCATTGCTGGAGTGTGTCACAAAAGGACGCAACTCCAGCAATGCGTCCTTCCACATGGGGCAAACCGGCGGTGTAAAAGTGACGCACCGGCGGCGTAAAAGTGACGCACAGCCTCATAAATGAGGCCCATGGCACTTTTAAAATAGGGTCAAGATGAAGAAAAGTAAAGAAGCGTGGTAAAAATAGCGTGTTAAGAGGACTTGCAAGCATTGTGCATGCAGTACTATCAACGCCTGCATCGCCAAATATAAAAACTGCCAATACCACTGTTTCTCAGCATGAAACAAATAAAAACAGTCTCTTCTAAAGTCTATATTCAAATGTAACAATGCACATTTTTTTTCGTCATCACCTGAAGAGTTAAAGACGATCCAGGTACAATATGTAAGAACCGTGGTCCTATACCTGTCTCTAGATTACTCACGGCACATCAATGGTAAGGAATATAACCTGGAAATCGTGGTCCATAGATCTCTAAGCAATGCACAGGCTCTCAAATATAAGGAGAGAAGTGAGGGAACAGTAGACCTACCAAATTAACGGTGTTTTAGTTTTTATGAAATAGGAGTCCGATTTACATCAATCTGAGGGCCACCCGCGGTTGGCTCCATCTAGGTATATGCTGCAACTAGATATTGGAACACACAAGATAAACTTGGTTTGCAAATCTTACACACCTTTTGATAACAACTGATGTTTTGGAACAGGTAGGTCCTGTCTTCAGTGTTAAGTTCCAAGCAATGCACACTTCGCTAAAATGAACGTCTGCAACTTCAGGGAACCAGTGCAGCTCTTCCTGGCAGAACTGCGGAATTCTGTATGAGCTAAAGCTTTTTCTGGATTTTGTTTTCAGAGGCCACTGAAAAGAAAATTGCAAAAAGCTAATTTGCTATTGTCTAGGCCTCTTGCTGATTATGCCTTGGCTTCAGGATGCATAAAGTAGCAGATTCTACGGAGGCGGAAACTGAAACCCAGAAATACATTCAAAAAGGATTGTCACGATTGCTATGGAAGACGGGCTTTTAACTTGGACCGAACCTGCATCCCCAACATTAAATTGCACAGTCAGAAAAAAGAAAGTGCGTTTCTATAGCTGCACAATTATCAGGTCTGAATATGGCAAGTTTCGTTTGATTGTGTTTAGTGGCTGTATAACATGCTGCGATGCACCCTTCAACTTGAATTAATGTAAACATCTTTTCGAAACATTCGGCTATATCTTATCGAGCCAATAGCATCCATTGGTACATCTGTTCAATTATGATAGCACACAGCGCAGACACTGGTGGGGCAGCAGCCAGAAGTAGATGTTCTGGGAATGCTGGTCCTTAGGTTTAGGTTAGCTACAGAAGAGAAACATGTGGTCCCTTATGAATGTCATTTAAATCAAATAGTAGTTATTTTGAATGAATATATAATCCTACATATTTACCAATTTGCATCCAAAAATATATCAAACTGTACTGCGAGATGCAAAAGTGTTTATGCTCGGTGCTCAGAAAAGTGACACGCTCATGTGGTATACAGAATTCTTTTTGTATCACGAATCCTCCTTAATAGATGACACAGAGAACAAGTTAAGATACAGATTTTATTGGCAGGCACTCCTAGCGGGGGTCAGGTGGGCAGTTAGACGCTTTATCATTTGCCGTCTGAGAAGGATGACGGCTTGAGGAAAATACAAAAGTAGAGACTGTCCCTTCCATCATTGGTCCTGAGTTGTGGCAGGGCAGATGGCAATTTTCTTCAGTTTTCATGTCAATCCACATACCCGTATGAAATAATGCAAATCATTCTTTGTGCCAATCTTATTTTGCCTATGCTTACCTCCTACTAAATCTGTCCACGGCCAATAAGACGATAAGGCGCGCATACAGCCAAAAACTATGACGTTTTGAGCTAAATCAATAGCCTTGAATTTGGCAGCGTAAAGTCTTTAGAACAAGTTATTGCTAGTGCACTCTCCAATATGAAAAAGGCACATTGGCTGAAGGCAACATAATTCTGCTATAGTAGAACCTGGCACTGGCTGGATAGTCTTGTCCTCAAAACGAGCCTTAACGGGCCGAAGCGTAACCCAGCCGAGGCCAGGAGAGTTGAGGACTTGGAGGCCTATTTTACAAGCCCCTTGTGCTGCCCGTACCTCACTTTTTCCTATGTTGAAAGTGACGCACTGGTGGTGCAAGCGGCTTGCAAATAAGCCTATTGTCTACTTCCCCTGCTCCTTTCCCCTCTCCTCTTTCTCTCTCCCCTTGCCTGCTACGCACCCTAGCCCCCTGTCCCTTGTGCCCTTTAACTAAGCACTCCTTCTCTCCTTGTTGGGGAAAGATCCAACTACTTTTACTCTGGAGTCTCAGTGATCCCTCTGAGAGAGTCCACAGCGCTAAGGGAGCCACTCACAGTTGCGGCATGGTATGGTGCCGCTTGCCAAAGCACTCCCTCTCCCCTTTTAGGGGAAGGATCCAGTAGGTAGGCCTTGGAGCCTCAGAGACCCCTCTGAGAGAGTCCACTGTGTAAAGGGAACCTCTTGCATATGAGTTGGGGAAATGATGTCACTTCCCTTGGGATCACTGCTTACTGGTCTTTGGGCGCAGCTTTTTACGCGTCTACCGGTTTGTGCCCCTGTCATCCTCCCCCTTCTCTTTCATGTTGTTTCTCCCACCCTCCCCCTCCTCTTTCCCTCCTTCATTTACTGTCTACTTTCCCTGCTCCTACCCCCTCCCCCCTGAATCGCTCCCCTCGCCTACTTTTTCCCTTACGCGTATGTCCTTATTGTTTGTCTCGACCGAACATGTAACTATGTAGCTATGCTCTAATAACTGTATGACCGTTGTAACAATGTAACCTGCAACTATGGTCGTATACTCATGTAAAGCTCTCCGATACCTCTGGGTCTAGCCAGCGCTATATAAAACCTTTCAAATAAATAAATAAATTGGGTTCGCCTAATCGATGGCGTTTGGATCCTATATGTGACGTAATCATCATCAGGACTCCTGCTATATATGAATCAGCAAGAAAGGATGCTATATGTCATTGGGGAAGGGAAAACAAATGGAGGGCTAATGCAAAAAAAAGGAAACATGAATAAAATAATATATACATAGAAACATTACCTACAATTAACAGTCATAATATACAACAAATAACTTGAGATCATGGAACAAAAACATCAGACACACGCTGGGACCGACAAAACATTGCTGTGGGAGATCTATGAAGAAAAGAAGGGAAGAAGTAATGGGCATATTAAATTACTGCCAGGGAGGGGGAATCTCCGGTGCATAGACATAACATTATCTGATTCACTAGAGTGTTTTGGCTCAGTTGAAGTGCTGGTCTGAAATGGGCAGAATGCTGTAGGTAAAACTATCTCAGACACTGATCAAGGCACAGCATGGGGAGGGCAGGGTGCAGCTGTGAATAAAAGATCCCCTACAGGGAGGTAACACAGCTGAACCGGCTGCCAAGTGGGGGAGAGGCATAGTGAAAAAAACATAAAGCTGCAGCAACCCTCAAAGCTGGGAGGGGCACAGTCACAGTGGACCAACTCCCAAAGCAACAATGAATGAAAGCGGCAAAGTCGAGTAGTTAAATAGTGGCGGCCATGATAAATGGTAATGAAAAAGAAAGAGGTCTATGCTCTGAAACCACAGACCTAGAGCAGCAGATATCTTAGACTTACAGAGGCAAGGTTGGGGGAAAAAAGTTGAGGCAGTAATTCTAGTTTAATTGAGGAATCAGGAAAAATTTATCAAAATGGACATTTAAAAAAAACGTGGAGGACGAAATTAAATCAACAAGGATTCAATAGAAACGTCATTATTGTTGTATAGTCACTATAGAGGAGCAGATACCACAATAGAGAGAACAATAAAGGGCATAATGCAAAAAAAGAGGAAGTTACTAGAAAAAGTGGGATGACATTTTCATGTGGTTGAATGATTGAATACAAAGGCATTAAGAAAAGTAAAGTCTTCCCAGATCATGGCAGGAATGTACAGCCTTAATGTGAATAAGGAGAGCAGATACAAACTTAGCGTAACAGGATTTAGAGTAGTGTAGTCCAGTCTTCCATCCTGTTGAGTCCAGACTTCATTGCAGTTTAAGCATCTAGTTCAGTTCTTCCTTGTTTAGAATTTGATTGCTTTCACCTCATCTGGGAGGTGTTGAGAGGATGGAAATCACCTGCCAATGTAGATTATTTTCTGTGTGGTGCATTGCCAAAAGTTGCTTAACAAGCGGAGCAGAAAGGACTTTACATCAAAGTCTACTACAATGTTGGTAGGTTCGAACCTTCATTTTCTTTGTCATCTGCCCATTATAGTCCTGTGCACATGGACAGAGAATAGCATATACTACAATGAAGTATTGCAGTTTGAAAAATTCTTCAAAACAGTACTCTTATCGACATACAAGAACTCCTTACCCTCAATGTTAAAGGAAAGGCACTACAGTTGCCGCATTTATTATGACTCAATAATTGAGGGTGTCCTCAAAGGCCAAACATCGTGTGAGGGGTTTGCTTCTTGGTTATGCAGCCTGGACAATATTGTCTTTTAAGTTGTTTTCCTTTTTTAAAGGCAAACATCGGTCTCTCCAAAGCCAAATCCCATGCTCTTAGTACATGCCAGTGCTTCTTGAAATTTCTTATAACAATGTTGGAGACTGAAGAAAGCGTTGTAGCGCATATCATTCTTTACGATTTTTCTTTCGATTTTAGTACCAATAGAGACTCCCTCAGGGCAGTACTATGATATTTAAGGAATCGTCTGATCAGTTGTTTGGGGTAGCCAATATTTAGTAGATGATCTGCCAATGTTTAAGCCTCCTTAAAAAAACACAATTGTTTACAATTACATTGGATCCTTAAAAATTGGCTATAGTATAAAGAGTCTTTTAAGGACCTGGGTTGATAAGAAGAATATTCCAGTAATGTGTTTCTCTCTGCGGGCTTACGGAGGAGGGCTGTGTATAACGTTTCATCTTCAACTTTCACTGTAAGGTCTACAGAATGATAAGACACTGTCAATATGTTGTATAGTGTATCTGAAAATGAAGGAATTCTGATTAAGCAATGATGGAAGTCTGACTACATTGTGTGGGATCGCTACCAAGTAATGAAAATATCATCTATGTACCATTTCCACAACAGAATGTGGTCACAGAGTGTAGCGATCGCTACCATCGACAAGGCCAAATGTAAAAGATTCCGTATTGACAGTCCCTTGCGGAAGTACTACAAGTCCCAGAAGGACATCCGGCGCTGGGGGTTGGCTCAATGGGAGGACCTTATATAAGCTCCACCTTCGGAACATATCAGGGCTTGTCAATCATGTTCTGTCATTGCTCATAGCAGATGAGCCTTCTCTCTTCGAGTAGTATTCTTGAGGACGACGCCGAGGAAAAGCCAGCGTGGTCAGTTGTACCCTGTTCTGCACGTCGCCGAGGAAAAGCCAGCGTGGTCAGTTGTACCCTGTTCTGCACGACGCCGATGAAGAGCCAGCGTGGTCAAGTATCCGGGAGAGTCTCTGTTCCAAGTCCCATGCAGTCGTGCAAGTATCCCTGAGGAATGCGGGCTCGCCTCCTGCTCTTTTGTATACTTTTACTGTTTAAAAGCGGTACCAAGCCTGCCGCCATTTCTTGTTTACATTTGCGGGGAAGTTCCGTGTTCTCAGTCAGTGGTTGCTGACATTACCTGATACTTGGTCTACACAGTTCCACAAGGAGTATTGTGGTTCCTGAAAGCGTGACGCTTTTAACGCTTGTAATTCGTAGTCCTACAGATCTACTTTGTGCCTACTAAGGGGTAGGTAGAGGAGTGAAGTTAACTTCTCCGTACTTCTGGTAAACTTTTCATTAGTGTGCTTTGCGTATGCTTGGATTTCCTTCAAGGATACATGGGGTGGATAAGCTGGTGAGTGTGGGATCTAAGGGGGGGAATTCTTGGTTCACATAGTTACCTCTGCGGTATTAATCTCTCGCTCTCTGTCTCCTCCTCTACCTGCAGTGTCCCAGTACCAGTAACCTCATGGTGTAGCGACCAGACGATACCAGAAGTACCTTTCCCCCGATGCCAATCTACCTCCCGGCCCCTATCCGTACAGGCTCAAACAGTGGGTAGATTCCGTTGTTGGGGTTTGTGTGGTGCGGAGTCGGAAGGACTATCGTCTATCGTCTCTGCTGGCCATCAGAGTAAGGTTAGTGGCGCTTGCGTATTCTTGCGCTGCTCTCAATCTCGACAGATTGACAAGCCTAACAATACAGCCCAGCCTAGACGATGGATACGAATGCTATTCTCACCTCCTTCTTGGAGAGCTTTACAGGCCTTCAACAGGAGGTTCAAAACTCCCGTGCAGAGAACCAGGCTTTGTATAAAGAGGTCTCTGATTTACGCAAGGACGTGTCAGACCTTGCCATGAGGGAGCAGGTGGTTAAACCATTGATTAGACCGGCCACTCTGCAGCCGCCTCCTTCCTTCCAAACAGGGGGTTCGCTGGCAGCCCCATCCACTTCTACCGAGTCCACTCCCACGGTCCATATAATCCAAAACCATGGGATACCCCTAGCTCCCCCCGAAAGGTTTTATGGAGACCCACGTAAATTTGAGACATTTCTGAATCAATGCCGTCTGCATTTCCTATTCAAACCTATGGTCTTTCAAGCCGAAGCTTCCAAAACTGCTTTTATGATGTCCTATATGGGGGGAACGCGTCCAGCTGGACTATTCCTTTAGTGGAAAAGAATGACCCAGTTTTACATGATTTTTCCGCCTTTTGCCTAGAACTCCGTAAATTGTTTGATCGGAAGTCCCACATGTTGTCCCTAGATCATGAATTAATGACCTTGAGACAAGGGTCCCAAGATCTGTTGTCCTATATCACCACCCTTAACCGCCTTATCGTGGAAACAGATTGGCCGGCTCAGAAACGGATCTCCTTGTTTTACCAAGGACTCCGGGGAGAACTGAAGGACGTATTAGCTCAGGTGGTGCAATTACCTACTACCTGTGAGGAATTAATAGACTTGACCGTCCAACTAGATCACCGGTTGCTGGAACGAAAAGGGGATAGAAAAGGGGAGATTATAGATACTCTTACCCCTTGGTCAAACCCCGGCAGGGGGGTGAAGAAAAAGTTAAGACACCAGAAGGACCGGAACCCATGCAAATAGGGGGAATACGTGGTCCACTCACCAGGGAAGAAAGAGACAGGAGACGTAGGCTCAAACTCTGCCTATATTGTGGCAAAGGCGGGCAGTTCATTAACGACTGCAGAGCTAGGAATTACGTTCCAGTAAAAACCTCCATTCCCCGAGGGCAGGCTGCTCTTAGTTCCAGTGAGCCGGCGGAAAACTGACGGTCTTGGATCAGATAGAGACCTCTGATTCGAGACGACCTCTAGATACGGTCTCCCCCTATGTCGCCAATACCCTACACCATGCAGTCACCCATATGAACGTGAGTGTTTCGCTATGGGTTACCAATCAGGACCCTGTAAGACTAGATGCCTTGTTAGATTCAGGGGCAACTGGAAACTATATAGACCAGACCTATGCCTTCAGCATGGGTATCCCGTGTGAAAAGAAATCGATACCTGAAACCGTTAAAACCGTGGATGGTACGGTACTAACTTCAGGCCCTGTCACCTACCATATTCTGGCCCTGTTAATGAGATTCGGTGAGGATCACTGTGAGTACATCCAGTTCGACCTGATCGATGCCCCTCAGTTCCGTCTCATTCTAGGTATGCCTTGATTGACATTGCATAATCCTTTGGTGAGCTGGGCGTCCCGTACAGTCAGTATGACGTCCGAGTATTGCAAGGAACATTGTCGAGAAGGTATACACCAAGACTTCCCCCTTGTTCCCTCACCCGCTACCTTCTTAGCAAGTGAATGTACCGTTGATTCCTTTTGTTGTGCCACCGCATTACCTGAGGAATACAAGTCTTTTCACGCCTTGTTCAATAAGCAAAAGGCTACCCAATTACCTCCTCATCGCACCTACGATTGTCGGATTGACCTCATTCCGGGTGCGGACATCCCTTGTAGCAGGGTGTATGCCCTGACAGAAAAGGAAACACAGTATCTCAAGACCTAAATAGAGGACAATATAGCGTCTGGGTTCATAAAACACTCCACCTCCCCTGCCTCGTCACCCATGTTCTTTATACCGAAGAAGGATTGTGAGGAGCTGAGACCCTGTATTGACTATCGAGCCATTAACAAAGTGACCATCAAGAACCGCTATCCTCTGCCTCTAATTCCTGTGTTGATGGATCAGTTGAAAGGTGCTCGATATTTTACAAAACTTGATCTCCGCGGGGCCTACCATCTGGTCCGCGTAATGAAAGGGGATGAATGGAAGACTGCTTTCAGAACTAAGTTTGGTCTCTACGAATATCGAATAATGCCCTTTGGCCTCTGCAACGCCCCAGCCGCCTTCCAGTTCTTTATGGGCAAAGTGTTAAGGGGGTGTTTGGAGATATTTTGTGTGGTCTACATAGACGATATTTTAATCTATTCTGTGTCTCTGTCTGACCACATAACCCATGTGAAAACTGTGTTAGAAAGGCTCCAACAAAACTCCCTGTATGCCAAACTGGAGAAATGCCTTTTTCACGTCCAGCAAGTTTCCTTCTTGGGTTATGTTATTGATGCTCAAGGGTTTCGAATGGACATGAGTATGGTGAAGGCCATCATAACCTGGAAAACGCCACGGAACGTCAAATCTGTGCAAAGCTTTCTCGGTTTTGCCAATTACTATCGGCATTTCATTCAGGATTTCTCCAAAGTCATCCATCCCATCACTTCCCTTTTGAGGAAAAATGTCCCTTTCAAATGGGGAGAGGCTGACGAAACCTCATTTCAACTCCTAAAGGAGAGGTTTACACAAGCTCCCATTCTTCGACATCCGGACCCAAAGATGCCATTTGTGTTGGAAACTGACGCTTCTCAGTTTGCTCTGGGTGGGGTCCTGTCCCAACGCCACCTTCCCACGGGTCAGCTCCACCCTGTGGCATACTACTCTAAGAAGCTCACCCCGTGTGAGGTTAACTACACCATAACTGACAAAGAGCTCTTAGCCATCAAACGAGCATGTGAAGAATGGACGCACTACCTCCTAGGGGC
This sequence comes from Lissotriton vulgaris, assembly GCF_964263255.1. Classification (NCBI taxonomy): domain Eukaryota; kingdom Metazoa; phylum Chordata; class Amphibia; order Caudata; family Salamandridae; genus Lissotriton; species Lissotriton vulgaris. Next base: position 566,631,999 of record NC_141695.1, read on the forward strand.
GTTACATACTGTCAAAATCATCACAGACCATCGCAATCTGTTGTTCTTAAAGACGGTGAAGGCTTTGACTCCTCGACAACTGAGGTGGACCCTCTTCTTTTCAGACTTTGATTTTGTGATCAAATATAGACCGGGGACTCATAACGGAAAAGCAGATGCGCTCTCCAGGTTGGGTGAGGAAGAAGCGGGAGTCTCAACAGAACCCCCTTTCATTCTAAAGGGGATCGAATATCCAGAAAATGCTATCGCCTTGATCACCTCTGAAGATTTTCTGGATGACGTTAGAGTCGCTGTAACGGACCAGGATATCACTGCTTGGGTACAGGAAGAGCCAGGTAATCAATGCGAAAAGGATCAGTTAGCATATCATTTCCATGCCTTATATGTACCCTCATCTGCGTTGCAACGCAAGGTCCTGGAATGGGCACATGATTTTGTTCTAGGGGGACACATGGGCATTCACAAAACAACCGCTAACGTGGAACGATCCTTTTGGTGGCCTGGGGTGAGACCTGATACTAAGAAATATGTTACGGACTGTGCGATCTGTGTCCAGGGTAAAGCCAGTCACATCAAACCACTGGGACTATTGCAGCCTTTACAGATTCCACCCACGCCGTGGCACACTCTGTCCATGGACTTTATCGTGGAAATGCCCCCTTGTGAGAAACAAACGGTTGTTCTGGTGGTTGTGGATCATCTTACACAAATGGGACACTTTATCTCTTTACCTGGTCTGCCTTCCTCCAGTGAATTAGCCAAAGTCTTCCTACAGCACATCGTCCGTCCACACGGATTGCCGAGAGTGTTGATTACGGATCGGGGGACACAATTCACCTCTCGTTTTTGGAAAGCTCTATGTACCATTCTGCAGATAGATGCTCGTCTCTCATCAAGCTATCATCCGCAAACGGATGGTAAAACGGAACGTCTGAATCAGACGCTGGAACAATACCTGCGTTGTTTTTTCGTTACAGAACGCCACTGATTGGACCATCCTTTTGTGGTTGGCGGAGTTCGCCTACAATAACGCAGTACATACCACCTTGGGTTGTTTTCCATTCTTTTGCCTTTATGGATTCCATCCGAACATGCTTCCCTTTGAATGGCCGTCTGAATCCTTGGTTCCTGCCATCCATGAACATCATGCTCATCTTCGGGCTATTCTGATCAAGGCTCGGAACAATTTGGAAAAAGCCCAAGCAGCCCAGAAGCTGTTCGCTGATAAGAGGCGTACCCCTGAACCAGAATATAAGGTGGGGGACAAGGTTTGGCTTTCTACACGCAACCTACATATTAAGGGACTTACGAAGTTGAAGCCTAAATATGTTGGTCCCTATGGTATTTGTGAGGTAATAAATGCTGTGGCTATGAAACTCTCGTTGCCCATGTCCAGGGCGATTCATCCAGTATTTCATGTATCGCTCCTACGGCCTTGTCTTCCTAGCGTGAGGTTGCCTGATCGTCCTCGTCCGGTGGAAATCGAGGGCCACGAGGAATATGAGGTACAGTCTATTCTGGACTCTCGCATGGTCCGAGGCCGGATCCAATACCTAGTGGATTGGAAAGGGTTTGGCCCCGAAGACAGGACCTGGGAGCCCGTGGACCATCTCCATTGTCCCGATTTGGTGGAACAATTCCATGAGCCGTTTCCTGGGAAGCAGGGACGTCCGCCGGGACGGCGGTCCACGAGAGGGGGTTCTGTAGCGATCGCTACCATCGACAAGGCCAAATGTAAAAGATTCCGTATTGACAGTCCCTTGCGGTAGTACTACAAGTCCCAGAAGGCCATCCGGCGCTGGGGGTTGGCTCAATGGGAGGACCTTATATAAGCTCCACCTCCGGAACATACCGGGGCTTGTCAATCATGTTCTGTCATTGCTCATAGCAGATGAGCCTTCTCTCTTCGAGTAGTATTCTTGAGGACGACGCCGAGGAAAAGCCAGCGTGGTCAGTTGTACCCTGTTCTGCACGACGCCGATGAAGAGCCAGCGTGGTCAAGTATCCGGGAGAGTCTCTGTTCCAAGTCCTATGCAGTCGTGCAAGTATCCCTGAGGAGTGCGGGCTCGCCTCCTGCTCTTTTGTATACTTTTACTGTTTAAAAGCGGTACCAAGCCTGCCGCCATTTCTTGTTTACATTTGTGGGGAAGTTCCGTGTTCTCAGTCAGTGGTTGCTGACATTACCTGATACTTGGTCTACACAGTTCCACACGGAGTATTGTGGTTCCTGAAAGCGTGACGCTTTTAACGCTTGTAATTCGTAGTCCTACAGATCTACTTTGTGCCTACTAAGGGGTAGGTGGAGGAGTGAAGTTAACTTCTCTGTACTTCTGGTAAACTTTTCATTAGTGTGCTTTGCGTATGCTTGGATTTCCTTCAAGGATACATGGGGTGGATAAGCTGGTGAGTGTGGGATCTAAGGGGGGAATTCTTGGTTCACATAGTTACCTCTGCGGTATTAATCTCTCGCTCTCTGTCTCCTCCTCTACCTGCAGTGTCCCAGTACCAGTAACCTCATGGTGTAGCGACCAGACGATACCAGAAGTACCTTTCCCCCGATGCCAATCTACCTCCCGGCCCCTATCCGTACAAGCTCAAACAGTGGGTAGATTCCATTGTTGGGGTTTGTGTGGTGCGGAGTCGGAAGGACTATCGTCTATCGTCTCTGCTGGCCATCAGAGTAAGGTTAGTGGCGCTTGCGTATTCTTGCGCTGCTCTCAATCCCGACACAGAGGGAATTGGATTAGGCCAAATTAATTTGAGATTCCAGGTCATCAATAAAAAGGATGACAAAATGTGGGGCAAAGGAAGCTCCCATTAAAGTGCCCTTTATCTGTTGGAAAAAGTAATTATTGAACGTGTAACAATTCTTAATCAAGCTTAACTTCAGATACACAGGATAAAATGGTACAGTTCACTACCACTGATCACTACACAGTATTCTTCTATAACTGCGCCTGTGCTGTTTAACTTCTAGTGATGGCGGTAGACTTCCACCACTATGAGGGTAACGTTTTGGGGACCTCCCTCAGTCCAATAAGACTGTAATCCATGAGACAGACCTATATCATGGCACTCATGCAGGATCTGTATTTGCCTATGAGAGAAAATCAGCATTAGGGACGCAGGCAACAGTACAAGTGCCCACTCAGGGAAGAAGTACATGTATTTAACTATTAAGAGGGCTTTTCCATCCCAAAAGACATGTTAGCTGGGACTGAACCACATGTGCATGACTTGTGTCCAATTCTGACTTCTACCCTTAGTGAACCTACCAGTGTGGGGTGGTGGGGAAGAGTGAAGGCACAAAAAGCAAGAAACTGAAAATGAAGAGTGAAATAGAGAAAATGACAGAGTGAAGAGTGAGACTGCCAAAAAAATGAGAAAAAAGAAAAACAGAGAGAGAGAGTTAGATAGTGATAGGAGCAATGCTCCCTCTAATTTGTTTCCTCTGTGTGCGGCAGTGTGTGGTCTATGTGTGCTGCAACCAAGGCTATGTGTGTGCAGCGCTAAATATCAATCCAAACTTTTGCTTAAAAAAGTGAAAAGACAGAGCATTTCCTCACATACAGATCCATGTGAACGATGTTAAGGCAGGTTTGAAACCGTCCCACATAGCAATTTGAAACCTTAGCAGCTATGTTGCTGCATTTCTTTTCTTAATAGAGCTGGGCTGCAGGGTGATTGTGTGCTTTCTTCAAGTTTTCATGTTGATTTCAGCTCATGATGGGAGCTGCGATTAACATGAAAACTTTAACTGCATGCGCGCTAGCGGGTTTTCCCGCTGCGCGCTGAAATGTAAAAATCGCGTGTAACGTGACAAAGCCAGCTCGTCATGCGCGCAGCGCAGGTAACACCCATGACGAGCTGGCTTTGTCATCCGCATCGAAGGGGTTAACAAATGGACTCTTTGAGCGGGAAACATACAATTATAAAAAAAGTTATTATAATTTTACTTTTCGCAGTTTCATGGTTGTGTTAGGGTTGGGCCGCATCAGGCTTTTGACTATCACATTTTAATGCTAGTGTCCGCATCACTGCATTAAAATGCATGTGTGCGGGTGTGCTAATTATGAAAGAGAAAAATGCAGTCACTCAAAGTGAAGTTAACCAGTGGCTTAAGTATGCTGACCCATTGCCCCATGCTATATGTTGTAGTGTTCAGATAAAGAGAGGTGGTAAAGCCCCTTTAACATATCATTTTAGTAAAATCGAAAGGTCTTGGCTAACGCCAGATCCAAAAGAGAATTGTCATTTGAACTGACCAGGGTTCTTGCCAGAAGTTGTTCATTTAGAGCTTTACATTAATACACATACAATATTAACCAAGTATGCATACAAAAGGTTGCTCTCCATACAAAGCAATGTACTATGATCATGTGATAGAAATGTGCTGCTTTCAGCAGAAACTTATCTGGTGTACAGGTGTCAGGCTGTTCCTGTCAAGGAAGAACAGGACAGCTATGAGGTGAGATATCATTCATATCCACATATACTAAGTCTATTCTTCTCACAAAATCCTTCTTCTATTGTCAGCTTAAAAACAATGCTCAATATGGGCCATTATGGTTTCTGGGCCTGCTAAGGCCCAGAAAGGTTTTCAACTAATGCAATCCCATAGGAAGAGTTAAACATAAAGAAATATCATTCTTATGTGCTTAACAGTGAATACATTTGTTGTTATGTATACTAGCATTTCTCTTAAGTATATATGAGCATTATATAACATTATTTGAGTATGTTTTCATAGCAGCCATCCCAAAAGATGACTATGGTTCTTATAAATTTTGGTATCCGACATGCCAGTTCTCACTCCAATACTGTTTAGTATTATTATGAGCAATTTGAATAGTATGCGATTAAAGAGCTGATTTAGAGTTTGGCAGATGTGTTACTCTGTCACAAAGATAACAGAGATCTTGTCTGCCTTATTTGGAGTCTATCGTGTTGGACTAACCCATCTGCCAAAATTTTAATCAGGCCATATATTTGCACACATGCCTCCCTGGTTGCCCCTCCGATACAGCTTGGGCTAAAATTGAGTATTGTACTGTGTGGAAAACATGCTTTTGTGTGACCAAACTGAGCTTGGAATACAGTATTCTTTGGATACTATGGGGTTTATATATGAGAGCCCTGCAGCGCTTTTGTGCCACATAAAGTGGTGCAGGCGTGACACAGGGTTCTCATCTCGATTGACAAAGCCATGCATAAATTTGAGTGGCCTAATAAATCGTGGGTAAGGCGACAGAGTGAAAATCGCTGTGTCACCTTACTCTGTGCCCAGGAGGTGTTCCATGGGCATTGCGTAGGTTTTCCCATGCAGTACCCATGGAACTTGAAGCTGCTCCAGATTTACAAAGTGATCTAAACCTGGGGAAGTGTCAAATACAAACCCCTCTCAAGGTGAAGCATAACAAGGAGAACTATGTTTATTTCTGCTTGTTTTCTTTCCTCTTTTCATGTCTTGCAGCTTCCTGCACAAAAATAAACCTGCATTCGATCCTGCATTCAGCGAAGGCACTATGGTGCAAGGGTACATAAGTTTACGCAAGGCTGTCCAAATGACACCATAGGCAGGGAGAAATGACAGTAATGCCCTGAAAGGGCCGCATCCTGATCGACCGTGTCCACAATGCCGGCATCCAGGGGGTGGCCCTCGAGTGGCTCAGATCCTTTCTGAGCCATCGTACTCAAGCAGTCCGTTTATCTACCTTTTCCGCACACTACTCACTTCTCACTTGCGGGGTCCCCCAGGGCTCCGCGCTCTCACCTTTATTTTTTAATTTGTACCTTCAGCCCCTTCTTGTTTCCCTTCGCAACACTCCGGTCACTATCTTTAACTACGCAGATGATCTTCAGTTAATTTTTCCCATTGACCCCCTCCCTTCCTCCCGTTCCAACTTTCAATCCACTATGCTTCACATTGCTGAGTGGATGCTCCACAGTCAGCTAAAACTGAACCCTACAAAAACTGAGCTGGTACTAGTTGGAGGCTCCACTAACCCGTGGAATTCCCCCTTTTGGCCCTCCTCTCTGGGGACTCCACCTAACCCAGTCAGCACGGTGAAGAGTCTGGGGGTGATCATTTCTGAGGACCTTTCCATGAGGCCTCAAATTAATGCAGTTACCTCATCCTGCTTTTTCCACCTTAGGCGGATTCGTAAGATCAGTAGGTTCCTCACTAGAGATGCTCTGATCCTGGTCATCCTAGCATTGATCACTTCCAGGCTCGATTATGCGAACACGTTGTATGTCGGAATACCATCTATCCATCTCCACCGGCTACAACTTGTTCAAAATCAGGCAGCCCGCCTGATTTTTCGCCAGCCGAAATACCAGCATGTCACTCCTCTTCTGCGTAGTCTCCACTGGCTCCCCATCACTAAACGCTGCATCTTTAAACTTGGCTGTGTCATTTTCAAAGCCCTTTCAGACTCAGCCCCAGCATTCATTTCGTCCTGCCTGACACGGTACGTCCCTCATAGAGACCTCCGCTCTGCTACTCACAACCTCCTGGTTATCCCTAAAACCAGGCGCAAAAAGCACGGAGGCCTCAGCTTCTCAGCCATGGCACCCACCACCTGGAATTCTCTCCCTAATACACTCCGCCTCTGTCCCACTTACGATCACTTCCGAAAACTCCTGAAGACCTTTCTCTTCCAGTCAATCCCCGAGTAACTCCTCCACCCTAGCTGCCGTTACGTCAAGAGCGCCATGAAACCGTTGGTGAACGTGCGCTGTATAAATACTTTTAACGTAACGTAACGTAACATAAAGGGGAGCAAAGTCATTAACAAGCAGTCAACTAGCCAATACTTCTCTTTGTTACCTAATAACCCGCGAACAACTATGCATGGTTAGTTAATTACAAAGCGAAAAACAACTGGATGTAGAGACACCTCAACATGAGTGCATGGAAATACATAGGTATTAGCAAGAATCCAAATCTGCGCATCTAATTTAGATGTCGCAGCAGGAACAAAACAATCAATTCAAGAAGTAGAAAGCAGAAAATCAGAATGCAGAGTCCAAACTTCCCTTCATAGAGGGTTGGTGAGTGGAAAGCAATTCTATCCCCACTCTAACACTAAGGTGACCTCCCTACATAAGCATTCCCAAGAAACCCTGATAAAAGTAGGGACGGCCAGCATGATTCACGTGTGGTCGGGCAGGTGGGTCACAGAGGGGAATTACGTGGGGGCGTGTTGCATATAAAAAAATTAAAAAATTTAAAAAAACTTACCTTTGCACCGTGTCCTGTGTCTCCACTGCTGTTCATCTCAATTTCGGACGGATGCACAGCCAGGCCTCTCTGACCAATCACAATGTTGTGTTTGGTATGTCTCCCAGGCTCTGCTGACCAATCGCTGCTGCATTGCAATGCAGCATTGTGGTGGTTTTTAGCATCCTGGTTCGATGTTCAACCAGGGAATGGGGGCCTGGGCTTGTTCTCCACGCAGGCTGAAATGCAGCCTGTATGGAGGCATGACTATTTTGGATAGCCCGAGAGGGCCGACCAAACAGTCTTGTGAACTTAGGAGTGGGCAAACCACTCCTCTCTTGCCCTGCTCCAAGAGCAGAGCAGTACCCGCAAAGCAGCACAAACCATAAAAGGAGCAGTGGGCGACTCTCCTCCGCCAAAGTGGAGGAGCCGCCACTGGATTAAGGGTGTCCTTTGTAGAGTCCTCCTAAGAAGTCTCCACCATCAGTGGGTCAAGTAGCATAAAGCCACCATCACAAGAATTTGCTCTAAGATGCTCTCTCCCTGAAAGCAAGAAATAAGTGGGCTCTTTCCCTAGTTTCAGCAATCAATTATCCACAGGCAACATACCTATCATGTATAACACCATACACTCTGGTACAGTCCTGAATGTACTTTGCCACCTTGTTGTCCGAGTACCTTTCTTGAAACAATTTGTCATAGACCTCCTGTGTGAATAGTAATGTCTTTCCTTTATCGGCCCTAGTCACAAAATTGTAACTTCTTCCCTCTGTGCTTAGCTAGTAAAACAAAGATATTATTCTACCTAAAAGAGCACTTCTACACCTGCAATACATAATGTGAGAAAGATCAGATTCCACGGCACACATGAAATTCAACCATTAATTCTAAAGCTAGAGTTGTCAGGGACTTGCATTTCAGGCATACAATTTCACCTAACATCTGAAAGAAAGCACCATGTAAGCTTTATAAATTCACAAAAACATTAACGTGATTTCAACTGATGCCTTTACCTACATTGAAATGTCATAATTAATAAGCACAGTTAAACCAAGAATAATTTTCAGTTTCACAGCCGGAGTTCTTCATATTAAGGGTTTTTACTGGTTACATTCATTTTCTATGTTAATTCTCCTCAACTCTAATCAGTTGCCTTAAATACGTCACAGTTTCATGTTAATACATTTCACATTTCTAGAATTTCATGTTAATAGAATGGACGATTATATGCGGGTGCCCTCTGCAACTGATTATAATGCACCCCTCCGATTGAAATCAGATTTCCACTCCATCAGCACCATGTTGCTTAAATGCAGTGCATTCCTGCCCTTTCACTTTGGCGTAGGCCAGCCCAGCATGGTGCCTTGCTGCGCTGCCCTACACCAAAATCCAATAAATGACTCCTTATGTCACATTAGACGAAGAGATAAGCACAAAATTGATTAGCCTAATAGTAAAGGCAAGACCAATGGAAAGAACACTGTTAGACATAGTTGCGCACCACTTGAGCCAGAGAAGGCTTTTAACTATATGGGTATTAATTCTGACAATTGCCTGAAGTGCGGGTTCCGCTGGCTGATTCATATGAGGAAACAGCCATTACTATTTCTAATGCCCTACAATACTATAACATTAAGTATGGCGGCCATTCATTGCAACCACTTATTGAGGTGTTTAATGTCCGACTCATGAAGCCCCTGTTTCCTTACCTTTAGTGACATATAGTTTGGCAGGCCTGAACTAAGGAAATTATTAGGGATTCAAAATAAGACTTCCTTAAAGAATTATGCAGATTACAATGAATCTTTGGATTCATTTGGATAACTGCATTATCATTCACTCTAACAGGTTATTTAAGTTGTGCTAAATCTGATTCTCTTGATTTATAATCTATATAAAGCTATTTCCTGCAGCTTTAAAGGTCACTCTATTCCTCAACGTGTGCTTTGTATGAAATTATTATGCACATTAAATATTCAAAAGGATTTAAGGATTGCAATATGACACTTATTATGTTTAAAAATTGGCGAAGGTTTCAACTAATAGTCTGGTGACTCGATCTGGAGCCTAAACTGCAACAGCATTCATCAAATGTATTATCAAATGTGTTAGGGTAAGCCCTATCCTACCAGTATGAAATATTGAAATGCCCATGCAAATGAAATGATTGATGCTTAGTAGATGTAATCGCTTGCTGCTTTTGCTGCTATTGCTGCTATTAGCAGTGACTGAGCACGTGAGAATAGGCGCACTGGTTGATACTAGGGCATATGATTTTTGTTTAGCCTGCACTCACAGTTAGAGATGTCGTGTTTTAAATCCATAATACAGAATTTTTCAACTCACTTTTAATCACATATTAATTTCTGGTGATAAGATTGTACTTCATGGCTTAATCACATACTATGATATTTTTATTCTGCTGGAGAATGTCGAAATTTCCACATTTGTTGCTTTGTTAATATTATTATTAGTAGCATTAATATTAATCATAATATTTTATGAAGCGTTACTGGGCTGAGGATGCTGGCATTAGGTGTTTTAGGCATGTAAAGGCTGAGAATATCTGCGATTTGGCTCATGTAAGCGGCACTACATGTTTGTGACCATTTCGAGGATGCTTTTCCTATTGATTAGCACCGCATGCCAAGCATGTCTGCCTATTGATTAGCACGTGGAGGCAGCGCTACTTTTTGCTGGGTATGCAGATACTGAGACTTACTGTGCTGAGCAACTAGATGCTAGTATGAACTGCTGCTGTGCTTGTAGAGCTGCCATTACTTCTTGCCTAACTTGTAGAGTCCTATCTATACCAGTTGTTCATCATGAGGAGGACGCCCATATGTGTTGCTGTGCGGACAGATGCTGGCAGACATGCTTGGCATGCGGTGGCTAAAAATACATATTGCTCGCCATGGGGCATGAAATAGCTGGCTATCAGTAGTGGCTCAAGGAGGAAGTGCTGCCGGGCAGTGGGGTGGGGCGGGAGAGGGGCAGGACGGGGGGTAGTAAACTCCACCACACGGACAATCGGAGTTAGATAAATAATAAATAAATTAAACAAATTAAATTGTGAGCGCTGCAACGCCAAATGCGTTGCAGCGCGCGCAATTTAATGTGTTTTATTCATGTATTTCTTTACCTAACTCTGATCGGCCCTATGCTGGAGTTTACTACCTCCCACCCTGACCCTCCCCCGCCCGCCCCATCGCCCAGCAGCACTCCCTCCAGGAGCCGCTACTGCTGGTTATGTATGTTTCTGGGAAGGAGAGGGCTGCAATAGCATGTGCTAAGATTGAGAGGACTGGCTATAAAAATAGCATTAGTTATTAATGGCCACTTGTAGAATATTGTTGCCAGTTGATCTCAACAATCACTATTACCACCTCCACCATTACTACGTCCACCAATACTGCCACCACCACTATTACCCCCACCACAACTGCAACTATTACGAGAGCACCACTAACACCACCACCATTATCATCCTCACCACCATCACGTTTACTGCCATCATTGCCACCACTGTTAGCACTACCCCATTAACATTACCACCACCAATATTAGTACCAAAACCGCCACTATACCCACTGCTACCATTAGCATGTTGCCATTAACAGCACACCACTGCTTCATTTACTACAATTACTGGCACCATTGTCACCACCTTTATCACTACCCGATTGCCATTGCCACCACCTTTAGCACTGTCACCATTAGCGCATCATGAAAAACGCCCCTACTACTTTGATTGCTGCCACCAATATCTCCATTGCCATTAGCATTACCAGCACCATTACCAGCAATGACAATAGACAAGGTTTTAAATGGTGTGCAGACTAAATATGGAGTTTTTAATGTCAACTGATATAAATATCAAGTCTTAAATATCGTTAAGGAGAAATATCGACAACAAGAATATCATGGACAAGAATATCGATTTAAGGTAATAAATATCGTTTTAAAAAATATCTAAGTCTTTCATACCATTTGCAAAAATATAGGGCATTATTAGGATGGCGGGCGGCCAAAGTCTGCATGCCATCCTTTCATAAAATGGGACTACCCGCCATTTGTGCAGGGGTCCCGTTGGTGACAATAGGATGCGCCCACCACACTGGCGGCGCATCCTGCATTCTTGCCATTGCGGCGGGCAGCATGATGTGCAGTTCCATGCACAATGTGGCAGGCAATGCGCAGTGCCTGCCATGTTGTGAATGAAACTGCAGGGCGGTACATAGGTACCCCCCATGTGCACTGCCCAGCCCCCAGAATCCCTTGGGGCCCGCTACGGGCCCCCAATGGCGAGAACCGCCTGCCTTTCTGTGGCAGCATTGCAGCCACAGAAAAGAATGTCCCCGCAGATATGCATATATGGATGGCGGTGTCTCCCAAACACCGCCACTATGTGAACAGCTTTTCCGCCCATCGACTCGTCGACCTGGCGGAAAACCGGTAAACAGTCTTTCTGTCCCCCGGGGTTCCCCTGCCATGGTAATGTGGAGGGGGATATTTCTATGCGGGTGGTGGTTTTTATTGAGCAGATCACCACCGCCATACTGGCGGTGGCGATCTGCCTGCTGTCCTAATGACCCCCATAGTTGTTTAAAATATCCATTGTTTAATTAGTGTTATGTTTTTAGTATACATTTTAAATGTTTGTGATATATTTTTGTATAAGAACTGTTTATATTTTTTAATAGATGTGTTGAATATTTAGTAGTTATTAATATTATTTCAATTGAATATTGGATTTTTTGCTCTGTAGCAGTTTTATAGGGGAATAGGGAGGGAAGTAATTTAATTATAATAAATTAATGATTATTTTGTATATATGAATTATTATTGAAGTGAGATTTTATAGTGTTAATTGTGTAAACACATTTATTATTAATTATTTAATAATTCTTTGCTAATTAATATGAATTAATTGGAAAATAATAATGGTAATTGTTTGATTAATTTTAGGTGTGTGTTTTGGTGTTTATAAGGGTAAAGGGTGGGAAGTAATTTAATATTTTTTAATTAATAATTTTTATTAATTGATTTCAATCATAATAATAATAATCTATACCAGCAGTTAAAACAGCCATAAAAGAGAAGTTTAAAAAAACAACATCAAATTCATTTAGTAACTACATATCAATCAAATGTGCAAAATCGTAAATTGTCATTGAACCATTCATATTTCTTGGCCATTGTGGGATACTTAGAAAACATTCAATAGACTTAAACGTTTATATTAATTAATTAATTTAATAATAATGATGGCAATTGTGTAAATAACTGTAGGTGCATGTTGTTGGGTTAATGGGGGGGAGAGTGGGAATTAATTTATGTTCAATTAATTAGTAATTAGATGTTAATTAATAATAATTTTTTGTAAATTAAATAGGAAAATTGTGTAATTACATTTAGGTGTTTGTTGTGGGGTTTATAGTGGTAAAAGTTGGGAAGTAATTTGCTTTTAATTAATTCATAAAAAGTTGTTAATTAATATAAATTAGGTAATTGGTATTTATTTTGGGTAATTGTCTATGTTTTTACTTACTTTATAATTAGTTGTTTAATATTATTTTTTTTAATTTGAAAATAAGTTTCATTTGTGTAATTAATTAATTATTTCAAAGTTTAATTTTGGTGTGTGTTGTGGGGATTATGGCATTAAAGTGTGGAAAGTTAATACATTTTTATCAGTTTTCCTTTTTTTAATTAATTATCGATTATATTTCTTTAATTGGTAATTAATAATGTTATTGATGGAAGTACATTTATTTTTATTTAGAAGTGTGTTATGACGTGTTATAGGATAGGAAAGAAAATACATGTATGTAATAATTAATGTTTTTGTTTTTAAATATTTTCTAGATACATGTTTTTATTTGTTTGAAGTTTAATTTGTATTTCATATAATATTTGAAAGTATTTAATTAACAATATATTATGTTTTTGTATTTTTTATTTTAAATATATTTTAATTTTTAACATATTTGTATATTTATTTATTATTTTTTTTTAAATATATATATATATCTTAAAATGTTTCTGTTTTTATTTTTGAATTGACTAGAGTGTGAATAGTAAATATTATCCCTTCGCTATCCAACACTTTCCCTACTTTTGCACTCACTGGAGGGGGAATAGTCATTTTTACCCCTCCACTATCCAACACTTTCCCTACTGTTGCACTCACCGAAGTTGGAATAGTAAATTATATCCTTCCGCTTTCCAACACTTTCCCTACTGTTGCATTGACTGTATTGGGAAATTCAAGTTTAAATATTTTAAAATAGTTTAATGTTTTAATTTATAATAGAATTTTTTTTAATTATATTTTAAATTATTAATATATATATATATATATATATATATATATATATATATATATATATATATATATATATATATATATATATATATATATATATATATATATATATATATATATCAATCAATCATACAGAGTACTTGTAAAGTGCGCTACTTACCCGTGACGGTCCCATTGCACTGAGGGGAGGGGGGGGTGCTGCTACTGCTTGAAGTGAAGAGCCAGGTCTTGAGGAGCCTTCTGAAGGAGAGTAGACCTTGGGTCTGCCATATGTGGGTAGGGAGGGTGTTCCGGGTCATGGCGGCGAGTTAGGAGAAGGATCTGCCGCCGGGGGTCGTCTGTTGGATGCGGGGGACAGCGGCATGTGTGCGGCTGGCAGAGCGGAGCTGGCGGGTGGGGGTGTGGAAGCTGAGTCTGCTGTTCAGGTAGGCTGGTCCGGCATTGTGAAGTGCTTTGTGTGCCTGGTTGAGGAGCTTGAAGGTGATCCTCTTGTCGACGGGGAGCCAGTGTAGGTCTCAAAGGTGGAGGGTGATGTGGTTGCATTGGGGACGTTGACGATCAGTCGGGCGGAGGTGTTTGAATGTGTTGTAGTCGCTGTAGGTATTTGGCTGGGATTACTGCATAGAGTGTGTTGCCGTAGTCCAGTCTGTTGCTGACGAGGGCCTGTGTCACCGTTCTTCTTGTTTTGGTCCGATCCATTTGTAGATCCTGCGGAGCATGCGGAGGGTGTTGTAGCCGGAGGAGGAGACGGCGTTGACCTGCTTAGACATGGAGAGGGAGGAGTCGAGGATGAAACCTAGGTTACGTGTGTGGTCGGTGGGTGTTGGTGCTGTTCCCAGTGTGGTCGGCCACCAGAAGTTGTCCCAGGCTGAGGAGGTGGGTCCGAGGATGGGGACCTCCATTTTGTCTGAGTTCAGCTTCAGACGACTGCTCCTCATCCGGTCGGCGACGGCCTTCATTCCCTCGTGGAGGTTGGTTTTTGCAGTGCGTGGGTCCTTGGTGAGGGAGAGGATGAGCTGGGTATCGTCGGCGTAGGAGATGATGTTGAGGTCATGATGGCGGGCCATTTGTGCGAGGGGGGCCATGTAGACGTTAAACAGCGTCGGGCTGAGGGATGAGCCCTGAGGTACGCCGCAGATGATGTCGGTGGCTTTGCATCGCAAGGGCGGTAGGCGGACACTCTGGGTTCTGCTGGCGAGGAAGGACGTGGTCCAGTCGAGAGCCTTGTCATTTTTTTATATAATGTTAAATGTATAAAATAATTTTATTCATTCTTTTAAATTAAATATATATATGAATACATCATTGCGTGTGTGCTTAACATTTTTAATTAAGTAGTTTATTTGTTATATTTTATTAACATGTATATTAAATGTAATTTTTTTAAATTAATTCTATTATTTTATATATTTAGTATTTGATCATTTTATTTTTTATATATCTAAAAATCAATATTTTTTACAACTATACTTTTTATATTGATCTTTTTTAGTCAATATGTTTGTACTTACCTCTATAAGTATAGGGAGTTGAATTTTTGGAGTCTATTTTTTCATCAATATTTGTGACATCGATGTTGTGTCAGTGAACCCCTATTGGCTTTGCTAATTATCTTTGTTGTCATACAGCTGAAGGCTGCCATTACTGGTTTCTGGTAATGTGGAGGCTGATATTACCTGTAATCCAGAAGAGGAAGGCTGGCATTAACTACTACAGGTTTTATGTAGGCTGTCAGTATTCGTTTCTAGTCGTGTGTGGAGTGGCATTACTGAGGGTAGGCATCATTAGACTAGATGTATGTATCTAGGCAGATGGGTGCAGAGGTTGTTTATCAATGTTTCTGGTGACTAGCCGCACATCTTGCTGTGAATGTGGAGTTGGCTATACCTAAGGCTGGGAATATGTAAGATGAATACTGCACTTGTTAGTGGCGTGAAGTCGCAATTGTTGTTGGACACACAGAGAAGTGCTGATTGAGAGGTAAAAACATTTGTGCCTTGCCTCTTGCTTGGAACATGGCGATAAGGAAATTCCACAATGACCCCTGTAAAGCACCGTTTTATACGGCCCATGTCTTGGTCAGTATTACTGGCCAAATGTTGTACTAAATTGCCTGTCAAAAATAACCTAGGAAGAGAACCCTAGCTAATTAGTTTCAGAATCCCAGCTCCTCAGTATTATCGACCGAAAGGGATTTAAAATGCACAGCTGTAAACAGAGACAATCACTGGGCTTGTTGGACTTCAGACACCAACATTCCAGAGAGACAATGTAAGAAAGCTCACCGCCTTCCTAGGCACCAGTAAAAACCAGCCCACCGTAAGGACCAAATATCTGTCCATCTGGCATCGGTACCGTGACCGGTTTGAAGCGAGTTGGTCTGTGTCCAGTTCTAATTGAGCAGGTGTTTGTGTCATTAAAAAGACATTATAATTGGCAGTGGCTGCAATTCTTTGAGACGGAGATCAACAACGCCATGCTTAGGACACTGAGACCCCTTCTAAACCTTTACAGATGGGTTTTAGAGGGCAGGGTTGTGATTATGTTATACTTTAATGAAGCACTCATTTTAGGTAATTGTCAGAGCAGTGAGAGAGCAGCTTGCGGTGCATGCACCTGCTATCAACACTGCTTGTGTTTTCAGAGCATTACACGTTTTGCTGCAAAAGAGATGCAATACTGTTAGACTTTCCTACCCTCTGAAGAGTCATTGGTAAAAATCAAATAGAGAGAAACAGAAAACTATGGGTTATTGAAGCTGAAGGTCCATCCCAGAAAATAGCGGCACACTGCCATGCCGTTGTCTTCAATGGTGTGCTAAGGATTCCAGTGCGCCATTTTTAATTATGTTTCCATGGAGACCAGGGGCCTTATTTATGAAGGCCTTGCGCCACCGGTGCGTCACTTTTTCCCATGTTAAAAGTGACGCACCGGCGGCGCAAGGCCTTCATAAATAAGGCCCCAGGTACAATGCATCTAGGGCCAGATTTACTCTGATTTTGTTGTGTAACTTTTGTGGCTCACCCTAACACAAAATAATTCTTCTCATTTATTAACCTGTGGAAAGCCTTTTTGCTTTGCCCTGCGTAGTTTACTAAATACAAAGTAACCCTATGTAGAGTAAAGTACAGCCTTGCTTTACTTTACATCAGGTGGTATTACATGGGTGGAACTTGGTTGTTCCTGTGTAAACCTGAGTTTGCGTGAAATGGTGGCCTACTCAACAGAATCATAACGTGGAGAAATATCTTCATTTCTCCTCGTTACTCCCTCATTTAATATGTGCTGCATCCTGCAGTACACATGGAAAGAGGAATATGCCTCTATGGATTGTTTTTGTGAAATTGTTTTTGTGCAGGAAGGTAGTCCTTACTGCACTAACGAAATCCTCCAAATTAAAGCGGAGTATAAAACGTGTAGTTAAATGCCTATGTGGTGGTGAACGAGAAACGACAAAAAATACGGTGAAAACGACGCAGTGATAAGGGTTAAACTCAGCAACTGCCGGAGCACTTTACCCCATCATTCACGGCACCTAATGAACTGTGCTCACCTCCTCACCTCAGCTACTGTCCTCCAACTCTGTCACTGGCCCCAGACCCCTGAATGCAGCAGATCACATCTGCCCTTTGCATTCAGTGTCCAATGGCCAGCATCCAGCAGTCTTTCCTCTTCAGGGAAGTTGCTCTGCCACTGCTTCCTTCTGCTTCTTGCTCCAACACCAACTTTTCCCAAAGCTCAATGTCCTGCAGCAGAAAGTGTTGCTGGTGTCTACGTCTTTCCAAAGAGGGTATCTAGACGCTCTCTAGCAGATAGCAGATCTGAAGATATCGTATTCAAGCATCGGAATCTTCACGTTAGCATCTTAAACTGTAATTATTTGTTGCGCTATTTCAAACACCTTATTTTCCATTATGATGTCTCTTTCTTCTATTTGTTGCAGCTTTTCATTGGTACTATTCATAAGAGGTTGCAAGGTTTTTACGTCATCCAAAACTGCATCGAAACGGGGTTATTAGATAAAGTGACATATAATGAGTCATCACTGCATTACCTTGTCACATACAGCGCCATTATCTCGAATATGCGGTAAAGCACATTTAGTTATTACGTGAAGAATGTCATTATGATCAGACATAAAATCAACAAGATGAAGAAAATAAGAAAAGAGTACCTACAATGTTCAAAAGTATGCTTAAAAGCAGAGTATCTGACCAGATAAACTATCGCTCATGCGTGTATCCATTTTCAGTACACCAGTTCCCCACGGTAGTCTCCTTTTAAGACTCAGGGAGATAGGGCTGCGGGAGCGGTGTTTAACTGGTTTAAGTCCTTCCTTGCCGGCCATCCGCAAACGGTCTGGGCCCCTCCTTTCTCCGCCGAGATGCCACCTCTCGAGGTAGGGGTGCCGCAGGGCTCTATTTTGAGCCCTACGCTATTTAACATCTATTTGGCACCCCTGGCAGCTCTGGCGGAGTCCTTTGGTGCACAGATCGTGTCCTACGCTGATGACACCCAGCTTCTTTTTACCAGTCAGAAGGGGTCCGATTTTGATGGGGGGCAGATCAGAGGCGGTTTGGTAGCCGTTTTTGATTGGTTCGAACGGCACAGCCTGAAATGTAACTACGACAAGTCGGAGTTGCTGTTTTTTCGCTGTCCCGCCGACCCCAGATGGCTGACCTGGTGGCCGCCGGCTATGTTTCCCCCTGCAGCTGTATCCTCCAGGGCCAAGAATCTGGGGGTCCAGATAGACGACGGTCTTACCTTGAAGCCTCAGGTGTTGGGTCTTGTTGGCAAATGCTTTGGCATTATTAAGATGCTGAGAAAATGTCTTCCTCTGTTGGCCCTCTGCCACCGGAAGGTTACTGTCCAGCCGCTCATTGGCTCTTGTTTGGACCTCTCCAATGTTCTTTACTTGGGCCTGCCGGAGTTTCTTCTTTCTCACCTGCAGGTCGTGCAGAATGCTGCCGCCAGGGCCATTTAAAAAATCTCCACTGGCTCCCCATTAAAAAACGGGTGATTTTCAAGGCTCTCTCACTGACTTTTAAGGCGCTTCATGGCACAGGAGCTAAATACATTAGGAATCGTTTGGCATTCTATCTGCCTACGAGGACGCTAAGGTCAGCTTCCCTGGCTCTGGCTCAAGTTCCATCAATCAGACGGGCCAGAATTGGTGGACGCTCTTTCCGCTATCTGGCGCCCAAGCTCTGGAACTCTCTGCCAGTGTCCATGAGACTTAACGCAAGTCTCTTAGGTTTTAGAAGGGAGCTAATGTCTTGGCTTTTTGTTCAGTAGGCCCGTATGTCTGATCCCTTTTTGCCATGTTGTCTGTCTCCTAGTTTTTATTAAAGCGCCGGGACACTCCCCGGAGTAGCCGTGCGCTATATAAAATCGTTTTAACATTAACATTAACATTTGGCTGAAGATGAAAGTGTTGCATGACATAATGGCCTGAAGCTAGAAGAACGGTCATCAGCAAAGGTCAAAAATAAGCCCCAGAAAGTTCTAAGAAACGATTCTAAGGGGAACGGGGAAAGTAAAGCACAACAGAACTCATTGATCTGCTGCCATCTTGCTGCCAACACATAACATTTATAATTTCTGTGAAATTGAATGTTCTACTCCGTTTATTTTTTTCTTGTTATCTTAGCTAGGGAGAGGATGTAGCTTTACGGCTAGAGCGGTCGACCTTGAAGCTGGGGATCTGGGTTCAAGTCTAGGTAATGACGCTCAATATCCTGTGATTCTGGGCAAATGACTTATGGGCACATGCATCAAAATTAGAAAAAGCAATTTCTTATTTGCGAAAAAGAAGGAATCGTAAATAAAAAATCACTAACCGGAATGCATGAAGTGAATTACAAAAAAATTGCAATTCGAGAAAATACGCTAAAACGAGACTGAGGACAGAATTGCGACTCGCTAACCCAGGAAATCACAAAATGCGAGTTCGCTATTATCGATTTTGGTATTAGCGAAATCGGGATTAGCGAACTCGCAAAAAGCGGATCGCACTGGAAGCAGGCTGATGGCATCACAGCATGAAGTGAATCACAAAAAAATTGCAATTCGATAAAATACGCTAAAACAAGACCGAGGACCGAATTGCGACTCGCTAACCCAGGAAATCACAAAATGCGAGTTCGCTAATATTGATTTTGGTATTAGCGAAATTGGTATTAGCGAACTTGCAAAAGGCATGGCATCACAACCAGGTAGTCATCCAGTCCATGCTTCATTCAGTGCCCTGAGGAGCACAGAGGAGGAGGCAGAGTACTGAAGCCGAGCTGAGAAAACTCACACTCGGTATCCAGCTACTATTCCCAGACCTAGGATGGAAAAAACTGATGCCGGGAAGAGTGCCATGCCCAGAAAGAGGAAGCTGAAGTTCTCTGAACTTGAACACCTGATTGAGGGGGTCAGCAGTAGCCATGATAAACTATTCGAAAAATTGTCCCTGAAGGTGCGGAGGCTGTAAAGCGAAGAATATGGCTGCACATAAAGGAAAAAGTGAATGCTGTGGGAGTCACACACTGCAGCACTGATGATGTGAAGAAAAGGTGGTACAACCTGAGGAAACCTGCTAAGGAGCGCAAAGCCAAAAGGGTGAGGGAAGCAGCTGGCATAGGAGGGGGTCCATCGAATGCTCCCACAAACACAGCCCAGAAGGACCTTGTTGAGGGGACAATCGAGCCTGAGGCAGTCGTTGGAGTGACACAATTAGACACATCCCGCGCAGCAAGAACATCGCAAGATAAGATGCATGCAAGCACTAATCCTCTGCATGCTGTATAATCATGAACATTCCCCTAGGCAAATCACAGTGTACAGGTAAACCCCCATGCCACATTTCCCCTCATACACAAAATGCATCATGTGAGTTGTAGTTATGTCAGACAAATGGGCATTCAAATGCAACAATGGTTAATTAAACATACCAACACCGCATGCCAGCCATTGTGTTTAAATCAGTGATTTATTTTGAACTAAGTATGCCAAATGATAAACAGAATTAGGATCATACAAGACTAAAACTGCACTGTTTCACATCACAGATTCAGCTAAGGCAGACTCCAGGGATAGTGACCAGCTCGTCATCTCAGAGACACCTGCAGAGAATGATGTAGAGTCTCCTGTGGTCCCAGAAAGCACCCCACACCCACCTCCAAAACACAGGGCACATGTACCCTCACTGCAAGAAATGGA
Organism: Lissotriton vulgaris; assembly: GCF_964263255.1. Classification (NCBI taxonomy): domain Eukaryota; kingdom Metazoa; phylum Chordata; class Amphibia; order Caudata; family Salamandridae; genus Lissotriton; species Lissotriton vulgaris. The sequence continues at coordinate 566,652,758 of NC_141695.1, forward strand.
ATCCGAGCAGACTCCAGCACCCTCTGCAGCCTCCAGCCAGCCACGTGTCCCTTAACCAACTCCAACACAGGCACAGGTCCAACCAGGACAACAGTGCAGGTCCAGGGCCCGTATTGTGGCACGTGATGAGCAGGCTCCAATTGTGTATGGCAGCGTGGAGTCTCATGCTATGCGTGCAGAGCCTGCAGGGGAGACGCATGGGCACAATCAATATGTGGATCACAAAGCTGGCTAAGAACAGAAGCACAATGGCAGACAGTGTGCGCGAGCTAACAACAGTGGTTGCTGAGGGGAATCGGCAGACAAACTTGAGCCTACAAGAGCTCACCAGTGCAGTGCTTGCAGGACAACGCACTATGAAATTCGTTGTAAATGCATGAATGGTAAACGCATGTTTTTTTTGTTTGGATAAGGTAAGTATGGGTATAAAGGTATATGTTTTGGGGTACTGTGGTATATGTTTTGGGGTGTTTGGGTATTTTAAGGGTTCAGATATGGTTTTGGGTTATGGGGTACAGGGGTCGTTTTAGGGTTTAGGGATAGGTATGGGTTTTGGGGTTCAGGGGTATTTTTAGGGTTCAGGGCTAGGTTTAGATTTTGGGGTATAGGGGTATTTTTAGGGTTCAGGGGTAGGTTTGGGTTTTGGGGTAAAGGGGTATTTTAAGGGTTCAGGGCTATGTTTGGGTTTTGGGGTGCAGGGGTATTTTTAGGGTTCAGGGCTAGGTTAGGGTTTTGGTGTACAGCGGCATTTTAGGGTTCAGGGGTAGGTTTGGGTTTTGGGGTACAGGGTTATTTTAAGGGTTCAGGGCTAGGTTTGGGATTTGGGATACAGGGGTATTTTTAGGGTTCAGGGGTAGGTTTGGGTTTTGGGGTATAGGGGTATTTTAAGGATTCAGAGCTAGGTGTGGGTGTTGGGGTAGAGGGGTATTTTAAGGTTCAGGGGTAGGTTTGGGTTTTGGGGTACAGTGGTATTTTTAGGGTTCAGGCATAAGTTTGGGTTTTGGGGTACAGGGGTATTTTTAGGCTTCAGGGGTAGGTTAGGGTTTTGGGGTACAGGGGTATTTATAGGGTTCAGGGCTAGGTTTGGGTTATGGGGTAAAGGGGTATTTATAGGGTTTAGGGATAGGTTTGGGTTTTGGGGTACACGGTATATTTATAGGGTTAAAATGGGTTAGTGTTTAAGGGTGTTGGGGTATTTTAAGGAGTAAGGGTGGGTTTTGATTATGGGGTGAAGGGGTATTTCAAGGGAGAAGGGTGGGAGTAGCACATGATATGAGACATGGCATGAAGGGCGGAACGTACCACACGCTCCCAGAGTTTGTCACGCCCCCAGCACATGCCCACAGCACAACACAGACACACCCACAAGGGACTACTTTGCAGGCACGGTTCTTTTACCTTTTAAATGTATATGGTGACCGTCTGCATAGCCTATGTCCTTCTGCTGTAACTGCCCTTTCCAACGCTGTATTGGGTGTTGTGATTGGTGCTGTGGTTCCTGAGATTACCCGCCTCAAAGGTTTGGGCTCCCTCTTTATTATATTATAAGTAAAGTTTAGATGCGGAAATTACTTTTTGAGTATGCCGAAGGTCTGTGTGCTTATGTGTGCCGCGTTGTCCCTCTGTTCCTGTGGTGTGGCTGGGTTGAGGTATGGTGTCAAGATATATTCGCGCAAGTTGTATGCACTGTCACTTACAGGGTGGAAAGGAAAGGGTTAGCCACAGTAATATTATCACATTTGGTTTCATGATGTAGCAACTAGGTATATGTATGTACCAAGTAGGTGTCTGTTAAATAATCCACAGGAACTGGTTCAGGAATAAGCTGATTTAATGAGCAGCACAGCAACATGTACATCAGTCTCTTAGATCCAGGAACAGTGCAACTGACCAGAAGCCAAGAACATAGTGGTGTTCTAAGAACACTTAAAGAATAACATGTAGGATTTAAAGGTACAGGGAATATGCAAAGGGATAAGATGTAACACATCTCCTTTCAATACAAAAAAGGAAAACAAAATAGGGTTAAGAAACATAATCATCAAATTTAACAGGAAGCAATCTGGAACGATCAGAAGACTTAACTCTTGAGGCAATAGAACTACTAGTTGCTTTTGGAGAAGATGGAAGGGAAGCTTGTTGCACAGTGGGGGATTTTGCAACACGCTTAATGTTCCATAGTCTGCCATCCTGGGTAATTACACTATTGCTAAAAACTTTAACAAGTTTCATTGCTTTACTAAACTTATCGGAACTTTTTGAAACAAGACCAGGTTTTTTAATCCTCACAACATCTCCCACAGAAAAATTAGGGGATTTAACATTCCACTTTTTATCATACCACAACTTACTTTTAGCTTGTTTGTCCTCAACTTTCTGAGCAGCTTGCTCAACCAACTCCTTAGAAAAAGATTTGTTGAGACATTTGTCCATAAACCACCAAGGACAAATGGTAGAAGCAGGATCACGTCCCTTGAGCAAACGAAAAGGACTGACTTCAGTGGTTGAATGAGGGGTAATTCTGTAGAACCAAAGTTTTTCTCTCAAAAGAGTTTTCCAACCTGACCCAGACTTACAAACCTCAGAAATAAACCCTTTCAACACTCTATTAAAACGCTCTACCAAACCATTTTCATGTGGTTCATAAAAAGGAACAGTGTTGTGTTTGATAGAATGTAATTTAAGAAAACTTTCCATTTCTGATGAAGTAAGTTGCACCCCATTGTCCGTGACCAAGACAGACAGACAGACAACCCTCTCTTGAAAAAACGTCCTTAAAAAATTCCACAACAATATTGGTAGAAGCAGAAGAAACAAACTTAACCTCTGGCCATTTTGAGTGGTAATCCATAAGAACCAGGGCATAACGGGAATCAGAAGGAAGACACATAAACGGACCAGAAATATCAAAAGCAATTTTTTTCCAAGGCAAAGTAGGCCAAGAAGTTGTTTTTAAAGGAGGCACATTTACTTTTAACATTTTGTCATTTCCTACACAAACTGCACACTCTCTAACTTTGTGTTCAACCAAACGATCCAAAGATGGCCACATGAAATAGTTCCTAATTAGTCTTTTCATTGCCGACGTTCCTGGATGAGATTTATGTGCAACATCTAGAATTAAACATTGTACGGCAAAAGGTGGACTCACTTACCAGATTTGAAGACTAAATTATTTTCCAATTCTAACTCAGTTGAAACATTGAAAAATGACATTAGGTCTTCTTTTAACAACTTTTTTTCCGGCCAACCTTCAAGAATATATTTCTTAATAGACTGTAAAGTAAGATCTTGTTTATCAGAAGTTTCCCACAACTCTTCAGAGATCTCAGTAAAAGAGGTAGACAGAACATCTTGCAAACAAGTAACAACATCAGAATCATTCAAACTCTTGCAATCAGAAATAGGAGATGGATGGCGAGACATAAAATCTGCAACCACATTTTTTTTTCCAGGGACATACTCCGGGGTGAACGAATATTCTTGGAGTCGTGAAGTCAACCTGGAAATACGAGCTGTGGCATTCCAACCTCCACTAGGGGAAAGAATGTTAACTAATGGCTTGTGACCAGTCCTAAGAATACATTTATTTACCCAAATGAAATTCCTAAAGTGTTCAATCGCCCACACACAAGCCAAAAGTTCCTTCTCAATAACAGCATATCTGCGCTCTGTCTCATTAAGAGTGCGAGAAGAAAAAACAAACATTCCATTCTTCTTTGCCTGACCTTTGAGACAACACAGATCCAACACCATACATACTTGCATCCACCGTGATGACACACAAATTATTCAAACCGAAAGGTCTAAGTGTAGGAGCATGCAAAATATCAGACTTGATAAGCTCAAATGCCACTTGTTGTTCTCCTTCCCAAACAAAAGAGTTACCATGTCTCAAAAGCTTTCTTAGTGACTCCATCTTAGTGGCAAAATTATTAACAAATTTGCTATAATATTCGCACATGCCTGCATAGGATAATAACTGGTCCCTATTTGTTGGTGGGGGAGCATTACTAATACCATCCACGTTCGATCTCTTAGGCACTACTCCATCACCAGATAATGTGTGACCCAAATACTCAACAGATGATTGAAATAACTTGCACTTGCTGGCTTTCAACGTTAAACCGCTCTTCCTCAACTTCTCACACACACAGCGTAAATGACTAAGACGTTCTTCATCGGTACTAGAAAAAATTAAAATATCATCCTGGAAACACTTCACAAAATGATCTACATCCCTAAAAATATTGTACATGACCCTTTCAAATACTGAGGCAGCTGAAGCCAACCCAAACGGCATTCTAGTATACTGAAAAAGGCCCTGAGGAGTAATAAAAACTGTTAGACACTTGGAATCATCTGTAAGAGTAATTTGGTGATAAGCCGATCTTAAATCTAGAGTGGAAAATACCTTAGCACCTTCTAACATAGAAACAACCTCATTAATATTGGGAAGAGGATGACAGTCCACAATAATTGCCAAATTAAGCGCCCTAAGGTCCACACACATTCTCAAAGATTTGTCCGGTTTCCTAACCAAAACAATCGGAGAAACCCATTCAGAAGAGTCAATGGGTTCAATGATCTTCTCTGAAACTAAATCATCTAACATTTTCTTTAGATCTTCCCTAACATTAATGGGCACCCCTCTCAATTTCTGCCTAACAGGAACAACTCCAGATTTAAGTTTAATTTTGTGAGAAAAATTCTGTAGCTTACCTAACTTGTCAGAAAAAACGTCTTTAAATTCAGACTTTATTAAATCAGTTCCTTGCTCAAATGAAATAGATGAAATGTTATTATTCTCAAAAATTTCACCTAGCATAACCAGATCCTTGGCACGGGGATTTAAAATTATTCCAAACTTCCACTGATCCTTCCAACCAATAACATTCACCCCTTTAACAGCAATTTACAACTTAACCTCAACACACCTGGATCTGAAAGTAATCTTGACTAAAAAATGGCCTAACATCTCTACATTTGTACCATTGAAACTGATTGCACTAATCTCAGAAGGGAGAATATCCTTAAAGTTCAGGACATGTTTTAACCGTTCTTCAAAGTAATCCTTGGTAATATTTGTCCAAGGTGAACCCGAATCAGCCATCAAGTTAAGACTAACCCCCAAAACAAACATTTCACAAATGGCTTTTTTAATGAGCTGACAATTGTCATCAATCAAAGAAATTTCTTGAGCCAAATAAACTACAAAACCTTTATTTGATGCGGCACAATCCTCTGTACCTGTACAAACACAACTGCAAGATTTTGATGAAGCTGCTGTAACAACAGCTACTTTATCTTTAGAATTTTGAACAGCAACTCTTGAATCCCTACAAACAGTGAAAAAATCTCCTAACCTTCCACACTTCCTGCATTCTTTATTTATAGCAGGGCATCCAGCGTATGAAGCAACATGCATCCTACTACCACATTTATAACAAATCACAGATTTCCCAAATCTCTTAAAAACTCCCGTGTTATTGAATCTGTTGGTATTGGAAAATGTATGTTGATTTTCATTCATTTGCCCTTCTTTATGTTTAATCAAACAAACTTCGTCATGAGAATCTTATTCACAACATGTTTTTGAACAGTGAGCATCCATTATTCCGACTGTTCTAGAGACTTAGCAATAGCAATTGCCTCTGATAATTTAGGATCACCTAATTCCCATAACCTTTGTTGCGTTTTCTTATTTTTTACATGAACTATAATCTGATCTCTCAACATCTCATCACACATAGCACCAAAATTACAATGAATAGATAAAGATCTTAAAGCAGTCATAAAATCATCAAAAGATTCTGATTCTTGTTGTGCCTCAGTGTAGAATTTGTATCTATTAAGAGCAATGTTAGAAACTGGTTTAAAACGCTTCTAATAGAATACTTTTCTTCCTCTCCGCACCCATGCGTTCGCCATTTATGGCCTTCAAGTAGTTAAAAAACTCTTCTTTCCAACGAGTCCAAGGAATTGGTGGATCACCCTTATTTTGTAAAAACTTTTCAGGTGGGTCAAACTGCATTTTTTTTTTTAAAACAAAACAAATTAAAGAAGAAAAAAATATCCAAGCTAATTATAGAGAAACTTCAAACAATATCCTATAATGTGTTATAAAGACTTCTTAGAGTTCTTTGCACTATCACTTGTAACAGTATGTTGTATAAAAATAATTAACTCTGAATAACTGTTATCCTCAGTTTTAACTTTTCCTTCTATGAAAAGAAAATATATCTAAAGTCTTGCGAATTCCTACGTCAGGAAAATCCTTGTTTCTTCTTAAATGTAGCACTAACACGCTTTCCAAAAGTAAGGAATGTTTTCCAAAGACACCGACCCAAAAACGGCAATCCGCGGTGATTTGTTACTATAGTAACACAAATCCCAATCTAAAATGGCCGCCACACTGGACGTTGCGTGATTACGTCATCACGCGCATACGTCCTACGTTGCTGTTACCCTCGCCGGCTTTGCGCTGTTGTTATTGACCACGCCGGCTTTGCGCTGTTGTTAATGTCCACGGCGAGTCAAATGAAAAGAGGAGAAACGTTCGCTTTGTCCTCTTTCTGATATTGCGCAACCTCGTCCCGCGCTCCACTTCGTCTCGTGGAAAAACAGCTGGTTGGCTCTCGTGTGTCTCACGCAGCACCTACGATCCACCAGCCAGAGTCAGACGATTCAAAGGTAGACACTAGCAATTACCTTAAAAACATTCAAAATGTGATATCCTTATGTTGGTAGGAGTTATAAAATGCCGATTTTCTTCTTCCTTGATGAAAATACTCTGACAAGTCTTTTAAAGGAATTTAAAGGATGTAGATCTTGATATAAAGTTTTCCAGCATTTAAATAAAATTCATAATAAACTCCACCTCTGTGCTGCAGCCATCAATCAGTCAAAGGTGACCCTTGTCGCCAATTTTGTTAAATAATCCACAGGAACTGGTTCAGGAATAAGCTGATTTAATGAGCGGCACAGCAACATGTACATCAGTATCTTGGATCCAGGAACAGTGCAACTGACCAGAAGCCAAGAACATAGTGGTGTTCTAAGAACACTTAAAGAATAACATGTAGGATTTAAAGGTACAGGGAATATGCAAAGGGATAAGATGTAACAGTGTCCTTCACCAAATTCACCCCTGAACAGACGCCTGTGGATGCCACTGTTGCGGAATACATATGAGTCATGGGTGCTCCCTGTAAATTGTGCCACAATGTCCGTTTTTATATGCTTTGCATTGCACACGACCTGCACATTGATGGAGTGGTACGACTTTCGTGTTCCGGAAGATGTACTCGTTGGCTGCCGGTGGACAGATGGGGACATGCGTGTAGTCTATGCATCCGATGACATGGGGAAATTGGGCCACCTGATAGAACTCTACTTTTGTCTGATTCAACTCCTGTGAGGTTGTGGGGAAGGTGATGTGGGTGTGGATCCATGTCATCATGGCATCTAGGAATTTTCTGAAGAAGCTTGAGAGTGCGCTTTGGGATACACCTCCGTCTACGGCTATTACCCCCAGGAAACTGGCTAACTCTAGTAGGTGTAGGCTACATAGGACCTTTATGTGTGCAGGGATGACATGGGTCCTGCGGGTCTGGTGCTGCAATAGGGGTTCCATATCTGCAATTAGGCGCATTATGATTGCACGGTTCAGCCAGTACTTATCATATATTTCCTCATCATTTTGGCCCAGCAATGTTATGCGCACTCGGAATACCCTCTCCTGTATACTCCTCCTTTGCTGGGCTGCTGCATTGATCCTCATCCTCCTTGCCAGCACGTAGAGGGCTGCCATTGTGAAAGGCTTAAACATTTTTAAATGGGTTTCTGATTGTTTGCACCTGTTCTTTTTAAAAATACATTTTTTACTTTACCTCCTGTTTGAGATTCCCTTATTCTGATCTTTCTAAATAGCGAATATCATGGAATTTGCTATTTGCGATTTTCAATGCATTAGATACGATTCTTTATTTGCTAATCGCTATTTGCGGTTGCTGTTGTATGTTTTGCTATTATGGATTCGGTATTTTGCTAATCGCTAAATTTGCAAGACATTTTTTTGCGAATCTCTCGTATTTTCGGTAATTCGGTTGATGCATTGGAAAGTTTTATTTTGGGTCGCTAACGGGCTATTTTGCTGATTTTCTAATTTTGCGAGGGCAATTATGCTTGATGCATGTGTCAGCTAATCTCCCTGTGCCTAACATAAATCAATGTGTCCTTCTGTAACAAAACTGGTGCAATGTAAAGCGTTCTGATACCTGATAGCTCGGGTCTAGTTCACGGTATATAAGGTTCAGATTTGCACAAGGGGCTGTATCTCCACTACAAATCTCATTCTAGAATATCCACTAACTTGCTCTTGCATGACACCGCAAAGCTGAACATCTGAATGGTACAAAAGATGGCACATTGCAATGTTGTCCCATTTGTGCAACACAGTGCTGCTGATTTTCCAGCAGCGCTTCCCTGCCCTAATGTTAGTTGATCAAGAACTAAGCTTTTGTTGCCACTTCATAGAAGCTCCCTTAATTTTGATAACCTGCATTTGCAGCATTTTCTGTATCATCTTACTTCTCCTATTGGTTTTATACATAAGACCATGCATATACTTTGAAAAGTCTATGTGAAAATACTTCAGTTAGTGTTAGGGGTTATTCTAATTCTTGATGCTGAATTTGGGGCTCTACCTGTTGTTTGCTGTGCCCGCTGTTCCTTTCCTCAAAGCCGGGCTTGGCTCCGCCCCCTGCACTGTGAACGGCCGGCCGGGCTTCGCTCCGCCGGTCCACCTCTCACCTCCTGCCTACAACCCCCAGGATCCATTGGGGCAATGCTGACCTGACGAGTGACCGCGCCAGGAGGCGCACTAAGCCGCATCAGGGCCGAGTCCGGTGCTGCTCTCTTGACGCTGAATTTGGGGCTCTACCTGTTGTTCGCTGTGCCCGCTGTTCCTTTCCTCACGGCCGGGCTTGGCTCCGCCCCCCTGCACTGTGAACGACCGTCCGGGCTTCGCTCCGCCGGTCCACCTCTCACCTCCTGCCTACAACCCCCAGGATCCCTTGGGGTAATGCTGACCTGACGAGTGACCACACCAGGAGGCGCATAAAGCCGAGTCAGGTCCCTCGTCCCGCGAGGACGTGCGCAGGACAAGCCCGGGCAAAGGGCGGGCCCTCTGTGGCCCTCAGAGGCCAGAAGAGGCAGGGCTGGGCCATACCTGTTCCACCTACCATCAGGCTACATGGGACTTCAAAACTCAAAGGTACTGTGATATCTTGCCCCAGAACCTGTTGCCTCACTTTTTCACTTTCTGCCTCATTGTGTTTTTAGTGGGACCCTTGCTTATTACTTTCCAGGTCACAAAGTACCTGAGCACAAAGACTGTGGAATATGTCACCAAGGGTTGCGAAGGGAAGGAAATCATTAGTGGGCGGGTCCATAAGGGGGACGCTCGATCAGTTTATTACCATGGCGGCCTCCATGCTGGAGCATGAGATAGCCATCACTGAGCGCCTCATATCAACTGAATTCCAGAATAAACGTTCATCATTAGGACCCCTCCAATTAGTGAGTTCACCGACGCCTACTCCGGACAAGGAGAGATCTTCTCACAGCGATACTGGCACTCCTCTCCTGTTTAAAGATGCTACAACATTATCTGAGCCCAACAGGTCATATAGTAGCAAGGATTCTAGCGCCGATTCTGTCTTGGAAATAATTTCAGAAGAACCCCTGCTTCAGGAACACTCGAGCCCCACTGTAACAAAAAATCCTGGGGGCCAAATTCTATCTAAAGGGCATACATTAAATAGGAAAAGATGGGGAAATAGACACAGGGGTAGTAGACAGGCTACACTGACCAAGACCCACCCACATTCCCCAATACATCAAACTACAGGAACAGGGAACAAATTAGTAAACACAATCTCAGGCCAGATTCCAGTGCCTTTTCCCCCAATTCATGAGTTAATAGGGAACATTGAAGTCCTAGTGAAGTCACTACTTCTTCCATTAGTTGAAAGAGTAAAGAGAATAGCTGACCAATTGGGGACCATAGAAGTTGCCGTTAAATCAAACACAGGTTTATTACGGGAATTATCATCCAATGTAAGTAAAAAATCTGTAATAGTGGAATCGGTGACGCATAACACCAGTAAGGCAAATAAAATTCTAGAACCTACACATACACTACCAGATAAAACACAGACTCCAACCACTGCCACTAAACCAACTAGGACCGATGGTCCAGCGGGACATGAAATCCGGTCAGTGGCATCACGGGGTAACAATGGGAGGGGCAACTTAGATACTAGACAAAACACTGGCCCCATTTTGCAAATTGATCTTCCGCCAGAAGCGGCCCCTTATGTTGCGGTACTGACTAGGGTCCCTGAATTACAAATAGGGAAAACAGAAGGCTATCAGAAACTTAAAAATAAAGTCATTTACTGGCTAAGGAATAATAGACCACTACCCCCCAATATCAATGGAGAAATTCTGAATGTGAGAAGGCTCAATTGGGTGGGACAGAGGCCTAAAGATACCCAAGGCGATGCCATAATAATCAACTTTAGGGACCGCAGGGTTATTCCGTACCTCAATGACTGGTATCAGGAGAGTGGGGGGTTGGGATCCAGATTCAGGATTTGAGTTATTTCTATCCCAGGTTCCTACTACCCCGTCAACATAGCCAAATGAATCCCTACCAGGGATTGTGGGGGGTCCCTGCATTTAACATCCCTACCCTAAACAGATTTGATGCACTCACAGGATTAGATGGAGTCGACTGACTCACTTCAGAGAAACGTATGGTCCCATGTGCACTAAATCACATCGACTGGTCAAATGCCTCAAATGGCTCTGCACCCCTAGCGTCACAGTTAAATGTGGATTTAAGTAAATGCATCATCACTAAAAAGACCTCCGCACAGGATAGTTTGAGCAATGATAGTAAGGGGGTGTGAGTGAGACAGACTATGTATTCAATATAGTCCCGGCCATTCCTACCGCGCCCATTGTAGATGGTAGTCTTGACAACAGCAGTGTAAAATCCCATTCAAACAACAATGTCAATGTATTAAGATATCCTAACCAAGCAACAAGCTTTTTAAATAACTTTCACGAAATACATGATATGGGTCTGACAAATCTTTGTCCACCTTGTACGACCTCAGATATCCCTTCCGATCCGGCCAACTCCACAATCGGACTTAAATCTCAATTAGTACAACCAACAATAAGCCCTCCCATGGTAAATCCAGAGGGGCGACAATCGCCCACCTGTCCTGTGCCTCTCGTGGGAAGTGTTGAAGTTATTTTTCCTGAAGTCACTGAAACCGGCCCCTTATTGAAGCCTGTACTTCCCTAGCAGCATCATTAGCTGGAATGTGGCAGGCCTGCTCGCCAAAATCAATGACCCGATGTGGCAATCATTGACATTAAATTATAGCATCATATGCGTTCAAGAAACTTGGGCTAACAAGGAATTACATATTGTGGGTTATAAAACTTTTTTTACTCCAGCTACCCCCAGCCAAAGTGGTAGGCACAAGGGGTGTCTGTGTACTTACATTTCAATCACCACCGGACCCTTAAATGCTAAATTCACCACTAATGAATACTATCAAATTTTAATTACATCATGGGGATACCTACAAAATATGGTGCTGGTAAATTTTTATAATAATATTCCTCCCGTACTTATAGAGCGTGTCATCAACAACCTATTGACGGATTTCATTAAAATTGAGGAGCACATGACAGGAGACATGGCCCTAATGTGGGTGGGGGTTTTTAATTGCCCCCTATGTCCCCGAGGAATAGCGTGTTTGTGCGGTGCAGGAGACGACAACGAAGGGGCCCTGAGTCATTTTACCCACACAAAACTAGGGGAGCTATATAATTTTATATCGGCACAATACTCGCTGTCTTTCATTAACGAACTGTGCACCCCCACTAAAGCATTTAGACCAACTTTCAATGGGAGAGGGTACAATTCGATTATTGATTTTACTCTCCCATCAACCCGCTATGTAGGTGTGGTACTAAACTGGGAGATCAGTGATACTGCCCTTAGCGATCACTACCCCATTGCTGTAACATTGAAGGCTAGGGATGGTGATTTAAGTCGCAAGAGAAACATGATAGATAATCTAACGCCAATACTGGCATCGAAAAATGGGTTTTGTATCAAATGGCAAAAGGTGACACCCACAAACTTTTTACAAAAGCTTGTTAGGAACGCCAATGAGGAGTTTAACATTTGCCTTTCAACTGAAGAAGATGCTCATACCATTGTTGGATCATTTACAAAAATCTGCTCGGGAATAAAACAACTTTTGACCAGAGTACCCCGTAATCCACCAAAGGGGTCTCAGGGATGGTTTAACGGGAACTGTACTAAGGCGCTTTCCGCCCTGAAAAAAGCTCTGCATTCTTGCCCAAAATCTCGAGAAAAAATCCAGTCAGCTAGACGTGCCTATCGGAATGCCCCAATAATCATGAAAAAAGAGCTAAAAATGCAGGCATGGTCAGCCCTGCACTCAGCCTCCGGGCTGAAGGATAACACTGCCTTCTGGAAGGCAGTCAATGCCCCATTTTTTCAAGGCCATCAGGGCCCCCAAATAGATCAAGCTATTACAGCACAAGACTGGGTTACACACTTTGAAGGTCTCTATAATGAAATAGACCTCCCAGGAATAACACCAAAAAACCCTGAGGCACTGTCGGCCGAGATACAGAGCAGTTCTTTCCCATTGGGCATCTACTTCCATCTTGATAAAGGGATCAAGGCACTCACAGAAAGCCCGGCGGGGAAGGCTCCAGGGCCGGACTGCACTCCAATAGATGTTTTCAAAAGTGTACCTGACCTTTGGGCACCTCTGTTGACCAGAGTGCACAACTCCTCTAATAACATTGGGTTCATCACCACCTGGTCGGAGGCCGTAGTAGTTCCGATCTATAAAAAGGGGGATAGGGATGATCCTGCCTGCTACCGGCCAATCTCGCTTCTCGATGGCCTAATCAAGTTCACCGGCAGGATGAATCTAAACCGAATGCAGGACTGGTTGGAGGAACATGAGGTGGTTTCCAACCTGCAATATGGGTTCAGGGCAGGTAAAGGGACCGTTGAGCAGGGACTCTATCTAGCAATAATAACAGCTAAGTATATCCATGCCAAAAAAAGAAATCTCTTTATAACATACGTGGACTTAAGCTCTGCATTTGATTGTGTTGACCATGGAATGCTTTGGCAAACACTATCTGACATTGGTCTGGACAATCAAATTCTCACTTTCATCAACAAACTCTATAATGGGGCTGGTGCACGTGTTAGATTTGGCAGGATGGGTGAGTGCTCTGACATGTTCAGAATCCGCAGAGGAGTAAGACAGGGGTGCATTATAGCACCCCTGCTTTTTACTCTATATATGAACAAGGTTGGATCCACCCTCACTGAAGTCTACCACGATTATCCCACAGTAAATGAAAAACCCATTCCCATACTCCTTTACGCGGATGACGTGGCAATTATGTCCCAGACCAGGGTTAGTTTACAAAAGGCGGTGTCGAAATTTTCAGATTTCATGAAAAGTAGAGGCCTCCGCGTGAACGTTTCTAAAACGTACACTGTCATGCGGACCCATTACCCGAAGAACATCCTGTTCAGTTATTCTGGACGGTAGACAGGTAGAGCTTACCGACAGATTCTGCTACCTTGGCGTACATTTTGAGAGAATGGGCTCATGGAAACCTGCAGTAACTGCCAGGGGTCTTGCGTTTACTAGAGCCACTGGAGCTCTGGTGAATTTTGCAAAAAAGCTAGTTGGAAGACCAGTGAGAGAATTGCTCCAGATTTTTAAGGCCATATGTATCTCTACTGGGACATATGGGGCTGGACTCTGGGGTATTGAGTCGGTGGAAACTATCCAACGAGTTGAAAATCGATTCCTACGCTATCTATTGGCCACCCCAAGCAGTACGGCAACATATGTGACACATATGGAAGTAGCCTTGTCAGATGTTACAGACATTATTAAATCATCCCCAGTCTTGCTATGGCATAATGTATGGGTTAATCCAGAGACCTCCCTGAATAGAGATATAATAAAGGATTGTTTGGCATCTGATAGAGCCACCAACATCAAATGGTTTACCTATGTTAAAGACCTACTGCAAGAAATAGGGCATCCTGAATATTTTTACAACCCAGATAGTATGGTGAACGTGTCTAGAACTGCCCTTAAAAAACTCCTCTTACAACATTTAGAGTAAAAAAGATGGTGGGAAGAAAGATCTAAGAAGACAGTCACAGATTACAATCTGATTACTTTTAATAAGGGGGCCCAGTTGAATCTTCTGATCGAACAACCCCCTTTCAACAGTATGATCTTGACTCGTTTTCGCTTAGAGACTTTCTTTAGATTGATAACCTTCCCACAGTGTAATGACTGGTCAAAAGAAAAAAGAACCTGTCCTTGTGACGATGTTTCTTATCAGTTTAACATTCATTGTATTCTCTTTTGCACCTTTTTTAGCCATCCAAGGGAAAAATTGCTGAAACCCCTACTTGTATCATGGGGCTTGAGGTCTTGTACAGGGGCATATGATAAATTAAGATCTCTAGAAAACAAACGCATCATTGGAATTGTATTTTCTTTTCTGAGAGCTACCATGAGGTATAGAAACACGATGTCAATCTAAATTTGTACCTGTTTTTGCAGAATATACAGAATGTTTAAAACTAAAAATGAATTTTCTCACTAGGCCGCTGTACTATATCATGAAATTCTTTGATTTTAATGTTTTTAACAAATTGTGTACCTTTTTTAATTATCTATTGCAATTGCAGTCACTGAACCAGCATCTGAACTGTTTATTTAAAATCTGAATTTTTTTTTTGTACGCTTTTATGAATTCGTTTTTACAATTCGAATAAAGCTTCTGGAATTGAATTGATTTGCCTGCTAATCTCCCTGTGCCTAACAAAATCAATGTGTCCTTCTGTAACGAAACTGGTGCAATGTAAAGCGTTCCGAACTTCCGATACCTGATAGCTCGGGTCCAGTTCACGGTATGTAAAACTCTGAAAAAAAAGTAAGGTTCAGATTTGCACAAGGGGTTGTATCTACACTACAAATCTCATACTAGAATATCCACTAACTTGCTCTTGCATGACACCGCAAAGCTGAGCATCTGAATCGTGCAAAAGATGGCACATTGCAAGGTTGTCCCATTCGTGCAACACAGTGCTGCTGATTTTCCAGCATCGCTTCCCTGCCTTAATGTTAGTTGATCAAGATTTAAGCATTTGTTGCCACTTCATAGAAGCGCCCTTAATTTTGATAACCTGCATTTACAGCATGCTCTGTATCATCCTACTTCTCCTATTGGTTTTCTACATGAGGCCATGCATATACTTTAAAAAGTCTATGTGAAAATACTTCAGTTAGTGTTAGTAGTTATTCTAATTCGTTTTATGTACTTTTGAGCATTTTAATTAATGTGAAATAAAAATTCACTTAAATTCAAGGACTTTATATTGTTTCTAGTTAAGGAAAAAAAAACAAAAGACTTCACTTTTCTAAGAATTCTCAGTGGAAAGGAAACCGAATTTCCAAAAATACTGATTGATAAAATGAAGCTTATTTGGAGAAGGTGAAAACTAGTGGTGACCTTTTAGAAATAATGGTAGCATGTGGCTTATTCCAGGAAATGCAGGATATTACAGGTCAGCACCTTCCCTTCATCCATAGCTGCGACAACTGAATGTCAGATGGGACCGTGTGCTGGTGCAGGGCTAGTGCAGGGCTCTACATCACTGCTTCAAAATCTATTTCTGGTTTATAAAGCAAACCTGACATTTTTGTATTATTAAAGATAAAGGAAGTAACATAGAAAGGACATGGGATGACAACCGCAGCTGTATAAACAAGCATTGGCATAGCCAATAGGTTTTGCCTTTGGGACCTCATAAGTATTTAATTATGGAGCACAATATCCTTGGTGCAACATCAACTGTTGCATGGCTAAACCTTATAATGTCCCAAAGGTGAGACCTATTGGCTATGCCAATGCTCGTTTTTGTTTGGCGCAGGGAGATTAAATGATTTGCCCAGAATCACAGGATGTTGAGCGGATAATCATGGGTGCTGTTAAAATTATGATCAGATGCCAGCAAGGAGCTCGCGTATCAGCTGCAATATTTTGTACTAGTGGTCAAATGTGAATTCAATAGTGCAGAGAATATATAAATGACCTGCAGAGCGTGAAGAATATTTAAATCTATTGCTATGAAATGAAAGGGCATCTGCGGGCGTTAATGCAGTGCTCCCACACTTTGTCTGTGATCTAAAGGGAGGGAGTGCCACCGGCTGCATTATGCCAGCCGTCTTGTTCTTCAGCATTAGATCTATGGTACCCAATGAAGTACTAGGTCGAAAATTAAAGGACACTCGTTGCACACACTCCTCACAAATCTGCACAGCAGAATACAGAACAAACAAGCCTGTGACTAAACCACTGAAAAGTCTGTCCTAATCAGCAAAAATAGGTTTTCAACAGGACACACAAGTAAGACCTTACACTTCTTATGAGTGAGTAGGGTAGCAAGTCCACCACGCTTCCCCACTTTGCATTCTGAGACTGCAGTCCACTCAATCCCAAAGAAAACCTAAAGTGGATGAGCTTCCATGCATGAACCTGGGAAGCTTGTCAGTGCTGCATGTAACAAACTAGTGCATTCTGGGATTTCTAGTTTACACGTTCGTCGTCTTACACTCCTGATAATAGAGGCTTTTTTAAAGGGAACCCCAGAACTGGAAAGGGGTCCTGAGGACATGAAGCTATTTGACAAATCCAAAGAAAACATCCAGAGCCCCAAAATTCTTATTCTGTACACAAATACCGTTAGAGTGCAATATTCACTGGCTTTCCAATAACCTCCTTGAAGTAGGAGGAAAAGCAGTTTGTTGTAACAAACATAAGTTTAAGAAGAACCAACGTTTGTCTGGTAAGAGGAGGCCAGCTCTGGCTGGGGGTAGAAGAAGAATACAAGAGGGGGTGACAGGGACAGTGTATGAAAGGATGAGGCAGGAGGGGGTGGGAGCAATGGTGAGGCCCTGAAAGCACATGCACTCTTATGGAGTGCTAGTTTAAAAATTAACAAAAATGTACCTCTGCCAGTGGGTGGGCAGTGGAAGGACACCAGCCGTAGAAAGAAAACTGTACTTGGTCCAAGATCCATGGAAGACTGGAAGAACCAAATATAAAGTGGAAGGAGGATGGACTGCCCAACAAGAAGCAAGGAAATTAGATTGATGTTGGAACCATCCAATGGTAAGTAATGGACGAGTTCTAAAACTGTTTTAAGATTTTTTTTATTTACAAGAGATTTAGCAAGCACAGAACAAGCATGGAGCAGGCAAAAGCTAAAACAAGTATTTTCAATGCAATAGGTCTTGAATTTGCGAAACTTTGCAGTTTTGGCATTGTAAATATATTATTTTATACTTATGGTTTTTGTTTGGAGTAGAGTGGGTTTATGTTGTTTGAAGTGGAATTGTGTGATTTGAATTGTTAGTTGTGAAATTGTGTGGGGTGGAATTGTGTGGTGTGTAGTGGTATGGTGAATAGATAGGGGTGAGAGCTGTAAAGTAAAATTGAGAAGGATAGGTGGTTTGTGTTTTAAGTGGTGAATGAAGTCTAGATAGAATAGTAGAGTGTTGTGAGAAAGAAAATGAAGGGGAGAGAAGGTTATAGACGCATAAAGAGGCCATGTTTATGTATGCACAAGACACTTGAAAGAAGTGGAGGAGAGTGTTTGTTTGCGATTTAGATTTTTGGAAAAGTTATGGTAAAGAAACTGTGCTGAAAGACCTGAAGTGAATCAATATGAGAAATGCTAATTCAGTGCATGCTTGTGACATGGAATTATGGGGATAGTAATTGTGTGGTATTAAGTGTAGTGGACTTATGTGTAGTGGTATTGTGTGTTGTGGAGTGCCATGTATTGAGCGGAATTTTGTGGCATGGTGTTGAAATATGTGGCATGATGTGGAATTCTGTGGTGTCGATTGGATGTGTGTGGTGTGTAGTGGAATTATGTGATGTGGAGTGCAATTTTGTGCCATGAAACTGAATTGTGTGGATTTGAATTGTGTGGCACTAAGTGAAATTATGTAAAGTTGGATTATGTCTCATGGTGTGGAGTGTATTTATGTGGAGTGTTGCTACTTGGCATGGAGAGGATTTATGCGGAGTGTGATTATGTGCTGTGGAGTTGAGTATAACTTTACTGTATGGTATGGAAGAATGTGGCGTTGAATTGTGTGGTGTGGCATTTTTGAGAAATATGGGGAAAGGTGCAGAATTATGTGAAGTGTAAATATGGGTCACGTTTCAGAATTGAATTTTTTTTAGTGTAATTATGTGTTTTGGAGCTGAGTGGATATATGTGGAGCGTAATCATGTAGGTTGGAGTGTAATTATGTGTAGTGGAAATATCTGGAGTTTAAATATGTTGTGTGGAGTGTAAGGAAATTATGTTGCATGGTCTGGTAATATGTGAAGTGGAAATGTGGCATGGAGTGGAGTGTAAATATGAATTGTGGCATGGAGTGGAGTGCAAATATGTGGAGTTGAATTTGATGGGTTGTGATGATGGGGCGTATAGTGGAATGATGTGGAGTTGAATTGTGTGGTCAGGAATTACGAGATGTTGAAATGTGTTGTGCACTGGAATTATGTGGTGTGCATTTATGTAGAATTGCATGGCACTTAATTGTGTGGTGCTGCAGGAAGAGAGCTCTGCCCCCAGACCGAGCTCTTCACAAAAACAGTGGCAACCTTCAGAAACATTACAGGAACAAAGCTGTCCAAAACATTGCACATAAGTGTCACAAAAACAGAGGCTAGCTTTGCAAAACTTAATAAAACAAAGCCGTACAAACATGCAAAATGAATTAGATGCAATTTCTGGCATCGAAAGGAGTACCTGAAAGGGAGGACACCTTCTGGGCATGTTGTGCATATGTTGGAATTATATTTATTTGACTCATTACATCAATTAAGCATTTGTTTTTAGATCACACAAAGATTTGTGTAACAAAAACAGCTTAGACATACACCGGTAAAGGAACTTTCAGCTGGAGGAGTAGGGGGAGGAGGGATAGCTGGAAGACAGAGAACTAAGCGGTAAAAGAATGGGAATGAACACGAAACATAGCAGTGGGAAACAGAAAGTCGGTGATCTTGCAGCTGGGCGGGCTTGAGCTTTGAGGGCTTGAAGAAGTAAACAAGTGGGAGGGGTGGGCTAAGCAGCAGCTGTCTCCTCTTTTTCAAAGCACACACTCATGCTTGTGGCGCACCGCTGCGCACTCCCCCAAGCTGTATGCCGCAACAAGCACGAGTATGTGCTGAGAAAAATAGCTGTACGACGGCTAAAGGTCTCCTATTCAGTGCATGCACGCTGCATATGCAAGACCTAAAATCACTGCAGCTACTATAAAGAAGTGAGACTATGTAAGTAGTTTTTCTAGCTGGCCCGGCAAAAGCTCCCGACAACTGCGCCTTTGTTATTTACACAGAGCTGGAGCCCTTTTTTCAAGTGGGTAAACACGGCAAAGAAAATTGATCCACTAATAGAGTTGATAGAGACTGCATTATTGCACATGGAATAATCAGTGCTTCACTTATCACAAATGTATGTTACATGGGGTGAACTTGATGGCTAAAGACCCTGCCATACGTTTTCAAAATAGCCCACAGATGGTATTTTGCTAGGGGAGGCATATTGACTAAGTCTATGTGGGGTTTAAATAGGAACAGTTGTGATTTACTGAATCTCTATTAGATAATTCCTTTTATTTTACTTTATGTGTATCCAGTTCAGTATAATGAATCTCTCTTAGTTAATGACTGGTTTTCGGTTTAATCGTGTCCATTTAGTGCAGGGTCGATAACCTCATTTACATGTCGATATTTGTTTGGACCTTGTTTGTGGACCTTTGAGCTGTGCATTTGTGTGCGTCTTTGTTCAAGGATGAAACCTGCATGGGCTGTAAAAAGCAAGTGTGGAATAAAACCTCACTTCTTGTTTGTCTCTTCTAAGTAAATATCTAATAATATAATGACAAAAAAGAAAGTAAAAAGAAACAAATGTTATTTACAGTCCCTATCGCCACAGAAACATCATTCTTATGACATTCCTGTTGCAATAGCGGCTTTCCCTTATTTGCAAGGCGGAGATAAGCCACGTAAATGACATAACACCTCCTTGCAAATAAGGCTCCCTTTCACGCTACACGTAGCGTGAAAGGGAAGGGAAATGGGTGTTGCAGTGTCCCTTCCTGCACATAAGCAATCATTTAAACAAGTATTTGCAATGCAATCTGTCTCGCTCTGGGACCCCTATGTGTATTTAGCATTGCAGCACATTAGCCTGGGTGCTGAAACATCAACTGTTCTTTAACACAGAGTGAAAGTAAACACCAAACTGCGTGACACACCAGGCAAGGGAACACATGGAGGGGAATATTGCCTTTCAGCTGGAAATGGTATAGTCCAAAGCTCAGTTTTTAATACAAAAGCAGGGCCTTCGGTGGTCATACCACTGAAAATACAAGATTTGAAAAATATATTATTGTCTACGGGTGCTCGTGGAAGACAATTTCTAGGGACTTGAATATAGAGAATGCTAAAGTGATTCTGGTATTTTACTGACCTCTGCAGGTCGTTTTCTATCAAGAAAGTTACATAGAGGCAGTTGCCAGAAAAAATAAAAAAATAAAGTCCCTCATCAGAAAGTAATTCTGGTGTTTTACTGACCTCTGCTGGTCGTGTTCTATGAAGACAGTTAAATAGAGGCAGTTGAACCGAAAAAAAGTCTCTAAGCGGAAGCAGAAAAGTCTTAGGGCTGATCTCCAGAGCCCACAAACTACATAGATATATAAGTATATAGTAAAGTATATATACTAAAGTATATACTAAAGTATATACAAGAGGCTTCAAATGCTCGATTTAAAAATGATGTTTTGCAACTTCTATGTGTACGTGTGCTGCACAATACAGCAAAATAGGAGTTACAAATTGCCATTCTGGATTGTTAATTTGCAGGAATGGACACCTTCCTCCACATAAACAATCATACACTCAACGCAGGCACCCTTGCACTATGTTGCAAGGGTGTGTGCATTGGCGCTAGGCAGCTGAATTTAGCACCAGTGCAGGGAGAAAGACAGGGGTGTGATTTCTTTTTTTTTACATTTTTTTTTAAAAACATTTATTGAAAAAGACATGGAAATACAGTAGCAATCATACAGCCACTCCGGGTCGGCTGGTGACGATTCCAAATCAAAGTCGGATGAAAAATACACAGCCCTTCAGCCGACAACCCTAGGGCCCGGCGGCCGTTAACAAATCATGCCAAGCCATACATACGTGTACAGGAGAACTGAGGTTTTGATTTTATCTTTTTTAAAACAACCCCCCAACCAACAAACATAAGACAACTACTGCAAGGGCTAAACAAAAAGGGAACGACCTTGGTGAATCCTTCTGGAGAGAGGTACCATATCTACAGCTATACATAATCAAGAAAAAGAATGTCCGGGAGGGGAAGAGAGAGGGAACAAGTAGTAGGCAACAGTACATCAACAAAATATGGAAACGTCATGCTAAGGGGACTGTAACCGCTCCGGTGGAGGCTCGAAAGGAGGTGTACAAATCTCACCACGGTATTGATTCCACTGACTCCATATCTTCCCCCACTTCTTGGGTCTGCCCCTGGCAATGTATACTGTTTTTTCATGGAACATGCACCAGTCCATGTTCCTAGACCAGGCCGACAGACTCAGTGGGTTCGCCGACCCCCACAATTGCGCAATGTCACGCTTAGCAATCATGTTACCCAAGGTGGCCCACTGCGTTTGGGCCACATTATAGTCATTGAGCTCCCATACATTTAACAGACATCTCTGGGCCTCAGGCAGAAGTGAGACACTCGTTACCTCAGTCATGACACCATGCACACGAGTCCAGAAGGATGCTACCGCAGGACATTCCCACATAATATGAAGGAATGTACCCACCATACCACAGCCCCGTTTACGCAAAGCATCCGAAACAAATCCCATCCGCAGCAATCGAGGACCCGTCATGTATACTCGGTGTAAGATTTTTAGTTGCACCAGTCTCAGACAAGCCGAGATCACCACCTCCTTTGAAGAGAATATAGCCGCCTGCCAGTCCTCATCGTCAAGCTCCAGTCCATCGCCGGTCCAAGACATGCGAAGCTGTAAAAGAAGGTCCGCTCAGTGGATTATCAGTTTTTTATATACTAGTGAAATCGTACTGTTCGGGACGTGCCCATCAAGTAATCTGCCCTCCAGGGGCGAGGAGTCTGAAACAGGCGTCCCAGGCACCATAGCAGAGGAAAGGGCGTGTCGAACTTGCAGGTATTGAAAGTATTCGCGAGGGCCTAGCTTAAATTCTAGTTGTAACTCCTCAAAGGATTTAATCTGGTCCTTCCGCAAAAGATCACCCACCGCACTGATTCTGATAAGGTCCCATTTGTCGAACCCCTTAGTCGTCCACAGATTACCCAACTTCTCAGAAGCATAGAGTGGGGTTGCCCGAGTAAGGGTATCCGACCAACCCGTGGCAGTGGTAGCATTATACCAGACCCGAACCGCGACCTTGGTAGGCCCGGTTAATTCCACGTCAGACCATTTCGAATAAAGTGCCCTATTATAATCTCCGCCCGGAAGCAGCCATTTGTCCATCGCAAAGGCCGGGCTAGCAGCCGGACCGTACATCGCATGGTTAACTAGGCTCAGTTGGGGAGCCCAGTAATACCGTCGGATATCCGGTAGCGCAATTCCGCCATCGTACCATGGCAGCGTAAGCTTGGCCAAGGCAATCCGGGGACGACCGGCCCACACCAGTTTCCTTTGCAGGCATTCAATCTCATGAAAATAGCTGGAGGGCACTCGATCTAAAGTATTCTGGAGAGCATATAAGAATCTGGGAAGGGACATCATTTTAAATAAGGCTGCCCTACCCACCAGGGACAGAGGCAGCCTGCTCCACGCCTTCACGTCCGCTCTTAACCGAGCGATCGGGGGGAGTAAATTGAGTCGGTATATAGCAGTTGAGTCACGTGAAATATGAATGCCTAAATACTTAAATCCTTTGGACGAGATTTGTATAGGACAGCTGTGTGGTACAAGTGGGGCATCATCTGTGAGGGAGTACACACAGGACTTGGCCCAATTAATGACCAGTCCTGAGTTCCTGTCAAAGGAGCTAAGGACATCAAATAGTACTCCCAAGGATTTCCGAGGGGAGGTAAGGTAAAGAAGAATGTCATCCGCATAGAGCGAGATGCGATCTTCAAAACCGGGGGTCCACCTAATGCCCTTAAGGGATGGCTCCCATCGCAACCAGGCCGCCAAAGGCTCGAGAGCCAGAGCAAAGAGCAGTGGAGAAAGGGGACATCCCTGCCGCGTACCCCGACCCAGAGCAAAGGGAGCCGACTCTCTACCGTTTACGACCACCTGGGCCAAGGGCTCCTCATACAACTGACGGACCCAGCCAATGAACACCGGTCCAAAGCCAAACTTAGCCAGAGCCGCCCATAAGTATGGCCATTCCACAGTGTCAAACGCCATGGTGGCATCTAACGAAACCAAAATGGCCGGTTCACGCAACGTATCCGCCCTCGCCAGCACGCCGTGAAGGTGACGCAAATTCAGCGCAGTGTTACGGGCAGGAATAAAGCCAGATTGATCCGGGTGCATCAGATCACCTATCACCGTTATCAGTCGGTTGGCCAATACTTTTGCCAAAACCTTAGGTTCAACATTTAGGAGCGAAATAGGTCTATACGAAGCACAGAATTCACTAAGCATGGGCGAATTTTGCGAATCTCGCGTTTGCGAATTTTGCGGATTTGCGAATTCGCAATCCGCAAAATCCGCGAATTCTCGCGAATTTGCAGATTTTTTTTTGTGTGTTCGCAAGTGTTTCTGCCAGTTCGCGAGGATTTGGTACTAGTTCGCAATTGCGAACTTACTTGTCGGCTCGCAACGGTCGCGACTATGTTGTTTCTACGTCTGGTTCATCATCACAGCCTCCCAGCACCCTCTGTTTCACCACTGGCACCCTCTGTTTGACCCATGCCACCCTCTGTTACATCAATGCCACCCTCTGGTTCATCATCACTGTAGAAGATGGGGGGGAAAAGCAAGCCCACCTGCCCTGCTTGAACTGACATGAATTAATTTGGGGTTAGTTTATTAACAACACCTGCCCTGCCCCAACTGACAATAATGAATTAGGGGCTAATTAATGTGTCACTGAAAGAATTTGAAGTTCCAGCCTGGCACCTGCTTGTCTTCTCCTTTAGCTGTAAATCAGGACCTTTGTCGCATACAGTTAAGGTCAGAGCAGGGTCACACAATAGTTGCAAGCAGGCAACCGAATTCTGGAGGGCCCCCTCAGGAAGCACTACAGGGAATCGTTACAAATCATGAGGTTGACCTTTTGCACATGCTCATTGCTTTTGCTTTTGCAAAAATCGTTTTTCGGCTTTTTCGCGCGATTCGCGGGGCACGGCATCGTGTGAAACCGACCGCGGAAGCCGCCAATTCGTGCTAATGAGCTTTTTATTTTTTTGCGGCTTGTTGTTTCGCGAGTTTTTTTGCAGTATTCGCGAGCCGCTTGCAGCGCAACACGCGAATTTACCCCAAGGTTGAGTACGGGCGCGGCCATTTTGTTTGCGTGACGTATTTCCGTTTCCGCCCGCTATGTATAATCTCACGCAGTAAGCGCATTGTGAGTAGAGGTTCGCACGAGATCGCGAGGGAAATCTCGCGCGAACTTACTTTCGCGCTCGTGAACGGGCGCCGGCCATCTTGTTTTTCATTCATTTCCTGTGTCTGGGCATGGTGTTTAATCCTCTTGGTATCTTTGCCATCCTTTGCTTGTTTTCAGTTTTTTTTTTACGATTTTGCTTCTTATCTATCCCTCTCTTTTCCTAGCTGTATATTTTTGTCTTTTCTGCTATTTTTCTTTACTTTTAAACTACTTTTTTTAACTCTTTTCTTTTCTTCTTCCCTATCCTATTCTTTCTTAATTTTCTACTTCTTCCTACCTTACCTGCCCAGACCATGGTCAAGCCAGGCGCCGTGAAGCTGCCCAGGCACTTGAGGGCCGCAGCGGCGGTGGGGAGAACTCCTGGACCCAGTGCCAGGACAGCATGCGAGAGATTGAGGGGGGAGCAGGTGACGCGACGGGAGATATTCAGCCCGGAGGAAGTGGGCGCGCTGGTCTACTTCCTCCAGCGCCGCCTGCCCAGGACCATCGCGGGAGGCGGCAGGATCGCGGCCGGCGGCTACAACATGCGGGAGCGCCGGAAGCGGTGGCAGAAGGTGTGCTGGGCCATATCCCACCTCTACGGGGTCCCGCGCACCTACAGCCAGGTCACCCATCGCTGGACGGACCTCCTGGACCGGGAGCGCGACCTGCTGGACCAGCTCGGCTTGGAGATCCCCGGGCTTGGTGAGTAGTAGTAGCCATTTCATCACTCACTACTATGATGTTTTCTCCTGCTCTGTGTTGTTGTATTGCAAATATTTGTTTTTTACATGGAGCAAGCCAATAATGCCGCTGATGACGATTACATTGTAGTTAAATTATATTTCAAAATCTTCTGTGCATTTCAGGTGCACTGCTCTCCTTCTCAGTGGCGTTGCTACTATGCTTATTTGTTTTCTATTTCGTGGTCTCATTGGCCTGAGTAACTATTATGTATGAGTGTACTTTACAGAACTGCGTAATGCTAGACACTAGGGGGCAGATTACATTTAGAAGCCCCTTGCGCCACGTTTACGTTGCCT
This sequence comes from Lissotriton vulgaris, assembly GCF_964263255.1. NCBI lineage: Eukaryota > Metazoa > Chordata > Amphibia > Caudata > Salamandridae > Lissotriton > Lissotriton vulgaris. The sequence goes on from NC_141695.1 coordinate 566,678,671, forward strand.
TGCGTGACGCAACAGCGGCGTAAACGTGCCGCATCCCTGCGAGTCATTTACAGCATGACGCATCTAGGGAGATGCGTCACGTTATAAAGCCATGGGCCTGCACCACAATGGGTGCGTTCCTAGTACGCAGGGTGGGCGGTCCAGCGGCTGTGCGCCTCGCAAAATTGCCTGCGTGAAATCTACAAGATTTAACGCAGGCACTTCTGCTATGCTGCTATGTCAATTCAATTCCTTATGCCTGCTTGAAGCAGGCGAAAGGACTGACACAACATGTTAAGTATTGGGTGGCCCTGAGCATTACTGGAGTTGCATTGCGTTGGCGACGTGACTCCAGCGATGCGCCGCTCTTACGTGACGAGATGCGTCACGCAAGTGCCTACCCTTGCGCCAGGGCGCGCCGCATTGTAAATGAGGCACATCTGCCGTGTCGCAAGGGTAGATTTGAGTGACGCATTTGATCTGGCGCATCTCTGGAGATGCGCCAGAATGCGTAAGTAAGTATGCCCCTAAGGGGCAGAATTGCAATTACCGTCGCATCCCTGCAAAGTAGCAGGGATGCGCCATTAATTGTGCGACCCGCTACCACCACCAAACATGGTGCGCCGTATTCGCAATGCGGCGCACCATGGGCCCAAAATGTCACCGAAGCTTTACTGCTGGAGTTGCGTCGCAACGATGGCGCAGCTCCAGCAATGCTCTGGGGTACCCTATCTCCCCAATGCTGGTCAAGCCGTACGTCTGCTTCAAGCAGGTGCAGGGTTTGTGTGACGCATCATTGTCCTAAAGGTGACTGATTGAAATTTTGTAGATTTCCCTCAGCCACTTTTAGGATGTGTTCCAGCGCAGGAATGCCCTCCCTTGCGCCAGAACGCCCCTTGATGGCACAGGGCTTTATAACGGGATGCATCTCCCAAATGCGTCACGTTGTTATAATATTATACGCCGCACCATGGCGCCCTTTTTTGTTTAGCTGCTGCGTCACAAAAGTCACGCAAGAACGGAGCAAAAGAGCCGCAAGGGGCTTAAATCTGCCCCTTCCTTTGTACCCCTGACAATAAGAAAAATAGTGGCGGTGGATTGATAGTTTGACTATTTAAATGACTGGTAATGTAGCAGGCAACTGTTAGTGTTGTCACTGATCTGACTGAAATCACAATGGAGTTTGTCTGTCACTTTGCGTCTTGCCTGCGGACTGCTGCCTGCCAGTCCTAGGTGAACCTTTCAGTACTTTGTTTAGTGAGTTACGTGACTTTCAAAGTCACAGGTCCGCAAATAAATGAAAACTAACCCTAATCAATATAATTTCGCGGAAATATTTTGTTATTGTTCTTTTGAAATGTTTGATTTGGTTGACATTGACAAGCAACAATCATCCATGTTTTCTGTTCTTACTTTCATGTTGTACGTCAGCTCCCCCCAGGGGCGAGAGGAGGACACAGGAGCAGCAGGCGGCGGATGCTGTTCAACAGGGCCAGGATCGGGCAGGCGAGGGCTCCTTTGCTGGCCCCAGTAAGTTTTCATTTTAGACTAGTACCTATTTTTCCTAGCGTTCCTCATTTGACTTTTTTCAAAATTGTCTTTGATCTTCTTGTAGACTGTATCTAAATTCTTATCCTGCCTCTACTATGACTCCCTGTGGTATTACTAGATTATTCTTATTAGTCTGTCTGTGTAGCTAACTAAGATTGCACGGTTGGCAAAACTCCCATGATTCTAGTCAGCAATAGCTCTATCAACTTAGTGCAGTCCTCTGGGATTGTCCATAATGTCTTTTGAAGTGTTCTATCTGGACTCATGCTTGCAAAAATTGCAAAACCTTTCGCTCAGTCACTCTAGTCTGGACCAAAAAACACATATTGTATTTAAGTTTAAAAGCTTTATTAAAAGTAAACACATTTATTAAAATGAAGTTATAATAAAACTAAACGTTTAACTGATAATGGAAAAGTGGTTAGTGCTGACGATTAATTGAAGACATTTCTTGTGGTCGAGCCGAGCTCTCACCTGGTTTCAACTTGATCTTGTGGTTAGAAGTCCATCTTCTGTCTGTGTGGAGAAAAATGGTGCGTGTTAAAAAACCAGCCTTCATCAGTTGTGCCAAAAAGTGCAGCAAGACAACCTTCCCTGGAAAAAGGGACATTTTTTTTCACTTTAAAGTAGACAGTCACAAATTACATTGTTTTCACATGTCTTCATTCCTAGACCAAAGACTAGTGAGTGCTTTATTCTAACATTCTTAAATGTACTTTGTAGGTGGAACATCTGGTGGCGGGGCCAGCGTGGAGGTGGTGGTGCTCGACACAGAGGTGGAGGGCAATTCTTCAGGGGAGGAGGCAGCGGCTGTGAGAGTTGAGACGGTGGTGGTGGCGGCCAGAGGTAAGCTCTTATATATTCCTTACTTATTGAGATTGAAGACTAGCTGGGAAGGCAAGAATATGAGATGCATGGCTGGGTGAATGATGAAGCAATGATGGGTGGAAGGACAACAGCCTGGGTGGGTGACACAGAAACTGTATGTGTCCATATACCTGGATCATGCTACTATCTGACTCTTAGATAGCATATGTGTATCTAGAGCAGGGGTACTCATAGTACGGCCCGCGGGCCGGTGGTGGCCCGGCAAGCCTTCCTTGGCAGTGCGCAGACCTTGCAGACAATCACTGCTCCCCCGGCCCCCACAGAGCAGAGGCTTTTTTGTATTTCACCTGTTAGCGCCCCTGCATCTCCACTCTGACAATCACTGCTCCCCCGGCCCCCACAGAGCAGAGTGGAGATGCAAGGCCACAAAGAGGTGAAATAGAACAATGCCTCTGCTCTGTGGGGCCGGGCAAGCAGTGATTGTCAGGGTGGAGATGCAGGGGCGCTACAACAAACAAAGCCTCAATAATATGTTAATGGTCTTTTAAAGACCTGTTAAGTACTTTGGTGTTGTTGTCTGTGTGTGCGCGTTGAGGAAGCGGTCTCAACCCGGGCTGAAGGCTGACACAGATAGACACACACACAGTGAGATGACAGAGGGGGAGGGAGAGGGAGGGCAGGAGGGAGAGAGAGATGGAGAGGGAGGGCAGGAGGGAGAGCAGGTGGGAGAGAGATGTATGTAAATGCTGGGTCTGGTGGCTCAGTGGATGAAGGCATCTGCTGCAGGGACCTGTGTGCAACCTCATGGTCACAAGTTTTCGTTTTGCTTTAGCCCCGCCCCCTCTGACTCCGCCCCCACCAGTGCGGCCCTCGGCCACAAACTACACTGTAAATTTAGCCCCTGAGAGAAAGTTTGTGAGTACCCATGATCTAGAGAGAGTAGACGGTCAGTGGATGAACTAAGTGTAACTTTGAAGAGCATGTAACACTGCACCCGCACGTCCGTTCCAGTATAGGAAAGGCAAGGAAAAGAAGTTTTAATTTTGTCCAAATACTACCATCAATAGTAGCAGTAGTTTGTATTACAAGCACAGCATAGATCCGGTTATTACGGTGGCCACTCCCTACCTCTCTTAATAAGTTTAGTAGTACTCAGTCATTCATGTGTGGATGTATCACTGGTCACTCAATAAAAAGCAAAGCACCTAAAGTCATCCCATATATAAGCAAAAACATCCCATGTGAAGTGATAGATAATCAGATTATTTATCTTCTTCAATTTTCCATTTCTAGTACTCATTTCCACTGTAGGGTGAAAGTTAAATTAATTAAGCAGTAGCCCTTGAGTTGTAACAGAGTATTCTCAGTGCCACGCGTAATAGAAAAGTAAGAGCTTCACCACCTGCATGTACTGGACGGGTACAGTAACGCAACGCAAGTCTAGGTCACTCCTCATGGCGTGCGTCTCTTTTTCTCGGGTGCAAGTTTACTGCGCTGGCATTATGCCGGCTTGCAGAAGATAACGTACCAATTTTCCTAAACAAGAGACAAGAAGAAGAATAAGACTGGTGTACTTTCATAGTCGACTCCAATGGAAGTCCATAGTGCTCGTAGAATTTGTTCCTTAAACTCCCACTAATGTTAGAGCAAGGATGAAGAAGTGTGAGGTTAGATAGATACTGGCCTCAATAGTTATGTAATGCGCTTGCAGTTGCAAGTTGCTAGTTGTAGTGCAACACAAATTTCTGCTGAATGATTGAGTTAATCTTAAAGAGCATTGGTTACAGACTATGTCTTTCTTTCTTCATATAGGTTCTCCTTCCTAACGAACAAGGAGGAAGGAGCTGGCTAGAGCGGCCCGGCAACGGAGGATCAATGCCACTGTGGCCGAATATCGGCGGCTGGTGGCCCTGGAGGACAAAGAAAGTGTGCAGTCGACCACAACAACTACGTCGTCTGCATCGGCCTCCGTGCCCCCACGGGCTGCCAGTGCCACCCAGCACAGTGGTCCACCCAGACTGAGCCGGGCTGCCAAAGCCAAACGCCACAGCCGAGTAGCAAGGACAACAGCTTCCTCTCACAGCCGATGCACCTGCAAGGCATTGAAGGCACGCCTGCGCCGCAGTACCCTGATGGTGTCCCGCCTCCAGCAGGAGCTCCACCACTTTTCAAACGAGTTGGAGGGGCTCCGCGTAGAGCACGCCTTGCTCCGCCAGGAGCATGATGCCCTGGCCCAAAAAGTAGACAGCATCCACCCATAGTGTCCCTTGCCCCTTTTTTAGAGACTTTTGGGGGGTGGGAATTGGGAGTTGGGTTTTTGGGGACTTTTGAAGGACAATCGTTGGGGTTAGGGAGGGTCTTGCGGGAGATTATTTTGTTAGGGATATACATATTCTTTTTCAAACTTTATCTGAGCATACCCGTTTCTTACTGCTTGCCTGGTGGGTGGGGGTTTAACAGTGACTTTGTTTTCCTGAAAGTTTAGTTCCATTTTCTTCCTTTAAGTGTAAATGCCCAAATGTTTTCAACACTAAGTGCCTCTCACAGAGTAAGTGAAGTGAATCCAAGAGTCCTAGGACTTTAGTAGTACTACCGTCAGTCTCTCGTCTCTCCTACTAATACTCCATTATACCCCCAAACCACCAAACGCTTATCTTACCTGTAATTTGTGTTTGAAAGTAGGGCTAGACCCAGGGCTGGCTCCACGGGAAACAGCGAATAAGGTTGGCAATCTTGGTCGGATAAAATTTCCTCATAACGGTGGTACTAGTGGTGTGACACAGTGGCAGTTGCATGCCTATGAAAAAAAGAAAATTAAATCTGGTTTGTCCTCCTGAGCAATTCAACGGTACAACTGAGAATATAGCAGGTGACAGAAGTACACTAGAACAGTGCCACATTGTAGCCTAACAAATGGTAAAGTATAACTACTAATTCGGTTGAAGTTCTTTGACATTATGAAAGAACAAAATGAAGGAGTACTACCCGATGAGGGTAAATGAAGGCTTTTGTCTAAACCCAGGAAACATTGTTCCTTTGTTAAGAAACCCCTCACTCACCACCCATTGGCGCTAGGCAGCTGAATTTAGCACCAGTGCAGGGAGAAAGACAGGGGTGTGATTTCTTTTTTTTTACATTTTTTTTTTAAAACATTTATTGAAAAAGACATGGAAATACAGTAGCAATCATACAGCCACTCCGGGTCGGCTGGTGACGATTCCAAATCAAAGTCGGATGAAAAATACACAGCCCTTCAGCCGACAACCCTAGGGCCCGGCGGCCGTTAACAAATCATGCCAAGCCATACATACGTGTACAGGAGAACTGAGGTTTTGATTTTATCTTTTTTAAAACAACCCCCCAACCAACACACATAAGACAACTACTGCAAGGGCTAAACAAAAAGGGAACGACCTTGGTGAATCCTTCTGGAGAGAGGTACCATATCTACAGCTATACATAATCAAGAAAAAGAATGTCCGGGAGGGGAAGAGAGAGGGAACAAGTAGTAGGCAACAGTACATCAACAAAATATGGAAACGTCATGCTAAGGGGACTGTAACCGCTCCGGTGGAGGCTCGAAAGGAGGTGTACAAATCTCACCACGGTATTGATTCCACTGACTCCATATCTTCCCCCACTTCTTGGGTCTGCCCCTGGCAATGTATACTGTTTTTTCATGGAACATGCACCAGTCCATGTTCCTAGACCAGGCCGACAGACTCAGTGGGTTCGCCGACCCCCACAATTGCGCAATGTCACGCTTAGCAATCATGTTACCCAAGGTGGCCCACTGCGTTTGGGCCACATTATAGTCATTGAGCTCCCATACATTTAACAGACATCTCTGGGCCTCAGGCAGAAGTGAGACACTCGTTACCTCAGTCATGACACCATGCACACGAGTCCAGAAGGATGCTACCGCAGGACATTCCCACATAATATGAAGGAATGTACCCACCATACCACAGCCCCGTTTACGCAAAGCATCCGAAACAAATCCCATCCGCAGCAATCGAGGACCCGTCATGTATACTCGGTGTAAGATTTTTAGTTGCACCAGTCTCAGACAAGCCGAGATCACCACCTCCTTTGAAGAGAATATAGCCGCCTGCCAGTCCTCATCGTCAAGCTCCAGTCCATCGCCGGTCCAAGACATGCGAAGCTGTAAAAGAAGGTCCGCTCAGTGGATTATCAGTTTTTTATATACTAGTGAAATCGTACTGTTCGGGACGTGCCCATCAAGTAATCTGCCCTCCAGGGGCGAGGAGTCTGAAACAGGCGTCCCAGGCACCATAGCAGAGGAAAGGGCGTGTCGAACTTGCAGGTATTGAAAGTATTCGCGAGGGCCTAGCTTAAATTCTAGTTGTAACTCCTCAAAGGATTTAATCTGGTCCTTCCGCAAAAGATCACCCACCGCACTGATTCTGATAAGGTCCCATTTGTCGAACCCCTTAGTCGTCCACAGATTACTCAACTTCTCAGAAGCATAGAGTGGGGTTGCCCGAGTAAGGGTATCCGACCAACCCGTGGCAGTGGTAGCATTATACCAGACCCGAACCGCGACCTTGGTAGGCCCGGTTAATTCCACGTCAGACCATTTCGAATAAAGTGCCCTATTATAATCTCCGCCCGGAAGCAGCCATTTGTCCATCGCAAAGGCCGGGCTAGCAGCCGGACCGTACATCGCATGGTTAACTAGGCTCAGTTGGGGAGCCCAGTAATACCGTCGGATATCCGGTAGCGCAATTCCGCCATCGTACCATGGCAGCGTAAGCTTGGCCAAGGCAATCCGGGGACGACCGGCCCACACCAGTTTCCTTTGCAGGCATTCAATCTCATGAAAATAGCTGGAGGGCACTCGATCTAAAGTATTCTGGAGAGCATATAAGAATCTGGGAAGGGACATCATTTTAAATAAGGCTGCCCTACCCACCAGGGACAGAGGCAGCCTGCTCCACGCCTTCACGTCCGCTCTTAACCGAGCGATCGGGGGGAGTAAATTGAGTCGGTATATAGCAGTTGAGTCACGTGAAATATGAATGCCTAAATACTTAAATCCTTTGGACGAGATTTGTATAGGACAGCTGTGTGGTACAAGTGGGGCATCATCTGTGAGGGAGTACACACAGGACTTGGCCCAATTAATGACCAGTCCTGAGTTCCTGTCAAAGGAGCTAAGGACATCAAATAGTACTCCCAAGGATTTCCGAGGGGAGGTAAGGTAAAGAAGAATGTCATCCGCATAGAGCGAGATGCGATCTTCAAAACCGGGGGTCCACCTAATGCCCTTAAGGGATGGCTCCCATCGCAACCAGGCCGCCAAAGGCTCGAGAGCCAGAGCAAAGAGCAGTGGAGAAAGGGGACATCCCTGCCGCGTACCCCGACCCAGAGCAAAGGGAGCCGACTCTCTACCGTTTACGACCACCTGGGCCAAGGGCTCCTCATACAACTGACGGACCCAGCCAATGAACACCGGTCCAAAGCCAAACTTAGCCAGAGCCGCCCATAAGTATGGCCATTCCACAGTGTCAAACGCCATGGTGGCATCTAACGAAACCAAAATGGCCGGTTCACGCAACGTATCCGCCCTCGCCAGCACGCCGTGAAGGTGACGCAAATTCAGCGCAGTGTTACGGGCAGGAATAAAGCCAGATTGATCCGGGTGCATCAGATCACCTATCACCGTTATCAGTCGGTTGGCCAATACTTTTGCCAAAACCTTAGGTTCAACATTTAGGAGCGAAATAGGTCTATACGAAGCACAGAATTCACTAAGCATGGGCGAATTTTGCGAATCTCGCGTTTGCGAATTTTGCGGATTTGCGAATTCGCAATCCGCAAAATCCGCGAATTCTCGCGAATTTGCAGATTTTTTTTTGTGTGTTCGCAAGTGTTTCTGCCAGTTCGCGAGGATTTGGTACTAGTTCGCAATTGCAAACTTACTTGTCGGCTCGCAACGGTCGCGACTATGTTGTTTCTACGTCTGGTTCATCATCACAGCCTCCCAGCACCCTCTGTTTCACCACTGGCACCCTCTGTTTGACCCATGCCACCCTCTGTTACATCAATGCCACCCTCTGGTTCATCATCACTGTAGAAGATGGGGGGGAAAAGCAAGCCCACCTGCCCTGCTTGAACTGACATGAATTAATTTGGGGTTAGTTTATTAACAACACCTGCCCTGCCCCAACTGACAATAATGAATTAGGGGCTAATTAATGTGTCACTGAAAGAATTTGAAGTTCCAGCCTGGCACCTGCTTGTCTTCTCCTTTAGCTGTAAATCAGGACCTTTGTCGCATACAGTTAAGGTCAGAGCAGGGTCACACAATAGTTGCAAGCAGGCAACCGAATTCTGGAGGGCCCCCTCAGGAAGCACTACAGGGAATCGTTACAAATCATGAGGTTGACCTTTTGCACATGCTCATTGCTTTTGCTTTTGCAAAAATCGTTTTTCGGCTTTTTCGCGCGATTCGCGGGGCACGGCATTGTGTGAAACCGACCGCGGAAGCCGCCAATTCGTGCTAATGAGCTTTTTATTTTTTTGCGGCTTGTTGTTTCGCGAGTTTTTTTGCAGTATTCGCGAGCCGCTTGCAGCGCAACACGCGAATTTACCCCAAGGTTGAGTACGGGCGCGGCCATTTTGTTTGCGTGACGTATTTCCGTTTCCGCCCGCTATGTATAATCTCACGCAGTAAGCGCATTGTGAGTAGAGGTTCGCACGAGATCGCGAGGGAAATCTCGCGCGAACTTACTTTCGCGCTCGTGAACGGGCGCCGGCCATCTTGTTTTTCATTCATTTCCTGTGTCTGGGCATGGTGTTTAATCCTCTTGGTATCTTTGCCATCCTTTGCTTGTTTTCAGTTTTTTTTTTTACGATTTTGCTTCTTATCTATCCCTCTCTTTTCCTAGCTGTATATTTTTGTCTTTTCTGCTATTTTTCTTTACTTTTAAACTACTTTTTTAAACTCTTTTCTTTTCTTCTTCCCTATCCTATTCTTTCTTAATTTTCTACTTCTTCCTACCTTACCTGCCCAGACCATGGTCAAGCCAGGCGCCGTGAAGCTGCCCAGGCACTTGAGGGCCGCAGCGGCGGTGGGGAGAACTCCTGGACCCAGTGCCAGGACAGCATGCGAGAGATTGAGGGGGGAGCAGGTGACGCGACGGGAGATATTCAGCCCGGAGGAAGTGGGCGCGCTGGTCTACTTCCTCCAGCGCCGCCTGCCCAGGACCATCGCGGGAGGCGGCAGGATCGCGGCCGGCGGCTACAACATGCGGGAGCGCCGGAAGCGGTGGCAGAAGGTGTGCTGGGCCATATCCCACCTCTACGGGGTCCCGCGCACCTACAGCCAGGTCACCCATCGCTGGACGGACCTCCTGGACCGGGAGCGTGACCTGCTGGACCAGCTCGGCTTGGAGATCCCCGGGCTTGGTGAGTAGTAGTAGCCATTTCATCACTCACTACTATGATGTTTTCTCCTGCTCTGTGTTGTTGTATTGCAAATATTTGTTTTTTACATGGAGCAAGCCAATAATGCCGCTGATGACGATTACATTGTAGTTAAATTATATTTCAAAATCTTCTGTGCATTTCAGGTGCACTGCTCTCCTTCTCAGTGGCGTTGCTACTATGCTTATTTGTTTTCTATTTCGTGGTCTCATTGGCCTGAGTAACTATTATGTATGAGTGTACTTTACAGAACTGCGTAATGCTAGACACTAGGGGGCAGATTACATTTAGAAGCCCCTTGCGCCACGTTTACGTTGCCTTGCGTGACGCAACAGCGGCGTAAACGTGCCGCATCCCTGCGAGTCATTTACAGCATGACGCATCTAGGGAGATGCGTCACGTTATAAAGCCATGGGCCTGCACCACAATGGGTGCGTTCCTAGTACGCAGGGTGGGCGGTCCAGCGGCTGTGCGCCTCGCAAAATTGCCTGCGTGAAATCTACAAGATTTAACGCAGGCACTTCTGCTATGCTGCTATGTCAATTCAATTCCTTATGCCTGCTTGAAGCAGGCGAAAGGACTGACACAGCATGTTTAGTATTGGGTGGCCCTGAGCATTACTGGAGTTGCATTGCGTTGGCGACGTGACTCCAGCGATGCGCCGCTCTTACGTGACGAGATGCGTCACGCAAGTGCCTACCCTTGCGCCAGGGCGCGCCGCATTGTAAATGAGGCACATCTGCCGTGTCGCAAGGGTAGATTTGCGTGACGCATTTGATCTGGCGCATCTCTGGAGATGCGCCAGAACGCGTAAGTAAGTATGCCCCTAAGGGGCAGAATTGCAATTACCGTCGCATCCCTGCAAAGTAGCAGGGATGCGCCATTAATTGTGCGACCCGCTACCACCACCAAACATGGTGCGCCGTATTCGCAATGCGGCGCACCATGGGCCCAAAATGTCACCGAAGCTTTACTGCTGGAGTTGCGTCGCAACGATGGCGCAGCTCCAGCAATGCTCTGGGGTACCCTATCTCCCCAATGCTGGGTCAAGCCGTACGTCTGCTTCAAGCAGGTGCAGGGTTTGTGTGACGCATCATTGTCCTAAAGGTGACTGATTGAAATTTTGTAGATTTCCCTCAGCCACTTTTAGGATGTGTTCCAGCGCAGGAATGCCCTCCCTTGCGCCAGAACGCCCCTTGATGGCACAGGGCTTTATAACGGGATGCATCTCCCAAATGCGTCACGTTGTTATAATATTATACGCCGCACCATGGCGCCCTTTTTTGTTTAGCTGCTGCGTCACAAAAGTCACGCAAGAACGGAGCAAAAGAGCCGCAAGGGGCTTAAATCTGCCCCTTCCTTTGTACCCCTGACAATAAGAAAAATAGTGGCGGTGGATTGATAGTTTGACTATTTAAATGACTGGTAATGTAGCAGGCAACTGTTAGTGTTGTCACTGATCTGACTGAAATCACAATGGAGTTTGTCTGTCACTTTGCGTCTTGCCTGCGGACTGCTGCCTGCCAGTCCTAGGTGAACCTTTCAGTACTTTGTTTAGTGAGTTACGTGACTTTCAAAGTCACAGGTCCGCAAATAAATGAAAACTAACCCTAATCAATATAATTTCGCGGAAATATTTTGTTATTGTTCTTTTGAAATGTTTGATTTGGTTGACATTGACAAGCAACAATCATCCATGTTTTCTGTTCTTACTTTCATGTTGTACGTCAGCTCCCCCCAGGGGCGAGAGGAGGACCCAGGAGCAGCAGGCGGCGGATGCTGTTCAACAGGGCCAGGATCGGGCAGGCGAGGGCTCCTTTGCTGGCCCCAGTAAGTTTTCATTTTAGACTAGTACCTATTTTTCCTAGCGTTCCTCATTTGACTTTTTTCAAAATTGTCTTTGATCTTCTTGTAGACTGTATCTAAATTCTTATCCTGCCTCTACTATGACTCCCTGTGGTATTACTAGATTATTCTTATTAGTCTGTCTGTGTAGCTAACTAAGATTGCACGGTTGGCAAAACTCCCATGATTCTAGTCAGCAATAGCTCTATCAACTTAGTGCAGTCCTCTGGGATTGTCCATAATGTCTTTTGAAGTGTTCTATCTGGACTCATGCTTGCAAAAATTGCAAAACCTTTCGCTCAGTCACTCTAGTCTGGACCAAAAAACACATATTGTATTTAAGTTTAAAAGCTTTATTAAAAGTAAACACATTTATTAAAATGAAGTTATAATAAAACTAAACGTTTAACTGATAATGGAAAAGTGGTTAGTGCTGACGATTAATTGAAGACATTTCTTGTGGTCGAGCCGAGCTCTCACCTGGTTTCAACTTGATCTTGTTGTTAGAAGTCCATCTTCTGTCTGTGTGGAGAAAAATGGTGCGTGTTAAAAAACCAGCCTTCATCAGTTGTGCCAAAAAGTGCAGCAAGACAACCTTCCCTGGAAAAAGGGACATTTTTTTTCACTTTAAAGTAGACAGTCACAAATTACATTGTTTTCACATGTCTTCATTCCTAGACCAAAGACTAGTGAGTGCTTTATTCTAACATTCTTAAATGTACTTTGTAGGTGGAACATCTGGTGGCGGGGCCAGCGTGGAGGTGGTGGTGCTCGACACAGAGGTGGAGGGCAATTCTTCAGGGGAGGAGGCAGTGGCTGTGAGAGTTGAGACGGTGGTGGTGGCGGCCAGAGGTAAGCTCTTATATATTCCTTACTTATTGAGATTGAAGACTAGCTGGGAAGGCAAGAATATGAGATGCATGGCTGGGTGAATGATGAAGCAATGATGGGTGGAAGGACAACAGCCTGGGTGGGTGACACAGAAACTGTATGTGTCCATATACCTGGATCATGCTACTATCTGACTCTTAGATAGCATATGTGTATCTAGAGCAGGGGTACTCATAGTACGGCCCGCGGGCCGGTGGTGGCCCGGCAAGCCTTCCTTGGCAGTGCGCAGACCTTGCAGACAATCACTGCTCCCCCGGCCCCCACAGAGCAGAGGCTTTTTTGTATTTCACCTGTTAGCGCCCCTGCATCTCCACTCTGACAATCACTGCTCCCCCGGCCCCCACAGAGCAGAGTGGAGATGCAAGGCCACAAAGAGGTGAAATAGAACAATGCCTCTGCTCTGTGGGGCCGGGCAAGCAGTGATTGTCAGGGTGGAGATGCAGGGGCGCTACAACAAACAAAGCCTCAATAATATGTTAATGGTCTTTTAAAGACCTGTTAAGTACTTTGGTGTTGTTGTCTGTGTGTGCGCGTTGAGGAAGCGGTCTCAACCCGGGCTGAAGGCTGACACAGATAGACACACACACAGTGAGATGACAGAGGGGGAGGGAGAGGGAGGGCAGGAGGGAGAGAGAGATGGAGAGGGAGGGCAGGAGGGAGAGCAGGTGGGAGAGAGATGTATGTAAATGCTGGGTCTGGTGGCTCAGTGGATGAAGGCATCTGCTGCAGGGACCTGTGTGCAACCTCATGGTCACAAGTTTTCGTTTTGCTTTAGCCCCGCCCCCTCTGACTCCGCCCCCACCAGTGCGGCCCTCGGCCACAAACTACACTGTAAATTTAGCCCCTGAGAGAAAGTTTGTGAGTACCCATGATCTAGAGAGAGTAGACGGTCAGTGGATGAACTAAGTGTAACTTTGAAGAGCATGTAACACTGCACCCGCACGTCCGTTCCAGTATAGGAAAGGCAAGGAAAAGAAGTTTTAATTTTGTCCAAATACTACCATCAATAGTAGCAGTAGTTTGTATTACAAGCACAGCATAGATCCGGTTATTACGGTGGCCACTCCCTACCTCTCTTAATAAGTTTAGTAGTACTCAGTCATTCATGTGTGGATGTATCACTGGTCACTCAATAAAAAGCAAAGCACCTAAAGTCATCCCATATATAAGCAAAAACATCCCATGTGAAGTGATAGATAATCAGATTATTTATCTTCTTCAATTTTCCATTTCTAGTACTCATTTCCACTGTAGGGTGAAAGTTAAATTAATTAAGCAGTAGCCCTTGAGTTGTAACAGAGTATTCTCAGTGCCACGCGTAATAGAAAAGTAAGAGCTTCACCACCTGCATGTACTGGACGGGTACAGTAACGCAACGCAAGTCTAGGTCACTCCTCATGGCGTGCGTCTCTTTTTCTCGGGTGCAAGTTTACTGCGCTGGCATTATGCCGGCTTGCAGAAGATAACGTACCAATTTTCCTAAACAAGAGACAAGAAGAAGAATAAGACTGGTGTACTTTCATAGTCGACTCCAATGGAAGTCCATAGTGCTCGTAGAATTTGTTCCTTAAACTCCCACTAATGTTAGAGCAAGGATGAAGAAGTGTGAGGTTAGATAGATACTGGCCTCAATAGTTATGTAATGCGCTTGCAAGTTGCTAGTTGTAGTGCAACACAAATTTCTGCTGAATGATTGAGTTAATCTTAAAGAGCATTGGTTACAGACTATGTCTTTCTTTCTTCATATAGGTTCTCCTTCCTAACGAACAAGGAGGAAGGAGCTGGCTAGAGCGGCCCGGCAACGGAGGATCAATGCCACTGTGGCCGAATATCGGCGGCTGGTGGCCCTGGAGGACGAAGAAAGTGTGCAGTCGACCACAACAACTACGTCGTCTGCATCGGCCTCCGTGCCCCCACGGGCTGCCAGTGCCACCCAGCACAGTGGTCCACCCAGACTGAGCCGGGCTGCCAAAGCCAAACGCCACAGCCGAGTAGCAAGGACAACAGCTTCCTCTCACAGCCGTTGCACCTGCAAGGCATTGAAGGCACGCCTGCGCCGCAGTACCCTGATGGTGTCCCGCCTCCAGCAGGAGCTCCACCACTTTTCAAACGAGTTGGAGGGGCTCCGCGTAGAGCACGCCTTGCTCCGCCAGGAGCATGATGCCCTGGCCCAAAAAGTAGACAGCATCCACCCATAGTGTCCCTTGCCCCTTTTTTAGAGACTTTTGGGGGGTGGGAATTGGGAGTTGGGTTTTTGGGGACTTTTGAAGGACAATCGTTGGGGTTAGGGAGGGTCTTGCGGGAGATTATTTTGTTAGGGATATACATATTCTTTTTCAAACTTTATCTGAGCATACCCGTTTCTTACTGCTTGCCTGGTGGGTGGGGGTTTAACAGTGACTTTGTTTTCCTGAAAGTTTAGTTCCATTTTCTTCCTTTAAGTGTAAATGCCCAAATGTTTTCAACACTAAGTGCCTCTCACAGAGTAAGTGAAGTGAATCCAAGAGTCCTTGGACTTTAGTAGTACTACCGTCAGTCTCTCGTCTCTCCTACTAATACTCCATTATACCCCCAAACCACCAAACGCTTATCTTACCTGTAATTTGTGTTTGAAAGTAGGGCTAGACCCAGGGCTGGCTCCACGGGAAACAGCGAATAAGGTTGGCAATCTTGGTCGGATAAAATTTCCTCATAACGGTGGTACTAGTGGTGTGACACAGTGGCAGTTGCATGCCTATGAAAAAAAGAAAATTAAATCTGGTTTGTCCTCCTGAGCAATTCAACGGTACAACTGAGAATATAGCAGGTGACAGAAGTACACTAGAACAGTGCCACATTGTAGCCTAACAAATGGTAAAGTATAACTACTAATTCGGTTGAAGTTCTTTGACATTATGAAAGAACAAAATGAAGGAGTACTACCCGATGAGGGTAAATGAAGGCTTTTGTCTAAACCCAGGAAACATTGTTCCTTTGTTAAGAAACCCCTCACTCACCACCTAGTGGTGACTTGCTTCATCATCGGGGCCCACCCAAGTGGCCTAGCGTCACTTGGGTGTGCTTCAACACCTGCAATTGCAGGTGTTGAAGCACACCCAAGTGACGCTAGGCCACTTGGGTGGGCCCCGATGATGAAGCAAGTCACCACTAGGTGGTGAGTGAGGGGTTTCCTAACAAAGGAACAATGTTTCCTGGGTTTAGACAAAAGCCTTCATTTACCCTCATCGGGTAGTACTCCTTCATTTTGTTCTTTCATACCTTGACCAAGGGAATCAGGAGTATTTCCCGTCCAACGACTACGGACACAACTCCTTACTCTCCTACTTGTTTTCCAAGTTCTTTGACATTAGCCATGGGTCTTTGTCAAGCAGAGTAAGAATATATCCTCGGATTTCTTCACCAGCCTGTTGCTATCACCTTATCCTCCCTAGCAAGTGTGTGGATTTATTGCTGTAATTTAGTCACACATCAATCAAAACCACACAGCCCGGGGGAAGAGGGTTAGGGTTTGAAAAATGCATGCATGTCAGTGAAAAGTAAGTAGTACTTTCGACAACTGTGGAAGAAAGAATGCGACAGTACAGGGCCTGTGTGGAATTATTGATAACGATATTCAACATAAGGTCTCTATAGCCAGATACCCGAGAGCCTTGCTGGTCACTATAAATCCATTCACAACAACACTCAATGGGGTTGGTCTGGAAGGTATAGTAGATAGAAAAGGAGAAATTGCTTTTTTTCTAGGTGTCCCCTCACTCACCAGGGTTGCCCCTTGGTGACATGCTTCATCATTGGGGCCATCCCAGTCCTCTACGGCCTGGGGCGTGCTGCGACTTGCGAATTACGTAGGAGCACTTACAAATGACTATGTGTGGTGCAGATGTGATAGTGGAGTGGACTAAGTGATGTGTTAAGGGATCAATTTAGAAGCAGAGAGAGATCCAAGAAATGCAGTCACAGTCAGAGAAAAAGGCAAGGGATACTGTATCTATGTGGTTGTAGTTGTCCTGTTGGAAGTGGTAAGTAAGTTGCCTGCAGAAAAAAAATCCTCTTATTAGCGGCACTCCTCCATTGCAGCCGACGCTTCGTCCATCGATGTTGGTCACCAGAAGACACCCTGTCCACTGCCTGCCTGATGCTGAATTGTGGCTCGCTACTGTGAAGCCTGACTCCATCCTTTTTTCCCCATTGCAGAGACTGAAACCCGGCCTGTAATTATTCAACGAAAAACAGGAAGTGATATAATATTACAACACCACTGATAAATAAATATAAGGTATGTAGGCTGTGGAGTGCAAAAAGTCACAATTTGATTTTCCTAGTAGACAGTACAATATTTTTGAAAGTGCGTACTCTGTCTGAGTCACCTTTTGAAGGATAAATAAGTATGGGCAAATTAATGTAGCGGATCTTTCCCCTCAAGCTAGGTGTACTGTAAACTGTGTTTTAGAACAAAATTAGATCTTCCTAGCAGTGCTCCCACCCAGACCCTTACTAAAGCCAGTCGCAAAAATGTAGAAGACCCCCAATCAAATCTCAAAAAACGAGGCCTAGCAGAAAACTGGTGACAAAACTTACTTTGAAAGTAAAAGTAGGCCGAAGTACCCCCTTCCTAATTACCCCTTACCCACCGTGGATTGCATTCAAACCACTTGCAAGCAACCAAGCAAAAGTAGCGAAATCCCCCCCACTGAAACACATGCAATAGAAATACTGCTAACCCTAACGAACCCTAAGTTAAGAATCGTGGCAAAGGCTAACACTTTCATGGCTCAATTTGAGTCACAAACCATGATGAGTTGGAGTGAATGGTCACATGTAAAGTTCTACTGTCGTTTTATAGACGACATTTTTTTAATCTGGGACGACACACAGACAAAACTAGAACAAGTAATAAGAGCACTTAACCAGGTGGAGACCAGAATACAATTCACTCACAAAATAAGCAATGAAACAATAGATTTCCTTGACGTCAGAATCACTAAAAGGGACAATGGATTTGACACTGAATTGTACATAAAACCCACAGATCGGAATAGTGCCCTTAATTACACGAGCTTCCATCCCAGGAGCCTGATCAAAAATTTACCACTATCCCAATTTATCCGCATTAAACGGATATGTTCCAACATGCAGACATGCGAGAATACTTTGGAAAGACAAGTACGGAAATACGAGGAAAGAGGATACCCAAAAAACATACTACAAGAACAAATAGCAAGAGTATCCACGATGGACAGAATGACATTATTACAACCGCGACCAAAAAAACAACAGGACAGGATGGTATTTGTCACAAAATACACTACCCAATCACATAAAATCAAAAACATTATCAACAAAAGATGGGAGTTACCATCCTTGGAACCAGATTTCAAAGGATTGTTCAAAGAATTGCCACTGCATGCGTACACTCGAGGATTGAATCTAAAGGAAAAATTGAAACTTAAACATCAATCAGAAGAAACTTTTAACCACAGAGGAAAAATTCGATGTCATAACTGCATCAATTGTAATAATGCAATGATAGGGGACACATGTATTCACCCTACAACAGGTAAACAGATACGTTTGAGACACACAAGTGACTGCAACACGCAAAACGTGGTTTACGGAATCAAGTGCCCATGTGAAAGGATGTACATTGGTAAGACTGAGAGAAAAATAAAAGTGCGAATATCGGAACATAAAAGCCGAATTCGTAACAACACTTTGACTTCGCCATTGGTACAACATTGGAGGGCAGAGAAACACAGCATATCTCAATTAAGATTTCAAATCTTAGAACAAGTACCATTGAAACAAGGCATGAACAACCACCAGAAATTATTACAACGCAAACTCTTTTGGATAAGATATCTAAATACCATGACACCAACCGGTCTCAATGACAAGTATGATCTAGCGTGTTTTTTGTAGTTACAATCATCAACAGAATAACCAGTAGAGAGACATTTGTCATAATACACCAGTGAAGCTTACATATTCACAAAGAACAATAACATTTTTTAATCAGGGAGATGTAACAGTTTTATGCAACCAATGTGATATTACTGCAGAGAAATTCATATGTAACCAGATGTGAGGCTTGCATTATGTTCTTAAATACTGTATAACCTGAAGCAGATTGATCAACACACCAAGTCCCAATACAGTCTTTAAATGACAACCTAATTCAACATAATTAACACGCCCCACAAGTGAGAATACACCAGTGATACAACCCCTTGAGGTCTAATGTGTACAAACAGGGGGCTAGTCGTTAATAGACACAGTACCATTTAAACTAGTCGTTACATTTTTTAACCTTGCAAGATATAACTTTCGAGATAATAGTTCAGTTAAACCCACGAGTTTATTATGGAAGGTTAACTAAAAAATAATGACACTGTCAGAATAATGAGTACAACAACAAGTTAAACGAAGGACATAGGATTTCACTTAACAGCCTTATTTAAATACAGTCATTAGGCAAGCGATCCATTCTACTAACGGACTCGAAAACCCTTTCCAAGATGGCCTCCACAAATATCTACTATCTTAGACACACGGGTGAGAAGTCCGTCGTCTATTGTCAACTCCGCGAAACTGACGCAGAGCTAAACGCGGTCATTAGATAAACAGTAACCGGAGTTCACAGAGGTTGAAGCAGACTGCGGGAATTGTTCAGAGCGGTAGCTACGGCAAATACAGGTATGATAGGAATACTTACATCAGAAGCTGAGCAATAGACTTTGGTATAACCGACAAGGGTGTTGATTTTGTCATATTTCGGTTTTTGTAGATCGGGAAAATAAAGAACAAGAACAGGTAAACACGGCAAGCCACCGCGAGCCGGTTTTTTCAGTAGTGTTTTGACCGTCACTTGCAATTAAGACATAGATCTTATTCATATATTTCAGAACTCTGAGGCACATTCTGATAAGGTATGTAGAAAACGGATCACGTAGTAAGATGGTCTAAATGTACACATATAAATATTAAAGACCTTATTGCCCATTATTTTTTCAGACACTTGAGATATCGTCTTTAAAGGTATGTAAGAGAACATAGGCAAGTTGCCAGTTGTGACACAAGTGTATATGGATTTATCATATAGTGGCTTATACTTATGTTTTAAACAGAGACATAAGGGCCAGACTGAGGGACAGGATTCAGGTCAATCACCACCACAAGGACCAGGTACGCACACATCATGGTTATATATTTATAGAACCCCCCACCACAAACTGATACTTACACCATGTTTTTTCAATTTTCTTCTTGTAGATACTTCCCCTGATGAAGGCACACACCAGTGCCGAAATGCATTGGGCTCATTCGAAAAATGTTGATTAAATGTATTATACTATATGTGCCAAGTATATGCTGATGAACATGGAGTGTATAAATCCTGTGAATACATGTCAGTAATGAAATAGTATTGTGTATGTAAAACAATGCAATCACGACTCATATGAAAAATAATACGAGTTAGAGAAAAAATAAATGTGTGAAACATAACACAAGAGTTGTTAAAATACAGTTTGATTTAATAAAATTACATAAAGCGCTTAAGCGCCACGTGAACAGTGCGCGATTGGGTGGTAACTCAACACCACCATAACGAACTTTCAGAACCAGGACTGACAACCCTTAACAATCGCAGCACCAGTGTACAAATCAGTAAAATTCAGACAAATTCGGAGTGCTCCTACAACCCTCCCATTTTTCTTTAACTATGCCAAATCCCCCCTTTCCCACCATGGATTTTCTTCAAATGATTTGCAACCAAAATTACACATTCTCACGAGTGCTCTAAGACCCCAGAACTCAGTTGCAAAAATCTAGAACACCCCGAAACACATGCAATCCTGCTGCTAGGGCTAACCCTAACGAACCCTAAGTTACAAAAAGTGCCAAAAGGCTTTTCCGCGAGGATTTTGTCCCAACCACTTCTACCCGGTATTAGACATTCCCAGGAATGCCCCAAGGCCAAGACCCGCCAACCCAACCCACCCGCCAAGAAGCATAACACCCCCAAACAGGCCAAAAGCAAAATCTCATACTTGCAATATTTCTCGGCCTTCGGTCCAAACGCGCTGCGTAGCTAGGCCATAAGTCGGGGTTGCCACGACGGATTTCCTGAAAAGCAAATGCAATCAAGATTAGAGTGTCCCAGCAGTGCTCCCAGACCCCGAAACTCACCCACAAACACCAGGAAGCCCCCCAAACAGGCCCCCGAAAACGCTACATTGAGCGAAAAGGTCAGAAATAGCCAAAAAAAAATCGGCCTGGATTTTGTCCCAACCACTTCTACCCGGTATTAGACCTTCCCAGGAATGCCCCAAGACACGCCAACCCACCCGCCAAGAAGCATAACACCCCCAAACAGGCCAAAAGCAAAATCTAATACTTGCAATATTTCTCGGCCTTCGGTCCAAACGCGCTGCGTAGCTAGGCCATAAGTCGGGGTTGCCTCGACGGATTTCCTGAAAAGCAAATGCAATCAAGATTAGAGTGTCCCAGCAATGCTCCCAGACCACGAAACTCACCCACAAACAGACGGAACCTTCCCTAAGAGCACCTAAAAGGCAAGCAAGTCATCAAAAACACAAAAAAATGTCTTCCTGGGATTTGGTCCAAACCACTTTTATCCGGTATTAGAGCTTCCCAACAATGGTCCCAGAGCCGTCAACTCACCTGCAAAGAGGTACAACAACACCCCCACAAGTGCTGAGTCTTTCTTCGTTGGGCGTAAACCAGCCCTCTGGTTTGATGGAAATAGGAGTCTGGAGGAGGAGGATAGAGGAGCATGTTCTTCTGAACTTGTGAACCTGAGGAATGTAAATGTAAATGTAAATGTATTGCGATTTATATTGCGCACGTATCACCCGCAGGCATCAAGGCGCTTGCCTTGGGAACCCGTCCTGGTATTCCCCTGTGAGATAACCCCAGCAGGGTATCCACAAGGTGAAAGCCAGGCATCCCGCCGCGAGGGGCCGTAGTGGAGATTAAGCAAGCTATTGCCCAGAGTTGCAGAGTGTGAACCGATTTTGTGATTATCTGATTAAAGTTTGAAATATATTAACTGTGCACAACAAAGAAAGACAGACACACAGGAATAAAAGTGAATAGGGACGAAAAAGAAAGTTATTGATTCGTTGTCTCATTTTCAGGGCTCAGTATCACGGTCCAGGAATAAGAATAAGGCTTCGTCATCATACTCTGCGAATTCAGGCAGGGTGAGCTCAGTGTCACCTGACAGAGTAGAAATTCCCTCATCTATGTTGCTGGCCACCTCCTCTTCATCTGGCACGCTTTCTCGTACTCTGAAATCTGGTGGTATGAGGTGCTGATTCATCTTGATCATTGTTAACCTCTCCACATTTTTGGGCGAGAGGCGGCTCCGTTTGGGAGTTACAATGCCACCAGCAGCACTGAAAACCCGTTCAGAAGACACGCTTGCGAGTGGGCAAGACAAGTAGTTTAAAGCCAGGTTGGTGAGCTGTGGCCACAATTCTTTTTTCCCATGCCAATACGCCAATGGGTCAGAATTAACATAGACCTCTGTTGAGTCATTCAGATAGTCCTTCACCATCGACTCAAGGTCCTCATCCAAGGTTCCTCCACTTTGCTTAGCTCTTGCTGTGCCTCTGACCTTTTGAGAACCAAACCCACGCAGAGCTAGCCAATCCTCTTCAGCCTCCAATGTTTCTGTTGTGTCTCGTGCAGATGATCCGGTTGCCGGTGTCTTTAACGGCTGAGAGGTCACTTGTGCCACAGCCACAGGTGCAGAAGTGGATTGTTTTGACTGGGGATGGCCTGCTGATGTACTGCCATTTCCTTCAATTTTCAGCCGTTCTCTTTCAAACCTCTTGGCTGACAAGGCTAGCCAACGTTTGTACTTTGGAACATGTTGATCATCAAAAGGAAAGAATGCTTGGCCTGCCAGCGCCTTTTTGTAGCGTGGATCCAGAATAGTAGCACAAATGTAATGCTCTTCTGAGTGGATCTTTTTAAGACGTTCATCACCTTGTAGGAGCTCTAATAATTTCTCAGCCAGAAGCAAAGAGTCTTGGTTTTTGTCATCTTTTTCAAACACAGAACACACCTCCTTCAGTTGGTCCTCCAGCATGTACAACAATGGGATAGCTTTTCCCAAATTAGAGTCCTCCTTGCTGACTGCACGCGTGAAGAACTCAAAAGGACGAAGCATGCGTGTCAGGCTTTGAACTATGTTCCATTGCGCCCCACCCATCCTCAGCTCCTCTGTACCCTCTGTGGGAAATATTGATCGAGTTCCGTATACTGCTCATACAGACGTTCAAGCATGTAGAAGGTTGAGTTCCAACGTGTTACCACCTCCTGGATGAGTGCTTTCACTGGCATTTTACGTTGATATAGCAGGCTCCTCAGCTGCTTCCGGGCCTTAAAAGAATGGCTGAAATGCTTGCACATTTTTCGGCAGGTGTCCAATACACTGTACGCTGCACTGCCTATATTACCCAATAATTTTTGGACAACCAGGTTTATACAGTGTGCCAAACACGGCACTCTGAAATAGTAACCGTCCCTCATGGCCTTAACTATATTGGCGCCATTGTCCGTGGAAACATAACCAACCTGGCGTTTCAGTGGGGACAGCCAGTTAAGGACCTTTGTGTTAAAGACATCCAAAATGTTTTCTGCTGTGTGACGTTTCTCCAAACCAAACATGGCTAGTGTTGCATGTTTCCGAGCAGCTTTAAAAACAATGTCCATGTCAACACCTGCGTTTAGCTTTGCTTTAGCCCCTGAAAAAGAGACCCAGTGTGCAGTGATGCACATGTAATCAGCGCCTGCGCCACTGGTCCACATGTCTGTTGTCAGATGTATAGTGTGAACAGCACTCTTCTGCAAAGCTGCCCCAATCACCTTCAGAACATCTTCATGTAGTGCTGGAACCGCAACTCGGGCAAAATAGAACCGGCTACAAACCTTTCATTTAGGGCAGGGCGCTGGCACTAATTCTAGAAAACCAACCCCTTCTACAAAAGAAAAAGGGAGAAGGTCCAGAGCTAGCATTTTAGCCAGCTTAGTGTTATACAGACGCGTCAGTGGGTGGTTGCGTTCATATTGCGCTTCTGTAAACAACATCTTTTTAATGTTGCCCTGGACCAAGGATTTACGGGATGATGATGATATCTTCGACCCAGTTACGCTCGCTGATGAACTTTTCCGCATTGATGTCTCACTCTCTCCCACACTCTTAGTGTGCCTCACATGGGGTGTGCTGCTGACAGGGGTACTGGGTGTAAGTGAAGTGTTTGAATCGTCTTCTTCCTCCTCGTCATCATCAGAAGAAAAATCAACGTTTTCATTACGTGCTATTCCGGCTTGCTTAAACGCCTCTAGGTGCGGAAACCATTGGACAGGGTGCGCTCTCTTAAGATGACCTCTCTGGCCTCCGGTACCATAGTTAGAACCAAGCTTACCACGACCAACTCGAACCTTACAAATGCTACAAATGGCTACGTTTTCAATTTTTGGGCAAACACTAAAGAAGTCCCAAACTGGAGACTTGAAATCTCTTTGGGGGCCGGAGGAGGCGGCGATACTGGTGGTGGTGGTCCTGCTGCTAATGCCAGATGAAGTGGAGGATGTGGATTGCTGAACTTCAGTACGTTTTGCACTTTCACCACCACGAATTGAGGTCGAGGTGGGTACCTTCTTGCGAGGAAGAAATATGGAAGCGGTAGGTTTTGGTGTACTACTTAACTCCAAATCTAATGATTCCATTTCCATTGCCTCCTCGTCGACATCATCATCACGCTCAGCAGCTTCTCGGGATAGGGTCAAAATGTCTCTTTGCTGCATGCCCGGTGGGGCTGCAGTGACCTTTGTGATGACTGGCTCGTCGTCATCGTGAGAGGCTTCATTACCAGCAGTATCTGTCACTTCTTGTTGAGCCTCATCACACTCCATAGCTATGAGTTTTTCGACGACCTTCCTTTTATGCTTAGGTACCTTTGTCAGATCATGGTGTGCCTCACTCTCAGACTGCGGTGATGGTACCCAATCGTCATCCAGATCATCAGTAGGAGGTGGGCTTGAAGAAGATGTAGACACGCCCCTTGATCTTTTCCTTGCTGGGGATATGGAAGACAGTGAATGATCATCAGGAGGAGTGGCTTCCAATGATACCTCGGCTTCATTGTCGATTTCCTGATGTGCCCCTACTTCGGGAGGAACAACTATTGTGGGCACTTGTGAACCTCCATGCACCTTTGCTTGCGCATCTCCTTTTGCTGCCTCTCCTTCCACATGTACTTGGGCGTGTACTTGCACATGGTGTTGTTGTTGCGGCTGTGGTTGTTCAACACTTGTCAGATGAGTTACAACAACCTGTGTTGATTCAGGGACATTGCTGCTACTTTCTTGCGATGAGCCAACATCACTGGTCGATGGTGATTGGAGAAGTACACTGACTGCCTCTGAAGCACTCAAGGGCTTTGACTTAAGTTGGCGTGGTGGTGGAGGCACTGAACCCAATGGAGCAGGGGTGCTGCTCCCAGCTTGGTCCCCAGCAGATCCTGCTGCTGCAGGCGTACTTTTTTTTTTGCTCCCAAAAAACGTGGCGGGTGGCACACCAGCCTCCTTGGTAACTTGCTTCTTCTGCTCCTTACTAGCAACTTTCTTGCTAGAGGAGCTACGGAGACCTTTTTTTGGGGCCATCTTCTTCAGAGCAGGTCAGACAGCAGGCCGCAGTTGCACGAATTGTAGAGTTGTCTGAGGCCAGACGTGACGTCGCGTGACGTTATGCTGCACACACACACCGCTGCAGGACTTCTTCCTGGCACTGGTGGTTCTCTTGAGTCTTGTGCACCTAAAAACAATGGAAGACAGAGGAACATCAGTTCAGTTATACAGCACAAAAAAAATCGAAAAACACTGCAAAAGCAGCACAATCCCATTCCATCCATGCCCTTCATGATGTTTAAGTTCAAGACAGCCCACAGAAAGACTAGGCCCATGCTAGACTCAAATACCCCTGGTGAAAAGGCCACAAGTACAGCCCCAAAAAATGAAAATCACTGAAAAATCAGCACAATCCCAATCCATCCATGCCCTCCATGATGTTTAAATTCAAGACAACCTACAGAAAGACTAGGCCCATGCTAGACTCAAATACCCCTGGTGAAAAGGCCACAAGTACAGGCCCAAAAAACGAAAATCACTGAAAAATCAGCACAATCCCAATCCATCCATGCCCTCCATGATGTTTAAATTCAAGACAACCCACAGAAAGACTAGGCCCATGCAAGACTCACTACCCCTGGGCATAAATAAAGGTTGAAAAGTAGGCAAAATGGTTGCAGGCCTAACAACAAAGCCTGCATTCAAAATGGCCACTTGCCTGCCAGCACATGGCCAGTGCCTGTAGCTGCACTCAAAATGGCCACCAGCCACATGGCCTGTCCCTCCCCATGAACACCCCCAAAAATCGAAAAACACTGCAAAATCAGCACAATCCCAATCCATCCATGCCCTCCATGATGTTTAAATTCAAGACAACTCACAGAAAGACTAGGCCCATGCAAGACTCACTACCCCTGGGAATAAATAAAGGTTGAAAAGTAGGCAAAATGGTTGCAGGCCTAACAACAAAGCCTGCATTCAAAATGGCCACTTGCCTGCCAGCACATGGCCAGTGCCTGTAGCTGCACTCAAAATGGCCACCAGCCACATGGCCTGTCCCTCCCCATGAACACCCCCAAAAATCGAAAAACACTGCAAAATCAGCACAATCCCAATCCATCCATGCCCTCCATGTTGTTGAAATTCAAGACAACCCACAGAAAGACTAGGCCCATGCAAGACTCACTACCCCTGGGCATAAATAAAGGTTGAAAAGTAGGCAAAATGGTTGCAGGCCTAACAACAAAGCCTGCATTCAAAATGGCCACTTGCCTGCCAGCACATGGCCAGTGCCTGTAGCTGCACTCAAAATGGCCACCAGCCACATGGCCTGTCCCTCCCCATGAACACCCCCAAAAATCGAAAAACACTGCAAAATCAGCACAATCCCATTCCATCCATGCCCTCCATGATGTTTAAGTTCAAGACAGCCCACAGAAAGACTAGGCTCATGCTAGACTCACATACCCCTGGTGAAAAGGCCACAAGTACAGGCCCAAAAAACGAAAATAACTGAAAAATCAGCACAATCCCAATCCATCCATGCCCTCCATGATGTTTAAATTCAAGACAACCCACAGAAAGACTAGGCCCATGCAAGACTCACTACCCCTGGGCATAAATAAAGGTTGAAAAGTAGGCAAAATGGTTGCTGGCCTAACAACAAAGCCTGCATTCAAAATGGCCACTTGCCTGCCAGCACATGGCCAGTGCCTGTAGCTGCACTCAAAATGGCCACCAGCCACATGGCCTGTCCCTCCCCATGAACACCCCCAAAAATCGAAAAACACTGCAAAATCAGCCCAATCCCAATCCATCCATGCCCTCCATGATGTTTAAATTCAAGACAACCCACAGAAAGACTAGGCCCATGCAAGACTCACTACCCCTGGGCATAAATAAAGGTTGAAAAGTAGGCAAAATGGTTGCAGGCCTAACAACAAAGCCTGCATTCAAAATGGCCACTTCCCTGCCAGCACATGGCCAGTGCCTGTAGCTGCACTCAAAATGGCCACCAGCCACATGGCCTGTCCCTCACCATGAACACCCCCAAAAATCGAAAAACACTGCAAAATCAGCACAATCCCATTCCATCCATGCCCTCCATGATGTTTAAGTTCAAGACAGCCCACAGAAAGACTAGGCCCATGCTAGACTCAAATACCCCTGGTGAAAAGGCCACAAGTACAGCCCCAAAAAACGAAAATCACTGAAAAATCAGCACAATCCCATTCCATCCATGGCCTTCATGATGTTTAAATTCAAGACAGCCCACAGAAAGAGTAGGCCCATGCTAGACTCAAATACCCCTGGTGAAAAGGCCACAAGTACAGCCCCAAAAAACGAAAATCACTGAAAAATCAGCACAATCCCAATCCATCCATGCCCTCCATGATGTTTAAGTTCAAGACAACCCACAGAAAGACTCAGTCCACCCACCACTGAGTACCCCTGGGCAAAAGGCCCCAAAACAGCCCAAAAATCGAAAATTCCAAAATTTTAGTTGCAGCAACTGTAATGCCCCAAACAAACTTACTTGTAAAATTTCTAATCCAACAGTGATCCAAAGAAAGTCAAAAAGGCCTCAAATCCAAAGATCCAGCAGCATCCACAAAAAGTAATCCTTCCAGCTCCAGATCCAAATGAAAAGTGACCAGGAGATGGACAAAGCACTGGGAGGAGCCTGCTGAACAGGAACAGTAAGTTGAAGACTGTGGGGCACTTCCTTCCTCCCACCCCCTCCCCACCTCCCCAAAATGGACTCCTCGCTAAAAAAGTGCAGGCAAATGTCAACCTAAGGAGTTATTCAGATAAAAATCATCATTTCAAGAAGGTTTATGCTGCTTGCTGGTGGATTTCTTGTGCAGAATTGCAAATTTTATATTTTCGCTTGTGCGAGATTCTTGCTGCTCGCCGCATCTCAAATCTCGCAATTGCGAAGTACCGCGAGACGTGATCTCGCCGTACTCGCGTTAACAAACTATCGCTGGCAAGCCGCGATGACGTAATCGCGCTCGCCAATTCCCGCGGGATCACACAGCAAGATCCAAAATGGCGCAGCACTCGCAAACTATCGAGAAAAACAACCCGTCAAACGATGATAAACGCCGCGCGCCGCAAAAATTGTATCACCAACGCCGCGCGCCGCAAAAAAAATCCGCTGCGTGCGAATTTGTGGATTTTGCGGGAAATTCGCAAATCTCGCGGATTGCGGATTTCCCGAAAATCCGCGAAATCCGCGAGCGTAACGGATTTTCCGCCCATGCTTAGAATTCACATGGTTTACCCTCCTTAGGAATCACCCCAATAGACGCAAGTCGTTGATCACGAGGTAGCTGGCCTCTCTCTCTAGATTCCAGAAACATCGAGCGAAGATATGACACCATTTTGTCCGGACACAACTTGTACAGCTCGATGGGCAGGCCGTTTGGACCCGTAGCCTTACCCGAGCGAATGGAGCGAATAGCGAGCGCTACTTTATCAGTGGAAAAATCCGCCTCCACTAGCTCTCTACCCGAGTCAGACAGACAAGGCAAGGCGATATCCCGAAGCAAAAGACGGGAGTCCTACTCTGGCCGGTCCGAGACCGGCGCATACACCGTGTCAGGTCCGTTCAGGATGCTCCTCAGGATGGGGTCGATGCTATAAGGGGGCCCACCGCTAGATCAACCCAAGTCTGACTGTAATTGTGCCCAGACTGTTAAGGCGATCAAGCGGGGGAAAAGTTGGGGTCCGGAGGAGAACAGCTGGGCTCTTGTAACCGCAACCTGTAACCACAGAAACAAGGGATAAGTACTGCAGAACCCTCAATCGTGACAAATATCATGTAACAAAAACCCCTGTTACCTCACCTGTGTATCCCACAGGTGTGCCTTTATGCAGGAAGGATCTAAGGGCTGCTTCTATATCCCCTGGTTATACTACTGGAAAATACAATGCAGAGATCATTAGCAAACCCCCTGGTTCCCTCCCTTCCTTGTTTCTGAAAGATTAGGCCAGCAATGAACACCTACCCTTGTGAAGGATACAGCTAACTTAAAGTTGCCCCAGAGCACCATTCAATGAAAACAAAATAACGATCACATTCCTGGTAACAGTGGTAAATAACAACAAGGTCTTTCTCCTCCGAGGAAATGCTGATTAGACTGACCTCAGGGTGTGCAAGACGCGACTACCCCAAGATCTCTCCAACATTCCCTATAATACAAGAGTTAGGAAAACAAATCATAAGCCCAGCTTAAAGTATGTGGATAGCGTCTCTACAGATCCGGCTCTGTAAGCGCTTCAAAGTGATTAATGAGTACGGTAAGGTAAGGCGGCACCGAAAACAAGGTGTCCTGCGCTAACCGGAGCAAGACGCTCCCTGTAAGTACACAACAAACGGATTTTGTAATTACAATAGGACTGTAAATGCCCCACTCGGTTCCGATCAAAAACCTGGTGTTTGAATGATGGAAGGACACACGGGCGCTTCCTAAGCCCCTCCAGTTAAATCCACAAACGAGCGGCAACACACCAAGGAACACCACGTTGTAGGCGCTTCCGAAGCCCCACCAGTATAATCCACAAACGTTTTTTCTGAAGACGTGAAACGCTGAACCCACACGCAAAAGGCAGTGTGTCTCCTCAGCGCAATCCAAAACTTGCCTCTGCCGATTTCCAAGATCCTGAAACACAAATCCAAAGTACTCGACCAAAGGCACAAGCAGGAATAATCGGCAGCGCGTCTTCCGCCTGACTTCCTGATAATCCCTCACTGCGTCGCGTCATAGGAGCGCGCGGTGCAAAGGATCATGGGATATGTAGTTTTCTCATCCCGTTTCTCAGCACAAGGCAGGCAGTGATTTACCAGAGGTCGGGGAGGGCGAATCGTGACAGTACACCCCCTCTCACAACACTCACTGACTGCCACCAGGTTTACCAGGGTGCAACAAGTGGAACCTCCGCACCAGTCTAGGCGCATGAACCGCACCCACCGGTTCCCACGAATCCTCCTCCGGACCATAACCCTTCCAAGACACCAGATACTGGAGCCTCCCCCTTACTCTACGGGAGTCCAAGATGCGCCGCACCTCGTACTCCACTTCCTGTTCCACCCTCACAGGCGCAGGGGCGGTACGACTCGGTCCCCGGGCAGGCTTGATTAATGAAACATGGAACACAGGGTGTATCCTGAAATGTGAGGGGAGTTTAAGTTTCACCGCTACTGGGTTGACCTGACGAACCACCTGATAAGGACCGATGAATCGGGGATTGAAAACACTGAACCTTTTAAAACGAATGTTCCTAGTGGACAGCCACACCCAATCCCCTTTCTTATACCCAGGACAAGGCCTACGATGTCTATCAGCCTGCGCTTTGTACCTAAGCTTAGCTTTTACAAGATTGTTTCTGGCCTGCAAAACAGTCTTCCGTAACTGCACCAATCTTGTCTGCAACTGTGGAATCGGGGCTTCAACACTGGGCACACTCAATGGGACAAATCTGGGATGGAACCCATAAGTACAGAAAAACGGGGTACACAATGTAGAGGAATGTATGGCATCATTATACGCCACCTCAGCCGACCATAACCACTCCACCCATGCTTCCGTAGAGGTATCCACAAAACACCTCAAGTACTGCTTGAGGGTCTGGTTTAACCTTTCGGTCTGCCCATCCGTTTGCGGATGAAAGCTGGTGGACAAGGATGAGGCAATGCCCAATCGATCACACCAGACCCTCCAAAACCTGGCGGTGAATTGTGCCCCTCTATCCGAAACAATGACCTTAGGCAAGCCATGCAACCAAACAATATGGATTAGCAGTAACTGGGCCAATTGACTAGCCGTTGGTACCCCTCTACAGGCAATGAAGTGGCCCATCTTGGTCAAGTAGTCCACGACTACTATTATAGCCGACATCCCATGATCCTGAGGGAGTCCCACCACAAAATCGACTGAAAAGCTTTCCCAAGGACTCACAGGCGTGGGCATTGTTTGCAACAGCCCTTGTGCTGGTCTATGATTGCTTTTGGCCTGCGAACAGACCTCACAACGTTGAACCCAAGCAAACACATCCGGCCGGATGGTGGGCCACCAATAAGCACGTAGCAGTTTTTCCAAAGTTTTCTTCCCTCCAGTGTGTCCTGCACAAGGTAGATCGTGGCACCACTTGAATACTTGCTGTCTCAATGCAAGAGTGGGGAGAAGCAATTGAGACCCCTTCCTTGGCAAACCTTGACGTATCTTCCATTCCGGGTGCAACCGAATCCACGTCTTCCAAACAAAGGTCTGGATGCCTTTCTTTACCTTGTGTAAGAATTCCGCCATATGGATCACCCCTATCACCTGTTGAGGTTTGATGATGCTGGTTTCAGGAGACTCCTTCACTGCGGAGTGGCTTTCTTGACGGGTAAGAGCATCAGCTTTCCGGTTGTCACATCCCGGGCGGAAGGTGACCACAAAATGGAACTCTGAAAAGAAAAGCATCCATCTCAGTTGTCTAGGAGTGAGATGACGTGCGGCTCTTAGAAACTGAAGATTTCGGTGGTCTGTAAAAACTGTGATTTGGTGTGTGGCACCCATCAACCAATGCCTCCACTCGGTGAAGGCGTCTTTAATAGCCAGCAATTCCTTCTCTGCAATTGTATAATTGCGTTCTGCCGCATTTAGCTTGCGTGACATGAAGGCAATGGGATGTAGATGACCTGTATCTTCACTCCTCTGGGAGAGAACAGCCCCCACTGCTAGGTCAGACGCATCCGCCTCTACCACGAAAGGGAGGTGTGGGTCCGCATGAATCAGTACCGGAGCAGAGGTGAACGCGGTTTTCAACCGATCAAACGCTGTTTTCTCTTCGGTTCCCCATATAAAAGGGGTGTTCTTCCGGGTTAGTTTTGTGAGAGGAGCCACCAGATCCGAAAAGTGAGAGATGAACCTCCGGTAGAAGTTGGCAAAACCCAGGAGCTTCTGGATATCCTTGACAGAGACGGGTTGGGGCCACTCCACAATGGCTCGTACCTTCCTTTCAGCCATTATCTGCCCTGACGGAGTGAGCATGACTCCTAGGAATTCCACGGTTGTGACATGAAACTCACATTTCGTCAGTTTGCAGTATAGTTGGTTTTGCTGTAAAGCCTCCAGTACTTGTTTCACGTGTTGGATGTGTTCTGGTTCGTCATTAGAGTAGATTAAAATGTCATCAATGTAGACGACTACAAAGATGTCCAGGTAGTCTCGCAACACCTCGTTAAGAAAAAATTGGAAAGAGGCTGGGGCGTTGCATAGCCCAAAGGGCATCACAAGATACTCAAAAAGCCCATACCTGGTTTTGAAAGCGGTTTTCCATTCATCGCCTGATCGTATGCGTACTAAATGGTAGGCTCCCCTGAGATCTAGTTTTGTATATATCCTGGCTGATCTCACTTGTTCCAGTAACACCGGAATTAACGGAAGAGGGTATTGGTTTTTGATGGTGATTGCATTTAAGGCCCTATAGTCTATACAGCAACGTAATTCCCCATTTGCCTTCGGAATAAAGAAAAGGGGGGAAGCTGCTGGGGACCGTGATGGTCGGATGAATCCCAAAGCGAGTAGATTGTCCAAATATTCCCGTAGGTGTTTTGTTTCGGGTTGGGATAGTGCATAAATACGACCGCAGGGAACCACTGACCCGGGTGTTAAATCGATGCAGCAGTCGTATATGTGGGGGAAGCACTTCTGCTTTGGTTTTACTGAAGACTTCTTCATACTCATGGTAATACTGAGGTAATTCCACCTCTTTTTCCGCAGCTGTGGAAATGGTGTAAGTGACTGCCAATACCATAGATGGTCGGGGGTTCTCCTGGATGCAATGGTCATGGCAATAGGAAGAGGAGAACTCCAAAGATTGTTCGTTCCATTTTATATGGGGTTCATGTTTTTTCAGCCAAGGGAGTCCCAAGATGATACCATAATTAGGAGCCTGGATGAGGTTAAACGAAATCAGTTCCTTATGATCACCCCCATACCACATCTCATACTCCGGGGTATGCTGTGTGATAGGACCAGATTCCAACACATGACCGTCTACTGCAAACACTTCTTCCATGACGGGTTTGTCTACTGAAGTCACTTCCAACTTCCGTGCTTCTGCTAAATCCATGAAGCAACCTGTTGCTCCGGAATCCACCATGGCACGTACATACTTTGGGTATTGATCAATCCATAGTTCAATGTCTATAAAGAACAACTGGTTTCCCACTCGGTTTTCTTCTGTAATCGAAGGGATGAAATGGATACTGCCCCGGGACCCGTACGATAGCGTCCTCCTTTCGGTTTCACCGGACATTCTCGTAAAAAGTGGCCTTTCTTCCCACAGTACAAACACAGCCCAAATTTGCGACGATTCTCTCGTTCACTGGTAGTGAGGGATGCTCTCACCACCCCAACGTCCATAGGTTCGGGTTTACCTTCAGTTTTATCGCCACTAGTTGGTTTCTCCCCGAACACCAGGGGTCTGTCTCTTCTTCCAGTCTCTCCCTTTCTCTCTCTCAATCGGTGATCCAAGCGCAAAGCCAAATCGATAAATGCCGCACATTTGGTAGGCTGGGGTTCAACTTGTGCTATTACATCCTTGAGATTGTCTGTGAGCCCTTGGTAAAACAGAACCATCTGTTTGGCTTCAGGCCAATCAGTTTCAGCGATTAATCTACTGAAATGATTTAAATAAGTCACGATATCCGAAGTGCCCTGTTTAAGAACCAACAACTCCTTATCAGCTGAGAAGGTCTCAGCTCTTCTATCAAACGTTTTCTCAAATTCGGCTCGAAACAGATCCCAATCGTATAGGATTCCGTCATTATTCCTGACTATAGGTACAGCCCACTGGGCTGCCTCCCCTCCTAAATAGGAGATCAGAAAGGAAACACGGGATTGATTGGTCAAAAAACATTTGGGTTTACATGTGAAGTGCATCATCACCTGTGTCATAAACACCTGCACTTTCTTTCTATCTCCCATAAACCTTTCTGGGGGGGCCAAAGGAACTGGAGAAGGCATTTCGACTACCAACGAGGTTGGTGGAGGGGCAGGGTTACCTGCATCAAACGGGTTCCGCTGCATAGCATCCATGCGTGCTTGCAACGCAGCCGTTTCCTGGCGAGAGGCGGCCAACTCGGCCTGAACTAAGCCTAGGGCTGTCACTACCTCGTCTAAGGTCGCCATCCCTTGTATCAACCCAACCAGGAGGAGCGGAACTTTTAGGCCGATTATTCTGTCAGGTCCGTTCAGGATGCTCCTCAGGATGGGGTCGATGCTATAAGGGGGCCCACCTCTAGATCAACCCAAGTCTGACTGTAATTGTGCCCAGAGTGTTAAGGCGATCAAGCGGGGGAAAAGTTGGGGTCCGGAGGAGAACAGCTGGGCTCTTGTAACCGCAACCTGTAACCACAGAAACAAGGGATAAGTACTGCAGAACCCTCAATCGTGACAAATATCATGTAACAAAAACCCCTGTTACCTCACCTGTGTATCCCACAGGTGTGCCTTTATGCAGGAAGGATCTAAGTCCTATTGCCCAGATTTCGTAATCTTCTTTTCACCCCGGAGAACGCCAGTCTCTGTTTTTGCACCAGAGGGGTAAAATCAGGGTAAAAGTTGATGGAGGCATTCTCAAACCTTGTGGGACCGCTGGTCCTCGAGGCCTGCAAAATGGCGTCTCTGTCTCTGTAATTGAAAATCCGCGCAATGATGGGCCGTGGGGCCGTCCCCTGCTTGCGTCTGCCACCCAGAAACCTATGGGCGCGTTCCACAGCAAATAGCTTGCTCAAGCCTTTAGGGGCAAGATGGTTAATGATCAGGTCTTCAACAAGAAGGTCTGTCGATTGATCTGCTGATGTCTCCGGAACTCCGACTGTGCGTATGTTGTTGCGCCTAGCACGACTTTCAAAATCCTCAAGCCGGCGGGCAAACTGATCTCTAGAGGATCGAAGGGTACGAATCTCAGTCTGGAGCTCGGAGACGTCCGCGGTGAGACTGGCTGTCTTGATATCCAACGACTTCACCCTCTCGTTGGTTTTAGCCAGCTCTGCTGTGATCAGGCCCACATCCACCGCCACTGTGTCGATCTTGGCTGCCAGGTTTTCAAATTGTTGGCCCATCGATGATTGTATGCTGGCGATGGTGCCCATGACGTCTCGAAGAGTCGGTTCCTCCGATTCCGGGGGACCACTACCCAGGTCCTCCGAGGTTTTACCAGTCCCACTTGGCAAGCCCTTATTACGTGCAAATCTGTCCATGATGGAGGTTTGGGTCCCGCCACCATGAGTTGTAGTCTTGAGAGACCGCTTGTCACCCTCAGACTTGGCCGCCATGGAGGGTTGCCCGCCCCTCTGGGGCTTTCGGGACCTGGTGTGAATGGCTCCCCGAAGGAAAAATCCACAGGGTATTGAAACACGCGGCGTCAATAGGGATCAGTCAGGAGGTTGTAGTAACCAGCAGGCTCGAGCACCCAACAGCTACCTCCAATCCTCGCGGCCAGGGAGAAACGAAACCGAAAGTAGAACCCGGGCAGCCGTCCCTTGCCACAGGCCGTTGTTGTTCAACTACTTTCGGGGGGCTCCTGATGCCCAAGGCCCGGGATGAGCCACGGTGTAGGCCTCTAGGCTCCGGGAAGGAGCAAGTCGGGCATCCGGCATCCAATTTAAATTCTGAAAAGGGTCTTCCAGATCAGGAGAGTCGCGGCTAAAAGAACCCATCGTCCAAAACAGGATTAATGCCAGGATAGTCAGTGGAGGCGGCGAGGGTCTCGGGAGCTCACAGCTCACGCGACCATCTTGGATGCGCGCTAAGCTCCTCCCCCCCGGGGGTGTGATTTCTTATTGTGAATATGGTGCATCCCTGTGTTTCTAGAGTGACGGAGCACAGAGTTAGCAATTTTGGAGCTAACCCCTGCTCCACAACTTTCTTGTAAATATGTCCCTTAGTTTTAAAAGCCACACAGCATCTTGGATGAGTGTCTCCATTTAGGATGAGGTGGAGGTTTCTCCATACCTAGCGTTTTTCTAATGCGGACTGTGACAGTATCTGTCACAACTGAAAACATATTCTTTATTTAAAGTCAGCAAGGATCAGGGGTAATAAACTCAGTTGGAAGCTTCTTCTCTATATTATCCTAGAAGACATTGTTGCACCTCTTTTTTTGGGCAGCTCCAGGTGAACCAGTTTATAGAATGAGAAGAATGGAAAGAGGGTTTTGAATCTTATGTGGAAATTTTAGGTGGCAAAATTTATATTCGAAAAAGGAAAAGATCCCTTTTAAACCATTGTCTAGGGGTAGAAGAGAGTCACATTTTGAATCATCTTCCCCACTTTTGCTAGAAAAAGACAAATATGAAGATTTTGATGTATTTCAACAAGCCATTACCCAACTGGATATCTATTATATTGTAGTTTGTCACATATTTTGGGACAGAGGGCATCTTCTTGGGGCCAATTGGAATGTTTTAGCTGATTTACAATCTTTAGCTGCCTGTGCTATAGAGCTGTTCATGATAAAAGGTTCACAGACCAACTAGTTCATGAGACCTCTAATTTTAAGCTCCAGGAAACATTGTTGTTGACTGAAAGGTTACATTTAGAAAAAGCTGTCAAAATTGCCAAGCAATTTGAGGCATATGTATGAAACAGCCTTCAGAAGTGGGTGAGACACAAGCCATTTGAGGTGTAGATAAGCAAGTTGAAGAGAGTTTAGTAGCAAATGTATCTTCTGTCAAGAAAAGACAAATGTGAATGGTGTAATGAGTTGTTGCTTCAAGTGTGATTTGTGTGGTCATCTTGCCACCAGTGGCAATTGTACTGGACAGGAGTGACACAAATGCAAGAATAATGGTAATTAACTTGTGTGGAAAGAGTGAGTTTTAAAGCCTCTGGTTGAGGGGAAATAAAACATTGGTTACAAGTTAAAGTAGTAGAGCAAGAATCAATTCCAGAAGATTATATATTAAAAGTGTGTGAGATAGTACTAAGAAAGAAGATGGCCCCTATGGCAAAATATTATCAAAGTACTTGCTAATTTAGGGGCCAGGTACACTTTTATGGGGAATAATTTGTTGGAATTGTTAAATGATGTCAAGTTACTACCAGCTGAAATTCAGCTAGTGGATCATGGCAATCTTCCAATAGATTTAATTGGATGTTTTAAAAATCTTTATGCAAGAATCACTATTAAAATTATGTTTGCTACAGAAGGGCCCTATATGCTTGGTTGGCCAAAACAAAGGGATCTGTTCATAAAAGTACATCCCACTCATCTGGAACAAATTACTGGTTTAGAAGATGTGTCATTGATACCAAAAGTTCACTCTGTTGTTCCTTTCAAATGTAAAGAAAGTTGTTTCACAGATTTTTTTTCCAAATCTCAAGGTTTGGTTAAAGCGTTATCCATCGTATTGTTCTAAAGGAGGTTGCTATTCCTACAGTACATAAAGTGAAGCATATTCCTTTGTCAGTGAGAGAGATTTTGAAAACTGAATTGCAAAGTTTTGTGCATGACGGAGTAATTGAGTATAAAGATTCCTCCAAGTGGATATCCCTTGCGGCAGTGGCAACAAACCAAATAATAAATATAAGACTATGTGAAGATTTACATGATTGAACCTCTGGATGGGTGCACAACCATCCTGTGCATAGGACTGTGGGAGATATTTGGGACATTGGTGAGGTCAAAAGTGTTTATGACCCTGGATTTGTAGTCCGTAGATTCTCAAATCACCTTGCATGAGGAATTAAAAAACGCAACTTCAGCATGGCATGCATCATTTATTTGAGGGGATAACAAATCTATCATATTTTCAAGATGATATTCTTGTTTATATTGTGACTCTTGATGATCATGATAAAACTCTGTTTCAATATTGTCTATTTGAGAAGATCATGACATATTTCTAAAAAATAGGATTTGATTTGCTGGGCACCTGACACTAATGACAGTCACTGTACTAACTGGAACCAAATAATCAGTTTAACTACAACGCATACACAACCCACTGAGCAATGTTTGTGTAAGATGTGTTTCGGATAACGACTGGTCCCATGAGACAAGACAACGAAGAAAGTTGAAACCCAAGTCCTCTTTCATAAATGAAGCAGACGCTCAAGGAGCATTAGAAAACAGAATATGCATATCAAAATGTTTACTTTAACAGTCTAAACCAGCTCATGCAATACAAATTGTAGCCACATAGAATATAAACAACAAAGCTGAGAAAAAATGAATGACTACTGTAAACAGCAAGAAATATGGTAACATAATTGTTGAATTTCTGGCAGTAACACACTTGTTTGTTACTACTAAGCATTACGCCTGCTTCAGCAGATTAGTAAATAACAAGCCTATCTTGAATTTCAAAGGTAGTGTGCCCTCATAAAACAAATCCAAACAACAGGATTATCGTACAACTGTGTGTGTTGAAGAAAAAACATAGGGACTGATTATGAGTTTAGTGTATTTGCGCCGGCTCTCCGCCCGCATATCTGCACCAGACCCACGCAAGGACCAACCGTCCTATTACGAGTTGAACTCGTGTACGGCAGACGGTCCTGTTCCTTTCCCATGGGAGTGCCTGAAAAACAGGCATCGCAATGGGAACGGTGTGGACGGTGAAGTCCATGCGTGATGGAACTTTGGGGGAATACAGACAGGGGCACATGTTGTGCCCCCTGTATACATCCCCATGGCAGGGGGCAATGGGGGCCCTGTAGGGCCCATTTACTTTTTCAAATGACTGCCTTTTCATGGTGGGGCTCCCACCATTACATGACTGGCGTAACTTGTAATATGCTCAGCATGACTGCCCTAGTCCTGCTGAGCATCTACACCAATGCCACAGAAGGAATGTTCCCTGGCGTAGCCTGTGGTTGTCCACTACAACAAATTTCAAAGTCACAATGAGGCGGACGGTGGACCGTCAGCACGAGTCTGGGGGTCAGAAGACTACCAAACTCTAAATCAGGCCTCTCGCCACTAGAGCAGCCACTGAAGGTCGCTCATCTAACTGTAACCTTCAACTAGAGTGGGTGGTGATGCCAAACATATCCTATGTTGATAGCACTGCACAAATATCTCTTCTCTACCTTTATTTATCTACATTCACTTTTTTGATGACTCATCATAAGCATGTTCACATATTAACAACTACTAGAATGAACAATCAATATAAATTAAATGAAAACCCTTTCAGATATTTCATGTTATTAAACAATGTTCTTTGAGAGAAAATAAAATGTGACATCCGTCACTAAACACCTATGAGCTCTGTTAATTTATAATGAATAAAAATCAAATGATTCAACATACTTATTAATTAAATAAATGTATTCACATAAGCTTGATTATCATATTTGTTTTGAAAAACAAAAGAACTAAACAACATGTTAAGAATGGGCATTTGATAAAATCATAGGTCTGCATTTCTTGATTATTTGACAAATATACAGTACATATCAAAATGAGAGGTTCTCTGACGGAAAAAAATGAATTGTTATGACAATAATAGCCTCATGATTACGGCTGTTTATGTAAAATAGCATGAGACTGTTTATACTACCTGGGGCACCAAATTAGCAGTACTGGAATAACTCCAAATCAAAGTCTTGTGAATGCCATTATCAATGCCTCTATACTAAGAATAGAGATCAATTGAGATCTTTATGGCGACCTAATGGAATACTACTCAAGATATATTCCTAGGTTTGCAGACAGAACTGACAAGATGAGATATTCAAGGAATAAAAACACTAATTATTGTGGGATTACCTATGTGAATATATGAAACTGAAAGCTGAACTTGACAAAGCTCCTACTTTAGTACCATTAATGTTACCCGCTAGTCAATAATTATGATAGATGCCAGCAGCCAGCAACGAGGGAAATAAGTTGTGGCTTTTGCCTCAAGACCAATGAAAAGATGAGAGAAAACAAATGTAAATGAATGTATAAAGAAAGGCCAAAGCCCCCTTTTTTAGTACCAAGATTGATAATGATGCTAGATCCTCAAAGGAGCTTTTGACAATTGTTAATTCATTCATGAAACCCTCCACAGTACAATCGGGCACAATAGTCTCTGAGACTAGATGCAATATGTTAACAAAATACTTTATGGAAAACGTCAACAATATCTGTGCCACCTTGCCTAAGGACATGGCTTCAAACACTGTTGGCAAAAGAATGCAGCAGCAGGCCATCAGCCTTCCTGATGATTACAATGGAATACATTGAAAACATTCTCATCTCAATCAAATCAGGTGCCCCATTGGATCTAGATCCCCTAATAGTCTCATGAAAGGTGGAAAAGCCATCTTTCCAGTCTTAGCTAATTTTCTTAACCACTCTGTTGAGAGTGGTGTGGTGCCTCCTGCCTGGAAACATGCTATGCTGAAACCACTTTTAAAAGAAACCATCTCTAGACCCTGCATTAGCTGAAAATTGGAGACCCAACTTCCTACTCCCAGGTATCAGCAAAATAGTGGAGAAATTTGTCAACAAGAAAATCTCCTCATGTTTGGAGGAACAGAAAATTCTTCACCCTCCTCAAACTCGTTTTAGAGCAGGAAACAGCATGGAAACAATCCTGTTAGCTGTAATCAACAAGATCAAAATAATTAAAGATCAAGGTGGATCAGTGGCAGTTGTGGTTCTGGATTTAAGTGCCGCTTTGACACTGTATCCCACTCAATGCTTATTAAAAGATTGGAAGACGCTAGAGATCTAGGGTACATCCCTCAAATGGCTTGCCTTGTTTTTAAGCAATAGAAGCTTTGAAGTATGTTTTTGTGCGACCGTTGGCAGATATTATAACAGGGCATGGATTCTCAATGGTTCTATACACTAGTTATTCAAAATTAACCATCTCATTAACACCTGACCCTGCAGCATTTTTAATTAAACTAAATGCCTATTTAAGAGAAGTTACTCACTGGATTTCAAGCAGCACTCTAAAACGTAATAGAGAAAAAACTGAGGTGCTGGTAGTTGGAAACAGCTCTTCTTGCTGGACAGAAATATGCTGGGCCGACTGCCTAGGATATCTCCCCCTTCGAAAAACTAAAATAAAAAGTCTTGGCTTCTGGATTGATAGTCACCTCACTATGGAGGCTTAGGTGAGGAAACTACCAGCCTGTTGTTTTGGTCTGCTCAGAACTTTGAGGAAGGTTCTGAGTTGGCTTCCCCTGCCACCCGCAGAACAGCAGTCCAGGGTCTTGTGTAGTCCTGCCTTGACTGTGGTAATTCAGTTTACTTGGGTAGTACTTTGTCTGTAGTTTAGCGACTCCAATTGGTCCAGGATGCCACAGCACTCACTCTGATAAAGATACCAAAACATCATTTTGTCACCTCGTCTCTAGCGTCCCTTCACTGGTTGCCAGTATCCAAGAGAATCCAATTCAAATCTCTTTCCATAGCCTATCGAGCAATGCACAACAAATGCTCTCCTATACTACAAAGGCTCCTAGGCCAGTGTAATCCTAAAAGATCTCTACGATCTGCTGTTTAGAGGCTTTTCACAGTGCCCACGATTAAGAAAGCTAGAAGTGGCAGACATTCACTCATGTATCTGGCATCAAAACTTTAGAAAAACCTGTTATTGCTATTACGTAAGATCAAGCGGGAACTTTAGAAAACATGTTGATACCTACCTATTTGAGGAGTTTGCCTATTTAATAGGTACTATGTGACGGACAAGACAATTAGCACTGGGAGGCCCTTCGGGTAGCTATTCTCTAATAAGTGCATAGTATAGTATAGGATAGTATAGTATAGTATAGTATAGCATAGCACAGTATAGTATGGTATGGAGACCAAACATTCCACCATTGAAAATGACGTGCTATCAAGACGAGGTGTTTGTTATTTTAGGATAAATGGTTATTGTTTGGTTTTTTGGGTTTGTACGGATCATCGATCATTGGTTGATTTGTTTACTACTAATGGTGGATTCAAGGCAACTCCACGAAAAGCTAAGTGGCAATATGGCTTCCTTGCATAGGATTTTGGAGTGGAATATTTTCCAACCATTTCCAATCTACTAGCAGGCTGTTTGGTAACACTGACTGAGCCATATGAGGATGGAGGTGGTGTGGTAGATGACAATAATGAGCTTCTGGCTATAGTCATGGCTGTGGGAGAAGCCTCAAAGGAGGGTATAGAAATAGAGAAGTGGCAAAGGGTATTGCTGAGGATTAAGATTTATTTAAGATGAAAGAGATGGTTGT
Source organism: Lissotriton vulgaris (assembly GCF_964263255.1). Classification (NCBI taxonomy): domain Eukaryota; kingdom Metazoa; phylum Chordata; class Amphibia; order Caudata; family Salamandridae; genus Lissotriton; species Lissotriton vulgaris. Next base: position 566,721,105 of record NC_141695.1, read on the forward strand.
TTTTAACATTTCTTTTACATATGAAAATTGTAATAACTTTGTTACTAATGTGCCCTATGATTGCCCATAAATTCAATCAATCCGGGGAAGGGCCTTCAATCAGAAGCATGCTCCCACTGAAGAGCAATCTACTTGAACCACGTATTAATACTGCTCTAGTACATCACTAACAAAGAGAGCCCAAGTTGAGCACTTTTATTCATTAGCACACTCAAAATGTGGGAAGATTGCGATTTCTGATGCAGCCTATACAAGATGCACCAGCACTTTATGTTTTATACTGGATTGCTTTTTCTCCCTTTCAATGCTTATTGACTTTAGTGGAAATTATCCCCAAAGGGGGAGCTTGCTTTTCTAATCCCTATGAGCCTATATGATTTTATTGTCTGTCTTAATATTCATTTTTATGCATCTTGTAATGATTTTAATTAATCGAGCCATGAAGATTACTTACTTACTTAGATGGAAGAGTAGGTTGTGAAATGGATTGATGGACAGAAAGGAACTTGGGTGAAATGTCATCATATCATGGATGTACCATGTTACTCTGCATACTTTTACTCCGCATACCGTTACAACGCGACTTTTACAACGCATACCATTACAACGCATAGCGCTTTGGGGTGCTGGATAGTGGTAAGTATAATTTACTATTCTAACTCCAGTCCCCGTGGACCCTAGGGAAGGTGTTGGATAGTAAATTATACTTATTCCCTATCCTAGAGCGCCCCCCAGCGCAATGCGTTGCAATGGTATGCGGAGTAAAAGTTGCGTTGTAATGGTAGTGCGGAGTAAAAGATGCATTGTAACGGGTGTATACCTCATATCATGGGTTAAGAGATAAATTGGCATATTCTGTTGAGTATGCTACTGTGGAAACGTATGAATTATTCCTGAGTCCCTTAGAGAAAGAGATTTATTGTTTGCACATCAAGGTCATCCTGGCACGAGTTGCACAGAAAAAGAGGAGGAGTTGGCCTAACGGCTAGGGCGTTCTACCTCAAATCTGGGGAACAGGGTTCGAGTCTGGGCAATGACGCTGAACATCCTGTGATTCTGGGCAAATCGCTTAATCTCCCTGTGTCTAACAAAAATGAATGTGTAATAATGTAACACAACTGGTGCTATATAAAGCGCTCTTATACCCGGTACCGGGTAAAGTTCACGCTGTAAAAAACAGAAAAGTACAGATTTTAGGTGGATAGGAAAGTAGAGGAAAAATTATGCTAATTTTATGATTTTGGTTAGAGTGTGTAGTGAAGAATGCAGGATACTACACAGTGATAAGTCAAAAAAGACAGTAAACTATCCTTGTAAGATGGAGTGACAGGAAAATTGTGGATCCACGCAGATTCCAGAACTGTTCACCGCAGAAATGTGAGGAAAATGTGTTTGTTTGTCAATTGTTTAGGTTTGCAAGGGATTCTGGGTAACAGAACCTAGTAAGAGTCAATGAAGTCAACTCTTCCAGTATTCCCCTGGGTGTGTACTTTTTAAAAACGTATAGGTTTGCTAGGTTTCCTTAGGTGCCAGCAGAGCTAGGGTTTAAAAACTACAGCTATACGCTTTGCCAAAAAAGGGTTATTTTTCACCGTGAAATTGTGGTGTGTCTGCGATGAGCTTTGGGCTGTTTCCTGTCATGGGCACCAGGCCTACCCACACAAGTGAGGTACCGTTTTTCTTGGAAGATTTTGGGAACGCGGGGTGAATGGAAATGTGTGGATCCACGCACATTCCAGTCCTTTCCACCACAGAAATGTGAGGATTTTATTTGGGGGGACAATTATTTAGGTTTGCATGGGATTCTGGGTAACAGAACCTGGTGAGAGGCAGTCAAGTCACCCCATCCTGTATTTCCATGGGTGTCTATTTTTTAAAAATGTATAGGTTTGCTAGGTTTCCCTAGCTTCCGGCAGAGCTAGGGTTATAAAACTACAGCTAGGCACTTTGCCAAAAAAAGGGTCATTTTTCACTGTGATATTGTGGTGTGTCCATGTTGCGTTTTGTGACGTTTCCTGTCATGGGCACTAGACCTACCCACACAAGTGAGTTATCATTTTTCTTGGAAGACTTTGGGGAACGTGGGGTGGGAGGAATTTGTGGATCCACACAGATTCCAGACGTTTCCACCACAGAAATGTGAGGAAAATGTGTTTTTTTGACAATGTTTTATGTTTGCAAGGGAATCTTGGTAACAGAACCTGGTGAGAGGTAGTCAGGTCAGTCCATCCTGGATTCCCCTGGGTGTCTAGATTTTGAAACTGTATAGGTTTGCTAGGTTTCCCTAGGTGCTTGCAGAGCTAGGGTTCAAAAACTACAGCTAGGCACTTTGCCAAAAAAGGGTCACTTTTTACTGTGAAATTGTGGTGTGTCCATGTTGCGTTTTGTGCCTTTTACTGTCACGGGATCTAGGCCTACCCACACAAGTGAGGTACCGTTTTTCTTGGAAGACTTTGGTAATGCGGGTGGGTGGAATTTTGTGGATCCACACAGATTCCAGAACTTTCCACCACAGAAATGTGAGGAAATTGTGTTTTTTTACAAGGGATTCTGGGTAACAGAACCTGGTGAGAGGCAGTCAAGTCAAAACATCCAGGATTCCCCCGGTTGTCTAGTTTTAAAAAATGTATATGTTCGCTAGGTTTCCCCAGGTGCCGGCAGAGCAAAGGTTCAAAAACTACAGCTAGATACTTTGCCGAAAAAGGGTCATTTTTCACAGTGAAATTGTGATGTGTCCATGTTGTGTTTTGCGCCGTTTCCTGTTGCGGCCACTGGGCCTACCCACACAAGTGAGGTACCGTTTTTCTCTGAAGATTTTGGGGAACGCAAGATGCATAGAAATTTGTGGATCCACACAGATTCCAGAATTTACACCACAGAAATGTGGGGGAAATGTGTTTTTTTGGACAATTTTTCAGGATTGCAAGGGATTCAGGGTTACAGAACTTGGCGAGAGGCAGTCAAGTCACCCCATCCTCTATTTCCCTGGGTGTCTAGTTTTAAAAAATGTATAGGTTTGCTAGGATTCCCTAGGTGCCGGTACAGCTAGGGTTAAAAAACTTATGCTAGGCACTTTGCCAAAAAAGTGAAATTTTTTACTGTGAAATTGTGGTGTGTCCGCTTTTCGTTTTGCACTGTTTCCAGTTGCGGGCACTAGAACTACCCACACAAGTGAGTTATCATTATTTTGTCTCGGACGACTTTGGGGAACGTGGGGTGGGGGAACATTTATGGATCCACACAGATTCCAGAAGTTTCCAGCACAGAAATGTGAGGAAAATTTGTTTTTTTGACAATTTTTTAGGGTTGCAAGGGATTCTGGGTAAACAAACCTGGTGAGAGGCAGTCAAGTCACCCCATCCTGTGTTCCCCTTGGAGTCTAGTTTCCAAAAATGTATAGGTTTGGCAGGTTTCCCTAGGTGACGGTACAGCTGGGGTTAAAAAACTACAGCTAGGTACTTTGCCAAAAAAAGGGTAATTTTTCACTGTGAAATTGTGGTGTGTCCACGTTTCGTTTTGCACTGTTTCCTGTCGCGGGCACTAGACCTACCCACACAAGTGAGTTATAATTTTTCTCGGACGACTTTGGGGAATGTGGGGTGGGGGAACATGTATGGATCCACACAGATTCCAGAAGTTTCTACCAGGAAAATGTGTTTTTTTGACAATTTTTTAGGGTTGCAAGGGATTCTGGGTAAAAGAACCTGGTGAGAGGCAGTCAAGTCACCCCATCCTGTATTCCTCTGGGAGTCTAGTTTCAAAAAATGTATAGGTTTGGTAGGTTTCCCTAGGTGACGGTACAGCTAGGGTTAAAAAACTACAGCTAGGCACTTTGCCAAAAAAGGGTAATTTTTCACTGTGAAATTGTGGTGTGTCCACGTTTCGTTTTGCACTGTTTCCTGTCGCGGGCACTAGACCGACACACACAAGTGAGTTATCATTTTTCTCGGACGACTTTGGGGAATGTGGGGTGGGGGAACATTTATGGATCCACACAGATTCCAGAAGTTTCCACCACAGAAATGTGAGGAAAATGTGTTTTTTTGACAATTTGTTAGGGATGCAAGGGATTCTGGGTAAAAGAACCTGGTGAGAGGCAGACAAATCACCCCATCCTGTATTCCTCTTGGAGTCTAGTTTCCAAAGATGTATAGGTTTGCTAGGTTTCCCAGGGTGACGGTACAGCTAGGGTTAAAAAACTACAGCTAGGCACTTTGCCAAAAAAAGGTAATTTTTCACTGTGAAATTGTGGTGTGTCCACATTCTGTTTTGCACTGTTTCCTGCCATGGGCACTAGACCTACCCACACAAGTGAGTTATCATTTTTCTCGGAAGACTTTGGGGAACGTGGGGTGGGGGGAATTTGTGGATCCACACAGATTCCAGACGTTTCCACCACAGAAATGTGAGGAAAATGTGTTTTTTTGACAATGTTTTATGTTTGGTGAGATGCAGACAAGTCACCCAATCCTGGATTCCTGTGCGTGTATCGTTTAAAAAACATTATGGGTTTGCTAAGTTTCCCTAGGTGCTGTCAGAGTTTGGGTTCAAAAACTACAGCTAGCACTTAGCAAAAAAAGGGTAATTTTTCATTGGGAAAATGTGGTGTGTTCACGTTGCCTTGTAAGCTGTTTCCTGTTGTGGGCACTGAGCCTATCCACACAAGTGAGGTACCCTTTTTATCGGGAGACGTAGGGCAATGAGGATTTGTGAAGAAACTGTTATTACCTATTGACTTTCGATGCATTTCTGCCTTCCAAATGAAAGACAATGTGTAAAAAAGAAGTAATTTTGAAAAATTATCGATAATTCTCTTGCTATGAGTATTCCCAATTTTGGAAATGTGCAAATATCTACTGTTTCCAAACTCTATATTTGGTTTGCATTTTAGAAATACATAGCTGTCTTTCATACCGATTTTTCCATGTACACATTTTTTGTGAATAATTACTATATACCTGGTACATAATAAACAAACCATTGCAAGTTGCTACTCAGTTTTTGGCTCTGGGTTTTTCGGGTTCTTGGTGAACCTACAAGTCCTATATATCCCCACAACCAAGAATGTCCAGCGGATGTAACGGTATATTGCTTTCAAAGAGGTGTCATAATTGGTAGAAGTAACATGTGAAAACGTTCACATGTTCAACTAATTTTCAATTTTTCAAATATTTAACTGTTAGTTTCTATAAAGAAACTTTGAAGGATCTACACAAATGACCCCTTGATGAATTCAGAATTGCATATACCTTTTCAAAATGTATAGCTTTCCTGGATCCATTATTGCTTTCATACCCATTTCTACCATTAACTGGAAGGAGGTTGAAAGCACAAAAAATAGCAAAAATAGGCAAGGTCCCAGAAAAATGCCAAAACTCTGTCAATTTTTGGAGGGGTTTCTGACAAAAGTCTGCTTGTACCTTAAAGCTGGGAAGATTGTAATTTCAGCAATGCAGCCCCTTTTTTGATACCATTTGCAGGGAAAAAACAGACAGTTTCATCTGTAGCCCTTTTTTCGCATTCCCCCCTCCACCCAAAATTGTTTTTGCTGTACTTTGGCTAATTTCCCTCCAGGGGATACCACAAACCCTGGGTACCTTTAGAATCCCAATGATGTTGGAAAAAAAGGATGCAAATTTGACGTGGATACCTTATGTGGTCAAAAGTTACATAGGCCTAAGCGCGAACTACCCCAAATAGTAAAAAAAGCTTAGCACAGTGGGGGGGAGGACTAACAGCGAAGGGGTTAATGACTACAATCTCTTCCCTACCACCTTGAGATTCAAATAGCACACTCAGTGACTGATAGCAAAGTGCTACCATTTCCAATGCTGTTATTGCATATTTCTTGGTCCTGCAATGTGGGACTATCTGTTTTGGTAAATGCACTGCACAATGAAGGGTGGACGGATGGCTTAGCAGTATATTCAGACCTTCATCACTCTTGTTCCAGAGGATATTAGCTATCTCAACATGGCTGAGTAGCAGCTTAATCTTTGTGATTTGAATTGGTCCAAGTCAGAAGTCCTTGAGATTTTGTTGATCTTGTAGCGAGATGAATTGAGTACCATTAATTATGCAGTTAAAGCAAAGGGGAGGAATATGGCTCACAATGCTGAACTTTTACACAGTGATGGAGTACCATAGTTAAGGATTAATGAGCAGAATCCTCATGTTGTTGTCATCATCCCTTGATTTTGCAACCACAATTTACAGCCTTGAAGTGTAGATATGCTGTTCTTTGGGACGCAAGGACATCCTCTCTGTGCCTAGATATGATATCTTTATGTCCTTGAGGCAGATCTCTGGCTCTGCCAGGCTTAAGGTGCATACTGGCTTGCTTTTTTTATTTCTTACTGCAGATGAGAAACATATGGATGCTTTTAAATGTAATTTGATATTGGTCACTATTTACAATTATACTTTTTTAATAACTCTTGTTTAAAAGTGCTCTTATTTTCTGCTTGACCCGTCTTTAACACGAAGTGCATATGTTTGAGTGTGCATGCAATTAAAGAATATATAATATAGGAATTTATTGGTTACATTTAGAAAGCTTTGTTTCAATGAGCTTTGTTGCATTTCCATTTACTACAAACTTCGGGGCATATTAGAAAGAACCTTGTTAAAACTATCACTGTTTAAGCGGCAGGAAACTGCCGCTAATACGACGATAATGGGCTTGCTAATATGCATTATAGAATTCCAATAGAGGCCCAGGTTAGATATGCAGTACATCTAACCTGGGCTTCTATTGGAATTCTAAAACGCATATTAGCAAGCTCATTATCGCCGTTTTAGCGTCCGTTTCCTGCCACGAAAATAGCGATAATTTTAACGATGTTCTTGCTATTATGCCCCTTTGTTTCTGTTTGTTGTTTCTGCACTTTAGTGTAGTACATAGCAGGGTCGGACTGGGAAAAAATTTAGGACTGGGCACCAAAATCAAAGAAGCCCCCATGAAGGAGATAGTAAAAAAAATAAAAGTGGTAACAGACAGGGAAATGTAAATGTAAAGGTACTTATATAGCTCACGACTGCCCAGAAGGCATCTCAGAGCTTGTACAAAGACCGCTGAGGAACCCTTCCTGGCTTTTCCCTGTGAAGTGTTCACTCCTGGGCACCGCCAAGGTGAAGCCAGGCATCCTAGCGTTATTGGGGCCGTTGTGGAGATTAAGCAAGCTATTGCACAGAGTGGGACCCATGATTAGAATAGGCACTGAGGCGAGAATTATCAGGTCCGAGGAAATTGAGCCCAAGACCCGCCGAGGTGGGAATTGAACCCTGGTCCTGGGCCAGACTTCCACATCAGGGTCTGCCGCTCCAACCATTGAGCCACACTTCCCCAAAAAAGTTAAAAACTAAGGGAGGGCGTAGTTCGCGAAGTAGCGCTACGCGAAGCTACGCGAAGCTACGCGAAGTGAACTTCACACTACGCAAACTTCACATAGCACTACGCGAGCTGCGTAGTTGCATGTTCACACTGTGTAAGATGTGTTTTCATTGATTGCACAGTGCGGACAAGCATCCGGCACTGTACAATCATTGAAAACGGCATCTTGCACAGTGCGAGCTGTAGTTTTCTGCTGCTCGAGTAGATTATTACTCGAGCTGCAGCTTTCTCAACGCGAACTGGTAGATTCTCTTTGAGAGCGGTCGCGAGCATACGCAACCACTCACAATGAGAAACCTTACCTCCCCGCATTGAGAATCTCGCCGGGATGTCATTTTGCTGGCTCGCGGTCGCGAACATGACGTTCAGGACGCGAACAAGCAAAAAATGAGTGCTGCACTACGCGTGTTCGCACTGTGCTACGTGCAGCTCGCGTAGTGCGAAGTTGCGCAAACTTCGCAAACTCCGCGAGCGTAGCGTAGTGCTTCGCCCAGGGTTATTAAAAACGGCCCACCTGACCATAATACAGGTCCACAACTGCTAACAGTCCTGCTGCTGCCCAGAGACTGATCTGTCAGGCCAACACCCCATTGGACACTGCCTGATTGCCTTATAGGTCAAAAAGAGGTATCTGAGAAAATAAATGTGTTTTTTTGTTAATACAAAATATTAGCCATTGGATTTGCATTCAGTTATGTGCTCCATGTGTTTCTTTTAACGGAACTGGAATCATGAGGTTCAAAAATGATCTTAAAATCTAATAAATGTGGTTCATGTTAATGCTCATTTTGTTACATGTACTTGCATATAAGTGCGTGTAGACATCTTTTAGTTTATCGAATATTTTTCACTTAAAAAATAATCCACCTTTGAAGTTTGGTGTTCAATTCACTGCATGTTAGTAGTTTGATCCACTAAAGGGACCTTATTTTTTATAAAGCTGCCTAACTAGACCTTCTTTGCATGCTTTCTGCAGTTGTCTAAAAGCACACATACATGTGTTTCTCAGTAGCTTTTTCTGTAATGCATGCTACTGGTGTATTATTATTCCACATTTGTATTCACTCCATATATGTGCACCTTAGTTCACAAGGCGTTAAGTGTATACTATGGTAAATAGGTTAATAATATATTTTAACCACATTGCCACTGCATGTTCAAAGTCATTCAATAAGTATTTCTCATCTAAATATTTTTTTGCTTTAGCAAGCAGTTGCGCTTGGCATGCTCTTGGGCATGCCAGCTATGTGGCCACTTCCACAGGCATTTTCTTGTAGCCGTTGTTAGACATATTATTGTTCAAATGTTTAAAGCAGTGTACATGTATACAATGTCTTCATCTGCCCTCGCGTCTCACTCAATCCACACGTGTGATCTTGGACATAAGGCATATAAAAGCAGTTGAAGAGACATGTTAATTTTAGACCAAGGTAGTAACGTTGCAGCTAAGTATATAGAGTTGCTTTCTCTGAGTGGTCCATGCATACAAGATAGGCTGGTTTCTGCAGAGCCACCTCTAGTATTTACATGTTTAAAGCAGTGTGCATATGCACAATAAGTCTCCTTACATTAAGAGATTCTCTTTGCTATGCAGCTTTGTTTCTGTAGTTCAGTTCATAAGCTTTATTCGATTATTCACAAACAATCATAAAAGTATACAGAATTAAAAGTGTCACTTAAAAATGTTACAAGGCGAAAAAATTACATATATTACAATAATTGAAACAACTCAGTAGAGGGAAGGTCATGGACCAGGCAATTAATTTATACAAGAGGTAGAAAAACAGTGTTAAAATTCCAGACTTTTCCCATGGGACACTGATTTTAGAATAAAGGTAGCAGTAAAAAAGCAAATATCCAGGGTATCGAGTGCAAATAGTAATCTCAGGGCATTGGCAGTTGTAAACACAGAGTATTTCATAAAAACGGGTTTAAGATAACACAAACGAAGGTGCAGATACAGTGGGCAAATTAGCATAAAGTGCAATGAGCTCTGTTTGGTGGTACCATCACACGGACAGGGGCTTGAACTATAGGTTTTCATCCGTGGAAATGCCACCAAATTATGGACAATGCATAATCTCAACCTTGTGAGAACAAACTGATGTGACTGTTTGGTCATTGCTTTTAAGTACTTAGGCATGCCATGACCTTCTTCCTTATTAGAAGAATAAAAAACATGGGTTGTAAAATGGCTACATTGAACTCTACGCGTATTGGATTTGGTCCCCAAAAACACATTTTTAATCTCCCGTTTGGGTATATTAAGAACACATTGGGGATCGTTGTAAACATCCAGATTAAAGATTTCCTTATAGGACGTTAAAACATATTTTAACCATGGAATCTGGCGGACTTTGTCCAGGCAGAGACTGTGTTGGATTATTCGCCTGGTAAATCCAGTTTCGTCCTTTGCCCAGATTGACCTCCATGCCATGAGCGGTCTTAAATCTGTTAGATCTGTCAAATAATCCAACCCGACATCTTTGTGAATCAGTTCGATGGATGCCGAGGGGGGGAGGCAAAGAAGTCTCTTAGGGAACAAATTCTCTGTTACTTGCAGATCCCCTTGGTTACAATGGCCCCATACTCCTGAGCCATATAGGGCAATTGAAGCGCATCTATGCCGGTAGACATTCAACATATCAGGGATGCGGCGACTGCCCAGTTTAGAGGCAAAGCGAAATACTCCTGTGGACCCTTTACCCATCTTAGGCTCGACATTTAAAATCTCCGATGCCCACGACCCACTACTATTAAAAGTTATGCCAAGATAACAGAATTTATCCACCACCTCAATTCGGTGTTCCTTGAACTGGAATGGTTTAAGTTCTTTCACCTTTTTCCCGCAGGCCATGATAAAAGTCTTAGGGGCAGATTTATGAGGCCCATGCGCCACGTTTACGCCACTGTTGCATCACGCAAGGCGTCGTAAACGTGGTGCATCCCTTTGAACGATTTACAACGTGACGCATCTAGGCAGATGCGTCACGTTGTAAAGCCCTGCGCCGCTTGTGGGTGTTCCGGCGCAGGGTGGGTGTTCCGGGGCAGGTGCGCCTCGCAAAAGTGGCTGAGTGAAATCTATGAGATTTCACTCAGTCACTTTTAAGCCAATGCTGCGTCAAAAGCCTGCGCCTGCTTCAAGCAGGCGTAGGTCTTGACGCAGCATTGTTAAAATGGGGCACCCCCGAGCCTTGCTGGAGCTGCGTCGCGCTTGCGACGCAACTCCATCAATGCGCCACATTTCCGGCACAGATGAGTCACGCTTCTGTGCCGTTTTTGCACCATGGTGCTCCGCATTATAAATGCGGCGCACCATGGCTGGCGGACCTGTGGCGCACTGTGGCGCATGTTAACTGGCGCATCCCTGGGGATGCGCCAGTTAACATAAATCTGCCCCTTAATTTTTTGTTTCCTCCCCTGAATAAAATCATAAAAATGGTTCATAAGTTTTTGAAGACCTATTGGGGTTCTCGAGAGAAGGACCGTATCATCTGCATAAGGCAGTACCGGTACTGTTTGGCCCTCGACTAGAGGGGCGTCAGCTTGAACCCTCTTCAATTCGGACTCCAAAGAGTTTATAAAAAGGGACAAAAGTAACGGGGCCAAGACACATCCTTGCCTGATACCTGATTTAACCATGATCTTCTTAGTGCATTCCCCCGCCTGCCCAAAGCGAATCTGAGCTGACCGCTTGTTATATAGTCTAGCCAGGAAATAAATTATTGCTGTCGGAGCTCCCATTTCAAGTAGGGTGGACCACAGGAGAGTATGGTCCACCAGATCAAAAGCACTTGAAAGGTCTGCGTAACAAAGAAATAATGAGCCCTGTTTAGCTTTAGTGTATTTCCCTATGATAAGATCTAGGTTAATGCACTGCTCAATTGTGCCAAGACCCTTCCGGAAACCGAATTGGGAATCCGCAAGGATATTATTGGCTTCCGCCCACTCCTCCAGTCGCATCTGTAAGACCCTGCTCATAATTTTTCATGTGGAATCCAGAAGGGAGATAGAGCAGTAGTTCTTGGCCTTTCCTCTATCCCCCTTCTTATAAATCGGCAGGATTATGGATTCCCTCCAGGTTGATGGAGCACTATCGCTAACAGATGCATTAAACACCTGGGTCAGGAGGGGGCTCCAAAGTGCCAGATCGGTTTTATACAGGTCGACCGGAACCCCGTCCGGTCCCGGTGCCTTCCCCCCTTTACTCTTACTGATGGCAATATCTACTTCTTGGAGAGTAATCCCCAGGGGTTGCTTAAGTTCAATGGAATCAGCACTAAAACTATCCTGAGCCTCCCTGGCCGGATCAAAAATTCCTGTGAAGTATTGTACCCAGCTATCTTCACTAACATGAGCAGTTAAAACTGGGAATTCTTCCTTTTGAAAGAAGGGGCTGTTGACCGTACTCAAAAATAGCTTACTGTCGGTAAGCTCCGCTGCTTTGGTCAGGTTGTCCCAGGCTTCCTCCCTAAGCTCCTGTTTTCTACGTAGCAGCTGCTGTTTATAAGTTGTCCTAAGGAGTGTGATAGCCTCCCTATCTCTGGGTTGTCTCGACAGAGACCTCTTTAGTTCTTGTAACGATTTCGTGCAGGCACTGTCGAACCAGCCCATGGCTGCCCTCTTGGATATACCCTTTGTAATAGTAAGGGACCTTTTAATTATAACTCTGAGTTTCTCAAAATCAGCAATAATGCACCGGGGGTAGCATTATAGTCAAGACAGCTGAGTAGCACTTCGGACCCTGCCCCCACTATTTTCCGCATACGTTTCTCGGAATTATCCCCACACCATTTAATCCGGATACCATTTTGCCTGCAAGGGGTGATCTCGTCAACTATCATGCGCTTATCACTAGACATGGTCCCCCGAATGGAGGTCGACAGTGTGATGGGATTATGGTCACTATTACCAAGGTGAACAATAATCGGGAGTGTACAAAGTGGGGCAATATGTACTGATAACAACAAGTGATTGATGACGGAGGCAGAATTCCCCCCAACATAGGTTGGTACAATATTACCGGCAGGTTGTTGGATTAATAAATCGATATTTAACATAAGGGAGTTAAGAAAGTCGCCGAGAGGAGTGTGGATAAAATGGGCCAGGTTCTCCCTATTGTCCCCGTCGAACCCCCATATATTAGTAAAGGAGTAGGGACAAGTGCGGATGTTAAAATCTCCACCCCAAATGATATCATAGAGCTTATGGGTATGTCTACAAATTTCCTTCACAGCAGTCTCAAGCTCATCCACTACACAAGTACTCGTGGCATCAAACATGTTATTATAGTGGTTAATCAGCAGAGTATCGCAACCCCCTCTATGTTCCTGCCTTAGAATTTGTGAGTGGAAGCCCACGGTAGAAAGGGATTTCACATGTGCAGGAAAATTCACAGAGAGTAAAATTACAAGCCCACCTTTAGCCCTACCCATGGTACACTCTTGCGCAAGGTTGTTATAGGACACAAAGCTGTCAAAAAGGATATCTGACGTTGCCCAGGTCTCCTGTAAACAGAGGATGTCAAACTGGGAAAGGGATTCCCTCCAACCCAGAGACGTCGCCTTCTGTCTCCAACCGGCAATGTTCCAGATAGCAAGTTTGAAGCCAGGGAGACAAGGGGCAGGCTCTGCAATCCCAAGGGCACTAGGGGGTGCTATAGATAGTAGTGTTTCCTCTGGGGTGACCATAGAGAGACTAGTGGGTGGTGGGTGACCGTGGGGTCTGCTTTCAAGGATAGATCCAGGGGTGTAATGGGGATAAGGGAGGGTAGCATTATAGGGGCTATATCCATTGGCAAACCAGCCGGTATACTATTTCCAGTGCCAGGAAGAGAAGCACTTGGGTCAAGAGCTGGGGGTAGTCAATCGACTCCATCTAGACCATCTAAACAGCTGAACCGATTGAAATCACAGAAGGGGGCATCAGGGTGCATCATAACTGGTCTTACATCATATCTTCTATGTCTACCCCTCCGCTCAACCCTGGTCCAGTCAACTCTACCTCTACCATGATACATGTGATTAGGTGGGAAAAAAAGGACACTAGGAGCGTCTGAATGGTGGAGTCAAAGGATCTATTGAAACCTGCACAAATATGTGAGACCGTTCTAGGGTCTCTAAAACTGACCGTTATGCAATCCCCATTTATGGTCTTTACGGTTTTACCCAACCAGGGCACCCTTCTAACCATGATGATTTCGTTATGAAGGTGGGCCGGGAGGGGTCTGTTCCAGTTGAGCCATCTGACAACTTTACTTATTAGAGATTTAAAGGTTTCGGCTTCCACGGCTTCCAACGTAGGGGCTCCTGCTAAAACTACCATAAAACGATTAGCTTCGGGCGGCAGGTCTGGCAAGCGTGGTCTAGGGGCTCTGAGTTCTTGGGCTGGGGAGCCTATTTGGCCATCAACGTTAACCCATTTGCATTCGCAATAGTTGGAAGCAACCCGGGTGGTAGCAGCGGGGTATGTTATTATTATTAGACTGGGTTGGGACCTGGGGGTCTATGGGGGCAAGTTAGATTGGAGGCCTTTTTTACTAAAGGGGGACCGGGAATAGTAAGGGTAGTTGGCGGATTACTCAAATTATTAGGCTTGTTAGATTTAGCCAGATTGGCAGCTGTGACTTTCTCAATGTTTGTTAGTCTGAGTTCTATTCGCTCCATTTTGGCCTCTATCGGGAATAGGATCGATTTGAATAGAGCTCCCAGGTTTTCGATTGATACCTCATTGCTAAGCAGGGGTTGGGTTAGACATATTGGAGAATTGATGGTGTCATGTTTAAGCTTAGCTGATTTAGACTTTCCACCAGATTTCTTATTATAAGAACTCTTACGTTTAGAGATGGCCCCTTCTTTAACCCCCTTAGACAAAGTGTTGTTACTAGTATCATCCAGTTTGGAAGAGATGGACACATTGTTATCAAGAACTAAATCAATTTCTGGAAGAATTTCATTAACCAAAATGTCCAAATCATGTGCAGCCAGATTGTCCTCCTTAGGTGTTAGGGCTTGACCAGGCGCATTGCTGATAACGGTATCAGTGGGCCTCTCGGGGGTTTTAGCATTAGCTATTGTTCCAAGGGATGATCTCTTTATAGCCGATAATTCCTTTGATATGTGTTTTTCAAGGACATTAATTTCAGTATCTATGAGAGTATTGGCTCTAATGAGGAACTTTTCCATACCTCCAACTGTGAAACCTCTGGCTAGAGAGGTCTTACTCCTCGTTTCACGACTGGCCATCTCCTGTCTTTGATACTGCGATAAGTTTTGGCAAGTCCAAAGAGGGGGGCCCGGTCCGGTCAAGACCGGTCACGAACGGGCACAAACGGGCCTGCCCTTGGCCCGGGCTTCGCCCTGTGCTCCGTCCCGCGCGCGTCCCGCGCGCGTCCCACGTGCGCGGAAGTAAATTGATCTATATACAAGGGAGGGGGTGGGGAGGGAAGAGTCGCAGGTGGGCTGGTGACTCACGCGCTTAGCCTGCTGGGACTCGCAGTCCCGCTCCCACTAGCCGGACTGGCTCAGGCCTCCCCGAAGGCTTCAAGCAGGGATTACAGCAGTCCACAGGCTCCCAGGAATAACGACCGTTCGCAGGTATTTCACACACCAAAGACGGCTATGAGCGGCCCATTTGCTCTAATCCTTAATATCATTCTGATCTTGAAAAGCAGCACTGAATGACAATTCAAGTTGCAATACCTGGTAGGGCATGATACTAAAATGGATGCCTATAAGCATATACTTTATCTGTCTATATCATAATTGCCCAATTCCTGCAGCTGTAGTATAATTGTTTAAAAATTAAAGGCAGTGCAGAAGTACACTGTGAACACCAAGACCACAGCAACCACTATCACAAATCACAACTACAACCACCATCACCACTGCCCTTATAGCCATAAAATACTACACTCATCACTCATTACTACTACCATCACACTTCTACCATGATTGCCACTACCACTATTTCAGCAAGAACTATCACCACCATTTCTAACACCTCAAAACTGTGAACACCATTGTTAGACATTTAGATACTGTTTGGCTGGGGTATGAGCTATGCTGAAGCAGCACATACAGTCCTAGGCAGTGTAAGGCACATGAAAACCGCAAATTACCTTTTGCTCAACCACCTGGTAGCTTGGCATGGAGCAGTCAGGCTAAACTTAAAGGCAATGTGTAGAATATTTGGGAATATGGCAGCCGGAAGTTAACGGCGTGGAATGCCTGGTCCGGAACTATAGCGGCTAGTGGCCAGCCTTGCGAGGCTTTTTTTTCCTCTAAAATGTATTCTCAAGTATTTGATCCCCGTTTTGTGGATATTTCGACAAAGTTTGTGTAGTTTTTCCTACCTTGGAGCATCTTGACGTAGCTGTGGTTAGATGGTGCACAGCGTCGGGGTAGGAGTGGTCTTGGAGCCTTTGTGGTTTCGCTTTGAGGGCGCGGCAAGGGAATGGAGGCGGCTGACCTTTGGCCTGCAGTACCGGGTTACCCTCTGTGGGGGGTTTGCTTCTTACTACCCTGGGAGCTGCGGTGAGCAGACCTCGATACCCAGCGGGGAGAGTGGCTTGGAGAGAGCACAGGCAGTGAAGAAAACTCGGCGTTTGTATGGGAGCACCATTGGTACCACTGGCATTTTTTTTTTTGCAGAGGACTAGGTAAGGTCTCGAAACTCCCTTTATGGGGCCTGCCGGTCCCAGCTACCGCTTGGTCTCCTTCCCTCCTTAAGGTGTATGTTAATGACGCAGAAGCTCAGCAGGCTAATATCGAAGGGGCTGGGGGCCCTTTCGTGGTATCTATAGTGCCGAGTAGTGATGCAGGTATGGTTGAGACTGCATATTTACGGCAAGAGCACAAGAATTGCATGGAGAAGTGAAAGTGCAGTGCTTCCAGCAATGACCCCAACTGTGCCACTATAATACAGCTTTAAGAGCCTGCTAGCTGTCGTTATACCTTACGTAATAGGGCTCCTACTACTATCTCAGCCTGGCCTAAACCCTCTGTAATTCTGCCCCTGTTATAGAAGTAAAGGCTTTTATTAGACAGGGCAAGGGGAGCCATACCGTGGAGAGCACTCCTCCTGGTAAGGGAAGAGGTAGGAAAAAAGCAAAAGGTGGCCTTCCCACTAAACTTAGAATCACACCATCGCTGAACTCGTACTATAAGGTTCTATCTACTTCCTCCTCTGATAGGGGGCAGAATAAAAATACCACTATGGCTACTATTTCTGCTACCACTCCTGTTACTGCTCTATCTGGCCCCATTGCCATTGCAGAAAATCCTCAACCCTCTTCTAGTTTCTCTATTAAAGCAACAGGCGAGGGGAGTGCACTGCCAGTCCAGCAGGTAGTTGTGCATCCATCAGTGGAGCTATCAAACAGCTTCTCAGCACTAGATAATCAGGAAAATGGCCAGGGAATTGATTCCAGAACTGCTCTGGTGAAGGGGAAAGAGGCTATCTTACTAACTACATCTGGGCCGCAATTGGTCAGGTCATCTATTCCCCTTTTACCCCCTGGGTCATTGGCCGATGCCTTGTTAAGCTTGAATGAGGACATTGGGAGAAGATTAACTATCTCAGAGGCTAATCAAGTTGCTATTCAGGCTTCATGTGAGCTACTTGTGCAGAAAGTTGAAGAGGTCTCACAGAGAACGGACACCCTTGAGGTAGAGATCCCTGAGATTAAGGATGCTCTACACCCCTCCTCAGCCACGATGGGCAAGTTGGTCCAACAAAACTGAACTGAACTGAAGGATGATATTGAGCGCCTAGAAAATCATTCCAGGAAAAACAACTTGAAAATGTTAAATGTCCCTGAGGATCTGGAAGGGGAGGACATCAAGAGCTTTGTGATCTCTCTCTTGAAAGCATCTATCCTAAAACAATTCTCTGGATTTGGATTTGATCGCTGATATTCAAAGGGTCCATCGTGATCTGTATAGGAGAAGTCCTGGAAAAGTACGCCCAAGGAAAATTCTGGTGAACTTCCTTACTTATGGCATTAAGGAGAGAATTCTGTCTTTGGCCTTGAAAGCTGGTCAACTTAAGTGCAATTCCTTTTCTAGCCCGTTTTCATTTTCCATCACCTCTGATGTCTTCACATTACCGCAACAAAGCAGTGGGAGCTGGGCAATAGGATGGCAATTTTGAAATCCCTGGGGGCCAAGACTCAGCTAAGATTCCCTGCATCCCTTCGGATCATGTGGAATAACCATATGTACAATCTGCACCAAATTGACGCTCAGATAGAGAAGATCAGAAGTGGGAGTGGAGTATAACTACAATGGGCCTGTATGGTATTTAACCGGTATTAACAAGTATTAATAAGTTTAAAAAAAAAACAAAGAGGAAAGGTGCACTGCGTAGTTAAATGCTGCTGCCGCTCTGGTGGGATCAGGCCTTTTTTTCTTTTTCATTGTGTAATTATGCTACAACCACGTACAGGGGGGCTCCTGTCCAAAGGGCGTATGCTCAGAGGAGTAGGGAGGGTTCCCCAGGGTTGTGAGGGGTTGATGGGGTCACTGGGAGGGGGAGCACTGGTGGGGTTACAGTGGGAAAAAATATAAAAAATTTCCTCATTCTCTATTCTGTTTTGAGATGTAAGCCACTTTTGGAGTGTCTAGTTAAGGGGTGCGCGGTAGATCCTGTAAATTATGTAGACTATTAAGATAAGGTTTAATGGGCTCCGAACCCTGCGGAGACAAAGGATGGTCATGAAATTCTTAGAACAATCTTCAGCCCCGGTGTGTCTCTTACCAGAGACTCACCTAAGCTTTCTGGAATGTAAGGCTGTCTTTGGAAAATACAGATGGGTCGAGCATTTTTGTTGCTCTTAGCAGACAGTACATAATAAGGGGGTTGCGGTCTTAATTAGATCTGCATCGGTGGTACCATTAAGCTAACTTCACCAATCAATCTGGTAGATGGATAATGGTACAGGTGGCCATTGGGGGGGGGGGCGATCTTGCCATGGTGTCCTACTGTAGCCCTAATGTTGACACCCAGCCTTTCTTCACAGAGTACAGACCAAATTAGTAGATGTCATCACCCCAGTATTAATCAGTGGAGATTTTAATGTTCTCCTCAAGCTTCTCCAAGATAGGTCAAACTTCAGTCAGTATGTTGCTGCCCCCCGTACTCGTCGGGCAATGATTAACATGATTCACAAGCTCAGACTGGTAGAGGTTTGGAGGGCTAAGAAGGGCTAAGAAGGGCTTAGAAGTGGAACAAGGCTTTACGTTTTTCAGTAAAAAGCACGGCCACTCTTCTAGAATCGATTATATTCTCACGGACAGATTGGGCCTGGAGAATTTAGTAGATATTTCTATTCTCCCAAGCATTCGATCCGACCATGCTCCAATCACCTTCTTGTATCTAGGGAATAAGTCGAACTCCATCCCTAGGTGGACATTGAAAAGGGCAATGCTGTCTAACCAAGAAATAATCAGTGTCCTCAAAAACCTCAACCACTGAGTATTTCTCTGATAACATCAGTTCAACATCACTAGACTATCTCTAAGAACAAGGAAGAGCCGTTAGAGTTCCAGAAACTGGAAAGGGAGATATCCAGGTTGGAAGGAATTAGGTTGAGCTGCCACCCTGACAATCTGACACAAGTTCTTAGTGACTTGGAGCACTTACGATTAGATTACAGGGGGAAGCTTGACCATAAAGTAAGAGCAAAATGGTTAGCTCATAATATGGAAAATTACGAGTACGGCGAAAAAGCAGGAGCCATTCTGGCATGGAAAGTAAAGGCTGACCAAGTTAAGAATAATATCAACAAATTGATTATTGATGAGACTGGTGCAACCTCCTGCAACCAAGAGGATATGCAAAGGTGCCTTCTTTATATAATTTCCGAGCTGTATAAAGAGGAGATAACATCAAGCCCCAAGAGTATTCATGAGTGGCTAAAAAATAAGGCCTTACCCACGTTGACAGCGGATGGTCCAAACATTTCGGATGGCCCCTTCTCGGAAGATGAAATTAAGTTCCACATAAAAAAGATTAAGAATGATAAAGCTGCAGGAAATGTTGCTCTTCCAGGTGAAGTCTATAAAGCCCTTCAGGATGTAATAGTTTCCAGACTATGTGAACTTATTAGCTATATTTATAGCTCCGAAGGCAGGGTACCCCCATCATGGAAGCAGGCCACAATTGTTCTCATTTTGAAGCTGGGGAAGGATCCCCTTAAAGCGGACTGTCACAGACCAATCTCCCTGTTAAACGCGGACTATAAGATCTTTACCAGTATTTTGGCAGGGAGGCTGGTCAAGATAGTTCCGCAGCTGATTAATGTGTATCAAAAGGGATTCATGCCAGGGAGGGTCATTCAAGAACAAACCTTGCAGCTAATAGGTAGCATTGATTTAGCGTTGGCGCGGTCGGAGCCTTTAGCAGTGGGTGCATATGATGCAGCCAAGGCGTTCGATCACGTCAATTTGGTCTTCCTTTCGGAGACCCTAAAAATGATGGGATTTGGCTTAACATTTATACAAACCCTCATAAGATGCTACGAGGGCTCCTCTGCAGTCATTCTCCTGAATGCCTCCCCGACATCGAGCTTCAGTATAAAAAGGGGAAGACAACAGGGGGGTCCTATCTCGCCCTATTGTTCGACATTTACATCGAACCTCTTGCACAAGCCTTGAGACTGGATGATCAAATTACTCTTTTCCATGTCTCTGATTACAGGTGTAAGTTAGTCTTATATGCGGACGAACTGCTGGTTTACACTAATAACCGAGCTGAATTGCTCCCTAAGGTGGAAGCTACCCTGAAAGAATTTGGTCAGTGCT
This sequence comes from Lissotriton vulgaris, assembly GCF_964263255.1. NCBI lineage: Eukaryota > Metazoa > Chordata > Amphibia > Caudata > Salamandridae > Lissotriton > Lissotriton vulgaris. The sequence goes on from NC_141695.1 coordinate 566,741,301, forward strand.
CTGGGTACCTAGTCAAGACTGATGCAATGTGCTGGGGCTTCGATAGCTGGACCGGAAGCTGTACAAGGAGCTCAGGTATTTGGGGATAACGATAGTACAAGATCTAATTGATATTCCCCCTGATTAATTTGAGGAAAGTGGCTAAGGAAATTGACCATCTCGAATCTACCCCTTACCATCTATGGCTGGGTAAATCTTGTCAAGATGGTTATCCTGCGTAAATTGACTTATTTATTCAGCACTATTCCCCTTGATTTCCCTGGGAAGCTCTTGAGTAAAATTCAAAGTAAAGTAGGCAGTTCTATCTGGTCTAATAAAAACTCCAGGATATCCTGGAAGAAGTTGAGACGGAGACTTTTAAAGGGCGGCCTAGCCCTTCCAGATGTGTTCTGGTACTCTCTTGCTTTCCAGTTTAAAAACATACTGTGCTTACTTTTTAGCCCTGTTAAAACCAACTGGGGGAGGATTCTGAGTGTTATGGCTAGTTACGAGGGTGGGGGTGTTGGATTCCTTTATAAGTTTGGGGCACCAAGATTTTTCAAGAAGGTTCGCATAAAAGTATTACAATCCGCACTTATGTGTGGCATAAATTCAGAGTGAGGTGGGGGATGGGTTACTATTCAGACTTTGCTCCAATTTGGGACTTCCCTGGACTGCCTGTGTGTCTAGAAGACAATTTAGCCTTCGCTATTAAGAAGGCAGCAATCATGATCTGGTCTGACGTTATAGCAACCGACGGAGTTCTTCTTTGGGAGGTTTTAAGATCTAAAACAGGTTGCTCCGTCTCTAGATTCAAATATTTGCAATTGTGTTCTTGGTTTTCAGTAGAAATGGAGCATACAGGCGGAAACTGGGAGATTGAATACTGACTTCAGAATACAAGGCCAATAAAAAAGGAGGTTGGATTTTGGTACACGAGTCTACTGGATGCTGATGATGCAGAGCTCCCCCCTCATGTAGTACGGAATTCATCTGTCCTGGGAGACACATCTGTTAATCTATATGCTTCATCCCTTCAAACCTTGTATAGCTATGTTAAGCCAGCCTCCCTAAAAAAGAATCACTTCTATGTTGTTAATAGATTGTATTATACACCTAAGAAAATTGCAAGATTTGCTCCCTGCCCATCCCCCAAGTGCCCTAGATGTGAACTTGTTGAAGCAGATGACATGCATATATTTTTTGAATGTGTCTTGTAATATTGAATCCCAGTGTAGTAACACTTATCCTGCTATGTCACAAATTGGGATTTCCACCATGAACCATAACTTGCAAGGGTTACTTGCAAGGGTTGGAATACCCACTCCGCGAACACACCATTATAGGATACCTGCCATTCAACCAATAGTGTCCTTCAACCTGTAGGCACTCATGGAATAGACAAACAACGCTTTCTCCAGCCCATTGTTTCAATCATTTTGCATAAACAATTCTAATTGATGCCGACCACCGCAATTTTAATGCAGTTTCCCAACATTTAGGATCCTGCAAATGGAGCGCTGTATAGATATCGTGGGATGAGGCAGGCAGGTTGCAGTCTTGATTATCAGTGAAAAACGTGGCCAAGCGTGAATGGAATGCATACTAGTTGCAGTCTCAACTATAGTCACTTGGAAAAAAGTGTCAGCATGCCGAGAGCTGTCGGACAGGGTACTGATAAGGAAGCTGATCTTTTAGCATTTAAAACTCTTTCAGTATTTCTAGTAATCTCCTCCACAGCCTCCCCGCCCTCTTCAACCTTACCGCAAGCTCAGTTTTCTTTCTGCTCCTCTTTATTTTCTTGATTGTAGCCAGATTCTTGATCTTTCCTTTTCTGAAAAAAGCCAGCAATACAGGATCCCCCCCTTAGGAGGCCCCATGCTACTGCCTTGCGCCCACTCCTGAGCTCCAACGTGGCTTCCAGTAATCGGGGGCATAGAAAAACGGATCCCTTCCGCTTCCTGCACATCCCAGGCTCCCCCAGCAAGCTCCTCTCCTCCTCCTCGGACCCCTCACGAAGGAGCCACAAAGCAGTCGCACCCAGGAGCAGTCCACAGACCTCAGAAAACCGAACCGAGCCACAAGAAGCCCCAGAAGCCCGAGAAGCGAGAGAAAATCCTCTCACTCGCCTCTCACACATCGCTCACCCAACACGGCACTGCCAGTGACGGTGCGTCGCTCTACTGCCCTTGGCCTGTGGCTTCTCCGAAGGAATCCAAAGCCCGGCTCAGGCTGGACGTGCTGTGCAAGCTACAAAAGAAAAACGCTCCAACACTGGCAGCCAGATAACGGCCTCTTCTCTTACTCCCCCCCCCCCCTCCACCCCTAATCACGAGCTGCTCTCTGGGTCCATAGAGGCTGATGCAGTGCTCCAGGCGCTAGCGAATAACAGTCAGCCGCCATGTTTTCCCTGAGTCCAGCATTGTTGTCAAGGCTGCCATTGACGAGGGATGTGAGGGCCTCTGTCGAGGATGCATCATCAGTTCGGAAGGTGATACGGGCTGTGGTAGTGATGTGAATCAATCCACATAGGAGTAGAGATGTGTTGGTTCTGCTTGGGGTTGTGCTGCAGAGGAGATGTGTCAGTTCCACTTGATCCATAAAGGCTGGCAAAGTACTTCAAACCTGCTGCCAAGGGTCCAGGACTGGGATTGCACCACATGGCAGGGTAGAATCACAGATGGCAGAGTCCAGGTGCAAATAAAAGGTTGTTGGAAGACTGTTATGTCCCTAAGGCTTCCGATCAGGAGGTCAGCCAATTAGCCTTTAGAGTCACAATGGGCTATGGGTTCAAGATGTAGTTCCAGTCTTTCTCACCAGGCAAGGGGGCAGCAGACAGTAGGTCAGCACAGCAAAGCAGGAGTCCACCAGAAAGCAGTCCATCAGAGTGGCGGTCCTTCAGCAGCACAGCAGGTGTTCCTCCTGGCAGAGTATCCAAGTGGCCAGAAGGGCACTAAAGAGTTTTTGTCTGAGGTCCTTCCTGTATAAGCTTCTACTGGCATCTATTTAAAGTGCACAGATGCCCTGTCTTCCCTGCCCTGGCTCCAGACTAACTACAGGGAGTATGCAGCCCTCTGTGTGGAGACAGGACACCGCCTATTCAAGTTTAAGCAGGGCTGCACCCAGCTTCTCCCTCCCATCCAGCCAGTGATGGCCTATCCAGTCACACCTCAGCCTCCATTGCTGTCTATGAGGAATACACAAAGCCCAACTGTCAGCTACACCCAATCATGTGATGAGATACAGACTGCAGACACCAAATGGCTAAGGCAAGAAAATGACAACTTTTTAAAAGTGGCATTTTTTTTTAATTGAATTAAAATCCGACCTTACCTTAAATTAGAATTTGAAATTAGGATTCCATGAGACAACAAACATGAACTGGTCATCTATTCTCATTTGGAACTGACACTGTAATAATGCAACTTCAATGTTATCCAATGGGAGAGATAGGCCTCGGAGTAGTGAAAATTAATTTAAGAGTTCTTCATTACCAGGACATGTTAAAATCATATATCCTACTTTTTAAATACATTTTATCCTGCCCTCTGGACTCTGCAGGTAGGGGTGACCTATATATATTAAAAAGGATGGTTTGGGCCAAGCAAAAGCTTTATTTTTCCAGGTCAAAATGGCAGTTTAAACTGCACACACCGGTACGGCAATGGCAGGTCTAAGATATGTTTAAAGGGCTTCTTAAGTGGGTGGCACAACCAGTGCTGCAGCCTCAGAAGAACATTTAATTTATGGGCCTGTCTACAAGTAGTACCACTTTACTAGGGACAAATATGTAAATTGGGTATAAGCCAATCTAACATTCTTTGAGCAGAATGCATAGGCACTTTAGCACTGGTTAGCGGTGGTAAAGTGCCTAGAGTACTGAAGTAAACAAACACAAATTCAGCAAAAAGTAGGAAGAGGAAGGTAAAAGGTTTGGGGATGACCCTGCAGAACGGGTTTGGTTCAACAATATAACAATTATCAATACCAACCAAATGACCATTCTCACCACCCTATCAGCTACTCCCAGCATCATCATCATTACCATCACCACTACTGCCACATCACCATAATTTTTGCAGGGTACCAAACATTATTTGTCGTTTTATATAGTGTGAAATCGTTCCTAAGGCATTTGAGCAATGTACATGAGCACCACTTACATTATACAAGTCATTCCTATTTTAGGTATGGCAATTTCATAATTTGCCCAGAATCACAGGATGTTGAGCTGAAGCTGGGACTCAAACCTAGTTCCAATGTCAGCAGCTCTAACCACAAAGCCACATCCAATTTTATGCAACTCCCGTCCCCTCCCCAATAAGGTCTAAAAGACAATGGAGCCGAGGTGAAAACACCTGGCCCCTAGAAAAGCTACTTCTCTTACTCACCCCCACCCCAGCTGCAGGCGCGGTTCCTCCGCAGAGTCCTTATGCTCTCCTTTTTAATATGGTCAAATTGACATACTTCTAATTGCTGTATCCAATTTATCTACAAGTTACCAATGAATGGTGAAAGGCATGGGAGGTAAATGTCACTAGAAGACTATTATGCCATCCACTACAGTGGTAATGCAAACATGGTTTCAGGACTAAGTTTGAAAAAAGGCCAAGATGCACCACTTCAACATTTAGAGGAACTAATATATTCTGAACTAAATAAAGAACTCTCAAAATCATATGAAGAAAAACCTCTCTGATGTGATCATTACTGTTTACCTCATTGAATATATCAGTTCCTCTAAATGTTGAAGTGGTGCACCTTGGCCTTTTTTCAAACTTTGTTATAGTTCATGTTTTGAACCTGCATTGTGACAGTGGGTGTTTTTTGAAGTGTGTACACAGACTGCCCCATGTACTAGAGGGTGAGATTTCTTGGAGAATAATTTGACTAGGTGCTGTCCCTTTGGGAATCTACCACTGTTGCTTTCCCTTTCTGTATAAATGGTTTCAGGACTACCCTTAGGAGCCTGAGTGAGGCAGTGTAAAAAAACTGCATTTCGGCCTGGCAAAATAAACCCTTTTGATAGGTTAAAACCACTCTTTCAAATAGAAATGTGTTACCCCTATATAAGCTTTGTAGCAAGTCAGACTGTATGTCATTTAAAATAGCACATGTAGAAATGTATTATTGACATGTCCTTACAATGACTAGCACCCAAAAGGTATTTTACACTGTGGCAGATCACACTATTTTGTTTAGAAAAACCAAAGTGGGGATTAAAGACCTTTATACTGTATCTTGGGAATCGGACTAGTTAGAAAAATATTTAAACTGCTATATTAGCTAGTTATTAAATTATTAAAAATCAAATTAAAAATCCAATTAAATGGTGAAGTGGGATTTTTTAAATAAATGTCAAGGAAAAGTAACTTTTAGAATATTATTATGTTTTCCCTTTTTGAAGCTCTTGCAGACTAAATTTGCATTTGTTCTACTTCTGCCAGTCAGAAATTAGCATTTGAATTAGTGTGAAAAAGGTGTGAAATGCTTCCCTGGAGCAAACAATATGGCTGAATCGATTGGTCAGAGGTGACTCTTCTGAACTTCTCCCAATATGTAGGGTGGGGGCAGTGAGCATCCTTTTTGACATTACAGTGTCAAAACATGCTAGAATGTCAAATGCTGCCTGACAGGTCTACTGGGTTTAACATAAAACACTAGGAACCCAATTTTAATGTGGTGAATGACTTTTGCATTCTTGAAAATACCAAAGTGGCCTCCAGGAACATTTTTACTCCATTAGTAGGAGCATGCCCAAGTCTCATGCCCACCCAGTCGTTCATGCAGGGATAAAAGTGGTATCGCCACTCAGCCACTTCAGTAGAGTCCTAGACCCAAGGAAGAGCAGAAGTGTACTAGAGATACCGTCTGTTACCTGTGAAGAGCCCTGATGAACTGAACCTGCCCTCTATTGTACTCAGAACAAAGTAGTGGACTCTAAGGGCCAAATTAGGACTTTTGCAGAGCAGTGGCGCGTCGGTGCAAACTGCTGTGTCACCGCTCCCCCGAAGGTCCTTGCTCAGCTGCCAGATTATTATTTTTCAGTGGTCTGGTGGGAGGGCGGCATGGTGGCTCCCCCTGCGGTGCCCTTTCAAAGGCAGTAGTGCCTATGAAAAGGGCACATCACTGGGAACGTCTCACAAGGTTCCTGCATAGCATGGACTCAAAGATACATGCTGTGCAGGCGCCTCTGTGCATGCACACAAGGGAGACACATGTTATCCCCCCTGTGCGCATTCACATGTGGTGTAAGCACAGTGGCTCTTGTAGGGCACTCTTTGTATCCTATTCTGCCAGGGTTTTCATGGCAGTGTAACCTCCATGAAAAACCTAGCAGAGGAACCATGGAATAACCTTGGCAGGACTTTGGCAGCCCTGCCAAACATATTGTTTGGCCTCTGACTGCCACTCCAATGGCAGGGAGCGGCAGTTCCCTGCTGGAGCTGGCGGTCTGATTGCCCAGGTCTTAATCGGGCACTCAGACCGCTGATGCGGTGGTGGCTGGAGCCCCCACCCCACACCTCACAAGTCTGTGGTCCACGGACCACCAGACTCATAATATGGCCCTTAGGGTTGTAAGGAGGATCTCCAGTGCAAGCTACAGGGATACAACAAGTTTTCACTATTCCTACTTAAAACTTTAAAAAGCCTTATCTTATTTCCCTTATTGGATATTTGTCATTTTGGTGTCATTATATTTATTACATTTTATCCTACTTTTCTAATTTGATTTGAGAATTTTCTTGTTTTATATTTTGATTTTAATACTCTTTTGCCTCTGTATAACTAATTTAAATAGTGCCTTTCGTTAAGCGTGTCTGTTCTGTGCTAATGCTACCAGGAGATTGAGCTTAGATTCATTTAATGACTTTGAGGGTTCATCCTGACAAGGGTTGTGGATATTCCTTGAGGTGGGTATTCGCCCATCTTCTACCACCTCCAAACAATAATCCAATTTCTTACAGAGGGCAACAACAGTGAACATCGGACAGGGATAGACAGTATTGATTGAATGAGAGGTGTTGAATTGTAGGTTAACATCTTGAGATGACTGTAGGAAAGGGCCTCTTTAGACATGGTTAGCCCCCACTTTTTGCCTGATGCATGATGCGATTTCAAAGGTACATTGGCTTGCTGTTAACCAGGTTCCCAGTGTCAGATCTCTTCCCTAAAATGTTGCCACAATTGTCATAACTTCAGCATCCCTTGTAAGCCCCTTGTAAATCGTACCCCTGGTACCTAGGGATTGGGTAATGAAAATTGTCCTCTATAAATGGAGCATGACTTGTGCCACCCTAGGGACCCCTCACGAAGACCATGCAAACTGTCACTTTAGGTTGCATGTCTTGGTGCAGAGAAAACCAAAGAGTTGACATGGCACACACCCCTATGTGACATGCCCTCATTATCTGCATTAGGTATAGATAAGTCTCCCCTACAGCAGGCCTTATAATGGTAAGGTAGAGTGTGCTATATCCAATGTGTGAACATATCTGTATGAGCATATATAACACTGCAATAGCTGAGCCATTCTTGGGTATTGTAAAAGAACAGGGAAGCCATAGAGAGTACATGGGGTGCACACTTGTCATTATGAGTTTCCTAGCTCCATGATGGCTTCACTCTATCCTAAGATGTTTGGTGCCAAACAGCGCATCTTAATAAATCCTCACTGATACCAGACCGTTTAGAGGGTCCTCTGAAAACCTACCAGGAACTGATGTTGTGTCTGACTAGTCTTAGGCAGCCTACCACCACCAGGTATGTTTCTGACCTTATGGGATGAGAGGCAGTGCTCTCAGAGGCCAGGAACAAGGCCTGCTCTGGGCAGAGGTGCTTCACACCTCCTCCATGCTGGGAGGGCCTGCAGAGCATGATGCTTCAAAGGCGATGTCACCTTTCCTTCAAAATGCAACCCAGGCATATCCAGATAGTGGAGGATGCCAACCCCACTTTCCTGCTCTCCTTTTGCAGGAGGACAGGCCGGAAAATTAGTTGGAGTAAGTGGTGTGCCCACACTTAGCTAGCACCACTCCTAAGGTGGAGCACATGATCTGGACACTACTTTTCCAATTCTGCTATCTTCAGATGGTAGGAAATGAACCTATCAGGGCTAGGGTAGGGCCCCGTCCCACAGCAAGTGATCACTTAGAGGGTCTAGACACCCTGAAGGAAGGTAGTCCATATGTTACCACCTATCACCCCTGTTAACGCCCATAAATTTAGTATTAAGGTGGCATCCCTGGACTCTGAACTGAGATTTAATGGATCTAAGAGGAGCAACAGACAAAGAAGAGCCGATGACCTGAGAACTAAGACCTGCTGAAGAAAGCTAGCACCAAACCCTGCCGGCTGCTTCCAGGACAAAACAATCATGGTGTGCTGTCTTGTCTAGAAACTCTGAGGCCGACAAGAACCCCGGAGCACCTCCAGTCTGAGAACAATCGCCGAAAACCTCTTTTGGAGTAGATGAGGTACTCCCCTGCAGGTACCAAACCGCAAAGTCCAGTTTATTGACTTACTGCTTCCTAGTGACTCTACTGCAGCACCCAAGTCAGAAGGGGTACATCAGCTCCAGAGGGTCAGATTTGTCCCCCTACCAATTGAGAGGCACAGGATCTACTAGAGCCCTGCAGTGCCAATACTTGGAGTACCATTCCCCCTACACCAAAGACCGAGAAGAAAGAGTCCAATAGGGACTTCGCGACACCTGAGACCCACTCCGTGAGTGGCCCAGCTTTCCCAGAATCGTCCCTGCAACCTGCCTGCCCCTGACCACGGAGACCATCTTAACGCACAATGCTTGGATATCCTATATGCTCTCTGCATCCAGCCCGCCTGGCCTGGGTAACAATGAACCAGCTGTGCGTCTATCGCCCTGAGGCCCTTGCAACCTGCTCCCTCGAGGAGGACCTCTGGACTTACAATTAATTCCCTCTGTGCAGCGTGTTTGAAGATGGCCTCCTTCTTCGACTCGCCTTCTACCAATGACCTCAGCACCCTACTCCCGGCTAAATATGGGATGCTCCCAATGTTCCGCTGCTGGAACCTTGGACCTGGACTTGCTACTTGCCCAAATGCAGATAGTGAACATTGTGAGCCCACTCTGTGTTTTTTCATACTTTCCACTATTTTCTCCCATTGACTTCTAGTTCTATAGTGCATAATTGCGCACAACAGTGATTTATTTTGCGAACTTTGAAAAATCATAACTTAAAATGTACTTACCTGTGAATGAAGTTCTTGATATGAAAAGTTATATACAAATAAATGTTATTTTTACAAATTTATCTCAGATTTATTCTTGAGTCTCTCTCATGTATTGCCTCTGTGAGTACACCAAATGCTTAGCTTAGCACTATCCTCTAATAAGCTTAACTGCTAGCCCACATTATCACAAAAAGAGTGTTAGTGTTATCTGCTTTTGCCTCTGTATATCAGTAAGGGATGTACTGTACTCTCTGCACAGTGTACTTCGTTTCAGTGCACTATATTGAGAGCCAACTTTCTACAGTGACTATTATGCATCTTGTTTCTGATCTCGTCCAGTCAAACATGTGGATTTGCGAGTAAACTCCTTGAGCCATCTAGATCTACCAGTAACTGAGTATTATTGATGTTACTTTGAAACTACAAATGTATGATTTAAAAATAGTGGTTGAATGAATACATTCAAAAAGTTGACAATTGTACGTGGAAAGAGTTTGGTATTTGTTCTTTTCTTTTGACCGAGTGCTTGTACTAGGGAACAGTTCCTTCCCAATGGGGTGTTTTACAGGCCTTCCTTATTGTGAAGAGCGCATATTGGTTGGTTCTCTGATGACATCTGTGATGTCAGGGGTGTGTGGAACTGCCAAGTGTGAACATCAGGACAGGGCACGGGGATAGCTTTTGAGGTACATGGTGAATTTGCTGTAATTTTTAGGTAGGAATTCTATCTCTAAACCATGCCATGCCATGCCCTAAATGGCCAAAACAGGAGGAAGCATTGTCGTTGAGTACCTCTGGCCAATGATGTTGAGGTCCAGAAATGCCCTGGGAGAGTTGGAAAGGGAGAAAGTGATCTGGTTATAAAATGGAGGCTGAATGAAATGTTGGACTGTCTGTAGTGGTTTTTGGGGGGTGTCTGCCTATAGACATTACTGATTGGTCCTATCTGAATTGGGAAAGTAGAAACGAAGGGGACATTCTGATTTGCTGGTAGAGAAAGGAAGAGTTCTTACGGCCAGATTCATGAAAGACCCGTTTTGCGAGTCTGAAATAGCTATTCATAAGGAATCGCTATTACAGACTCGCAAAACGGGATTCATGTAGGAATCGCAAAATTAAATGTGATTCCTACAGATTCCTTATTTGCGATTAGCAAATTGCTAATCGCAAATAAGGAATAACTCCCCATTCATTCCTATGGGCCGAAAGGCCCATAGGAATGAATGGGGAGTATTCCTTATTTGCGATTAGCAATTTGCTAATCGCAAATAAGATAGCGATTAGAAGGGTGCCAGGGGTGTCCAAAGGACACCCTGTAGCACCCCTTAAATGAACATTTCAACAGGTGTTGCACACACACATGTCCTAAGGACATGTGTGTGTGTAACATGCAACGTAGAAAAATGCTTTTAAAAGCATTTTTCTAAGTTTTCGTTATTTACCACGAGGTTTGACCTTGCGGTAAATAGCGGCCGAAATTAGCGAATTCGCAATTTTAAAATGTTTCAAGAATAGCATTTAAGGAATCTCTAATAGAGATTCCTTAAATGCTATTATTCCTTGCAAATTTGCGAGTTTATAAATAGCGTTTTTTGCATTTGAGATGATGAATCCCAAATGCAAAAATCGCACTCGCAAAAGGCCAGATTCTCAGAATCTGTCCCTTTGCGAGCGCAAATATGATTGATGAATCAGGCTGTTAGTCCGGCCGCTGTTGGTTCTTGAGTAATCGTGTCCCTTAGTTGTTAATGATTGGATCTATTTGCTCTAAGTGGGTAGGCAAGGGAAAGGGAAGGACACATCTGAATGTTTGAAAGAGGCAGGTGACTGCGTCAAGATGGCAGCTGTAACTTCTGTTACATTTCCACTTTCAGAATCCCTATGTGCACCTTGGATCCCCACCTCCCACCAATTCTCACCAATGATTACTACTCTAGAACATTTATAAATATGTACCTGAGTGCCTCGTAGAATATAGACACTATTGCAGCTTGTCACATAAACCTAATCAAATACTGTAAGGGTTTATTTTCTCCAAAGTTCATCTGACTTTTTAAATGTACAGATAAATGAGAATGGGATGCTTATATGCTGATTCTTCTTAGCTCTGTTGTGTCTCAGGTTGTACGCCATTCATATGTGTTCCTCTACTAAGGTTTTGATCCATGTTGTGCATAATGTGGCAATGTTGTTCATTGCATGACAGTGTCAGCAGTCTCAAATGCTAAATGAATTACCTCGAGGTTTTCTTGGTGTTGTCAGACAGGATAACCTGTGAATGAGTTGGAGGGGGGGTGGGGCAGGATTCAAACAGAAGTGCCCTGAGTATTAGATCTACTACAATACACTTTATCCAGCACGCAGTACCAATAGCACATGAATGTCAAAACCCTTGGAAGTTTATTGTAAAAAAAGGACAATGCAGAACTGCAAACGATAGAAAAGGGATCCTATATTTTTAAAATCGATGTCGAAGATAATGAAGGTGACTGTTTAGTTTTCATTTATGTTTTAATGGATTTCATTTGCATCCACACATCTCTCACAAAATAACTCTATGAAGTCTCTTTTCTTAGACACAACATTGATTGAAGTTTTTGTGAGCTAGAGACATTATAAATTATCCCATAATCCTCCAGTTTGTAAGTTAAATGTTGGTGTGCGTTTCTGTCACCATGGGCATGTGTCACTAAAATTCCTGATGATATCTTGGGTGTGAGCTGCAGGAGTGAAATTCTTGAACACAACCGGTAGCCAGGTGAATGTATGGAGGGGGAGGGCGGTTCTTTTACTATACCCTGCAGGAGGGCCCCCTAAGGATTTGTTACGCCAATGTGAGCACGCCAGACGTGAGGTGGTGAAACATTCATGCAGGTACTTCCCCTGTGTTATAAAGGTTTTAGCCTGCAGGACTGAAGAGTGAAGACCCTGGATCAATTCACAAGGTCTTAATGAGATCTGAATTCTCTTTGATCTGAATTCTTCGTCCATTGTTGTGGTCCGTAGTTGGTACCTCTGTGGGAAGGGTAAGCTGTCTATCCTTGTTAGTGTGATAGTTAGTGAAACAAGAAAATCAGAGAATAAAACTGGGCAGCCAGTGAGGCCGCCAAAGACGTGCCTCCTGTGTTCCTATTAGTGCATTGACGTCATCTTGCTTTGCTGAATATACGTGAAGACCATCACCTGAGAGTTGCGCAATCGATATTGGTTCGTTTTTCCACAATACCTAATTAATTTTAAAGGGTTCACTGGTCGTCCCGAAGAGATGCAGTAGAAATTAGCTTCAGCAAACAGCAGCTATCAGCAAAACTGGCGTAAGGGCTTTTTTGTTTTTTCAGCGATTCAGGCAGACATTGGCCTTTTGTCTGAAATTGAGAGCATACAGGAGCGCATCAAGGTGGGCTAACGAGGCACCGGTATGCAGCTCAAGTTCTGTTTAAATGTGATGGAGAGAGGCAAAAGACACGTTTATGAAAAGTGACGCATCCCTGCGGGAAAACAGCGATGCGTCACTTTTCACTGCGCACTCCTTGCGACATTCCTGATGCGTCATATTTAATGTATGACGCATCATGTCGCAAGGAGTTACAGATACGTCAGTTTTTCTGACGTATCTGTAAGCGCAAAAGTGACGCATTGCTGGAGTGTGTCACAAAAGTGACGCAACTCCAGCAATGCGTCCTTTCACATGGGGAAAGCCCCATGAAAGGGCTTGCGTCCGTCTTACACCTGCTGTGAGGCAGGCGCAAGATTTTGACGCAACAGCGTCCTAAAAGTGACGCAGTGAAATCTCATGGGGCCTCATTTATGAAAAGTGACGCATCGCTGCGTGAAAACAGCGATGCGTCACTTTTCACTGAGCACCCCTTGCGACACCAATGATGCGTCATATTTAATGTATGACGCATCATGTCGCAAGGACTTACAGATACGTCAGTATTTCTGACGCATCTGTAGCGCAAAAGTGACGCATTGCTGGAGTGTGTCACAAAAGTGACGCAACTCCAGCAATGCGTCCTTTCACATGGGGAAAGCCCCATGTGAAAGGGCTTGCGTCAGTCTTACGCCTGCTGTGAGGCAGGCGCAAGATTTTGACGCAACAGCATCCTAAAAGTGACGCAGTGAAATCCAATAGATTTCACTGCGTCACTATTACGAGGCTTTTTGTGGGGGAACGCCCCCTTTGCATACATTATACCTGACGCAGGTATAAGGTGGCGTAGGGGTTTAAGAAGTGACGCATCTACCTAGATGCGTCACTTTTTAAATATGGCGCAACAAGGCGCATTTTTTACGCCGCTGGTGCGTCACAAAAAATGACGCACCGGCTGCGCAAAACTGACGCAAGGCCTCATAAATAAGGGCCATAGATTTTACAGCGTCACTATTACGAGGCTTTTTGCGGGGGAACGCCCCCTCTGCATACATTATACCTGACGCAGGTATAATGTGGCGCAGGGGTTTAAAAAGTGACGCATCTACCTAGATGCGTCACTTTTTAAATATGGCGCAACAAGGCGCATTTTTTACACCGCTGGTGCGTCACAAAAAGTGACGCACCGGCGGCGCAAAATTGACGCAGGGCCTTCATAAATAAGGCCCACGGTGCATAGCTGCAACAATCCACGGGACTACTTTGATTTGCACTGTATTGCTGCATTTATAGAGCGCTTAATACTCGTATGTGAGGCATTGAGGCTTCATACGGGAGACGACCTTTACTACGCGGCGTTTCACAGCAGTAGGTTTACAACGCGGGCTTTACAACAAAAGTCGTTTCAACGACTTGCCCTGGATGGCGCTATAAGCTAAGGAATAGTGTGATTTACTATTCCAACACCTTCCCTACTGTATTGTATGTGACTGGTGTTGGAATAGTAAATCGTACTATCCTTAAGTCCAGCGCCCTCTAGCGCAAGTAGTTGAAATGACTCGCGTTGTAAAGCCTGGGTTGTAACATACAGCGATCAACATGATCGCCTAGTATCATCATACATTTGCTTCATACACATATAGCAAGTTACACCTTGTGGGATGTGTGGTCTGAAGGCTGCTGTATTTGTTTTGTGAAGTGATTCCATGTCATGAGTAAGGACTACCTAGGTTTGGTTATTATGTTAGAGGGCACAGTGCGTAGCAGTGTGGTTGATACGGTGTGAGAGACAGAAGCATAGTTTTATGGTTTTTACTGTGCTGGAATCTTTGTACAGCTCTGAGGGTCACTTAATGACATGTCTTATGATTTTAGCCTGCTTAGCTGCTTACTGCTGGGATGGACATTTTTACTATCATCCAATATCTGATTGTCGGTGTGTGATGTAAAGAAGTGGTCAGAGTGTTTAGATATTTTGGACCTGCAGTGGTGAACTAGATTGAAATCCTCCACATTCTCCAGCAGTGTGAAATCTCTTCAGTTATTTTATGCCTGTCCATTTAGTGATGCATTTTTTGGCTCTGCACGACTTGTGATGAACATCCCTCCTAGCGAATATGTGTTATTTGAATATAAGAGGTATAATACTAATTACCTGTTATTTGTAAAGCGCAAACTAATCACCCCTAAGGGTCTCAAGGCACTGGCGGCTGTCGGGAAGATTAAGCAAGCTATTGCCCAGAGTAACATGGTGCTGGGCTTTGCTGCAGCCGGCACCGGGAATCGAGCCATGAGCCATGTGCTCTGGAGTCATCCACCCTGGCCGCTACGCCACACTTTTCTCAGAGAGTTTAAGTTACATTTGGCACCGGACCGCTCAGTATTATGTTTTTAGTATTATTGTGGGCTTCAAATGTTTTTATATTAAATTACATAACTATATATTGCCGCGGTGAAACATAGGTCAGTCTTCTTATCTTACTTGCATATCAAAAGCAGTTCGCTGGTTGGGTTGTTTTCAATCTATGGGCTGTAAGGTGAAGATTGCGCTTGAGGGTACAGCTGTATTTCTGGGCTCTGTTGTCGGGATAGGTGGTGATGTTGTTATCTTGTAAATAGCCATGTTTTCAACTGTTTTCTGAAGTGTATATGTCTATGGGTGCTTCTAATGCTAGGGGTAGTGAGTTCTAGAGCTTGGTGGCTTGTACTGAGAAAGTAGTGCCTCCTACATGTTTCTTATGGGAAGGTGGAGTGATATGGGAAGCAAGTAAAAACCTACTCCACCCTACCCAGACGGGATTTAGACCCCACAATGGTACAGAGACTGCTCTCATAGCAGTGGTCTAAGAATCCAAGATATTACTCGACCAAGGAGGATTGGTTGCCATCATCCTGCTTGATCTGAGCTCTGCATTTGACACGGTAAATCACAACACTCTTATGCAAAGATTAATGAACATGGTAATCTTGAGGGCTGCCCTCTTATGACAAATCTTTCCTGCAAGACATTGCATTTCAGGTCTTTGAAGATGGTGGTTCTCTGACTGTCTATCACCCAAGAGCGGAGTACCATAGAGTTCTTCCTTTAGCCCCACGTTGTTTAACGTTTATATAAGACCTCGGTCAGACATCGTCTCCACGTTCGGTATTTCAATATTCTCCTATGCTGATGAGACTTAATTGATTTTCTCTCTTAATCAAGTACACTGTCTCCACTCTCCCTCATTGGAGCTCTGCCTTGAGAAGGTAGCCAAGTGGATGGAACACTCCTGTACTAAACTCAATGGAGACAAAATGGAGTTTATGATCCTGGGTAATTATCCTAAGCTGAGGCGGGAACTGGGCTGGGCAAGCATCTTAGGTCCCTATCGCCGGCTGAAAAATTCCTTTAGAGCCTTGGCATATGGATACAAACTTCCTTTAAATTCGACCATCCGGAAGTGAAGCTTGCTGCCACCAGCTAGGGGCTCCTCAGGATGCTGAGGTAAATTCTTCCACTGCTCCCCTTCACCGCAAGGCTCTACCTGGGTGCCCCATAAGGAACAATTAAGAAACTTCAGGTGGTACAAAACTGTGCTGCCAGGCTGCTGCTTGATATCCCTAGACATCAATCTGCCAGACAAGCCTTGAACTCACTCCATTGTTTGCAGGTGGATGAGAGAATAAGCTTTAAGTTTCTTTGCAATGCCCACAAGGCCTTCTGGGGCAATGGCTCTGTGAAATCTTAACCCAAGTCATCTCCCTCATGGAACATTGCATTCCTCCACCACCCAGCTAGCGATCATCACCCTCATCAGGAGGGAAAGAGTTGGAGGAAAGTCCTCTTTCAGAGCAGCGTCACTTTGGAATGCCCTCCCCTTCTTTTTGCGCTCTAAATACTGGCTGCTTTCCTTCAGGAAGAAGCTTTAAACCTGTCTCTTTCACAGCGTATCGCAGTAACAGGATCCCTGCCCTGATAAGTATTATGTGTGTCACTATCAGCTCTGGGATACCTATGGGTAGCCATGCACTCTATAAATGCGTACAACATAATATAACATTACATAAAAAGCCTGCAACATAGTGACCAGTTTAGTTTGTATCGCTTGAATTTAACTTGTAGGTATAGCAATCCTTTTCTTTGGGAGACTCATGAGCAATGTAGAGTGCCTTGCGCACTGCCCTTCTAGCTAAATGTACCCAGTGAAGTGATTACAGGACTGGAGTCATGCGTTCTCTTGGATAACAGTTGAGAAAAAGCCTTGCAGCAGTTTGGACGAGCTGTATTTTGGATATGATGAATGCGGGTGTGCCAATGCATATGCTGTTTGCATAGTAATGCCTGGAGATTATGAGTGCGAGGATGGCTTGTGGTTTATGTTGGTAAGCAAGGTATGAAAAGATGCAACTTTGTGTTTCCTTTGTGTATATGGAACATTTTGTGATGTTGTTAAAATGCATTATCAAGGATAGGTCTGAATCCATGGATAACCTTAGATTTCTAACTTCTCTTTTTTACATAGCTCTTTATTGAGTATTAACAGGACATTTGTCACAGAAGCATACAATCTCTCCAACATATAATAACATTGTTAACATCATTATTAACATGATTAAGTATTAATGTTGAACTATAGTACAACATAACAACTCCATTGTAACTTTCCCTCGCAATTCCAATCAATCCAATTGAAAGCACAGTGCTGTTACACAATTCTTCCTCATTGTAACCTCCATAACCCCTCACACATCCTGTATCTCTACAATGACAATTTGTTGGTCCTCTAACTTGTATAGCACAATGTGTATGGGGTGGGCAACTTATGCAAGGATTCTTCCGGTCCTTTAGTTCACACCTGTAAGTTGGAGTGTGTAATGCCCGCTGCCTAGATCTTGCTGGGCCTAGTTCACCCCAGGTGTATGGCTTTTGTTATCCCAGTGTACGTGCTGCTTAATTGACCCTGGTCAGTCCCTTTTCAAGAAAGCCTCTCACCTAATTTGGCTTGTATTGTTATGACGAATATACCACATTCTGTCATTGATATGCCCCTCCTCATCTGTTTATGGATGTGGAGTTGTTCTGCAATTTCTGCAGTGGTCCATTTGATCAACTGGGTCCGACCAAGATGCTCTCCAATGCATTGCTATGTTTCTCTTCGCCAGAAGTAAGGTGAGCTCCAGAAATGTAGTTGTGTGTTTGTCTTTCGTTGGTCTTGGGAATCATCCTATACCATGTGAAAGAAGTCGGCCATATTTGGTTGACACAGAGGGCACGTTGCTGTATGTCCTGGATACTCATTTGCCAGTCTAGCTGGGAACAAATATGTGCAGTGCAGATAATTGAGTTGTGCAATTTTAAAACACGGATTCATGCTCACCATTTTTGTATACTCTATGATAAAGTCTCATTGCTTAGTGGCCAACTAAATTCCCATTTTCAGTTCCCATTTATGTTTCTGGGTCGCAATGTCAGCATAGTATGTTGGGGCTATGGCAGGTTGCATACAAGTCACTGCCATGCACTTTGTCTATGTGAGCATGTCCGAGGTCAGTAGTGCCCGCTCACCCTTTCCCTAAGTAGTATTTATGGCCTCCCTCAAGGCACTGTACATACGGAATTGTCCTAGATGGAGGCCATATTCCTTCTGTATGCCTTTGAATGTAATTACATTTCCATCAACAAATATTTCATCAACTAAGATGATTCTGATCTGAAGCACTTGTGGAATGAGTATTTGCTATTATCACTAAGTCAAGAATTACCTAAAGTGAGAGCTCTGGAGAGTACAGGACAGTCATGTTCACACACTCTTGAAGTAACTGTCCCAGCATGCCTTGACAGTGTGTAATGCCCATGAGGCAGCATGATTAGCTTGACTTTTATGGAACAGGGCCTGTATATTGCTCATGCAACCCAGCATACCCTTGATGTCACTGTCCTCTGGGTCGTGTGCCTCTGCCTTTTTAAGTCACTATTTGCCACTCCCTGCCCCTTTATCTCATTCTAGAATGTCCTTGCGTTCTCCCTTTGTGAATATGTAGCTGTTTTCTCTTTCTCCGTCATCTTTCTCTTCTCTTCCTTAGTCTTTCAAAGGTCTGTGTTTTTTTCCTGTCTTGTGGTGGGTGAATATCTGCCTCCCTATGATTTACTGTTTACTACAGTCAATTAAACAGACAGTTTGAAAAAGTATCTTTCATTAAACTGGTACTCTTTTAAGAGCAATGCGTCACACAATGGAGATTTTCGCTATTTGTTTTAAAAAGCAGATAATTACACACTAACACGTAGGTATTGTTTCACAGGTACATTCATTTATTTAGCATTCTGTTACAGAATTATATTATTCTTAGCAAACCCTGCAAGATGTTGAGTCACGCATTTGGATTAGTCCTTCCCATCACCGACCAGAACTGAGTTCTACTTTATGGTGTTATTCCCCATTCCTAGTGGCGCCAGGGGGACAGTAGAAACCACTATGATGTAGCTCAGAGTTATCCCCAATTGCACGAGTTTTAATTCTTGTCATTCATAAAACATGTGGACTGCTTGTGTTTTTGAAAGAGGTAAACAGCGATTAGCATTTGTTTTCTCAGCCGGGAAGAAGTGGAGAGGGGACAGAGGGGGGCCTGGGCGAAATGTTAACACAGGAATGAAAACAAAATGTGCGAGACGGTGGCAGCAAACACCGGGCTAATGGGTTATCTACCTTCTCAAATCTCTCATGGCTTCCCAGAGGACGCGCATGAGGGTGTCTCACTAGTAATATACATCATTCTTTAAATGTTTCTCATTTCCCTCCCTCCTTTCCTCGCTCACCTGGGCATGACAGGCATCCCCTGCAGGTGGAAACTTCACTATAAATGTGCAGGGAGGCCAGGAGTATTGTTAGACCATCTTCGGATGGCATCTCAATACCAAACAATGGCAACACGTTGTTTACACTTTATAGCATTAATGTTGTAATGTGTTTGCTGCTATGTGTGTGCTTTTTGTGGGCTAGGGCTGCAGCCTTGCTCCAATCCACAAAGACCCACTGCAGCTCCAAAGGAGTGGGCCTATGGCAGCCCTAAAAGGATTGCAATACTGCTGCTCGAGGCAACAGTGTTATTGATGCAATGCACACCATGCCGAGTTGCAAAGAAAATGAACTGCACCCGTTACTTTTCTCACGTGCGCCAACTGCCAAATACCCTGAGGGCCCTTCCTCCAGCCCCTGCTCTTTGAAGCAAAAGTATTCCAGGCCACCAGGGGTGGGGGAGAGATTCATATGTTACTCAAAATCAACCCTTCCTCTCTTGTCTCTGGTGCAGGGTGCACCCCGCCCCAGGCAAGAGGACCTAACAACCCGTAGGAAGCAAATACACTGGCATTGTAAAATGCTGCACCCACCAGCCAGATGATACAACACTGCCCTGTGCCTCCGGGTGAGTAAATCTCGAAGGGTTCACACATGGATAGCTGCTTTGTGCATTCTCTTTCACAGTGCTTAAAAAAAACGAGTTGCAGGTTACATACAACCTGATGCAGCTCCAGGGTTTTTCTTTTGTTTACTGTTCTTAAGCCAGTCTCTTAACAGCAGTCACCCCATGTAGACCCGTCCCTGAGAAATAAGTGCTGGTGCTTAGCACCGGTGAGCACAGGCACAAAATAAGCACTGCGCATGCTCCCACATTCCACTGGGATCAGTTTCTATTACTTAAAGCAAAAAGAGTCAATACCAGGATTCCATTTGTCTCTAAGGTCAGTTCCTGCAGCAACCAAGTCAACAAAATCATCAAACGTAATTGGCCCTTATTGAGAACTCATGAGGCATTCAGAGACCCCCCTCTTTTCTCCTTTCAACGTGGAAGCAACCTGTCCAATCATCTGGTACATGCCATTACTTGGCCTTCAAAGCCTGTTCATCAAAGCTCCATCACAACCACATGGGGCATACCACCAATCATTGGACATTACAGATGCCAGAGCTGCGTGGTGTAAGACCTCACACACCGCACAAAGAATTTAGGGTCAACAACAAAACCTACAAACTTAGAACTTTCACCAATTGCCGTTCCCATAACGTCATCTACACCATTCACTGTCCCTGTGACCTGATATACATCGGCCAAACCACTCAAATGGTAAAATAAAGAATAATACAACACAAAAGCAGAATTCACTGCAAAGTCCTAATAGCACACTTGGTATCACACTATCTTGAAAAAAAAAACGAACTGGAAATGACCTAGCACGTGATCGACCAACCCCAACTGCCCAACAGAGGTGGCAATCTCCAAGCACTACTTATCAGGAGCGAATGCCAATGGATCATCCGTTGCAATTCAGTTAACCTTGGCCTTAACACCATTGATGCGTGGAATACTACAGTGCAACTGTGATTGCCTCACCCACACTGATAACCACTTGGAAACTGCAATCTTCTAACATATGTACCTTGATACTTTACCACCTTCTGCTTAACACAATACCTTGTATCCAGACAGACCTGATTACCCTGGTCATTGCCATGGTTATATCACCTTGATATTTTACCCCTGGTACCCTAATTCTTCAACCACCATCCCCCCTTTCAAATCCCTTGTGCCTCACCCCCACAATATTCATTTGAGGACACTGGTTAACATAAAATATCCCAACTTTGCCAGTGTCCTCAAATTTCATGAATATATTTTGAGTCTTATGTAGATTTTTCACGCCTTAATTAATCGAGTGATTCATAACTAAGCCTGGATTTATTCACACTCATGAACTCATCAGTCTTTTATGTACTTGCACTTTGGAAGTATATCACATTAATAGCACTACTGGCCAAATCAGTTCGCTTGTTATGTCTTTGCGATTTTTGTACTATAACTTTGAAATATTGAATCCTTGATCATGTGCCTCCTTTCCCCTTCACTCCCTCTCTCCTTCTTCCTTCTCCGCGCGCCTCCCCCAGCTGGTCTATCATTTGCGGTGCCCTGTCACACCCCCTAGCCGCGTCATGCATCACATGATGCAGGGACATTCTGTTCCCGTAAGTTTAGTATTTCTCAACTGTAACTTAACATCGCAGGCAGACACCAGACCGGTTGCACACGAACATGGCGGCATTGTGCTCCTTGCAACGCTACCTCCTGTCGTTGGATTGAATCCCATTGGCTTCCTCTCACGCTAAACTGTCGCCCATGCACTGCCTCACCCCTGACTCCAGTGGTGGCTCAGACAATGCTAACCTGTTTGCCCTGCATTTTGCCAATATTTAGGATCCTTCTCATGGCAAAAACCTGGTTATACAGGGGATCGGGACTCCGACCCTGTTTTACACTTCCCCAGCCTAATTTCTCTACCTGGCTTTTTGGTGAGTTTTCTGCACCACAACGCCCCCTACTAATGCGTTTTCCTTTACTGCTCCACATTAATTTACCCCTTTACCATCAGGAACCTCCGCCTTCCTTTGAGATTGGCTCTCATGTTCGGAAGCTCCCAAGCAGCAGTTTTAAGAGTTTACTTTGCCACCACGCTCCCTTACTAAAATGTGCCCTTCACTGCTCCACATGAATTTCTTTCCCCTTTTACCATCAGTAACCTCCGGCTACCTTCGAGATTGGTTCTCACATTTAGAAGCTACCACGCGCTGCATACGTTCCCTTCACTCAGCACCCATCAACGCGAACCAATTTGGTTATTCTTCTCAACTTTGAGCAAGCTACACTGCCCTTCTGTTGCCCGAGGCTTACCTCCTTCATGTATGCCACACCCCACCCCTCCTTGCGTAGGCTTCTTTACCTCGTGCGCACCCACCTCTCCCTTACCTTTCCCTTTCCTTCTTTGTACAGCACCCCTGATCCGGCATCCCGGTCCTGAAGATGATCCTGGTTAAATAGGATCGAAACGCCATCGACAATTAAGCGCAATCCATGGCGCAAATTCAAATATGGTTCACATCAAATGTTGTACTAAACCGAGATCTAATCCTGTAAATAGTTTCTGTAAAACCATATAATTTTCTGTATATATATATATATATATATATATATATATATATATATATATATATATATATATATATATATATATATATATATATATATATATATATATATATATATATATATATATATATATATATATATATATATCCCTCCAAGAACTCTTCTGTGACTTGAAGAAGCACTCCACAAGCAGGTAAGTGTCGATTCACTTTATTGCACCATTGGAGTATGACTTTTCACTCGTAATTATCCCTTTTACCAGCCTACGCGTTTCGGAAGCACAGTTCCTTCTTCTTGGGCTTGCAAGTGAAAGACGGAGTCGGCAGTTTCTCTCAATGTCCCGTGATTCATAGCGCTTAGTAGCGAGTGAATCCTTTTCAAGCTCAAGTAGCTGCAAAGTATTTTGGGCATTGTAGTTCTGTCCTGCCCCATTCATTACCCTTCGCGGGTTCCGCAGTCCACCAAATTAATTACAAAGGTTCAGGGGTTCTTTGTGAGTCCTCTGAATGCAAGCGCTCCAGTGCGCCCCGGCCAGCACAACAGGGGCACAACACTAATGGATGTGTCATTTCACCCGGGGCGCACTGGACCGCTTGCATTCAGAGGACTCACTCTCACACTCTTCACTCGCTACTAAGCGCTATGAATCACGGGACATTGAGAGAAACTGCCGACTCCGTCTTTCACTTGCAAGCCCAAGAAGAAGGAACTGTGCTTCCGAAACGCGTTGGCTGGTAAAAGGGATAATTACGAGTGAAAAGTCATACTCCAATGGTGCAATAAAGTGAATCGACACTTACCTGCTTGTGGAGTGCTTCTTCAAGTCACAGAAGAGTTTTTGGAGGGAGATGTTCGCGGCGGCTTCTGGCCGTGGAAGAAGCACCACCCATAGACGGCAGGAGCCGAAAACATGGGGCCGTGAAGGCAGGCAACGCCCTGCTTTAGCCAGCACAACAGGGGCACAACACTAATGGATGTGTCATTTCACCCGGGGCGCACTGGAGCGCTTGCATTCAGAGGACTCACAAAGAACCCCTGAACCTTTGTAATTAATTTGGTGGACTGCGGAACCCGCGAAGGGTAATGAATGGGGCAGGACAGAACTACAATGCCCAAAATACTTTGCAGCTACTTGAGCTTGAAAAGGATTCACTCGCTACTAAGCGCTATGAATCACGGGACATTGAGAGAAACTGCCGACTCCGTCTTTCACTTGCAAGCCCAAGAAGAAGGAACTGTGCTTCCGAAACGCGTAGGCTGGTAAAAGGGATAATTACGAGTGAAAAGTCATACTCCAATGGTGCAATAAAGTGAATCGACACTTACCTGCTTGTGGAGTGCTTCTTCAAGTCACAGAAGAGTTTTTGGAGGGAGATGTTCGCGGCGGCTTCTGGCCGTGGAAGAAGCACCACCCATAGACGGCAGGAGCCGAAAACATGGGGCCGTGAAGGCAGGCAACGCCCTGCTTTAGCCAGCACAACAGGGGCACAACACTAATGGATGTGTCATTTCTCCCGGGGCGCACTGGAGCGCTTGCATTCAGAGGACTCACAAAGAACCCCTGAACCTTTGTAATTAATTTGGTGGACTGCGGAACCCGCGAAGGGTAATGAATGGGGCAGGACAGAACTACAATGCCCAAAATACTTTGCAGCTACTTGAGCTTGAAAAGGATTCACTCGCTACTAAGCGCTATGAATCACGGGACATTGAGAGAAACTGCCGACTCCGTCTTTCACTTGCAAGCCCAAGAAGAAGGAACTGTGCTTCCGAAACGCGTAGGCTGGTAAAAGGGATAATTACGAGTGAAAAGTCATACTCCAATGGTGCAATAAAGTGAATCGACACTTACCTGCTTGTGGAGTGCTTCTTCAAGTCACAGAAGAGTTTTTGGAGGGATATATATATATATATATATATATATATGTTACATGGGAAATATATATATAATATATATAAGTTACGTGGTAAATCACAAAGGGAAAGTCCATGTGGGCTGGTGTTGAGCAGGGCAGGATGCGGTGTGCCCGGTAAATTAAAAGTCCTCAAGTCTCTTTCGGTCCCAGCATACGTTCCAACCCCACAATAGCATATCTGCGGGGCCGTGAGTTGATAGTAATACACCAACACACATCGTGCAGTCACGATCCACCGTGGGTAGCTGTCCTTGCAAGATTTGCATTGCAGGATGGGCTGGTGACGATCCAATCACTTGGAAAAAATAAAGAAACAGTAGACGCAGGAGCCAGTGAAGCACCTGCCAGATTACAGAACCGGGCCTTTTAAAGCGCCTCTGGCCGTCGCGGAAACAATGGTAGTAACCCCTCCAGCATCCAGAAGGAAGACACCACCACAGGACACTATACCAAATGGACATCCTCTTCCTTTATCACACTAAAACAAGACTATTCAATCAACAAAAAGACAGAAACACACAGAAATGTTGGGCAAGAAAATAGCCACTTACTAAAAGTGGCTTCTGCAAACACATACTTTGAAACCCATCCATACTAAAAGATGTATTACCAAATTTTGAGCTCATTCCAATTTTCTATATAATCCCTATGAAGGATATACCTACCCCATTCTATTCCATCATCAGCACAGTCCCACAATAGTGAAAAAGGAAAAATAGCAGTTTTTCACCACAAGGACACACCAAACACACCAGCACACATGATCACACATCCGCACACATCAGCTCAGAACATACACACACTGCACCCCACCCAGCGGGTGGGCCCTGGGCCCACCACAGGGGTGTCCAATGGAAAAAATGTGCACAGTCACTGTGGTGGCAAGCCTGCTATTTATATATATAGAGAGATTATTTTTCAGGCCACTCATGTGGGTGGCACAGTCAATGCTGCTAGCCTACTAGTAGCTATTTATTTACCAGCTCCTGCACAATCATTGCACCACACTAGAGATCTACTAATAAAACCACCATTCCTATCAGGGGGAACCTAGCACAATATCAATTTACACAGAAAGCACTTGCATTGTGACACTGATCTGCAGTGGCAAAATATCAAAAGCAGCTAATCTTAGCAAAAAAAACGAAAACCGGCACAGCCCCAACATGCAGTGGGTGGAGCTAAATAGTCAGGGGAAGCCACACCAAGGGTGCCATGTCTAACACTATTTGACTGTATCGCCCTGCAACTTTTGCAGTATCTAAAACGATGAGCAAGTAACTACCTTGTATTTTAAAACTGTGTATAGATGCCCTGCCATTCTACATGGTCCTAAAAGGTGCAGCAGATTCATGAAGTGAAATTGCGCCCGCAATCGCTGCGAAAACGCAAATGCGGGCGCAATTTCCGTAATCGGCATTCAACAACAAAATAGCGAATTCGCAAACACAAATTAGCGAATTCGCAAATATAATCGCAGAATCCCTGCCGCAGAGCATTAGCGAATCGGAAATAGCGACACACCACGGAATCTGCGAAAATAATAGCGAATTCGCAAAATAAATCGCTATCGGCATTCAAGAAAATTCGCAATTAGCGAAAAACCCAAAAATCGCTATTTGCACGGCGCAAAATAAGGACAACTCAAAGCAGGTGGTAACCATGAAAGCCATAGAATTTTTTTTTCAAAAAACCGTTGTCCTATCACCAACAGGTACTGGCCTGACCAATCACACATAAGGACCATCAGCAGCAGCATTGGGAGTCCCACAATGCCAGGAATGTACATGGTGGTGAGGCGTCGCAGGCTACAGCGATTAGCACGGAGGAGACGCAGGATCCAGGCCAGGATATTCCGCCAGCGGGTCACCTTGCTGGGCCAAACCAGAGAGCAGATATATGCTAAATACAGGCTGAATGGGGAAATGATAATGCAGCTAATACAGGACCTTGACCCCCTGATGCAGCACCCAACAAACCATACCAATGCGGTGCCTACACATGTGCAGGTATTGTGTAGCCTGCACCTCCTGGCCTCCGGAAGCTTCCAGGGGGTAGTAGCGGTTGCTGGGGGAATATCCCAGCCCACCATGTCACGCTGCCTCAACAGTTTTGTAGACGCCATGCTCACCCAGCTACACCGTCACATCAAATTCCCCGCCAGCCAACAGGAATTGGACATGACAAAGCTACAATTCTACAATGTAGCCCATTTTCCACATGTGCTCGTATGTATAGACTGTACCCACGTCGCCGTCTGCCCACCAGCTGGCATGGAGTATATGTTCCGCAACAGAAAGTGCTACCACTCCCTCAACATCCAGATGGTCTGCAATGCCAAGACATACATCACTGACATTGTCTCACGGTACCCAGGGAGTACCCATGACTCCTTCATCTTCCGGCACAGCGCACTCCACACACGGCTGGTCAGGGGAGAGTTTGGGGAAGGACACCTACTTGGTAAGTACACTTTGATTGAAATGTCACATTGCAAAGATGTAACAGCGCAGCACAGGCAATCACCATCTGCTCCTCTCATTCAGGTGACAGTGGCTACGCCCTCCGTGAATACCTCCTGACCCCATACCTCAACCCTGCTACACCCCAGCAACGGCGCTACAATATTGCTCACATACGGACAAGAAATTGCATAGAAAGGACATTTGGCCTGCTCAAGAGCAGGTTCCGCATACTGCACAAGACAGGTGGGGCCATGTATTACAGTCCTGCAAAGTGCTGCCGCATAGTGGCTGTCTGCGCAATACTACATAACATTGCAACCAAGCGCCGGATACCTGTTGACATCTCTGGCAGTGAATCTGAGGGGGACAACCGGCCACCTGCACATGCGCGCCATGCACACGGGGAGACCCCAGCAGAAGGGCACAGACGTCGCAACCACATCACAGTGAACAGTTTCTAGTACAACCACTGCCATCACCCCACTAATCAACAATGCATGCAAAATGTAATGATGACACAACGCTAATGTGTGTAGGAAAATAAATGTATTTGTTCAATTCACAAATGTCAATATAAGGGTCTGTGCCAAAGGTGAAAATAAAAGTACCTGTTCAATTCACAAATGTCAATATAAGGGTCTGTGCCAACGGTGAAAATCAAAGTACCTGTTCCATTCACAAAAGTAAATATAAGGGTATGTGCCAAATTAGTCCCACAAACAGTATTACGCCATACTGCTGTGCTGGCCAGGCTTGACCTCAGCCTGTGCCAGTGGTGATTACAGTTCTCTAGGTGTGCCTAGAGCGTGTCCCTCCACAACGCCTCTGAGGGCCTTCCTCCTCCGGGGCGTCAGGCAATGGGGGGGTCCTGGTGCTGCGGGTGGGTAGTGGGGCCTGTGAGGCTGATTGCGAGCTCAGGCTGGACGCCCCCTCACTCGCATCATCACCCCCCACAACAGATGGAATAGGTGGAGGGTGAAGAGCCACGACAGCCGTGGTGAGGGTCTCCAGCACCCTCGTCATGTCCACACTGCACTGGATGACAGTGTGCTGCTGTGTCAGACAGCGCCGCGCCAATAGGGATGTGGCATTTGCCGACACATAGCTTGCCCTGCTGTAGGTGCCAAGCTGGGTCAACAGTTGGCGGTGGTGCCGGCGTTGGCCACCGTACATTCTATTCATGGCACGGGTGTTGGCCTCCACGGCTGCAGCAATGCGGGCCATTCCATTGCCCACACCGGCCAGGTCGGCCCTCATGCCTTCAATCTGGGTAGCAACACATGCCACGTTGCGGCCAATGTTGCATAGTTGGAGGTGAATTGCCCCCTGCTGCCGTGCCTGGCGCTGGTGTATGTGCAGCATCCGTCGCTCGATGCTGAGCCGCGCCTGTTCATCACCATTGGCCCGCCTGGTAGCAGCTGCGGAGCGCTGGCGTGACCTGCCACGCCTGCCCTGCTGGCCGGATTGTGAGGCTGGGGGCTGACTGGACAGTGGCGCAGGCCCGGATGTTGAGGTGCCAGCTGCTGGGGGTGAGGCCACCGGTGTTGCAGGTGTGCTCGTCGCTGGGGGTGTGCCTGCTGGTGTGGCTGTGGCAGTCACTGCGGGGGCCACAGGAGTGACTGACCTGGCTGCAGCTCTGGGAGGAGCAGCGGTGGCAGGGAGCACAATGGGGGCTGCGATGGCAGCAGATGAGGGCGCTGCAGCAGTTGCAGGTGGGACGCTGCTGGTGGTAGTTGCTGGTGGTACAGTTGCAGCGGTAGGGGCTGGTGCCTGGGTAGGTGTTGGCACCTCCAGGACGCTGTCGTCGATCACCAGCCTGTCACTGTCACTGGTATCTCCACCTGTGGGGGTAAGTGGAGGACCATTAGTTGTATGCATCTGGCAGACGTGCAGTTGCTACATGCATGCTGGGTGACATTCCCTGAATGGCAGTGGCTTTGTGTGCATTGGGACCTGACTACATCTCCCACAATGGCTGCATTGCGGTACTACTACATTGTGGCCAGACTACATCTCCCACAATGCTTCAGGACAATCCTTGATGTGCAACAATTACATGCCTATGGGACATTGGGGGGGCCTATTTGGTCATGGACATCCATAGGGGGCAGGGTCGCAGTCGCATGCCACTTACCTTGGGTGTCTTGTGTGGGAGCGGATGAGTCCAGTGCAGTGAAACCCACAACGGCCTCCCTCTCGAGGGTGTTTTCGACCTGGTCCTCCAGGGCGGTGTTCGGTGGTACCGTCGGACCTCCTCCTCCTGTGCCCGAGGACTCCCCAAGGCGCGCCGCCACCTTCTCCTTGGCACGGCCTCAGAGGTCGTACCACCGCTTTTTAAGTTCTTCCAGGGACCTGGCCGCCACTCCCACCGAGTTTACTGCAGAGGCTACCCCCTGCCAAATGCGCCTCTTCCCCATTTCTGGGACCCTCCTGGAATTGGCACCGAACAGTTGGTCGTGGTTAGCCACAACTCCCTCGATAAGGTGCTCCAGCTCCTGCTCGCTGAATTTGAGCTTTCGCTTCCTCCCAGCCGAGCTGCTGGTCCCTGGTGCAGCTTCCTCAGCCATGGTATGGGTTGTGACTCTGTGGATCACTCTACAAGCCAAGATGTGCAGCAGCTCTTCTATCTGCTCCCTGTCTCTCTGCCTCAATGTGCAAAATGGTGCTGGGAACCGGCAGCTTCCTGGTTGTGATGTCATCACTGGGCTCGAAATGCGACTTCCCGTTTTCCCGATCTCGCGAGTTTGCGATCTCGCAAATAGCGATATCGCTAATAGCGATATCGCTATTTGCGAGATCGCAGTCCAGCCGCGGGTAGGCCGAAATAGCGATTAATCTGCGATTAATCGCAATTTCGATCGGATCGCTATCGGATTTTGCGATCGCGTGCGAATCGCTTTTTTTTATCGCAATTCTTCATGAATTCGGATTTGCGATTTCTGAATAGCGATTCGCTATTTTTCGCTATTTCAGAATCGCAAATGCCGATTTTCATGAATATGGCGGTATATCTCTTACCAGCAAAAGCCATTCCAGGCAAAGACCTATCACATATTCGACAAGCAATACTGACAAAGAATGCACTTTAGATCAGCGACAGAAAAACATTGAGCAACAGGAAAAACATGACAATAGCCAGAGCAGCATACAACTGAAGGACCACATTTTTTTTTCCTTTGAACTGCACACTGGTCAGTCACAAATTTTGAACACAATCAAAGTAGCAAGACTATTATAATGTACTAGGAACCCGAGCTCTACCTCACCTGTTGCCCACAAAATGGGTGACACATCCACAAAACCTCAAGGGAAAACAAACACTTCTAAACTTATCACATGCTCACCACAACTAGGCCTCAACTGACATGAAAAATTCACACTAAAAACTCCAATTATCTAAGAAAGAGAGCACAAAACATGTGCTAAACTAATACGTCTGAAACATCCATCAATACACACATAGCACTGTACTATGTCTAATACATAACAGAAGGAAACAATGCAGACCAATCACTTCTCAATATCTACAACCAAGTCGCTATTGCAAACACACAATAAAAAGGAATCTGTAAATAAACAATCAAATTCCTCTTTTTAGACACAAGTCCTGTCCACTAAAATCTAAATAACACATTCACTCCCTCTTCTTCTTCCCTCTGACAGCATAACCAGAAAAGCCTGAATGTCACTGCAGGAATAAAAACAGCTAAAAGAAAAGGACAGCATTTGCAAATTGGCTTTTCTGAAACAATGCTACAGCTCTCTCTGGCTAGGCCATTTTAAAATGTACATCTTAATCAGGAATCTGCTAACTAACATCATCTGGTGTACAGTTGTCTGTGCTGTTTAATTTGCAAAACAATTTTTTTCCTCCTAGGCCTGTATCACAAACAACAAATTGGCAACTTCTCTCAAAATGGTCCTATTTCTGCTGCCACCTTCTCTAAAATTGGGTTTGTAATGTCTCTGTTTAAAACCCCTACAACTAAGTCTGGACCTTCCACCGTTTTCACAATGGACTAGGTAAATACAGAATTATTAGTGTTAAAACTCCTATTTTCAAATACAGTACCCTGTTGTAGTGTGTTCTTATTTTGTTTCTGGACATAATTCACATTTTCTCCGGACAATTTACTTAAATTAATTTTAGCATTTTCCATGTTTTGTGGGAGCATCTGGGCTCGAAAAACTCTCTGTCAGTGGTACCTGTTTCTGAATTGATATTAGCACATACTGAACTGGCATAGTTTGCACCTGCATTTCTCTCTGTGTTTACACATTTCTATTTGCTGCACCCATTTTAAATCTACATTTCTTCTTCCAACACTCAAATCTGTTACAAGAATGGCAAAATGACACATTTTCCAGCCGTGCAACATCCATACCTGAATTTGCACAAACCAAAACACCTTTACTTCCATACTGTGAAACAACACCTTGCAAGCCACTTTCTTTCTCTGCAAACAACTTATTCTGAAAGCTACTTCTGTACAAACCATCTCTATACCATCATATTTTTCCCTTTAAACTCTTGTCTGGTTCAATACTTTAGAATGCCCTCTATCAGCTTTCCTTGAAAACAAACCAATATTTACTGTACATGCACGCTAGTCTGATTGGAAGGAACATTAATCCAATGCACAAAGAATCTCATGTTGTGGGAACACTACATACACACTTTCACAAGACTCATGAACCAAATCTTTTAGCTCCTGTGTAGATCCTTTAGTCCGTTCCCCATTAACATCTTTTCCTGGCATTCTACCTTTCAGACAAAACAAACCTGGCTATGCGCTATGCAGCTCAGCCTGTCTGTGTCTGACATAGGAGCTGTTCCTTGAATGAGCCCTCCCTCCACAAGACCACTCTTCCCAGTGTCTATCCTGTCCTATCTGCTGCTTTCAGTCCTCCTACTCGATGAGCCCCCTCCTTGGGAATGCCTTCCTTATCACAAGTTCGTGGCAAGCCAGCCACAAACTGAATTCCAATGCTATGTCTTCCAGCTTTGAAAATCCTTTTTATTTAGCTTTACACTCATAGCCCAGAGCTTGAAACACTTTTTTCAAATTAATATATCTTCCATTGTGGGCAAATCCAAATTCAACACTCCAACTTAGCAGTTTGTGTCTGAAGCTGGAAAGCTCTAAACACAAACACATTACTCCCTTTCCAGAACTCCTGCCTCCCCCTACCCCCTTTTTCATTAAGAGAACACATTCAGGGCTGCTGAATACCTCTCCTTACATTTTTCTCATTTTTCACTCTTCCTATGTCAAAACAAATGTACATTTTTGCTAGTATTTCTGATCAAACAATATTTCTTTTTATGCACTATTATTACTATTCATTTATTCTTCAAAATGTAAAGTGTCCAATGTGCATCTGCAGAACACAATGACAACAAGAGACAAAATTGAGTTCACTCCAGACATTTTCAAGAAGGGGACACACTTATAAACCCACAACACAGCTTGTTGAGGCAAGGCATTATGACCGTCACACGAAGAGTACAGTCACTACTCACTCAAACAATAATTTCACAAGCACCACCACTGACGTCAGTCCACACAACTCATAGCATCCAAACTACACAATCAACGCACAAAGCCTGCACCAAGACAAATATATAGCCCAATGAGTGTACCAAGTTCAAGAAGACAGGCTCTAGCCCCACACCTTTTCAATCATAGTCCGAATTACCAATTGGCCTAGCAGATTGTCTGCAAACAGCCCCAGTCCATTTAAAGCACAAGCCATATTTACAGTTGGCCTGGCAGACTGTTCACGAGCATTCTGTGTCTTTTCCAGGGGTCAGCAAACCCTCCAAGACCGCCCAGGAGACCGTATCGAAACACAGCTCATCAGCTGGTGTCGTCCAAGACAGTCCAAAGACTGTATCAAGGCACCGCCCACAGGCCGGTGTCATCCAAGCAAGGCAGCCCACAAACTGCACCCAAAACAGTCCAAAGACTGTACCAGTTCAAGAGGACAGGCCTCTAGCCCCATACCTTTTCAAGAGCAAATCCAATCATCAGTTGGTCTGGAAGAGAACCTGTGAACAGTCCTGGACCTTTTCATGAAGAGGCCAATTGCCAGTGGGCCCGGTAGACTATGCACAAGCCCTCTTTGTCCCTCAAGGGTATGCAGAACCCACAAGTCCTAGACAATACAGTCTGCAGACTGTACCAAGACCAGGAATGGCGCCACTCACCAAGAACCAAATCACTCACCTGGTGCACAGAGGTCGAGTCAAACTATTCTCCACTGCTGACTCTCCAGGCCAAACGGTCAGCTCCAGGGTTTCGCCTTCAGGACCCCGGCCAAGGGCCACTAACGGAGGATACGTCCAATTGGGAGGGCGGAGCAGCTGTGAGAACCAAGCTCGGTCTTGTATGTGAGGGGCCCGATCCGCCCGACCGAACAGACACCACCACGACCGCTAAGACCCAAATACGGGTGAAGGGACACTTTCGTGGAGTCCCTGTTTGGGTGCAACTGAAGGACGGGCTCTCTAGGGCCCCGCGGGTTGTACACATACAACTACCTGATATGCCTTCCCAAATGAAGAGTCGGTCAGACAGTAGAGAATACAAACAAGCATTTATTACCATATTCTCTGCAGAAGAGCCATCATAACCTGCACCCTGGAATAGATGGAGAGAGGGACTGGCTCCCCAACAGGTTACAGTACGTAAAAAGGGCATCGCAGCCATCTCCAACCCCGCCCACCTTGGAAAAGTACTGGCTTGAGCCGGACCTGAACAATGGAGGACAGAGAGATGAGCTAACATATGCCAGGTGGGAACATGTTATCAGGGATACAAGGCCACAGTGCTCCGCACCTTGGGTACTCCGCATCTCCTAAGGTGGGGGCAAAAGCTACACATTCAGCTAGTCATGTAATGGCAGAATAGCTTATTCATTAGCAAGTCAAGGAAACAGCCTTGGAAAGCTAAATAAATAATAACAAAGCACATTGTTCTGCTGAGGCAAGCAATATGAGCACTGAGGCCTAACCCAGGCACAGTCCAATATGGATTGCAAAATACAAAATGGATGCACACTGGCTAACTAAAGCTTACATGTTGTGAGGATAACTCAGTGGTTTGCATTACGTGAATACAAATGCATATATTTTAGCCACACACTGCTAACCTAAAACAGCACGGCAGAGGCAACATAGGAAAGGGAATTTTAAATCTAACATGTGGGTTGTCATGTGTGTCTCATGTACACATATAGGGGCCGATCAGGATCGCGGACGGACTTGCGTCCGTCCGCGACCCCAGAGCAGGAGGGAACCTCCGCATGGCATGCGGAGTTCCCTCCTGTGCAATTAGGATGTGACCGCCACCCTGGCGGTCACATCCTCTATTTTTAACATTGCGGCGGGTGCAGCTTCAAGCTGCACCCGCGGCAATGTTAAAAATGCACGCATTGCTTTTGCATGCAGAAAGAGGCAGGCACCGTGCGGTGCCTGCCGCTTTCTGCATGCAAATGCAGGAGGGTACCATAGGTACCCCCCATGTGCACCCCCCACCCCCCCTTCACCTAGGGGGCCCGCAACGGGCCCCCGCAGTGAAGTTCCGTATGCTTTTCCACGGCGGGAAACGCGCC
Organism: Lissotriton vulgaris; assembly: GCF_964263255.1. Lineage (NCBI taxonomy): Eukaryota > Metazoa > Chordata > Amphibia > Caudata > Salamandridae > Lissotriton > Lissotriton vulgaris. The sequence goes on from NC_141695.1 coordinate 566,775,821, forward strand.
GCGGAAAAGCATAATTCACTGCCCATCCTAATATGGTGGACGGTGTCTGAGAGACACCGTCACCATATTAGAGCTTTTCCGCCGCGGTTGTAAGCCAACCGCGGCGGAAAAGCTGCGGACGGAAACCAGGACCCACCAGCCATCCTAATGTGGCGGTGGGTCCTTGGTCAGTCCGCTGCGGTTTTTCCGCATCCTCGGGGCCGGCGGTGGCTTCCGCCGGCCCCGAGGATGCGGAAAAACCGCTATCCTGATCGGCCCCATAATGTGTGCCTGATGTCTGTGGAAAAAAAGAGTAGACTCTATGTCATTGTGATCCTAGTCCTTGGGCATTCCATGTCAGAATTTATACTTGGAGAGTATTGCGGTAGAGCAGGTGGTGGGTAGAATCAATGCTTACAGGTGCTTACAAGGGGGATACTTATGTCCAAGAGTGTGTTGCCTGGCCAGTGAAATCAGTTGTGAATAACCCCCTGCATCCCAGTCAGAGGAAAACAAGCTTAACCCCTTCGATGCTCATGACGAGCTCAGCTCGTCATGCAGTACACTGCTCGTGTGCTCATGACGAGCTGAGCTCGTCATGAACAATGGAATTCAAGAAAGTGCAGCATCCGGGATAAATTGCTGCAGCACTGATTGTGTTAAACAGCTTGAAGTAACATAAACAGGAACAAAAACAGCAACATAAACACCGTTCAATACTTGCAATTCTGCTGATTGTTGTGGGGGTGATCAATAAGTACAGCATCAAATTGCTATTGTGCCACTGTTGGATGAGTTTTGTGAGTTACCCTGGCCAGTAATGCCATGTATGATGACAATAAGGTTCTTACATATTGTGAGAAGTTAGCCTGGCATATGATATCCACTATTCTAGTGGGCACCTTGCACCAGTCTAATCAACCCTTATTGATGATGGTTGTAAAGTCAACCTTATAGACAAGCTATCCTAGTGGTAGCATGGATCAGCAGTCTTAGGCTAAGACTTCAGAGAGCATGTGAAGCAAGCTGTTTTTCTAATTATAATTCATTGAATACCAACGGAAAGGACACCACACAAGGTATATATCAAATATATATGTATTTATTCTAAACACAACCCCTCTGCACTCTATATTAGGTCAGAGGTCAGAGGTAAAAGTACATCACAAGTTACTCAATTAGCATACAATAAGTTGCACAAATACAGTTATGCCCTAGGGGCCTCACAAACCATATACTAAGGAAGTGGTATAAGAACCACATGAGAGTTAGACAGCAGGCCTAGGGCCTGTAGAATCGCTGGGGCTACACTAAACAACCAAAGGTTAGGAAGTAGGAGGCCCACGGGAGACGTGTGCAGTGTCTAAACACAGTTGTGAGTTACCATTGACTTATAATTGGAAATGAAGAAGTTACAAAGTTACTGTTTAAGGACACTTCCGGATGGACTACAATAAAACCCCTTTAGACTAGGACACTTCGAGAGTCAAGACCCACGGGAGCACCAGAGTACTCGTGTTACCTCACCCAGGGAAGCCGGGTGCATAGGTGCCTTTTGGTGTCGGGTTTTGTTGTCGTTTTCTATGGAGAGCTGCAAAGACAAGCTGCAGGTGACCAGATGAAAAGTGTCCGGGTGGATCGACGATGTGAAGAACCTGAAAGCAGAGAGGACAGAGTCTGGGTCACTAGCCAGTGACCAGGAAGGACCCACCAGGAAGGAACCAGGCGATGTTGCGTGTTTGAAGGTGAAGAAGGTGAACTAGTCTCTTCAGCCACGAGGTTCAGGAGGCATCGATGATGACCAGACGCTGGATTCAAGTTGTCCCATAAAGGATCTAGTTGACTGCGGTGTTGGTATCTAGATTGGACCCAACAAGCCTTGGCAACCGCAACCCATGCAGGATGTCAAGATTGGCTCTGTTGCAGACCAGCAAGATCTGTGGTGCTTCTCCTTTGAAGGGAAGCTGAAACAAGCCTGGAGCAACCAGAAAAGCAGTTTAGTTTGATAGAAATGTCTTAAGGGGACTCACTAGCCAATGGGCAAGGAACCTGGAAGATGCATCAAGCTGAAATACAAGAGCAGGCTTCACGCGGCACTCGTGGAGTGTGAAGGGCTGAGCTTCAGTTCAAATTGTGCTTGGGTCTGGGGCTTCTTGTACCCCAAAGCACAACTGCAAAGGTACCTTGGTAATTGAGCTGTTAGCAAAATACAGGAGGTCCAGGGTGTCCAGTTCCACGTCTCTCATGTCCGCCACAGGTCTCAGCTTTGCTGTGGATGTGGGTTGAAGTCAGAGAAGTCAGAGAGTCCAGTTCCTGTGTCACTGAGTCTTCAGGTTCCGGCAGGGGCATCAACTAAGCAGACTGGCAAATTACTGGTGGTGCCTGTTTGCACATGGTGGTCCCTCCTTGACCACAAGGGAGATGTCTTCCATCTTCTAGTCAGAATAGAATGTCGAAGGTCCAAGTGTTCTGTATCAAAGTTTCGTTCCAGGGTAATCTAAAGTCCTGTGGACACAGCTCATATATTTATACTAAGCTAAGGGTCTGGATTACCTGCCTAGGTCCCTCCTATGGGTGGACCTGAGAGGGGGATGGGTACACCCCTTTCCCTTTGTCCAGTTTCACGCCAGAGATGGGTCTGGAGTGCCCCAGCAACTGGTTTGAACCGGGCTATGCACGGAGTACCTTGTGTGCCCCAGGCAGTGACTCAAAAAGCATCTGCTGATGCAGCCCTCCCTGTCCCAATACACATCTGCCTGTCTGGGGAGGTGCTGGCACCTCCCTGGACAGGAAACCTATTGTCTGGGCCTCCCCTGCCGGAGTTTCGTCCAGCAGTAGGAGGTCAGACTAATGTCTGTGCCAGCAGCATCCATTTTGTGATGCTGAGGCTCTGCTTAACTTTAACCGGGTAAAGCAGTAACATATATGTCTTTTCCCTCTAGAAGGGTGGAATTCTACCCCCGCCGCCAGAATTGGTGGGGAGGCATAGTATTCCAAAGTGTTTGACACCTTACACAACATGTTTTGATAAAGCCAAACCAAAGTTAGCATTAACCGCGAGGATTATAATGCACTTAAGAGTATATGGCATGGCTATATCATAGAACAGCTATAAGGAGATGGTTCCGAAAGCTACAGAGGGGCTCAGCTCATGCTAGGGCACCCTCTCACATAACACCAAGCACTCTGCCACCAGGAATGTCGAGGCCTACCATAGGAGTGACTTATAGCTGCGTATGTGTCTATATATAAGGTATATATAGGTATACTATATCTAAGTAAGGGGTGATTATGCCACCTTATCCAAGCTGAGTGATCAGCCTGTGGTGACAGTTTGGAGGGAATTATACATGCTGAAGCTCCTGGTAGGCCTTGGATGCACCTATGCCCTGGGTACCTAGGGTACACTAGACAGGGGCTCACAAAGGTGACCTAATACCCAATCTGGTATGTACCTAAAGTACATGGTATCAATTTAGAGAGAGAACAGCTGGGCTGTGAGTCTGAGTAAAAAAATAAAATAAAATAACAGCAAAAAGTGGGAGTGACCACAGGAAGCAGACCCTACTCTCCTACACATATGTCCACTTGGAATAAAATCAATTTGTCTCCAGACCTGGGGCTGACCCGGGGGCCACATGATGGAGAAATATGAAGCTCCGATGGTGTTGTTTTTGAGTCCTCACTGACATGCTAGGTACCTGGGTTGTGTGTGGCTCCACTACGGTATGTTTATCTGAGATTAGGGAAGCTCATTCCTCTGCCTCTTTCTCTCAAGTGGTAGCAGTGGTGGTGCGTCCATTGGGGCGTTGGGGCGTTGCCCCACTAGCCCCCATGGACGACCGTCACGCTGAGGCACTGGCAGGATTAAAAATGTACATAGTGCGCGCACGAAACTTCTCTGCGGCAGCTGGCGGCAACCCTCAAGCCTCAATTACCGGGACAAGGCTGGATGACATCGCAGAAGGTGTGGGGGTGGGCCTGCCTGTGGCAGTGATTGACAGCACAGTACAGCAGTGTGCACAAACAGTGCAGCTGCAGTCTGCGCATGTCAATGTCTGGATACTCATTTTTTGGACTTGCCCGCGCATGCGCTCATGGTACTTTACCTTCCCCTCCCTCCCCAACAGCGACTCAGCCGGGGTCTCATAAAGGCAGCCACTAACCCTGCTCTCAGCCAATCCTGGCACAGTGGTGCTGCTAATGCAGCGCCAGGATTGGCTTTTGGTTAGTAGGAAGGTTTTATTACTTGGCAGGGAGGAATTCCTGCATTGAAAGCACATCTTCTTTAGCCACTTGACAGCAGAATACTTTTGCTTTAAAATTCACCATTTGCCAATCTTTTTCCAATTTTCTCTTGGGAGGAGGACCCAACCTGTACCTACTTGTGTTAGCTTCGCTTTGCTTGCAGCTTAAAAGTCATGCCCAACTTTTACGCCCCGCTGCTTTCAAATGTCACCAGCCACCACTGAGTGGTAGTCATGCAAAGTTTTGAGAATCTATTGACAGCACTCCTGTAGACAAATAATGCTAACAGTTAGGGCACAAGTTATAAGCCCTGCTTATTTCCAATATATCAAGCTCTACTCGTTATAGAGTTTTACAAGAAGGGACACTGATGACAGAGTAATATTCAAATAGGTGTTGTCAACACAAGGGGTTCCAAAATATAGTCCACTTATTTCGTTTTCTTCAATCTTTATTCTTTCAATTTTCATAAAAACAGATATTCCCAGCAATAAACAAAGATCACCAACACGTGTTTCGTCCTACACAAGGAATTTTTCAAGGCATAAGTAAGGCAACCTGGGATGAGTGCGCGGCATCAAATTAGAACAGAACCAACCGTAGATTTTATATTGAAGCTTAGTATCCAAGATGGAAGTGTATAACAGGGTGAGGAATGCGTCACGTAGTGGAAATGGGGAAAGTCTTCCGGTTTGTGGCACCTATCCCAGAAGTACGAAGGCGTCCCAGCAAAATAAGCCAGTTATATATTGTTTTATTCGGCGGATAGTAGTGTGTAAGTTACAGTCGGGTTCAAAATACGAACACTCGGAAACGGGACAGTATAAGACGCAAAGTCAAATTTACAACCATGATAAGTTGAACAGCATGATAGCTGCTATCACATCTCTTCACCCAAATCGTCTCTATGTCGCGACTGAGTGGTAGCACTAGGGAGCACCCTCATCTTGCAGTAGAAAGTGGGTTTCTCCTGCCTCCTGGGAGCTGGCCTTGCTAGAAGATGCCAATCATGTCCTTCCCTTTCCAGCCAAGACCAGGTATCAGTGGGGAGCCAAGAAAATGTGATTTGTTGCCAACTGTCATGTCAGGCCTTACTGGGTTTACCATTCCATATTGTAATCTCAATCTTCTTAGATCACGCTTGACTACGGCAAAGTCCTGTATCTTATTTGTTATCATTGTCATGTAGTCAAAAAAGACATGTACTTAGTGACCTTCAAAATCCCATGGACCATGAGCATGAGTTCTTTGTAGTGTGTCATCCCGACATGATAGTTTAACAGATGGGCCACCATCAGTCTGGGGGGGTCCTGGAGGATGCGGGTTGGACCAAAATCTATGTACTCTTTTGACCATGACCTTGTATTCATAAGCACCTTTGAGAGCAGCCAGTCCTCCAGGAATAATTCTGCAGAAGGGTCCTCATTGTGCTCTGGAAGATCTAGTAGTCTAATATTGTTTTGTCGAGAATGGCACTTCGCATCTTCCACCCGTTCCTGTAAGATCTGCAATTCGAGGTGCATCTCTTTTATCTGAAGTTGGATCTTAGACACCGTTGGTTCCCTGGAAGCCAAAGAGGACTCAGCCTCAATTACGTCGTGGTGAGTTTCTTGTGGTCCTCTCTAAGTGTCCCTACATCAATGGCAATTGCATAGATTTTCCGCTCTAAGGCAGCCCTGGAGTTCTATATAACTCTAAGTACTGCATTCACGTTGTCCGTGGGAGCAGCATCTCCCTGCAGATGAGTCAGCGAATGCTACTGAGGAGTATTTTTGGCCCCTCCAACCTGGGGGTCCTTATGGCTCAGTTTGCTCGTTAAGTGAACCCGAAAACTTATCTGCATCAAGGGCACCCCACACCAGCCCTCTCCAATCACTGTTGCTGCACTGAATATGCTTCCAATCTGGAAGGGGAGAGTACCCAGATCCCAGAACCCAACTCAGGTAATCACTAGATGTATGTGTGTCCACCAGCATTTGCCGGTCTTCCTGTGGTGGGACAAGGTCACAATGCAGGGCAGTGGCAGTCTGCAGAGATCAGGGCAAGGCAAACAAGTACTGACACATGCTGCAGAGACTCATATTTAAGGCAGGATGAGTGATGTAGATTAGGAGCTCTCTTTTTATGTATCCGCCATCATGCTCTAGCAAGCCATAGCCCCACGGTCTCAAACCTCTTCTGATGGATCTCAATTTCTTAGGACATATGTAGAAAGGCTATCACTTTTCTATTGTCCACAGGTCATAATCTCTGTCTTTGACGTATTGAAATTTAGATGGTTACTCATCATCCATATGTTAATGGCATGAAGGCAGTCATCAAGTTTTGAATTTTTGAGGTGTAGGAATGGGTGAATATGATGTCAATGAATACCATGATATGTGCAGGCCCAGCAGTGGCAATACCAATAAATGCAATGTCAACGTACGCCATAAACTGTGCCTGCATGGCCCTTCCTATTCCCATCAATACAATGTCAATGTATGTCATAACCTGTACCCGCATAGTAGCACTGACAATGGCAGTGAAGATTTCAATATTTGTCATAATCCATGCACAGATGAGGATACTGTTACTAGTAGCAGCAATGTTGAGGTACGCTATGACCCAAGATGATTGTAAATATATGCTATAAAAACTGCATGCACAATGTTAAGGATGTCGATAACAATTATATCAGTCATTGCCATATTACGTTCAGGAGTTCTAAAGAACTCAAATCATTGCTGTCGGATTCACCCAAAGTGACTATCCCAGCAACCGTAAGTCAGAGATACGGGGTTAGACAAGTCCTACGACCCACGCCAATCAAATACCAGGTCACAGGTGGGGTTTCTCTTAACCTAATGAGAAATGCACTCCCAGGGAATACCCTGAATAATTGCAAAGATAGCTAGTTGCACCATAGGAAGGTCTGAGGGAATTGGCCCCCAAAAGACATGTTTGACCAAAGGCTTGCATTCCCCATAAATACCACAAAGCTAGATATTACATGTAGATAGACACATTCAACCAACCAGGACACAACATGCATACCACAAGTAGTGATCACAAGCTCCTCATGCTGCACATCTGGATAAATGTACACTGGCCCACACTAGCTCTCGCGGAGGTCGAGAGCCATCTGTGCCCTTATCAGATGCCTGAACTTGTTGATATATGGCTGAGATCCTTTTTTAGAATGTAGAAATTGTTTTATTGTTCCTCATGAGCTGTATATAACAACAGCCAAAACTTTGTACGTCCAGAGACTTTGAGCAGGCACTCTCTGTTGATGCTCTCCCAGCTGCATCGTTTATTTACACCAACTTGTTCCTGTTTTGCCAAATGCCTCTTGCCTTTTCATTTAGGTAAATTCATATCCGAGCAACATTTTGGAGAGCTAGCAAGGAGAGATTGGTTCCTAAAGCCCGACTGCAGTCAAAAAAAGGACCCCAACACTGAACTGATTCCCATCTGCGTGAAAAGGCTCGGGGAACAGATGTAATAATTGATTAGAAGTTCTGCTGAATACAAAGGGTGGAGGCCCATCTGGAGAAAGCCATCATGGATTAAAAGACTTCATATGATCCTTAGTCCCAGCATGTGGCATATGGCAAAAATAGGACAAGCATATAGATCACTTTTGTTTTCCCTGAGTCAGCATTCTAGAAGAAGGCGCTGGTAGCTACGTTTTTTTTCCTGACCTTGGTCATGATGCACAGCGTATGCCTCAACCCTGGGTGTTAGCGATGGATTCATTGTACTATTGGGCATGGAAGAGGGTATGCCTTGTCCCTGGGTGTTAGTAAGGGATCATTTGTACCACTGGGTGTGCAACAGACAATATGCCTCACCCTGGGTGACAGTAAGGGCTGGACTTGGACCAATGGGCGTGGAGGCAAGTCGGTAAGTATAGGCTTTGGGTGTGATATTGATCTAATATCTCAACCTTATTTTTTAGTTACAAAAGTCTTCTTAGTGCTATCGATTCCACACTAGTAGCATCTAAAAGAAGTGAAATGTGTTGCCCATTCTCTCTCTGCTTGGATCGCTGTGCGTTAGGCAGTGATACGCAAAACCCCTGAGAGTGATACAGAGTGTAATTTGGAAATTAGGGAAAATTCAGACCTTGGTAAATCAGGTGTAGCTTGTGTCAGGTCACAGGGAGCCAATATTTATCAGGGTATTCCTTTTCCTCTGCTTAAATTGTTGCTAATTTTTGTCCACCAAGCTCAAAGTGACAGACTTTCATGCTCACCTAGCTCTGAGTACTACGTAGATCATCCCCTTTCTTTGGGCTGTAGGCACCAGGAGAGGGTCCAGTGTTCTGGACAAAGTTACTATTTTTTCTGTCAACCTTTTTAGCCTCAATTAGATTTTTTCCATTTTGTGTATTTATTGATGTTGTGCTGCTGTTAAAATTTTGCAAATCATGCTGCACATTTAAACGTAATGTCATGTTATTAAGTCTATGCTTTGGGTAATTTTAACCCTTTTTTAAATCAGAGATGCATGACTGCTAGTTTACTGCTGCAAATTAACTTTTGCTGCTCTCAACTAGCACTTGCAATTTGTTATGGCACTTGTAATAAGACATACCTGTTACCCAGCTGCCAAACTCTAAATCATGCCCTTACTCTGATTTTTATACACATGGCTATCCCTTTACCAGCAGGACATATGGAAGGTGGAGGCCCTGAGCAATAGGCCACCATGTGCATTCCTTAGAATGGCTCTGGACAGGGGTCTGCGGTTCAGGTCTGCCTTTCTGTGCTGTCATCTCTGCTTCCCCATTCCATTCTCTTCTTTCAAGCCTTCACCGCAAATTAGGTATTCACAGCCATTCCAGAAGAAACTGAGTTTACTAGTTAGTAATTAGTGGCGATATCTACAGCTGAATATGATGCAAATACTCCCTGTGGACATCAACAATATTGTGTGCCAGTTCACACAATATGTTTAAGAACACCAAGTTCAGAATGATTGTGCTATTCCTGTTTTGGGATCTCTCTGTTTTAGTGATTTTTGGCACCTACAGTTGCCCTGCTCAATGTGCCACATTTTTCATATAGCAGTTCTAATTTCCTTATGTGTTAGGGTGTCATTTGGAGATAAGTGAAAACTTGACATCTTCCATAAATTAATGGCTACTTCATTTATACAATTCACAGTTACTCCAAATCATTTGAGAGAGAACCTGCGTGGAGTTTGCAGGGTTCCACGAAGTGCAAAAAAACTCAGCTGCGCTACGTTGGATAAATGGCGTTCACTGTGATATTCAGTGGCGGATGTTTGTCCGTACTGTTCAATCATTGCGAGCATTACCAGGCACAACGCAAGCGGGTGCTGCTTCCGTTCCTCCCCTCGAGTAGATTTTTTACTGGAGCTGCAGCTTTCTCAATGCGAGCAATGAGAAATCTCGCCAGGAGGTTGATTTTCCATGCTCACGCTCACCAACTTGACATTGATGATCACGAACCAGGAAAAATATCACTGGGAGGTGGATTTTCCACGCTTGCGCTCGTCAACTTGATGTTGATTAGCGCGAGAGAGGAAAAAAACTCTGCAGAGTTTTCTGAAAACTCTGCGAGCTCTGTGTAACCAGGAGTGCAGAAAAAAGCAGAAACTCCGCGTGCGGACCGGAGTTCACCACCCAGACTTAGTTGAGAGCCACCCATTGCACTTTTGTCCTGTTCGCAAAATGTTGTGAAAACCACTAGCCCATCAGGAAATTTACTATTTAGTTTTGTTAGGGGGTTTCTTCCTGTAAAGCAAAAAAAGTACCTTGAGGCAGCCGTGACATAGGGCTCTGTAGTAGTGGGGTCCTTGAAGATTCAATTCAATTCAATTCAGTGATTTATATAGCGCGCTACATACCCAGAGGGTCTCAAGGCGCTTGGAGAAGGGTGGGGAGTTACTTGTCGAATATCCAGGAAACCTTTTCCATGTACTAATGTGCTCTAGAGAGACTGGGGGCATATTAACAAGGGCAATATCACCGCTTTAGCAGGACTTTTTCCCGCTAAAGCGGCCATATTTTTATTGCCCTATTAGCAAGCTGTCGCTAACAGCAGTTAGCAACAGCTTTTAGGCGATAGCTACAGTGTTTGGGCCCGCTTTGCATGTCAGTGATATTTATCACTAATGACATGCAAAGTGGGCGTACATAAACTGTTAGTGACTGAAAACAGTCGCTAACACAGCTATCGCCTATTAGCAAGGCAGGCGAAGAGATAAAAAAATTGCTCTAAGCGGGATTATCGCTATAAACTAACGCCTGCTAAAAAGTTGACTTACCTGTATATTCAATGGGGGTGGATTATCAGATTAAGCCCTCATTGGTGTTAATTCGAGAATATCGCTGGATTGCCAGCGATATTCTGGCATTTCGCCGCTATCGCTGGGTATTTTAGCACAATGGAAAAAAAAATTGCTAATAGCATGTTTTCAACGCTAAAATATCCAGCTATAGCCAGGGACAAAAAAAAGTTGCTAACCACATTTAGCTATAAATATCGCTATTTCTTGCTAATAGGCCCTGGGATTCCCCCTTTGTCTGTTGGTGCTTGGCTGGCAAGGGAGGATCCTGTCTCCTCAAGCTGTTGCCAATAAACCTATTTTCAAGGGCCAAATGTGTCACCAAAATTTTAAAGGAAAGTCCCCATCTGAGTGGCGAGTGCTCTAAATATGGCGGGCTGGCCTCTGCTGGGCTGATGGACGGAGGGCCATCACCTCCCTAGTGGTTTGGCATGGTGGCTAGCTGCAATATTCTAAATACTCTAGTGTTGTGGACATTATAAGATGCTAAACTTAACAGTGACTAGTAAGGCACTTCCTGCTGTCTTCCATCTCGCAGCTTCCTCAAATCTGCCCATACTCTGGTATCACCCTGTCAGCATTGCCTCATTAAGGCAGTCAAACATAAGGGCACATTACCAAGGGCCATTGTCACCGCTTTAGCAGGACTTTTTCCTGCTTAAAGCGGCGATAATTTTATCGCCCTATTACCAAGCTGTCGTTACACCAGTTAGCAACAGCTTGTAGATAGCAGGCATTTTGGGGCCGCTCTGCATGTCAGCGATAATTATCGCTAATGACATGCAAAGTGGGCGTGCCAAAAGGTCAGCGACTGAAAACAGTCGCTGCAATCGCTATCGCCTACGATCAACACAGGCGTTGTTTTGGAAATATTCGCTCTAAGCGCGAATATCTCCAAAAGCTAACGCCTGCACTGACCAGTTCTTAGCCATGTTATCCAAGGAGAGGGGGATAACATGGCTAAGAGCATTGTCACGGTAATGCCTGAATATCGCTGTATTGACCACGATATTCACGCATTTCGCCCGTTTTTTATCGCTTCTGAGATAAACCTTGATAATAGCAAGGTATCTCAGCGATAAGAAAAGGTGAATGGCGGTGATAGGAATATTCCTGCTAAGCCAACATAGCGATAATTATCGCTAGTTGATGGTAATATGCCCCTCAGTGCTTTAGCTATAATGAATATGCGGTGCTCCTTTTCTTCTTATGCTACACTGTTCACCTCCTAGCCTCTGTCTTTACTGTCGCATCATTTTCAATTTTGCCGAAATTTAAATTCTTCCGTGTTTTCAGTGTCGTCAACTATGCTAGCCCCGCATGTACGGTTTTGGTTGTACAGCCCAGCCAGTGATTTGTTTGTTGGGTCTCAATTGGGTCCTCTTTGTATTCATGTCGTGTCGCTTTATGCTGGTTCTGACTTTGATGGAACAACAATCACTTGTAAGCAGCTGTTTCCGCCCCCATGCCCTAGTCATAAAGGCAGGAAAAACATGGAAGAAAAGGAGTGCTGGATTATAGGAAAACTTGCTGTAATAACTTTCTGTTATAGGTCCTGGAGAAGTGAGCTCAAGGGTTGGATTAATTAAAAATAATATCAAAAGAAGCTAGCAATCAAGGAAGCGTTTACAAAACCTGATTATGTAGTCAACCAGCACTGCCGGGATATTTTGTTTTCCTCTTCAGTATGATTATTGCCTCCTGCTATGATTTCTCTTCTGTTTCGGTGCCTATTGAATTTCTGATTGTAGCTGGGTAATTCCAATTAGATATCATCAGAATCTTTCCCTTCTACGGAACAACTATGTTGAAAAGGGATTTTTTATGATCTGTAAAGATTTAAAGCCCGATTGTAATGTCTTTCAAGTTCTCTGAAATTAGGTTTCTGCAGGGAATTACCTTGTTTTCAAGCCCACGGCTTCAAGCGGCTTATCACAAAGCCCAACAGTTGTGCTGAATTATCACACGATTGACGACTAAAAGAAACGCGATGCACAGAATCCAAGGCCGCTGGGAGCAACGAAAGATTTCGTGGTGACTTTAGACGACACTAAAACAACACACAGTAGAAGATAGGGATGATGGAAATCTGGGATTACAGATAAATGTCAGAACAGAAACCTGGAGATGATACAACTATTGCTCAGCAGGAAAGTAATTAGGGCAAACGGCAACAAAAGAGGGAATATTCACAGCATGTCTTTTTCAAAGACATATGGGACTTGACGGATGGGTTACTCTCTCACCAGGGTTGGGGTTAGGATTAAAAATCAGTCTGGGCACGCTAAAAAAAAGTGGCCTACATTTGCATATCTGCAAAACACTGCTTCGGCGAAATGTTATTTAAAAGTGTGGGGCGGGGGCCAAAAAAATGCACAGATTTGTTTACACTGGTAAACACACCTGAAAACAAGTGAGGCCACTTTTGCTAAGGCCCACTGTCCCTGCTCAATACGCATACATTAATGGGCTGGCCCAGCGAGAGAAAGGGAGTGACACTTGTAGCCGCTGATAAAAGGGAGGTAATGGACACCCATCTGCCTCCCGAAAGGCAACTCAGGCACCCACTGGGCCTGTGGCAGCATCCTAACAATGCAGAAACTGCCCAAATCAGCCCCCCAGGCTGCCCAAAAAAGTGGCCCACATACCAGCCACTCAGCCATTGCCCGAGTGCCCGTGTTACCAATCCGAACCTGTCCCTCAAAAAAGTGACAAACATCCCGTCCGCCTTTTTACCAGTCCATTACAGCCTATGACACTTGTAATACAGCAACAATATCCTTCACATTTGTGATTGAGTAACCCATCCACCAAACTCTAAATCAGGCCCATAGTTAGCAGTTTACCCAAACCTGTGATACATATTTGTTTAGGTGGATTTCAATTTCTAGGCCTCGAATTAGTACAACACTCCGATTGACTTTGGGCCTGCTTCCTTCAAAAATTGGCTTTTTTCAACGCGCCTCTGTCATCATTTGGCCGGAGAGTTTATCAATCCTGTTGTAGCTGTACCATTTAACTAAACATTCTCCCTTCCCTTCTGTGGCACTCCGGTGAGGCCCTGCACGTGGTGGGCAACACTATTAAATAATGACAAAGGCACTTCGTCACAGTTAGCCGGAAAGACCCAGAGCGGTCTTCCGCATGTTTATTTATACCCCGGCGTGAGCCCGCCCCGGGGTGTGCGTGCGTGCAAGAAGAGATACATTGTAGGAGAGAGCTCGGGTGGCTCTCTACATCCCTCCCTTGATTTAGTTCTGTCCATACCGCACGCCTCTGAACTTCACTTTAGGGCGATGTCCAGGCAAAGTCTCTCATCCGCTGGCTAGGCCTTGGATTGGGCCTCAGACTGTATCTGTGGTTCCGGGTCCAGGGTGATTCGACAACCCCAGCCGGGGTTGCCCCTGTGCCTTCACTCGCATCAGTCGCCCTTGGTTGACTTTGCTCGGCACCCAGGTTCGGTGGTGTTGGCCTGGGTTGAATCTCGCCCTGTTGTTGTACCCCAGTTGGACTCGGGGAACTGCGGACGTCCAGATCTTCATACTCTCCCGTTTCCACTCCTTCTTCCACTCTTCGTCCTTCAGTTGTCTCTGTTGCTTTTCTGAAGCATGACACATTCCTTGTCACGACTTGTCCATTCCTCTTCACGGTGATCATTGTCCCTTGGACCTTGTCCACTATCCATACTTCTGACTCAAACGGAGTTCGGAATTTCCATCCGGGATGGCGATCTTTGACCACCACCGCGTCTCCTTCCTTAATGTTCGGCTCTTTGGCATGGCGATACACGCTCGCCTTGATGTTAGTGTTCTGTCTTCTAGCTTGAGTAGCCTCTGCGTCTCTCTCCTCTGGCACCCATGTGCTGGCGGTCGGGATGCTGCCCCCGGGTGCACGCTTAAACAGCACGTGGGCAGGAGCACACTTGGTTATTGAGTGAGGCGTTTGTCGGTATGCTCCTAGGAATTGGTCAAGGGCCGTCTCCGGGTCTTCCCCATTGTCCACCGCAATCCGGAGGGCCCTATTCAGTGTTCGCATTAGTCTCTCAACTTCCCCATTTGCCTGGGACCAAGCGGGGTGATCTTTCTGTGTTTGATCCGGAGGGCTTCCAGGTATGACTGAAATTCTCTCCCTTGAAAAGGGGGTCCGTTGTCGGACTTAATTTCCTCCGGGAGCCCCATCGTGGCGAAGACGCGGCTTAGCACCTTCTTAACTTGCGGGAATGCTGTTGATGATATGACTTCCACTATTGGGAACTTGGAGAACGAGTCAACTAATACCAGCATGTGTCTTCCGTCCGGGAAACTGCCAAAGTCTATGCTGAGGTGTGTCCAGGGTGTCTGAGGCGCTTCCTCCGTGATCACCGGTGCCGGGGCGGGTTCTCCGCCTGTGATCGTGCAGGCATGGCAGGACCGTATAATGGCGTCCACTTGGCTATCCATCACTGGAAACCACACTTTGCTCCTTAGCCGTGCTTTTGTCTTGGCCATGCCTTGGTGCCCCACATGTGCTAGACTCAGAGCTCTTTGTTGGAGGCTTTCCGGTATGACGATGAGGTGTCCTCGTAAGATGATTCCTTCATCTCCCACATTTAACTCGCTGCATACCTGCCACAGTTGTTGTCTTGCGTGGCTCACCTCCGGCCGGAGGCTCGACGCACCATCGAGGAAGTGGGCCCAACGATTTTCCTCCAGAGCACGGCGGACCTTCGTCAGAGTCTCGTCCCCGGCGGTGGCTTCTCCAATTTCTTTGAGCGACATGTTCTCTGGACACGCGGCCTGCGTGATCATATGGACAATTTCCTCCACCTCTTCTCCCTCTTCTGTATGCTGACACTGGGTGATGACATTCGGGTGCCGGGACAGGTAATCGGCCGGGTTGTGGGCTCCTGGGCGGAACACGATTTTGAAGCGGTAACCCTGCAGCTGAACCGCCCATCTTTCAATGCGCGGGGGTGCTAGCCGTGATGACCCCGCAAAGAGGGGTAGAAGAGGCTTGTGATCGGTTACCACTGTGAATTCCTGCCCGCAGAGGTAGAGGTGAAAATGCTGGCATGCCCACTTGATGGCCAGGGCCTCTCTTTCTATTTGCGCGTATCTGGTCTCGGTGTCAGTCAGCGCCTTGCTGGCATAGGCAACCAGCTTCCACTCTTCGGGCCCGTATTCTTGCAAAAGGACTGCTCCCAGTCCTACGGGACTGGCGTCAACGATCAACTCGGTCCGACGCCGTGGCTGGAAGTAGGCCATAGTGGTGTCATCCAGGAGGCTGGCTTTGATTGTTTGAAATGCATTGTTCGCGGTGCCAGTCCAGTCCCACTTCTGGTCGGCTCTGGTGAGGGCTCTGAGAGGTTCCGCGATTGCGGCTAAGTTGGGTATGAACGGACCGCAGTAGGTGGCCATGCCCAAGAAGCTGCGTACTTTGGTCGGGTTTTGGGGGGTGCTGGCTGCCTTGGTCACCTCCGCTTTCTTGGGGTCTACTTTCAGGCCCTCCCTCGTGAATGTGTATCCAAAAAAGTCTATCGACTCCTGGTAGAAGGAGCATTTGGCTCGGTGCAGAGTCAGGCCACTGTCCGCAAGTCTTTTTAGGGTTGCCCTCAAGTCGACGTGATGCTCTTCTAAGATTGCGGATTACACCAGAATATCGTCGCTGAGGTTGATCACTCCCCTCAGTCCCGATAGTACCTCTCGAATGGCATTTTGGAAGACCTCCGCCGCGGAGGAGACACCGAAACTGAGCCGGGTGTAGCGACGCAATCCCACGTGGGTCGAAAAGGTGGTGATGTACCTGCTGGCTGGTTCCAACTCGAGCTGATGATAACCCGAATTAAGGTCTAGCTTTGTAAACCATTTCGCCCCATTGAGGTCCGCTACTATATCATCCATGGTGGGGGTGATATGTCTTTCGCGCTTGACGGCTGTATTGGGGAGCCTCATGTCCACACATAGGCGGATGGCCTCTGGCTGCTTCGGTTTTGGTGCGACGACTAACGGGGAGACACAGGGTGTCGGGCCCGACACTTTCTCGATTACTCCTAGGTCTTCAAGTTTCCGAAGCTCCTCTTCGACCTGTGGCCTGAGGTTGAAGGGCACCCGCCGATGTCGGAGTGCTACAGGCCTGACCGACGCGTCTATGTGCAGCTTGAATCTTCGCCCCTTTAGTTTTCCTAGGCCCTTGAACAGTTCCGGAAAATCCTTCAGCATGAAATCCGCATGCGCCTGGTGCACTTGATTGGCGAAGAATACCAGGCCGAGGTCTTCAACCGTGTGGCAGCTCAGGAGGGTGCCTTTCTTTCCCTCCGTGATGTGAAATTTGGTCTCCGTGGAATATTCTCCATTGACTACGGTCGTTTGGATCACCCCTCGAAGGGGTAGCGGTTCTGTTCCCCCGTAGGTGTAGATCCTCGCTGCGGATGGTGTCAGTACGGGCTTCGGGGACATCCTCTCGTATTGGTCCGAGTCCATGACGTTCACGGACGCTCCCATGTCTATCAGGGCACTGACGTTGGTCCCATCTACTGCTATGGAACACATGGGCGGCGGCCTTCTTTTCGTGGACGCTCGGCTTACATAGGAGATGACGTACACCTCGTCGTCCTCGTCGTCCTCGTACCTGGGTCGTCTGTCCTGGGCTTGAGTGTCCGGAGAAGGTAGTTCCTGGTCGAGTGATAGCTGTCGGATGCGCTGCGTCACTGCCCTGGCACGTGGGCCTGCCGACCTGAACTTCCCTCCCCGACACAATGATTCATGCGCCCGCACTTGAGGCACGTCTTTCCTTTGGCGCCACATGTGGCCGTGGCAGGGTGATCTTCACCGCAATACCCGCATTGGTTTCCTCGTGGCGGGGCATTCCGCTGTCTCGCTGGCGGGAATCTCCTCTGTATCGCGTCGATCCGTTCTTCCTTGATCGGCGTGGTTCTCGCCGCGTGTGGGGCAATCACCGGGGTGCACAGCGCTGCCTCCATCTCCTCTGCCCTGGCGTCAGACAGTTCATGCGACCTGGCTAGGATTAGTATTTCGTCAAGTGATATGCCTGGTTGTCTCAGGATTAGCTTTCTCAGCAGCTTTGATTTGCATCCCACTATGATCTGATCCCTGATTTCTTCCCGGGGGTTAGTGAACGGGCACGTGCTTGCGAGCCGGCGGAGCCGGGCATAGTACATGTCAACCGACTCGGAGTCAGTCTGCCAGGCGCGTTTAAACTTGAATATTTCAAAGTCATTATTGAGCTGGGGATCAAAGTGTGCGTTTAAAGCCGCAACCACGGCGTCGTAGTCGTGCTCAGGCCCTGTGTTGGGAAGCGATTCGAACAGATCGTAGATTTCCGGTCCTCCGTATAAAATGAGGAGTGACCTCTTTACTGTACCGTCCGTTTCTCTGGTACCCTTAAAGTATAGGTTGAGTCTCCCGAGCCACGCCTTCCATCGGAGCGCTGCAGTGGCCGGGTCCGCTGTCTCGCTGAAGGGTGGGATGGGCGCTGCGCCGGCGTGCAGGTGGGCGGGCACCGCTGGCATGGGGGCTCCCGCTTGGGCTTGGGCTCCTGCCTGGGCTTGGGCCTGCGGTGGTGGCGCAGGCACAACTGGCGGCGGCTGGACCGCTGGAGGTGGGGCCTGACCAGCCCCAGCTTGATTCATGGTGTGGCCTTGAGCACGTGGTCCTGGAGCTTTCCGGTGACGTGTCGTTGCGTGGTGGCAGGGCTTTGGCACAGCAGAGGGAAACACCCGCTATGGCTCACCAGAGAAGTCACTTGGATTTGCCAATGGTTGAAAGTGAAGTGAGACACCCTGCGCGTGAAGGATAGCAGTCTTCGCGCCCCTTCCCAGCACCAGCAGACCAGGTGTGTCGCAGGCCGGGCGCTTGGGAGGCCTGGTGAAGGCCTGGGGCAGACGTTTTGCTTTTGCCAAGGCTTGTTTCCGCTTTGTAGAGCAGGCGCGCCTGGGCGGCCTGGTGACGGTTGGTCCCGATTTGCGGTTGCCAATGTCTGTTATTACATTGAGGAGCAGGCTGGAGCAGAGCACGCGGAGGCCTGGCGCGATGCTCTGGGCGCACACGTGAACGGGGGCGCAGCTCGCGCACTCGTTGCCGATGAGAGGCGGGTCCGCGGCAGGCTTTGGCCACGTGGTGCGGCCGCAGAGATCTTCCCACGCGGCGGGCGGGTGCAGTTCTTCCGCGCCGGCCGGTGAAGGGGATACACGCGGGAGTCGCGCACGCGGGGCAGATGGCTGACTCACCCGCAGAATCTTCAGGCGGCACGCTGACCCCTCGAGCCCCGCCAGCTGAAGGCGCTACCTCACGGGAGACGCGTGGGCGGGCCTCGGGGCAAAGGGGATCGGCACAGCAACGCGGGTGGGCACCGCAGCTGGAGACAGGCGACGCGGTGCCACAGGATGCAGCAGGGCACGCGTGGAGATAGACCGGCCTCGTCGCCAATGTGGCACTCCGGTAAGGCCCTGCACGTGGTGGGAAATACTATTAAATAATGACACAGGCACTTAGTCACAGTTAGCCGGAAAGACCCCGAGCGGTCTTCCGCATGTTTATTTATACCCCGGCGCGAGCCCGCCCCGGGGTGTGCGTGCGTGCGTGCAAGAAGAGATGCATTGTAGGAGAGAGCTCGGGTGGCTCTCTACACCTTCCATCTGTTAAGCTTTGTTCTTCCCTCAGTGCTTAATTTGTAAAAAAGTAAGTTTGGTGGCCAAACATTTCCACAGGAGGCCTCAGACTACTGCCCGTTTCTACCACTGGTGTGACCCACTTCCCTTTGCTTATGGTGGGATGGATCTAGGCTGGATGTGAAAGTCAGGCCAGGGTGCCTTCAATTTTAAATCTGGTTTTTAACTAAAACTTTGTAATTTTACAAATCGTCAATATATATGATTTTACAAAAAAATATTAATAATTTACTTGCTTCTAGGGGCTTTCAGCAGCCTCTTCCTCCAGAGGTCAGTTGTGTCTTTCACATTTAGGTTTTGACCCCTACAGCATTGGGCAGTGTATCAATCCACTTCAAACACTGGCTCACTTGACTGTGAATTATTTATAACATTATGCTCTTTCACAAGGAGCCCGGCATTCTCAGTAGTTCCTTTCCGCGCCAAATAATACTATCTGTGTTTCTGAAGCCAAAAATAGCTTTTGCTTTCTGCCAATTCGTTTTTATTTTCCCGAGAGACCAGCTGCTTCTCCAAAATTGAACTTTTACAAAGATATGACAATACAAAACAAGACTTGGCAGAGTCAAAATGTTGGCAACAGTGCCATTCCTATTTCCTTTTCAAATGCTTGCTTTCTTAGTTTTTAATGTTGTACTGCAAGTTCACATAGCAGCTTACTCTTTTATTTATGAAAAAAATGAACTATAATGGTGTAAACACGTTCTCGTCAAGCAAATTGTGCATGCTTGATCAGTGGTGGCTGGTGAACCTAGAAAGCGACAGTGTTTTTTTAAATCAATTTTTATTGACAAGTCCAATGCACAACACAATACAGCGAGGTAAATGTCTGCGTATGGTTACAAATGGCATTCAGTATGGGCTCGTTTTTAAAGTCGAGTTTGAGGGGTTGATCAGGGTAATGGAGACCCAGTGTCTTGGGCCATGGTATCGGTGCCTATACATAGTATTATCATTTGGTCTTTTAAAGGAGTAAATAGGTTAACACAAGCTATATTATGAACGCCTAGTTCCTGCCCTCCATTCCCTTGGAAACTCACCAATACAGCATTATCCTGCGTTGTAACCCGAGGGGGTCAGTGTCTAAGTTCACGTCTGTGGTGTCTGGGGAGTGGTGAGGGAGGAGCACACAAGGTTACGGCACCGCAGGGGTAGCAGCCTCTTGGTGGTGAGAGGCGCTTGACAGTCAGGGGGCATAGAGTGTGATAGGGGTCGAATGCTGGTGTATTCAGGGGAGGCTAGGGGGGCTGGAAGTCATCTATGGCCTGCGATGTGCACTTGTCTGTATCTCCCCTCGCCAGACGATTCAACTGTTGTAGTATTCTACAACTCTCTGGGCCGGTGGTCTTGACAGTTCATCCTGGGTGCCCACATTGACCGGATTCCGGTCCTCTTCTTCACTTGCCATCCTGTTCTCTGTTGATAACTGTTCTGTGTTCAAGTCTGGATGGTCGGCCCATTGGCCTCCATCCTTTCAGTTAAGAGACTTTAGTTTTTCGACTTTGGAAACTCCAATATTCTTTTGCTTCAGTATTTACCACAGGCGCAAGGAAATAATGTCATGCTTTCCCATTAGAGAGCGATTTAGCTGCCCCTTCCCACAAAGGATCATGTACCATGAAGTGGATAGGGTGCCCATTTTACTTGCTAGCCTTAGAGCCCAGGATACCCTTGCTGCTTTTTAACATAAAGGGGCAGGAAGAATCATTGGTACTACAGGAACAGTGGCATCAGAAATTCGAGGTATGAGGAGCCGGCTGTTTACTAGTCTTCCTTCCTAGCATTAGGGCCCACTGAACAATTCCCAGTGTTGATTTGTGCCTCAGAGCTAGGAGGGGAAAACTTAAAGCAGTGGAGAAACCTTTGTTTAGCCTTAGAGAGATGGTAGAGAAGGGTGTGTGGTTAGATGGAAGTCCATGTTTTTAACAAAGGGCAGAGGAGACTGCCCTCTTTGCAAGGCAATAGCTATCATTAGTGAAGCAGGTTCAGCAGGACTGGGACTGTCTCACTTTAAAAAAGGTACATGGGAGCTTATTTTCCTTTCTAATATTAGGACCAAAGGTACCACTGCAGAAAAAGAAGACAACATGTTGGTGATCTTTTTTTGAAAGGGCCTGTTTTAATCTTAGAGCGATGGTCCGGCATGGTGGCAAAGAGGTATAAGAGGTAGAGGAAATAGCCTGCTATTCAGGACTGAAGTTGTCATTAGTGCAGCAGGTGTGGTTGTATCGGGGTCCTGTAGTGCACGTAGCTGACAACACCTCAATTGTAGGGGGCAGTATTTTTGGGTAAACAACTGTTTTTGTTTGATTAATTTGCTGTTTTACGTCTAATAGTTAGTGCGGTGTATGAGCTAAAGAAAAGGTACTCCTGAAATGATCTCATAATCCATGCCCCCTGCACTCAACCCTTTCCCTTCTGCTCACCCAATCTTTGCCCTAAAGTTTTTTTTTTTTTTGTATGTTCTTATATAGAGCTCGACTACCCGGAGGCATCTCGGCGCTTGCCTTGGGAACCCGTCCTGGCTTTTCCCTGTGAGATAGCCCCTAACGGGCATCCCCAAGGTGAAAGCCAGGCATCCCGCCGCGGGGGGCCGTTGTGGAGATTAAGCAAGCTTAATGCCCAGAGTTGCAGAGTGTGAACCCATGATTAGGTCAGGCACCGAAGCGAGAATTATCGAGTCCGTGGACATTTGTGCTCAAGACCCTGCCGCGTCGGGAATTGAACCCTAGTCCCGGGTCTGACCTCTGCTTCAGGGTCTGCCTGCTCTAACCAGTGAGCCACACTTCACTTGAGGGGTGGCCTGACATTAAAACACTTTGCTTAGGTGTCTCGGAGCAAAAATGTTGGAAGACCTACGGTCTAGGGTGCCATGTGCAAATACTCAGTATAGCCATGTCACTAGTTACCTGCTCTGGCCTATCGAAGGCAGCATGTGGCACAGTGGGTACTGAGCTGGTTCAGACTCCAGAACCCCAGTTGTGTTGCAGTGTCGCCAAGAGGGCCCTGTAGGTTAGGAAGGCTTCCTAATGCAGACCATGGGGATACCACAACTCCGGGAAAGGTATAATTGTGTCATCAGCTAATAGCTGAGTGTCATGATACCAGCCTCCTCCAACAGCCGCATCTGGTGGCCACTCATGCTTTATTCTTCCAAGACCCCTGAGTGGTAGGGTCTTGCCATTCAGGCACCCAGGAAAGCCTTTCAGAGGCACTCGCATTCTGTAAGAGAAGCACGAGGGGGCCTCTCAATTGGTGGCCTGGAAAAAGCAAGGGTGTCAAATGGACCTCTTGGGGCCCGGCCCGGGAAATGCCTGTCTCATCCATGTGGAGGGCTGTTATACTTAGCTTGTGTGACTTCCCCTGCTGCTCAGCTGTGTGGGTATTGGAATGCCTGATGTCATCATAGAATCTTGGGTGCCTGGCTGGTGTGTGGATAGGCAGTTGATGGCAGGCAGGCTGGCTCAAGGACTTCGTTATTTACAACAAGGTCCCCCTAGCCAGAGGGCTACCCACTGGAGCTGGGCTGTCAAATAGTAGTGCTTATGAAGTCTGGCACTCCCATGCTTCCGCAGAGGGTGTTGTTGTAGCATAAATAACACTACTGTCTTTCATCTCATGCCCCATATCAGGGCAAGCAACAGAGAGACTAGACATCAGATGGTGCATCCAGGAATCAAAATAAGTAGGTTATTTAAGTAGTATAACAGCCAGGGCAGCGTCAATATTTTAGACAGGACCACTTGGCCCACTACTGACAGAGGGAGGGTTGTCCAAAATGAAACCTGGGAGCACAGGAACCCCTTCGCGCTAATGATGTTCCCCTCTCAGAGGTCCACCCCTGGGTGATAAAGTTGAATCCTTAAGTCTTTGAATGTTTGCGGAGCCCTAGTGAAGTTCTCAGTGCCCACTTGAATTTGGTGTGCAGGAAGTTGTTCAATAAATGGGAAGAGGAGAGAATTAACGTAATCGACTTTAATGCGTGAGATCTCACTGAAGATGGTCACAATGGAGGAAAGGCAAGTCTGGTCTCTATGGATGTCTCGTAGATAAATGATCATGTCATCTATGTAGAGGGAGGCAATAGGTGTCTGGGCTCTCTAAAGGGATAGCCCAGGCTCAGCCATTAGCTCGCAACTGCCCCGCCAGGGGTTGCAGTGCCAACACAAACAGCAATAGAGATAGACGGCAACCCTGACACGGCCCTCTGTGGATGGAGTATGCATCTGAGATATGGCAGTCGGTCGTTGATCTGGCTGTGGGATTGGAGTATAAAATATGGAGCCACCCTGTGGGTTGATGGACGAAGAGTAGCGGCCAGGACAGGTAAGAGAGGTAAGGGTGCAGGGGTGGGATGTTGGGTAAGTCAACATATGACTGGCGAAGTAAAATTAAATAAAAAATATATATAACTTACCTTGTGCTCACCAGATCACTAACTCAACTAAGGTTAGTGGTTTTATTTTGTTTTAAACTTTAATTTTACTCTCATCATATGTCGACTTACCTGACCCCCACTCAGACCCTCCCCGCCTCACTGCTCTTACCTATGCTGGCCGCCACTGAGTGATTGTGGGTCGTCACCCCGAACCGGTTATCAGGGTATGCTGGTTGTCTCAATGATCAAGAGACACAATACCCTGGAAGGATTACCAGATGAGAATATTGATCGATACAAGACTTTGATGGGAATCCTCAACTAAGGGTGACTTACGGTTGCTGGTGTTTCGCATTCTGGTGATATGGTTTGTTAGTTTAACTAATCTTCTGTTCCTACGCACACGAGGTGGCATAGGTACAATATCAAAGAATCCCTAAAGGATTTCTAATTTAGACCCCTAAGTTTTTTGTTTATAGCTATAGTTCCTATGGGGGATAATACTTAGGCATGGTCTTTAAACATCCCTCTAGCCCTATACTACCGTATGGTTTTTTGTGTTCTTGAGCAGCCTCCAGCTGCGGGCTTTAAGGTTTGGTCACATTAGAAGTAGTGATCAGTTCCATTCTATTAATTAGAATAGGTCTGAGTACTGACATATACCTGACTGCTCCTTTTCTTTTGCCTCCTTTTCTTGCTTATTGATTAGCTACAATGGCTGAACGCCACGGTTTAGCCTATGATGACTCAATGTACCAATCTATCTTAGACAACATGCCGAGCATTCTAGAATCACTTCCAGCACCGACAGTTAATACAACCGATGACTGGACCAAAGTCCTAGCACTGAAAAAATCCCACTCTCGGACTCAGACGCATGGAATTATTATGGCTGAGTACATGAAAGCAAGTTGTGCGCCTCCTGGACTCATAGTAACAAATGCTCCACGACTCTTTCTTAATGATAAACCATTCCTTAAGGATTGGTCGATGATTGCCTGGCGCTGCACCCGTGATTGGCTGATACTAATTATTAGCACAGCCAAACGGGTAGCAGATGCGATTCTGGTCGAGATACAAGTCCTGGAGGGACAGATCAAGGCAACCATCACCACCAATTTTAAGAAACACAAAGACGAATCAGACAAAACCAACAAAGAGTTTGCTGACTCTATACTCCAGACTAAGCTAGATAAATTCAAGAAAGATCTGGCCAAATTTAAATTGGAACATGTCTATCCCTACACCAGTGACAACTACAAAGCCCCAGATTTCAACAAACAAGGGAGAAGATATGGATCCAACTATTCGGGATCCAGTTCAGAGTCAGGCAGCGACTCAGATGTCAATAATCAGTTGCCGAGTGCAGGACCTAACCGAGGCAGAGGAGGAAGATATCAAAACTATAGGGGACAATACAACATGCCAGGTCAACCTTGGTGGCCACCAGGACCCTGGGGTATCCAGGCAATTTCCAGCCGCCAATGGCTCCATTTCCTGGTTTTTCACATTACAACAACCGGGCTTTTTTAGCGCGTGGCCCTAGACGGTCACGGGGCAAAAGAAGACCGACACAAGGGCAACCTCAGGTCCAATGGGAGGATACCGCAGGCCCTCACGCAGGGAATCGGAGCCACACGAGAAGGAGTGCTCAAGAATAGCAAGCATACCCGAAGAAAGTTTGGTAGTTAATTTAAGTCAAAGAACTCTATCAAACATTGAGGAAGTGGTCCTGAACAAGGGTCTAGGGTTTGTGACGACAGATGAGGGTGACCCATTTTTACTCCAAATAGAACTAGCCCAGTTTTTTCGCAAACTAAGGTTACATTACTTTTTTAAGAACAAAAGTAATGAGGAGTCAGAGCAGGAAACAGATATCAATACTGGTTTGAGGACAAAATCCACTTTTTTACTGCCAACACATGCCATACCACCTCAAATACACACCTTTGAACTGGCAGTTAAGAACGAAATAGAGCGAATACGGTACTCTTCCAGATCTGGCTACAATAATTTGACATTAGTTGAGAGACAGGCACTGAAAACACTGACCCAAGACGTCACCATAGTCGTGAAGCCCGCTGACAAAGGGGGCTCCATCGTGGTCCAAGATGTGGAGGCATATAGGACTGAGTGTCTCCGACAGCTGTACAATAACAATACTTATTGACCCTTGACCACGGACCCCACTCCCAGATTGAAGAATGAAATTCAGGTCCTAGTGGAAGAGGCTTTAGCAGAGGGTTTGATAACCCCTTTAGAGGCACAATTTCTGCAGGCACAGCATCCCATCATGCCCTATTTTTACACCCTACCAAAGGTGCACAAACCCCAGAGACCTCCACCGGGGAGGCCTATAATATCTGGCCAGGGTTCCATTCTAGAACCCCTCTCGGCATTTGCAGACTACTTCCTCAAACCCCTGGTACATACAATGCCAACTTACCTCAAGGACACCACCGATGTCCTCAGAGTGATTCCTGACATAGTTTTTGACCGAGAGATTGATTACCTAGTCTCTCTCGATGTAGAGTCCTTGTACACCTCCATTCCCCAGGATGCGACTCTAGACACCATCAGATCCATCCTGGAGGAATCGAAACTTGACTCTATTACCCCTGTGCCCTTCATTATGGCTCTGGCTACCATAGCCATGAAGGAGAATTTCTTCATGTACCACCAAATCTCTGGGACTAGTATGGGCAGTATTTTTGCCCCTTCCTTAGCGAACCTATACGTCCATAAGTTCGAGCAAACCATAGTGTTGCACCCCACCAATCCATTCTTTCCATCTATAATTTGGTGGAAAAGATACATAGACGACATTTTAATGGTTTGGAGAGGAAATAAGGAGTTGGTTCTCCTTTTCCATCAATGGCTCAATACACAGAATAACTACCTTCGTTTTACTATCGAATTGAGCAAAGAAAGGGTATCTTTTCTGGACCTCTCGATCTACAGTACCGAGACAGGCTTAGAGAGTGAACTATACTGCAAGCCGATGGCAAGAAATTCTCTTTTGCTGTATGAAAGCCAGCACCCCAAGTCACTAAGAGATAATTTGCCCTTTG
This sequence comes from Lissotriton vulgaris, assembly GCF_964263255.1. Taxonomy (NCBI): domain Eukaryota; kingdom Metazoa; phylum Chordata; class Amphibia; order Caudata; family Salamandridae; genus Lissotriton; species Lissotriton vulgaris. The sequence goes on from NC_141695.1 coordinate 566,802,462, forward strand.
GGCAGTTTCTTCGAGTCCGACGGAACTGCTCTACTCCAGAAACTTTTGAACGTCACGCAGGCGATTTATCTAAACAGCTGACCTCTAGACATTACCCTAAAAGGCTTGTTCAGCGTTCATACAAACGAGCAGCCAATAATCATCGTGCTGCATTACTCGAACCACGACCCGAGAAACCACCTTTGAACCATTTGACCTTGGTTAGCACTTTTAATACCAAGTCGAACTGTGTCCAAAAAATTATCAGACGACACTGGCGTATTCTGAATAGTGGCAAAGATAAGATTGAGTTCCCACTTTTTGCCTTTAAACGTTCCAGGAACCTAAGGGACCGTTTGATACACACTCGTCCGAGAGTTACACCTAGGAGAGAGGTAGGCACTCTGTGGGACCTACCCCCAGTGTTGGGCCACCATCCCTGTGGAGGTTGTTCCGTTTGCCCTCTAACATCCAAAATTACCAGTGTTGATATCGGCACCGATCGTCCTTGGGAACTGAGAAAGTTCTCCAACTGTAACAGTACCAACCTGCTCTATATCCTCACATGCACTTGCAAAGAACGATATGTGGGAATGACCACAAAAAAGGTGCGTGTAAGGATGCAAGAACATAAAAGCACGTTTCAGTGCAAAAAGGACATTTCGAAACTCACTAAACACTTTATAACACATAACCACAGTGAAACAGACTTTAAGTGGCATGTCCTGGAAAAGCCGTTCATTCCACCACATGTGAGTGATGTGTCCAAATTTCTGTTTCAGAAAGAGCAAAAGTGGGTCTTCAAATTGGGCACAGATAGACACGGACTGAATGATGACATACCCTGGTTCAATCTAGCTTGAGCATACATGTATGGAGATTAGCATGCTCTGCCCTTACAGGACTACATTAACTTTTGACCATAGCACTTTTTTGGTCAGATATAATTTCCTGGCATTTATCTGTCATCTACAGAAAGTTTATGCATTAAATATACCATGTTGCAGAGACCTTCAGTTGGTTGTGTTTACTGACTGACTAAATCTATTAATGGCAGACTTTTAAAGAAAAAGTGAGGACTACACTCGTGTATGGGCTTACGAAGATTTGAACTACCGACATTAGGAACATCACGTCATTTGGTAGTTCTTGGTAGTATCTCGCGAGATCACGCGACGCAGACGATCCGCTGTTTAGGACTCAACACGGAGGCTCAGCTTATCCCTGCCGTACCCATCTACAACCATTATTGCAACTCTGTCCAACAGATTTTTCTACTGACCCACGAACGCCTCATAGTTGATAGGCGCTCGATCGGAACTACACGCATCGAGTGTGCATTGTTATTTTGTAGTTCTTGATGAGCGAGCGAATAACAGCGCTACTCTTAGCGGAGGCTGAGCCAGTGAACTACACAAGTTTTATGCTCTACATCACTTTGTAGTTTTCTGTACGATAGCCCCGCGAGACTACGCGCTAGAGCATTATTCTGACTCTAGCTAAACATCGAGTGCATACTGAGACACAAACTCGACTCTCTTAGCTCTAATATATTCTTAGCATATATATTTGCAAGGAGTTAGTGTTATCCATACTGGTCTTTTGGTCCAGCCCCTCCCTCGGAGGCTCTGATTGGTAGCGGAAGTGCAGACAGGACAATTGAAATGGGAGTGACGAAGAGAGCCCGGTGCCTCACCCCTGACTCAGTCACTGTTCGAGACAACGACGGACAGGTAGGATTGCAGCTCTAGAGTTGTGCTGTATGGAATTTGGTACGATTATAAATGCTTAATTATTAGTGAGTCTGGATTTACGTTGTTTCCAGCTTTTCAATCAGTTTAGTTACTTCTGACTGTGTGTAAACACTGGCTACATCTCAAGTTTTTAGCTAATGATAGAGCGGATGGGAGGTTTTAATTAGGAACTAGTTGTTATATGCTAGTTAACTCTACGTGCAGAAGACCTTGTGACCTCGTAGATTGTGAATTGTCAGAGCAGTTTGGTCTCTCTGCTCACGGTAATCACGGAGTCGGTTTCTGTCCTTGTAGAGCGGGGCCGAATCCTATCCTGAGCCAGGTCCAGGAAGAGGTGAGGTCCACTCCCCGGACACACTGGGTGAGTAACCAAATTGTATATATTTACGAACTATGTATCTCTCTAAACAGACCAGGGTAGCTGAATGTGACTCACTTGTACGTTTGTCTCCAACAGACACTACTAAGACACCAGGTGCCGAAGAGAGGAGTCTATACAGATGAGGGAACATTATATCCTTTACTGTTGTGTCTCACTTGTGTGTTTTTTTATATAGTTTTTCACACATTTATTCACTTACAGGCAGTAGCACTAATATAGAACAGAGACCCTGACGAAAGCCTGGGGCATTTCCCGTTGAGGCTGAAACATGTTGGTCTTTTCGCAGCTATTTGTGTGTACTGCGATGATTGTGTTACACTGTTCTTGTTTTTAAATTGGAAGGGGCTGACGTGTATTAAAATAGGTTTTTGTTAAGTTCCCTATCCTTTTTTAACCACCACATATATCATTTCTGCACTGCACTTTCCCATCATATCAACACTATGTGGTACAACCGAGTGATTGTGGGTCGTCACCCCGAACCGGTTATCAGGGTATGCTGGTTGTCTCAATGATCAAGAGACACAATACCCTGGAAGGATTACCAGATAAGAATATTGATCGATACAAGACTTTGATGGGAATCCTCAACTAAGGGTGACTTACGGTTGCTGGTGTTTCGCATTCTGGTGATATGGTTTGTTAGTTTAACTAATCTTCTGTTCCTACGCACACGAGGTGGCATAGGTACAATATCAAAGAATCCCTAAAGGATTTCTAATTTAGACCCCTACGTTTTTTGTTTATAGCCAAATCCAAATTGTCAAAGGGCCCAGAACAATATTCCCAGTTCAGAGAGTCGAAGGCTTGTCTCAGATTGAGGGACAGGCAATAAGCATGTGTTATGGTATGTTATGTTAGGCTGCATTTATAAAGCGCACTGACACCGGAAGTTTCCTGGCGCTAAGATTGAAATTGGGGTAGGAAAGAGAGCTAGTGGGAGTTCGAGAAGAGCCAGGTCTTTAGGCTCTTTCTGAAACTCAGCAAGGTGTCAGAGGTTTTGATGTGTAGGGGGATGGAGTTCCACAGCTTGGGTGCCAGGAGGCTGAATCTCCGGCCACCCAGTTTTTTTAACTTGATCGCTGGGGAGGTGAGAAGGTGAAGATGGGCAGAACGGAGGTTGCGAGTCGGGCAGTGTGGATTAATGAGGGATTTCAGGAAGGCCGGGCATTTGGTATGCCGGGCTTTGTAGATTAGGCATCCAATTTTGAAGGCAGCCCTTTGTTCAATGGGCAGCCAGTGCAGCTTGGCCAGAAGGGGTCTAGCAGATTGCCATTTGGGGACTTTACAGATGAGTCTTGCTGCCTGGTTCTGCACCATCTGGAGGCGGTGGAGCAGGGACCTGGGTAGGCCCCAGTAAAGGGAGTTGGAGAAGTCGAGGCGGGAAAACACGAGGGAAATAGCGATTTGCACCAAGGCCTCGTGGGAAAGCAGGTGAGAAATTTTTCGAATTTTGCGTAGCTGGAACATCCTAGCAGAGATGATGGCTCCGACGTGGGTTTTAAGGGAGAGGTCTTTGTCAATGCTGACACCCAGACTTTTTACTGCACTCGACGGAGTAGGGGCAGTGCCCAGCTCGGCTGGCCAGAATTGAGGTCCCCAGTGTGCAGAGCTAGTGCCAGGCAGGATAAGTTCCGTTTTTTCCGGATTTAATTTAAGCTGGTTAGAAATCATCCATTGTTGGATGTGCAGCATTACTGCCTGGAAATTAGATGCCGCATCCGGGGTGTCTAAAGGAAAGATGATCTGCATGTCATCTGCGTAGTTGAGGACAGTACAGTTCCAGTTACTGAGTGAGTGAATTAGCGGGTGGAGGTATAAATTAAAAAGTAGAGGTGAGAGGGAGGATCCCTGGGGGACTCCACAGGTGGTGGGTACCTGGGTTGCAGTGAAGGGGCCGAGGTGGACTGTTTGCACTCTGCCAGAAAGGAAGGACTTAATCCAATCCTGTGCATGGCCCTGGATGCCTGCTTGTCGGACACGGTGGAGGAGGATGTCATAGTCCACCGTGTCGAACGCGGCCGAGAGATCCAGAAGGACAAGTGCCTGTGGGGACCCTCTATTGGCATTCTCCCGAAGAGTGTCGATGACTTTTAGAATAACTGCCTCAGTAGAATGAGCTGGCCTGAAGCCTGCCTGGTTAGGTACCAGGAAACCAGAGTTTGAATGCCGATAGACAAGTTGTCACATGGGCCTCCAACAGTTTAGAAGAATAAGGTAAAAGGGAGATGGGCCTGTAATTGGCGGGGTTGGCAGGGTCGGCTCCGGCTTTTTTTAGGAGGGGAACCAGTATGGCCTGTTTGAACACAGAGGGGACCGTACCAGTACTTAGGGAGGTGTTCAGGAGGGGGAGAATACTGTCGGGTAAAGCTGAGAAAACTGCCCTAAGGACCGGGGGGACAACAGTCCTTGGGAGAACCTGATTTAATACGAGTTGTAAGCTCGGTAAGGGTATTGGGAGTGAATCTATGACAGAATTTCGACAGACAGAATTTCGACCTACACAAATATCGACGTAATTATATCGATTGCAAGAATATCGACGCCCTATGTACAACATGGTAAGTACCAAAATATCGAAAAAATAATATCGATGTTAAAAATATCGTTGTCAAATATATCGGTTTTTTTTGGGTTTAAAATAACATGAAAAATACTGTAAATAATACTTATAAATTACTTAAACATATTTAAATATATTTAATAATGGTAAAAAAAAGAATAATACATATTTAATAAAAAAAATAATATTAACAAATCATATATAATATATACTTACTTAACAATAATTACTATTCCCACTCCAGAGGGTGCAACAGTAGAGAAAGTGTTGGATAGCGTAGGGGTAAAAATTACTATTCCCACTCCAGAGGGTGCAACAGTAGGGATAGTGTTGGATAGCGTAGGGGTTAAAATTACTATTCCCACTCCAGTGGGTGCAACAGTAGGGAAAACTGACCCTGAACCCAAAAAATATCCCTTTACCCAAGAACTGAAAACTGACCCTGAACCCAAAAAATACCCCTTTACCCAAAAACCTAAAACTGACCCTGAACCCTAAAAATACCCCTTTACCCAAAAACTGAAAACTGACCCTGAACTAAAAAAAAACACCTTTACCCAAGAACTGAAAACTGACCCTGAACCCTAAAATACCCCTTTACCCAAAAACTGAAAACTGACCCTGAACCCTAAAAATACCCCTTTACCCAAAAACTGAAAACTGACCCTGAACCCTAAAAATACCCCTTTAACCAAAAACTGAAAACTGACCCTGAACCCTAAAAATACCCCTTTACCCAAAACTGAAAACTGACCCTGAACCCTAAAAATACCCCTTTACCCAAAAACTGAAAACTGACCCTGAACCCTAAAAATACCCCTTTACCCAAAAACTGAAAACTGACCCTGAACCCTAAAAATACCCCTTTACCCAAAAAACCAAAACTGACCCTGAACCCTAAAAATACTCCTTTACCCAAAATTAATTAATATTACAATTAAATTACTTCCCACCCTATTCCCCTATAAACCCACAACCCGCTCCAGTAGTAAAACATATAATTTAGTTAAAAATATACATAAATTATCAATTAATTATTCAATTAATCAATTAAAATAATTCATTGCCAATTAATATTTAATTGCAAAATAAATTAAACATTAAAAAATAATTATTTAATTACAAATAAATTACTTCCCACCCTATTCCCCTATAAACCCACAACCCGCTCCAGTAGTAAAACATATAATGTACTTAAAAATATACATAAATTATCAATTAATTAATCAATTAATCAATTAAAATAATTCATTGCCAATTAATATTTAATTGCAAAATAAATTAATCATTAAAAAATAATTATTTAATTACAAATAAATTACTTCCCACCCTATTCCCCTAAAAACCCACAACCCGCTCTGGTAGTAAAACATATAATTTAGTTAAAAATATACATAAATTATCAATTAATGATTCAATTAATCGATTAAAATAATTCACTGCCAATTAATATTTAATTGCAAAATAAATGAATCATTAACAAATAATTATTTAATTACAAATAAATTACTTCCCACCATATTCCCCTATAAACCCACAACCCGCTCCAGTAGTAAAACATATAATTTAATTAAAAATATACATAAATTATCAATTAATCAATCAATTAATCAATTAAAATAATTCATTGCCAATTAATATTTAATTGAAAAATAAATTAATCATTAAAAAATAATAATTTAATAACAAATAAATTACTTCCCACCCTATTCCCCTAAAAACCCACAACCCGCTCTGGTAGTAAAACATATAATTTACTTTTATATATTTTTTATTTATAAAAACATATTAAACACATATTATAACAATTAATTTAAATACTTAACTAAAATTTCTAACACATATTAGTAAATCGAAATTACTTACATCGATATATATGCTATAGATATAAGTAATATCGATATTACTTACATCGATATATATGCTGTCGATATAAGTAATTTCGATATTACTTACCTTAGGGTCGATATTCTGGCCATCGATATTCTGGACATCGATATTCTGTCCCTTCGATATTAGCAACTCGATATAAGTGTAAGTCGAAATTAAAGATTCAATATTTTGACTGTGTACCATTGGGAGTAATAGCTGGGAACTGAGTGAAGGTGAAGGGGTTGAGAGGGGAAGAGTCTGAGGAACTAGAGGGAATGGACGGAGAGATGGTGTTCTTGATGTCAGCGATTTTCTGGACGAAATAAGTATTGAGCGCATTGCAAGTGTCTTGGGTTGGAGCCTGGGAGGGAAGTATTCTTTGATCAGAAGAGAAATCATTCATGATTTTAAAGATTTCTTTGGATTTGTTAGAGGCTGAGTTGATTCTTTCGGAGATATGTGAAGCCTTAGCTTTCATGATAGCACTTTTGTATTCATTGCGGGCCTTCACAAACTCCGCGCGGTCCTCCGTGGAGTAACCCCGTCTCCATTTGCGTTCAAGGTGGCGTAACTACAATTTTTGAGCTTTAAGTTCCTCAGAAAACCAGCGGTGGGAATTGCCACACCTCGTGTGAGCGAATCTGGTAAGAGGGGCGAATTTGTCGCTGGCCGCTTGCAGCCAGGTGGTAATTGCACCTTCCATAGAATCGATACCGGATGCTAGGTTGATGGTGGGGCAGGTGTTAGCTGCAAAGTCGAGAAACCCCTGGGCATCATAGGAGTTCCATTTGCGACATTGTCCACCAGGAAGCGTAGGGGCCTTGATGCTCCCTTTAATGGTGATGGTAACCTCTATCAGGTGATGATCTGACCAGAGACAGGGGGAAATTTGGTCATGCTCAGGGAGATTATTGTTCCATAATTGAATAAAGAAGTTGTATATTCAATGAAGTGTAGTGGCGGGGGATAAAGACAGCTGGGTCAGCATGGATCAGGTCTAGTAGGATAGGAAGAATGCTGTCATTCAGAATCTTGCTCAGGATTTCATAGTCTGAAGCAAGGAGGAAGATTGGTCTGTAAATAGGGGAGAGTTAGGGGTCACGGGCTGGCTTTGGAATTTGTGCCACTTGGGCCTCCGATAGGGAGGGAGAAGTGAGGCAACCAGATAACGTCACTGAATGGAATGCCGACGAATCCTCATATTCTCATAGAATTCCAGGGGTCTCCCATTAGGATCTGGAACCCGTCCTCTTGGAAGGACCCTGAACGCTTCCTTAAGTTCCTGTTCTGTGATGGGGACCTCCAGGGTAGGCCAATGCTCTCTAGGTACCTGGGGTCAGGGAATGTCTGCAGGGACTGGTACTGTGTCTCAGATGTCATAGTGGCCTCCTGTCGATATAGCGTGGAGTAATATAAGAGTAATACAGCATTAATATCTATTTGCAGATTGTTGGGACTGCCCTTTTGATCCTGAATCATATGCTTAGGGGTCCTTGACACGTGGGGCGAGAACAGCTGGGCCAAGAGTCTACCGGGTCTGTCAGCCTATGCGTGGGTGTGGGCTAGGTGTGCCTTCTAGTCTAGGCAGTGGAGTCGTTCAATCTGAGTGGCATAAGTGTCTCTGTCTCTCTCCAAGTAATTCATACATGTGGAGTCTGCTGCCAAGTCATCCGTACACGTGGGGTCTGCCAGAGCCTTCCATTTGCTTACTCTCAGTGTCCCTTTATCTCAGGGAGTTCAGTTTAAATTGCTCAGCAGTATCCCACAATAGTCTTAAGGCTCACCCCACACAGTACAGCCTTAATAGCCACCCACTCCACTAGGGGGAGGAGGCGGAGCCCTCATTATGCTGAAAATTGGAGATGATAGTTTCATTAATAGTGGATTTGAAAGCTGCCTCTTCCAACCATTGGGACTGCAGTCTCCATGATGGGACCAACGTAAGCACCCCCCCCAGTGTATGTCCACATAAAGCAGTTTATGATCAGAAGAGGTTTTGCCTAGCTACAACATGTCTTTGGTCTGCGCCACCAGGTCTGCGGGGCACACTATCAAGTCCAGACAGGCCTGTAACCCATGGGGTGGGAAAAAGAAGGAGTACTTTCTGCCTTGGGGGTGATGTGTCTGCCACACATCAATCAAAGACCAGTGGTGCAACAAGTCAGCTAGGGCCATGGCATTGCGTGATGCCAGGTAACTTTCTAGGATGGTGTTAGACCTGGCATCATTGGTGTGAGTCTAACTTGCATTTTGTACTGATTGCCTCCTCTGTTTTATATATGTTTTGCTGGTTATATGCTTTGGGCACTGCACCACTGCTATTCGGTGCCACAGTGTAAGTGCTCCCTATGTTAAATTGGTGTATTGATTAGTGACTCCATGATTGGGTTATTTGATTTACTTGTCAGACCCTAGTACAGTGCATCATGTGTGCCTAGAGCTTGTAAATCAAATGATGCTGGTGGGCTTGCAGCAGTGGTGGTGCCATCCACAGAAGCAGCTGGTAAAGTGTGCCTCAGGCTTGCCATTGCAGGGCCTGTGTGCAGTCTGTGACTGCAATGTCAACTTGGCAAGTGCAGCCACTTGCCTGTCCCTAAACCTCCCCTTTTCTTCATATCAGACACGCCTATGGTAGGCCCCAGGGCAGGGTGCATTGTAAGTATAAGTTAGGACATGCCCTAGTGTGTGTGGCATGTCCTAATAGTGAATTACATCCATTTTTGTTTATCACTATTGCAAGGCCACCTGTTCTCCATAGGCCAGAATGGGCAGTTAGATTATTACATTTTATAATCGTAACTGACTCAGGGAAAATGGTGGAAATTCGAATTTAGTATGTCTGAACTCAAAAATACATATTTTGTAAAGTTGGTTTTAACATTCTGTATTTGAAAATACCACTTTTAGAAAGCAGGTATTTTCTTGTCTAATTGTCCAAGCCTGCCTCTGCTAGTTTGTCTATTCCTTGTCTGGAGTTTGAGTGACAGGGCTGGGGGATTCCAGGAGACAGAATGAGTCAGCCCAGTGGTGTATAGGGAGATCTGCATCTGGATGGTAGGGAAGAGTTGCACCTGGTGCCTGAATATGGCTGGGCCTTCCCTCCACAATTCTGGCTCCACCCCCTGGGATTCGACTGATGTCTCTGCCCTGCACTGTAAAAGAAGAGAAGCAATCATGTCAACAAAGTGGTCCGGGGCTGTGCTTTCCCTCCATAATGCTGGCTCCACCTCCTGGGTGGCATCTGATGTTTCTGTCCTGTACTGTGAAAGAAAAGGAGTCATGGCAACCGAGTGCTCCAGAACTGGTTTGGACTGGGCAAAGGCCCCTCTGCCTTCAGAGAACAAATAGAAAAGGAGTATAAATATTGGCACCCAGACCCAAGAATTTTAGATCACTTCTGGGAACAAGACAACCCTTTTGCCAAGGAGAAGAACCAAGGAAGCTGCAGGAGTTTGGACTGCCCCTCTGCCAGTGTGTTTGCTGGGTTGGCCTGCAGTGGTTTATTTATTGCCAAGGAAAGGAGAAGGAACTTTCAAAGAACTTTCATCATCTTACAGAATATTTCTCCAAGGGCTTTAACTTGTGCTTGTCTCCTGCTGAAGTCTCAGGGACAAAAGATTTCACCATCAGCTCCCCTCTGAATTTCCTTGCTTGAAATTCTATCTGCAGAAGCCTGCGTATCACTGGGAGTTGGAAGCGCGAAGCAACAAGAAGAAGCGTGTCTTCGACGCAGCTGTAGTCGTCACATCGCCTGAGAAGCGTGCCGCCACCGCTTCTCCCCAGAAGCGTGTCTTCATCGCAGCTTTCTGCTATCGCATTCCTGGAGAAGCGTGATGCCATCGAGAGAGTTGCCGTCGCATTACAGGAGAAGCGTGTTGCAGGGCCTGTCGCGGCTCCAAGGTACAGAGTCATCGCAAGGCTGCCAGGGCATGTACGCAACGTCTTCGCATCGTCAAGGGTCTTCTCACATCGCACCAGGATTGTCGAAGGGCATTGAGGCGCCATCTTGCGCATTGCAACCGTGCCGCAGGATGAAAACCTACGCATCACCCCCCGCACTGGTAAGGATCACGATGCATCCCCTACTCTGCGCAAGCATTGAGGCGCGACGCATCATCTCCCCTGGAGCACAGACCCGACACATCTATCACTCTGCGAGCCGTTTGTTTGTTTTGCGTTACGCATCCAGGTACTTTTGTGAGAACTGTGTTGCATTTATCACCAACTTGAACTAAGTAACTTCTAACATCTTTAAGCCAATCTTAAGTACAGTATTGTGGATTTTTGCCTTTTGTGGTCTTGTGTTAAGTCTATATAGAGAACACTAATTTTTATAAAATCTGTGGGCTGTCCATCTGTAGTGTTTTCACTGTATTACTGTGTATATTCACACATGCTTAACACACTGCCTCTGGGATAAGTCTGTCTGCTCGTGCCAAGCTACCAATGGGGTGAGCAGGGGTTATCTAGGAGTGCAATCCCCTTGTCCTGACTTAGAAGCAAGGGTCCCTATTTGGTCAAAGGTGTATACCATTGACAATTTGAGACCCCCAGTTCTCAATCAATCATTGCATTTCTAAAGCGCGCTACATACCCGTTAGGGTCTCAAGGCACTGGGGGCGGGGGACGGGGGGGCTGCTACTGATCAAAAAGCCAGGTCTTGAGAAGTTTCCTGAAGGCCAGCAGGTCCTGAGTCTGTCGTAGGCTGGTAGGGAGTGCGTTCCAGGTCTTGGTGGCGAGGTAGGAGAAGAATCTGCTGCCGCCGGTGGCTTTCCGTATACGAGGAATTGTGGCGAGGGCGAGGTTGGCTGAGCGGAGTCTTCGGGTGGGGGTGTAGAAGCTGAGTCGGTTGTTGAGGTATGTGGGTCCGGTGTTGTGTAGTGCTTTGTGTGCATGGATGAGGAGTTTGAAGGTGATCCTCTTGTTGACGGGGAGCCAGTGCAGGCCTCTTAGGAGGGGTGTGATGTGACTGCGTCGGGGGACATCGAGGCGTTCTGGATTCATTGTAGTCATCTCAGGAGCTTGGTTGCTGTTCCTGAGTTGAGAGCGTTCCCGTAGTCGAGTCTGCTGGTGATGAGGGCCTGGGTGACGGTTTTTCTCGTGTCGGGTGGATCTATTTGAAGATCCTGCGGAGCATTCGGAGGGTGTTGAAGCAGGACGTGGAGACGGCATTGACTTGCCTGGTCATGAAGAGGGTGCAGTCCAGGGTCACCCCCAGGTTGCGTGCGTGGTCTGTGGGTTCCGGGGCATTGCCTAGCGATGTGGGCCACCAGGAGTCGTCCCAGGCTGTTGGGGTGGGTCCGAGGATGAGGACCTCCGTCTTGTCTGAATTCAGCTTCAGTCTGGCAACCAATACACAATTGAAATCGCCTCACAGGAGCCATCAAAGGTCTATCCTGAGGGCCAAGTGTGAGGAGAGAGAGGGCAAGTATTGATGTTGGTAACATTTGGGGGCATGGTTGAAGCGCAGCATAGTTATTTTGTCACTTCGCAGAGTTCCACAGAACTCCACCCAGGCTTAGTATGTACCACACTTGGTAAATACTATTACTCCAAGGTGAGGCCTTTATCACTTGTGGTAAATAACTCCTATTCTGAGTTTTCAACAGGAAAATGAGACATAGCACCTGGAACTGGTTTTTAATAGATAGTTCGCAGCGCTTTTAGTTTTGTTGCAAAGTCAGCACATTGCTGTCTTTGGAGGGTGCAACCAAGGGGGCAGATGGTATGCAGATGGTAATAAACCTAACCGGAATTTCAGAAACTTCTCTTTGGTGGTTTTGAAGGAGTTAGAAAGGAGGTAAGCTTGAGGAGTTGCTTTACTGTAGGATTGTATAGTGAGCCAGCCATGTGAGCGTTCTGTCAAGGCCGCTTTGTCTTGTAAGATAGATTCTTTTTTGACAGTAGTATTTACAATTTATTTTAGGCTTGCCATGGTCCCCAACATTGCCCAGAGTTGCCGTAACCCCAACTGGTCCTGTGCAGTGTCCAAGTAGTGTCTAGCTGGGCAGGTTTCTGAAGTTTCTACTTCTCTCCGCAGGTAGGACTTTAACGTTTCTGGCTGCCCTCTTTTGATCTTGAACCAAGTTTTAAGAAAAGCTCCTTTTCAGGCCAGTTCTTGTCTTTGTATCCCGAACTCAAGCTTCATTTGCACCGGAGATGTATATCCAGGCAGCCCGTATATTATTCTCAATGCTCTTGTGATGGTGCCGTTCAAAATTCCTGCGTCCCTCCCTCTCATGGCTTCACTTCCATAAGTGATTGATGGAATTAGTTTAGCCTGTATCACCTTGGTAAGAGGGAGAAAGCTTGGTCCAGCGGTCATATTTTTCAGGTGTCTTAATGCTACCGCTGTTGTTAATCTCCTCTCTTTTATTGCCTCGCATTGTACTTTACAATTGCCTTTGTTGTCGATCATGACCCCCAGATATTTGTAGTCTTGTAAGACTTCAAGCTTGACTTTTGCCAAGTTCCAATTGTATTTTATTTTTATTTTCCAGTGATTTACACACATGACTTTTGTTTTGTCTTGATTAATGCTTAGTTTGTTGGTCTCTGAGTATTGAGATGTAATATCCAACAGGCGTTGTAATCCTATGGGTGTCCGACTGTTGAGTATTAAGTCGTCTGCGTTTAGGAGGTTGGATAGCTGACTGCCTCCTAGCTTTGGGGCATGCGCATTGCTTCCATTAAGTTGGACGGAAAGCTTGGTCATAAGTAGATTAAAAAGTGTTGGGGCAAGTACACATCCTTGTTTTAATCCTGAAGTTGTATTCATCTTTTTCGTTAGATGATCTCCTGCTCCCAACTTTACTTGTACCCAGGTGTTACTATGCAGAAGGATTAGTTGTTTTAGGAGCAATGATGCAATACCTAAAGTTTTTAGTTTTTGCCACAGAATGTTTCTGTTTATATGATCAAACGCTGAACTGTAATCAATAAAGCAGATGTACAAGGGCTGTTTAATTACAATTGCAACGTCTATCATTGGTGAGAGGGCAGAGATGTTAGTGGTAGCGCCCATGTCTCTGCAGAAACCGGTTTGATTGTAGGGTATTGCTTTAATTTCTGTGGCCCATGTTGTTAATTCTTGGAGGAGTACCTCGGCATAATATTTGGCTTCATTGTCCAAAAGAGCTACCAACGGATAGCTCTTTGGATCACTCCTGTTGCCTTTTTTGTAGATGGGGGAGATTATTGAGCCCCTCCACGATGATGGTACTGTTGATGTCTGCAGGATTCTATCAAAGATAGGTTTTAGAACTGTAGCCCAAAATTCAGGATCTTGTTTGAATAATATGGAAGGAATCCCGTTTGGGCCCGGAGCTCCCTCACGTCTGCCTATCAAGATTCTGTTGCAAACTTGGGTGTTTGTGATTGTGAAGCTCTGTCCATGTTCTGCATTAGAGTTTGTTAGGAATCTTCGAATTTTCATACTAGGCACAGGGTTATTTAAGTCAATTTGGGGACTCTGTTCTTTGTTAATGTGTGGTTTGAGGTAAGTTATCAAGTTCCTTCTTCTGTGACATTGGAGCTGATACACTGACCTTGCGGGTTAGATAAGGCATTCATCTTCTTCCAAAATTGTGGCTATTGTTATTTTTTATGTCATACAGGAGTCTGGCCCAAAGAGTTTCTTCGGCTTCCTTTTTGTTTTGCCAAATTAGTTTTTTGCGGGTAGCTTTTAACTGCCTCAGTTCTTGTAATGCCGAGGGGTCTTTCTTCAACCTCGGTAGTTTGAAGTTTATCCATGCTTTTAGCTGTTTTAATTTGGCTTTATTCCATGGGTTGGAGCCGGGCCATAGGTTTTGATGGCACATAATTCTCCTGTTTTGAGAGTGTCACTTTATATCTCCGTAGCTGTTTCGTAAGGCTTTTATGAATGCCTCCCAGCCTCCAATTATGTTGGGGTTGGCTGCTTCCCCTTCTTCCCAGAGTTGTTTCGCAAAAGAGAGGAGGCCTTCAGGATCATTGGTGCTACATTTTACTATTCTCTCTTTGTTGGTATATTCTGAGTAGAGTGTGATTGCTGGGGGCACTTTGTGTGTTGATGGCATCTCCTACTGTGATTTCCTGGGGTAAGTGATCGCTAAAATCTACACTCCCAATGCAATAGTTTTTTACTTTTATGAAAATGCAGCAAGAGCAGAATGTATAGTCAATTGTGGACTTATTACTGCGTTGGTGAATGTTGCTGTTTGTGGGTGATCTCCAGGAAATCTGCGGTTTAATGCACATGAGCCCAGTTGCTCTAAGAATGACAATAGATTTTTCGAGATGTTTGTGAGTCTGTATTGATGTCTTGAGGCACTTCCTCCCAAGCAAATGGACCTCCTCGGAGTGGATGTCATCAGCTCTTTTCCTGAGCATGTTTAGGTTAAAGTCCCCTGTAATTATCCAGTGTTTTGTTTTTTCTTCTGTTATTATTTTCGCCAGTACCTCCATTCGTTTTTGACTCCCTTTGTTTTTATCACGTGGGTGCAGATAGAGGTTCACAAGTATTATATGTTCGTTACTTGTCTTCCCCTGTAGGGTACTTCAAGTTACTTGCATTTCATTTGGTGGCTCTAGGTTGTATGGTAAAAGTTCTGCTGCGTAAATGCTGCTTATGGAGCTGTATGTAGCTAGGCCTCCCTTATTGTGGCCGAATTTAGCGCTTCTTGTTGCCGGTAGATAGAGCATGTTAAAGCAGTGCAGTGCCGTTGGTACTTCACTCCATGTTTCTTGGAGCAAAATTATATCGAACTTCTGCAGATAAGATAGCAGTTCCGGGTCCGAGGTCTTGTCTCACAGCCCCTTGATGTTCCAGGAGCAGATTTTCAGAGAGTTCTTATGTGTGGGTGCATCTTTCTTAGAGTGTCACGGTCTTTCAATTTTGATGTTTATTGTCCTGGATGCCCTGCTCCACTCCGGTGTGAGTTTACTTTTGTCCAAGTGTGCCCTTAGTGCATTATGACTTCAGTTTCACCTGTACTCTGTGCTGTTGCTGGGTGCCCCTCGCAGTACTGAGAATAATTGTGGGCTCCGTTGTCCAGAGCTAGCGTTTTCTTCTTGGCACTTTAGTTCAGCCAGTAAGGGATCAGGATACCTTGGTTTTGCAAGTGGTCGAAGTTTCGTGCCCCATTCGTTGAATCTAGTTTGTTCCTTTAGGACTCTCTCAACCAGGTCTGGTGTAGCCCAGACTATTTTTGTTAACTCTGTTACTGGACGATCAGGTGATTCTTTAAACTCAACTGACTCCAGGTTGGTGGCTTTTATGTTCTTTAAAGTGTTGATGGACCTTAGTAAACGCAAGATGTTGCCCTTTTTTAGTATGTCAACCTGTCCCTTTGATATGTACTCTGGGTAAAACATGATTGTTGTTGTTGTGCCTGAGTGCCCTATTTGTTGGACCAGGATATTCTCTGTCACTGTTGAGACCTCGGTTAACTGTGATGGCCCCTGTGATGGTATAGTCAGTCAGAGTAGCTGGCTGTTGCTTGCTGAAGCATACTCTGTATTTAACGTTGACAATGTAAATATCTCCCCCTCCGTGCAAATGCTACTCTGTGGTGCTTTTTTTCTACCTTCTGGCTCCGTAGGCCCTTTTGTTAATGATGTTGCTAGGCCTTGTATTGCCTTATTGAGTGCCAAGTCCTTTATTGTTGTTATTGGAGGTTCCCCTGTCGAGCTCCAACTGTTAGATTTAGTTTGCTCCAACTTCCCCATTAAGGCTCTCAGCCTAGAAAAAGTCACGTAGTCAGATCATGACCTTGTTAGGTTCTCCTGGGAGGTGGAGGGTGCGGGCCGATTAGTCCCCACACTGCCCATGAGTTACACCCAGAAGGTCAATCTGGTGGCGTTCAGCCAGGCTCTAACCAGAGCCCGTCCTAAGCTCACTCCTGTGTTGGATGAGGCGGTCAATGGCTTTAAGGGGTGGGTGTCCCAGGCGGCGAACATGTCTACCAAACATACTACTGTGGCCAGGTTCCGACGCACCCCATCTCAGCCATGGTTCTCCTCTGAGCTGAGAGAGCTGAAACTGGGTTGTAAAAAGTTGGAGCGAGTCTGGAGACTTGGGTATAGCCTGGAAGCAAAGTCTGCTCTACGCGCAGCTCAGAAAGACTACTATGCCGCCATAAAGACAGCCAAGGGGGTCTACTATGTTGGGAGAATTGCTAAAGCCGAAAATAATAGCAGAGAGATTTTCTCTATTGTGAAAAGCTTTGTATCCCCTGTTGCTGATACAACTATTCTCCCTTCATCTGTGCAATGGTGCGAGGACCTATCCAATTTCTTTGTTAATAAAATAGCTAAAATTCAACAAGGCTTACTTTCTGCGCTACCAGCGGCTAGCTCAGCGGCAGGTCTTTTTTCTTCATTATGCCATAGGAACATCCAACAGTTTACGGGCTTCTTGCCAGCTGAAGAATGCGATGTACTGCCTCTTCTTCAGTCCCTTAAATCGGGTTCCCCTGCTGACCCCTGCCCTGCCCGGGTGCTCTCGGAGGTGGCGAGTATTGTCTGCAGTGAGGTCACCCAGATAGTGAATCTTTCTCTATCTTCGGCTGAAGTTCCTCTTGGCTGGAAGCAGGCAAAGCTACTACCACTTCTGAAAAAATCTGGGCTAGACGTTAATACTCTTGGAAACTATCGTCCAATATCCCTTTTGCCAGCGCTGGCCAAAATATGTGAGAAAGTGGTCTTCCGGCAATTGGAGAGCTTTGTGGAGACCTCCGATGCTCTACATCCAGCTCAATCAGGATTTAGAGTGGCCTATAGTACAGAGACAGCACTGGTTGAGATGGCGGAGTCGGTTCGGGAGTGTTTGGACGGAGGCGGCAGAGCGGTCCTTATTTTATTGGACCTCTCTGCCGCATTCGATACCGTCCCCCACGAGCTCCTCCTCGCCAGGCTGTCTGCTGTTGGCATTGGGTGTGATGCCCTGGCCTGGCTGTCCTCCTTTTTGGCGGACAGAACTCAACAGGTCAGGATACCGCCTCATGCCTCACAGCCTAAACCACTTATCACTGGAGTCCCACAGGGATCCACTCTTAGTCCCCTACTGTTCAACATTTATATCACTCCTTTGATATATCTAGCGGAACAGTACGGGGCTAAGATTATAGGATATGCGGATGACACGCAGTTGCTGTTCACCTGGCCGGATGATCATCTGGATGCTTCTGTAGTGCAGCTTTGTTTGTCCTCAGTCTTTCGCTGGCTATCTATGGCACAGTTGAAATGTAATGAGGACAAATCTGAGGTCCTCTTTTATGGTTCTTTCCCTTCCGATTTCAAAGACTCACTGTGGCCCCCGAATATTCCCTGTCCAAAGGTGATGGGTGGCCCGGCAAAAAATCTTGGCCTATGGTTTTGAGAGGACCTAAGATTTGAGGACCACATTAAGAAACTTTCGGGGGACATGCTTTGCTACCTTGAGAATGCTACAGAGATACTTTCCACTTCTTCCTAGAGAGGCAAGGGAGACTGTTGCCCGAGCTCTCATCTTGGCAAGGCTGGATTATGCGAACGCTTTGTTTAGCGGCATCCCCGCGTACTTAGTTAGACGTTTGCAGGTGATTCAGAACGCCGCTGTCCGTCTTTTATTTAATGTCCCGAGATGGCAGAGCGTTCGCTCCCAGCTGTGCAGCCTCCATTGGCTACCAGTTTCTCAGCGCATCCTGTTTAAATCTTTGGTACTCTCATTTAGAGCAACTCATGATCAGGGACCTGCCTACTTGAAGAGGAGATTTGTTCTCTACACCCCCACATGAGCTCTCAGATCATCCTCTTTATTTAAAATGACTCTCCCTCACTTTAAGCAAACTAGACTAGGGGGCCAGTCCATAGCTGTTGTGGCTGCCCGAGCCTGGAACGCTCTCCCCCTCCACCTGCGCTCCACTCAAAACATTGCCCAGTTTAAAAAAAGTCTGAAAACTCATCTATTCAGGAGTGTGGCATAAGCTGATTTCTGTTGGTCCTTCTCTGCTGGTTCCCTTCGCGCCAGGATACTCCGAAGTAACAGAGCTCGTTATAAAATGGTTTATACATACAAATGGTTTATACATACTTTTATGCCCTGATTTCTGCTCCAGTCCTTCAATTGTTAATTTATTGGCAGTTGTTCGCTCAGTGTCTTCAGGTGCTTTTTCCTAGATTGGACTCTTTTTCTCTTCCCGACCCGGGACTGTGTCTTCTTCCTCCCTACTAGAATAGACTTGTTGTTCATCCATTGCTGCGTCCCGGGGACTATAAATTCCATCCGTGCTGTGCGACAATGCCTGCATGAGTTTTTGGTTTCAACCCTTCCTTCTTTGTTTTCTCCGCTGTTTGGAGGATAATTGTGCACCTTCAGTCGGTACCTGTTTTTCCAGGGATTTGCTGGATTGCGAGGTATTGCTCGCCAGGGGTGCTGTTGCTCCTTGGGTTAGTGCGCTGTTGTTTAGCCCTGATATAGGTAAGTCCCCACCCTCGCAAAGCAGCCTGCCATCTGATATCTGGGCCACAATTGCAGTTTGTTTAGCCTGTGCCTTGGATCTTTGGGCTTTACTTAGGTTTGTTGTAGATTGCCCGCTGATGCTGGTGTGGGCCAAGCCCAGTGCTGCTTGGGTTGGCACTGCTTTCCCTATGTCGGCAAGGAGGTTATCCAGTGCTGATGGTAGTGTTGCTAGCTTGTCCACAATTGTCATGCAGGTACAGCTAGCCTGGGCAAATTGTGTCTCTGACTGTGCCTTCTTGATCAGATTGATAAGGTCTGCCAGCTTATCATCTATGTTAGCAACAAAAATGGTAAGTGAGTTGAGGACTGACAACTGTAGGTCCATCTTGTCTGATTGATACTGCAATGCGTTCACAGACATTTGCATTGTGTGCAGCAGAGTGGACCAGATATCCTCTTTGTCTTGTGATTTGTCCTTTTCGATGTTGAGTTTCGGGGAGCTGTTATTTCTTCTTTCTGTCTCACATACGGTGGCAGTGGAATATGACTCGACTAATTCCTCCCATTCTTCAGTTGTAAGATATGATGACTCTGGTTCAATTTCTTGAGACGTGTAGGCACCCGTTGTGTATTACAATTGAGTTGAGCTGCGACAATGCCGAGGCGTTGTTGAGTTTTAGGTTTTCCCTGGGTTAGTTGAGCGTGCTCCTCTTGTGATGATGGTGCTTTTCCGGCTTCGATGTTTTTTGTTATATTATAGGAGTCTTCACTATCTACTTTGCTCTTATTATCCGTGCTCATGTTAGCCGTGCACACCACCTTATGCTCACGTGTCCCAAATCTCTCCGGTGAGTCCTGACCAAGAGTACCTGAGGAGAAAGGATTATCATTGGGACTATCTTCCATTTTGGCCTTTGGCGGCGTATCTGGTCACTGTAGGGATCCATGAAGAGCTGTGCTGTGCTTTTATTGTTCTGAAGCTTCCACCTCTCCTCCCAATTGCTGTGGTAGCATTTTATCCAAGGATCCATCCTTGGTGTGCTTGTCGGGCATGCAGTTGTTGGTGCTTTCCCCTTTTTTTCATACCTTCTGTTCCTCCCTCTGCGGTTATTGCTCTACGGCTCACCGCCTGCCGGGCGTGCTGTACCTGCGCTCATTATCTATTGCGATGTTTATAGGCAGGACTATCTCCAATTGATTCAGGTAGTTGTATCCTAGGTGATCGTTTGCCTCGATTCCTTGGGTCTTCGCCTCCTTGATTATGGCTGGTGCGCCTGTTCCCTCTTTAGGGCTTGCATCGCCACTACCGTGACTTTTTCCGGCGACTGATAAGCCTCTGCAGTCTGACCCCTGCAGCTGCCATTGCTGCTTTTGTACCAACTGGTGTTCTATTTGGTGTACCTTGAAAGGTTGGAGTGGGTTGGGGAGGTTAGTTACTTTTCCGCTGTTAAAACACAGTACTGGCCCAGCATCCTTTATAAATGAAGATTTTGTGTAAATTTTAGGTTGGTAACTTGGCTTAGGCAAGTTAGGGTCACTGCTTGAACTACTTGCCATCCCACTTGCTGAGGGTTCAGCACTTGTAAAAAGCGAAGAGATCAGATTGAACATTTCTTCTTTTGTCCCCGCGTGTGCTTCGGCACTTCCCTTGTTTAGTGTCTTCTTGGTTTCCCTCCTCATTCTTTTGGCGGGGTTTACTGGTGCCTGCTGCCTTGTCTTCCCGGACCGCATTATTGCTGCAAGATGCTATGGGCTGATTTGGTTGAAGTAGCTGTCTTGACTGACTGCTGTGACCGCTGTTTTTCCTGATATCGCGTTTTTCAAGGGTTGATATCTAGCTCCCCGCTCTCTGAGAGCCTCACTGGGTGCTCCTCTGAATGCCAAAGCAAAAGTTAGACCAATGTTCCTCTCTGGTCGTAAAGCCTGTGGTTCGGTGCCCTACACCTGCCCTGCACCTGCCCTAACACTGCCCCAACACTGCAAGCTGCTCCTGTACCTCCTCCTGTACCTCCTCTGACTCCACTAACCCTGAGTTCTCTCCCTAGGCTCCTAAGCACGGCAATATACTATGAAAAAAAAAGCGGGGATGGAGACTGTGAGTGAGGGGGAAACAGGGAAACAGGGAGACAGGGAGGAGAAGAGAGCAAGCAAGCAAGAAGGAAGCTAGCAGGAAGCAAGTTGGGCGTATGGGCAGTCGTGAGCAGTGAGCAGTGGGTGATCAAAACAGGCAGGCAAGCGGACAGGCAGGCAGTTGAGGAATGAGGAAAGCCACTGTATCCCACAGTCAACCACTGCGCTTCGCCGGTGGCTGGGGGTTTGCTGCAAGCCTAATCAAACCTACATGATCTTTCCCATGTTCTCTCCCACAGCTCACCTCTGATCACCTCTGATCTGTTCTCTAAAATATTTTGCGGCTCCTGTCGTGCTGAAGAATGCCTCACGGCCTCTGCAAAAGTTCTGCAGCTCCTGCTGTTGTTAAGCAAAGGGTTTGCCTCACCGAAGAATGACTCGCCGGGGGGCCTCGCAGATCCTGCGCAATCGGGCAGCTCTACCGCGGCACAGACAAACTTTCTGATGTGCAGCTCCTGCCTTTTTAAACAAAACTTTCTGATATGTGGCTCCTGCCGCGTTAAACAAACTTTCACGACTCACCCTGAGCAGGGCAGCACCACCGCGGCACAGAAAAAACTTTCTGATATGCGGCTCCTGCCGCGTTAAACCAACTTTTGCGGCTCCCACCGCGCCGTGCAGCACCACAGAGGCAAAGACAAATTTTCTGATATGCGACTCCTGCCGCGTTAAACAAAAGTTTATGAAATGCACCTCCTGCCGCGTTGAGCAAGCTTTTGCGGCTCCCACCGTGCTGAGTAGCACCACCGCGGCACAGAGAGTCCGGTCGCCTTCCTCTGTTGAGGGAGGGCCAGGTGGGGGGCCGAGTCAATCCCGGCTCACTGTCTGCGGCTTCGGCGGCGTTCCAGCGTTTTGCAGCGGTTACGCTCACGGGCGCTGACACTCTGCTGTGCTCCTTGCAGACTCGCTGACCAGCAAAACACGCTTTGGTGTAATAGCCTAATTCGGAGAATTTCACAAAAGAGTAACATAAAATTAGTTAAATTACTCAAATTGCACTAGAGTAATGCAAATTTTGCCTAGGCCTACACCAATTCTCTCTCGATTACAAGTGCAGCGTGCACAGGTTCTTGCTTTAAAGAGAATGTAGTGAGGGGGCGTGGCCAAGATGGCGGGCTGAGAGGATGCTCTTGCCGTGAGCTCTCGAGCCCCTGGAAAACCTGCACCTTTTTACACCGCTGATCTCCCCCGGATCGAGCGGAAAACGCCTCCAGTGCTCCCCGTGGTGGTGTGGGGCAGCCCGCAGCCCTCAGTCTACTTGCTGCGGTGGCGGAGCTGCTTGTGAACCGGCCTGCGGCGAGGGCCGCCTGAGGAACCGCCGGAAGGACCGGAGGCCCCTTGACCTCGGTTATCCAGAGAAGGAGGCCAGTAGCACGGAGTAGACCAACGGCCGGCGGGCGTCCCGTCACCACGACCCTGCTGTGGCCTGAAACGGCCTTCCTTGGCGGAGCGGAGCCGTATTAGCGGAGAGTGAGGAGGCGGAGCCGACAGGAAGCAGCTACGCAAGCCCGGGGATCAGGTAGGCCGCGAGGCCTGAGCCACATGGCCCGGCCCTGAGCCCCGCCCTTCGCCACTGCCGGGAGCTTCCAGCCCCTCCAGCACCCACGGTCGCCCTCGCTGCCCACTAGACCTAACCCCTCTCCGGTCCCACCTGCTGACCGTCTTGCACGACCGGCCCCCAGCCGTGTGATAATCGAGCGGACCGGGGGGGGAGGACTGCTGCGATCCCCGAGAGCGGGCCTAGACGGAATCACTGGATGTGGTGTATTGTGACGATCATTGGAAGGACTATCCAGTAGTGCTCCCTGGTACCGGCAGACCTTGACTTCGACCCTGGGCGAAGCGGAACAGCACATATATAGCCCGGGAGACGAAACTACGCCACACCGGCGCTGGTTCTCTGGGCCGTAGGGGACGGCCATCTTGGACGGGTGCGGAGCGATTGCATCGGCCTTTTGGAGCGGCCCTCACTCACGGCGATCGGAGGCGCCTCACTGGGATTGGGTCCGCATCAGACGAGCGGTGTGGATTGCCATCTACTGCTGCACTGCTGCCCGGGCCTGTAGTACCTCCTCGTTCTCTGGGTATGTAGACATAATATCGAAAATAATTATCGACAGCAAAAATATCGAATTTAGTATGAGTGTATAAATATCGTAAGTAAAAAGATCGAAGTCAAAATATCAATGTGTAAAAATATCGATAAAGTGTCAAAATATCGTTATTTTTATATTAGTAATAAGTGTAGTTTTTAGTTTCATAGTTTATATTTGTGTTTTAAATTTGCTATAGTAATGTGTATGTATAATAAATGTTGTTTGTCATGTTACAAAAAAAGTTATATAATTTTAGGAGCGGGATGTTGGGTTTATAGGGGAAAAGGGTGTGGAGTGTTTTAAAAATGTATATATTATAGTATTAAAAATTTCAATATTACCAAAAATATACTATTTTACTCAAAATGTAATTTATACTTTACAAAATGTAAATATTAAATTAAAATATCATATATAATTTTAGGAGCGGGATGTTGGGTTTATAGGGGATAAGGGTGGGGAGTATTTTAAAAAAGTATATATTACAAATAAATAAATTGTTATAGAAATAAAAATATTATTTTTAAAAAGTAATTTTTAATATTTAAAATGTTTAAAACATTTTAAAAAATGATATATAATTTTAGAAGCGAGATGTTGGGTTTAAAGGGGATAAGGGTGGGGAATGTATTAAAAATTTTTATAATATATTTGTAAAAATCTTGAAAAATGAAAATTAATTTTTTTAAAAAAATTACATTGCAATATTAAATTTTAAAATATTTAAAAAAATTATTTAATTTAATTTTAGGAGTGTGAAGTTAGTTTAATAGAGGAATAGGGTGGAGAGTGTCAAAAATTTAATATTGAATTAAAAAAAATAATTAGAAAAAAATAATTTATTACTTTTAATTTTAAAATTTATGTAAAATTAAAAAAATATTACATTTCAAATTATTTTAGAATAAAATTGTTAAAAAAAATCGAATTAAAAAAAATGTTTTAAATCATTTAAAAATTTAATTTTTCTTTAAAATAGTTACAAAAATGTACATTAAAAATATTTTAACATTGTAAAACTTTTGAAATATTAATATCTCAAATTAATGTACACTAGAGTGGGAATAGTAAATTATATTTAATTAGTGTCCGGCATCTACCCCAAATTATTGTAGACTGGAGTTGGAATAGTCAATTACATTTAATTAGTGTCCAGCACCTACCCCAAATTAATGTGGATTGGAGTGGGAATAGTAAATGAATTTTAATTAGTGTCCAGCACCAACCAAAAATTAATGTAGAGTGGAGTGGGAATAGTAAATTATCTTTACTTAGTGTCCAGCATCTACCCCAAATTAATGTACACTGGAGTGGGAATAGTAAATTATATTTAATTAGTGTCCAGCACCTACCCCAAATTAATTTAGACTGGACTTGGAATAATAAATTATATTTAATTAGTGTCCAGCACCTACCCCAAATTAATGTAGATTGGAGTGGGAATAGTAAATAAAATGTAATTAGTGTCCAGCACCTACCCTAAATTAATGTAGACTGGAGTGGGAATAGTAAATTAAATTTAATTAGTGCCCAGCACCTACCCCAAATTAATGTAGATTGGAGTGGGAATAGAAAATGATATTTAATTAGTGTCCAGCACCTACCCCAAATTAATGTAGATTGGAGGGGGAATAGTAAATAAAATGTAATTAGTGTCCAGCACCTACCCTAAATTAATGTAGACTGGAGTGGGAATAGTAAATTAAATTTAATTAGTTCCCAGCACCTACCCCAAATTAATGTAGACTGGAGTGGGAATAGTAAATAAAATTTAAATAGTGTCCAGCACCTACCCTAAATTAATGTATACTGGAGTGGGAATAGTAAATTAAATTTAATTAGTGTCCAGCACCTACCCCAAATTAATGTGGACTGGAGTGGGAATAGTAAATTACATTTAATTAGTGTCCAGCACCTACCTCAAATTAATGTGGATTGGAGTGGGAGTAGTAAATTAAATTTAGTTAGTGTCCAGCAACTACCACAAATTAATGTAGACTGGAGTGGGAATAGTAAATTATCTTTAATTAGTGTCCAGCACCTACCCCAAATTAATGTAGACTGGAGTGGGATTAGTAAATTATATTTAATTAGTGTCCAGCACCTACCCCAAATTAATTTAGACTGGAGTTGGAATAGTAAATTATATTTAATTAGTGCCCAGCACCTACCCCAAATTAATGTAGACTGGAGTAGGAATAGTAAATTATATTTAATTAGTGTCCTGCACCTACCACAAATTAATGTAGACTGGAGTGGGAATGGTAAATTAAATTTAATTAGTGTCCAGCACCTACCCCAATTTAATTTAGACTGGAGTTGGAATAGTAAATTATATTTAATTAGTGACCAGCACCTACCCCAAATTAATGTAGACTGGAGTGGGAATAGTAAATTATATTTAATTAGTGTCCAGCACCTACCCCAATTAATGTAGATTGGAGTGGGAATAGCAAATTAAATTTACTTAGTGTCCAGCACCTACCCTAAATTAATGTAGACTGGAGTGGGAATAGTAAATTAAATTTAGTTAGTGTCCAGCACCTACCCAAAATTAATGTAGACTGGAGAGGGAATAGTAAATTAAATTTAATTAGTGGCCAGCACCTACCCTAAAATAATGTAGATTGGAGTGGGAATAGTAAATTACATTTGATTAGTGTCTAGCACCTACCCCAAATTAATGTAGACTGGAGTGGGAATAGTAAATTATCTTTAATTAGTGTCATGCACCTACCCCAAATTAATGTAGACTGGAGTGGGAATAGTAATTTATATGTAATTAGTGTCCAGCACCTGCCCCAAGTTAATGTAGACTGGAGTGGGAATAGTACATTAAAATTATTAGTGTCCAGCACCTACCCCAAATTAATGTAGACTGGAGTGGGAATAGTAAATTAAATTTAATTAGTGTCCAGCACCTACCCCAAATTAATGTGGATTGGAGTAGTAAATTATATTTAATTAGTGTGCCGCACTTACCCCAAATTAATGAGGATTGGAGTTGGAATAGTACATTAGTGTAGAATGAAATGTGAATACAAAATTTAAAATTTCAATTAAAACATTCAATATAGTTTGTGTGTTGTTGAAAATGTAAATTTTTAATTAACATCACAAAAATTAATATAAAACATTGGTATGACATATTTTTTAACAAACACATTTATTCATATATTTGTACAAATATGCAATTTTTTATGTGACATTTCAAATACATTTTGAACATTTTTATTTTTCAAAGAAAACATTTTTATTACACATAAGTATTGTTAGAAGTAAATAAAAGAAAATGTTTGAAAAATTATACAATGTATGTATTGAAAAATATATTGTGTGTATATAAAACATTTCTATTAATATTAATATTAAAATATAAATATTACATTTTTAAACTAACATTTTAAATGAAGAAAATGTTATATTACAGCTTTTTTATATATATTTTGAAAAACATTTTAGTCACATTTTTAAACATTATTTCCAGTTTTTTAAATAATAATAATAAATATTATATATTTTATAATATTTATTTTTACAATTTTACAAAATGTGTACATTTTGGTAAGTATTTTAATACAAATTATAAAAAACCAATTTTTTTCATTGTATTCATTTCTATATTTAATTACATAATTATTTGTTTACTTTAAATAATAACTTTGTGATTTCTATCATTTTATTTAAGTTTTGGTCTTTTATTTTGTAACTGCTTTAGGTCATTTTGTGTCATTTGGGAGAAGTTCAGATCGCAGTTGGGAATCACTTCACGTCTCTGAAGGTAAGGTTTGTTTTATATGTTTTAAGTGTGTTTTTATTAATTTTGAGAGAAGTATGGTAGTATTTAGTGTTGTTAGAAGTAAGTTTGTTATATTAGCTATTATGATAAGTTGTATTTGCGGTTGTTGATTTTACGTAATTTTTAGTGTTAGATCCGCTTGTGTCTGGAGTTAGTGTTTCGATATTTAAATGTAATAATAGAAATAGTATGTTAGTATTATTGTTGGTAGGACTTCATGTGTTATTTTATGTGGGTGGGAATGTTTGTTTTAAGTATTTCTCTTGCAGGAGTTCCTTATGTCGGAAGGAAGCGCTTTTTTTTAAAGAAGTATTTGTTAGTTTTATTAGCTAATGGTTTTTAGACACTTCTTCTAATTTTTCGGTTTTCCTGGAGCGTTTATTCTATATTTTTACATTTTTCGGATTTTGTATGGTATTTCGAACGACCTTCGTGGAATGGATTTATCTGTTTTGGGACAGTTGTATTTTTTCATTTTTTTTTGGTACCTTTTTTTTAAACTGGATAGCTTTAGCGAAATGGATTCTACAGCATTTGGAATATGTTTGGTAAGTCGTTTACATTTTTACTTATTGTGGGTGGGTAATGTTATTATGATTATTGTTTTCTTTTATTTATTTCAAAGATTATTAATGTGTGTATATATATCTTACAATATAATATATATTGCATACATTAATTATTATGGAAATAAAATGTATGATTGTTATTGTATTGTAATTTTAGATATGTACAAAGGAATTGAGAGTGGCTTACATTACTTTACAGTAGTGTTTTGGCTATTATATTGAGGTATTCTATGCGTCTTGTGCTAGGGTACAGCTTTACTTGTTGCTCTAGGTATTTGTGCATTTGCTTTGTTTGTTTGGATGTTTTTGGAGTTAGTTCAGTAATGGATTGCTCCATTCTGAATTCCTGATAAATGTATTCTTTCTGGAGGCATTTGATACCTTTTTCAAATGTTGGTTTAGTTCTGCCTGTTGATTGGAGGAAGGCATTGTGCCAACCTTCAATGGCGTTGTTAGTTTTTGATTCGCCAATTAAGGTGCTTCTGTAAACGTTCCACCAGTGTATTAAGAATTTTGGATTTCTCCTGTAGCCAGATCTATGGAGTCTACCTATCCAAGTATCCTCCAAGTAATCTAAGAGAGAACTTTGTTTTTCTTCGTTTTGTTTGTAAAATGGGCTGTCTATCAAAAGGTTGTAGGGTTCGGACACATCTGTTTCAGGAACGTAAGCTAGTGCTATCAGTTTTTTTATTTGATATGCAAAAGATGAGCTTGTTGCATATTCTATGCTTAGGGTTGTTTTTTGTAAATGCCTCCAAAGACACTGATTAAA
This sequence comes from Lissotriton vulgaris, assembly GCF_964263255.1. Taxonomy (NCBI): domain Eukaryota; kingdom Metazoa; phylum Chordata; class Amphibia; order Caudata; family Salamandridae; genus Lissotriton; species Lissotriton vulgaris. The sequence goes on from NC_141695.1 coordinate 566,830,799, forward strand.
ATGATAATAGCAGCCTTGGATACAGGTATGGGGGTGTATTTTTAATATACTTGAGAGCATTGCTTGTTCAAAATCCAGTATTATGTTTTCAGGGGAATAGTCATTTGTTTTTTGTTTGATAATGTTTAATAACTCCATATATGTGGCATTGGTTTTATTTGGAAGCAGTGCATACAGCAAAGGTATATTACAGTTTTGATATAAGCCATGTATTGTGTAAAGTTGGTAGAAAGGTCTGGGACAGATGTTAAAAGTACCGTCCATCATCCAATAATGGCATTGTTGGAGTTTTATTAGGTTTATGGCTGTACCAAAGATTATCAGTCTTTTCTCGTTGTTTTCATTGTCATAAATAATAAAAGGTTTTTTGTTTAAAGTTATAGTTTGGTCAGAAGTCAAATTTATATCGCTATATGTTTTAGGAGGTGGAGTGGTAGTGGTAGTAGTTTTTTTGGTACGTGATATTGTTCTTTTGAGAGAAATTATATTAGGCATTTGGGTAGTGGCTGTTTTAGGGATTTGGGGTATTTGTTCTTTTAAGATTAGGCTTGTTGGTTTTTGGGAACCTGTACTAGCTTCTTTTATGTTTTCTAATGCTGCTCTAACTTCTATCTCTGTTACATTTGGTGGGTGGTTGTGTTCCCTAGTGTAAAGGACAGTTGCTTCTCTAGTAGTTGCTCTTCCATAGCATTTGTTGGAGTAATATTTGCAACATTTCCAATTCAATTTCATCCCAAATTGTTTCTCTTGGGTATAAGTGTAACCCATATAGCAGAGTAATAGTTTCCCTTTTTGGCTGGTACCAAATGCTGCTCCTTCTGTCATTTTGTTCGTTGTTTATGTATAAGAAATATATGTTATAGTTATTTTAATTATAGTTATAAGTATTTAAAGTAGTAATTATAATCATTTATATTGTGCATGCTTACCTTTGGTAGAATTGTAGTCTGTGATTTTGATGTTCTTTACTCTTGTAGTTGTGGTCTGTATTTTCAGTTTTATCTTTATCTGGTGAAAAAAAATGATTTATTTGTGTTAATAGTTCAGTTATGTATTTTTTGGGTTGCTTCTACATGTTTAGCTATAGGTTTTAGCTAATACTTATTTTAGCTTTTAGAAAAATCTTTGGATATACTTACTTTGTTGGTTGTATCTTTGTTTGTTGAAATCAGTTCTTTGGTGTTTGTTGGTAGCGTAAGTTGTAGTGGTGCCTAAAAAAAATTATATATGCATTAGTTATCAAATAATGTTCGTAATTTTTATGTTTTTGGCAGTTAGTTTTAGTCAAATTTTTTTATTGACTGCAGTTTATGTAGAGTTTTAATGTTCTTGTAGGTGTAGTCGATTGTATCCAATTTTCAGTTGACTCCTGTATCTTCTTTGGTTTCTTTCTCTGTAAAAAAAAAACATTTACTTATGTTCAATGTTTTGAAAATTTATTTAGGTTGCAGTCGTGTTTAATGCTTTATGTTTAATGCCTAATTTATTTAATGTAGTTAGACAAATATAGGAACATGCTTACTTTGTAACTTATTTCTTAGTTTTCTTTGTGTATATTTTCAGTTCTGTAGTGGTGTAGTTTTCTGTAGTTGTAGGAGATAGAATATAATACATATGGATGAGTTATTTATCCTTGTTAGTTATTTTTTTAAATTAGCAGTTACTTTACTAAAGTTCAATTTAGTTACTTACTTTTAATCCTCTGATTTGTAGGTTGAATCTTGGTTTTCGTGTAGGTTTTGTCGAATGTATCCAATGTATTATCTCCTGTCTTTTATTTTTGTCAGGTAGTTTGTTTGTTGGATTTTGTTGTTTATATAGTGTTTTGGAGTTTGTTATTAGATTGCCATTAGTTAATTTATGTTAGTAGTGTTTTTATTGGTTGGTTTGTATTTTTGAAAAACAGTTAGTGTAATTATTTACCATATAAGGTTAATGCTAATTAATGTGTTGCTTACATATTTTTATATAATGTGTGTACTAATAATTTAATACATTTAGAAATATTTTTATTTTAATTGTGAAATTATTTATATTTATAGTTGGTTGTGAAATGTTTATTTTAGTATTTATAATATAATTTTAATGTTAAAAAGTGTAATAGAATATTACTTAAAAAGTTTGATATTTCCAAAGAAACGATATTATTGTAGGCGATTTAAAAAATGCATGCTGCCACAGAAATGTCTAAAGTCATCCGGACCAAGGAAATAAAAAAAAAAAAATACAATTTGAATTTTTCTTCAAATACATCTCATGAATCCGGGGCTTACTCACTTATGTGTGAGTAAACATAAACAAATGCTTTGCTTTTGTGAATCACCAAACATATTTGTAGTATTTGCACCTCTCCTTTACATTTCTATGATTCATCCTGGGCTGCTCATGTCACTCTTAGGGGAATATTTCCTAATGTTTCATGCAGCGCAGGGCAGCAAACAAACCCACTTATTGCAACAAGTCGTCCCGCCCACTCCCCTTGTCAGTTTCTCCCACTGCCCGCTTTTACCTTAAATCACCACTGACAACATTTCTTGGTGCCGGAAAAGGTCGTAGTTTATTCATCCTTCTTTTTCAACAACAAGGGACCCCAAAAAACAGTCAGCCAGGGACCTTGGGGAGCAATTTTTCAAAAACAACAATGGTCCCGTGCATGAAAAAATACACATACAATAAATATAGACGAAATCAAACCTATATTTTGGAAGGACTTGTCCAGCCGGACAGAGGTCTTTCAAGTTTACTGAATAAACAAGAATTACACCAATGGAACAAAAATACCTTCCACTGAACCCCAGTGTGGTACACAAGCCTGTGCCCAACACTTGCGGGTTGATTACCGTTAGTGAAGATAGGAAAGGTTTGAAGGCAAACAACAAGCGTTTTTCTGTATTACAAATACATTGCACAGAAAATATCTTTAAGCACCGTTACAGCAAACTATACAATCAATCCTCTGTATAGGGTGCATAAGCAAGTCGACGGCGTTTCGGTTCCCCTTAAAGAGTTATGGAAACCATCATCAGGACAAACAGTAATATTGCCTTTCTCATTAAACCTTACTTTGCCATTGCAGCGTAAGGCATGTCATACCGTGAGTGTAATAGCTCAAGTGATATGATTCCGCAGCCCAAATGTAGGCGATAACGGCCGTGTTACCGAATCGTAACTAGTCACTGGGGTTCTGTGGAAGGTATTTTTGTTCCATTGGTGTAATTCTTGTTTATTCAGTAAACTTGAAAGACCTCTGTCCGGCTGGACAAGTCCTTCCAAAATATAGGTTTGATTTCGTCTATATTTATTGTATGTGTATTTTTTCATGCACGGGACCATTGTTGTAGTTTATTCATCAACATAATTCTATACATTTCAATTGTTCATGGTCATATCTACATTTATTGTCCATGTTATACGTTTCCATCTATTGCTCATTAATCATTTTCTTGCATTCTGGACCAGCCTCCACAATTCTCTGGGAGGAGAGGGGTCCCTTTTCTGCGCTTCGATTCACAGGTATAAGCTTCAGCTTGCTACCGATTTGGAGGGTGTCCGTCTGGACCTGCCTGGGCTGCAAGTGCTGTCCGGCTCGCCCTGTAACCCTTTCGTGGGCCCTCCCTTCTCCCAGTGGCCCCTGCCGTGTGGCATCCCAAGGATCCTACTTGAGGCTGAGTCCTTGCCATCTTCTACGTCGGTACCCCTGCCGTGAGGCATCCAGGAGTCCCGCGTGAAGCATCACATCTACTCTTTTTATGGCGGCACGCCGCCCCTTGGCTCCCTCGGTGCCCCTGATGTGAGGCATCCTAAGGACACTGTTAGAGCCTTCCATCTACCTTCTAGTAAGTATTTTCTTTTTGCTAGATATTCTGTGTTTGTTCCACCATGCTACCTACAGTTTCTCGATTGGAGGGAGCTCCCCTCTTCCCCCGGCCTCCCTTTTCACTCCTAGTTGAGCCCACCTGCTCCAGTGCCCCCACGATATTCAATAGGATCATGTCCATTCTCACCCCGTGAGGTAAACCCCATCTTCCAGGTGATACCCTGGAGACCTCAGGTTTATGAACCAGTATCTCACGAAGTCCCATCCATAGGCCTTACACACTTTGGCAATGGTGATATTAAGTTTCTGTCTGGATTTTTCCACTGCCCCCAGGTCCACTGCCCCCATCCAGGCCTTCCACACTATGATCTCTGAAAAAATCACCTCTGCAGGGCGGATCAGTGGGGCCAAAGCTGTGAGGCTTTTCTGCATATCTTCCAGTAGCCCCCGTCTGCCCAAAGTTGCTAAATCATTTCCTCCCAAGTGGACCACTACGGCATTCGGTCTGCCACCTTGTTTTAATGCTTCCCATGCCATGGGTAGCAGTTGGTCCCATTTAATCCCTGAGCGCCCCCACCAGTGTATTTCGGTGGCCCGTAACCATACCACACCGAATTCGCGTCTGGCTTCTGCCCATCATTGAGCCTCTGTCACGTAGGAGTGCCCCATGATTCGTAATTTATTCCGCGAGTTGATCGGACCTAGATGGGCCGGGGGAAATTTGGAATAAGTACACGGTAGGGTGTATGTAGCACTTAAATACGCTGGACACCATAGGGCGTGGCTAGTGCCGTTAGAAAATGGCAGCAGCTCCGTAGTTCTCCTGAAACGCCAAAGACAGAGGTGATCCTGACGCAATAATTATCGTACGCACAGCCACGGAAATGCAGGCATAATTGTCGGAAGCTATTCAGCTTCGGAAGAGCTGCTTAATCCAACGCTTGGTGAGCTGTAACTAAACTTATTTTATCGGCACGTTGTGGAACTGCTCTGCTATTGTAGTGGCCACCATCTTAGATTTCCCCTGCAGATGACTCTTCCTCAGCGTGACGATTCAATGTGACAAACTCCTCAAGATTCTATTAATATGAGCATGGGACTTTTCTCCTAAATATGTCACTGGGCAAATAATGCATTTTTGGTGTACACCACATTTTTATTTGCCTTTCTTCGTGAGGAGAAAATAACCTTCTGTAACCTATACCAGATGACCCTAATTACCTCAATGAAGTCTGTGCATGTTGCTTCTCCTCATCATATTTCTCACAGCTCACCTTCGCTTGTAAGCATTCAAAATATTTGAAAGTGGCTTTTGTGGTATGAGCATCTTTTCAATTTTTTTTAAAGTTACTGGTTATCCATATCACGGTGCTTATAGATTTACTTCTTTACACTACATTGAGGAGTTCGCTACTAAGGCATGGTGATTTGATATCCCATAAGTGCTGTTCTTTTAAAAGTATTTCTAATCTGATATATGTAATGAATAATTAGAGATCTTTCCCAATTAAAGTCATCAACGCGCAAATATTTGCTTCGAACCAGTTCTCGTTTTAATTGTCTTTACATGGAGGACTCCGCAAACGTGTTGCCTAAAGGCGCTTCAGCATCAGCTACCACTATCTCTTCTGCCATTATTAAAGTGCCAGGTAAACAATTGAAGAAAGATCCTCCTTCTCCCCTCAAGCAACCTACTTCAGACTCAATGGACTTATTGTTGGAAGAGATTTGGGCCTTACATCTGCTTGTCAAGGAAACCAACTCCAAGATACAAATTCTTACTGATAGATGGTCAAACTTGGAAGAGCGCATCACTACAATGGAACAGAATATGGACTCTCTGAACTCCTCTATATCAAAAGTAGACTCCTTATCCTCTCAAGTGTCAGTGCTACACAAGCAAATTGAAAATTTAGAAAACAGGAACAGAAGAAAGAATCTCCACATTTATCGACTACCTGAGGGGGTGGAAGGGTCAGACCCAATTACATTCTTTAAATCCTTTATTCCAAAAATCCTCAATTTGCCAGAAGGTACTCCTCTTAATATCCAGAGAGCTCATCGGTTGGGCCCAGCATCATCATTTTTTTCTGCGTCTTTTACAGAAGTGAAAAAACCGAGGGGAGTAATTTTATACTTTCTGTAGTACATTGACTTGGCCAAGATATTATCTGCAGTCAGGGCATTGAACCGCATTACGTGGTCAGGCAACTCCTTATTCTTAACCGAAGTCTATGCCAAGCTAACTGCAGATCAACGCAAGGAGTTCTTAGCATTGAGACCTAAACTTCGCTCAACAGGTGCAAAAATGGCCTCTTCCACTCCTGCTTGTTTAAAGTGACCGTCAACAATAAAACTACCACTTACGAGGAACCAGCAAAATTAAAGAGTTTCCTCTATTCTTTCCACGCCGAATCTATGGATATCTCTTCATCACACGCCAAATAAGACAATGTTGACTCTGAAATGCATCTAGTTTTAATTATCGCTGTTAATGTTTTGCATGTGTGTTGTTACTTAATATTACTTCAAGTTTTCATTGATACTTTTTGATTATATCACTAATTCCCTTTTTCTTCTTACATGTTATATCTCCTTGTCATATTTTCCCTATGCTTCATCATCCGTCGGTGTTTTTTGCCTTCCCGCCTTCCTGTGTGGAGTCCGGACACGTCATTGTTCCGTGTGGCCTCACACCCCCCCACACTTCGTATGTCTTGGAATATTTGTAAGTCTCTTGATCTACTCATTTTCTTTTTCTTCTGCTTTGTGCATTTGTTCTCATATCTTTCCTTTTCCCTCATAACTATATTTCAATTTCCTAGCATCTCAGCACTATTTTTGTTTTCATATCTCTCTTTCACATTTCACATGTTCATCATTCGCTTTAATTATCCTTTCTTTCTCCTTTCTTTCTCATGTCATTTGATTCAAAGTACATATCATCGGTTTGCTATTTTGTGTACTTCATGTAAACCAGAGATTCCTTACGATTGTTCCTTATTTTACGTACCAGTTATGTACATCTACATCGTTGTTCTATTCTTTAACCCGTTAACCGTGGCACAAAATCCACTGCGGTGCAGGCATTCTATTGCGCGGACGGGGGTGCTTTGGCCAACGGATGTGCGCAGCACTACCGAGGTAGTGTTTGCGACGGCCGTTGGCCGATGCACGCACTTAACAGGTTAAAACTTGTTTCATGGAATGTCAGGAGTTTACATTCGCCCATTAAAAGACAGAGAGCTTTGACTCATTTAGCTAAATTGGGGGCATATATTGCCTGCATACAGGAGTCTCACCTAATGGCAGCAGAATCTCTAACATTAAAGAAAGGTTGTATCTTTATCGAATATTTACGCACCCAGAGCTAGAGATTCCTCCTTCTGGACCTCATTGGCTCAACAAATTACACAATGTTTTGATGATAATTTTATCTGCACAGGTGATTGTAATCAAACCCTGGACCCTTTTTTGGAAATAAATTTGTCATTCCCCTTTGTACCTCACAAAACTCTTTACACAAACAATTCAGCAGTATAAGCTTATAGATGCCTGGATGATCTGTAATCCCACATTAAGAGAGTATACCTACTATTCCCAACACATCACACCCAGTCAAGACTAGAATATTTTTCTGTATCACATAGTTTATTTTAATCGTTAATGGCGGCAGATATTGGATCTATTCTAATATCTGATCACGCTTCTACTTCTATTCAACTTGACATTCTACAGAAACCCAACCTATCTCGGAAATGGTGATTTAATAATGCCCTACCACTGGATTCAGCTTTTACATGCTCTTTTACCACTTTTTTCATGAATATTTCCTCTTCTATCAATCAGATACCTTACCGTTTCATGTGGTTTGGTGAAGCTTTCAAAGCAACAGCTAGAGACTTTGTTATCAGGTATGTTTCCGAAAAAGGTAGAGAGGCGAAAGAACAAACCAGTGCCCTTTTGGCCAAAATAAAGAGATTGGAACATTCTTCTTGCTCCTGTACATTGAAAGCTAGTTTGTTTGAACTCATACATACCAAGTTTCAGTTTAATAAAATTTTCAACTAATAATGCTTTTAATTATTTAGTGAATTCTAGTGCAAAATTTTACGGTGGCCAAAATAAAGCTGGGAAAATATTAGCTAATTACTTGAAGATTAAGCAAAACAAACTCAGCATAGAATCTACTTTAGATAAACATAGTACACTGAAGTTTAAAAACGAAGATATTTTAAATTAATTTCTCCAGTTCTATAAAACTTTATACACATCTGAAACACCACCCTCTGACCCCTCTATTTTTCACTTTTTATCCAGTATCAAACCCCTTTCTACCACACGCCCAGATCTTTCACCTTTAGAAATCGACCTTACTCAGAAGGATTTTCTCGCCGCCTTTCAAACACTTAAGAAAGATAAAGCCCCTGGCCCGGACAGTTTTACTGTTGTCTTTTTTACTCACTTCGCACATCTATTAATTCCCAAATTACATATACTCATAAACGCCTTCTTGTCATCAGGTGAATCTTCTGGTTCATTCTCAGACGCTCTTATTTGTCTCATACTTAAAAATGACAAGGACCCACAGCAATGAAAAAATTAAAGACCTATTTCTTTGGTTAACATTGACTACAACATTTTTTCAAAAACTTTAGCCCTACGTTTGGAATCCCAATTGCCTGACCTCTTGGGAAAGGAACAATCTGGTTTCGTCAAAGGTTGGCTTTTCACGGATAACACTCGCTTATTTTTTAACATCCTGTCCAAGGATTCACACATTCCACATTCTTTAGTGGCAATAGCTTTGGATGCAGAGAAGGCATTCGACAGAGTCGAATGGCCTTATCTTTTTAACAAACTTTAATGGTTTGGATTTGGCACAAAAATGATTGCTCTAATATCCATCATATACTCCAACCCAAGGAAAGCTGTATGCGCCAATGGTGGTATATCATCTTACTTTCAACTGGGCAGGGGTGTCCAACAGGGTTGTCCACTTTCCCCGTTTCTTTTTAATCTTGCTTTAGAACCCTTTTTGTTACAAATCCTTTCAAATAGATAATATCCATGGTTTTCATTTCAAGGAGTCTAAAATTAAAATAGCAGCTTATGCTGATGATGTTTTTTTGTTCCTCTCAAAGCCTTCCCGCTTCCTTCGACGAGGTTAATTCCTTTGGAGCTATCTCTGGTTAAAAATTAAACAAAGATAAATGCGAAATTTTACCTTTAAAAACATATACTTTTAAGGATAACTTCACTGCGTCAGGTTTCACATGGAGTCCCCAGTTCATTAAATACTTAGGTTTACATTTTACTCCCTCTATCTCAGGTACTATATTGTGTTGTATGGAAAATTGTCTACAGAGAATATCCTGATTAACATCAAAATCGCATCCCCTGTATTTATCTTGGTGGGGTCGCCTAGACACTATAAAAATGATGTTGTCCCCTATAATTCTGTACACAATCTCTAATGTTCCACTTTCTATCCAATCAAAATACTTTAAGAAATGTAATTCCATTCTATCCTCCTTTTTATGGAGTAAAAGGAAATCATGTATGTCTATTTTATAGTTGACCCGCCCAAAATCGGAAGGGGGGTAAACTTCCCTAATCTTCCTTTCTATTATGCTAGGCATTGAGATGGCTCTCTGAGTCTCCTTTAGAGTGTCCTCCTTGGACTACACTTGAACAGTCCTTCTTTTCTCCGTTCTCATTTCAAGAATATTTGTCTTTCAAACACAAACCGCAATCCCTGTCCACTCCTATAATTAAGCATACTTCCAAAATCATACCACGTGTCTTCTTCAATTTCCATGGACCAAACTAGGTGTACTTATATAGCGCAACCTGTCACCCAAAGGGCATCCTGGCGCTTGCTTAGGGAACCCGTCCTGGTATTCCCCTGTGAGAGGCCCCGGCAGGGTATCCACAAGGTGAAAGCCAGGCATCCCGCCGCGAGGGGCCGTTGTGGAGATTAAGCAAGCTATTGCCCAGAGTCGCAGAGCGTGAACCCGTGAGTCGAGGAGGCACCGGAGCGAGAATTATCGAGACCGTGGAATTTTAGCCCAAGACCCGGCGAGGCGGGGAATTGAACCCTGGTCCAGGGCCGATCTCAGCTTCCGGGTCTGCCGCCTCTAACCCCTGAGCCACACTTCTCAACAAACCTTTATATTGGAAAACGTGGAGACAACCAGGTCTAATTTGGATACATCAACTATATGTCCAAGATGAGATGTCCTGTGCACGCGTCAGCCCTTCCTTTAACTTACCTATGTCATTCCGCCCAAAGTACACTCTTTAAACACAAGCTATCCAGAATGCTCATACACACTTTACAACCTCCAATCAGTCCATTGACCCCAAGGCTATTTATACGGATAAATTACAAACTCTTCTACTCAATAACTCTAGGGCTTCTGTCATTTACAAGTTTCTAAATATTTCACCTGCCCTAAGAGAAAAAACCAAAACTGAGACATCCTGAGAGAAAGATTTGGAAACTTCCTGGTCAGTTGAAGTGTGGGACAGAATTTGGCTTAAGCTCAGGAAGTCCTCTAGAGCTGCGAATACTGTACAAACACTCTTTTTTATTTATAACAGTCTTTTACTTTCCCCACTCACTCTCAACGCTAGACATACTGAACTTTCAGATGCGTGTTGGACTTGTTCCTTACCACAGGCTGACTTGCACCATAAACTCTTTACATGCGCGCCTGTCCATGATTTTTGGAAAAAATGTTGGTCTCAAATCAATTTGATCTTCAGTTCTTGCCACTCCTTCTCGGTTTAACATGTCTTCTTAGGGAGTTTGGCTCCTATATACGGACAAGCTGTAATTCCAATGTAAGGATAATAGATTTATTACTAGCAGTTGCCTTTCAACAAATAAGTAAAAATTGGAGAGACTGAACCAAATTGCATGGTGGTATGCTGTTTGTTATAACCACAGACTGGATACTACCTATGTATACCCAATACATATGGCAGCAAAACGTTCAGACTTATGGTCACCTGTTACACTGTTTATTGATGCCAGTGCCCAGCGTTCTCTGTTTTTGACTCCCTTTCAACAAGAAGTGCATAAACCTCCATAACTTTCCCCACATTGATGATATGTTCTTTAATTTCATGTTGTTTTAAATTTTTTATCTCAACATAGAATGTAATTTTCACTAATTTACTGAGTATGTGTACATTATTGTCTTTCTCACATATATATGATATGTATATTTGATTGATATTTTTATCTTTTATGTTTATTAATTCTAAAGTGCTTTATTGTATGTGATACGGATCACTGAAATAATATCGAGGGACAAAATATCGACTTGCCAAAATATCGTGGACAAAATATCGACAGTCAAAATATCGAGTTTGTATCTACAAACAGGTAAGTACAAAAATATCGAGTACAAAATATCGTTAACAATAATATAGATGTAAAAAATATCGACTTTATTAAAAACAGTGTTAAATTAAATTAATATTAAATTTTAATTACTAAAATATACTTAAAACGACTTAAATTAAATTAAAATAATTAAATAATAAATGAAAATAATAAAAATAATTTTTTACAATCTTATTTGTTGACCCTGAACCCTAAAAATACCCCTTTACCCAAAAACCCAAAACTGACCCTGAACCCTAAAAATACCCCTTTACCCAAAAACCCAAAACTGACCCTGAACCCTAAAAATACCCCTTTACCCAAAAACTGAAAACTGACCCTGAACCCTAAAAATGACCCTTTACCCAAAAACTGAAAACTGACCCTGAACCCTAAAAATACCCCTTTACCCAAAAACTGAAAACTGACCCTGAACCCTAAAAATACCCCTTTACCCATGAACTGAAAACTGACCCTGAACCCTAAAAATACCCCTTTACCCATGAACTGAAAACTGACCCTGAACCCTAAAAATACCCCTTTACCCATGAACTGAAAACTGACCCTGAACCCTAAAAATACCCCTTTACCCTAAAACTGAAAACTGACCCTGAACCCTAAAAATGCCCCTTTACCCAAAAACTGAAAACTGACCCTGAACCCTAAAAATGCTCCTTTACCCAAAATTTATCAATATTATTTAATTACCAATTCATTATTAATTAACAATAACAATAAAGTAAATATATTAGAACATTAGCTGTAATTATTTTAATAATTAATATTATTTTTTCCAAATTAATTACTTAAAAATTACACAAAATTATATATATTAAAAATGTAGTCTAATTAATGTAATTAACTAATTACAATTAATTAATTACCAATCATTTACTAATACAAAATATGTTCAACATTATATTAATTAATTAACTAATTAATATTAATTAATTATCAATTGATTATTAATTAAAAATATTAACAAACATATATTAATTAATTAATTATTATTAAATTACTTCCCACCCTATTCCCCTATAAACCCACAACCCGCTACAGAATTACATTACGCAATTATTATAAAAACAAAATGCATTTAATAAAATATTTTATAACATTAATACACACTATTCACACATATTATTACATAAAAATACACTATAAAATATTATATATTATTAAAAAATCGATATTTTTGCTATCTATATTTTATACAGTCGATATTACTTCACTTACCTGAAAAACGATATTTTTGTAGTCGATATTATGTCCAGTCGATATTTTGTCCAGTCTATATTTAAAACTCGCTATTATGTCCAGTCGATATTTTGGAGTCGATATTTTGTCTCTATACCATGTGATACTTCATTAGTATTATATTTTCTGTATTATCATTTTCTTTCCCTCAATAAAAATGCTTTTGAACTGAAAAAAAAAAGCGCTGGACGCCCAGCACCCTATCCCCTTGATCAACCCACTTTCCAATCGTAGCCTCGCTGCTGTAGTGGCTGCCACTATTCTGAAAGAGTGGGAGCCATAATGGCGTGCAGGAAGAGCCATTGCTTTCTCATTACTGCTATGAACTAAAAGCGGCTGAGGAAGGATCCATTGTTGTGCTTTACCAGCAGCCCATGGCTCCCTTCTCCCTGGACCAGATGTTCTGGCAGCAAGCATACTAGACAGCATGCTGCGTCTGTAATGCAATGTATCCTGATCCACTTTCCCCTGCCTGCCTGGACCGTCTTGGACCTCCGCAGCAGTACGTCCATGTAGCTTTTGCCTATTTCTAAATGCCCTCTGTGGATGCATGCTGATCCTGGGTCATTAACTGATGGGGCTACTAGCTCACTGACCCTGTATGCCCCAAAGAATGCCCTTGCGAAAGCTGTTAGAAATAGCGCTTCCTCGTGCCTTGAGAAGCATATTTCCGATAGCATCCCTTGCATCCTTCTTCATCTGCTGTATCCTACCACAGCCCTTCATAGCCATTCTGCATCTGAAGGCCCTAGTTGGGTCTGCCTGTTCTGCAATTTTTTTGTAATATACTACTGCGTTCAAGTGTGCCTAAGCCCATGTTTTCTTCTTCCCTGACCTAAACGCCCACCGGCCACTTTCCAGCCCTGACCTGGCCCTGAATGTTTTCCAGCACTTACTGTAAGGGGTGCTTGTCTTTGGGGCCAGTCCGTTGTTCGGTAATGTATTCAACCCAGGTCCACCCATGACCACGCCTCTTCTAGCATAGGGGTCATCCTCTTGTCTGCGTCTGGGGTGAACTCCCTGAATTTTTCCAACTGAAAATAAGAAATGGCATCCGCAACTGAGTTGTCTACCCCCAGGATGTGTCTCTCTTTAAGCAGGGTGTTGCCCTTTAACTGGCAGCTGAACAGTTTCCGCAGTAGGGTTGCTACTGCTGGGCATTTTGCTGACCCCCTGTTTATTGCGTGCACCAGTGGGTGGTTGTGAAACCACAGTGTAATCAGCCTATCAGCTTATTCACCAGCTGTGGGGCCCAAATGTGGAAAGCCACAACTATGGGGATCAACTCTAGCAAGGATGTGTTTGTTGTTAGCCCAGCATTCTGCCATGCACTTGGCCACTCCCCTGCATACCATGCAGTCCCTAGGATTGCCCCAAAGCCGAAACCCCCTGCCGAGTCAGTGTAGAGTTCTAATTCATTTACCTGTACCCATGGCTCTCTCCATATCATGGTGCCAGTGAAACCTCTCAGAAAGTTTTCCCATTACCCCAGGTCCTCCTTCACCCCTTGTGTAATGCGGACCCTATGGTGCCTTTGTGTCATGTCCCTGGTTAGCCATGCTAAGCCCCTTGCAAATGTGCACCTTGCAGGGTTTACTTTACCTAGCAACTGCTGTATTTCCCCCAATGTTGCCTTCCTTTGCTGCTGCAACCTTTTTATATTGTCGAGTAGCTCTGCTACCTTTCTCGCGGGAACCTGCATGTTCCTGTTACTGAATCCAACTCTATCCCCAGGACGGACAGCTTGGTGGTAGAGCCCTCTGTTTTGTCTGCGCTAGTGGGATGCCCAGCTCCTGTGCCATCTTTATGAATTTGTTTAGGAGGTGTTGTAATTCCTTTTCTACCTTTTCTTTGGCTACCCAGGGGGTGTCTCTCACAGATTTTAGGCTTAGAATCTCCCGGGCACCCTTGGGCCCTTTGTAGGGGATTGGAAAACCCTGTGTGAACTCTTCCACCAATAGCTGTCTGTCGTATTCTGTCTGTGATACCCTTGTAGCAACTGCAGTAGTCTTCCCATCTGTATGGGTGTCGGTAGCGTCTGTACTCTGCCCCTTTCCCAGCTGGCCCTGCCTGGAGAGGCCTGTGCCACATTGTTTATGCTTGTCTTCTCCTAGATTTTCCCTGGCCCTGTGGCCAATCTGCAGCGTATGGTTGGGTGGTTAACCCGCATGACCAACAAGCGGCTTTGAACCTGCATGATGCTCCCCATTTGCATTCATTTTGTTGAATTTCCAACATGGCTCATTTGATCTGCTCCCGGCTTGGTTCTTACCTTTGAAATCTTTCCCTTGTCCTTTGAATTTGCCCTTACTCCCGTAGGGACGAAAACTGCTCTCTTTTGCGCCAACTTCCTCCCTGGCCGCCACATGTGTTTTGTGAAACCTTCCATGTCCTGACAGTCCCATCCCATTATTGGCCATACTTGCATTTTATCCCTAAAGCCCTCATCGTATTACAGCCATGCATCACCCTGATACTGCTGCTGCGCCTCGTGCACCTTCTGCTCATATAAGATCAATACCGCTGTGCTTTATTGGGAATTTTCAATGAACACTCATGTTAGTTTTCTAAAAGCTTTCAGCAAATTCTCTATTGATCTTTCTACTCTGGGTTTCTGGGGGACTCTCCTGTCATCTTCCTTTTTATCCTGAGTCGTTAGGTCTAGACCTGCTTGGCGCATTTCCAATAGTGAAAAAATGTCTATGAACTCCTTTCTCCAAATCCTCTTCTTCACTGTTTGTGGGATGAGGTTGGCCAGCCCTAGCATCTTAGTTGTTGTGGGTGGGTCGCTCAGGGAGGGGCGTAGGTACCCGCTGGCTGGCTTTCCATTACCGTCTTTCCCCTTACCTGTCTTGGTTGTCCAATCTGGCTTTAGGAAGGGATGCAGTACCGAAACTTCTATGCTCAATATTACTGACGACATTCATCGCTCTCTAGACAAAGGTGAATCCTCTCTACTAATCCTCCTTGATCTCTGACTGCATTTGATACTGTCCACCATCCCACCCTTCTTAATACCCTCAAAGATTGCTTTTGAACTGAAGGCACTGTCTTAAATGGTTCCCCTCGTTCCTCCAAAATAGATCTCAACAATTAAGCTTGGTCACTGCCTCTCCAAACCTCAACCTATCTCACTTGGTGTCCCACAAGGATCGATCCTTTCCCCTACCCTATTCAATCTTTTCATGGAACCACTCACCCTCATTCTCAAACAAGCCAAAATCAGTTATCACCTCTATGCCGATGATACTCAAATTTACTACAAGATTAAATCCCACAAGGACATCCTTCACCTCAATGTTATGTTATGTTATGTTATGCTAGTTTTGTCTTTTATAGCGCGCGGCTACTCCAGAGAGTGTCCCGGCGCTTTTATTAAAACCAGTCGTAGAGTAACACAACACAGAACAAGCAAAAAAGGAACAGCAAAAATCAGAGAGAAAAGAATTACTGGGCAAAAAGCCAAGTTTTAAGGCCCTTCCTAAAATTCAACAGATTAGAGGTGCTGCGTAGTGCCAGAGGCAACGTATTCTAAATCTGTGGTGCCAGCAGCCTGAAGGAGCAACCCCCAATGCGGGCCCTCTTTACACGGGGTACCACCGCAAGGAACAGAGATTCAGATCTCAACGATCAGGTCGGCTGGTAGAAGGTAATCCTCCTTTGGAGATATTTAGCTCCCGAGGCATGGAGAGCCTTATGGGCCAGGGTCAGCCCTTAAAAACTATCCGCTTCCGGATAGGCAGCCAATGGAGCGACTGCAAAAGGCGTGAAACTCTAGAATGTTTATAAAGGCCGAAAATGGCCTGCGTGGCCGAGTTCTGAATGACCTGCAGACGTTGTAAAAGATATTCCGGCAGGCCAAGATACAGGACGTTGAAATAGTCCAATCTTGAGCCGATTAGGCCTGCACCGTCGTCTTCCTATGATCTTCTGAGAGCAGAGGAAGAAACTTACGGAGCATCCTCAGGATGCCAAAACATGTCCCCGTGAGACCAAGGATCTGAGATCTTAACGCCAGGCCATTATCCATCTTGATCCCCAGATCCTTAGCTAGCTGGGAAGAGTGCGCTGGAGGAAACATGTTGACAGGCCACCATTCCTGCCAGTCTGGGTCGTGTGGGCAGCCGAAGAAGAGTACCTCAGACTTGTCTGAGTTGCACTTGAGGCTGTTGAGCTGGAACCATTTAAAAACAGCCCCAAGGCACTCGCGGATACTCTCTCCATCAAAATCTTCTCCTTTCCTGCAGGTAAAGAGGAGCTGGGTATCGTCTGCATAAAAAACAATCTGGGCCCCATAAGACTCTGCCAAAGGGGTCATAAAAATGTTAAAAAGAGTCGGGCTCAACACAGATCCCTGCGGAACTCCGACTCCCAAAGGCGGCATAACGGCGGAGCTGGGTGAGGCCCAGACCGTTTGTCGACGGCCAGCCAGGAATGATGTAAACCAGCTAAGCACCCTCCCCCTCAGACTGATCTCAGGAAGTCTGGTGAGGAGACCCTCGTGGGGGACGGTGTCAAAGGCCGCCGACAAGTCCAGCATTACGGGCATAGTTTTGCCGCCCGAATCCATCGCCTCTTTTATGGCCTCAGACACCTCCAAAAGCGCTGTCTCGGTGCTTAAATTGGGGCGGAAGCCAGATTGAGTGGAGTGCAGCAGATTGTGAGATTCCAAAAAATTGGAAAGCACGATATGAACATGCTTCTCCAGGATCTTAGCCAGCGCAGGGAGGAGAGAGATAGGCCTGTAGTTGACCTAGGCCTCCGGGTCAAGACCTGGCTTCTTAAGAAGGGAAATGACCATTGCCTGCTTCCAGGCCTGCCGGACCATTCCCCGAGTCAAGGAGAGATTCAAGAGAGGATTCGCCAGTGGATTTACAACATCGGCCATTTTCGCCAGGAATTTGGCAGGGCATGGGTCAAGAGGCGACCCAGATTTAAGATTGGACATAAGTGCCAATGACGAAGGAGCTGAAATAGGCGGAAAATCTGCCAGGACTGAACCTGAGAGGGCCCAAGGGCCTGGCCCTTCTTCAAGGCTTGGAGGTACTTCAACTACCCTCAAAGGAAAAGAATCCTGGATCGATTTAATCTTGGTGGTAAAGAAGTTGGCGAGGCGGGAGGCCCACGAGTCAGAGGGGGCGGCCAGGGTCAAATTAGTTCGAGGGGCCATGAATTCCCTGACGATCGTAAAGATCTCCTTGCACGAGTTGGAGGCAGCCTCTATCCTCCTGGCAAAATAACCCTTTTTCTCCGAGAGGATGTCCCGATGGTAGGCCTTGACCGCTGTCCTGTAGACAAGCCTGGCTGCTTGATCATACTGAGCATGCCACGCCCTTTCAGCCACCTTGCATTGCCTACGAGAGGCCGACAAAGCTTCGGTGAACCAGGGGGCAGAAACCCGTTTCGATGTTAATCGGGGGGCCATCTCAGGGGCTAGATCATTCAGCCTATCTGTTAGCCACGCCTGTAAGGACTCTAGGTCTTCCTCTAAAACCCCCGTGAAAGGGCAAGGATGATCGAGAGATGCTTGAGACAGCATCTCAGGAGTCACCCGATGAAACGCCCTAGGGGCTCACCCAAGCTGCCTAGAGGCGGTGCTAGTTGGTTTCTTTGTGCCTAGAACATAGAATTTGGCCATCCTATGGTCTGACCAGAGCACCGGCAGAAGTGACATGATCTCAATGGGAGACTTTGAAAAAACCTGGTCCAGAGTATGACCCTTTTCATGCGTTGGTCCGAACAGGTAAGGCGCCAAGCCTAAGGGGGCCGTAATCTCAACCAGCTTGATCGTATCTGGATCCAATCCCTCATCCATATGGAAATTGAAATCCCCAGCCAGGATGCAGTGCTCAGCTCTGAAAGCCAGCATTGAGATAGCTGACAGCAGCTCGTCGAAGAAAGAGCCAGCTGGTCCACGGGGCCTATAGACTAAGAGCCCTTTAAGAGATTGATGCGGCGCCAGAGCTATAGAGAAAGCAAGGGCTTCAGATCCAGTAATAGCATCCATGGGAACAATGGAGCAAGGGGCCCATTTATTCACCACAAGCGCTACTCCCCCGCCCCTCCCATCCAACCTGTCTTGCCTGAAGATAATATATTCTGGGGGGATTGCTATGGCTATATCGGGATTAGAAGAGTCCTCAAACCAAGTCTCTGTTAACTTAAGACATAACGGCTTTTCAACAGTCAGGAGATCATAGATATCCTGTGCATGCCTCCGTGCTGACCTAGTATTTAGAAGCAAACAGAGATGCTTCACACTATCCGACTCCCTATGTGGTAGAGTGGCCGGGGCATTATCTGGTATCCACCCACAACCAGGGCATCGTCTCTTACCCCTATAATGACCTGGAAAAACTTTACGACAGCCACAGGGTCTCTTTAACAGAGACCGAAGCTGAAACGACGTGTAGCAAATCCTAGTGGCAGCAGGAGAAGGTAATCTCAGAGAAAGAGCCCCGCGCGCCGCCCCGCTCGGGGCGCAGACGTGCTGGACTCTGGCGTGACTCCGGCGGTGATCCGGCGTTCCTGCCGCGCGTGACCGCTGCGCGTCAACATGACTTCCTTAAGAGGAGGTCGAGCGTCCTTGTGCACTAGAGCGTGCACTACACGCCCGGCATCCTTCCCTCACCTAAGATGGCCGCCAAACTGCCCAGCTGCCGAGAGGCAGAAACAAAAGGATCCGGGACCCGCAAAACGCGGTGATAAACCAATTATAGTGCAAGTGTGGGGGAGCAGCCCTTAAAAACAGGGGAAAAACAAAATAAAAATGGAAAGAAAATAAAAAACGAGGAGATTTAAAAATGCTTGCAAATCAATGATACTCAATGACACTCTGATGAAATTTCAAACCTGGTTCCATCTCAACCATCTCAAACTTATTCCTAAAAAAACAGAAATCATTCTGTGCACTCCCAAAAATACCCCCCTCCCCATTCAACTCTGGATTAATGATATCAGAGCACTTAATTGCACCCTCTCCATCTCTAATTCTGTCAAATCACTAGGCATCAGCATTGACCAAACCTTAATCTCACCCCCCACATTAAAAATGCAACCAAAAGTGCTCTTTTTACCCTTCACCACCACAAAAAAATTAAACCTTTTATTCTAGCCGATGACTTCAAAATTGTTGTACAATCACTTGTCCTTTCCAAGATTGACTATGGCAATGCCACTCTTGCTGGAACCCCTAAACTGCTGCCCGTGTTGTCTCCTCTCGCATGTTTCTCCTGAGGGGCCGCCGTGCTGGCTACAGACCCCTCCTCATCACTGCTTTCTTCCGACTCTGAGCTAGACACCTGCTCCGGAGTTGCTGCTGTTTTGCTCTTGACTTGTGGGGAGGCCTTTCCCTTGTTGCCTGCCCCCTTTCCGGGTTTCTTGGGGGCCCCCGTTTTGGTTGCATGCCCCTTCTTTGCCTCATTATTAGGGGACAGCGGTGATGGGGACGCCCGCTATGGGCTTTTTTTCCTTCCTTGGGCCACATCCTTGATTTGCTGGTCCATCCAGCTGCGTCCCTTTAGAGCCACCAGAGCCCTGGCTTGTTCCAGCATGACCTGCAGGTCCTCATCCAGGTGTGGTCCCATTTCCTTACTGCATATCTTCTGTCCTTTCTTTGGAGTTGCTGGTGTCTCCTGGTTCTCCCTGAACCGGGCCGGGGGCGTGTTTTTCTTCCAGCCATTCTCTGCTCCCTGGCCATCCTGTTTCCCCTTGAGTTGTTGCTGCCAAGGATAGTTCCTTCTTTACCCCCTGCAGCCCGCGTAGCCCTAGGAGTGTTTAGGGATTTTCCATTGGTTTTGCCTATGCTCATTTTCCCCATGGTTCTAGGGCCCCTGTATGCACTGCAGATTCACCCCAAAACAAAGCCAGAGAACACTCAATTTGTGTTTTCTTTCACGCTCCGATCACAAGTGTTTTTTTCCTGGCTCATGGCCTTTCAAAACCCTGAGCTCACTCTGTTGGCGCGGCCCACCGCCCCGATTCCATGTTTGTAAGGGCGCGAAATGACAAAAGAGAGTGGGGCTCTGTTCCTAAGACCAGCAGCAAGACCCTCAACAAGGCGTGAAACAAAGCGGCTTCGGATTTACGCTACAGCTGGGTTTCAGGCTCGGCTCCCACTGTTCCCGTCGAAGCCGGTCAGCAGCTGCTCATAGCAAATGGCAGGATCTAGGCTCTCCTCATGCTACCCCCATTAAAGCTGGTCCCAAAGCAGTCTGTTGCAGGCAGTGGTGGTGGAGGCCCGACCCCATACTGCTCCCGCCGGGTCAAGACTGCACAAAAGAAGGAGGGTGTGTGAAAATTGCCCGGCTGGAGCCTGCCGCTCTCTGTTGGTGTCCGGACGGGTTTGGAGGCTCTTGTCTGCAATGCTCCCGCTGATGCAGCTGGAGGGGGTGGAGGCTCTGAGCTCCCCTGCACAAAAAAGGCAGGTTCCAACTGCTGGGAGGGGCTGAGGAGCCCTGGCCCTGCCTGATGAGTCTTTGTTGGTTTTCCGAGGTGGGAGTGAATGCTCCGCTAAAGCTGCTCCCGCCACACAAAAAAGCCAGTTCCCTCTATTGGGAGGGGGCGAGGAGGCCTAGCCCGGCTCGACAATTTGCTGCTGGCTGTAGAGGCTGGAGTGGAGGCTCTGCTCACGCTGCTCAAGACGCTTGAAGAACTAAGTGAGAATGGGTACAAAGTAAGCCCGGTGTAGTCTAATGCTCCAAAGATCCACCGTCCCTCACAAGTTCGTCCAGCAGCCCGCAGTCGGTAGGTCCTTGATTATTCTCCTTCCTTCTTGCCAGGGGGGGTGGAATGCGCTTACTCCGGCACCCTTTTACCCCCCCTCACCCTTACTAACTCGCCCCCTGATTGGAGAGGACTCACCTCTTCTAAGAGGGGGCAATCCTGGCTCGGACGTCCTAGCTGGCATGCAAATGGGGGCTGGGTAGGGCCTCCCGCCTCTGGATGGTGTTTCACCCGGGACCCCATCCAGTCCGGCTTTGCCTTCCTGGCCCGGATTCTGAGTTTCTGTGCTGCTTTGCGTGACACAGAGAGAGCAGGAATTCTCCATATTTACAATGGTATTGAGCATTTCAACTCTTTTCCTGCTCAAGCACACTGTGTGCTGCCTAGCGCCAATGAAGACATCTTTGAACTACAGACAGGATTGTTTTTTGTAGGAAGGTAACCCTTCCTGCTCCAAAACAACTCTAAGAGCTGTTTTCCTCTTTCTATGTGTGATGCACAATGCAGCACACATAGATAGAGGAAATAATGAGGATAATAAAAGATTTTCTTCTCGTTATGCCATCCTCTGGGAGGCGTACCAATTTGAAGCAATCTCAGACTTGCAAACTTTTATAAATATGTAATTGCGTCAAATCCATGAATGGATACATGGGAACGCCTACGCTTCACCCATGAAAGCCTACCGGGTACAATTTGTAACATAAAGCCTCACATGCCTCTGTGTTTATTATATTTCTTTACTATAGCTGCTAAAGCCCTTTGCTTCGGCTTTGCAAGTTTTACGGAAGACTTTGCATTGTCCTTGCTTCACCTTGCACGAAGCAAGGACAACATAAAAGATTAGTAAATCTGGGCGGGCTCTTGTTTCCATATACAAATAAGGTTTCATTTCTGCACTGAAAATTGTATGCCGATGTTCTCTAGTGGAAGTTGGTGTGCATCCAATGCAAATTGCGCACACGTCTGTTCCATTTTTTGCCCCATGTATCATGTACAATTGAACATTTGCAAATTGTAAGCCATATTTATACATTTTACATGCAACTCAGGGCAGCAAGCAAATTTACTGCACTTTGTTGGATGAAAAGTAGAGTGTAGAAGTGCTCCATATTTACTATATGGAGCATTTCAGCTTTACTCCCATGTGCAAGTTGTGTGATCCAATAGAAATTGCTCACACGCGTCTTTTACATGTTTTGCTTTGTGTATTATGTACATTTGAACATGTGCAAATTGTATTGTTTGTACGGCTACATGCCATAAAAAGTGCATGGCAATTTATATATGAATAAACAGCTCCTAGTGGAAAGGTGGCTCAACACTGCATACATGAGGAAAGGTAGGTGTACTTGCAGATTATGTGAAGATCACAGAGTAGCTTTAAGGGGCATATTCTCAAGGACTTATGGCTGAGTTAGCGGCACTTTATCGCAGCCAAATTGGTGATACATTTATCTCCCCATTCACAAGCTAGGGCTAACATCCGATATCACCAGTTTTCCTGCGATAGGAGCTGCAAAAAACATCGCCTCAGATGACACCGGCAGCTAATGCTAATGATATGCAGAGTAGGTGTTCCCGTGCAAAAATCAGCGACAACACCACTTTGCAACATTCTCAACGACCAGCCAGATTGGCGATAAGATCCCAAAATAGGCAATAAGGCGCATGAGCAGCAGGGATTTAACACCTGCTCTTACCTGGTGTACAGTCGGATGACAACCTACACCCTAAAAGGAAGCCCAGCCAAGAGCCGTACCTGAAAATTAACAGATGCCATGGAGCTACGGATCATGCAGCTCGTACACCAAAGATATCTTACTTCAATTTTACGAAATCATGGACAAAACAATTCGCCTGATGTCACACAATTACAACAATTAACATTCATGTGTGGTCAGAAAAAGGAGAATCATTAATTCATTTTAGAATTCCCCAAAAAATCATTTTATTCAAATTAAACTCAAAAACAACTATTTGGAAGAGCCATGGCGGGTCTCCTCTGGACAATATGTAAGTCACAGCCTGCAAGACAAAATACAAGATAAGGAGGTGTGTCATGTGCAAAAGACAGAGAGAGAGAGAGAGAGCGAGAGAGAGAGGAAGAGAGAGAAAGAGAGAGGAGAGAGAGAAGGAGAGAGAAAGAGAGAGAAAGAGATAGAAAGAGAGGGAGAGAGAGAGGAAGAGAGCGAAAGAGAGAGAACGAGAGAGAAAGAGAGGGAGAGAGAGAGACAGTGAAAGGAAGTGAGGGAGAGGGAGAGAGAGTGCTAACACTGTGGATCCAGCCTCACTGCTCACCTGTATGCCACCAGTGTGTCTCCAACCACGTGCCGGTATACACTGCAGTCCAACAGGTCCCTTATCTGAAACAGAATCCAGATTTACGAATGGCAGACTTCATATAACTGCACACCCCCATCATCGCTTGCCCGCCCCTGCACACGCAGGCTGCAGCACCCTAGCCCCTCCCGCCACCCAGCGGTAATTGCCGGCCCTGGCGAACCCAGACCTCACTGCTCACTTTCCACCACCGGCATGTCTCCAAGAGGGTCCACCATGTGCCGGTGCAAGCTCCAAGCCACAACCATGTCAGCCTCCACATCATGCAGGCCTGCACCACGGGCCACCAGGTCACACACGTGATTCTGGGTCATGATTTTGCAATCAGTGCACACAGCATCATTGCAGACTGCACACCAGCTCAGATCTTTAGGTGCCACTAACTTTGTGAATAGCGAGGCAACACCGTGTGGCGGTAGGCCCATGCTGCCCACTAGCGCAGGCCAACACTGCGGTCCAGCAGGACTTCCTAAATCCCTACCAGTCCGGACCGTTAGGACGGTGCATCATTGCAGACTGCTCTTCGCTCAGCACTTAAGTTGCCCCTACCTCAGAGCACCGAAAGTCACTGCCCCATTGCGGTAGGCCCATGCCGGCTGCAGTGTATCCGGTGCCACCCCCTCTGTGCAATGCAAGTCATGGACCCTTTATGATTGAGTCCTGTGGTGTAGCCGCCATCATGTCACCTCGGGCAGTGGGTAATGTGATGTGGCACGGCCCTAGGCACTCATGCATAAATAATAACCACATGGATACACCCAGATAGAGAGTGGAAATGGCGTTGTTTACATGCACCCGGCCCTTTTTATTTGCAGGGTCACATGTCCTATGACGCGTGTGCTGGATGGGTGTGGTGTGGTGTGGGTGTAAACCAGCCATGAGGGAGTGGCTGTAGCATGCTGATAACTAGACCTGAGATCAGCAGATCACTACAGGAAAGACCTGGGACATGTAGCGTTGTGGTCCCCCCTGTAAGCGTAAGCTGAGTGGGCTGGCCTGGCGTATGCCAATCCAGCGTAGGGGTGTGAACAATGACCCTGAGTCTCTGAGCTTGGTTTTGTCATGGGCTGGACAAGGAATTAACTAATGCCTGTGTCTATGTTGTAGTGCCGGCGACACCCACACCGCATTCGGTAATGTTGCACCCTGTGACTCAAGAACCACAACATGGACGTAAGGGGGAATCATTGACCGACTTTGGCGATGATTATCGCACGTTCTTGAGTATATCCCCTTCAAAGTCTTGAAGAGATCCATTCTCATTTTGTGACATTTACAATGTATCAATCACAGTGTACATGTATTACCAGGTCAGATATTAAACCGGAGCCTACAATCTACGAGTAGTGGAACTTGACTGTAAATTCTTTTCTAATGTAAAGTGCGTTTGTCAAACTTGGTAATGAGTACATAATTCCATATGCATCTTTTACTACAACGCAATTCTAAAATAAATATAATGTATTTAATCAGATGTTTCTATATTGTCACACACATCGTTTGTGTATCCGGCAGTCTGGGTATGATGGGGTTGCTGCTTGCATTCTTCTTTGGTATTTTCAAAGGAGGTCTGGCTTTTATGGTGTCGTCTCCCTTCTGACGAAGTCACGGACTAATCAGGCGGCTGCATCACCCATCTACTGTATGAAATTGATGAGAAGTTTTCCACATGGTTTCATAATTGTGGGGGCTAATATTCGATTAAAAAGAGATTAAGGAAATTTGCATTTTGGCATTACAATCACAGAAATAAATTAGCTAAATATAAAATAATGCTCTTAGGTTTCATTTGGTTACTCCATTTGTGGCTAACACCATACGAAGCGCCCCCTTCCCACCTGCATTGAGTAGGTTACAATGGTTACCTGTTACGCTGCACACTTGACTTATGGGACTGACATTTGCTTAGAAAGTGCTATATGACAGAGAGCACACGTACACGTAAATTAAAATCATTCACCTTTCCCCATGCAATCTTTGAGTTAAATAAATAAAAACGTACTAAACAATCTAGAGCCCATGGCAGTTTTTTTCCCGTAGTTTTGTGAAATTTTTAAAAGCTAATATCTATAGCTGTAAAATATATTCTTTATTACGTGACGTATCACGTAGCCCGTGAGACGCCTCATGATGCATCGCATAACCGTGACGTATCGTCTCTGCAGCGCAAACAAAACCCGTAACGTAAGCGCGCCAGAGCACGCTTAAAGATATATATATATTTTTTTAACCTTAATTAGACAAAATCCACACGTGCACATATCACAAACGTTCCAAAAACACAATATGTCGGACTCCCGTTACGCTGCCGGTTAGCTGCCCGGTTAACGTACCGGGAAGCACCTCTACCGCGAAAAATCGCAATTTTTTTTTCTTTTGCCCCGCGGGGAACTTTAATAGCCCCCTCATCAATCCAAGGGGTTCAGGAGGGGTCTACCTTACCCCTTTCCTTCATTTACACCTTTTTTTTTTCCACCTCTTGTCTCTCGATCCCACCGAGAGACAAGATGGCGGCCGCTCCAGACTGTTTACAATGTTAACAGCCAATCAGCTTCTTCTCAGACTCCCGTTACGCTGCCGGTTAGCTGCCCAGTTAGCTGCTTGGTTCGCGTACCGGGACAGGCCTCTACGGCGAAAAATCGCATTTTTAAAAAAAAAATTTTTTGCCCCGCGTGGCTCTATAATATCCCCCTCATCAATCCTAGGGGGTCAGAAGGGGTCTACCTTGCCCCCTTTCCTTCATTTCCCCCTTTGTTTTGGCCTCCTCTTGTCTCTCGATCCTACCGAGAGACAAGATGGCGGCCGCTCCGGACTGTTTACAATGTTGACAGCCAATCAGCTACTCCTCAGACTCCCGATACACTGCCGGTTAGCTGCCCGGTTCGCGTACCAAGACGCGTCTCTACGGCGAAA
The DNA here is from genome assembly GCF_964263255.1 of Lissotriton vulgaris. Taxonomy (NCBI): domain Eukaryota; kingdom Metazoa; phylum Chordata; class Amphibia; order Caudata; family Salamandridae; genus Lissotriton; species Lissotriton vulgaris. Next base: position 566,857,249 of record NC_141695.1, read on the forward strand.
AAATCGGATTTTTTCTTTTTTTTTTGCCCCGCGTGGCTCTATAATATCCCCCTCATCAATCCTAGGGGGTCAGAAGGGGTCTACCTTGCCCCCTTTCCTTCATTTCCCCCTTTGTTTTGGCCTCCTCTTGTCTCTCGATCCTACCGAGAGACAAGATGGCGGCCGCTCCGGACTGTTTAGAATGTTGACAGACACCGGAGAGCCAATCAGCTTTGCTTCGCAAAGTTCCGTTACGCGAAAAGTACGCGAACCGGAGCGCTGCCCGGAGCGCTGTCACAGATATATATCTTATTTTGAACGTTAATTTCTCAAAATCCACTGGAGCACATATATTGAGACCTAGCAAAGGCACATCGGGCTAACAGTCCCTACAACTTTGCCAAGTTTCGTGCAAATCCATTCAGCCGTTCGAGCTAAAAGTGAGGCCAACCGCCCTATGGAAAAATGAATGGGAAAAACGTGTTTTGGGACCCCCCTTTTTTCTCGGCCCCCCCTTGACAAACCCCCCCCAAATTTTCAGGGGCTGCTCAGAAACAAAATGTGCCATTTTCCTGAAAATTTCAGCCAATTCCGTCCACAAACGCCAAAGTTATTAGACATAGAATTTTCAAAAATCCCATAGAGAAAAAATCCTAACTATATATACCTACTGGCGACCGCCAGTAGGTAATATATATATATATATATATATATATATATATATATATATATATATATATATATATATATATATATATATATAGTTAGGATTTTTTCTCTATGGAACTTTTGAAAATTCTAAGTCTAATAACTTTGGCGTTTGTGGACGTAGCTCTGTCCGAACGACTCGTACAATTCCATCTGAATCGCGTAGTACGATTCGTTGGAAATATATACGACTGAATTGTTGCAAACAGTATGAAAAGCAAGGGAAAATCCATACGACACAGACCCTCACAGTGAACCATACGAATCGTAAACATGCTGTACGACCCGACAAGAATGATCCGGACCGGTGAATGAGAATGCGATTTGTACGGAAAACATCGCATATGAGCGATTCGTAGGGAGAGCCACACAATCACATACGCACCGTACATACCGGGTGTATGCACGGTACCCCTACGCAGCGTACCCCTGCAATCATGGGGTGTGCGCACGGTACCCCTACGCACCCAACCCCTGCAATCATGGGGTGTACGCACCGTACCCCTGCAATCATGGGGTGTACGCACCGTACCTGGAGGGTCAGTTTCGTACGTGGTTCAAGTCGAAATGTGCTTTTCCGGACGTTTTGAGCTCCCGTAGAAAAAGAGTCGTACGGAGTGTTGACGAGACGAATCACACTTGCTGGGTAGGAAAATGCTGCTTCGATCCGTACGGACATCACGTATTGCATGTTCCGAATGTGATTTGTATGGATTTTTAAGGCATATGGTCTTTCGTACGATTCATACGGAGATCTGCTTTGGGTCCGAATCGTACTTCATCGTACGTACGGGGACGTTTAAGGGTAGGATTCATATGGGAAATATGCTCCGTACGGCAATTTGTAAGGGATTTTACCGAATCGGAATCGGGCCCTTTGTGTTATAGAAGAAAATCTACGCAAAGGCCAACTGAATTCTTAAATGTGCTTTAACAAAGAAAAATATACCTGTGAGTCACAGTTCAGTATCCCAGGGAGTCAAAAAAGTTAATGTGAAGATAAGACATGACATGAATATGTCGGGCCAGATTTATCGATAATTTGCGCTGGTGCAAAGTCACCAAAAGGGTTGCAAAATGTGTTTTGTCTTTGGAAACAATCTAAGAAAATTGCCTAAAAGTAAAGTGATAATTAGCTCCAGTTTGCATCAAAGAGGCAACCCATAGGTGGTACACTGCATTCCCATGTGACAAACCATTGTTTTTGATACAAAGTTCTCCCTACTAACATTTGTAGACAGGGCCTTGCACAAACCCCTTTGCACTATTCGCACCATGATGCAATGGTATATGTGTAGCTTTAGGCAGCCAGAAAGTATGACAGTGCATGGGAAGAGAGAGTAGCAGCACCATACATGTAGACATGGTACTATCCTGCGCTCTACCTTACACACAACGCAGCACTGCAACTTTAGTTGCTTCAGGAAAATCTGTAAATTTGCTGTGTAGTGTTTTATGAGCATGTTCTGAATGCAGCTCAAATGAACTTGTTACACGAAAGAAGTATTGTAAGATGCAGACATCTGTGAGCAAGGACCGGAAAAGGGATTGACATCCTTGTTCTGCAACAATAACATCATTTCCTAGCTGAGTAAGCTGATTAATTATGTTTCTCTGTTTAGGCAGTCACCTTACTAAAACTAAGTAGGCTGGTGTGAGAGGCCAACCTCATGATATATGTGGCGCCTTAGAATGATAATGCACAGCAAAATTGTATATTGCACTTTACAGCTCATAAAATATGTCAACAATTTATTACATTTGTAAAATTAGGTGGGATGGCAGTAGTGGCAAATTAATTCACACATATGATTTTTAATGCACAGTGCACTTTATCCCTGTTAGATCGTGTTTTTATTCTCCCTTTGATATTACTTTTAGAAATATTGGAATGTTTTATAAATTTTATACTGAAGATAATGTTTATTGTAAATGTGTTCGTGATTCTATGTATGTTGTGTGCCCGAACCTCTGGACAAGAAAACCCGTTTATGAAATTGTATGTTAAAAATGTATACTTTTATGATTCTTTGTGAATCGAATAAAGTTACTTATGATGATAATGACAGTGCATGGGAAGAGAGAGTAGCAGCACCATACATGTAGATATGGTACTATCCTGCGCTCTCCCTTACACACAACGCAGCACTGCAACTTTAATTTCTTCAGGAAAATCTGTGAATTTGTTTTATGGGCATGTTCTGAATGCAGCTCAAATGACCTTGCTACAAGAAAGAAGTATTGTGAGATGCAGACATCTGTGAGCAAGGACCGGAAAAGGGATTGACATCCTTGTTTTGCAACAATAACATAATTTCCTAGCTGAGTAAGCTGATTAATTAAGTTTCTCTGTTTTAAGGCAAAGGTGTGTGATGATGGCTCTGCTTCATTAATGATGGGTGTACTTATTTTAGCACTGTTAGCATAGGCAAGGATAAAAATGAATACAGTGGTTTACTTATGCTAAAATGCAATATCAATTACAACCCACTCTCTTGCACTATTTATTTGCGTAACTTTTGAATATTCATCAATCTATTTATTTCCGTAGACATTTAATTTTCATGATCATTGTTGTTGTTATTCATTTTAAAAGGGTAAGTCAAAGAAGCATTTTTGCAACCTTCAGATGAGAAATGATCATGTTGCTCATCTTCGGTAATGCTGCTCTTTCTGGTGGGTACTCTATCTCATTGCATATACCTCACCTTTGAATCCCCCTGGCACTAGGCTGGATAGATTTTACTCGCAAAGTTCCAGGGTGCTGCTCTGTGGCACCGTGTGACTCCATTTTAGCACCATACCTCTCCGGAAGTGGCGTAGTGGAGCCACATTTAAACACCACCCCTGTGTGCTGGTCGGTTTCTTGCTTGCCTCTTTCATCACCCTCAGATGAGGAGCATTAACAAATAGTAGCACCAGTGTGCTGTAGATCTCTAATTTCGACCTTTATAGATATAAGAAAGGTTCCACACCACAGAACGGGGAGGAGGGAGGGCAGTAAGGAATCTGTAGTTAGAGAATCCGTCACAAAGAGTGTTACTAAAGGTAAGTAACTTGTTCTGATTGGTCCTTCTAACTTTAGATTCCTCGCCTTAGAATAGATACCAAAGCAGGGCCTCCTCAAGGTGGAGGGTCTGCGAAGATCAGGACTGAACTCACAATATGTCCTTCCGATTGATCCTGGTTGTCAAGGCAGTAGTGCCTTGTGAACGTCTGTACTGACGTTCATGTCTCACCCTGGCAGATATCAAGAACAGCCATTCCACACTCCAATGTTTAGGTGGAAAGAACTTTGATCTTCCAGAGGTTGCTTCTTGGCCAGTGTACTGCCAATCATAATGTAGAGGACAATCCACCTTGACAAGGTGCTCTGCTGCACCACCTTCCCTTTTTTTGCCCCAGAGCACCTCAGAAGATGCTGATTGTTGACTCAATGGTAGTTGGTATGATCAATGTAAAAGATTTCTTTTTAATTCATTGTATTATAATTTAGGGGAAACAGAACACATGTATACCAGTACATATAGCCATTGCATACTTTTTTAAGGCATCCTTCTTTTCAGGTGGCTTGGTTCTCACTAATTCAACATGATATGTGGGTCGGCGTCTGACTACTGAATAATTGTAAGCAAGATCATTTTCGTTTTACATTGCCCACATTTCCATTCTAAACACAATGCAGTGTACCAGTTGATCCATTCAATGCTGCGGCATATTCGGGGTTCTATCACATGTTGCTACCATTATATGATGGTACTATCACTGCCATCTCATTTTACTAAGTTCAGCTAGACATATTTACTAACCTTTTTGCTATTTTCTTATTTGCAGGGAGGGACTACGGTGGTCGGGTATCATTCTTACATTGTCATTTAATCAAATATAATTACCATTCATTCCACCGTTGTCTTTGTTTCATTCTTTGGAGGTTTTCAGACAGTGCAGCTATTTCCACTTCCACCCTCTTATCTAATTCCAAATACCATATTTCCAGTGGTGGGACACCTCTGCTTTCCAGCACATCCAGCACATCACAATTTGCCATTTCGCTAGGAGTATCGCTGGGTATCCAAAGTCACATGACACTTTCTGCCTTTTAAATCCCAGAAGTCAATTTCATCCCATACTCATGTCAAGTCTCAGTTCACTGACCACTTTAATAAATTCAAAAAACAGTCCCCAGCACGTTATGATTCACTTCCAGGACCATAACATGGGTACCTAGATATGCCCCCAGAGGACTCACACCTCGGGCAGTTGAATTGCATTAATTTAAAGCGGACATTACGCGCCACCTCTTCAGGATATGCAGCTATCATTTCCCATTTGTTATCAGACATCTCCACCCCCAAATTGTGCTCCCCAGTGACATTTCAGCCGTAGGTTTTAAGGCATTATGAATTTGTGGCATGGCTAAGCGAGCACCTCCCATAGTCAGCAATAGATTCAGTACAGAATAAATCAGTGCAATGCCTATTCTTGAGCCCCATGCTGGCAGCACTGTTTCCATCATTGCGTCAAAAGTGAGCAATTTGCCCAACTCCCATATCGATGCGCTCTCTAAGTGAGTGGAACATATGAAATCTCCTCATTACCACTAAGTGCCCAAATGGCATAACCTCAGCTGCATACCAGCTTTTGACGTCTAAGTATCTGATTAGTTGTGCGAAGGCAAACAGCAACGAAAGAGATAAATCCTTAGCAAGCAGTACGGCCTAATCACCAATATTTCATGCAGCGCAATGCAGCAAGCCACCTTGCTGTGCTGGGTAAAATTGAAAGGGCAGGAACGCGCCACGTTGAAAATCATACGGCACATTCATGTCTTTCCCGTGTGCTGGCGCACATTTGGCTGCCTAGCTCTAATGCAGGCACCCTTGTGCCATGGGGCAAGGGTACCTGCGTTGCAGGCAGGATTGTTTTTGTGCAGAAAGGAACACCTTCCTTTAAAAAACACAATCCTCACAGTCATTTTCCTCTTTTATGTGTGCCGCAGAATGCATCACACGTAGAAAGAGGAAGACACAGGGAGAAATGAAGAAATTCCATCTCATTATGCCTCATTATGCCTCCCCATGGCAGTTTGACGCATTCCCAGCTCTACCACTAATGGTAAATAAAGGGATACGCCAACTTTCATGGGTGGATTTCTGGGGACATCCACACTTCACACATGGAGTACCTCCCTGGAGCAGAGTAAGGCAAGGCAGTGATTTGCACTGCCTTGCATTACTCCAGATTTATCAACCCATACAGGGCCGCAGAAAGGTAGCCTTGAGTGGCTTGATAACTCTGACGTTGGTGTTGTGTCGCCCTTGCCCTCCATTGCATTACAGAAGGGAGACGCAGCAGTACGATGAATATGGCCTAGTGTCTTTGTCTTAGTTCAGTTAAGCATTCAAAGCAATCAGTATCTCACCACTGACCTTAAATATGTCTATTCTGCATGTTGCTATTGGGTTGCTGTTTTGCCTCTGCAATCTCAGATTCTGACATCCATCTGTCTATCCACTGGAGTGGAGGTCCGCCACTTATAGTATAACTCCATATCCGGAGCATCCAAGCCATCCTTTTTAACGGGTAGTTGGTGTTTCCTTAAAAAGCATCAATGACGCTCCCCACCTCCATGTCAAGTGCATTAGTAATCCATTCACTCTACCAAAGAATGGATGTATGTTGTTACAACGCATACATTTACAACGCATTCCATTACAACGCATGCCATTACAACAAATTCTTTGAAACTACCTTTACAACGCATTCCACTACAACGCATACTACATTTACAACGCATAACATTACAACGCATGCCATTACATTGCATGTATGGTAAGTATTGGATAGTGTAGGAGTAAAAATTACTATTCTAATTCCAGGGGGGTGCAACAGTAGGGTAAGTGTCGGATAGTGTAGGAAAAATTACTATTCTAACTCCAGGGGGTGCAACTGTAGGGTAAGTATTGGATAGTGTAGGGGTAAAAATTACTATTCTAACTCCAGGGGGTGCAACAGTAGGGTAAGTGTTGGATAGTGTAGGTATGCATTGTAATGGTCTGCGTTGTAATGACTGCATTGTAATGACATGCGTTGTAGTGGTATGCGTTGTAATGACATGCGTTGTAATGGTTGCGCTGTAATGGCATGCGTTGTAATGGATGTTGCAGTGTAAAAGTTTCGCTGTAAAGGTAGTGCGTTGTAAAATTTGCATTATAAGTCTTGTTTCCCCCAAAGAACTGCTGCAGCAACTTATCTGGCAATACTGTGAAAGATTGCAACAAAAACCAAGCAAAACAATCATGTATGTGACCCGATAGCGGTAACTTTTTCCAGTATACCAGTGATCCCGCTTCACCTTTTATGTTCTTTGCACATTGCCATGTATCAGGTCAGTTCCGAGCTATAAATGTGCACACCCAGATATTTTAAAATTTAATTGTCAAATCGTATGGGCAGTGCTCATGCCTACTCTGGGGACATACTAGGGCGGTCTTTTAATGGGTATAACCAGGTTTCATCGAGATTTCTCTCAAGTCCTGACACTGTTCTAAAATTCCAGCATTCGTCAGAGCATAAGAAACATTATTGCCTGATTTACTAAATATAATAAAACTTCATCCACATATTGAGAGATGATGTGAATAGCTGGACCTAATCAGATTCTCCATGTGTTGCATTGTGCCAAATCCCCTATGCCAATGGCTCCACAGCCAAGTCAAACGAAAGATTGAGAAAAGGCAGCCCGTTGCATACTCCTCTCTATCTTGAAGACTTCGGATATTATCCTCCTCGTCTTTACTCATGCCTTTGGCTCCCCATGATGGAACACGGTTTTAGCTAAGTAAATCCTGCTCGAATTTAAACCCTAGGGGCATATTAGCAAGAACATTGTTAAAATTATCGCTGCTTTAGCGGCAGGAAACTGCCGCTAAAACGGCGATAATGAGCTTGCTAATATGCGTTATAGAATTCCAATAGAAGCCCAGGTTAGATGTGCAGGACATCTAACCTGGGCTTCTATTGGAATTCTATAACGCACATTAGCAAGCCCATTATCGCCTTTTAGCGGCAGTTTCCTGCCGCTAAAACAGCGATATTTTAACAAGGTTCTTGCTAATATGCCCCCTAGTGATTAATACTACTTGTGTGGCATGCAAAATGTATGTGGGAAAAGGGCTAACATAAGGAAAATGCTACTTAGCAAGCGCAAATTAAAATGCTGGAGTAGGCCGCAAATGCTTATGGCTAATGGAAAATAAAAGGACTAATGCTGTTTTATTGCACTTGACTAATACATGCAGGAAAATAACATTAATTTGGGGTGTGCATGGGTAAATGAAACACACAGGGCAGGTGCGTTATGGTATAGCATTATAAGTGACTAATAATGACTGTGTTTGTTTTCTGTAGAAGTATGGTTTTCTGCCCTGCAGAAAAGGACTGAGAGACACTTTAGAAATAAATGTGGTTAATTCTGAGCGAGAAAGGGAAGGTGGAAAACAGTTTGTCCCTCAAGGGTCCTGTGTGCCTGCCAAAGTTTGCATGGAGAAACAAAATAATCTTCGGAAGAAGAACACTTCCTTAGAGAGCAGCGTAAATGAACAATCGAGGCACAAAAGTTGTTACATGACCGGGATGGAGGAAATGTGTACTATGACAGCAGCTCGAATTTGTATTTCCTGGGCTGGAAGTTGATAAGATGAATAAAAGAACAATGAGGTCCCTGAATAAAGTGACATGACGAGAGTGGTGTGGCATTACACCCCCTTCCTTAACCAATAGAATGAGGAGAAATTGTCTGTTCTGACACAAATGTGGGTTGGTCTCTTTGGGTTTTTAGTAAGGGTGGGCGGAAAACTAC